>NC_092040.1:109070263-110359987 GCF_003086295.3 Arachis hypogaea
AAAATATATATTACGAATAAGATTGGATACATTGACACATGATTGTATTTAGGTGTGTCTAAACATGTCCAAGTTTTTTATTTTTTTATTAAAATACAATTAGAGACAACAGTCAAAAAGTATCATGTTCGAAATATATCCAGCATGCGGACACGACAATTTAACGAAGTACACGTGCTTCATAGATTTTTTTTAAATAATGTTACAATCCTTTTTCAGTAAAAATGGTTTTATTCGATAAGACTCATTTAGTCACAATTTTTATTTGATAATCAGTTTGATCCTTGACTTTTTATAACCGTGAAACAAGCTAATTTTTTTGTTGCCAACCTAATATGGCTTTTTTTGGAGTTAATTGTTATTGTGGTAGTTTAACAACGACTTTCCATGATACTTGTGGAATTCAATGTAATTTGGTGTCGCTCACTCAAATGGTCTAAATTCTATAAACGTGTGGATGACTCGATTTAGGGTGACTTTGATAAAATTTGGACTCTACAAAAGTAGTTTATTAAATTAATTTCTTAAAGTTCTGGCGGTTATATTTGATAAATAAGAATAAGTGATTTTTGAAAGACACAAGTTATATAATTGTGTTTTGTAAATTTATTTTTAACATTTAAAAATGAATTTAATAAACAAAAACTAACAAAAAGTACTCCGATAAAGTCATTAAATGTGTTTCCCACTGAATATGACAACCGGTTTACATAAGAGATAAGACTATTTGATGCGCCTTCGTAATAGCAATGGTGTAGACAGTCCAGTCCGTTAAGTTAGTATTTATGTCTATTAGTTGGCGTTTGTTCTCTGATATCAGAACTGGGAATAAGAGATTAAGAGATTAAAATTTAATATTATGTTTGATAGTTAAAATTAAAAATAAAATTTTAATTATAAAATATAAAATTTAATTTTTTTAGTATTTTTAAAAAATAAAAATATAAAAAATTAAAATTTTAATTTTTTTTTTCAAAAATATTCCTCCTCCTCAACTAGTCAAATTTCAAATATAATCCCACAATTTCTTTCCTCTCAGACCATGCCTCTTGTAACTTTCATTTTTTCTGCCACTACTGCCCTTATTGTCGGTGACATCAGTAATGAATCCACCAGAAAACCAACCAGTAAAGAAATTTAAGTTATTATCTCCTCCCGGGCTCACTCTCAGCCTCACCTCACTCATCAACGGCGTCCCCTCGTGGTTTCTCCCACTTTTGACTCGTCAGCCTCCAGGCTTGCCTCCACTAAAGCTTGTCGTATTATTATCGCGTTTATTCTGTCTCTCTGTGATTGCGTTGTGTTGCTGTTCTATTCTGCCATCTGGAGAAAGTTGTTACGAAGAGAGGGATGCGATGAAGGGGGAGGATTTCGAGACGGCGGCGGAGAGTATCCTCCCTCAATGGTGTGGTCGGAGAACTTGGTGTGGCGACGGCGCTGCAACTTCGTTTTGGTGATGATTTTCAGAGGGAAAGGGAAAATGAGAAAAGGAAAGGGAATGTCATTAAGGTTTATTTTGTTTTTAATTTTTTGGGTAAAGTATATTTTTTTTTGTCTTCCAAGTTTAGCAAAAATTTTAAAATTAATTTTTAAATTTTATTTTGTTTTAATTTTGTTCTAAAAATGTTTGATTTGCATTAAATATATTTTTAACGGCTAAATTTTTTAAAAAATTTAAGATCAATATAATAATGATGTATGAAAATTATGCTTGATTTTCTTGTGTTGAGGGATAATTCTTATAAAATTATTGTTGAATCGGTGTTAAATTTTTTTAAAAAATTACCCGTCAGGAGTATATTTAATGTTAGTCGAAAGCTTTTGAGATAAAATTAAAACAAAATAAAATTTAGAGATATTTTTAAAATTTTTATCAAACTTCAAAAACAAAAAAGTATACTTTATCTTATTTTTTTTAATTAAAAAGAGTATTTAAGTAGTTTAATCAAGTAATTTTGTTTGTTTCAATCTCTATTTATCTTATACCAAACAAGAAATTGAGACATAACTCGATTATGTACACTTTATACTAAACACAATACAAAAATTTAATTTTAGTCTCTGTCTCTCAATTTCTATCTCGTAGGTAGTGTTTGGTAGTTAGAGATTGAAACTAAAATTTTTATCTCAAGACACAAAATTTCAATCCTTTCAATACCTCCAGAAAATGGAGACACGGGAGATTGAAATTTGTAGAGACAGAAACTGAAACTATAATAACATTCCTTCCCAAAAATACTTTCCTTCAACTTTTCAAATTCTAAATTTACCCCTCAATCTCCATATTTATCTTAAACTAAATATAATACTGAAATATAATTCAATCTAGTATATTTTACACCAAACACAATACAAAGACTTAATTTAATTTATGTTTCTTAATCTTAGTCTTTCTTCCAAATGCGGTCTTAGTCTCAATCTTGTCTTCCAAACGCAATCTTTAAGGCATGGACATAGGACTTGCAATGGGTAAAGTAGAATTTGGACTCTACCCTAACTCTACACCTGCTAGCTGAAAACTTTCTTAAAATTCTACCTTACGCTATTCGCAAATTGAAAATCTCTTAACCCTAACCCTACCTGCGCCCTAAAGTTTTAAATTCTACCTTATCCTACCATACCCGCAGAAAAATCAAATTTTTTCAAGCAAATAGAAATTTCAATCATTCCGAAATTTCATACATATTAATAAAACAAAAAATTGAAAACTAAGTTCGAATCAAAATTAAAAACAATAAAATTTTAAAAAAATTCAACATAAAATTACAAATAGCATAATAATCAATTTTTTAAAAAATGACACTTAGATCTTAGAATTTCTAAATGATATATGAATTTTATTTTTATTTTATGTTAATTTTATAGATATATAAATACTTTAAATTACTAATTTAAAATTATTAATTTAACTAATTAGTTTAATAATTACTCATTTACTCTAAATTATTATGACACCGATATATATTTAGGGTTTGTTTGTTAAAATAATTATTTTTATGAACACAGTAGTACATAAGGTAATGTTTGATTAGTCACCATGTTCAACGAAGACATAAATATGATGATACCCATCCTCTATTTGTTTATTGAGATATAAATGTTTTATAGACACGTTAATATATAAATATTTACAAAAAAAAATATTAAGTAAATAATGATTATCTTGAACAATATAAATAATTATCAATTAAATATAAGTACATTACACTTTAATTTAATGTTATTCATTAAATTTACTTTTTTAACTCTATTAATTCACATTATTCACACATTATTCAAAAATATTATTAATTACTTATACTTTTTCATCTAAAAAATATATGTTTTTAGTATTCTTCTTTAGAATTGAAACAACTGACAATGACACATAATATATAAAATACAAAATTTAACATTTTTATTTTTATTTTTAAAAATTATCAATTTTTTTTTATCAACTTTTATTCTCCCTCCTCCCATCTCCTTCTTCTTCCTTCCTCCCTCCCTCCTTCCTCCCTCCCTCTCCCTCCACCAATGATATTCTCTCATGCTTCTTCCATCATTGCCACTAGCACTGCCGCCGTGCTCTATTCTCTTCGTCCTCCATGTCTGACTCATTACCACTTGTCCATATATGTTGTTTTTGCTCCACCGTCGTCCATATTTATTGATTTTAGAATAAGTTGGAAATTTTTTTTTTTGTGAATATTGAAGTTGTCGAGTATAAATTATATAACTTCAAGTTGTAATATTAGACTGTTAGAGTTATACGAGATATTTTAAAAATTAGGAGAGAACGGTGTTATTTTTAAACAGAGAAAATCAAAGATCATTTTATCTTTTGTTAGAGTTGTTAGGGATCATTTTACCTTTCATTAGAGTTGACAGAATAAAAAATTTAAGTGACTGACAAAATTAATAGTTAAAAATCAATTAAATAATTAATTTTAGTTAAAAACTAAAATATCTTATTAAAAGTTTTTAGAATCAAAATAGATAAATATTTAAAAAAAAAAGAGACAAAGCAATCCTTTAATCACTAGTTTGAGCCATACCATTCCTTTTTCACCTAAAACGGTGTTTGAGAGACTAGATAGTCCCTACTTTTAAAAAAAAATGATGTAATTCTAGATAAAATACTATTATGTCTCAAATGTGAATAGTAAAGGGATCGCTTTGTCATTTATTTTTTATTAAGGATTTTGTGGTCACCATGTCTCCCGAAAACTTTAATTGAAGATAGAAATACTAGAAAGATGAAAACAACGAAATATCTTTAAAAAAAATTTAAAGATGACAAAAGCACTCAAACTTGAAATACACATGATTGTATTCGTAAGTCGTAACACCCAACGTTGAATTTACAAGAAAAGAAGTGTGCTAGTTGTGAAATTAAGTTTCTAAACTATTTGTTAGACTCTTTCACATCTCAGTTTTCTTCTCGTTCCTAGACAAGTGATGACGATAGCATATGTCATCTGTAGTTCTGTACCAAAAAATCATTGCCGACCATTTTTGACTTTTATAAATAAAATCATGTAATAGAACATTTTTTTTTAGATATGGAAGTAACTTTGCCGTAACACTTAATTATTGAATAATAATTTATTCTTTATTAGAATTTATTTTTATTTGATTTTATTTATTTTATCCGAAGAATACTAAAGTTTAAGATTACACTTAAAAGAGTAATTTTTTTTGTGACTATTTAAAGGAGTATTTGAAAGAACGGAGACAAGACATGTAAACTTTTTTTATTTAAATAAAAAAAATTCATTTTTTATAAATTTAACTCAGGTACAAAAATTCATCAATTTGTACATTTAGTTTCAGTTTTCTAATAAGAGATTGAGAAAACAAGATTTATAAGATTTTTGGTGACTGTATCAATAAAAATAAGACAATTTTTTCCTTCTCTCTATTTTCACAAGCAAAAACAGCAAAAATGAATCACAAAAAGTAAATCGTTTTTGTTTTGATAGGTAGCAACAATGAGACAAAATGAGGTCTAATTTTTAAGTTTGTTTTCGCTGGCTCAAAACTAATTAAAAATGAATGATTGTTTTGTGCTTCATTTTTACTGTTTTAAGATCCAAAAATTGTACAAAAAATTTCTTTGTTTTTCCAGGCTATACGTTCGAAAATGTTACAAATTATTTTTTAATTTTATGATTGCAAAAATGTAAATATATATATATAAATTGATAAACTTTTATATCTTAATGTAATTATGTAAATAATAAAATTTTTTATTTAAATAAAAGAAAGTCAGACATAAAGATATAAAAAATCAATCAGTAAACTTTAAGATCTTTAATGCAAATTCTCAAGTAGACAATTGATCAGAACATACTAAACTTTATTATTTTATATTATAGGCAGCTTAAATTATATATATATAGTTCGTTGAAGCATAAATATATTAATACACAGTCTTTATCCTCCTCCTATATGAGGTTTACCAATTTCTTTTTTTTATTATATTGATTAAAATCTGAAATATCTTTTGAAGCCATAAATATACAAAAGTATTCTAGCTAGCTTTCCTTTGACTTTATGAGGAAAAAATTCGTAAAATAAATCTTTTCGATCAAATGTAATTACTTTCCACTCCAATAGTAGCCAACAAATGATGTTGAAAATTCAAGATGAAAAACTGATATCATAAATTAGCCCACTGAATTAGACCTTGGAGTGGCGTTAATTCAGTGGGTGGAAAAAAAAGGAAATGATGAGGATATCTTCCTTAGATACTGTTACACAGTTACACGTTGTGAGGAACATCACCTTGCACCTATAATTTCTCTCCTAATAATTAATTGGCTTTCTTTTTCGAAAATATTTGATAAAAAAACAATAAAAAACCGTTATAATTTATTTTATTTAATATTTATTAATTATTATAATAATTAATGAATATTTGCTTCCCTAGTATTACCGTTTTTAAACTAGTAATACTTAAATATATAAATCATTATCAACTAGCTCATTAAATTATTTAGCAGCCCACGTTTCTTCCTCTATATTTAATAGGTTTCAGCTTAAACTCACAACAAAAATAATTGAAAATTCTAACTCAATCTTTTAGTTATTCTTCTAATTTAAAATTTTTTTTGTACTTTTTAAAAAATAATATATATATATGTATATTTGAATTTATTATTCTTTTAAGAATTAGAAAAATAATTAAAAAGATAAATTAAAACTTTTAACTATTACTCTAAAATACAAATATCTATTGTTATTCTTTGTCGTATCTTATTCACTATTGTGCTTATTTTTTCTATTTTATTATTATTATTATTATTATTATTATTATTATTATTATTATTATTATTGCATGAATAAAGAGTGGTACTATCAAAAGAAAAGTGAAAATATCCATTTATATTGTCTATAATAATAATAGAAAAAGGTTAATTACTACTCTATCCAAGAAGTTACCGTTTGTACTCGCTTAGTATTATAAAGTTCCCGTGAATAATAAGCAATTTAATGTGTGTAATATAGATAAAATATTATATTTTCTTTAATAGAAGAATATGAAGAACAAAAAAATATTTTCAGATTTTCTTTAATATAATAAAAACATTTTTGAAAAAAAAAAGTTAAGACACTAAAAAAAGTCAAACCTCTATAAACAAAGATAAATACTAAAGGACCAATATAATTTATTATTTTTAGTTAGTAGTTAGTTAATAATATTTAAAAGTATAAATTAAAAATATATTATTAAATTATTAGATTAAAAAAATTAAATTAATAATTAAAAATATTTGTCAAAAATAATAAATTCTGATAATTCATCAACTTTTTCCTAAACGAATATAAGCTTAGTTAAAATGATGATTACTAATCAAGTTAAGTAACACCAAATTTATTTAGTATTATCCATATTGAATAATAAACACAAGATTAATATAGTAGCACTTATTAGTCTGATACCACTCTGATACCACTTTGTTTTGTTGGGCCAACCGTGGGTCTCTCATCTCTGATACCACTTTGTTGGGCCAACCGTGGGGAGAGAACATAAGATGAGAAGACACTACATCCAACTCAAAACCTTAAGGTGTCAAGTTAATGGGTCTCTCATCTTTTAAACTCCTCACTCTTCCATGCTTTCTTAGATGTGGGACTAACTTCAACACTCCTCACACTTGCAACACTAACATGCACTTTATGTACTTGAAATTTACAATTTAGAGACAAGATAGATAGATGAGAATGAGAACTAGGAAGGTGCCCAGAAAGTTTGAACTTCGAAGTCGTTAATCATACTCATGTTCTTGACGGCATGATTGGGTAGATGTGAATATGCGATGCCAGCATTCCCTTGTAGACGCGTTTGTACGTAGTCCCACATAAAAATCCGCGTCACTTGGTTCACAGTGTGAACTCCTCACATCCTAAAATAAAGACCTTTGGCCTTTTTCCCCTTTCCTCTCTTTTCATTTGCTCTTTATGCCACCATTATTCCTGTACTTTTACCTCTTACCTGTTACTTATTCCCCAGAATCAACATTTCAGTCAGTGTGATGTTCCTGAACATGCTCACAAGATTTCATTAGGTCTATTCTGTTTTCTATAGAGTTTACCAAGGCTTCTTGATTGAGACCTTGAACTATATAGTCTTAAAGAGAAATGTCAAATTCTTTTTCTTTCAAATTAAGATTCCAAAATTGAGCTCATTTCAAATTTCCTTGTATGGGGGGTTAGTTTTTTTGTTTTCCCAAGGATCCTCCAGCCCAACAGGCTAAGGAATGATCAGCCATCAACCTTCGAACTCCTGATATTTGTTTAATCGATTAAGTGAACAAACCACTCGATCAATCCAAATTGGTTTGTTATTAGTTATTACCTACCCAATTGACACCTCTTTCTTCGATTATGCTCAGTTCAACAAGTTACCTTGGTTAATTTCAAATTACAATGGCGAATTAAGTGATATATTTATGAAGAAGGAAGCTGTAACAGGAAAAGGACAAATCATGCTGCTTGATTCCATATGCTGCTGCTTCTCATAAATTTGGGTATTCAAGATGGCTCTAGTTCATGAATTTGTCTTCCTAGTCTTTTCTCAACTCACTCTTCGCTTAGTAGCCGAACCTTGTCCACCTTCACTTGATTGTGGATATCTTGGCAAAATCAGATTCCCTTTCACCAAAACAGGATATGAGCAATGTGGCATATTGACAATACACAATTGTGATTCTAATTCCAAACCTAAACAGATCCAACTACAGAACAATGGGAAATTCTTCCAAGTTATGAATGTAAATAAGGATCTGGATGGCATGACTACCTCGATGTACATAAGAGACAACGATCTCTACAATCTTCTGGAAAGCAAAAGTTGTGAAGCCTTCAGCCACAATTATAGTCTTCCTTTCAGCTTTCATTTTGCTCATTTTCATATCAAACACAACACAACTCTACTGAAGTGCAACAAGCATATGGTCCATGTATTGCTCCGGAAAGGAATTTCTAATTATTCAGGGTGCTCTGCCGATGATTATGATCTATATTATGGACCTTCCATCAATCATAGTCCTATGAGTTCTTCGACAGCATGCATACCAATCAACCTTCCAATCAAAGACTTCCCGGATTCGCGAGATCCATTTACGTTTTTAACTGCTAATTTATTAACTGTGGTACAGTTGTCTGATGAATGCGTAAATTGTCACTACCTTAGAAGAGGGCAGTTGTCAACTTAACAGTGAAGGGAAATTTTACTGTGCCAATGGTATTACACGAGTTCTAGTTGTAGTTGCTTTCGTTGTTTTAAACACAAGTTCTTTTTGTTCCCTTCTGAATCTTACTTGTGCTACAATTCTACAACTGGAGTTTTTTTTTTTTTCTTGTTTTATAGAACTTTATTATCTTCATACATTTGAATATTGATGAATCTTTATTAATTGTGTCTTTGAATTTGTGCTGCAGAGAAAAAAAGATTGAGCAAGGCTGGGAAAGTTGGCATAGGTAATGTGTACTTTCTGCACAATAATTGTTATTTTCACTGTCTGCCATCAAAATCTGATTCTGATTTCACATTCCTTAAGGATGTAAAAAATGGAAGAACCCTTCTCCTCACGCGTATTCTCAATCCCTCTTCCAAAAATATGAAAAAACTTGAAAGATCTATAAATATTTATTTACTTTTTGTCAATGTCATGCAATCATGCACTATTGCACTTCATAGGAAAGTACTATAAAATTATACAACTATAACTATACTAGGTATACACTAAAATCAACTACAAAAATCAATTACTCGTATAAAATACATATTAAAAATAAATTAAATCATACATATATTTATACAAAAATAAATAGTGACTGATTTTAATGTACAAATAACATTTTTAAAAATCTAACGTATTAGGGTGAGATACACCCATGCTATGGGTAATTTACGATCCTAATTAAAAACAAATATCTTTTCTAAATTAGAAGGTCTAATTTACTATCCTAATAAAAGACGTATAAGAGAGTCTCTAATAAAAGACGTATAAGAGAGTCTCCAGAGAGTACTATATTTACTCTAATTATATCCTTTATCATAGCTTCTCTGAGTGATATGATATTTCTGTATTTAACTAAACTATTCGTTAATATAACATCTGTAAATATCTCAGACCAAATAAATTTCAGTAGAATCTGATAACCTCTATTGATAGTTTCTTTTGATTCCCTTCCACAGCATTAGGTGTCATACTCCCAAGCATCTTAATCATTGGA
This sequence comes from Arachis hypogaea, assembly GCF_003086295.3. Lineage (NCBI taxonomy): Eukaryota > Viridiplantae > Streptophyta > Magnoliopsida > Fabales > Fabaceae > Arachis > Arachis hypogaea. The sequence continues at coordinate 109,079,987 of NC_092040.1, forward strand.
TTGCTCCTTCTGTTCTTCAAACGAAGACGTAGTTTCTCACGTGAATTCCAGACAAGAAACACTTATGCTGATCACTCCTCAAATCCAGACGTAGAAGGCGGAAGCGTGTACTTTGGAATTCCCCTTTTCTCCTACAAGGAGCTTGAAGAAGCAACAAGCCGCTTCGACCTTAATAAACAAGTTGGAGATGGAGGATTCGGGACCGTCTACTATGGTAGGCAACTCGAACCTGAACTTATTAGTTGAAAAATATTCAACAAAAATGTTATGTGCACGTCAAAAATCAGCAACCAAATCAACCATCATGTATTTGTACATAAATACATATATTGTTTTATTTATCTTTAATATATATTTTGTACTTCAACATGTATTCTATACGGATAACTGATTTGGCTGCTGATTTTGAATGTACACATAGCATGGTTGAATATTCAGTTCAATTGGTCTTCCCTTGTATAGTTTATGCTTAGCTCATAACATTCAGGGAAACTCCACGACGGACGAGAAGTAGCCGTGAAACGCTTATACGAGCACAACTACAGACGAGTTGAGCAGTTCATGAACGAAGTGCAGATCCTCACACGTTTGCGCCACAAGAATCTTGTGTCCCTCTATGGCTGCACATCACGCACGAGCCGCGAACTACTGCTTGTATATGAATATATTCCCAACGGAACTGTTGCTTCTCATCTTCATGGTGAATCAGCAAAGCCTGGCTTACTACCTTGGTCCACAAGAATGAAAATTGCTGTAGAAACTGCTAGTGCTTTAGCTTATCTCCATGCTACTGACATCATTCACCGCGACGTAAAAACCAACAACATTCTTCTTGATTACAGTTATTGCGTTAAAGTTGCAGACTTTGGCCTTTCAAGACTATTCCCCAATGATGTTACACATGTCTCCACGGCGCCACAAGGAACTCCGGGTTATGTTGATCCGGAGTATTACCAATGTTATCAGCTTACGAGCAAGAGTGATGTGTATAGTTTTGGAGTCGTGCTGATCGAGTTAATATCGTCTAAGCCGGCTGTTGATATGAACAGAGACAAGGATGAGATTAATTTGTCGAATCTCGCCATAAAGAAGATTCAAGAAGGTTCACTTGTTGAGCTTGTTGACCCTTGTCTGGGTTTTGATTCGGACAATGAGGTTAAGAGGATGGTTGTTTCGGTTGCGGAATTAGCTTTTCAGTGTTTGCAACGGGACAAGGAATTGAGACCTTCAATGGAGAAAGTGTTGGAGATGCTGTTGAGAATTGAGAGTGGGAAGCATGAACCAGAGCATTTAGAAGTAGTAGATGCTGGTCATGGTGTCAGTAATGTAAATTCTCAACAACCACAACCTTCAATTTCACCAGAATGGGACCAAATTGTGTTGTTGAAGAATGTGAAGCCACCTTCTTCGCCAATAACTGTTACTGATAGCTGGGAAAGTGAATCCACTACGCCTAATGTTAGTGCTTAATACATTAAGCTATTAGCAATTGTTGGTAATCCATTCTTGCTTTCAGCACTTTTTTTTGTTGGAAGTGACTGTATCCTAACCCGAGCATGAATGAATATTATATATATTCTCATCCACTTGTATAGGATAGATGATTGTATTATGCGGCATACCACTATCAATGTCATACAAAGAGTATAGAGAACATAAATCTGTCCGTCTATGTAGAAATCTAAGTCATTCTACATTGAATTAAGAAATTAATGATATTTGAGTTTAAAAATCAATAAAATTTATTATTTTGATTAATATTTAGTCAACAAAAATATTTTTATATATTAAATTTAATAGTATAAAAATAAAATATTAAATAATATTAATAAAAAGTATTGCCTTTTTATTTTTATTTTTTTTATAAGTTTTTCAAATACACATCAAATTTATAGTTTTTACATTAAACTCTCTCTCTCTCTCTCTCTATATATATATATATTACAATAAACTAAACCATATTTAAGTATCAATATCTCAAATGGCATTGATTCAAGTACCTTTTTGCAACTGAAGAATTTCTATTCGACTCAATAAAAAATATCAAAATAAGGTGTTCTAAAATATTTAGTTTTAGTAAAACCATATTTATGTATTTTATATCAACTCAGGTCAAGGTAGATGAAAAAAAAAACATATTTTTATTTTTACTTTGAAATAATTGAATATTTTTATTCACCTTTTTTTTTAATCTTTGATTTGGGTATACTTCCTTCAAACGGTAAATTTTTTATTGCCTTTGCATATTTCACATACTTTACATAGACTCAATTTTTTGATATACAAACTGTGTGTTATGTGTGGTTACGAAGGTGCGTGGTGCTCGACATAAATGTAGGGCAGTTTTTTATGAATCATGAGAGTGAAGAAATCGACAATCCAATTTTTTTGTTAAGAAAATTAGAAATACAAATTAGATAGTCCGATTTGTATAGGAAAAAAAATTTAAAATTTGGCCAATATAATTGGACCGTTCGATTTTAATATGCTTAATTTTTTTATTTTGAGAAAATCAAATCGGACCGTCTGATTTTATTATAATATATATTATTTTAACGCGTTAATAGAAATCGGTTGGTCCGATTTGTTATATATATGTATGTGTGTGTTTGTGTTATGAGTTTGCAGATCTCGTCTCTTCCTTCGTCTCGTTCTTCTTCTTCTCTCAGCTCCTCTACCTATATCTATCTCTATCATTTGTTATGAGTGTAAAAAAGTTGCTAGTAGAATTTATATTCATGTGAGTGAGAAAAATGAATGATAGAGTCCTATTAAAAGTATATTATTTTGATAAGATTTTGTTACAAACATCTGAATGAGTGAAATTTATTTGTGAAAATCCGTTAGATGTTATTTTATTCATAATCTCATTCGAAGAACTAAAAAGTGTGATTTGTGAGAAGATAGATTTTGAAATATCAAGAAAAATATCATGTATTTTATACAGATATCCTATACCGGTATTTGGTGGATTCATTCAATTTCAAACCAAATATATAACTGATGAAACGAGCATGAAAGATATGTTTTCAATGTATATTGGAAGCCGTGCTCAGACGTCGTTCATTGAGTTGTATATTGAATTCGAACAATTTGAAGCCGATCGAAATATTGAATGAAAAGGTTACAATAGTGATAGTGAAGAAGAGTTTGAAAGCAATTATGAAGTTGTTGGTCTAGATGGAGACAAAGATCAAGGTGACGGCACTATGGAGGCAAATGTGACAGACGTGGCAAATGCACTAGCAAACAAACATCTGTTTGAGGAGCCATCTTTCATGCGTGCTTTGAATTTGGAGACCATGCATGTTCCGGAGTTTCCTGAATATATGAATGCAGGTACGTAATTGCCTATATTTATACGAAAGATTAGAATTTGTTATAATTTATATTGATTGATGGACCAAATAATAGATACCTGACATGTGAAAATATACTTAATTAACATTTGTTTATGTATTTAAATGGTTAAATTTAAGATAATAATCAATTAGTTAGTTATTGATTTAGTTAAATATTAGTTAGTATTTATTAATTAGTATTTATTTATGTGATCATGTTTTCATTTGATTAAAATTGAGATAACTACTCATAGTCATTTCTGTCACTGGAAGATCGTTTGTAGGAAGACTAAGAATAACAGCTACATTTTCCAGTGTCACAGCACACTCACCAATCGGAAGGTGAAATGTGTATGTGTCTGGGTGCTACCTCTCGACTAGAGCATTTACCAGTGTTTTTTGACATTGAACTATTCCAATTGAGAAAACGTGATAAAAATCAATTAACCATAAATGCTCCACCACAGTTTGATTATACCGATCTAGAAATAGTAGATGGTTACATATCAAATTTCATGAACTCTACAAAACCATAACAAACTATTAGTCAAATAATTAATAATTACTAATTTACTACTAACAGTTAATAATTTTCTAATCATAGTAACTAATTTATTAAACTAACACTAAATTTACTATTAATGAGCTAATTTAGTAACTAGTTATATATATATATATATATATATATATATATATATATATATATATATATATATATATATATATAACTTACCAATTATTTAACTATTATTATTAAAAAACTTGTAAATTTATATACACAAAACATATTAATTAAATATCTAACAATAATTATTAATTATTAAAAATACCAAAACAAATTAATTTTGCTAAATCCAATTTAGTAAACTCCAGAATAATAATAATTTAACTTCTAAATTTTATTAACAATACTAAAAATTATTTCAAATAGTTTTTAATTTTCAAAAATTATTATATTATTATTCATATTAAATACTTTACTCAACTGTCGCCTCAATTTTTATTAAATTATTTTTTACATAATTATTTATTTATTTATTTATAAATAAATTGGATATTAATTATTTTTATTTCACTAATAATAAATATTCACTTACTATTAATAATAACTAACCCTAAACCGTATGACAAATCTAATCAACTACAATAATAGTATTTTCTACATAATTATTTATTTATTTATTCATAAATAAATCAATCAGCTAATAATTATTCTTATTTCACGCACTAATAATAAATACTAACTTATTATTAATAATAACTAACTAATCCTAAACCGTATGACAACTCTAATTTAACTACAATAATATTATTATAATATATTTATCTTCTTTTGATATCTAACAATAAATAAATAATTATTACCCGATCAAAAAATATAATCTTCTATAAATTCTACTTTACAAAAATTATACAATAATACTAATAATAATATCGTAGCTCTAATAATAATTAATTATAATTTCCTAAATTATTTCAAATATTTTTAAATATATATTTTTTACTAATCTACTATATTAGTTTAATTCAAACAGTATCATTGATTAATATATTCACTAACGAAATTTAAATATATATTTTAAGTTATTACACTAACTATCATTAACCATCTTTATTTTTAACATTATTTTTAATATTTCAGATATATAAAAAAATTTAAAAACAAACTCACATAATCAAAATAACAGAAATAATTAATAATATAAAATTTAAAATGATCAACATCTTTATATTTCTGCTTCTTTAACATTGTAATTGATTTTTTTTTTCAAAACTTGAAAAAGGTGATGAAGAGAAGGAAAATGGTGGCTAGATGGAAGAAGGATGAAGAAAGGGACATACAAGGAGAGTGGGGTTCAGGTGGGGTTATGTTGGTTTAAAGGGGATCACCGTTCAGGTTATTTGCATGCACGACACGTGACAGAAAGGATATAAATCGGACGGTCTGATTTGTGTAGCTTAAATTAGACTGTTCGATTACTTACCTTCAAGTTGGACTGTCTGATTTCTTCATTCTTGACACTACATCTGCATTAAGCACCCATACATTTCATACCTACTATGTACCTCATTCTAACTTCCATATCTAAATTAAAAACCGACTTTGCATATGCCTTCTCAACCCCACCAAACTCAACACCTGCCAATTTTTCCACAATAATGCTTGCTACACCACCAACAGATGCATTACACTAATTCTCGAATTCTAATGGTCATAGCCTTGACCCGAGTCGCATTCTCTTCACTGCCCCACCATCTCCATCTATCCCAGAAGCCTTACTTACATAGAGATCTATTTCAAGCAACTCAGAATCAGTTGTATCTTATTTCTCATCCGCTAAATCAATTATCTAACAGTTAGTATATTATATTGTCCCGAATATTTTGAACTATCTTGCTATCACTCCCCATTTCAAAATACCCCACCACCTTTAAATAAAGTAACTCCATAATTCTCATCATACAAATAAGATTATTTTTGCACACACATTTCGTCCACACACAATAATCATTTCCACGAAACACCAAAAGAAGCATGATGAGGGAGGAAACATACTCTGACGCAAACTCTTGATTGGCGATTGAATCTCCAACTTTCAGTCAACCAATCAAGCCTCAATGTGTCTCTGAAATTCAAGTAAAGTGCCTTGATCAAACCCTAATTTTTTCTTCCACAGATGACCTATCCAAAAGTTCTAGCAATTTTTTATTTTCTTCAAATTAATATTTCCTCTGATTTTCTTTATTTCTTCTTTTTCTTCCACCAACGTTTAGCAAAACCCACAAAATTTACTTTACCCGATGTGATTAACAAATTTAACGCACCATCAAAAGGTCATAGTCACAGTTACAGATGACAATTTTGCCCGACGTACACTAACCAGTTCTATCCCGACCCAAACGAAGCAGATTTTTAAACGGTTGACTAGGTTTAGAGATGGATTTGTTTAAACTCACTTCTTTTGTTTTAAGTATACGGTAGGTATAAGTATTGTAATGGCCCTTCGCCCATTACTTGCCTAATCTGGCCTCAAAAATATAATTTAATTTATTAGTGATATATATAATTCATATTTTACATATATATTTTATTTGATATGTGTGTGCGCGTGTGTGCTTGCGTATATGTGTGCATGAATATAAAATCCTAATTTTCTTATCAGATATGCCTCAATGCCTTAGTTCTTTCGTTAACCATTGTCTTCCTTTTTTCTATGCCTCATTGTTTTTGCGAATGTTAATTTCTTCCTCCCCTTTATAATTCCATGCCTTAATTTGCTGAGTGTTAATACCATCCTCTTCAACTCTACTTCTCTCCAACTCTATGCCGCTCATTCTCTTCTTATTCTGAAACTTTCAAAGAGAGAGAGAGAGAGATTCTATCGGCACATTAGGCATGGGGGAGTTTTATTCTAAAAAGACAATTAAAGTAGAGCCTACGTGACTATAATAATATTATATTATTAATAGAAAAACTATTATTTTTATCCATCGATGTTTAAAACTATCTATAGAAAAAACAAAACTAATGTTATAACAAAAAAAAATGAGTGTAGTATGATAAAAATATCCAAATACTACAAGACCACTCTAAATCTCCAATTACTTTCATCATTCTCATCACCACCAATTCTACTACCATTCACACTCACCTCACTCAGAACTTCAAGTCCCACTACCTCTTCTTGTTTCTTTTCTCAAATAATTGGAATTGCAACTTGAGCAAGCTTAGAAGATACTACCATAAACAAACAAAAAATCACGACAACGATAAAAGTTAATTAATGGATCAAAAGTAGTAGACTTCCTGTGAATACATACCAAATAAAGTTAAACGAAAAAAAGATAAATTTTTTAATTAAATTTTTGCTTTTTAAGAAATTTAAGTTAAATCAGGAAAGAAAATATAAGGAACACAGAAAAAAAAATGGCACAAAGGAGATCAAAATTGTTTAATCAAAATTTTTGCTTGTGTCTAAATTTACCACTCTCTTCTTCCTTCTTTCTTTCCTCATTTTCTGGATCTCAGTTCCTTCTTTTTCTTTCAGATACACTTTTTTTTGTTAGATTTGAATGTTATCGTAGTTATTTTTTATGAAGTTGTAATGTAAGTTGGGATTGATGTACAATGTGAAAGATTTGTTAGGCAAGGTAAAATTTAGGTAAAGAAAATGTTCAAAATTTTGGTCTTGCTAGATGAAGAGGAGAGGAAGTTGGGATGTGAGGAGAGAAAAATGTGAAAATGGTGGTGGTGGTGGTGATAATCAAGAGCGCAATTTAGGAATTTAGAATACTTTTTTAGTGTTTGGAAATTCTTGTCATTAGGAACTTATCTTTCATGATTACAACATTAATTTCATTTTTTATGGATAGTTTTGTCAACGTTCTAAACATCCGTAGGTAAAAATAATAGTTTTTCTATAATACCTTTACTATTAGAATGTCACGTTTCCGGCTGTGCCATTCTGATAGCGAGGATATTACACTACTTCTGTCTATATAATAATAAGTAGGAGCCTTTACTTAAAATTCTTATTGACTTTTCTTTGGAAAATCGGTCATATTTTTTTTTTGTTGCACGTACATACATGCATATATTATCATCACAACACTTTTATATTTACAAGAATAATTTATATAAGTAATGTATAGACATATATTATATAATTATAAATTCTATCATTCACTACAAAGATTTATAACAATAATAAGGGTGGGAGAAAATATCTAAGATAAATAAACAAATTCAAATCTACAAACAAACTAATGTACGTCCAAAAGTTTAGTAATTTTCTCATTGACTTTCTCGTCCATTTTTTGAAAAATATAGAGTTGTAGGAGGGTGAGAACCTAATCCAAAGACGAGGATAAGGGAATGCCATAAAAATAATAAAAATATATACACTGATCAACTCACATGTCAAAAAAATTATCTTTATTTTCAAAATTGTTTTACTATATATTTATGCATATCTTAATATTTCTTAGTTATATATGTTTTAGGAAACCCAAAATAAATTTTTAAAGCTTTTTGTAGAAACCAAAGACAAGTCTAAAGGACTTTCTACCCAACAAACTTTTCTCACTCATTCCTATCCATTCAACACATAGACCAAAGTCTCAGGATAATACTGAGTTCAATCACAACTAGAAAATGGATTAATACAGACAGATTTAGTCTTTATTACAGACGGATTTTTGGTTACTGACGAAATTACCGACGGATTTTGTCCCTCTGTAAAAGCCCCGTCGGAAATTATTTAACAACGGATTTTTTCCGTCTGAAAATTACAGACGGATTTTTAGCAGTTACCGACAGATTTTTCCTCTGTAAATTTTCTATCCATTTCCCAAAGGCGACGAACTTTCTGACGGATTTTTCATCTGTAATTACAGACGAATTTTTCGACAGATTTTCCGTCTGTAATTACAGACGGATTTTCAGACAGATTTTCCATCTGTAATTACAGACAGATTTGTCGAAGGATTTTTCGTCTGTAATTACAGACGGATTTTCCGTCTGTAATTACAGACAAATTTTCTGACAGATTTTTTGTCTGTAATTTGAACTTTGGAAAATCATCCCGTTCTGATTACAGACAGAAAATCCGTCTGTAAATCCGTTAGTAAGATAAAATAGAATTTTTTTTTAGATTTTTCCATTGCAAAATGAATACTTTAGATTTATTTTCTAAATTTACTCCATCAAACACTGTCAATTGAAAAAAGAAAGCCAAATATCACATAAATAAACATAATATTCATTACATGATACCTATAAAATTGGATGTTATTTTTCAATATCATTGGCCAATATCTCATTGTCTTAATAAAAAAATACCCAAAAAAAATAAGATGACCATCCCAATGTTACATGAATGTCACAAATTACACTTAGCACTTAAAGATAGAATAATCTAAAATATTAATAGATAACTAAGTTGCATTAGCAGCATCAAGCTCCACATTGAAAGTTAATCTTGACATCTCCTGACTGAAATAGAATTAAATCCGAATTGGAATTGGAGTAAATCAATCTATGCCAAAGAATCAAAACATAGAAAAACAGAGAGAACAACAAAAGCAAACAGAGATCAGAACAAAAATAAAATAATTAAAGGGTTCTTCACAGAGTGCGAAATGAAAAAGAAAATTTAAAAGAACTCACATGGGCTAAGCAAATTCAAACCAGCAGGAAGCCTAGGCACAACAACAACAGGATGATTCTGCACACACGCCAAAAAATCCTCAGACGGTTCTACAAATACAACTCATCGTAAGATTCAACAACACTAGGGAAATTATAGTTAAGAGAAGGATCAAGTTAAGAGAAGCTCAGGCATTTTTAAGCGAAATGCAAAATGGCTCCACTGAAAAATATAATCTGATCAGGATTCATGTCATAAGAGTTCATTGGATTCACATACCTGTAAACTACTTGTGCCGCAGCCTACAACTGTGATAGTCCCACCGGTAACAGCTGCACCTGCGAGGAAGTAGCTGGCACTAGAAGCATCGCCTTCAACAAAAGCATTCCCAGGAGACCTGGTAGGAAACTTCCAATTATAGTCACAATAATTTAATTCTGAAATCTTTACAACTCAATAATAGAAACTTACTTGTACTTTTGACCTCTGTGGACCAAGAACCTATCTCAGAGGGCCAAAGGAGCTGCCATGAGCAACGCAGTCAAGTATTGACTGCTAATTGATCCAGACAACTTTCAATACGTGTTCTAAGAGCCGAAAGGCGCTCTACTATTTTCTTTGACAAGTGATCTCCAAGTGACTGAGCAAAATCAACAGGTTTAGGAATTCGTAGACCGGGGACATAGACCGAAACTTCTCCAATACTCCCTGGTTTCCTTCTGTTTCCACCGGAGTCCTTTGGAGTCGACACCAGGCACCCCATGTCTGGAGCCTTGCTATACGTTCGAAATGCTTATGTGTATTATATACAATAAATAAACCACCCCTCAAGAATCCTGTGTTTCAATAAGACAGTGACTTTCGATTGTCTCCGACATCAAGCAGAGCAAATTTAACAAATAGTGCTGGGAATAATGGTCCCACAATATATTGGTTTGATTCAAAGAGATAAAAATGTTTGATTTGATTCAAAGATTCTTCATTTCCAGGAACAAACTTTCAAGGAAGCTGAGAGATTAACACTAGAAAAACCATCAACTTGACTAATTAAATGCCAAGTTGCCAAAACAACCAAAAAAAGAGGTAGCAGGTTACACTCACAAGCAGCATTACATTCAACTTGTAACTAAACTCTTCTACAATATTTTAAACTTGACAAATATTTTATTTGGAGCCATTAATTTTATACTTTTTTCAACAGCTTTCAGCAGTATTAATGGTTCTCACTACTATATCCACTTCCCAACAAGCTACAAAATAAAAGACTGCAGTATCATAGTTGTTGATAGAAACTCTTCAAGAGAATAATGCTCATGCAAAATGGAGATATGTACCAGGTATGGTCTCTAAAAGAAAAGAATGAGGATCAGATATTTGACAAAAGATCAATATATGTCGTGATTTATTTCACCGCAATTTAACCACCAAGATCTATTATGCTATATAGATTTCCTCGCATCCAACAGCCCTTTCATATGTACTCAATTATGAACAAATATGAACAAAATTATGAACAGCAAACAGACATTTTATGAACAAAATTCACAAAGTACATAGCATTCAATATTATCAGTGCTTATGAACAAGTATGAATAAAAAAATGATTAGCGAGGAAAACGAAACAACCGATTTTGTGAGAGAGTAACGAGCAAAAGAAGTGTCAGCTGAAGAAAAATACAAAATACGAACGAATAGAAAAGTTAGGGTTTGTGATCTACCAGCTGCGCGAAGGAAATCTGACAAAGAAAGCGCTGATCTGGAACGAAAAGAAGCTCGGAATTCGACGGCGACGGATCTTCTACGGTGGCGGTAGAGGCTGTGTCTGTGTAGGGGCTGCAGTGGCTGCGCCGCTGAGGGGCTGCGAGGCTGTGGGGGTTACGGGGAGCTGCGAGGGCTGATGCGGGGGCTGCGTGGCTGCAGTGGCGGCAGAGACTGCGGTGGCTGTGGGCGGTGGGGTGCAGGGCGAAAAGTTGGAGGAATGAGCCTTCTACAGCGTTCGAAAACTAAGTGTGAATGGAGTGTGAATGGAGTGTAATAAAACTAGGGTTTTCAATATTTTCGACGGATTTTATTTAAATTACAGACGGATTTTTTGTCTGTAATAATTTAATAAAACGCGCGTTTTGTCTATTTAATTACAGACGGAAAATCTGTCTATAACCATTCTACGGAAAAAAAAATTAATTTTTTCGACGGAATTATCGACGGATTCTCTTTTTCGTCTGTAATTTATGCTAATCCATTCTTTTTGTTTTCCGACAAAAAATTCCTCTGAAATTTTCTCTGTATTTCCGTGGGATAAAATCCGTCGGAAATATCCGTCTGTAATAACTAGTTTTCTAGTAGTGAATCTGCCTCAACCTCTATCACCTCTGTGCACTAGCAAACACAATCAAATCAAATAATTTAATTACATAAAAGAAAACACATATAAAACATGTATCACATAGCACATAATCAAATAAATTACATAAACACAACACAACAAAATACAACCCAAACAAATCAATTAAATACATATGATGTATGCCTATCCTACTGACTGTGAGCTCACATGTCGGTTGATAAAGTGTGCCCAAAGAGAGTCAAATCGCTTCTTAACAAGGAAATTTGAATCAAAGAACTTCGACAGAAACACAAGAAAAGCTGGTGTCTTAGGTTGAAACAAGTTCAAGTTGAATAAAAGATATACAAAGTTCATAAAATTTAAAAAAGATGCTATGGAACATAGTTAAATAGGACATCCATTAACAATGAATGAAATTAAAAAAATCATTTCACCTTCTCAAACAAAAGATACGAGACAAACATTTTCCAAAAGAAGTCTTAAAAACATAAATGTTTCATTACCTTAAAACAATTTCTAAGTTAAAGATAGAATATGTGAGGTTTGAAAAATGAAAATTAATTGGGCTAAGAAAAAAAAATACTTTCTCAAAAATCTTGAAAGATACTTGGATGCATTATCATATAAGAATATTAATAAAAATTGCAATAAAGTTGGTAGAAAATCAAGTTGTGTTTGAAAAAAAAAATCTAAGATAAAAATTTTTATAAGTCAATAGAAGAATAAGTAGTGCATTACAAGCAAATAGGTTCAAACTACAATGAAGAAGTTTTAAAGTTCATACAAGAGAGTGTATGCTGAATTGAAAATAATATCATCAAATTATCAGAAATGGTTATAGACACATCAAACAAGAAAAGAATTGAGTTGAAATTTCTTTTAAGAGAGTCAGAAAGAAGAACTTCATAAAGAAACTATAAGGAATGCTATATCGCACCAAACAAGTTCAGAGTTTTTCAAGGAATTGTATTGTTTACGTAGAGGAATGTAATCAGATCAAAATATGCATTAGATAGAGGACATGAAGCAAAGAATAAATCGCATTTCAAGAAAAGATAATGAAACAAGGAATTTCAAGATAGAGAATAGAAGAATACATAATTCGTAAGATCACGCGGCATAATTAAAGCACATTCGCCAACTCCAACCTATCATAGAAGAATATCTAACGTTTTCCAAACTTAGCGATTACCATTATTTATCAATTTCACTTTGTCTATGATAATCTATTAGTGTTCCCAAATACACAAGCGAATAACATTAGGTTGGCTGAACCAAATACCATGAAATGTGCACGGTAGACTAATAGAGTTAATCGACAGTTATGTGTATAAAGCTCTAACTCTTGTCATCTGGACAAGACTTACAACATGATAGACATTCAAAGTATGTAATGAAGCATAGTTAGTCCATTCTTCAAGCTCTACAGGAAAGACTGCTTTGATACTAAATAATAACGTATTCTCATGCTAAGCATCAAGAAAGACAAGATTAAAGGATATCACACTTATTATATGCAATCTATCTAAATACAATTTACCTACTCTATCCTATGTAAACTTACTTAGTTAAAAATAAATCAAAGTCCAAGAGTATTGATAAGTAAGAAGGGCAAAAAAAATAATGATAGTCAAATCAACTCCACAATTGATTCAAGTCTTAAAAAAATTAACGAACTTGCAAGATAAAGCTTCAAGAGCAAAGAAAACATAGAATTGAGCAATCGAATCCTTACCGAATATGTATACGTTCTAATCACTCAAGTATATAGGGTTGATTCACTCAATTCTCTTCTAATCTTACTTTCTAAGACTTGTTTTTTATCTAACAATCAACAATTATTCAATGCATGCATACAAATATCATGAGTACTTTTCAAAGGTTGTAATGGGGTTAAGGTTAAGATAGGGGTGTACATGGCCTGACTCAAAGACCCGGCCTGGACCTGAACATTTTAGGAACTAATTTGATGTGATTTCATCAGGTCTATGACTGGGTACAAGTCTCAAAAATAGATCCAATTATTATTTAGGATCGAATCCGGGTCAAGGTGAATCTGGCCTCACCAGTCCCATGTGCACCTGGGGTAGCGTTTGGTGGAGAGACAGATACTGAAAGACTGAGACTGAGAGACAGAAACTGAAATAAGTTTTAGTATTTTGTTTGGTGTCAAGTGAGAGACAAAAATTGAAACAAGAATAAAATTCTAATTTAATTTGCACAAAGAATAAAATTGAAATTAATTAATTAAAATGAGAGTATTTTAGGTATAAAATGTTATTAAAGTTTAAGTCTCTGTTTCTAAAAATATCAGTCCCCTGTGTCCCTACATTTTGGAGGCACTGAAATACTGAAATTTTAGAGACAGAGACAGAAATTTTAGTACCAGTCTCTGAGCCAACAAACATAATACTGTGTCTCAGTCTCTCAGTCTCTGTCCCAATACTGCAAAACAAACGCTACCTAAGGGAACTAAAAAAGGTATATATATTTTAAATTAATTCCAATATTATGTTATATTAATTATAAGTTTATTATTTTATTTTTAATCATACTTGTTGAATTAGAAAATAGATCAAAGAAGCATCAAATTAGAATTTATAGATAAATTCAAGTTCAAATATGGATATCAACTTCTCGATAACAAGTTTCTTCTTTATAAATAAGTGTATTATAAATAAGTTTTTTTAGAAATATTTTTTTTTATAAATTATTGTTAAAGTTTTAAAGGCCCGGTTTTCACCCAGTTTAGACCCGATATAATCGTTGCCTGAAAATGTTTAGATTTTATCGGGTTTAGGATCAGGTTAGGGTCTAAAAAATAGACCCGATATATATTTAGGACGGGGTCTGGGTTAGAAGAAATCCGGTTTCACCTGATCTATGTACACCCCTAGGTTAAGGTAAGATTATATTTGACTAAGTGGATTTGAAATTGAATTTTTGATTAACTTAAACTTCTCACCTAACTTATGACAACCTATTTAACTCTAATGCAAATCCTAACTATTCATTATTCACTTTTTCACACACTAATACATTCTTTCAATTCATATCACGTATGCATTTTTATTTCTCTAACTTTTCTTTTGGGGGTAACATTTTTCCCTTTTTATTATTTTCTCATTTCCTTTTTTTTTCTTTTCTTTTTCCTACTTTTTTTTTTCCTTTTTTTTCAATAGCATAATTTATACAAAAGATTAATGTACATGGTTCAACATTTAATGTATGAGTATGTACCAAATTTCTAAAATTTCAACAAAAATACAAAATATTTCTTTTTTTTCTTTCTACCAATGTTTTTCAATTTTTTCACATTTAGATGATGCACACTCTCACTAACCTAAGCCAATCAAAGACCCAAATTAAGGATATTTATTTATGATACGACCCAATACACTTGCTGGTACTTTGTGATTTGTAAAATTCGCATCAAGAAGATAACATTTTCCTTCTTTACGAAATATGTAAATGACATTCTCTTCATCTCTAATCCTAAAATGTATACTGTTTTGTCTCCTCCACTGTAAGGGTTAAACGACATGATCGATGTTACGATGCTTAAGTGAATTTTCTTCTGCAGGTAAGGAAGTGAGGTAGCGGAAGTTTGATATTGACGCATGTTGGTAGTGTTCTGGATGAAAAAGGCAATTTTTAATGCGAAACAACTATATTAATATTATGTTAGACTCCATGTGAGTTAATTACGTTTATTTAATTTTCAATTCTAGTATATGATTAGTATAAATTGTCTTTTCGAGATAATTAAAAATTTAAAAAAAGAAATGAGATATTTGTTTACGAAGTCGTCCGATAGAGTTTTTGTAAATATTTTTATATATTTTTTTAAATTAAACAATTACAAATATAAAAATAATAAAAAATATAATTATCACTTTTATTATTTTTACCTTATTTTATTTATTTTAGACTAAAAAGTATTTGGGAATTTAATTTTTTTTAAAGTTTTAATTTTAAGTGTATAAAATTATTATTTGACCTTATTTTTTATACATGCTTAAATTCTAAATCCTATTAACCATAAATATAATAAAAGTACAATATATATCCTATGTTTTTTTTCATAAAATTCAGTGAAATCGTTATAAAATTTAAAAAAAAAATTAAATTTTAACAAATTATAATCAATAAGTATTAGTTTTGTTATTATTAAATAAATATATAAAATTATACTGTTTTTTCATAATAAAGCTTTTTTAATTTTATTTTCATGTTAAAGTAACTATTTTTTATTTTAATAACTAAATAATTAGTTTATATTTAATATTATTATTAAACGGAGACTAAGTTCAGGGAAGAAAAAGAATTGCAATACTATCTCAATCTATTTATTTTGCAAAAATAATCCAGGTGCATAAAATATTATTCGACTCGAAATAAAAAAGCTAAAAAATTTAATCATAATCATTAATACAAAATAATACTTATCTAATTAATTCTCTTTTATCTGTTACATTCTGCAGCTTCTGCTTCTAGTCAAGATTACCGTTCTTTGGAGAACCACTTAACACGTGTTCACCAACCTACTTCTCCACGTTTTTTCGGTAAATAAAAAAAATTATTTCTTTTATCACTGTAGTACTGACCTTTGAATTATACCTTTTTCTCTTTTATGATTCATTGTTAAATATTTTACTTTTTTCAGTTTTAACTTTTTTTTTATCAATGAAAAAAGATATTTGAGTGGGACATTAAGAAAAAAGTCATTGAAAAAAAAAACAATAAAAGTTAGTTTAGAAAAAAAGTCAAATTAATGTCAATCTTTTTTATAATCTATTTCTTTTTGTTTTTTGTACTTAAGATATTTTTACTAAGTTGGATGAATACTTATTGGTTGAAAATTTAGAAAGTAAACTTAGCCAAATCAAGCTTGATTAGAAGTTTAATTTGTTCCAGATAAGATTAAGAAAAATCTTAGAAAATTGATAAATATAAATCTTTAAAAAAATAGTAAAAATTTTACTATAATTATGATAAAGACTAAATATATGTTACATTATATAAAGTAACTGAATCAGAATACATAATTATATACTTCTTTCCCCTCTACTCTATTTTTGTTCTGATCGTTATGAGATAAGAATATTTTATCTCTCATGTAATCACTTTCGCAAACTCAGCAAAAACAGTTTGAATGTTAATTTTAAAAAAATATTAAAATAATTATAAATTCAATCTCCTTCTCTACACCCGAAAAACTTTCAGATTATTAGTCTGGGTTTTCTCTTTTTAACGATAGGTATTCTGTCTCTCGCGGCCCGCACCGAAACAGTGCTTTACCCCTAGATGTCCAGTCAACTGCTGCGCCTCAACGCATTTCGGGGAGAACCAGCTAGCTCTGGGTTCGAGTGGCATCCCCGAAGTTACGGGACTATTTTGCCGAGTTCCTTGAACAACTCAAGAAACAAACCTCCTTTTTTCTCTATAAATAGAATAAGGTTCAGATATTGATAGAATTCATACAATTCTTCTTTGTACTACAATGCTTTTG
Source organism: Arachis hypogaea (assembly GCF_003086295.3). NCBI lineage: Eukaryota > Viridiplantae > Streptophyta > Magnoliopsida > Fabales > Fabaceae > Arachis > Arachis hypogaea. The sequence continues at coordinate 109,097,336 of NC_092040.1, forward strand.
TGAATTTCGCTTCATTTCTCATATCTTCTGCTATGAGACATTGTAGAAAAGGCCAATCACACTAATAAGATTTAGTCCGTTCTCCTTACGAACAGTCATAACTTTCGCTATTGTGCACAAATTTCCACTAAAGTCCCAATCTGCCGTAGCGTATTCTTGGAGCAAAGGAGCTCCATTAGTCTTTGAACCATAATGTATGTTCACTTTCAAAGTCAAGCAGTTAAAGTCGTCCATGTCCTTCAACCCCAGAAGCAGAGTAGAATTGGGCCCAGAATCATCTGATCACTACTCAATACGCATATTCCATCGTCTTTCCAGCCAGTTTCTTTAGTCTTCGCTAGTCAATTGTCCAAGTCAACTGCCGTAGTTTACACACACAAACTCACTATATCAAGAACATAACAGATGGTAGATTAGATACACCAAACAACTGATTACAACAGAGAAAATCCGTATTCTTAAGCCCCGACATATTTGGGATGGGTGCTGGCCACAGTTTTCTTGGTTTCTTTTTACTCCTCTGCTGTTTTGGGCTTCTTCACTCTGCTCCAAATAAGAAAACAGATGAAGGGAAGAGCCGGTACTCGGCGCCGCCTTTCGAGTGTGGAAAGTTCGGGAAGCTTTGGTACCCTTTCACCAACACTAGTTGCTCAGAATGTGGCCTGCACGTAAGTAATTGTGATAACCCAGGTGCAGATGTTCAAGTTTTTCTTAGAAACCAAACATACAAACTTGAAAGTATAGCTTGGAAGGATAATTTTTCTGCTATAATTTTCATCCAAGAAACCGGTGCCGCTGTAAATTTATGGGAGCTTCGTGGGGACTTGTCTCTCCGGGTAGTAAACCGCGTTGCCTTCTTCAAATGCACTCATGAGTATCACCCTGAAGACCATGGCATATTTCACTATGAAAGGTGTCATTCTACAAATTATGATGTGTATTTCGGTTCGGATCATTCCTTTCCTTCAGATTCTATGTATGGTGATCGAATGTTCCCTAGTTTGTTAAACGCGTGTTCAGATGATACGAGTGAAACACAAGAACAACCCAATTCCACTCAACAGTGCACATCCTTCAAGTCTTTTGTTATAATCGAAGTAACATCTGCAGATCCTCTTTACTCATGTAATGGACTCGTCACAGAAATTTATTATTTTATTGATTGCATTATTCTGCTTCAGAAAATAGTAGGATTCCACCACTAATAATTTTTAACCTCCTTTCCCCGATAGATTGGCCAGTGACTCGTACAACGGGAAAGACAGGGGCTTCGAAGGCAGCAATATTAGGTATTGTATTTCCTCCAATAAAATCCTCTGCATTTTCATCTGAAGTGCCATGGACTATATATTTCAGTTTATTGCATTTTCCTCCAATAAAATCCTCTGCATAGATTTAGAATTTAAGTTTTAAGATTTAAAACTAAAAATAAAAAAATTAATTTCAAACAAATTGATTGAGAATGGTTTAAAAATAATTACTCCTTAGTTGAATTCTTTAACTTTTATTTTTAAGATTTTTCTTTCTTCACAAGTATTTCTTTACTTAATAAATCTATGTACTATTAACTTGTTTTTTTATCATCCCCCTTGTGCTGAAATATTTGTCGCAATCTCTATCATTTATTCACAAGACCAAGCCACACGTATAAAAACCCAAAAGTGATCAAATCATTCAAGCAATCACTAAACTACTTTTTCAATCCCTTAATTTTAGGTATTGACTAATTTACCTTACGGGAGAAATTATGAATTGTAGCAACCATAGTAGCTAGAATCTCGATTTAACTCTTAAAATCTTCCGATATTACGATTTTAAATGAGTTTATCGATTTTATGAAATTTGTATTAAGTCTGACGATTTTACGATTTAAATCTTATTAAGATTTTACGTTTTACGTTTTTTATTTACTTTTTTAATTTCACGTAAAATCTCGATTTTCTCTACCTTAGTAGCAACCGTAAAAGCTTTTATGAGAAATTTTAGAATGTATGCATGTAATGTACTAATATATAGCAAAGCTTTCCCTTGTTCAGGTTTATCTACCGGATTGGCTGCTATGATCATAGTTGCCACGTGTCAGTTATGTGCAATTCTTTTAGTGTACAAACGGAGACACAATTCTTCAGGAGGCTATGGAGGCAAATTAAGGAACCTGTATTCTCGCCCAAATTCAAACACAAACCCAGAAAGTGGAAATCTCTACTTCGGAATCCCTCTCTTCTCCTATGAAGAACTCCAAGTCGCAACTAACAATTTTGACCAAACTAAAGAACTTGGAGAAGGTGGCTTTGGAACTGTTTACTATGGTAAGGACTCACGTTTTACCCGCATAAATACCGAAATTTAGTAATTGAATACAAATGTGTGTTTTTTTTTTTTTACCGAAATACAGTATGGTCTGTCTTTTTTAAAAAGTAAAGCGATAGTAAACAAAACAAAGACATAAAAAAATAAAAACTAATTTATATTTGACATTGTCATCAACAATTAAAGAGATTTTTATCATCCTACTTTTTATAATTAAGAGAGGATTTGTTTATAATCTCCTCTAAACATGTTTTTTCATTCTAAAAATATCCTTCTTTTTTTCTATCTAAATATTCCAAACAATAGTAAAGAAGCACAACTATTTTTTTCGGAGCAATGCTAGGGGGCCAGCAATTTTTGTGATTGTTAGCCATCAATTAGCCATCAATGATGATTTGATGGTGAGAGATTGGTGTGAGATTTCATCCAATGGCTCACCTTCCTCTGCTGGTTACATGCTGGCCAAAATTCAATAAAACTGCTGGCCCCTAGACTTTTCCTTTTTTTCGCTCTCCTCTTTTGTTGTGAGCTCTTATCTAACTCTTAATGTGTTTTTTTATTGTGTTTGGAATGGATTATAGTCTACCAAAATCAAATAACTATGCACACCACACTTGATAAATAAAATCACAACAAAAAAATAAGTGGTGAATATATTCAACCTTCTTACACAATACATAGACATTATCTTCATTGTTTACTATTTATATCCTACTCAGTCTTTCTTTTGTACTTATTCTTTCAATCAAAACAAACTAAATAAACAACTCCATTTTTAGTAGAACTAATCATCTTCAAATAATTCTAGTGAAACTATAGCTTGTTACTTCCTCAGGAATTGTATCTACCTGCAACACTTGCATAAATGAGTTAGTAGTAAAAATACTTTGTCTATCAAACTTTCACACAACTCTATCCTCTCTGTCATATGCTAGTGTAATTGGCCTCAGCTTATCATGTAGCTGATTCACTAGATCTAACTCCCATTGAAATAACTCTCGTCTACATTGAAAGTTCCAAATTCACTTTAATCCATTTCAAAATGCACAATTCCCTATGACGAATCTTTTCAGGTTTGAAATTGAGAAGAATCTCAGAAACTGATCTTTCAATGAACTACTTTGTAGTTAGACGTCCCCCCAAAGACGAGTTCTTCTACCATCACCTACTTCTGTAGAATTTCAGTCATCTTATCTCTCACATGTTGCTCCTTAATATATAGTTGACAGATATCCTTCCATAGATCCCTTCTAGCATGTATTGCCTGATTGGATAACATCATATTGGGATCCATGTTGTTGTAGGAGCATATCACTTTATTCCATAATAGACCCTCTTTCTTTAAAAAACGCCACCACCACTTAAATAGTAGTGTTGTATTGCGGACTATCACATTCCCCACCTCAGACCACCTAACTTTTTTGGAGCCTGCATTACTTTCCATTTTACCATTGCCATGCTATTCCTGCTATCTTTCTTACCCCACAAAAATATCTTCTATAGTGAAATCAACTTATCTGCAACAACCTTCGGTATATTATACATACTCAAGTAGTATACCGGAAAGCTATTTAACATTAATTTGATGAGAACTAACCTACCTATTTTATTGAGTGCTTTAGTTTTTCATAAACTGAGGTTTTTCTCGACTTTGTCTACTATCGTCTCCCACATCTTAACCAATCTCGGATCAACTGCTAGGAAGATTTCAAGGTATTTAATTGATAGAGTAGCCTCTTTACAACCCAACAAGCTATGAATACTCTGAACCCACTACTATCTGCAATTAACTGATCTCAAACTAGATTTATCAAAGTTAATGCTTAACCCCGACATCAGATCAAAGTATCGTAGTAACCTCTTATAGTTCCTTATGGTCTCCTCCTCAAGTGGACAAAATAATATATTATTATCTCCAAACTGAAGATGATACAATTCTATATCATCCTCCCTAACTAACAACGGAGATATATGTTTGTTTCTAACTATTCCTCCCGCCATTCTATGCAACACATCAATGACCAGTACAAACAAAAATGGAGATAATAGGTCTCCTTGTTTCAAACACCTTTTCATTTTGAAAGCTTTAGACGGCGAATTATTTATCAAAACAGATATAGAAGCAATGCCAACACTCTCTACAACCTACTCCCTTCATCTCCGACCGAAACTCATCTTTTGTAATGTCTGCAAAAAAAAGTTAAAATGTAATGCTGAGGAAAAAGACGTCTCATCAACAAAGGAAGAAGAAGATGTCGGTAATGAATAATGCCACTCTCACTGTCACCGTCGTAGAACTCAAGGTTGAACGTGACATTGAGCTCAAAGTCGATTCTTACATTGACACTGCCATGTTCGCTGAGCTCGATCAGGTCCGCACCGAAGTTCACTAGCTCGCCTCTATCTATGAAGAACTCAAGTTGTGCCACTGAAAATCTGTATCTCTCTCTCCCGTTCTCTCTCTCCAGTTTCTCTTTCTCCCTCCTTTAAAGAAATCAATCGTGGTGTGAGAATTGGTTTAAAACTAGAACTAAATAGAAAATAAAGAGAAATGCAAAGAAAAAGGAAAAGTTTGATTTGAAAAATTAAGTTTTGTATATTTTTAAATAATTAAAAATGCCAAATAATATTTTACTGTGCCATGCCTTTTGTTTTATTAGTCACCTCAATATTTTTTGTTAATAAAAATTGAAACAGTTAACGTGTGGTAATTTTTGTCAAATTTTAAAATTATTTAAGAATTTTTTTGTTAATAATATTTTTTAGAATTTTTTTTATTAATACCTAAATCTTTGGAATATCAAATTAGTAGTTATTTTTTTAAAAATTTATCTCAGCATGTTTTTTTTTTTGAAGAAGACTAATGGTAATTATACCTATTTTTTGAACTATTGATAAGCTTTAAAGATGAAAAGTCAACTTGATTATCGACCGAAACTCATGGACTAAATTATTTATTATCTCCTATGTAAAAAAAATTTTAAAGTTAATAATTTTAATTTATATTAATTAATATTTTTAACTAACAGTCTAATATTTTTACCTCAACAATACAGTATGTAACACAATCATAGAGTTTAGACCAATTTTTGTCTTGTATGTTTAAGTAATATCTAAGACGATCTTCCAAATTTAACTCATTAACTCAATTTCATCTCTTAATTTTTAATAACTCAATTCATTGCCTCAAATTTCACGTCATAACTTAATTTAGTTCCTCAATCATTATTAATAGTAGGGTTAATTGTTATGTGTCCTAAGATGAGATACTAAAGTTATTAAGAATTTTTTTAGATAAAAAATTTAAAATTTTAATATATTTTATTTATATTTATTAAATTCAAAAGTTTAAATTTTTTTATAATAATCTTAACATATGTGCTCTAAGAGTACATGTTAATTAAATCCTTAATATTAATATTATGTAAAACAAATGACTAGGTCCAAATTCATTATATCATCAAATTTGGATGACAAAATTGAGTACAGGAAAAAATTTGAAAACCTTTTGTGCAAATTGAAATTAAAGGACTTTCTTGAATTACAAAATTAATTATAGGGAATCATTTTTTATAACCAATGTATACTAAAATCAGCTATTAGTATAAAATATATGTTAGAATATAAAAATTAAAATATACATTAAAGATGAGTTAAATAATATATTTATTTATACATAAATACTAAATAGTCAAATTTTATGATTGATTTTAGTGTACAAATACAATTTTTTTCTATTAATTAAAATCTAAAGAACCAACTTAATCACCTTTGAATTTGAGTAAACAAAATGAACTTTACTCTTAATTAACGTACAATTTGATCTATGATAACCAGGAAAGCTTAGAGATGGACGAGAAGTTGCAGTGAAACGCCTATTCGAGCGTAACTACAAGCCAGTTGAATCATTCATCAACGAGATTCAGATCCTCACACGCTTGCGCCATAGGAATCTCGTATCCCTCTATGGCTGCACTTCACGTCATTCTCGTGAGCTACTCCTTGTGTATGAATACATCCCTAATGGAACTCTCAGTTATCATCTCCGCGGTGACAGAACAAAGTCAAGCACATTGACCTGGCCGGTGAGAATGAAAATCGCCATTGAAACTGCTTGTGCATTGGCTTATCTCCATGCTTGCGGTATCATTCACCGTGACGTGAAAACCAGCAACATTCTCCTTGACAACAACTTCGGTGTTAAGGTTGCTGATTTTGGGCTTTCTAGATTGTTCCCCAGTGACGTCACACATGTCTCCACGGCGCCACGTGGAACCCCTGGTTATGTTGACCCGGACTACCGTCTGTGCTACCAGCTTACAAACAAGAGTGATGTGTACAGTTTCGGAGTGGTTCTTGTTGAGTTAATATCGTCGCTGCCGGCTGTTGATATGAACAGAGAAAGGGATGATGTTAAGTTGGCGAATGTAGCTGTAAGGAAGTTTCAAAAGGGAGCGTTTTGTGAATTGGTGGATCCTTCTCTTGGAATTCAGTCAGACGATGATTCAAGAAGGATGATAATTTCGGTGGCCAAATTGGCTTTTCAGTGTTTGCAGGGAGACAAGGACATGAGACCCTCTATGACTGAGGTGTTGGAGGCGCTGCAGAGGATTCAAATTGGGAGGGAAGAGCGTACAGAGGTTCAGCGCCCTGGCGTTTCGCTGGATTATGCGGCAGCTCCAAATTCTTTGACCAACAACACCCAGCGCCGTCCCCAAACATTCTGATGGAATGGATAACTAGATTACTTGTTAATCATTACTCCATGTTTGCCAACCGCTGAAGAAAGAATGCTATCATTCTTATTCTATACGGCTAAATCACTAAATATGCACATTATTTTGTTGTAGATAAAAATATCTCTAAACTTTGTTATCCACAAAAATATTTTTAAATTGTTTAAAAATATTACAAAAATACATGTAGACGGATACATTCTACCTTAATGAAAAATAATGTGACAAACAGAAATTTTTATGTGATAAATGAAATTTTAACATTGACAAATAAATAACGTCACACTTTTCATTAATAGAACAGATCTTTGTATACGATTGGATATTTTTGATACATTTTAAAATTATTTGAGAATATTTCTTTTGATAACAAAATTTGAAGATACTTTTGTCAATATCAAAATAATTTAAATGTATTATTTGTGGTTTACCATTCGATATACTTATAGGAAAAGTCTAGGGGGTTAGCAGTTTTGTTAAATTTTGGCCAGCATGTAACCAGCAGAGAAATGTGAGTCATTAGATGAAATCTCACACCAATCTCACACCATTAAATTATCATTGATGGCTATTTGCTGACTACCAATCACAAAATTTGCTGACCTCTAGCATTGTTCATATTTATATATGAAAAAGAATAATAGCATTATATAAGTTGCATGTAATCCATCACTTGTGAATTGTGAGGGAGTAAATATATGATTTTGCATATGGTTATGTTACAAGCACAGCTTTATCTTGCTATTGACTAAGGTTTAGTTTGGTAAAACTTTTACTTTTTAAAAGTAGTTTATAAAAATTAACTTTTAAAAGATGGCTTTTTAAAAGTTGTAGCATTTATGTTTGGTAAATCAAATCAAAAACAACTTTTAATAAACATAAGCAACATCAATTGTGTTTGGTAAAATAGCTTTTAAAATTTAAAAATACTATAATAGACATAAATGCAAACATTAAATTTGAAAATTAGTTAACATATGAGGTTATATTAGACTTTTAAATTTTGGAAAGCACAAGCCAACTTTGAAAAGCTCTATCCTAGGTGCTTTCAAAAGTACCCCGATCTTTTAAAAGCTGCAAGCACAAGCACATGATCTTTTTGATTTACCAAACACAAAATGAGGAGCTTGAGCTTTTAAAAAGTACAAGCACATCTTCAAAAAGCTTTACCAAACCAAGCCTAAGAGAGGATTTGTGTAAATAGTATTTTCTGTCCCACAATGTTTTGTTTTTTTTACTTCCTGCCATCAAATCTAGTAATTTATATTCTTTCAACCAAAGAGGAGAATAATCCACTTAAAAGTTGTTCGGTCGGTGGGTCAGTTGGAGAGAGGTGGTTGAGAGTGAAGATCGGAATTGAACGCGAGAGTTGAAGTATAGTATCCACAATCATCGTCCGGTCAGCAGGTGGAGTCATTTGCAAGGATACTTTAATGTTAAAGTAAGCATCTGTACAATGAGGTGGCTAATTAAGATTTAGGATAATAGCGATGTACTTGAAGGAGAGGTAAGTTTCTCCCTTTTATTTCTTATCTTGCGGATGGACCCTTTTATTTTGTCCCACTTATCTGAAAACTTCTACCAGCTGTCCAAATCTCTGTCGAGGAAATTATCACCCAAAAGACACTGTCGTTTAAGTAGATTGTTAATCTGTCGGATGGTAGATGGACCCGAGTTTTTATTGAGTTGAGTCAGAACAGAAATACTTTTCATCTTATTACGAAGATCTACCATATAATCTAAGATAACTTTGGCCGACACTGATTTTAAATATTTCTTTACCAAGTTAAACCCTAAACCCGTTAATTGCTTTAATTATTTAATACGTTCAACATAAACCAGACTAATAATAGTCGAAGAGTTGCAAGAAAATAAAAAACATTTGAGTTGACACAACACAAATTCAAGCGTTGTAGAAAAAAAAGAAAGAAAGAAATACGTAGATAAAAAGAAAGAAAGAAATATGTAGATAGCACCAAAATATAACATAAAAACCATTTTTGGCACCACTCTTCTTTCTTTCTTTTAAATATGGTCTTGTTATTTCTATTTAACAAACTAAATTCCCAAAATGCTCTCTGAACTCTGAAGTTGGATCCATACACCAATTTGACTTCTAAGATTTTAATTGAACTATTTTGACCTCTTAGATTGAGTTTTGAATATTATAATGGTCCTTATGCCCTTTTTTCAGTAGTGAGTCATTCATCCGACCGCAGATGCAGCACAGCCACTGTCACAATGAAAAGTGTAACGGCTAGTTGACATGCCAGGCTAATTTTCGTGCCCCATTGTAGTCTCTACCCCTATTTATAACCCTAAATCTATTGAATCACAAATTAACCCCATTCTTCTTCTTTACCCATTTTCTTCGGGTGCTGGAATCATGATAGGCGGTGGAAGTCAGACAACAGGTAGCTCATACTGGTCATCATTCGACGAAAACTAGACAAGAAACAGGTAACTCATACCGGTCATCATTCAACGGAAACTAGACAAGAACTCCAGCACGAAGCAGGTCAGTGTGGGTGCCAAACTGGTGCGGCTGTACATGTCGTCCTGTTCTTCGGTGGTCAAGTACAAAATCCAACCACAATGACCCATTTCTGGATGTCTGAATTATAATGTGAGAATAGTAATTGCTGGTTAGTGGAGAAGAGATGGTATGAGTTATTTATTTGGACAGATTTTGAGCATAGAAAAAATGGTTGAAAAAGTTGATTACGGTAATAACAATGTTGACTTGAAAATGAACTTGGCTTGAAAGTTTGAGAATCGAAAGCAAATATGAAGACTCAAAAAGTGATACCCAAGTGCTGGTTTTTGTAGTTTTTTTATATCAATTCTAGTTTTGTGTTAGTAATAATCCGCAAAGTTTGAAAAGAATATGATTTTAGATGGTCAATATTATCGAAATGTACTTTCATCAACTATAATAGTGGATGTGCCGGATCAACTACGGGTGGCAATATGTACCCTATTTACGAGTACCCAACTTGACTCTATCCGGTCGGATAGGGTTGCCAACCCGATCCGCAGCAGGTATATTAGGGTGCAGGTAGGGTTCTTGTGCGGGTCGAATAGAGTGCGGGTTGAGTTTCAACCCTACCCGACTAACACGCACCCTATATATGTATATGTTATAGACTTATATAAAAATATGTTTCAAATGGATATTGAACCAAAGATTTATCACTAAATGCAAAAGATCTTTAATCATTAAAAGATCATTAATTGATAATTTAATACTTTTTTTAACATAAAAGTCAATTCTATTTTAAATTATCACCAAGTTATATAATAATGTTGCATCTTTTTTGTAACCCGCAGGTAGAGTCAAGTACCCGCGGATTAAGAACGAATATACTTAGGATTGGGATATTTTCAACTTGCGGATAGGGTTAAAATTAGCTCCAAATCCTGCCCTACCTTACCCATTACTACCCCTAGGATCAACACTTTGACTGTAGACTCCTTGTTGAAAAAGGACATAGACTATTATAGTATCCAAAACTCAATCTTAGAAGGTTAAATTAGTGCAATTAAAACTTCAAAAGTCAAATTGAAATACAGACTCAATCTCAAGTATCATTTTGAAACTTTAGTCCTACTTAACAGCATGGCCTTGTTCACAGGTTCAAGTCCAAATTAAAATCCCGCCACTCCCCTCTTTCTCAAGAACATGCCTTATTCTTTCTCATTTTTTGCAACTTTTATTAACATAATTAACAATTCTGTTAAAGCCAAGGTTTAGCATGCAGCAAAGAATTTCAGAGCCACAAAGTTATAAATTAAATGTGAGAAATATAAGAAAAAAAAAACTAATAAACATAAAAAATGCCTAATCAGTGTCGTGTTAGCTGCTATTTGTTTCCCAAAGGAATTGATGAGCCTGTCTTGTTAGACTGGAGATGGTGATGGCCCCATATCAGAGGAGTCATTCTTAATGATGTTACTTCCTTCTTCCTGGGGCTTGTTAAGTGCCTTGGGTTTCGGACAGCTTTGCGGATAACCCTTGTTCTCCGGTATAACCCGCAACAAGAACCGATGTATCATCTCGTAACTGGTGAAGGTAATAACAGCAGATGGAGTTGTTCGTAACAGATTGGTTGCGCAACCGCGATAAAAACCCGGAATGCCTTCTTTATGGAAAACCTTCTTAGTACAATCTATAACCCCTTCGTAATGGACCCCCATGTTTTTGGCCTGGCCTTGCTCTTGCAGCCTTGATCGTATCACCTGGAAATGCGGATTACCAAGGGAGCAACATTCACATAAGAAACAACACAGATTACTTGTAGGTTATTTGTAATGCTAGGAAATTATCTTTTTCAGTCAACATCAGCCAATTTTTTCAAATAATTTATTTATCTTAAATTCTAGACCTAAATCATAAATGTTGAACCCTAAACCCTAAAGTTGGCTAATGCTGACTAACTGAAAGTTGGTTTTGCTATACTTTCTCATTCTGCACATATCTTCAATCCACAGCAATTTAGCCAGGTCATGCATACCTCATGCGGATAAGTCATTACGGAGGCAAGTACTTTTGAAATTGATGATGCAATGGCAACACTTCCAGGACTAAGCTTGTCAACAGTTGTATTATCTGTAATTAGAAATTTTCATTTTGATTAGTTACGCATTGAAAAGAAAAAAGAACCATGTTTTGAGGATCAATGTATAAATAAATAATTGATAGTTAGCATAATAACCTTTTTTTGCCATGTATGACTTGATACTTTCATATGCTGGGAATTGAATTGCAACATGACTTACACCAGCCAATGAAGGCATAATGCCACTGTTAACAAGAATAAAGCATCATTATAATCAAGTGTACAAGAAGCAGACTTTGGGTTATTAAAAGCTTTAAACACCCTTTTTCCCTTTAAATCATTAGTTTGATATAGTTAAACCATTGAATAAAATCCAAAGAAAATTATTCTAATTGACCAATTGTTGAATTTTATCTTAAAATCATCAAGATCTTGCATATCAAATTTTGAAATTTTCAAAATTCAAAAAAAAAATAAATAAATAAAAAATGCAATCAAATAATTGATACTTCATTCACCAAAATAAAAGATTTTGATACTCCTGTTTTCCTTCAAAATTACACTACCAGAACAATTCTTTACATCCAGATTTCATGCAGGACTGTACCTCTATGATTTATCCCTCATTAACCAATTAATAATCATCACATTAAAATGATATGGCATAATTATTGTAATTCCCCTAACAAAATTGAGACCTCCATATTTTCATCAAATATAATGATGACCTAGAGAATATCTCATATCCTCTATATTATTATTTTTTTCCTCATTTACTGCACAACTAAAAGGCTAAAAGTGAAGCAACAACCAATGCTAAAAACATTTACATATAAATGCTTAGACTTTTAACATATATCAACCTCAATTACATAAAATAGACCAACATATAAATTAGAGTTAAGAAACTAACCTATATAGTCCTCGCAAGCCTTCTTCACGGGTAATCCTTGTCAAAGCAGACAGAACACTTTTGTAAGGAACAACATTCGGCCTCATTCCTTGTGTCTAACCAATATTGGAAAATATGAATCGATGTCAAAAATAAACTTACATGAAGTTAAACAGAGAGAGGTACAACTACAAGCATTAGATAAAGATTTATTTCTAATTGTTGAAGCATAAAGATTATGAGATTAATGAGCTGTAATTAAAGCTCATAGCTCACTTACATGCATCACATCCACTTGCACCTAAAGGAGCTGCAAATCACAACTTACCTCACCCACTTGCACAACTAACTCAGCACACACTCAATCTGAGTTGTAATGAGCTGTTTTGTTGTCCATAATTTGGACCTATAGATAAGGGTATGTGTTGTAGTTTAAATATAGCAGAAATAACATTTTTCTTCTTTCATCTCTAACCCTAAAGTCATCAGACATAAAAATAGAACAAGATACATCTACAACCTTCTCAAGTAAAGTTTAATCAATCAGCTGGGACAGCAAACGAATCAAGGAATAACTTAGCTAAAAATCAGTTTGAAACAAAATAATGTGAAAGATTGATAATAAACGGAAGGAAGAAAAATAAAAGAGCCAACCATTTAGACTTTTACTTTATATATATTTTGCTAGATTACAATCACAAGAAACACTAACTTACTTGGAGTCTTGTCTTAACAACCCACAATGGGTTTGTAGAAATCGCTGTTGCTGCCCCAGCACCAGCAGCAGCTATAATGTTTCTAATAGTTGTGAGTTCATTGCTACCATCTGCAATAGTATTACCAGGAAAAGAAAAATCTAATCAATCCAGCAAAAAATTCAAGTAAACATCTAAATAAACCAAATTATAAAAGACAGGACTCTAGTAATAAAATCCTAATGACTTAAAAAAGAATAGAATTTACCCTGTGAACGAAGCAGTCCCTTTAGTTGCTCATAAACTGTGAAGTAAACCTGTCATTTGAATAGAATTTATGTTATTTGAAAATATGAGCTTTGAAAAGATACTTTTAGAAACGTGTGATCAAAGAAATAAAAGCATGATGATTTAATTTAGTAGTAGAAAATAACCCAATAGTTTGATTAATATAGCCAACCAACCACCTATTCATAGAAGGCTTTTGCCAATTTGTTGTATCTTCTTATATAAGAAATGTGACTAATCATTAATTAATAGTTTTGAAAGAAATTTTATCGACAATGTATATGAAAGTGGAAAATAGATGTTCATTGGTGTTCCAGAAGCTGATGCAACAATATGTGCTACGTTATAAAGCTAGGGGGATTGCACGAAACATTCCACCGGCAAGAAGGCAAAAATCCGTAGAAATCTTGTGTTTTTTTTTATTTCTTTTAAATTCATTTATGAGTAAGCTATGAGTATCAAAATCAGAGAGATACTTGAGCGGAGAAAACAAGACAACAGAACATGGAATACGAGCAAGAGCTTGCCAGCACCTAAAGATCACTGACTACACCATCACCAAACTAAGCTAATCAAACACATAGAAAAAGTTTAATAACCCACCCACCAACAAAAAAAGAAAAGAACATGGAAAAAAGATAAACCCACCAAATTAGTTGTTAGTTGTGGGTTTATTCTTCCAATCTCAAAAGAGTTAATTCAGTAGACAAGTATCATGAAAGAGTACCTTAAGTGCTAAAAATAATGGAGCTAATTTTGAACAACAATAACTTGAAATGGATAAGGAGTTAAGTTATACAAGTAGCCACGAGTGTATGACCATTACAATTTCTCTAACTGAAATTTCTCTAACTGATTTTCTGTTAAATTAACTGCAAAAACTTTATTGTATCTTCTCCTAAACAGTCATGGAGAAAGAACATAACAACGGATCCCATTACAAAATGAAGTATAGAAAGGGAAAACCAAAAAAAGAATTGCAGCAATAATAACTGGTATATTAACGAGTTAGTGAAGAGTGAATACCTTAATGAGAATTATATGAGAACTAAGCATTGATATAAAACGGTCATTAGTTATACATTTATCACAACAACCATTGATCAGAGAATGAAAATGTAGGCATGTAGGGTAAAGGAAACTCACTGCCCAGTTTGGTAGTAAAGCCAGTATTGTTGGCGAAAGCCCACGGTACATTCCCCTAACACCTTCATTTCTTACTATATTCTTCAGGCTCATGATGATTACACTACCTAGGAGAACAGAAAAAGTCATGCTCGAGAACCAATCACTGAATGAACTAAGACAACAACCATAAAGATTTCAGCTCCAAGCTGATGAACCAAACTTGCATCAAATTGATGAATTGACATGAGTCAGCTGTCCATATTCTATCACCCGTTCTGGGTCTTAACAGAACTTCATTAATTATCAATCATGCAAAGACTACTATATGTATATTTATATTTCTGTCTAAGTGATAGTATGCAAACACAACCTAAGCAACTTCTCACAGTACAAAAATGCTACCTTGATGTGAAGGAGGAAGACCATGGACTTGTAACCTTGTTTTGATCACATCCAACGGACACACAAACGTAGCTGCTATGGCCCCTGCATCATTCAAACAAGTTAATAGAAAAATTAGAAGTGACCAAAAGAAATATTGAATTAAATGAAATAATAAGAAAGAGATGGTTACCAGCAGAAGCACCAGCAGCAGCGTTGGATATTAAAGCCCTGGCGTTGTGACTAGCACCAGAAGTTTGTTCATTGCTACTCATATTAGAATCTGGAAATAATGACCTTATAATGCAATTCAACAAAGTTGGTTAACGAATCGAAGGAATAAAGAGGGGAATTCTCATTGGCAGATCTTTAAGAATTTGATTCTTATATAAGATTCGGTGAGTTGAAAACGGGGTTTGCTGGTAAGGATTTTGGGGTTAACGTGAGTGAAGGGTTTGTTTGATTACGCGGTGGATTGATGTTCTAAGAAGAGGAAAGTCGTGTGAGCGTGCAACGTACTCTCATTGAAGGTTGAAAGACCATGGAAAATTGTTAGGCTCTTTCTTTCTACCCCTTTTCTTCAGGGGTCTATGGGGATTGGGGGAGCACCGGATGCCAGAAGGTTGGGAATTTTGATTTGGTTGCGTTCTGGTTACTGGTTAGTATGTAAAACCGATCCAAATTAAATTGTTTATTTAATTTAATTCAAATTAAAAATTAAATCATATTAATTTAAATTTAATTAGATTTTACTTTTATAAATCACATAGATCAGATTAAATTTTAAATTTATTTTGCAAAACTAATCTAGTCTAATTCAAATGGTATAATGTATGATAATATTATTATTTTATTATTATATTTATAATTTTGTTCATAATATATTTAATTTGTTATATATATTTATATTATTTATATATTATTATTTAATAAATATTTTATATTTAAAATGAGATTTATTTATTTATTTTAATTAATTTATAAATTTATTTTTATTTTTATGTTATTAATAATTTTTTAAGATATTATTAAAATTTATTATGTTATTATTTATTATTTAAAATTTAATATTAAAATTTATTATGTATATTTAATTTTTTAAATTTATAAAATTGTAAATCTAATTAAATTTAAATAAGTCACCAAAAAAATTTTAAATTTCTTGAAATTAGTTTGGAATCAAATTTTTTAAAAAAAATTATTAAATTTAAATTACATTGTAAATAAAATTAATGTTCGAATCAAATAAAATTTTAGCTCAAAATTAATCTAAATTGCACCGCAAAAAACCTAACTCTCGCTATAGTTTTCAAAAGCGACACAGAACCAATGGTTCCCTAATAATTTAGCATCAAACAAAATCAATAACATTTGAAGTAAATTTACATCGGAAATCTTCAATAACTTTTATCAATTCGATCCTAAATTATAATAACCTATTATGAAATCGACCCGTTGAGTTTAATTTGATAGACTTACAAATTTTACACGACCTTCTAATTAGGTTCATACATTTACCTTTCTTAAATTTAAAAATTAATATTTTATTAATATAATAATATATAATTGGTTATTTTTATAAAAGTCTTTTATATTAATAATATATGAAAATGAAATTCTATATAATTATACTAAATATTAATAAGATTAAAATATAACAACTCATGTTTATGTATGTTTTAAACTTTTATTTTAAATATTTTGTCAGTCTCTATAATTTTATTATAATTTTATTAAAATTTTAATTAAATTTTTATATTTTTTAATTAAATTTTTATACTATATTAAATTTTGTAATTAAATTTCTATTAACAATAAATGTTAAAAAATATTTATATAGTATGAATTTATTAATTTACCTAAATTCTCTACTCATAAGAAGACAAAAAAGTTATAATACTCTCTTCTTAGACAAGATTCACTTTTCTTACTCCTACTTTTTTTACCCACAAACTCCTTTTTTATAGCAAAATTTTGTCATAATTAACACAAATTTAGAATCAAAATGTTTTGTCGAAAGAATAAACAAAAATACACTTAAAAGTTCACACAATGATTTATTTACTTCCATGTGTATTTGGGTATAATTGTGACCACTGTGTAAATTGAGGTGTATTTGTAGCATAATCAGATACAAAACTTTTGTCATAACATAATTAGTTAATTAGAAGCAGAACACATCAAAACTCATAAAGAGAATTTTTTTTAGTACAATCAAAAAGTTTTTTTAGTATAATCAGTAAACAAAAGTAGAATGAACCTAAACCAGAAGCAAAAGTAAAATGCACCCTAAACATGAAAACCAATCCAAAACCCAGAGACAGCAAGCAATGGACAACGAAAAACAACGGCCGAATCTGAGATGCTGAATAATAAAGGCCGAATCTGAGACAATGAGCAGCGAAGGACGACAATGGACGGGAGTGGAGCAGCTCGTCTGCTCTCTAACGATGATCGCAACAATGGCGTCACCCTCCACCGCAGTGACGGACCCAAAAGATTTATGTTAGAGGGCAAAAATAATATATATTACTATCAAAAGATATATTAATTCAAATTTAAAAAAAATAAAAGTGCACATTAATTATTCGAATAAAAAAACTAAAAATTACATATAATAAAATAAGATGAAAGATTTTTTTAAAATATTTTTTATTACTATTTTTAAAAATAAAAAAATATATATTCTAAATTAGTAAATTGATCAATTGATTTTAGAAATTTATATGCAACATAATTACATATAATAAAATAGAACTAAAGATAAATAAATAAATAATAATGATCACTAAATTGAGAATAAAATAACAAGGATCACTAAGTAAATGACATGTACAAGCTTACTATGCATCTGTCATAAAACAACTCCTATAGCAAAGTCACTAGCACACATTAATTCAAATGGTAGATCCCAGTCAGGAGGAGTTATAATGGGAGCAGAGGTAAGGTTTGCTTTTAGAGTTTCAAAAGCATGCAAACAATCAGAATCAAAGACAAAAGGAACATCAGCAACCAAGAGGTTGCTTAGACGTTTAGCAATTTTAGAAAAATTCTTTATAAATCTTCTATAAAATCCTGCATGACCCAAGAAACTCCTGACTACCTTAACACTAGTTGGTGGTGGTAATTTTTCAATTACCTCCACCTTTACTCTATCAACCTCAATTCCCTTACTTGAAATTCGGTGTCCAAGAACAATATATTCTTTAACCATAAAATGACATTTTTTCCAATTTAAAACAAGGTTTGATTATTGACACCGCCGTTTCAAGACAAGAGATAAATGCTTAAGGCAGGATTCAAAAGAATTACCAAAAACAGAAAAGTAATCCATAAATACCTCAAGAAACTTTTCAGCCATATCTAAAAAAATTGAAAGTATACACCTCTGAAAAGTTGCTAGAGCATCGCAAAGTCCAAAAGGCATTCTTCTGTAGGCAAATACTCCAAAGGGACATGTAAATGTTGTTTTCTCTTGATCTTGAGGGTCCACTGCAATTTGATTATATCCAGAATATCCATCTAGAAAACAATAAAATGCATGAACAGCTAACCTCTCAAGTATCTGATCAATGAAAGGTAGGGGAAATGATCCTTCCTTGTAGCAGTGTTGAGCCTCCTGTAGTCTATACACATTATCCATCATGTGACGGTTCTTGTGGGAATAAGCTCATTCTTTTCATTTTTTATCACTGTCATCCCTCTTTTCTTGGGAACTACCTGCACAGGACTTACCCAAGGACTGTCAGAAATAGGATAAATAATTTCTGCTTCCCATAGTTTTATTACCTCTTTTTGGACCACCTCTTTCATGGTTGGATTGAGTCTCCTTTGTGGTTGTACAACTGGTTTAGCATCATCTTCAAGGAGGATCTTGTGCATACACTTGGTTGGACTAATCTCCTTCAAGTCACTAATGGTCCACCCAAGAGCTATTTTATTGCTCTTGAGCACTGAAATAAGCGCCTCTTCCTCTTCAGGCTTCAGGGAAGAGCTAATAATCACTGGATATGAGTCATTCTCACCCAATAACACATATTTCAGAGAAGGAGGTAAGAATTTGAGCTCAAGCTTGGGGGCTTCCTCCTCTGCTTTAGGCGTGTGAACCATAGCCTTCTGGGGTGGTGAATTATCAACTTCAACTAATTCATACTCAAAGATAGGATCCAGAATGTTGTCAAGCATCTCAGCTTTCAGTACCTTTTGAACAAGTGGTTAAATAACATCTATTTTCATACACCCTTCAGAATTATTAGGGTGCTTGAGAGCTTCAAAAACATGAAGGATCACCTGTTCTTCATTGACCCTGTAGCTAAAAAGGGTCTACCAAGTATAATAGAAGATTTTACCTCCTCTTCCATGTCTAATATAACAAAATCAACAGGAAAGATGAATGGTCCTACTTTAACAAGTAAATCCTCAACAACACCCACATGTAATTTAATAGAAAGATCAGCAAGTTGAAGAGAAATACGAGTGGGTTTTACCTCCTCAATTTGAAGATTTTTCATTACTGAAAGTGGCATTAGATTGATGCTAGCTCCAAGGTCACATAAAACTCTCTGAATGGTGACATCTCCAATGGTTCAAGGAATGACAAAGCTCTCTGGGTCTGGCATCTTCTCAGGAAGGTTGTGTTGGATAATGGCACTACATTCCTTGGTTAACACCACTGTTTCTTGTTCCTTCCAATTCCTCTTGTGGGTCAACAGTTCTTTCATAAATTTAGCATAGAGAGGCATTTGCTCAAGAGCCTCTGCAAAGGGAATGTTGATTTGTAGCTTCTTGAAGACATCTAAAAATTTAGAGAACTACTTTTCTTTGGAAGCCTTCTGAAGTCTCTGAGAATATGGCATTTTTGGCTTGTATTCAGGAGCCTTTGGCAATGTAGGATACGTGTCTAGAGAGTCAGAAAATGGGTTGTCTGCACGTTTTGGAGGGGCGTGCTCCACTTCTTCCTTTTTCTCCTCTGGAGCTTTCTTTTCAACTAGCTCTTCATTAGCCATTGTCTCAGAGCCAGCTGTTTTACCACTTCTCAATTGAATCACCTTGCAGTCTTCTCTTGGGTTCACCACTGTATCACCTGGAAATGTACTTGCAAACTTTTCAGGTATTTGCTTGCTCAGCTGACCCATTTGCACTTCCAAGTTTCTAATGGAGGCTCTGGTTTCCTACGTAAAACTCCTCATCATCTCCCAATTAGAATCTTCCTTTGATTTAGAGTTGAACTGCTAAGGCTGAGATTGGCGGTTATTGTAATTGTTTTGTTGGAAGCCGCTCTGAGAATTATTGTTGAAATTCTGAAGTATCTGAAGTTAGTCTCTCCACCCAAAATTTGGGTGATTTCTCCATCCTTGATTGTATGTCTGAGAATAGGGGTCTTTATTGGGATTTCTAGAACCGCTCCATATGTAATTAACCTGTTCAGAAGAGGATTGAGCATAATCATAGTTGTCATTCTGCACTAAATGTCCTGCCATGTCATAAGAGATCTCTTGAGGTAGATTTTGGGTGTTGATAGCTGAGACTTGCATACCACCTATGTGTTGAGTAAGTAGATTTATTTGCTGAGACATAAGCTTGTTCTGAGCAAGAATAGCATTAAGAGCTTCCACTTCTATGACACCCTTCTTCTGAGAAGCCTCAAAGTTCACAGGATTCCTGTTAGATGAGTATAAATATTGGTTGCTAGCAACCAATTCAATAAGCTCAATAGTCTCCTCCGGTGTCTTCTTCTTGTGCAATGAACCTCCTGCAGAATTATCTAGGCACATCTTGGACATTTCACCCAAGCCTTCATAAAAGATGTCTAGTTGAGTCCATTTGGAGAACATGTCCAGAGAGCATTGCCTAGTCAGTAGCTTGTATCTCTCCCAAGCTTTATACAGAGTCTCACCATCCTTCTGCCTGAAGGTCTGAACTTCCATCCTAAGCTTATTCAGCTTCTTTGGTGGAAAAAATTTTGTGAGAAACTCGGTAACCACCTTGTTTCAAGTATCCAAACTCTCCTTGGGTTGGGAATCTAGCCATAGCTTTGCTCCATCCCTCAGAGCAAACGGGAAGAGCATGAGTTTGTACACATATGGATTTACTCCATTTGTCTTCACAGTATCACAAATTTGCAGAAAACTAAAAATAAACTTATTTGGGTCTTCGTGGGGAAGACCATGATACTGGCAATTTTGTTGCACCAGGGTGACCAGTTGAGGCTTCAACTCAAAGTTGTTCGCAGTAATAGGAGGCACCACGATGTTTTTTCTATAAAGATCTGCAGTAGGAGAAGAGTAAGAGCCAAGCACTCTCCTTTGTTGCTCATTCCCATTCGGGTTTGCCCCCATTGGTATTATCAGTATTATTCGGATCCATAGTGGATTCTGCAGCCTTGTAAAGCCTTGCTTGTTGTAAACGCTGCCTGAAAGTCCTTTCAGGTTTAGGATTAAGGTCTAAGAGATGTTCTTTGTCTCTGTTCCTGCGCATAAACAAGTAGAAAACAAGAAAAGATGGGAATCTCTACGTCAGAGTGTAGAAAATTCCCAGTGAGGTAATCTGTGTAAAATAATAAAATAAAAATACTAAATAAAATAAATAATAAATAGGTCACACCAAATTTAATTTCAGAAATTAAGAAAAATATTGGTGCTATTTATTTATTTAAAATTTTATTTTTTTCGAAATTTTTTTATTTTTTTATTATTTTTCTTAAAATAGATTTTAATAAAATTAAAAACAAAACGCCTAATCTAAGCAATCAAACAACTAATAGTTGTTAATCACTATCAATCCCCGGCAACGGCACCAAAAACTTGGCGAGGTATTTGTAACCCACTAACTTACCAGCAAGTGCACCGGGTCGTACCAAGTAATACCTTACGTAAGTAAGGGTCGATCCCACGAGGATTGATGGATTAAGCAACAATAGCGTTTGATAAGATTAGTTAAACAAGCAAAAAATAGTGCTTAGAAGTTCAAAAGCATTAACAGTAAATTCAGAATATTAAGAACAGGCAGATAAATAAGTTTGGAAGAAGATATTGAGAAAACAGTTAAGGTTTTAGAGTTATCTATTTTTCCGGATTAACTTTTCTTACTAACTAATTTAATCATGCAAGATTTAATTCATGGCAAACTATATGTGACTAGACCCTAATTCCTTAGACATTCCTAGTCTCCTCTAAAATTCATTAACTGTCAATTCCTTGGTCAATTAATTCCAATTAGAGGGTGATGATCAATTTCCAGTTTATATGCCAAAAGAATCCTAATTATCCAAAAATAAGGGGATTATATGTCACGTATCCCGTTAAATACAAATAATTAGAAATTCAGTATAATATGTTTTCAAGCTATTGTTCAAGTAAAGAGTTTTTCCAAGTTTTACAAAAACTCAATTAGAACATGGGACATACTTCCGTTCCACCCATATTCATAAAATAAAGAGCGAAAACAATTATTGAAATATAAATCAAAACATGGATTAAATTAGAAAGATCAAACGAATTAATCCATTACGAGTAGACAGAGCTCCTAACCTTAACAGTGGAGGTTTAGTTGCTCATGGTTCAGAAAAGAAAAATAAGAGTTCTGGTAAAAATGTACTGTGTTCCAATCTGATGACATCAGATCGCTTTTTATAACTAATCCTAATAAATTTAAAATCTAATTATCTAAAATTAAAAATAATATCTTTTCCTAAAATTAAGATTTGAATTTAAATTTGAATTAATTAACAAGTCTTCAGCTGATGGGTGGGGACCACTTGATTTGTCCATTATGCAGCTTCTAATCTGTGTTTTCTGGGCTGGAAACTGGGTCAAAACAGCCCAGAAATTGTCCCTAGCATTTTCTGTTAATTCTGCAGATCGCTCATGTGACGCGTCCGCGTCGTCCACTCGTTCGCGTCATTTGTGCAGATTCCAGTCCACGCGTTCGTGTCAGACACGCGATCGCGTCATTGCGATTTCCTCCATTCCACGCGGTCGCGTGAGCCATGCGTCTGCATCGGTATTCGCTGGTCATCTCCTTGGTTTCTTCTCTTTCTCTACAGAAACTTCATCAAATCCATCTGAATGTTACCTAAAATAAATAAAATTGCACAAAACTCAAAATAGCATCCATAGTTAGGGGTGGAAACAGGCCAGGCCAGGCCAGACTTTGCTCTTAACAGGCCTAGCCTGTCATACAGTTGATTGGCCTGAGCCTGGCCTGCAGCCTGTTATAGGCTCTTTATAAAGTACTAGGCCTGGCCTGGCCTGAAGCCTGTTAAAAGGCCTGGTAATTTTTTTATAAAAATAAAAATATTATTTAAAAAATTATTTTTTAATAAAAATTGTTATATATAATATGTTATATATTTAATATTTATAAAAAATTTTAAACTTCTAACATATTTAAAATATGCAAAAATATTTATAATAAAATATAATAAATTTAAAATATCTCATAATTTTATTAATAATAAATATTTATTTATATATTTAATTATATTTTAACAGGCCCAGGCAGGCCTAACAGGCCTATAAGGCTAATTAGTAAGCCTGGGCCTGGCCTATTAATGTATTAAGGCTTTTAAAAGAGCCTGAGCCTGTACCTATTTTATAACAGGCCAGGTCAGGCTAGGCCAAACACAAGCCAGGCTGCAGGCCCCTGGCAAGCCGCCTAGCCTTTTTCCACCCCTATCCATAGTGGCTAAAATATAATTAATTCTTAATTAAACTCAACAAATTAAATGCAAATTCACTAGGAAAAGATGCTCACGCATCAGTAGCTCTCCACATAAATATCTTAATCTTTTGGGAAGTGATCTATATTCCTATCCAAATATCTTTTAATAAGGAGCTTGTTGAGGGGCTTAATGTGCATGAGCATCTTCTCTTTATTTTCTTGTTACGTTAGATATGATTTTATTAAGTTTTATTGAGATTTTAGTGTTTGAAACCCATTTGGATGCTACTTTGAGTTGCTCTATGGTTTTTGATTATTTCAGGTAAAGTTTGGATTAGTTTGACAGAGTTCGTGTATAAGAAAAAAGAAAAATTCTAAATCTGTTGAGCGGGCGTTAAATGCCACATCTGGCGTTTAGTGCCCAAGTGCTTTGTAATGCGTGCAGCCATTCTATGAAACCAGCGCTAAACGCAGACCTGGGCATTTAGCGACAGGTGCCTCGTAAGGTGTGCGAGCTCACTGCTTCGACGCGCGCTAAACACCGAGCCTAGCATTTAGCGCCAGGAAGACAGTAACAATTGGAGGACTCACCGCCTCGAGGGGCGCTAAACGCAGATTTTGGCGTTTAGCGCCAGTAGCGCGGATCCAATTTTAATGAAGGGACTTCATTAGTTAGATTTAGGTCATATTTATTATATTTTATTTTGTTTAGTTATTTTTATTTACAAACACAATCTTTTGGTCTTTATTAGTTATTATTTTATTTTATTTTATTTTTAAATTAAATTAGGTTAGATATAAAAAGAAAAAGATTTAGCCCTTCGGACTTTTCTCTTCTCTTCTCCCTTATTCTAGTTTTCAATACTTTGGAACCCTAGTTTTCTCTCTGAGTCATGAGCAACTAAACATTCCTTGTTAAAGTTAGCAGCTCTGTTTATTCTATGGATTAATACTATTATCACTCTATTTTAACTCATATATTGATTTAAATTCAAGGATTACTTTCGTTCTTCATCTTATGAACTTAAGTGTATTGAAAAATAACTCTTGTTCTACATGAATTCTACATGAATTCTTGTTATTATTGGAAAAGTTATCTCACCTGAATACTAACTTGAAAGTAAATTCCTCCTAAATTACTAATTGTCTGGACTTAACGGGATACATGACATATAATCCTCTTATATTTGGGTAATTAGGATTTTTATGGCTAATAAACTAGAATTGAACCTAACCCTCTAATCTATATTAAGTGACCAAAAAATTGGCAGTTGATTAAGTTAGAGGAGACTAAATCACTAAGAAAATAGGGTTTAGTCAATTACAATTTGTCATGAATTGAATCTTACATGATTAAAGTAGTTGGTAAGAAATATAAATCCAAAAAAATAAACATCTTTGAAACCTTAACTGTTCTCTCACATATTTCTCACACTAAGTTCACTGTTAGCCTTCTTAATCTCTGAATTACTGTTTAATATTTTTGAACCCCAAAACATCAATTTCTGCTTGTCTGACTAAGCGAATCATTCAATTATCGTTGCTTGGTCTATTAATCCTCGTGAGATCGACCCTCACTCACCTGAGATATTACTTGATATGACCCGATACACTTGCCGGTTAGTTTGTAGTTTTGAAAATTTGCACCAGGGTTGTTCCTTGCACCTTTTTCCTCTTCTTCTTTTTTTGCGATGCCATACCCGGTCTTGACTGCGTAGTTTCTATCCTATTTATACGACCAAATCAATTTGTCCTGCTCCACTATTCTAATGATTGTATTCAGATGATCTTTTTAGCAATGACTGGGAGAAGCACGTTTTCATGCCATATATCTAATTATCCTCTCATACTCTGATGTTCCTTCCTTAACCTATAATATATTTTGCTTTGTTCTTCAAAAGTTCCCTCCCTAATAATATATTATTCTAAATCCAAAATCCTCCTTGATTTTTTTGAGCATCCTAAAAGTTGCAATCGAAAAAATATAGAGTTTTAAGAATCTGTATCTATACGGCATTCGAATGTTTGATGATCCTCTAAGCATGCTTTGCTAGATGGGCAGTGTTTCAGTGATAAAACTCCTTATCAATTAAGGTTTATGAAGCTTAGAAACAGCCCATGGGTGTTTTTTTTAATGTTATTATTAAAAGTGATAACATAGAGTTATCTAATAGAGGTTATTCAATCTGCTAAGAATAATAGAACCCATAGTAATTTTTTGGATCCTTTATTATGTATTGTTTACAATTAGCTTTGAATCTTAGATTAATAGTTTACTCTCATGTGAAGAGGAGTGGTGATAATAACTCATGAATTGGTCCAAATAGTTCTTACCAATTTTAATGAAGTGTGAATGGATGATATTCTAGTCTATATTTATAATTTTGCTCTTTTAAATATTTCGAGTCCTATTTATAAATGAACGCTACATTGTTAATTTGTTATCCCTTCACATTTAAAAAAAAATTAACCTTCGATTTAGTGTTCTGTTGAAGGAAAAACATGTTTCATACACTATATTTATGAATACATTTTATTTTTTATATTAAAAAAATAAGATAAGATAAATAATTTATTTTTATACTATAAAATAAAAATGTTCACAAAATATACATAAAAAATTATGTAAATATATTATTTAAAAAAACTAACACACACACAAAAGAAAAAAGTAGAAGAAAATTTATACTAAAAATAGATATAATTAAATTAAAGATGGAATTGGAATATGCTTTATATATAAAAGGCATATTATTAATCAATTACTGCAGAATACTTATAACACTTCTTGACTGTTATTACTTATTACCAAATGCGGTTTAGTTACAAATTTTTACTTACTCAATTGTCCATAATTTTTATGGAAATCCTATCTTCTAGCTGAAACGGTCAAATATAGAAGCCTAAATAAGTTTATTAACCCATATTTTTTGGTGCAGAGTGAACCAAACTTAGTAAACTAGACTATATTCCTGCTTTATCAGGAATGTTACTTAAATCCATATAAAATGAAACTGATAAGAGAAATTATATTCTTTCTTTCCTTCCTTCCTTCCTTCCTCCGTCTTGGCTGATACGGTTCCATAAATATTGTGATTTACGACCAGGCATCCATGGCAAGTAGTTCTTCCTTTAATCCTTATCATTTTTTCCTTTTGTCGTTCTATTTTGTCTTATAGTAAGTTGTTTTGTCAATGATGAAGGTTTCAGTTCCAAATCAGAGAATAATTATCACTTTTCTGTTTTGTTGAATTTGTTTGTTGGACAAGACAAATAAGACAAGTTTTAATGTAATTAATATAATTATAGTATAGATGTTAAAGTCATACATCATTATAAATAACGTTTGCTCATGTTTGTAACAAAAGAACATATATAATCCAAACAATAGAATATGTAAATTGGAAATCGGAGATAACGCACGTTACAATAATATCAAGTAGACCTATTTATTAGAGACTTCATGTTGAAGTGCCTTTAATTTTAGCGTTTTAGAGTGCTTCCCTGCGCTTAACCGCGTCAACTAGTCAGCACTTCAAAAATAATAGCAGGTGCCATCGTGACAAAATAGTGGTACATAAATATATTATTTGAAAAAAAAAATACAATTTTAGTAGTAAATTTTGGAAAAAAGTGACACATTGATTAAAAAAAAGCCCCATTAAATCTGACTTGCTTGATTTAATTTGTATTCTTTTTATTCCGATCACATAATTTGGTTTCTAATACAATATATATCCAATGGAAAACTATAGAACTTGTTAAGATATCATCATATTGTAAATGGCTAGTTTTAATGCACTGCAACGCATTCACTTAAAGAAATGAATGTGAGTTTTAATATCCTGTCTTTATAAGTTATTAAGTTAATAATTTATTAGGATTTAAAACCGCTTGAGAAAAGAGAGAAGTGATTAATTATTGAAACTCATATATATGCAGATTCATATGCGTGGATGCCTGTACGTACATGTATAGATTACCCAGCTAGCTTGTGGATGTAAAATAAGGAGATCCGGAAAAAGACATTGGTAGTTGCTGATGGTGTTATAAATATTTTTCGCTCAGAATAAACTACCAGGTTTGCATTTTGAGATTCAATTATTTATTAGAAAATATTAGGAGGCCATTTATTTTTTTTTAAATTAAAGGAAAAGTTAATTAGTATAGACTCATCAAATGTAAAACAAATATAAAAAAAATAATCATTTAACATTTTTTTAATAGTATTTTTGGATAGTAGTTTTGGGTCTCCTTTATATTCCATATATCGTTTGTGGAGATTTAAGATAATTAGAAACAAATACATGGAAGTAGTGACACATGAATGCTGGTGGAAATATGGAAAAGAAATTCAAATTATTGTCACACTAACCATTCCTTTGAGAGTGTAAGTGTAAATTTGAACACAATCTCGAGAGAGAACTTCATTAAACTTTCTCTTATCTACACTTTACAAGCACTGTGGTAGATGGGTAGCTTACCAGTTACCACTTACCATAACAATTTCACCCCATTAGCACCCCATTAGCCATCCGCGTCAAGGGTTTTTTTTTCCTTTTTTTGGGTATTTCCTAATTTGAAAAGCGACCGACTAATTCGCTGTGAATCTAAATTCTATTTAAAGATTTGTCGCTAGTAAATAAGTTGTTGCGTATATAAATAAAGTTAAATTTAAACATTTCAATACTTATTTAAATAGACGAGTGAAGTATTTATTCAACTAACTTAAATAACTTTTTTTTTGTTCTTTAAGAGGATGATTTTTTGGTCAATAAAAAAGTGTTTTTAGATGTAATATTAGACATTTTTGGAAGGATTAAAGGTCAGCCGGCATCTGAAGAAAAAGTTTAGCCTAATACTTTGAGAAGATTGAATAAGTTGGCTAAACTTATTCAATTTTCTCAAGTGATTAATTAGCTCATCACTAATTTGTTTAAATAAGTGTTGAATTTTGAATTTCGTTTTATATATGCAGTAACCTATTGGTCAACAATAAACCCTTAAATAAAGCTCAGTACCACGATTAATTAATTCTTAACTTGTCAAATTAAATAAACTTTTTAAAAAAATTTTAACTCATATTTTTCTTTTATTTTAAGACAAAAAAAGACTAAATTAGTTGGAAAGGACGTGTAAAAAAATAGATGGAAAATATAGGTTAAAATATATTAAATTAATCAACCAACTTAATATACAAAAAAATATCAACCAACTCGTATGTCATTAATAATTTTTCGAAATCAAACTAATTCATGAACTAAACAAATTTATACTTTTTTAGATAAATTAAGTCAAAATCTACAAAATATTTTAGTCCAAATCAGCAATGAACACTTATAGAACCAAAAAAAAATTAATACATTTGTTGAATACGCTTTTAAAATAATATTTATTTAGTGAGTGTGTCTACTAAATTTTAAAACATAATAACACACTTACACACATGTTTTATGTTTAATTTTTAAAAATACAAAATAAAAAAAGATACGTTAATACACAATAACTAATAAATACACAAAATTTATGTACCATCAAATTAGTGAGACATTAAAACACAAATATTGAAAAATGAATTTTTTTCACTTATATCTTTTATTAAATTTCATAATTCCAACTCCTATATTTCTATTCTAACACTTTTTTTTTCTCTATCATTTTCTTTGTGTCTGCCATCCATCTCCCTATTCCCCCTTTGTCTCTCTTCTACCTCTTCTCACTATCACCCATCTTTTTCCTATCTCCTCTATCCATTACATCTCATCTTTTTTATTTCTTGGATCTTTTTCTACTTTTATCTTTACCTTTCTCTTTATCTGAACATGCTTTTCTCCTCACACTCACTGTTGTAACAATTTTTTTTTTTGGAGACATGCATATCTAAATCTGTAACAAAAATAATAGATATGTGATGAGTGAGAATAATACATCTATAATGACAGCAAGAATTTTTTCAAAAACAAGAACGATTTTCATCCTCGAGTTGCTGCTATTAATATATATTTTTTTATTTTATTCTCATCTTCTGGTGGTATTGGATTTTTTTGGATTTGATTGTTATTTTGGTGAAGAATGATAGTAAAAAAAAGAGGTTATGTTGTGGTGATGTAGTAGTGTAAACTAGAGATGGTGAAAAGAAAACAAAGATAAAAATGACTTTTAACTATTTGTCATGTCTTGTGAATTATTATCAAACAAGACACACAAACACTGATTTTTTGTGTCTATGTATCACCATATTTTAGTGTTTATGTTTATCTTTTATTGAGACACTAAACAAAGAGAGCCTAGAAATATATCTTTGTTAAAAACATAAAATTAAAGGTCATTAAGTCAAGAACTATAAGATTCTTTTGGAGTCACAAATAGTCGTTGAGTTATACTTACTGACACAAAATGAAAAAATAAATAAATAGTCGTTGAGTTATACTTATTGAATATACAACTTTTTATAAACTATTATATATATTTTTATACTTACTATTCTCTTTTTTAATTAACATTATTTTTTATTTAATGAAACTATTAGTATAATTAATTAATATTATTTAATTTTGTAAAATAATTATTAATTATTTGTGCCAAAAATAAATTTTAAAACATAAAAGATATATCATTAGTTTTACAAAAATGTTATGTTACATAAAAATTTAACTATCAAATTTACCATCATGTATTTATTGTTTAATTAATTTGTAATATAAATTTTATATTTTAATATGTATTTGATATAAATAACTAATTTTTAATATAATTGTTAATTTTTAATATATATATATAGAAGCATTTCAAATGTATCATGATTTCAGGTGTTACAATATTTTTAGTCATTAACTCAATTATATAAACTAAAATTAATTTTATAATTAAAATCAATAATTAAAAATATTGAAATACTTGCTATTATAATACATTTAAGGGTAAAGTATATTTTTTATTCTTGAAGTTTGGCAAAAATTTTAAAAATACCTCTAAGTTTTATTTTGTTTTAATTTTGTCCAAAAAGTTTTCGATTTGCATCAAATATACCATTGACGGCTAAATTTTCAAAAAATTTAAGATTAATTTAACAATAATGCATAAAATTTATGATTGATTTGCTTGTGTTAAAGGTTGTTCTTATGAAATTGTTGTTAAATTAGTCTTACATTTTTCAAAAAATTAGCCGTTCAGAGATATATTTAATGCAAATAAAAAAATTTTATGATAAAATTAAAACAAAATAAAATTTAAAAATATTTTTAAAATTTTACTCAAATTTCAAAGACAAAAAAAATATACTTTACCCTCCATTTAAAATGCTTCCTCCGTATATAGTAGTCAAATAAACTGTCAAAGAATACGAAAGGGTTGGCGGCTGTTTAACTTGATCTAGTCCTGTCCCAACATCTATCCCATATACTTTCAATGTCGAACATGTCCCACGTACGAGAGAGTAGACGACACATCCTTTGTCTTGGCTATCACAAACGACATGAGCTTCTAACTACGAAATCCCCCACCTATATTCATCGTTCTAAGGTTTAAATATGTCCCACAAACCACATTTGATAAAAGCAAACATTTCATGCAGCGCCCTGTTAGGAAAATGATGATTAAAAGTGACAAAACATAATTTTATTATGATTTTAAGACACGATCATATCGCCATTTTTAAAGAGATATTTTGTAATGTGTAAAAATAAATTTAATGTCCAATTAAAATAATTTATTAATTAATTAATTTATTATAAATAAGAGAGTAAGAATGTAATAATCATGTATAAATTTAGTGAGTGATATTCTTTTTCCTTTTTGAAAGTTCTCTCTCTAAAAAATTATCTCTTTTCTTCTTAATTCTTCTCTAATTTTTTTTATTCAATTTTTTTTCCTTACATGTTTGTCTCTATATTTAGTTGCTAAGGATTTATGATAATACTTTTTTAAAATACAATAAAATTAATGAATTACTTGAATAGCAATTATCAAAAAATTATCTTATACTTAAAACTCGAAAAATAATAAAATTTGTGAAATATGAAACAATTTGTAAAGAATGAATGAGACACTTTTCTCATGATTTTGGGCACATATTTGTAGAAGCAGTCAAGCAACCACGAATATGATTGACTAATAAGCACAAAACATCATATCCCAAAATACTATGTTTCAACCATTTTATCTGTTTATTAGAAGATGGAAATTCATTAGTTATTTTTATGTAAAATTGCTAATCAAGAGTTATTAAATAATAATTTAATTAAATTTATCAAATTATATAATATTTTTTTACTATTAATTTCATATGAAAATATCTGCATATGAGTTTTCACCGTATTTGAATTAACGATGATACTTCTTAAGTTTCAGACTATTGCATTAGTCACAAACGGTGTTGTTAGTTTGAGTGTTAACATTTATTATTAACTCTTTTGTTTCTTCCTTTATTTTCTTGTCTTAATAACTGACCATCTAGCCTTGTACAGGTTTCCGGAACAAGCAAGTAGAGTCCTTTTTTATTTTAATAAAGGGAGGTGTATAAATTCAAAACACCCAAGGGCGCAAGCAAGAGGAGAGTGCCTTTTATTTCTGTCTTACTCTTCCAGTGCCACATAATATAATTTTTTTTTTACTGTATAGATATCTTCACTCACAGATAATCAATTTTCTCTGTACCAATACATACATACACCTTCAATTTAATTATTCTCAATTCTAAACACATACCCAAGGCAATAATAGAATAATAATCAAAAT
Organism: Arachis hypogaea; assembly: GCF_003086295.3. Lineage (NCBI taxonomy): Eukaryota > Viridiplantae > Streptophyta > Magnoliopsida > Fabales > Fabaceae > Arachis > Arachis hypogaea. Next base: position 109,129,722 of record NC_092040.1, read on the forward strand.
GATGAAGAGTTCGAATAATCAAAATCCAATGAACTCTGCTCCAAAACTCTTCGGTGTTCCTCTGCCGCAAGGTCGTTTTCTTTCTTATGTCTTCTTCTTGTGCTGTGGTGTAACAATTGGAATCTTCAGCAGCTACTACTATCTTAAAAACGGCATACCAAGCCTTCAGTTCCTTCGATCCTCGCTCACTCAATCCCCGCCTCAGGCGCCGCCGGATGTATCCTTGATCCCTCCGCCGTCAGTAATATCGGAATATTGGAGCAATGAGAACGTGAGTGTCACTGAATTGAAACATGGACCCCTGCGGCCACGTCATCAGGCGCCAATGCATCATATGAATGATAAAGAATTGCTTCGAGTAGCTGCAAAGGCTGTGAGGAATGGGACGTATCTGAAACAACATCATGTTCCTAAGGTGGCCTTCTTGTTCTTGGTAAGGGGTCCTGTGCTTTTGGCTCCTTTGTGGCAGAAGTTCTTCGAAGGGAATGAAGGCAAGTACTCTATTTACGTGCATTCTAATCCGTCCTATGATTCATCAGTTCCGGAGAGTCCGGTTTTTCGAGGACGGAGAATTCCTAGTAAGGTCAGTTTTTGTTGCTTTACTGTAATTATTATTATCCAGTTTTCATTTACATTTGCTTCAACATGCAACAATCTAAATTATTTATTCTAAAAGCTTAACACAACTGATTTTATATTATGTTTGTTTTGTTCTACAACAAAACTCTATTTTAATTTTAAAAGGTATCTACCTACATCAAAATAACTTCACATGAATATCATAGTTGAAGATCGTTAAAGAGTTTGAAGCATTTGACTAGATGCAAAGAATTTGGGCCAGCAATTTTTATTTATACTAGCACTCTGCTGGTACATTTGAGACTTTCTTTTGACATAAGTAAATTTGTTGGTTAACTATTGACTGAAAATAGTAAATTGTGCTAGTCATGTAATTTTAATATTATGTAATCAAGTATAAAAAAACTGTAAATTTCAATGTATAAAAATGTTGACATATATATATATATATATATATATATATATATATATATATATATATATATATATATATATATATATATATATATATATAAAGGAATGAGTGATTCTGTTCCTGAGGTGAAAGGAGAGAAGATAAATCAGAACAAAGAAGCTGGAAACAGATATAAGATTAGTTTTCTTCAACTAAATAATGCTTTTTCATATGATTGACAAATTAAATAGGGAGCTACTCAAATGAAGATGTAAAAAACATCTTTTTATGAAGATGCTTTGTATAAAAGTGTGATTTATTAATTTGGCCACACTTCAAATAAAAACAACACTTTTATAACATATCAAAATCTAACTCTACAATCCATCATCTAAAGGTCAAAAAGAAAAATCATCACATGAAGACAATTATAATATCTTCATGGGAGTACCCACCAATTAAATAAACCAAAATAAAGGCTCGATGACAGAAAAATAGGAACTGATATGCACTTGAATTGCCAAAGCCACTTACATAACCAGAATTCAAAAACTAAATGTTGTTCATCTGGTTCAACAAAATACAGAAGGTGGAATGGGGCGGCGTCAACATGATCGAAGCAGAGCGTCGTCTTCTGGCCAACGCGCTGCTGGATCTATCGAACGAGCGATTCGCTCTCATCTCAGAATCCTGCATACCCCTTTTCAACTTCTCCTTCACCTATTCCTATTTGATTAACTCTGAACAGAACTATGTCATGGCGTATGACGAGGACAGCGCAGTCGGAAGAGGACGGTATAGGAGCAGCATGTCCCCAACCATCACTCTAAAACAATGGAGGAAAGGTATTGTAGATGATTAGTTATTTAATCAGCTAGTTAAACTGATGAGTTAGCAGTGGTTAGTTATAATCATAACTAGGGGCTAGTAAGTCACTATTTGGAGGCTATATGGTGCCTATGGTTACACTGGGAATGCCTCTGCCAAACTTATTTTATTTAGTATTTATTAATTGTCGTGATAATTAATAAAAGAGAAAGTTTAAGGGCCAACATTTATTATAAAATCTGACTTATCTCACACTATTAAAAATATTGATGATGATTAATTAATGGCTAAATATCACAAATTCTATTGACCCCTAATACTCTTCTTAATAAAAATTAAATAAAATAAGTTTTGATTATTTTTTATTAATTTATTTTTATCAAAGATTTCTATAATTACAGTGGTTCGAATAATTAAACAATATTAAGAGAATTTAATTTTGATCATACTAGTGGATTAAAATATTTTATACAATTATTTAATTATATTTAATTTTTTGATAATTATTCATATGACTAAAATAAAAAATAATTATTTTTATTAATATAACGTTATATAACTGAATATATATGCAAAATTTTTTATACCAACGAACTATTAAAATTAAATTCATATTAACATTATATTGCTAACATTAAAGTAAATATTTTAGTATTATTTTTTATATTTATTTTTTAATTAAAAAATATTGTTAACTAATAAAAAATATTATTTTAATTTTAATAATATTTTTAAGTGTTGTTAAAGTAAAATAGTTACGTGACCACCATGTCCATAGGACTACAATTGTTTCCAGCATCATAGGTGTATACCTTTACCGTTAGCTTCAAATGCAAGCAATAATTCATTTCATCATTTATGTTGTCTGTTTCAATAAAAAGGTTCTCAGTGGTTCGAAATGGGTAGAGAGCTCGCTCATCAAGTAGTAACAGACAAAAAATACTTCCCAATTTTCCAAAAGCACTGCAGGGGATCATGCTACTCGGATGAACACTACTTGCCAACATATGTTAGCATCGAGCATTGGAAGAAGAACTCGAATCGGAGCTTGACCTGGGTTGATTGGTCGAAAGGCGGTCCGCACCCGGCGAAGTTCGTGAGACCGGAGGTGACCATTGACTTCCTCAACAGCCTGAGGGACATGCAATGCCCATATAACGGAAACAGCACAAATGCTTGTTATCTTTTTGCCAGGAAGTTTTTGCCTAGTGCTTTGATAAGGCTACTTAAGGTTACTCACATAGTTTTTCGGTTTTAATTACAGCAATATATAATACCATAATAGGTGTATGTGCAACAAGGAAATGTCACACTGGAGATGCAATCATTTATTTTCTTTATTATTCATCTCCTAAGTGTGTTCATATTCCTCGTATAGAGATTATCATACCCATTATTCCCAATCATTAGTCCATTTACAAATTATCTTTAAATGGGTTTATGCATTAGGTTTATTTAATTCTTCTGTTTTAGATTAGTTGTCATTTTTATCTTTTTTGTTACATTAAAAAATCAAGTATACACATGTTTATCTTTTATATACTGATTTTTTAATGTATGAATAAAAGTGAAAATGATAATTAATTTAGAATTGTGGAAGTGTATTTTTGTAACAGTTGATTAACACTCAACCATCAATGTAGAACAGCTTATTTGATAAGTGGTTGTTTTGTTTTGGGGGGCTTCATGATAATTGGAAGTTCCAGTTTTAAAAAAGCTCAATCAAGTTATTCACCAAAAAGAGAAAAGAAACAGAGAAAAAGGCCGGACTAAGCTTGTCTTTTAATTTTTGAAACCCGTGTCATCAGGGACGGACATATCACATACGGGCCGAGTGGAGGCCTAGCTCCCAATTTTTTTAAAAAAAGATTATTAGTAATAAATTATTAAGTATGTTTTAAGTTTTTAAAAAATTTATTTAATATTTAATCTAATATAAATAAAAATTTAGTCTCACTTAAATATTAATAATTTTTAATATCTAAAAAGTAAGTAATAATATTAAAAAATTTTAAAAAATATTATTACTAATATTTTTTAATTAAATAAATTTTTTTAAATTTTATAAAATGAATTTTTTTTCTTGTTGTTGTGAGCGTCTTTTTTTATTTGTTTGGTATTAATTCTCTTTGTTTCAATTACTATAATTGAGAGATTTTTTTTAACTATGAATATTGTGAAGAATAACTCAAAAACAAAATGAAAGATGAATTTTTTGCTATTTGTCTTTTAATTATATTTAAAAAATTGTTAAAAAATTTGATACAAATTCTATTATCGATGAATTTTATGATATAAAGAATCGACCACTTCGTTAATAAAAAAATATATCCATATATTTTGTACTTTAAAATATATTTTCTATTAATATATTTTTATAATACATTTTATAATATATAATTTTTTGCATAATTTTTAATATTATATATTATTAGTCCTCGTATAATAATATTTTTGATCCGACCATGCATATCATATTACGCTAGACGTTACGGTCATTACCATTGCACATTTAAACTACACGAAACTAGTCACCAAAAAAAAAAATTACACGAAACTAACCGATAAAGACATGTATTTTTAGGAAGAATAAAACTCTTCTAGGATAAAGAAGTTGATAATGAAAGACAATGAATAGTTTAATCACTCTTAATTAAAGTAAGGTAGTAGAGTTCACAAAGAATAATATTTGTACTAGCAGAAGAATAATATTTGTACTAGCAGAAGATTCCTACAATGTACGGAAGAAAAATATCTCTTAACTAATTTTTTTGGTTTGTTTTAACACTTAAAAAAAATTCTGTTATTCTTTTATTAAAAAATATTCCGTTAAAAAATCATTGCATTCTATAGAATAATAATCTGATGCTTCTATTAAATCGTCTAAAAATTTTTCCCCGATCACATTTTTCAAAAAAAAAATGAAAAAAAGAGAAGAGAGACAAAGTGAGCGAAAAAGAGAAGAGATATAAGAAAAAGAGAAGCACCGATGCTAATGAAAATTTATGAAAACAAGAGAGTTCAATACATAACGAGATAAGAAAAAATGAAACAATACAGTGATACACAGAGTAACTTTTAAGTTAAATTAAGGGTTAAATATTTTTTTTGTCTCTAATGTCTGAGGTGAAAATTAAAATCATCCTCAATATTACAAAACGTTATAAAATTACTATTTTCTATTTCAGTTTTTTTTAGTAAAGTATCGTTTTTGTCATTAATATTTGTGGTAAGTATAAAAATTGTCTCTAACGTTTGAATCGTCCTATTTAAATCCCTAACATTTTAAAATTGACTCAATGTTGCCCTCCCATTAAAAATCTGTTAATGGAATTGACGATGAGACAAAATTGAAATGATTTTAAAACATTATGAATTTCAATAGGACGAAAACGTTAGGGACAAAAACGATACATAGAAATAAATTTTAATTTTATCCTTCACCAATATTAATCTTTTACAATACATAATTATTTAATTACTTTTTAATCACATTTAAGTAAATTACACTTAATCATATTACTTTGATTCTAAATAAATTTATTTTTTTTATAATTTTACTTTTAAAAATTTTTACTCATCATAAAATGTTTGTAAAATGACTAGAATCACATTACTTTATTGTATATGCATCATTTTTTTTCACAAATTTATGTACTAGTCATTCTACAAATATTTTATAATGAGTAAAAAATTTTAAGAGTAAAATTATAAAAAATAAATTTATTTAGAATAAAATTAATGTGATTAAGTTTAATTTACTTAGATGTGATTGAAAAATAATTGAATAATTATGTACCGTAAATAATTGATATTATTGAAGGATAAAATTAAAATTTATTTCTATGTGTCGTTTTTGTCCCCAACATGTTCATCCTATTTAAGTCCCTAATGTTTCAAAATCGTCTTAATTTTGACCTGTCGTCAATTCCGTTAACAAATTTCTAACGGCATGACAACATCGAGTCAATTTTGAAACATTAAAAACTTAAATAAGACGATTCAAACGTTAGGGATAATTTTGAGACTTACCCCAAATGCTTTTCTACTTCAATTATATCCCCACCCCCCCCCCCACCCCCTTCTTCCTACTCTCTAGTCACTTCGAACTCTCCCCTCCACCCACCCACCCCAAACCCCATCCTACCATCACCATTAGTTCCGAAAAGAAATTAAATCCCATCCTACTATCATTATCAGTTCCCAATAACCCTCCCTCATTAATATCCTCTCATTTCTCTCACTCACGTAGCTGTGCCGTCGCCTCTTAACTGGTATCAAAGAGCTTCCATCAGCAGCAAACTGTTGCCTATCAACTCTCTGGCAACGACGACCACATCCACCACGAAAGGAGCTCCATTATTACCCTGCACAACTCCCATCCTTTGCCGTCCATTCTCCCGATGAAGCAACTGTCGGTGTCTCCTCACCCCAGAAGACGACGTCAACAACTACGTGAAGGTAGCGTATCTCTGCATGACGGTGTAACCCTATGTAGCGAAGTTTGATGCAAATTTTCTAGAAGTCCCACCGGTGTCGAAGCAGCATCTGTAGGTCACGAAGACGATGGCTTTGATTTTGTTAGGTTGAAGACGGTGAGATTTTGGACTATAGGGACTTTATCAAGAAGGCACATGCTTATAGGGGTAAGGTTGTTATGGCCACTGATCTCTTGGCACCGACTATGTTGAAACCTCCTGGTGAATTGGGGGCAGATATTGTTGTTGGTTTGGCTCAGAAGTTTGGTGTTCTAACGGACTATGGAGAACTTGTTTGTTGTGTTCTTCATTTTTTTTAACTATTAATTGGAATGAATATTGAATAAATTAATTACTGTGATTGTTGTTATTAACAGAAAAAAATTGTTGTTGAATAAATTAATTATTATTTTTTATTTTTATATTATTGCTGTTGGTAATGTTGGTGGATTATGAAAAAGAGTTTATGGGTTGCATCTGGAAGTAAAAGAATGACAATGGAATGAAAGTAGAAGTGTAGGTGACTGAGTGCATGTGGTGGTGGGTGGTTGAGGTTCAGTGGTTTACTGGTGAATGAATGAGGTTAAACAGTAGTAGATGATGAAGATAATGAAAGAATGGAGATGAAATAGAGATGAAGGATAATGATGTTAGGAATTGAAAACTGATGATAGTGGTGGAATGAGATTTATTATTATTTTTATTTTATAATTTATTTTTTAAGGATAAATTTATCTTTTTAGGTAGAAAATGACGATTTTATAACGTTGAAGATGATTTTAACAAAAAAAAGATCGGAAATAATTTTTATTTTGACCTCAAATTTTAGAAAAAAAAAATACTTAACTATAAAAATTAATTTTTTTTTAATTATATAAAAAGTGGAGTTGTAAAATTTAAAAAGCTTATAAAAACGCTTCATCCAAACACACTTATTCCCACATTTAAAGCACAAAAAAATTAATCTTAAACTATATTCTAGCTTTCGAAAAGAATTTTATAATACTTATTTTTTACTTTTCAAAATATTTAAATATTTTCTATCACAAAGGTATAATATTAGTTTATTAAAATATTTTTATCGTGTAGGCATTATTGTAAATTAATCAATATATTATAATAAATGATGAACCTCAAATAGGACTTAATAATATATAAGAGGGAGCAAAAATCAAAATATTTGGAACAATATAATACATAAAGTTTTCTAACAACAATGGCTTAAGTTAATTTGACTATATCTAAATTTTTAATTTCGTGTGAGATTATGATCCAATTTGGATAAATAACTTAATTAAACACTTTTTTTAAAAAATAGTTTAAACAATAAATAATTTTATTAAAAATAATTTATAAATAAATTATTTTGTATTTGAACTTTTAGTTCTAAAAGTACTTATTTTATAGAAATGTGATAAAAAAAATAATAGTATTATGAGAGAAGTTATTTTTTTTAACTTTTCTATAAACTCCTAAATAGCTTCTTAGAAAGCTGTAATTTGATTCTAAAAATTGTACTAGATATTAATACTACTATTTTTGATAAGTTAAAAATTCAAAAAAATTAATTTTAAAACTTTTCAAACAGACCCTAAATATGTACTTGTTTTAACTTATTTTAAGACAAAAAATATAAAATGAAATGAGAATTTTTTATTATTTAAAATTGGTCTTAAAATTTATCTAAATTTATTAAAATAACTTCTTATGCCAACCACAACCCTCCCACAAAAAAAATCAGTTTTCAACTTTTTGAGATAACTAAAATAATACACAAAATAGCTTTTAAATAAGTATTCTGGTGCCACCAGTCTAAGTACTCCGCAGATGGACTTAGATCAGCAACTATCTAAATACTCAGGACAAAATCAACTCTATTATTCCAAAGCAGATGTCATGTCTGATAATAAGCGGAGAATCACTTATCTCCACCTCTACCGTCCTTCACATGAAGTCAATCTATGTTCAGAGCCAGCTCAGGTACATGTTGTACGCCGCTGAACTGTGGTACCACTCTATCAACTTGATGCCACTCAATCACAGCAAAATATATCAAACTCGTGACCACCCGTCATAACCTAGAGTACTCCTCAGTAAGTATCTACGGATGAACCACGGCAAGTACCTAAGCATTAGAATAAGGCTCCCACACAAACTAAAAAGGAAAAGAGAATCTAACATTAGAACATGATATATAAAGAAATCGGTGAATTACTTATAAAACATCCAACCACACATAAACAACTTACATCTCGACCACCTAATTAGTCTAATACAAGAGGAAGCTGAATAAGTCTTTGCTCTGGCATCAGAGGTCGGTAAATAAGTCGCTCATCTAAAGCATAATAACGTAAAATCAATATTTAATATAAGATCTAAAAGGTTAATAACTTGAAACAAATAAATAATATGCCCATGCATTAAATGGATGCCAATAGAAAAGCAAATGTGTCAAAATCTTGTGGTCCCAACATGGAGAATCGCCAGAAGATCCAAGATTGTAGAAACTGAAGACGACCAGCCAAGTTGATGACATTTCTGTTGCCCATCCGACATATGGATCTATACAACTATGCCAGTGCAGTTGAATCCCAGCTATAATTTCCATCTCATCAAGCTTCGCCACAAATGGCAACCATCGAAGGTGAACTCGATTCCCACTCTTGTCACCAAACAGTTGGATGGATAGTAGCATCATGATGTGTACGCACGTACGCATACGCGAACAGTATAATCACTTGCATCGGCTAATAGCACCCTAAACCTCTCATGGAACTATGTGAAGTGAATGTCATCTGCTTGAATTTATTCTCCGGGGATAGCTCACCAAATAACTGCTAAAACCACTCCCAACTGGTCTGCTATCCTCCATAAACTGTTCAAAATCAGTGAGGCACGCACTAACAACCTCCCCATCAATAGACAACCCCAGCTGATATGCCACATCCTGCAGCGTGATGGTACACTCTCTGAACGGCATGTGAAAGGTGTATGTCTCAAGACACCACCTGTCAATGAATGCATTCACCATAGGCTCATCTAATCAAAACCAATGAGTGTTCAGCCTAGTCAAGTGATACAAACTAGCCCCTTCCAAATAAGATATGATCTACTCATGCAAAGACATATTCTGTTGCTTTCGAACGCTATAAATACACCTAGTTGAGTGCATCATATGAAAAAAATAATGACATCCTAATTAAATTCTAAAACATAAAAGTTTAAACCATAAATTATTTCTAAAAATGTCCTAATTAGGTACAAAAACTACATAAATTACATAGATATTATTTATCTAATCTTTTAAATATACAAAAAACTACATAAATTCTACGTGAGAATAAAAACGTAAAAATTCTAAAACATTAAATCCTAAACCCTAAATTATTTATAAAAAAATTCTAATCAAATTTCAAACACACGAATGCATGTTATCTATCGAATCTTTTAAACATACAAAAACTGCAAAAATGTAACACAAAAAAAAAATTATTGTCACTTATATATTTAAAAGCTACAACTAATCTCTTAATACAATGACAATTCTTGCAGTTAAATAAAAAAGAAATTAACCTCTTCATTAATGCTTTTGACAATATAAGCAACGTCGTTCAGCTATACAAGCGATTTTTTTCGCCATGGTCCCATTTTGTAAGAATAAGAAAGAAAAAGAATTTCTAAGCGGAAGAATGAAACTTATGCAAAAGGAATTAGAAAGTGTTATTTTTTATATTTGTTTGTACATTAGAGTAGGAGTATATATATATACACAGAAGCTTTCACGGCTAATCTAACTAACCCTACTCCTCATAACAGAATTATTTAAATTAATTTGAGAATTGCTCAACTAATCTTATTAGATAGAATCTGTTTTTTTTCTTCTTTTTATAACATATTTTTTATATTCTTTATATATGTTAATACCCCCTCCCAACAAACTCATGATGGTCTGATTGCCAATCTGAGTTTGCTCTTGAACTTATCAAAATTGGCCAAGGACAAGGATTTAGTTAACACATCCGCTACTTGTTCTGTGGAGGAAATGTGAGTAACAGCAATGGAGTCTTTTATCACTTTGTCTCTCACAAAGTAGAGATCCAATTCAAAATGGTTGGTTCGATTGTGTAAAATTGGATTATAGGCAAGTAACACAGCTGAAATGTTATCACAAAATACAGTGGGAGGAGCAAAGCAGGAATGGTGTAGCTCAGCAAGAATGTTTTGAATTCATAGCAGCTCCGTGAATACTGCTGCAAAGACTCTGATACCATGTAAGAATAAGAAAGAAAAAGAATTTCTAAGCGGAAGAATGAAACTTATGCGGAAGGAATTAAAAAGTGTTATTTTTCATTATTTGTTTGTATACTAGAGTAAGAGTATATATATATACACAAAAGTTTTCACTGCTAATCTAACTAACCCTACTCCTCATAATAAAATTATTTAAAAATATTATTTGAATTAATTTGAGAATTGTTTAACTAATCTTATTAAATAGAACCTTTTTTTTCTTTTTATAACAGATTCTTTATATTCTTTATATATGTTAATACATTTGAATATGATATCTCCAAATTTTTTAAATTCTCTTCGAGCCTTTTTCTCTTTTAATCCAAAATTTTCTCTCTTAAACTAAATATTTTTTTTCTTTATAAAATGAAAAATCCGCTACTAACTATTACATAGTCATATAATACGTAAATTGCAATACCCTCTAATGATGACGCTAATCCCCTATTTCTTTACAAACTGTAAAACTCTCTAGCAGTTTATGCACTTTCATTTTTTTTCATAATCTGCGAAACCCTCCACCAATTTATATATGTGCATTCTTAAACCTAATTTTTAATACCTTATAGTAGATTACGTGTAAATGTTAAACTACGGTTATTAGTAACAGTTTATATAAAATTAATTTAGAATAATGATATAACCTGTTTAAAAAAATTGCAACGGCATAAATTTAAAGCTGAATTAATTTATTTATGTAAATTTCCTAAAAAATCTAATGTTAAATTTTGTGAAACTATATTTCTCAAAAAACTTGATGTGAAAATGATACTAGTACTGACACGTTGGCCACGAGGTAGTGATTAGTGGCACGTAATGGTGCTAGATTAGAATCTTATACTCATATCGTAGCTAGTTTAGGATCTAGGGTGCCACGCACTGTCATCATCTTGTGGCTGTTTTGACCTTTTATTTCTTAACCTTTTTGTGGAAAATCTAGAGTGGCGGTGGGTAAGGGTGTCGGCTTATAAGATTTACCCAAGGCAGCATTGATAATTTGATAATATATGCGGCAGGGGGAGAGATAAATAAAAATTTGAAAAAATACACCCTCTTTGATAAAATGTCTAAATAATATTTCTCTCCTCTATTTATTACACTTTTTTCCGATTAAAATAATATATATTTTAATCTATTTAACTAAAATATCATTTGATAATCCTTTTATATATATATATATCAATGATAATTATTTGATTTATTCAACAAATTAAATTATAATAATATAGAATATATAGTTATTATTAACACAATAAATTTTGTTTACTTTAATATTTTATTTTAATCATGAAAATTAAATATATATAAAATTTTAAATTAAGTACTTCTCATAACATGTTAATATATTTTATATTATATAATAGAATATCAAAAATAAATAAAATTTATTACAATAATAATAAATATATTATTATTATTATTATTATTATTATTATTATTATTATTTGAGTCAACAAAATAATTATGAATAATTCATATATAATTTTAATGATTATTGATAGATATTTTGGTCAAATAGGCTAAAATATATATGTTATTTCAATCTTACAAAATATAGAAGAGTGTACGTTTATAAATACAAAAAAAATGTCATTTTCTCTAAATTTTCTTCTAATAAATTCACTTTATAAAATACGTTTATCCAACTTTCTAAATTATACCTCTTAAGATGATTATTTATTATTAATTTTTCAAAAAATACAAGATAAATATAAGAAAAAAATTACTATAGTAAAATTTCATAGAGCACAAATGGTAATATATAGAAACTTTAAGTTAATATATAAATTGGTTCTGATATTTGTGACTCACTTAGTCTCTAATTCTGTATTTGTTGCAAATCTGTTAATTAATGAGGTATATTGAGATAGTTGACCATGCTAGATTAGTTTTTTAATGACTATACGACATGACAATCAAAACATTTTACTTCAATTCGCTACTAAAGAAATTTTTAAATTTCTTAAGTTAAATTAGAATCAGAATTTTAAGTATTTCGTAGGGATTAAATTGAGATTAAAAACAGTTTTAACTATCATGTTAGATAACTATTAAAAATTTTAACGGTATATATAGTTATTAGTCTATTTCATCACGTTATTAATTAATGGTTATGTGATAAAAATAAAATAAAAAATTAACGTTAATCATGAACTAATTAAATAAAAGGATCAAATTAAATATATTAAAATTTTGAGAATTAATTTAATACAGAAGTATAAGTTGAGGGATCAATTTGAATATTAAATCTTCACGTTTCCTGGATGTAATGGGTGGTAAAAAAAAATGGTTGGTACGTGTTTTATAGGGCTGTATGGAAGTATATTGGTCATATATTTTTTATTGTCCACGGTATTTTTTAACTCGATAGATCAAGGACTAATTCGTCGCGGATTTGAGCTCTATTTAAGAGTCTGTCGCTGACTAATGGGTTGCTACATGCACAAAGAGAGATTCAAACCCTCAACACTTATTTAAATAGACGAATGAACTGACCACTCGACCAACCAAGTTGATTCTTTCTCATAATTAAGTAACGCGCGGTTCAAAAACTATACACATTTGAGTTGAGTTAGATCTTGCTTTGGGAAATAATGTTTATTATAGTTTATCAAACAATTTGGTAAGCTTCTGATTGGTCATCTTATATTTACTTCAAATGCATCAAAAAGTGTGGATCAAGCAAGTACCAAAAATATCTTTGTATACTTTTTCTAACTTTCACAAAATTTTATTACTACGAATAATTTAACTAATTTCACTTGACTTGAAAAAGATTTACCGTGTGCATTAAGTCTTCAATTAAGAAAAATATCCTTTTTATCTTCAAGATTCAAAATTTCCATCCTTATTTAAATAATTAAAATGTTTACAACCTTGATGATTCTTATAATAATGTATACTTTTCTAACCTAATTGCATTAAGATGGCCTCATTGTCACCCACTTTCTAGTTGTTGGTTGGACTTTCAATTCATTCAAATAGCTCTTTGAATGTTTCGGATGATTGTAAAGTAATTGATTGATGGATCCAATTGACCATTAAAAATTGTGCATGACTTAAATTATTCCGATGATTTAGTAGTTTTGATTGATATATATATATATATATATATATATATATATATATATATATATATATATATATATATGTGTGTGTGTGTGTGTGTGTATGTTTGTCTATATATTATTGTATTAAGAAAAAATTAATCGTTTTTTATAACTATAATAAAAGACTAATGGTAGAGAATTATTGTTTTAGTCAACATTAGCTAATTTTTGTTTCTAATTATTTTATTTATTTTAAACCCTAAATATAAACTCATAATTTTAAATATTAAATCCTTCATAAAATGAGAATTTTTAGTATTAAAAGAGATTGTTTAATAATATTAGTTAAATAAAAATTGGTTTCTTATGCTTTCTGATCTTTTAGGTAGCGTTTGGTAGAGAGACAGAGACAGAAAGACTGAGACTGAGAGACAGAGACTGAGAGACAGGGATTGAAACAAATATCAGTATTCTGTTTGGTGCAAAATGGGAGACAGGAATTGAAACAAGAATGAAACTCTAATTTAATTTGCACAAAGGATAAAATTGGAATTAATTAATTGAAATAAAAGTATTTAAGGTATAAAATGTTATTAAAGTTTCAGTTTCCATCTCTAAAAATTTCAGTCCCCTGTGTCCCTACTTTTTGGAGGTACTGAAATACTGAAATTTTGGAGACAGAGACAGAAATTTTAGTACCAGTCTCTGAACTAACAAACACAATACTGAATCTCAGTCTCTCAATCTCTGTCTCAGTACCTGAAAACAAACGCTACCTTAATAAATATGACTTATAAAGGCAATCATTCAAAATTAAAGAATATATTATTGATTATCTCTTTAAAATATTTTCATAACGTTAATGCTATTAAAATTAAATAAACTTAAATTTTTTTATTATCTATAATATTTTTTAATTTGACATATAAAAAAATAATACATCGTAAATCTAAACTCTATTTAATCATATGCTAATGGAAATATTATTTTTCTCTTTCTTTTAAGGACTTTCTACCCGTCCCATACTCTCGGTCACATGGATCACATTCGCAATCCTCGTCTCGATTTCATTTAAATATTACAATAATCATAGACAAATATTGATTATTTGTAACAGTCCGTAAGATCTATTACATTATATTGATTTCTTCCCTCCCCTTAATATTTGAATAGGGAAGTACAGAACCAAGTGCGCAACGGTGTGTTTGTGTTTCTTTGTCGGTCTACTCTGGAAGAGGTAGATAAGTACTTCTGGTGCATTTAATGTTTTGTATTGAAACTAAAATATTTCAAGTTTAAATACATTTAAATACAGTAAAATTTATAAAAAATGTCAAGTGACAATATTTTTTCTTTACATTTACTTTATATTTGAGTTAATACTAATTAATTTTCTATTTTTTTAATTAAAAATGTTAATCTCCTAACATTCTTAAAAGTTCATCATTATGTTTTCAGATTCAACTAAAACAAAGGAGGCCTAATCATTATACTGAGTTTAATCATTATACTCTAGTTTAAGACTTTAAGATATTAAATATATTTAAATTTTTATTTAATTTAATTTTTAAGATGATATTTACAAAGAGAAATATTATCATTCTTTCTGCAATTTGGAACTATTTATTAGTTAAATAATTGAAAATCTGATAAGGAAAACCACCTTTGAATTTTGCGGTTAGTTAAATTTTACTAACGCATTGTGGCATTGATAAAAAAGAGAAATGGAAAAGATAACTGCCCAGAGAGGCAGATAGACACTTGGGTCGGTGTAGGGGTGGCAATGGAAATCATGTCCGCCCTATAATAATTCATATAAAATTCGTCCTGTTTTTATTTTTCGATAGTAAAAAATTAGAGAAAAATATTAAGAAATTAATAGATTTTATAATTTATAATCATTAATTAATTATTATTAATATTTTTAATAGTATAAAATTATATATAATAGTATAAAATAATTTTTTTTCTTTTACTAGTCAAATACAAACCAAATTTCAATAAAAATACTAATATGATCCCTAAACTTTAAATTCTAATTATTTATGTGAGTGTTTGTTTCGTTTTATCTACTCATATAATTATTGAAATTTAAGAAATAAAGTTAAATTTACTAACTATGTTATATATATTATAAATTAAAATAAATACTTAAATATAATATAATATTATTAATTATTTTACTAACTATTTTATATATATTACATAAATTATATATTAAAATTATATATATTTATATATATATTGGATAGAGACAATAAATATTATCTAAATTTAGTCTCGATTCTGTCTCATATCTCTGATCTGCTAAAAATCTGTTCCTCGTCAAAATAGGTAATTACTGATTTTAAATAGGTAAAGACAAGATAAGTATTTACAGATTCAAATATCTTGATAAATCTTTTGATTTCAATTTTTTCTCTTAATTATTAAGTTTGATTTTTTTATAATCTTAGATATTTTATATATATTTTTTTACTTTCAATTAAAAAATATATGATAAAAAATATTTTATAATAATAATTAAAAGTTTAAAAATATTTATTTCTCCATAAATAGTGCTTTCATATTTAAATAAAATAAGATTTATATATTTTTTGTATATTTTTATATTACTTTTATAGTATAAAAAATAAATATTTTATCTTCTCTTATGTTTTTTTTATTTATCACTTTTAATATCAAGAATGCAAGATATATAAAAGGGTGTAAATAAAAATGATTTATATATCATTTCTGTATTTTTACATTTTTATTTTTTATTAAAATTTTTGCAAGCCCGAATCACCCCTCTGTAGCTCTTTTCATTTGGCTACTTCTGTATCTATTTATATTTATATTTAAATGATTATTAAAAATTATCTGTACACTAATCATTGAATCAATTAAGTGGCTAATTTAATGGTTTAACAGTTCAATTGAGATCGCATTGTGGTTAAATGATTTAATTTAATATATAATAAAATTATTAAAATTTTAATATATAATTTTAAATATTTAAATTTAATGTTTTTTAAACTAATAAAATTTAAAATTTTACTATTTTACCAAATAATTTGTTCATATTTTTCATAAAAAATTTACAAAATAAAAAAATTTAATTAATTTCTAAATTCTAATACAATACTCATCATATCAGAAAAAAATTTAGAATAAAAATATTTTAACAATTATCATAATTAGTACTAGTAAGAAGAAGAAAAAAAGCACAGCAAGAATTGAAGTTGTGAGGTAAAAAAAGAGAGTAGAAAATGATAACTTGTGATTAAAGTAATACACTAATATATCAATATACTTGAATAAATACACTTAATTCGATTTCAATTATATCTATATATATATATATATATACTAATACTAAGTACTTCTAGAACTAAAGATTAGCTAAGATTAGTTGTAAGTTGTAACTAACTCTAAAACTAACTTTGAGCTATGATATCAATTTGTCCTTTGCCTTGACATATTTGTTTTTTTTTTATCATTAGCCTTAATAATAATAACTTCTAATAATTAAGTAATAACTCTGATCAGCAACAAAAAAAAAATAATCTTATACAAGAATTCAAATTATTAGCAACAAAAAATTCGAAATCACAAAAAATTTTAACAAAGACTTCTAATCAAAATATTCAACAAAAAATTGGAATCTAAAAATAAAAAACTCAGCACCCAAAATTAGATAATCTAAAAACAAAAAAACTAAGCAAAGAATCTAAATTCAACATCCAAATTAAATTCAGAATTACATCAGTAATAATCTTAACTCAGAAAACAAAATTATTTTAAAAAATCAGTGATTTAGAATAACAAATTATTTCAAAAAATTTAACAAAACACCATCAACCATTATCCATCAAAATTTAACAAAATAAACAAAAATTAACAAAAATAGAAAAAACAACAACTTTGAATTAAATTTTAACAATTCAGAATTTGTAAAATTAACAAAATAAACAAACACAAATTGAAGCAGCAAGTTTTACCAACGGCAAAAAAAAGAAAGAAAGTGATAGCGAGAGAAGAAGAAAAGTGAGCTTGAACAGAGAGAAGGGGAGAGAGAGAGCTCAAAGACAACGGTTTCACGATGAGAACAAAAACAATGAGTTCAGAGCCAACAACGATGACAATAACTTCGAACAAACTTTCTGGCGACGTCGAGGAGAAACGGGGTCCAGGAGAAGAAAGTCAAGTAGAACTTTGAGAGGTAATGACGGTAATCTCTTGCTATCCCCATCTGCGGCGATAGTGGTAACATTCTGAAGTTTAAAGGTGGCTGCTGAATAGGCATATATTCTAAAAAAAATGTCTAATCCGATTCAAATTGATCTTATAATTTAATTGATTTAATTATAATTTATCTCCAAATCTGACCAAACCCGATCTATAAACACTCCTATTACTTAGCCCTTAATAGGGTTTTGTTCTGAAGTTTAGGTAAGGTTTTATTTGTGTATGTGAGAGAGAGAATAAAGGGAGGTTTTCTAGTTTTTTTTTTTAATTAAAAACTAAAAATTAAAAAAAAAACTTGTCCGATTCAAGTTGTTCATTGATTAACTCTCGGTTTGATTGGTTCTTCTATCATTTTTTTGCCAAGAAATTTTTGCTTCAACTAAATCAGTTAAAAGTCAGTTTTTAATTAATTCAATTAATTTGTCCGATCCAATTTGATTTTCAAAATTATAATTCTTATACACGTAAGTTATTATTATTAATAATTACATTATCATTTTCATTTTCATTTATATCATTTTCTTTAATGTTAAATTAAATTGATATTCATTGATTGAGATATAAAAATATCATTATCAAATTTAGTTATTGTTAGGAATTAACTAATAGAACAGATGTTAATAATTAAATATACTAAATAAAACTTTGATAGTTTTTTATTGAAAATTTTCATTTTACTTCTTCAAATATATATTAATAAAAAATATTAAAAATTATAAAAATTTATTGTTTTAAACTATTATTTAATTATTAATTTAATTTTTTTGTTTAAATTCTTTAATTTAATAATTTAATAAATTATTTTATGTCATATTTTTAAATATTAATATTTAAGTGATGATTAAAAATAATAAATTATGACTCTCTAACATTCCTCTATATTAATCAAACTAACCCTTATTATTAAAGTGTATGCCTCAAATACAATAGATAGGTTTTTCATTTAACACAGTGGGGAGAACAAATAAGTATTATTGTTATTAAAATTGTTAGGTGTATATTAAAATTAAATTATTATGTAAGAGAAAATTTAGGAATTAATATTTTTATTAAAATTTTGTCAATATTTAATTAATAAAAAAATAATTTTATATTATTAAATATAATTTTATATCATTAAAAATATTAATAATAACTAATTAATAATTACAAATTATAAAATTTTTTATTTCTTAATACTTTATATATTTATAATATATATTTTTATATTTTAATATATATTTTACATTAAAGACGATAATATATATATTATTATTGTTATTATAATTAAAAAATATTATTTATATATTAAAATCAGTGATTAAAATTAATCAATAATATATTTGTGTATAAATATATATATATATATATATAGTTTAATCTATTTTTAATATATATTTATATTTTAATATATATTTTATATTAATAATTAATTTTAATAGTTAATTTTGATATATATATATATATATATATATATATATATATATTTAATAGCATAATCGATTATTATTGTGGTCAAATCCCATATATAAATAGATCTCCAAAGACATGCAACAACCTCTTAATTTCAAAGTCTCAACGCGCACAACACGCACCATTTTATCCCCTACACAGTACACACAAACGCTTCATCTCTCACTCTTCCACTACCCCTTATCTTCAACACAAACAATTAATTTAAACTTCCATGGAGGCTCAACTCCATGACCACACTAAACGACAAAGTCCTCTAAAGCTTTTCGGCTTCAGTGTTGACCACGATGACGATGACCTTTCAACGCTCTTCGACGCCGTCTCCCCGTCCGTCTCACCTGAATCTGACGGCAGAGACGGAGGCGCGTCGGTGTTCCCTCCCTCCTCTTCCTCCTCCGGCGAAAGGAAGTACGAGTGCCAGTACTGCTGCCGCGAGTTCGCAAACTCGCAGGCTCTTGGAGGGCACCAGAACGCGCACAAGAAAGAGCGCCAACAGCTCAAGCGCGCGCAGCTCCAAGCAACGCGAAACGCCGCTCGAAACCCGATCGTCTCCGCCTTCGTTCCGCCTCCTCAGCTTCTTGCCCCGCCGGGATCAGTTGTAGGCCAGTCGGGACCTCATCACCCATGGATCTACATGCCGTCACGTGCTGCGCCTCCTCCTTTCCACGTGTCCGTTTCTCACGGCTGCGTCTTCCCCAACAGCAATAGCAACGGAAATTTTAGTAGCTGTAACGGTAGTGGTGGAGGTGGGAATTATAGCGCTATAACGGGTGCAGGGGTGTTGCCTTACGCTGGTGGAGTAGGGGAATCCTCGCCCCCATCTGCCAAGATGGGCTCGCAAGTACAAGCCCGGGCCCACTATGTTAGGATTGATGGGCCTTCTTTGGATAGGTTATCGTCCAAAGGGGATAGAGGGACAAATTTGGATGATGGGTTAGGGTTGGACTTGCAGCTTGGTCTTGGCCCACCTTGATGCCTTGGCCCGATTCGTAACGAATTAGTAAGATTACAAATACCCATAGAAGTGAGTGTAAATGATGAAAATGTTGTTGGCCATCTTTTCTCTCATTCTAGGCGTGACCTTCTGATCCGCCGCTTATGTGCCTATTTAGCTTCATCTGCAACTTATTGTACATTTTTTCACATTTAATTTGTTTATTGTTCAAGATCCAGAAAAAAATGTTTATTTATTTAAAAATAAAATACTTATCAGATTAACTAATTTTATGTTTATAATTATTATACATATTTAATTAATAGAATGATAAAATAATAAGTTCCTAAGTATTTTATTAAAATATATATTGTACTGACTAACAAAAATATTAAGTGTAGGTATTATTTATCTGTTTATAAATATATGTATTATTTAACTTATTTTTAATATGAATTTTATATTTTAATAATATATTTTATATCAATGGCTAATTTAGTGATTAATTTATAATGTATACGTAACATGATTGACTTGCTAAATAGTGCTTTTCCTAAACCGATTCAATTCAATAATAAAAGATTATCCAGATTAAAATGAGATGTTGAAGAAGAGAACACGAACTCATAAACAAGTTGTACTGAACTATGATGTAAGGTAGGTCTACACCTGAGAAAGTATTTCCATGGTCAAGTTTTAAAATACTAGAGATACTTAATTAGATGATGAATTAGATAAATAATTTTGGACTTTGATACTTATTTATGCTATTTGTTATGCCTCTGAAGCCTTTGGTCATCATTAGTAATTGAATATCCAATTAGTAGCAGTTCAAGCATTGGAGCAATTCAGCAAATGACTTAGGCGGTCGAGCTCTTTGAGAGTCATAACATTAGTGGAGATAATAGTTATCAGAATCGAGCCGGTAATCAAATTGGTTAAGTTACTGGGTCATTGAATTATTGGTTTAACCGATAGATTCGGTACTATGTAAATAAAAAATAAAAATTGTCAAAAATTTAAAATTATAATTTAAAATACATTTTTTATTAATATTTTAAGAATATCAAACTATTCTAAAATAATATGGATCAGAAATAATAAGTATTTTGTTATTTTTATTCTATCATAAATATTTTTATTTTTTTATATTAAAATAGCTATTATTTTTAAATTTCAATAATTTTTTAATTAATTTATATCTATTATATTATTAGTCACAAAAAATATCTATTATATTATTATATACTACAAGTATTTATTAAAAAATAATATTAATAGATATTGTATAATTATAAAAAAATAAATGAGTTTATAATTATTTTTAAATAAAAATATAATTAATTTAAAAATAAGTAAATTTATAACTAAATTTAAAATAAATTAGATAGAGTCGCCAAAAAAATAGATAGAAGTAAATTATTTGATAAAAGATATGTATATATATTATAATTTGCATGAATATTAACAAAAATCATTACAGCTTGATGGTCGTAGATAAGGTTAACAAGGTTCGAACCCCATTTCTAACATTTTGCTAAAATTTAACTTCTAACCGGTTCGATTGGACTGAGCTTTACCGAGTTTGACCGATTTTTATCGGTTCGCACCAAATTTGACCGGTTCACACTGATTTTCTGCCTCATGCGGTCCAAAGATCGAATCGGTAAAAGATTCGATTCACCGATTTTCTGGTTTAATCGGCCGGTCCAATCCGGTTTTAATAACACTGGTGGAGATTCCATCAATAAATTTTAAAGTCATCCTTGGAGATGCCTTCTTAGAGGTTTGGCTTAGATGCTATGTCTTGGATCTGTTTGAGATTTCACTTAGACCAAGTTTTAGTTCTTTAACAAAATGAAATAAAATTAAATGTTAAAGAGTCCTAAAATTGTTAGTCAATTCACGTAGAGTGTCTCGGACTTTATAACAACATCCAATGCTACCTCTCTAAATCCACAAGGAGTGATTGATGATGTGGAAAATTAGGTGATAACGTATGGTGATGAGGATATTCAGGAAGGGACTGAGATATGCTCTAACTCTGATGGGTAGACTTTTTGTTGTCAGACAATTCAGTGCAAGAACATTAGAATTAGCCCTATATGCCATATGGAGTCAACTAGAGGGTTTCAAAGTCTTAGATCACGGAGGGAACCTATATCAATTTTTCTTTGAGAAAGCGGTTGATTTGCTATGAATTGAAGGAGTTGCTTCTTGGCTCTTCAAGAACTACAAAATTAACCTGAAGCGGTGGAAAGAGAATTTCCCAGTTTGTGATGAAGAATTTACCACTATCTTGATTTGGATTCAACAATGGAGCCTCCCGGAGCAATGGAAAAAAAAAGGTTCGGGTAAGAGGGTAGGCGAGACATTAGGAGAGGTGATGGAAGATGGTTTTTTCTTTGAGGCATAAGGAGTAAACGATGTTGAAAATTAAGGTCAAGCTCGACATTAAAAAGCCACTGAAAAGAGTGTTGAAAATCTATGGTAGCAATAACAGAGTCACTGATCTTCAACTCAAATATGAATTTGTTGGTGACTTTTGTTATTGTTGTGGGAATATTAAACATGAAATCAGAACCTGTAAAAAGCACTTGGAGAATATAGCAGCTGGGAAAGTAGAAGAGGAGAAATGGGAAGGATGACTCTGAGCAAACTAATTTGAAAGGAGACTAAAGATGATAAAGAAAACATGAATTCAAACAGCAATGAGAATAATAAATCTAGAAAGGACAAACAAAAAAAAACTAGTGCCTGTTAATCTACTACGTGAATTTTTAAATCTGTTAGTCTAAAATATGGGTTCACAGAATCAGAAGAAGGAGAATGAGATTTAGAGCTCATGTAGAATTCTGTTCAGTAAGAAAATCAAAGAAAAAGAGACTGAAAAAAGTGAAAGAAGTGAAGGTTATAAAAGGTGGGAAAGAAGCAAAGGTAGAAACAAATCAAAACATAAGGGAAGAAATAGTTTTCTCTATTAGGGTTTTAGAGGAAAAGGGAGGTAAAAAGAATTCGAAGAAGATGAAGTTGAAATAGATAGCTAGGAGGAAAAATTCACACAATGCAATCTCAGAGGTTAAAAAGAGGACCGATGAATGCAATGTTGAGGCCAGTTACCAAAAACAATGCTTGGTGAAAATAACTAAATTAGAGAAAAGATTGGGTACCACCTAACAATTGGAATCCAAGAAGGTATGAGGATGGTGATGTGAAACTATCAGAGTTTGGAAAAATGCCTAACAGTTCACAATATCAAAGGGATTAATAAATCCCATTTTTTCGAGGTTTTTCTATGCGAAACAAAAAATAATACCTCAACCGTGGAAGGAGTTTTGAGGAGGATAGGTTTTGAGTTTAGCTTCATAGTTGATCCTATTGGATTGTCGGGAGAATTGGTAGTGGCATGGAAAGAGGGAGTTAATATGCATATAGTGAATCGTGATACTTCCTTAATCCATCCACTTTATTATGAAAAGTCAATAGGAAGACAAGAAATGTGAAGTAATTTGTAACGACCCAATTTTTAGTATGTCTAGATCATACCGAAAACTGAGCACTACCAACTTATCTTTCTAATTATTATCTATTATTTATTATATGAGCCTGAGTTGTTGTTAAAATCGTAGTTATTTTGTGATGTATTTTTTTTTATTGAAAATGTTTGTTTTAATATATGGAATCATTCATAATCAATTCACATCTAATAACAGATACAACAGTTATAAACAACCGCATTTATATACATCTCAAGCAGTTAACAACATTCAGATATCCAGCCTTTATTAGAGTATAGATCTTAGTTAGAAAACCCCTAGATATAGCTAGATAATACACACACGCACACACACGCACACACACGCGCACACACACACACACACACACACACACATCCGAGACCCTGACCTGTTCAAGAAGTCCCTAAGTTAGCATCTAGGCTAACCTTGACTCTATACTCACCTAAATCCCTCTAAACTACAAAGCGAGGGAAAGTACGTTCTAGGTCTTCAAAACTCAAGTTAGGTGGAATATCATCAAAAGGCGGAACATCATCTACTTCTCCTATGTACGATCATACATTGTCATAGGACATCTCACTGGTACTCCATCTAGTAGCCATATAAAAGGAACCTCGTACAAAGGATTTAGGTTAAAGTTCGTATTGAAACGGGGTGCAGACATCGGCTGGTCTCACAGTATTTACATATAAATAGAGAATGGAGTTCGCCCTAGACTCAGAAGATTACCTAGAGCAGAATTTTCTTTGCGGAATGATCACCAGCAGATGACGGAAGAGTATTCCTGCCTCCATCTGAAGGGGGAGAGAAGTGAGTATGAATTGGGAAGTTCTTAGTAGAGTCAGGCTAACTAGTCATGTTAATCGCTTCCGTCATTCTTCACAGTTAGTAATATATTTCACAATAAACAAAGAGGATGATATTGATATTTATTTGTAGGTTAATTGGTAATTCTTGGTGATTAGAGCAAGAATCAAGAGCTTGGAATTGAGGTTGGTAATTTTGTAAAACTGAGATAGATTGGTGTTATTTTGTTTAGTTTCGATCATTGGGATAACTTGAACAAACGCATGACATATTTAAATTTTAATACTATTAGAATTTGGTTTTTCACTTTGCCAATAAATTTTGTATACTTTTGTGTGAATTTTGTAGACATGATTAGAAGCTAAAATTTGTATTAAATCTCAACAATTTCTTGAACTATGTACATAATTTCATTCAAGAATAATTGGATGAATTTGGTTCACGAAAATATTTAGGGAACAAAATCAATCCTAAACTTTGTTCGGTGACCCAATTATCAAGATCGCAAGACTTGGATTTTGTTAAACTAGTTAGACATTGTATTTTAAGAACATTTAAAAAGCCATTTGGTATTTTTAAAAATTTCAAGAACCTATGTTTCCCTAGAATAATCTAATATTTTGTTACCAATAAAGATGATATTCGTCAGAGATTAAATTCTAATATGATATCCATAATATTCTAGGTTAACATGGTGAATATTCTTGGAGTAAATAGTTTGGTACTTAACTCCTGAATTGTCCTAGGACAATGGGTGGTCAAAGAATGCTTCTCTTTAAGGCTTACTGACCCACACAAGGTATATTATATCCACATGAGATCTTATCTGAATCTGGCATGAATTCACTCTGATTTTCTGACATTTTCTTATGAATACTATAAAAAGAGGCCAGATATTCACCCCTTACCTGGGATCTAACTCTAGTCCTTACATATCATTGACCAATACTGACTTAAGCATAAAAATTTATTATAGATACCCTCGACCCTTGGTTTGTTAGACCATCACTGGTTAGAAGCATGTCATTCTCTTTTCTTGAGATAACCTAGTTAACGATTTCGACTAGCACCTACTTAAGATTGACGTTATTTATGTAGGCTTCCACTTAGTGATCTCAAAATAAAACTACCCACCATCCAAGTAAAATCCTTTTTCCCCCTTTTCGTACCACTTTCAAGCCATAGCCATAAATCCTTAAACACCTCGCATGAGGATAGTAGGATGAGTTGACAACCACCTTCAATATCAAAACTTGAACCACCGAGTTTTCTCAAAAGGAACCAATAAGAGCCTTCAAACGTTAGTGAAAGAAATCATCAACCAAGATAATAAATTATGCTAATTAGTTAAAGTCTTGTCAACATTCTATATAACCACCATTATGACTCCCAAAACACGGAGAGGACAGGAATAAGCACGAAAGCAGGCACGGATCTTGACAATGTGCATAGAAAACTTGGGAGCCAAGAGTATATAATCTTACCAGCGGATGAATGAAGGAAATTTGGAGCACTCTCATCATTTATCTACTATGGAGCTCCCAAATCATTCCTGCTCTAGGTTGGATACTACGCAAGCACCTAGAAAAACTATTCAAGAAGCTTGATCATCAAGCGCTGAAGTAGAGGTAGGGAAAGAGACTCTTACAGGCCTTTATAGAATTTTCCAATGAAAAAATCCAAAAGATTATGCGACTGTAGAGATATGGATACCTAAGGCGAACCACCAATCCATAACACTATTTGGATGCCTTTAAAATTTGGAAGGGATCTTCGACGCCCTCTAGTACAAAGCCTTTGGGTAACTCTAAAAAAATCCTATCTCACATGGTTCAATATGCTTCCACATAGGTTTATCCTCATCTTCTAGGATCTATCATGTAATACCCTACCACACAGAACTTTATGTCTAGAACATAAATCAGACGTGGCGAGGTACTATGACCTCTAAAAGTAAAATACGTACATATATAACAAGAATAATAGAGCTAGGAGCCTTAAAGGAAAGTGGGTAAGATCAAAACAAGACCAAAGATGCGTCGCTCGCAAAAAAATGATAAGACAGAAGGCTTATACAGAAAACCAAATGACAAGTACATAAACAACGTTTCAAAAGATAGATACATAATCAAGCTCTAAACTCGACATGCGAAGCAAAAGCCGACTAGAGTATATTTATATACATATATGCAATCCAAGAAGTGTTTACTAAATTACGGAATATAAACCCTATTTCTCCAAGTTAATCTCTAGGAGGAACAAAATACATATATATACAAGTGGAGTAACTACATGTACATATACAAAAAACAAAGTATAAAATCCCAAAGGTAGATTTTCGCATCCCAAGAGTCTCCAGCAAGCTCAACATGGTGTATCACGTCCTGCATTTGAAAATAACAATATATGTATGGAATGAAAATCAAGAGTTCTTAACATGGTAAAAGTGCCCGCATAGTTAATATAAAAGGTCCCGGAAAAGCCAGAGGCATTCCTTGAACTCCGACACTCAAAAATTAAACTTAAAGATTATACTAAACCATAAGTTTTCGGTAATCTATCCAGGGATCCTAAATTCTAATCTAACACTTCACCTTTTGTAAACCCAAACCTCCTAATCACTAGTGGAACTACCCTCAACGTCACCTCCACCAGCATGAGGGATCTCTCAGTTGCAAAGATATACAAAACAAACAAGGAAAGCACAAGTATAGAGGTGCTTAGATCAAGTGTTGAATTCATGAATTGAGGTGCTTAGATCACAAAATAATAATATAATATTTTTCTTTTTCAAGATTCGGATCTAGCTCGCCAAGTGGAGTTTAACCGTATCACTCGAATTTTTCGAATTTCCGGTGCATAGTGCTTGAAAAGTTAGTTTTCAGCAATACTAGGAAGAGACCAGTGCGTTGAGGTGCTTGCCTTACTATACTCCCAGTAAAAGTTTAGTTTACTGTAATACTAGGTTGTTATAGGGTGCGTAAGGTGGTGGAGATATCTGAAAATGCATTTTGACACTTAATATACTCGAGGTGATACTAAGAGCTTATTGGGAGTTTGTGCATACTCGGTGAGGTTCTATATCTCCCCATTTGTGTCTGTTGAGGAATGAAATGGTTCCCCTTCAATGCTTGAGACCTTGCCCCATAAAGGGAGAAACAGATTCTCCTTCATGAAGTAAATTATTTTTTGTCTAATTTTCCTCAAGAATTTTAAGTTCAATTCTAAGTTCAATTCTCCTTCATGATATCTTCCTTCGGCCCTACTTGGTACTTTTCACACTTCCAACCCTCATAGGACTCAGGGGCTCCTCGACATACCCTTGAGAACCTACAGAAATCTTCAAACTTACTCGTATACTCGAACACAGGCATTGAACCTTGCTTCAACTGCATAAGGTCTAACTCTCTGACCTCCCTCACTAACTCAGAAAAATACTTCTTGTAGAAAATACTTCGAAACAGCTCCCCATGGAATATCCATATTCTGTAGTTGCAGGAATCGACACTCTCATTGCCACCAATGCTGAGCTTCTCCCACTAATTAATAAGCCGCATATTTCACGAACTGATTATTTGGGACATGTTGAGTTTGTAATGCACACTCCACAGCTTTGAACCAGTTGTCGGACCATTGAAAATTGGTGGATGAACCTTGAGAAAGGAAGCCAAGGTCATCGGAGTAGCTTCTCCGTCATTACCGTTTCCATCTCCATTTTCATTTCCATCTCCGTTTCCACTTCTATTTCCCGCCGGTTGACCAAGCCTTTGTACGGCTTGCACGTTGCAGCAGCATTCGCTTCCATAGTATTAGCCAATTTGGCCATCGCTACCATGAACTTAGCGTGATTATCCGTCGACAGGTTACCCTCATTCTCTCTTCGAGTACGTGTCTGACCTCGTCTGAGAGTCGCCATTCAGGGTCCTGTCTACACCAAACAATCGATATCATGGTGATCAATCTCAATATCAAAAGTCTAGTGCTTCAATTATCCCAAAAAGGCACTCACAAACACGCATGCTATGAAATATTAAAAGATAACCTAAATAGCATGAAAGAAAAATGACCTAGAGTATGTAATGAAGCACAATCGGTCCATCCCTCAGGCTCACGAGGACGAACTGCTCTGATACCACTAAATGTAACACCCTAATTAGACTAAGCCTTACCTCATGTCGTAAAGCAAAGGTTAATCATAAGTCACAACAATTCTAAGGCTTATATATAAATATATATATATAAGGAATAATAATTCTAGAAGCCCGATGAAGAAATAAGCTCAAAAACCAAGATACAAAAGCGCGAAATGTTCACACGAAGCTACAAACTTAAGACAACAAGATATAAGTATATAAGAGAGTATAATAGTCATAAGGATCTAGCCACCGTAGGCGAAGTTTAAGCCGGCTAGTTATATACAAACAAACAGAGTTTTGAAAGTAAAATAGCTTATACAAAATATCACTCTCAAAGTAAGGCTCTAAGGCAAAAGTAAATACAAAAGTGAGAGTATTAATAAAAATAAATCAAAGGACTTTAAAATAGGATAAAGGTCCTCTGCTCTGTCACCATCAAGCAACTCACCGAGGTGGGTTACGACCTGCATTCGAAAAAATAACAACAAAGTATGGAATGAGAACTAGAGATTCTCAGTATGGTAACAATGTCCAGTGATGTAAGATATAAGACTCGTGGACGCCAGAGGCAATCCTAGAGCTTCATATCCATCATGAGATTCAAGCTTAAAACATAAATAAATTTATAATGTTAACTTTAAAGCCACAATAAAAAATGGGTAATCTAACTTAAGAAATTTCTAAACTAAAAATTCTCCTCTGTCCCACAGCCTTCGCCTGCCTAACCGAAATGCGATCCCATCGCCACCGCCTTCCAAACCTTATCAATCCCAATAGAATACACAAATAATACAATACAAGGAAAGCACAAGTATAAACATGTATATCAAATAATTCAAATAGGCAATTAGACATGTTATACAATTAGGCAAGCAATTAAAGTCGGCAAAGCAAACAAACAGATAAAAGATACACATGATGAATGCCTGTCCTATTGGCTGTGATATCACATCGTCGGTTCAACTGCCAACACGACACACCTCCATGGAGATGTCGCCCTTCGGTCTCATAATGGAAACCCCCGAGATATCAGTGCCTGCACACTATAGTGATTCCTAAGGGATGCTAGTGGGATACTCTTGCCACGGACCTCACATCTCAACGTAAGTGGGACGAACCACCGCCCTTACGCTGCTGCCGCGACCTCACAGACGGAATCCAACCGCCGTCCCTGCCAGGCGCATATCGTCTCAACAATTTCAATATAAAAACATTACATAAGTGGTTTTCAAAAATCAGTTCA
The DNA here is from genome assembly GCF_003086295.3 of Arachis hypogaea. Taxonomy (NCBI): domain Eukaryota; kingdom Viridiplantae; phylum Streptophyta; class Magnoliopsida; order Fabales; family Fabaceae; genus Arachis; species Arachis hypogaea. Next base: position 109,159,661 of record NC_092040.1, read on the forward strand.
TTCAGTATATCAATGATCCATCATTCCATTCCGAGCCCCAGACTCATCTCAACCACCATCAATTCATAATTTTCACAATTCATTATCAGTGATCATCAACACAATATTCCGCCTTCTCACTCAACCAAATTCATCCTCAGTACTCCAAAAATCTAAGTCTCTATTTTCTAAACTTTTTACAAGAAATATACCCAATTAAACTTACCTAAAGCATCCTTCATATGTTGACACCTAAAAACAAGCTAAAGGATCTTAGATAAAGGTCACGGAAGTTTACAAGCATGTCGGGAAGGTGAAACAGTTAAAAACAAGGTTTTTATTGCAAAACAGGGCAGTGTGCGTACGCATAGAGTTGTGCGTACGCATGCCCATAGGGATTTTCAAGAGGTGTGCATACGCAAAGAGGGGTGAGTACGCACAGGAAGTAAAAATCTTCATTCTGTTTATACGCACGATGCGTGCGAACGCCCTCAACAGAATGCACCTTCCAGCGTGTGCGTGCGCACAGCTTGCAAAGATTCAGTAGGTGGTGGGTGCATACAGACCGTGCTAGCAATCCTAACAATAGGGGTGTAATCGGTTCGGTTTGGTTTGGTTTTGGATCGAAAACCAACCGAACCGACCTGATCGGTCCTATAATAATACCAACCATTCGGTTGGCTGCTGTTTGATCAACCGAACCGAACCAACAGCGGTTTGGTTCGGTCGGTTTTCTCAGTTTTCTTACACCTGTTGATCAGAATTAAAATTATCATAAAATAAAGTTTAAATCCTTCAATAAACTAGAATAACAAGAGTATATCACATCCAAGTTCAATACAAATTCAACTTAATTAAACATAAAACAAAGACAACTAAAAATGTCTAGCAAAACAACAAAAATAAACACATTTTAAACTGAAACAGTCACTTTATAACAAATAAAAAACCAAACAGCCACCATGCTTAATCTGAATCCACACCAGACTCATCATCATCTTCTCCGGTTGGTGCAATTTCTACAAAAATAAAACAAAAAAACAATATAGATTATAAACTATAAACATAAACCATAAAAAGAACTACAAATTTCTTTTTTGCATACCTAATTCAAGTTTCTCAAACTCTTCAATAAGCTCCTCAAAATCAGTTGTCATTGGAGAAGCACAAAGCCAATGTTGTGTGCATATCAAAATTTGTATTGTTTGATAACCCATGTGCCATGTACCTATTTCTAAGCTTCATTGTGAAAGAACCATGGTTCTAAATTAAGTAATGTTTAGATTGATAACTCAAAACAAAGTCGAATAAATAAAACAATTGAGTAATATCACGTGTGAAGAAGGTTTTAACAAGGTTAAACTCTTTATTTACTCTCAAGAATAAGTACTCTTTATTTTTTAAATTAAGTACTCTTTATTTAATCTTTCTGTGTTAGTGTTATCAAACCTGCATCTAAGTAATTATTGGTCTTTTGGTCTAGAAAAGACTAAAGAGTACTACTATTCACGTTCATTTTTACCTCTAAACTTGATTTATTAAGTATGGGATATTGCAGGACATAATGCAGATATAAGGACATGACAATGTTTAAAATTTGTGGCTAACTACAATATCCCAAATCCATAACTTAAAGAAAAAAGAACACGAAAAATTAAATTACGAAGATACTTAAACAGAAAAAGGTATCCAAATCCCTCAGTTTCATAGACAGAAAAAGGTACTCAAGAATATCTAATAACTTGCAATAAATTTTGAAAAAACCAAAGATCAAGGAGACAAAACCAGTCCTAAAGATTAATCAGCGAGAAAATTCAATTAGAATTCAAGTGGCCAGGCAGTGACTAAAGTAGGTAAAATATCTCTGTAAGCACCAAATTTTTTTATTTTGGTTATATGAGTTAATATTTGGAATAAATTATGAAAAAAATCAACGAACAAGAACATTGTGAACAGCAACAGCAACAAACTTCCAATCAGCCCACCAACAAACTTTATTTAATTTTTTTATTTTTTATTTTCAATTCAACGAACAGCAATCGCCACAAACCTTCAATCAACCCACCAACAAGAACATCTAATAAGTAATAACTTGCAACAAATTGTGAAAAAATCAAATTACCAACCTCAGAAGACGACATTGTGAGTTGCAGAAGAAGGCTCGGCAACAGAGACTGCTGGACGGCGACGAGGATTGCTGGACGGCGATGAGGACTGCTTGACAGAAGAACGACTCAGACGGAGATCGACGACGACGAGACGATGGCGTGAAGACAACTCTCTGCAACGCCCGTGATGGAGATCGATGACATCCTTCACGGCGACTCGACGACGGCGCTCTCAGCTCTCTGGCTCTCTGGCTCTCTCAAGCTCTCATTCTCTCAGGGTCTCAGGCAATCAAGCATAGAGGAAAAAGATGGAGGTTGTGACTTGTGGGGTTGTGACTTGTGTTGTGGCTGCGCTGAGTGAGTAGGGATTGGGAGGTTAGAGGATTGCATATTAGGTTAAAGGGCAAATGTGTAAAAACAAGGTTTCTGAACCAATATTTTGGTTTGGTTTGGTTCGGTTCGGTTTTGCGATAAATTTCGGTCCGGTTCGGTAACTTACACCTCTACCTAACAATAGGCATTCCCCTGTGTGTGCGTGCGCACAAGCGTATGCTTACGCACGTTTTCAAAAATACACAGGATGTGCATGCGAACAAGGCTGTGCGTACGCACAAATCAAAATTAGCCACTGATGAGAGCACGCGCACAGCAGTGTGCGTGCACACACAAGCTAGAAATAATAAAATTCTGCAACATCATAGAATTCATATTTTGACACCAAACTTTAAGCGGTCATAACTTTTTCTACAAAAATATATTTTCTACAAACTTTATATGAATTGAAAGCTCTCAAAACCATCTTTAATTTAAAACAAGTTTCATCCAATTTTAAGCTTTGAGACTTAAGTTATGATCCGTCAAAGTTTACCAAAAATATATATTTACCAAGTTCACTAAGTGCTCAAAACTTCAAAATTTACAACCAAACCAAACCAAAACCACACCAACTTCAACTCACATATGTTCTTACCATTTGTATCACATTCCACCACTCATATCATCAAATTCTCAAACCCGAATATCAATTATATCGCCCTAAACCATTTCTCAAATAACAAACTCATCAATCATCATTCGATCACTATTAATCATGAAAATCAACTTCAATTTCAATCTCCAACTTCATTTATCAACCTCAACACCAAAATCCATCAAAATAACCTAAAATCATCAAATCATCATACATCATCATACAACAAATTCAACAACCAATTTAATCCAATCCTATCCTATGGGTCACTAGCCTAAGTATCCAAAAATATTATATATTACATAGAGGAAACCATAACCATACCTTAGCCGATTTCTAATGTGCACAAAACACCACTTTGAGTCCAAACAGACTTTCAATCACCAACAAATCACCAATCTCACCTTCAAAGCTCCAAATCAACTCCAACAAGTACAAGAACTTAAGTAAAACCATATAAATGGTATAAATCAATACCTAGGATTTCTAAGTACATAATTTCACAAGGTAAAGAGTTTTCTTACCTTTTCCGATGGTGTTTGGGGCACAAACAACCAGTAGCCCAATCTTAGAGACCACATAATCAATCAAAACACAAAAATTCACTTAAAACCAAAATCCAAATTTTTGAAATTCTTAGGACAGTAAACTAGGCAGAGATGAGTGAAAATCTTACCACAATATCTAGCTAGAAGTGACAGACTCGGCAAGAGTTTCGCATAGCCGCTGACGGTACGCGAATCGGAGCACCGTTTCTCGAGTTATGGTCAGCAGAAGTGATGAGTGAATAGTGACAATGGTGAAAAGCTCTCACCTCTCTTCTCACTTCAGCTGCTGTTGTGTTTATGTTATGAGGATGAATGTGGCTTAAATGTGTTTATTTGAGTGTATTTATATGTTGGGCTTGGGCCCAACTTAAGCCCGGTCCAACCCGTTAGCATTTTTTGTCCGTTTGACCCAACTTTAGGCCAAACCTTTAAAATTAGTGCTCGGTTTTCAATTTTAAATATTTTTCTAAGGTTTTCTACTGTTTTTATTATTCTCGCATAGTACCGGACAGACTTAAGCCAGTACTGCCGGTTAATTTACCGATACGCATTTTTACGCAATTTTCCAAAAAAATTACATTTTTCAACTTAAAAAAATTTGCTGAGTCCAAATATAATATTTATATTTCCTAATTAATATTCTAAAATTTTAGACCTATTCCAAATAATTAAATTATTATTATTTTATATTAATTAATCGGTTAATTTAATTCACAGTTCTTACAGTTACACTCTGTTTTGTTGAATCCATGTTTACTTTCCCTAACATGTGATCCTGCAGATCAGGCTGCTTCTCAAAAATTGTTATGCAGTTCTCTACTAAGTACGAGTGGCTATTGTTCGATCTGTCCATCACGAGCTCCCCATTAATTGGCAGACCAAAAATATGTAGCACGTCTTCTAAGGTGACAGTAACCTTTTCACCAACTTGAATGTGGAAGTGAGTTTCAAGACTCTATCGTTCCACTAGAGCACCCAACATTGCGAAATGTCCTAGTGCAAATTGTGTTTAAATGCAATTAAAATGTCTCTGATTTTTTCGTTATTGTTTTTCTTGTTTTTTCATTTACACCCATAGATTTCCGCAGAAATGCAATCTTAAATGGAGGCCATGATGGAGCTGGGCTGGAACTCAGGGCATTTTTAACCGGCCCATTGCCAATGCTAGAGCTATTCATTTCAGATCGTAGTTCTTGCCTTCTTGGTGGTCACGACTTCACACCAAATCACTTGTGATGCATGACCATATTGGGTTCGAAGATGAACTCTTCTCAGGAGAGTCGAATTCACGTTTCGCGAGCTTGTAAAGTCCGATTGCCAGTAACAAGGTTCAATACCTACTAGGCTACTACAGTTTAGCTACCCAACAAAATTGCTTCTCGACACTTTCTTCCCCACCACGTTTAGCGCGTAATTGGAAGCTTCTTTGCATAGAAATGGGTCAATATGCTCTTGGTTTACACCAGTTTTGCAGGACCATAGTAAACAATTATCGTAGTAAATAAGCATATCGCATAGCCTGCATTAGAAACATACTATTACACTAAAATCTGATATTCAGGTTTAGCAACTACATAACTGCTTTTCTATTAAATATATGAGTGAAACCAGCAACATAAATATACAAAGAAAGACAACATTCACTCATGATACAATTCAGAGAACAAAGGAAAAAAAAGAGTAACAAAAAGGTGCGCTTTAATGGAATTTGAGTTTAATTTCTCCAGCCTAAAGAAACCTAGCTCAGAACTGAAGAAGCTAGAAGAACCAAACCCATGTAACTGCCACTGATCATTATCTAGACTAATAACTTAAATGAATGCTATATAGATGCGTCCTTAAAGCCCTTTAATCAATTAACTAAGATATTCTGTTCTATCACAATCCACTTTCTTCGGTAGAGAGTTATTGACATATAAACAAACGAATGAACGAACTATGTACCTACCAAAAGTAAATTAGCTTTCAAAGCAACAAAACAAGATTGTTGTTATAGGCTTTCAAGTTTCAAATCAAGATTCTTCATCAGAGTCAGAAGAAACAAGCATCTTGTCCTTTCCCTTTCCCTTTCCCTTCCCCTTCCCAGATTGTCGCGCCTTTCCATTCCCTGCGTCTTCAGCAACCTTGTACAAATCTGCTGTAACCTCTGTTAACCACGAACCAGGAACAAGACCCTGCACAGCCACGTTAGCGCAGAATCAGATTACAACAAATCAAACAGGAGTACAGCGACGCTGCAGAGATTCAAGTTAATACAAGTCAAGAAAGATCGATGCAACTTACATCCAATTGCTTCCGGATACTACTGGGCCTTTTGTTCGGCCTGCGCGGCGGCCGGTGGCCCACCATCTTTATGAAATCTTCTTCAACCTCCTTCCTTGACAATTGAAGGGAGAATTTCGGCCTCGGCGCGCTCTTATTGGAATTGCTTCGAAGCTTCAGCAACTTAACGGTGCCGCCGTCAGTTCTTGCAGGAGAGGAATTCTCATCAATCTTCAACGGTTTCTCGCTCCCGCCGCCAAGTCCGCCGTCGGAGAATGGAATCTTCCACTCCGCTCGCCTTGTCCTCAGATTCCACGTCCTCGCGCCCTCCGCCGCTAACAGAGGCGGCGATTCCCGCTCGTTTTCATCCTCCTCCACATTCATCTTGTCGTCCTCTTTGTTCCTCAAAATGGCGTCTTTCATCTTGTCAGCCTCGGTTTTCAGATCAAACATCAGTTTTTGCCTCATCGCCTCAATTCCGTCCTTGACGCCGTCGGCACCGCTGCGGCCCTTGCCATTGATTCGCGACCTCGGCATCTTTGCCACCGAGTGGTTTCTCTCCTGTTCCGTTTCCCTCTTCCGCCTCGGCGGTGACTCATCGGACATTGAAACTGAAGATCGGCGATCTCCGCTGCTGGAGCGGCTAGAGCCGGCGGAGTTTGTGCACCTCAGGTACTTCTGGCTTCCCCACTTCAAGTGTGGAAGGTTGAAATTATGAAGACGGTTTGATCGCTTGGGACTGGTCGCCATGGACTCCGGCGCTGGAACTGTCCCTCTATCTCCGTTCAAACCCGGCAGCACCATTTACATGAAGAGAAGGAAGAGAATCGGAGGAACGAGAAAGAGAGAAGAAAACCCTTTCACTCCGCCAAGTGTTTTGGGGTGCGTAGGCAGAGGAAGAGAGAGCTGAAAATTCTATCGAAAATCAGAAACAAAGAAAGAATGAATAGGCTTTTTTCTGAGGTGGCCGGGAAATTAAGTTAATATAAGGAGTAGGGACTGAGAAGAGGGGGCGGTTTTAACGTTTGGGTTAATGGACTTGGAGTTGGACCTTGGGATGCATATGCACATGTTTCCGTGATTCCTTTTTATTTACACCATAAACCTAATATAAATTTAAATATTTTGTTTTCAAGTGAAATTCTTATCTAAATCGTAAATCTCAAATTTATTTAAAAAAAATATAGGTAGATAATAAAAATATTAAATAATGTGAACAATGAATATATTGAATGTTTAATTTATTAGGTGTATAGATAATTATTTTAATATTAAGATTTAGATAAATAATTTGAGGATGTAGTGTATTTTTATTTTATTAAACTAATTATAGAGTCTATTATTTCATTATTCACAAAAACTATTGTTTACCTAACAAAGTCTTTGTTTTTATCACATTTTGATCCGAAAACTTAGTTCTTAATAAAATGTATGAGGCAATTCGATCTATTTAAAAAAATAATATATATGGCTAATAAAATTTATCATTTTAGCATTGTTTTGATAATTTAATTGAACTAATTTTTTTTATTGTATATCTCATTGTGGCAAGTCAAAAACTAATCTATCGTAGTATTGAGCTTTATTTAAGAGGTTTGTCGCTGAATGGATTATTGCATGCACGAGATGGGATTCGAACTCCCAACACTTACTTAAATAGACGAGTAAACTAATTATTAGACCAACCAAACTTAATTTTCTAACCGAAGTAGTTAGTTCGAACGAATTAACCAAAAATCAACTCCTAAATTATTTTAATTCAGAGTAAAAATTTATCATAATAAATGGATCAAACAATCAAAAAACTGATCAAACAAATAATTAATCGGTTAAAGCGATTTTTTTTAGCGATTAAACTAATTTAAAATAATAAAATACAAAAAATTATTTTTAATAAATTTATCTCTTTTATACATAAATTTATTATTTTATTATATTTAGTTCAATTCTAATTAAACTTAAGATGAATTTTATATTTTTAAATTTTTAATTCTATTGATTTGATCACTAATTTAATTTTCAAAATCTTACACTCTAGTTAATACTTAGTAAATAAAAATATTTTTATACTAAATTTAAAATTTAAAATTTAAAATTTAAAATTATAAATACTAATAATATAAAAATAAAATATTAATCTAAAATATTAACTAATATTAATGAAAATCAACTTTTTTTTCTTTAAAAAATAATATTGCATATGTCAACATCAGTCAATTTGTATATTCAATTCCAATAAATTGCATATAAAACTTGTACTTTAGAGTTTTGAAACACATGCATTTTTCTTTTTTTTTTTTTTGTTCGCGACATCTACAAGTCCAATAATAATAAGTATTCAAACAAGGTGAATACTATCGTCTAGATTATAGAAAAAATCTAATACATATAGATTATGTGTGATTAATTTCTTTGGACGATATTTATCATATTGTTGTTTCGATTCTATTCAGATGAGTTGATGGATAAAATAGGCACCACTGGCATAATAGTATTTTGTCTCTTTCAAATTCTATTAGCACGTAATTAATTGTTAAATATTTAGTTGGACTTTTATCTTCATTAAAACTCACTTTTTTTTTCTTATTTTTGCAAAATCAAAATTAAATAGTTTAGAGAATAAAAAAATAATTTCTTGTTATTATTTCCTTTTTTTAACATTAATTTCAAAAAATAGTTTGTAAGTGTAAAATCTCGTTTGCCAATAAAACTCTTTATTTTAAAATTTTAAGTACAATTATATTTTCTCTCTCTCTCCTAAATTTAATATGAGAGACTATTATCATAGTCAAAATAATTATTACTAGAATTTTATTAAATTTTATATTTTCTATTTAAATATTTTTTTATCTTCTTACCTTATTGCTATATCCTTTTTTTCTGTCTACTTTATAAGATATAATTTTTAATAGTTTCTATTTATCATTTTTTTACTATTGTTTCACTTGATTTTTAGTAATCTTAACAGAGTGTCGAATTAAATTTGTATTAAAATCTCAATTCGAAAAATAGATGTGACTTTTCTAAAAAAAAGTAAGCTCGACCCAGAAATTATTTAGTGTTAGTGTCAAAAGTAAATTGTGCAATACAATGCAGGCAATAAAGTGAAATCGAAATAAGAAAAGAAATAGAAAATAGAGTTGAAACAGTTAAAAATGTAAAAAAAAAAACACTAAATAACAAATGAGAATGAGTAAACTGAAATAATAAATTTAAATAAATAAACAAAAATAACAAAGCAACGATAAAAAAACAAATAACTGAACCAAAACAACAAAAAAAACAAACAGAACTAAATTGAGATTAAGAAAAATTAAATAACAGAATAAAAAAATATTAAAAGTCCTTTTCGTAAAGGTGGTCATTTTCTATTAACTTGCTCAGTATAAAGTATTAATTTTAAAACTAAGTCACCAATTATAAATTTTTTATTCTTCACCTTCTTGATATATAATTTAGCTATCATTTTTTTTTGTTGAATTATTCTATCTAATGCAGTTAGTCAAGATTGATCTAACTCATTTAATTCATCCATTATACTCGACCAGCATTGTTTGACAGGCAAATCATTTTGTTCTACCACTCTAATAGTTTACAAATTTATTTTTAAGTAGTCAAACAACTTTATGACCATATACTAGCTGATAAGGTGTTAAACTTGTGGCCTCTTTAGGTAAACACATATTTATCCATAGTACTTGACTTAAAGTATTATGTCAATTTTGAGGTTGTCTTCCTATATACTTTTTAATCAAACTTATTTAAATTTTATTAGTGGCTTCGGCTATTAGCTTGTGCATAGTAGGGAGTCGAGTGTACTATCTTAATACCTCGTAATTCAACAAACTTCTATATTTGTCGACCTGTAAACATAGTCTCTTGATCTGCCGTCAAAGTTTGGGTAATACTAAATTTATGAATGATCTACTCCTCAATAAAGGGATTATCTTAGCTTCTAAAACTTCTTTCATGAGCATAGCTTCCACCCACTTTATAAAGTAGTCGATCACACCAAGATAAACTTATGATCCTTAGTCAAAGACTCAAAGGAGGGTGAATCATTCTTATTAAGTCAAGAGCTCATCCTCTGAATGGTCATAGTTTGACTATAGAATATAAGTCAGAAGCTGAGACTTTTTGAATAGGTGCATGCCTTTCGCATTATTTACAGTGTCAAACAAATTCAATACAATCTTTTATTATTGAAGGCCAATATAATCCTTGTGGATGCAAGATCTAATGCATCTTTTGACCTGACTGGTAAGCTCCACAAATACATTTATGTACTTCAGCCATAGCCAAATGAACTTCTTGAATACCAATACATTGGAGTAAAGAATCATCGACACTCTTCTTAAATAAATCCTCTCTAATGAATACAAATCTCAAGCTAGGTATTTAACCTTTTGATATGCTTTTTTATTGGGATTCTTGAGATAGTTAATGATCCTGAATCTCTAATCATTTGGATCTATTGTATTTGCACAACATACTCCTCTTAATGCCAAAGGAGTTAGATTAGTATCAAATTTACTGAATTCTTTCATTAAATTGGAAGATATTTTATAGCTAGAAGTCATTTGAGCTAAGTCATTGACTTCCTTATTCGACTCTCTAAATATATGCTTTATTGAAATAGAGTCGAATTTAGCTAGCAGTTGAGCTGCTATCATAAAATATTTAGCTAAATTTTGATTTATAACTCTATAATTTCTAGTTAATTGCAAATTGTCAGTTGTGAATCTCCTATTATTTCAACTATTTAAGCTCCTTTTTGAATTAATAATTCTAGAGTAATAATTAAAGCCTCATATTCTATTTTATTGTTCGACAATCTTGATTATAGTCGAAACATAAATTTAGTTGGCATGTCATCAAGAGTGATTATTACTATTCTGACTCCTATCTCATATTGGTGCTTAAATCCATCGAAAAATAATCTCCAATGCTTAAGTTCTAAGTATCCAGTTATATTTTCAACGAAATTAATATCAATATCAACAAAAAGATGATCTACTAGGAAGTCAACAATCACTTGTCTTTGACAATTCTAGCAAGGACATAGAATAAAGAGAATTCGATTAATTCTAACATCCACTTGGTTAAAAAAATCTGATTTTTAAGGGTTAAAAAATATGATTTTAGAACTGCATTAAAAAAAATTAGATTTTAAATTTGTATTTCAAAAAATCAGATTGAAAATCGGATTTTAATTTAGGATATTAAAAAATAGACTTTCAATTATGTGTATTTCATTACTTCAAAAAATCTTAGGATAAATGCTAAATATTATAGAAAAAGATCTTCAATCAAATAATGGTACCCAAGCATACCTTCCTTGTTTAAAAAAAAATTAACTTATACTCTGTAATTTTTTAAAAATTATTTTTTTACAGAATTCTGTTAGCGAAGGTTTGAGATTTGTGTACTATTGATTTTTACATTGTCGTTATCTTGCTAATTGTCTAATGATCTTATGTTGTTTTCAGGATTAATCAAATACCTAGGAAATTTCGGTACACGGTTAGTAGTGTAGCCGGAACTGTTGTGCCCCTGATAGTCAAACCCAAGCTACTTTGGTGAGTTAAGTAATGCAACACTTATTTGAAATGTTGATTTGCCTTTTAAGATAGACTTTTAGTCAATACCATTTGTGCGAATACTGAAAAAAATTGGTTGATGTACTAACTACTTTGTTTTTAACACAAGGATAGAACGACGGATATGGAAACCAATACTTCAAGTGCACGGCGACGTACCAGGACACCTCCACTTCCGTATTTCGACAACGGTGTTCGACAATCTCGTGTTAATGCTGATCGTTTTGACCACCGTGCAATGAAAAACGGCTGGCTCCGTCAAGTGACATGGGTGACACTCGAGCTCCTGCAACACGTACAAAGCATCGGTTATGCGATGGAGTTGCAGATGTCTATTCAGATGATAAAGACTATGACTCGGAGACACATGAAGTTGAGTCGTTCGATGACCATGTTGACGACTTGTTTGCCGTGCATGAAGCTGAACATCAAGGCAATACCAACAGCAAAAAAACGGACATCGATTTTTGGGAAGTTGATGTCATCAGTATTATTTTTTGCTTGTATCTTATAAACCATAATTAATTTTTTTCTTGAATTTTAATTCTTTGGGTAACACTAATGTTTTTAAGCTTTTTTCCTCCATTAGAAAGCGGCGTGACTTCTTGTATGGATCTGACTGTTAAGGAGATATTAGCATTTTTTCCTAGAAGAAAGATCGTACTTAAACATAATAGAGAGTTGCAACCAGTTGGTCAGGCAGCGGGTCTATTAAGCGGGTTCTTCAGGAGTTTAGGGGGCTGATTTTCAACAATTACCAATTTATGAAACTAGTTGGAAGATAATAAACAAGACTATCAAGGAGCATGCGATTGACCAGATTAAGATAATTTTTAAGTTTTTTTTATAAAGTAAAGCTTTACTACTGTTTGAATTTTTTTTAGGTTGTTCAACCGTATTTCAGCTGTAAAATATTTTTTTTGTCTCTTAAATCAATAGTACAATGAGAAGATTAAGATGCACACACATAATATCGGTCATACAAATTCTTTTGTTTAGTGTAAATTGCATTACATTATTACATAACTTAGTTTCAAAGCAATTGATCCTTCGTGTATAGCAATGTAACTAATAATAATAATAATAATAATAATAATAATAATAATAAAACTTATAAACCTCATGAGATTTTCAAAGCCGCTTCTATCGTAAACAAGTAGAGAGTGACTAGCTATTATTTATGATTTTTTGTTAAATTAAAATGTCAAAAAAAAATAAATATGGTACACATTTGCATAAATAGAATCTGTTATCCTACTGAATTTAAAATGTCTCTATATAATTTAATTATAAAGCTTGATGAAGGCAATTAACAGTTCCAAATTTTATAAATTAAAATATTTACAACATTAATTATATTAACAATTGACCAATATGGTTATATATTTATTCTTTAGAATCCATCTCTTGTTCTACATACTTTCTAGAACTGTAGTTCAAATTAAAAATTGAATCATTTTCTTCCCATCTGATGGAATATTAGACCCGTCTTCACTTTGAAATTATTTTTAATGAAGAAAAAAGCTTAGAAATTAAGAAAAGTAAATCACAACTGTTTAAGTTTTTTGGTTGGTAGTCAGGGCCTAGGGGAAAACATCTTTTGTACTATACACAGAAGCAAGTATACAAATAATTTATATTATTATTTTATGGTGGATGTTACAATACTCCCCTCATATTTGGAGTTTTGAAACTCTTTTATATTATCAATATTATAATGTGTATTGGCACAATTTTTTAATAAATATTTTATTAATAGAGTTTTTATTATATATTAAAAACTTCATCAAATAATTAATGCCAACAATATTTTTTAAAAAAATTAATATTTAAAAAATTAACACTAACATAAAATTATACTTTTAAATAAAACCCATAAAATAATTATAAAATATTAATAGAATACGTTGCTTAATAAAACACTAATTTAAAAAAAAAACGTTGCTTATAAATTATTTTTATAAATTAATAATTTAATCTCCCATCTTTACTTATTAAACAACATTTTTTTAATTATTGTTTTATTAGTGTTAATTTTTTTATTGAAATAAAATAAAAAAAATTATTGTTTCCATAACAATTTTTTTATTTTTATCTTTTAAGATTTATTTTGTTTTAAAATTTCATAAACTCATTACAGTCATACTGGTATATTTTTATTTTTATTAATTTAATTTTATTCACATAATTTAAAATTTTAAATTATAAAATCTTTAAATTAAAATTTAAATAAATATAATTTAATTAATAACTTAATTTAATTTAATAAAAATAAACGTATTCATATTATTATATTTATATGATTAATTATATTTATTCGATTTAAAAAAATAACTATTTAAAATCGTTAATTATAAATTAAAAAATTAATATACTCGTATTATTTTTAATACGATTATGTTTACAATACTCCCTAATAGTTTGGTAAATCAACCGTGTATAAAGTTTTTAATTATTTAACGAATCAATACTCTATATATTTTTATTTTTAAATTAGTTTTTTGCAGTTAAAATTTTCATTATTTTCTTTATATTTATTTTATTGCTTCTGCTTTAAATATTAAAATCCTTTATATTTATTTTACCCCATAGCTCTCTTTCTCAAATCTCACTTCTAACCAAATTTATCACTACCGTTCACTATCGTGACCGGTGTCTCGTTCAACGTTACATCTCCTTCATCATTTTCTATTATTCTATTCGGATATGTTTTTAAACTATCTTCAATTTTTGTCCCTATTTTAATTGTTCTGGTATTCTATTTTTGTTTCTATTTTAGTGTTTTAAATTAAAATTTAAAATTTTACTTTTTAACTCATTTTAGTAATCTAATCCTAAAAGAACATCTTAATATTTAAACTTAATACTAAATAATATATTTAATTCTATTAATTAAATTTAAATTCACATTTCCGTGTTGTTTCTTTTATTTACCAAAGATAAAAAATTCAAATTCAAATTTTTATTTTTTAATTTAATAAAACAACTTTAACTATTTAAAGAGTATTTTTATCATTTAAAATTATATGAAAAGTACATTTTAGTCTTTTAAAATCAAATTTAAATTTTAACATTATAAATTTATTAAAGAGTAAAGTACTGTTTTTGTCCCCAATATTTGGGATAAATCTCAAAGTTATCCCTAATGTTTAAATCGTCTTATTTAAGTCTCTAACATTTTAAAATTGGCTCCATATTAGAATTTGATTTTTAAATAAAAGAAAAAAAGAAGAAAATATAAATAAAAAAATGAATGATAATTAAAGTGAGATTAGTGTTAGATAAAAATTATATAATTTGTTGTTAGATTGGTTGTTTGAGCTTGTAAATCGGTGTCAATTTTTATAAGGACATTTTTGTCTTTATAAAATTATCAAGAGTATTTGATAAATTAAAATTTAAAATTTTATTTTTTAATTTATTTAAACAAATTTAATCCTAAAATAATTTTTATTGTTTAAATTTATAGTTTTTGATGCATGTATACAACGTCAATACCAAAGAGATATTTTTGTCTTTTTATTAATATTTAAATAAATATTTTATAATTTTTAAATTAATTTTTAAAAAAGATAATTTTATCTTTTTAAATTTAAATTTAAATTTTTATTTTTATTCTTTTTAAAATTAAATTAAATTTTTAATTCAAATTAAATAACTTTAATTTTAAAAAACTTTTAGTCTTTTAAAATTAATACGAAAATATATGTTTGACTTCAGTTTTTTAAATCATCTCAATTTTGCCCCACCGTCAATTCTGTTAATAGATTCCTAACGGAAGTATAACATTGAATCAATTTTAAAACTTTAAGGACTTAAATAGAACGATTGAAACGTTAGAGACAACTTTAGAAGTTACCCCCAAATGTTGGGGACAAAGACGATACTTTACTCTAAAATTTATTTTAAGCATGATATTTTAATTTTTTCATATTAAATTCAAAATTTTAAATTTAAATATATTTAAACAAAATTAATATTAAAAATATATTTTTGTTTTTTAATTAAATTTTAAATGGATATTTTAAAAGTTTAAACTAAATCTTCAACAGGATAATTTTATCTTTTTTACATTCAAACATATATTTTTTATTTTTTAAAAATAAAACAACTCTAATCTTGCCAATGAATTATAGTTCAAATGGCATAATCTCTCCATACTCATATAAGAGGTTGCGGATTCGAGTTTCTTTATTTTTGAAAAAAAAAAACAACTCTAATCCTAAAAAAATATTTTCCCTTTTTGCAATTAATTAAAACATATTATACTTTTTTCAAAAATTCACTATAAAGAAGTATTTTGTCTTTTTAAAGTTTTTAATTTTTTTGTTAAAAAGTTTTTAATTTTTATTTCTATTATAATGTAACGATCCAATAGCAATTTAAAAATAAAAAAGTCTAAAATAAGCCCAAGTAAAAACCAAAAAATAACATTAGCCCAAATATTATTTAAACGATTACAAAAAAACATTATTTACCGTAACTTATTCCTAACTTTATAAGAGGAGATTTAATACTCCAAACAACTGAAAAGCACTAAATCGCGTCCCTTACTTTATTTGTAGTGTGTAAGTATCATTGTTGTCAAGAGAACAACTATTTACGTAGCGTTTGGTGGAGAGACAGATACTGAAAGACTGAGATTGAGAGACAGAGACTAAGAGACAGAGACTGAAATAAGTTTTAGTATTCTGTTTGGTGTCAAGTGAGAGACAAAAATTGAAATAAGAATAAAATTCTAATTTAATTTACACAAAGGATAAAATTGGAATTAATTAATTAAAATGAGAGTATTTTAGGTATAAAATATTATTAAAGTTTCCGTCTTTGTTTCTAAAAATATCAGTCCCCTCTGTCCCTACATTTTAGAGACACTGAAATACTGAAATTTTGGGGACAGAGACAGAAACTTTAGTACCAGTCTCTGAGCCAACAAACATGATACTATGTCTCAGTCTCTCAGTCTCTGTCCCAGTACTGCAAAACAAACACTACCTTATGTGTATTTATTTTCTTTAATTTAAACTAAAAAAGAAACTACTAAAGTGCTAATAACATTTTTAATGTAAAAAAGATTAACTAATATTAATTCAAATATAAATAAAAAATATCATGACCTTAAATTACTCAACTCAAAACTAATATAAAGGATTCAAACTAATTCACCACATTATCAAATCACTAAAAATAGAAATTTTAAGATAGCATTGCGTCTAAATTGTACACAGAGTTTGTACACGTCTCTTTATAGAAGTATACATTATTGCTTTTTATTAGTTTATGATATATTCCTTTTTCACCCCCATCATTCAGTCACATGCTTAATTGCTTATGAGTTATGACTTATTTTTCATTTTCATTTTGTGAAATTATACGTAGTTGCCCCCAATCTTCATGCATAATGCAAGCAAAAAATTGAATTAACATTTGTTTAAATGTGAAAAGAAAATAAAAAAATTTTGAACCAATGGTTGATGATTTTGTGATTTGGGCCACACGATATGATAGAAGATTTTTATCATGCATCTTATGTAATCTTATAATGTGAGATATTTGTAGCAAGTCTTTCATCCTGAGGACAATCGAGGAGGAAGAATAAAGCGAGGAATCATACAAAAGATAGGAAGAAACTAGAAGAACATAAGAAATCTTTTGTTTCATAAGTTTTATGATAGTAGAAAGACTTTTGAGGAAAATACCAATCATAAACCATCAAGAATAGATGCAAATTACTGGAAATGGTTTCTTGAATATCGGTTGAAGGACGACACAAAGGTAACAAATATTATTAAGTTGGTATTTCATTCTATTCAATTTTAAACCCTCTGAATTACTGCTAAATATGTTGAATTTATTATGATAGTAAAAAAACTTCTACCCAAAATATATTTACCTTATGCTTTCTTCTGTTTCCTGAAATCGCACATGGCTACTTCATAAATAGTTAACATTGTATTAATTTATCCCATTTACATTAATATTTGTTGTTTTGTTTATAGGAGATGTGCAGAAAAATGCTATAAATCGTTCAAAGCAACGTTACACACATACTGGAGGTTCTAAAATAATGGCCAAAAAAAGACACAAAGAAGTAATCAATTTAAATTCAGTTTTAGATTTTTGCCTTATTTTTGGTAATATAGTGTTGTTTGTTATATGATTGTGACCACATGAATGTTATAGGAGCAACGCCAAGCAAGGCCTATTGGTAGAGGAGAGACATGGACCATGACTCATAGAAAACAAGGATGACTCGTATATAAATGAAAATGCGCGTGTTGGTGGGGATAAGTCATGTTCTTTAATTTTTCACATTTCTTTTTGAATTTATAACAATGGATGTAAAATTAGTGTAGATCTGAATCTCAAATGTCTGTAGGAAGCAATTGCACATATTGAAGGCCAAGACGCATCCAACAAGGAGCTTTCACAAAATGATTTTCTTGCACAAGTACTTGGAAAGGAGCACCCAGGACAAGTACGTGAACTAGGTTTCAGACCATGTCCCACTTAGTATTTTCGTAATATTCCACAGTAGTCAGAATTCAGTGTGCAAATTGAAGAGTATTAGAAGGAGATTACAAAACTTAAGGCAAAGGTGGCAGAACTAAAGACAAAGGCAGCAGAAGAGAAGGCAAAGAGACAGATAATGAAAAATTTGTTAAGATACTTAATCCAGCAACAAGGAGATAATTTGTCACTTGATGTAGCTACAGATCTGGATTCTTTGGAAAGTGCACCGACCTTATCCCATGCAAGATGATATTCTGGCACTAATGATCTGAATGATAAATCATGGAATCAAGTCAATAGAAATAGATACACTTGAATCTGAACACTTTTTAATTGTTCACCGTCCTAATAACTTTTGAGTTATTTATTTCTAGTTTATAGACATTGATGCACTGAAGACAAATTACTATTATAATGATTGCTTTTGCATATATATTTTTGTTCTGTTTTGTGTATTTTTGTTTGATTGGTTGTAGGTTGTTTTAATAAATTAAAGCAACTTATGTAGTGGAAGAACATATAAGGAATTAAAGAATTGATTATATTATTAAAAATTTGGATGTAAAAAAAACTATAATATGACATTTGGCAGCAGTCGCGAATCCACTGCTATATTAGAAACACAGCTTTTTGATAGATGCCATTTTGCAGCGGTTAACAACCGCTACCATCTATAAGTAGGCTTGCTTACGTTTTAGTAGCGGTTAGAATTGCCGCAAAAATATATCGCGGCGAAATATTATTTAGCAGCAGTTATTCCAACAGTTATTATTAACCACTGCTAGAAGTTTAGCCGCACGCTATCTTCCAGCGGGTTAACAACCGTTGCTACCCATTCTGCAGCGGTTAAAAATTGCTGCTTTTCGGCTCCATAACTGCTACTAACTGCCGGATGTGGTGTAGTGTTACCTGACTTTTGATTTTTTACTTTTTAATTTTTTCAAAACGTTTCAGGTAGATATAAGAAAGGGAGAGAAAGAATCTAGGGTTTACTTCGTGCCATTCCATCTTTTTTCTCACCATATATCTGCATGCCCTAACAGATAAAAACATGAACCACCTATTGGGATCCAACAAAACTTATCAGAAGGTTGAAGGTGGCCATTCCGAAACCCATAATCGTAGTCCGGTGGTTATCCTTCTGTCGCGTTAGGTGTGTCGCGATGATTGGAAGACAGTTATCACTCCCACAGTGAGAGGTAAGCCATCTTCATATAGTTCTGGTGCATAATTTCTTATTTTAGTTACCAATTTTTTCTTTTACTAAAATTGTACACTATGAAATTGTTATCTGAAGTTAGGTCCTTTTACTAATTGCATAGAGTTTTTCACTGTAGGGTTGTATTTCAGTTTAGAAAATGTAGGAAAATAGTATATATTTTTTATGGTTTATTCATTTTTTAATGGTTTATTCATGTATTCTTAATTTTAAAAATATTTGGGTGTTGGGTAATGTTATAAGCTAATTATAATTTTTGATGATTTATTCACTTTTGATGGTTTATTCATATATTCTTAATTTTAAAAATATTTGGATGTTAGGTAATGTTATAAGCTAATTATGTTTTTGATAGTTTATTTATTTATTTTACTGGTTTATTTATGTACTCTTCATTTTGAGAATATTTAGGTGTTAGGTCTTGTTATAAGTTGATTATGTTTTTTTTATGGTTTATTCATTTTTTGATGGTTTATTCATGTACTCTTAATTCTGAGAATATTTGGGAATTAGGTAATGTTATAAGTTGATTGTTTTTTGATAGTTTATTCATGTATTCTTAGTTTTGAAAATATTTAAGTGTATCATAATGTTATAAGTTGATTATATTTTTTAATGGTGTATTCATTTTTTAATAGTTTATTTATGTACTCTTAATTTTGAGAACATTTAGGTGTTGGATAATATTAGAAAATATGATTATATTTTTTTTGTTATTCACAGAAATGGCCACCACCACACATATTATGTTAGTGATACAGTACAGAGATAGACTTGAAAGGGGATCAGATGACAAGTTGTGTTATTTACAAGGTGAAACTACTGAGGTAGAGAGAGTTAACGTGGGCATCAGTGACCTATTGTTATCTCTGATTTCTATTGGCGACAACTTAGAATGAAGATTGATGGTGGTTTGAGGCTTCTAAGATATGACATGGATGTTGTTAACATGTATGGAGCTACTGTATAGAATAGGCATAGGATTAAATTATACACAAAGCACTCCATTAGCCAAGTAGATGTTATAAATGTAAATGACAAAAGTGGTGTAAGAGTAGCTGATAAAGTTGATGTTACTCCATCAAGGGTGAGGGTGAAAACTTGTGCTAGAAGAACTCCAACTCTAAAGAAGATAAAAGGTCCTATAAGAGTTCTTCAACTGAGAGGGGTACAAACTGAGGCCTAAAGTGCATAGGAGGCCCATCTTACAAATAAGGCCCAATCAGATGCTAGCTCAAATCCATTATCCTTAACTACCATACCCTGAACTTAACAAGCAAAATTTTGAGGAATGTGGACATTTGCAAAGGCTAATACACCATAGAAATTTGAAGATGCAATGGGGAGGGTCAAGAGACTAAATCAGCATGCATCAGAGTATCTCAACAAAATTTCATCTCAACCGTGATCAAGGTCTTACTTCAGTGAGTACCCTAAAGTGGACTTCTATTCAAATAATAACTGCGAGACCTTCAGTGGTAAAATTAAAAAGATGCGATAAAAGCCAATTATTTTCATGTTGGAGGAAGTGAGAGGTTATGTAATAAGAATTTTGGCAAGAAACAAGAAGGCATTTGTTCATACAGGTTGTGGTAGCTTATTGGGCTTTCATGTAGGCATAGGGCTGGCAATACTACGGGTAGGATAGGCTACCCAACCCGCCGCGGGTAGGGTAGAGTGCGGTCTGGGTAGGCCTGCGGGTAGGGTAGGGTACACCCTATACCCTACCCTACCTACCCGCACCCCATATATATAGAGTATGTTTTATAAAAATTATATACATAGTGAAGGAGGTGAGGAGGTGAGAGTTGAACCCTCAACCTCCTTCATGTGCAGCAAATAAGCAACTACTAAGCTAGCTAGTTGCTTTGGTAATATATAGCATTTGTATATTTATGAAGTTAACATAAAATAAAAATTAAACAAAACTAAAAATCATATATTATTCATCATTCAGAAATCAGAAACCCTAAGACTAAGTGGGAGCACCGTTTCTTCCCAAAGCCATAAGCCTCACCACAAGCCCCAATTCTCCTTGGATCCTTCTTCCTCCTCCGTGCTCTCCTCGTTCCTCCGTTGCCACAACTCTTCTTCCTCCTTCGTGCGCTCCTCACAATGTCGCTGCTTCGTGCCATTCTCTCCTCTCTACGCCGCTGCTCCATGCTCTTCTTAGTATTTTTCAGCATGCTTATTTGTTCCTATAGTAATGTTTAGTTCTTGTAAATTTTGTGCTCATCATATTGATTTGTTTAGTTGGTTGGACATGAAAATTGGGGACTGAGGCATTACTTTGCGTTTGAATCTGTGACTTTGTTTTTCTACTGATTTATCCTTTTTAGCACACTTTTGGTCTTGGCTGAAAATTTTCTCAAAGTGATCTTTGACTTGCAATATTTTGGATTCTTTTTATAATTATTTATTTATTAGGTATTTTTCTCCTTCTCTGTATAGAAAAGATTATAGTTCTAGTTCTAGGGTTCATGCTTTTTCTATTTCTGTTGGTATTTTTTTGGCTAGTTGGTTCCTCCTTCAACTCTGTGCCCATGAGGCCATGATTGATTTTTCTCCATTTTTTTTAAATTAACTATGATGAATGTAACTGGCTCCTTCGTTGATCTTTTTTTTTCGTTTGAATATATTCATATTAAATTGACTTTTTTAATATTTTGCAGTTTTTGTGCCTGTTCTGAATCTTAATGATTTTTCAGCATGTTTGAATTTTTAATGTTCATTATTTATTTTATTGTTCTGTAGGCAATAATGGATAGTACCAACATGGATGTAGTGGCTCAAGAATAGCAAGAAAAAACTCCTGTTGAAGAAACTGCTAATTTTATTCCGAACTAGTCTGCCTCGGTTGATAATAACAACAAATCTTTATTGAAAAATGTTTATTGGCAATACTTTAGTAGATATAAAGAGGGGAAAGAGTGGAAGGCAAAGTGCAACCATTGTAAGTTTATTATTGGTGCCAATCCAAGGAATGAGACTACAAATTTGAAAAAACATGTGCTCCATTATTGTAAGAGAATAAAATTAACAAATTCAAGACAATCAATAATTACTGAATCTCTTCAAAGACCTGGAAAGAATAGTTCAGATGCTTTTATATTTGATGCATCTCACACAAAAAAATTGATTGCCAAGTCCATTTGTATGCATGAGTATCCTTTTGTCATATGTGGATCATGTTGCAACAAGGGAAGTGTTTGCTTCAATGCAACCAACGTTCAAGATGCCAAGTCGAAACACAATCAAGAAGGATATATTTGAAATGTAGAAGTGGAGAAGCTTAACATAAACAAGATGATGGATGCAAATGATAGTCGAATAGTTATTACAACTGACATGTGGACTTTCAACCAGGAAAAAGGATACATGGTTGTTACAGCACACTACATTGATAGTTCATGGAATTTGCAAATGCGAGTATTGAGGTAATACCTTAAACTTTGCTTCTAGTATAAGTTATGCTTTCTAATGCTTGATGTACTTGTGATATTTTTTTATCTGATATATTTTTAACAATTTTTAACTTTACTTATGCTCTTACTCCTCATTGAAGTGAAGTTCTCTCTAATGCATTAATGAAAGTTTTATTAGAGAGGAACTTAGATAGAAAATTATCAAATATTACATTGGATAATTGTTCTACAAATGATGTTATGATTAATGTGTTGTTGGGACGTTTAGACTCAAATTATTTGTTACTAGGGGGTAAGTTATTGTATATACGTTGCTGTGCGCATATTTTAAACCTAATTGTGAAGGATGGTTTCAATTTAGTTAAAAAAAGTGTGGAGAAAATTTGTAATAGTGTGGTGTATTGGACTTCAACTAGTAAAAGACATGAAACTTTTGTGAGTTGGTGTAGTAAGTCAGGTGTTTCCTTTACAAAAAAATTATGTCTTGATTGTATGACTAGATGGAATTTCACTTATGTGATGTTAGAAACTACATGGTTGTACAGAGATGTCTTTGCTCGACTAAAACAAAACGACTCCAATTATAAAAGTGTGCTAAGTAATGAGGAATGGGAACTTGCAAAAGAAATTTGTGGTAAATTAAAACTTTTTATGATGTGACTCTATTGTTTTTTGGAACTCAAGTTCCAACTGCCAATATTTACTTTAATAAAGTATGTGATATACATGTTGGATTGGAAAAATGGGCTATTTCTCTTAACCCAGTTATTAGTAGCATGGCATGTATGATGAAGAGAAAGTTCGATAAGTATTAGGAAGAAATTCATGACATTATGGGTATTGCTGTAATTCTAGATCCTAGGTATAAGCTTGATGGGTTTGAATATAAATTTTTTAGGATACGTGAAGATCCTAATGAATGCACAAGGAAAGTTGAGAGAATCAAGCGTGCATGTTATGAGTTACTTCATGAATATCAAAAGAATACATCTAATTTAAGCAATATGTCAGTGAAATCTACACAAGAGCTTAGGATTAATGCAGATGAAGATGATGATGTTGGTTATCAATTGTATATTAGACAAAAGAAGTAGGAAAAATGTTCATTTGTGAAGACAGAATTTGATCACTATGTAGAGGAAGATGTTTATCCTCTAACTCCTGATTTTGATATATTAACTTGGTGGAAGATAAATGGAGATAGGTTTCCAACTCTTCAAAAAATTGCAAGAGACATATTTGCTATTCTTGTGTCTACTGTTGCTTCTGAGTCTTCTTTTAGTACAAGTGGTCATATAATTGCTACTCATCGTGGTAGTCTTCATGAAGATATGTTAGAAGCTTTTATGTGCAGTCAAAATTGGTTGTGAGCAGTATATTATAAAAGAGGTTATTTATGTTTTTAAGTTTTTAATTTGTTTAGAAATTATAATTGTATTAAAATTATATATAATAAAATTGTTGTATTTGATTTTTAGGTGAAAAACTTGATTACCAAACTGCAAATGAAGATGATGATGCATTTTCTAAATTAATGGAAGAATAATGTTGCAAGAACTTGGAATTAGAAGAAATGTTTGAAGATATTTATCTTTGTTTATGTTATTTTAATTTTATTAAGAACTTGATAATTATGCTATTTGTAATTTTATGTTGGATTTGTTTAGGACTTTATTGTTTTTAATTTTAATTTAAACTTTGTTTTTTATTTTATTAATATAACAATATCTATGTTTATAATTTTATGTTGGATTTTTTTAATATTTTATTATTTTTAATTTTAATTTGAATTTAGTTTTTTATTTTATTAATATTTATGAAATTTGGAATGATTGAATTTTATATTTATTTTGAAAAAAAAATGATATTTTTGCGGGTAGGGTAAGGTAGGATAGGGTTTAGAACTTTAGAGTGCGGGTAGGGTTAGGGTCGAGAGATTTTCAACACGCGGGAAGGGTAGGATAGAGTTTTAATGAGATTTTCAACCCGCTGGTAGGGGACCCTACCTTACCCATTGCCAGCCCTATGTAGGCATGCATGTGCTACCATTGTGTAACGACCTAATTCCCAGTACGTCATGATCATACTAAAAACTGAATGCTACTAACTTGCCTTCCTAATTATTATCTATTATTTAATAAATATGAACCTCATCATAATTAACACATTATCAATTATTTGTTGAATTTTATTTATTTGTTTATTATTATTTTTATTTTTTGTAAACGTTTAAGTCAACATACATTAATAGAGAATTATGCATAAACATTTCATAAACATATACAAGAAACCAAGTTTATAGTCATATGTTGTCAACCTCGTACAAATCCAGATGAGAAACGTTTCTAGGATAGCTAGATAATATTTATATACATATATATACATATGACATCACTGGTCCTGACCTATCCAAAAAGCTCCTAAAATGGTACACAGACTAGCCTAATTCTCTCTATAAGCCTAGTCCCCTCTAAGGTTACCAAAGTGAGGAGAAGACACTCTAGGTTTTCAGATGTGGCTACATAAGATGTCGTTAAAACAACAGCAACCATATGGTCTTTCTTTTGGCCCTTCTCTCTAACGAGTTGTAGAGTATATACAATGGATGAGATCGGGGTCCTTGTAAGCGAAAACTTCTAGTAGATCATGAAAATGTTCTCCTGTCTTCATCTATAGGGTGAAAAGAGGGGGTAAGAATTAGAGAGTTCTTAGTAGGGCCGGGGTATTCATTTCAGTTCATTTTGGTATATTATCAGCCAACAACGACAATCCACTCACAGGATACAGATAAACAACCAACTCAGAAAGCGCGCACACACACAATCACAAACAAAAGTTATAGAGAAATATGCGTAAACAAGTATGATGCATGTCTAGTCCTAGTGTAGGTCATGAGCTCATGTGTCGGTTTCTACCCGCTCCTGACATAACCCAGCATTCTTAGCCGGATATGGCTTTTTCAGAATACAACATAGCAACCATCTATAGGTGAACTTCGACTTCGACCTACAGAAATGGCGCTCCTGTAAGTGAACATTGGTTTACAGGAATGACAACTCTCTGTAAGTGAACTTCGGCCTACAAAACCTCTAGGACTAACGGAAAAGCAGTACACAATTTACGAGCGTTCCCGTTTCCGTGGTCGGCCTAAGGCCAAGTCAACAAACATCGGCTACACTTATTGGCCTCTACCAACAATTCCTATCTCACCGTCTTTGAGTTACTTTAATCTTTAAGGCTAAACTCGTCTTAATCATTTTTGTATCTTTTTTCTTTCATTAATACTCTTCACATCTTTTAAGTCTTATCTCAATATTGTTCCTAGCTTGATTCTTCTTTGATACCTTTCTCTAGGTATTTTATGATAAGATAATCCTAAGGTTCTTTAGCTTAGATTTGTCTTGCTAGAGTTTTTCAGATTTGTTATGGTTTTATCATTCAATTTTATTATTATTAATAAAATAATATCTTTAATAAAATATAATAATTAATTAAGTATAAGTAAAATAATATTTATAATAAAAGGATTTTAATATTTTTATTTTGATATAAAACATAGTTTCTTAAAGTTTTATCCTTTAAACTTTTAGAAATTATATTTCAACTGCAAGCTTTTAATTATTTTTACTTTTAACCCAGTATTTTCATAAAATACTAAATTAACCTTACATATTTTAATATTTTCAAAAACATCCTTGAATTTTTTATAAAAATACCCCTTTTTTATCCCTGAACTTTTACTTCTTACCCACAATACCCCAAAACTTATATAATTACTATTTTTGACTCCGATATTTTATCAAACTATATTCTCGTACTCAAAAATATTTTTTGTGTTGGCGACTAACATTTCTTCTCAGAACCAAAATTTTTTTTGTGATCTTTCAAAATATATATATACTTGATATTTTAAATTCATTTTCGAGCTTTTTGATTAACAATTTGTACCCGATTTTTCTCAAACCAAAGATAAATATTTTACTCATCATAAACACATCAAAATACATAAATTAAGCTTGAATTCAAGCCTTGGAAGCTCACGGTTCAAAAGTAGTAGCAGTGACTTCCAAGTCACCTCAGTTCCAATTCATCAAAGAAACATGATCAAATCAACATATAATTGATATATTGCCTGATTCAATAGGTGATTTGATCCATTTGCGTTATTTGGATCTCTCTGGTACACCTATCGTGACGTTGCCTGAGTCCATGAGTAACTTGTATAATTTATAAACATTAAAATTGAGCTGGTGTGAAGGACTCAAAAAGCTTCCACGCAAAATGCAAGATCTTGTAAATCGGTGCCATCTCGATATTAAAGGTACTAATTTAGTAGAGATGCCAAAACGGATGAACAAATTAAAAGAGTTGCAGATGTTAAGTGGCTATATTGTTAGCAAGCATAAAGAGAATGGGACTGGGATCAGAAGAACATGTACATCTTTAAGGGTCATTTGGTATTAAGAAATTAAAGAATATGGTTGATAGCAGTGAAGCTTGGAAGGCAAGAATGGTTGATAAAAATACATTAGTCTTTTACGGTTGGAGTGGTCATTAAATGAAGAGAGTGATATTGTTGATTCGCAAAGTGAAAAAGATGTACTTGACAAATTATGTCCTCACAAAGACTTGAAGGAGCCTGATTGCCAAAAAGAGCGGCTTCCTTATTTTCTCTCCGTCCTTGTCCACGAGTTACCATTCGGGTCCTATCCACACAAAACAAGTGATATCAAGGTGATCATACTCAATATCCCAAGTTAAGTACTTTTATTTTCCAAAAGTATACTCATGAACTTCATACTAAACATATCAATTAGATATCCTCGATAGCACATGCCCAAACTCAGAGTATACTATAAAACATAAGCAGTCAATCCTTCAGGCTCACGAGGATGAACTACTCTGATACCATAATGTAACACCCTAACGTTCAAATTCTTGTGCTCAAGTCATAAGTTAATAATAATAAGGTGGTACAACTCAAGGTAGAGTTATAATACATATATAGTTAGAAGAAATTATTAAACAAGAAACTTGAAAATGAATTAAAGAAAATCGCGAGCACAAATACACACGTATCGAAATATATAAAGCATTCAGAAAAAGCTAGGTAAAATAAAACTTAAAAAAAGAGTAGGGTAAAGAAAGAATATATATTGTATGTATGTATGTATGATAGTCACTAGTCACGACTTGCAAAGTTTAGGTCGGCTGTGTTACAGCAACAAAACAGTTGATAACAGTCTTATCTCTCTCCAAAATACATCAAAGCCTCTATAGGCAACTTTCAAAAGAAAATATATACGTATACATCATTAAAGTTTTCCAAAATAAAAGAGGAGAAATCTAAGCAAAATAAAAATAGAATTCAAACTAAACTTCATCGTCTTTCAGACGAACTCTAGCTCACTACAGAGCACTAGAACCTACATCTGAAACGAGGAATATATACGGAATGAAAACCCCCGACCCATGGGTTTCTAATATGGTAAAAATAACAAATAGAGATAATATAAGGTAACAGAAACTCTCTAAACAATCTTAAACTCCCATACATCAGTCGTTCCATCTTAAGTTCTCACTAATCTGTAATTGGATAACTATCATAGAGGATTCTAATCTACTTAACTTTTTTCAAAGTTCCAAAACTCTCCAAACTCCAAACAAAATAGCCCTCAATGTCAACTGACACCAGCGTGAAGGACTAAGGATGGCAATTTCTCCCGGCGGGGCGGGTATCCTCCGGGATTTATCCACCGGGTGACGGAGATGGGGACATTTTTTCACCCGCGGGAGAGGGGACGGGGATCCGCAAAATAAACAGGGTGGGACAGGGAGCAAGATCCCTGCCTCGTTGAGACCCGTATAATACCCGCATATACAAAATTACTAAAATATCCCTAGTGTATATATATATTAGTTCTAATTTCTAAAATCCTAACTCCTAACCCTCTCCTCTCTACCGCCCGTCACTCACTCACTCTCCTCTCAAAACTCAGATTATCCTTCTCCCTCTCCGTCCCTCCTCCATGCTCACCCCCGCTCATCGTCATTGTCCACTCTCACTGCATTCACGCTCACCGCTACTCACCGCCGCTCACCACCCTTGCCCTTGTCCCTTTCCTTCTCTTAGATTCGCTCTGCCACCCTCTTCCACTCAAACACTCTCTCCGCCACCCTCCTCTACTCAGACACTCTTTCTGCCGTACGACACCTTCGTTCGGACTCACTCGCGCACCTGACACCCAACCATAGAAAAAGCGTTCTTCGCCTGACACCCAGCCTTAGGCAGTGACAGAAACGTTCGTCGCCGTCGCCGTCTTCATTTTCTTTGCAGAGACAAAAGCTATTTTTCTTCAGTGATTTCTGTAATTTTCATTTACTTGAAGCATTTGTTGTTTCTTTCATTAATTGTCTTGTGGTTTCTGTGATTTTCTTTGATTTTATTTGAATTTCAAACAATTATCTTATGATTTTATTTCATATATATATGTGCTTCTGTTTTTTGGTAATGCAGTGGCTAAAAAAAATTGGAATTGAATATCTGAAGTTAATTGTTATGTTGTGAAGATATATGGTTATGGATAGTTGAATATTTGAAGGATTTGGTTATGTTTTTTTATGAAGGTTGAGGTGGGTTTGCACAAGATCTTTGATGGTTAATGGCTGGTTTGTGGATTTTGTGTAAATTTTGTTTTTGGATTAGTGATGGTTGAATGTAAATTGCTGTTTGGTGTGGCTGGTTGATTAATTTGGTATATGGTTGTGTTCAAATTGGAAGCATAATATGAATATTTTTATGGTTTGAGTAATTTTTGGTGTTTGATTGATTTGGTTTGGGTATAGATTATGAACTTATGAGTTATGAATAAATATTGTTGGTGATGAAGATTATGATTGTAATGATAATTGAGGATTTTTTTATTTCTCTGAATTTTTTACTTTTTAAAGAATTCGCGGATATTCGCAGAGACTCCGATCCCCGGCGGATACAGAGTCCCCGTTACCCGTCGTGGGGATGGGGCGGGGACGGGACGTGGACGGATTATGGGTGGCGGGGACGGCGAGCGGGGGGTATGTTCCCGCTCCCATGGGGACCCGTTGCCATCCCTATGAGGGACCTCTCAGATGTCCAAATACAAGCAAGACAAACAAGTAATACACAAGTAGATTTAGGTAAAACAATTATCACATAGTCACTTAATATACACAATTAAACAAGCCAAGATAAGTAGCAATCCCAAATAATTCAATCAAATGCAAATGATGTATGTCTACCCTATGGCCGATGATATCATTTGTCGGTTATACAGTCAAGCCTGACATGTTCAGTAGCTAACTTTAGACAGCCCCTGTGTGCGCGCATCTCTCAAGAGGGATTCACATCCCTTGGAGGAATAATATCCGGAAAGGTCTAAATGTCTGGCCACATCTTATGACGGAGGGTCAACATCTGAAAGCAAGCAGGATAAAACCTAGGGGTGGCAAACGGGCCTAAACCCGTCGGGCCGGCCCGCGTAACCCGCCAAAAAAGGCGGGCTGGGCTGGAAAATCGGGACCGCCAAATAGCAAAAGCCCGCCTAACCCGCACCGCTTAAACCGCGGGTTTTGGCGGGCTTTGGGGGGGCAGGGCGGGCTTTCCCGCCGGGCTAAGATTTTTATTAGTGAGGGGGTATTTTTGCAATTTTTTTGCCAAAACCTAACTTCTCCGAACCTAACTTACAAGAGTGTGAAGATAAAAATTGAGTGTTTTGAATTATGTTTATGTTATTTTGGAGACAATATTTATAATTATGTTTTGGATTATATTTATTTTGCTTTGGAGAGAATATTTATACTTATATTTTGAATAAAAATTTGGTTTATAATTATATTTATTAGATATTTATAATTACAAAGACTTTAATGTTTGTGAATATAAAAAATATAATTTTTTATGCCATTAGAAATTATAAATTTATTAATATGGTTGTGAAATTATATATATTACTTAGTAGTTAATAGTAAAAAAAAAAAAGAGGAGCTTTGGCGGGTTTAGCCCGCCAGCCGCAGTTAGGCGGGGCGGGCTAGGATTCTAGAACCGCCTCACTAGGCGGGGCGGGGCGGGCCAGCCCGCCAAAAGGGCGGGCTTCTGGCGGGGTGGGCTTTCCCGCTTGCCACCCCTAATAAAACCACCATTCTTGTAACTACCCCAAAAGATCAAATACAAACTGGGAGTAAGCGGGGCAAAGCATTTACCTCAGAATCTCAAACCATAACCCAGAGCAAGTAGAACAACGCTACTGCATCTACCCATGCCGGTATATCTCAACCAGATTCAATTTCGTTGTCAAATTCACCCTTAATCTCATTTCACTTTATTCAAAATCAATCATCATCATTTCTCATGATCATAATCATCCTTCTTCAATTCACTGTTTCGACTCATTAGGTCTCATTACTAACTCCTCTCTACTATACCAGCTCTAGACTCATAACAAGGTTTACAAAGGTTTGGAAGGCTAGGAGAATGGTTGAGAACTTAAAAATTCATTTTTAGCAAAACAGGGTGGTCGCGTATGCATGTACCTTCCGCGTATGCATGAATTCATAATATGACATGGTCGCGTACGCATGAATTCAGAATTTGACAGTGTCGCGTACGCGGACCACCTTCGCGTATGCGAGAGTACTGGATAGAAAGGCTTGCTCGCGTTGCGTGACATTGCCGCATACAGACGAGTTTAAAAAATGGCATTGTCGCGTACGCAGACCATGCTCGTGTACGCGAGAGTACTAAGTAGAACCATTGACTCGTGTCGCGTGATACTGCTGTGTACGCATGATTGCCGGATTTTCAAAAGGCTGATATGTTGCAGAAATTTAGTTTTTAAGCCCAAACTTTGAACTTTCATATCTTTTTATACAAATTCATTTTTCAACAATTTTTGATCCATTAGAAATATCATTAAATAAATTTTCATAAAAATCTAATTTTGTTGAATTTCTAACTCCAAGGATCAAGTTACGACCTGCTGAAGATGGCCAAAAGTTAGTTATTACCGAAAAAATAGAATTTACCAATTTCCAAGAGGTTCCCAAGACACATCAGTTTTCTACATCAATATAATACCTCCCAACTATCCCAATTCACTCCTTTTCTATTAACCAAGATCAAACCTACTTAATTTATGTATTACAACTCTAAATCATCATTTTCACACCTCAATTTTATGCATAAACATTCAATGCATTTCATCGACTTACCAAACTTACCTTTCACGGCTTTCGGCCTAAAATTCACAGCTTCCGACCCAGAATTCATCAACTCAACTCATAATTCATAAACACACAATCACTAACCAAAATCAAATTCAATAATGTATCAGTTTTAATATATTAATTCATTCCAATTACACAATTCAATCTCATTCCTAGGGAGATCTAGCATAGGATTTCATATCACATCATATGGTATTTAAATAAAACTTAAATCGTACCTTTAAGAATCTAAGATAAAATCCTCAATTCTTAAATTTCACGAAGTTTAGACTCTAAATTCACCTCCACTAAGTTCAAGCACCACCAATGATCAACTTAATGCCTCTAATACCAATCTACACTATTTTCACGTAACATACACAATATTCAATCACTAACCTAAATGAATTCTAATTAATATTTTTTGTTTTAACTCTTATGCATAATTATTTTAAATATAAGTAAATTTTTTTTATACTTGCACATAATTTTAGTTTTAAATTATAATTTTTTTATGTCTTTTAAATTATAAATATATCAATGTTCAACAAAAATTATTTTATTATATTTTTATCCCCTTTTCTTCCCCGTGATTCCTTTTTGGTGCATTATAGTCACCGGTAAGCTAAACCAATTTAACTATTGGAAAATCTTGAGTTGACGATTCTTGATTTTGGTGGGCAACAATAGCATTGAATTGAAATTTAAAAAAAAAAATCAAATTTCAAACACCAAGTAGTTAAATATATCAACAATGATCAAAATCACCGCATCATTGAGCTTCAATTTAAAAAAGCTAAACAATCAGGCCAATATATCTAGATCAGTAACCTTAAACAATACGATTATTAGCCATAACAATCAGATTGCACATTAATAATAGTCATAACAGTTTTTTTTTTTTTAAATTAATAAATTCAACAACATGCAAGGAAGAAAGGAATGTGACAATTGCTAGAAGTACCGGACAATGCTAGAGGAAGGAAAAAGCAACAAACAACCTTCGTGTTTGGTTTCTTTTTCTAGTTGCTTAATTTGACTGTTTATCCGTTGCTCTACTTTAGTGTGTTGAGCTTTATTTGTTTCAAAAAAAGAAAGAAAGAAAGGCGACAACCGGTGGAAGCAAAGGATGGGGGCTCCAGGGAAAAAAAAGTCTTGTGACAAAGAAAAGAAGAGGTTTGTGTATTGTGCATATGTTGTGAATTTTGTGAGCTTTGTGATGTGTGGGTTTTGAGCGCCTAAAACATTTGTTTATTGATTAATTTATATTATATTTTTATTTGCATATGTATAAAAATTTATAAATATATAATCATTGATTTTTTATGCACATATACTACATTTTTATAATAATATTAAATAAAAAGAATATTTATGATATAAATTGATTAAAAAAATATTTATTATTTAAAGGTAATCTTCCTTGTAAGTTGTAAGACACTCAAAATAAGACTAATTTAATAAATAAGAAAAAGAAATATTCCAAAGCTGTCTCTAAAAAATTTTAAATTAGTCGATTTGATTCTCAATAAATTTTAACTATTAAATTAATCTTTATTTTTATTTTATTAGACAAGTCAATTTTCAAGTTAAATTTTAAAAAAAATTAGATAAATAAATATTTATTATTATTTAATGAAGATATAATGGTTTTTAATTTTTTTATATAAATGAATAATATAATATGAGATTGATTTTTCTAATAAAATAGCAATTTTTAAACTAATTCAGTAATTAAAATTTATTAAAATTAAAAATGATGGACTAAAAAGTTATTAGGATTTGATTTCAGTATAACACAAATAAATTCGAAGTCACTTTTAATATTTTAATAATAATAATAATAATAATTTCGGTTGCGGGATCGTAAAACCCTACTACTTTCATTTGCTGGCTTACAATTGCTACGCCATATTCGCGACTTCACCAGAAACCCTAAGAAATCAGACACCACCTTTGTCCTCGCTGCTCCTCGCTTCCACATCTCCAGCCGCTCTGCAACTCCTCCGCCAAACAATCCGCCGCGACGTAACTCGCTGCACTCTTCTCTTCCTCACTGCTCCACTCTGCCACTGTCTCCGCCGCCAACAACTCTGCCAATATCTACCAGTGAGTTTTTTTTTTCTTTGTAATTGTTGTTGTTAGAATTTGTTTAGAACTTTTGTCTTTCTTTTTAATTGATGTTAGTAGATTTTTAGTGAGTCCTGTTCTCTTTGCAGGTGGCCACATTTTGAATTTTGAAACTCCATAATGGCTGTAAGTAGATCTCTGCTAACGTTATTATCTTTATTTTGTATTTTTTATGTTCCTTTAATAATTTTCTTATGGGGGTGAGTGGTGAATGCTATGTAGATTGATACAATTTTCAAAGATGAAGCCAGCCAAGAAAAAGGAGAGCGAGCCAGGATGGTGAGTGTGATATGTTTGTATTAGCGAATATTTTCGTGCATTCTCCTTGGTATTTGAGTCTGAGGAAGTTGATTAACTCTTAATTACATTTGTTGTGATGGTTCTTTGCATTTGCCCAGGCATCTTTTGTTGGAGCCATGGCTATTGCTGACTTGGTTAAGACTACTCTAGGGCCGAAGGGAATGGTAAAACAATCTGTTCTTCCCAGCATTAACCTTATCGATAAATGATGTTATTTTCTGTTCATACTTCGTAGTTGTAAGTAATCTGTATATCTTCAATGTGATTGCTGCAGGATAAAATCTTGCAGTCAACAGGAAGAGGGCGTGAAGTTACTGTGACCAATGATGGTGCTACGATCTTGAAGTCCCTCCATATTGATAACCCAGCTGCTAAAGTGCTTGTTGGTATCCTTTTGGCTTTTCATTTTCTAATATTTTTTATTATTATTGGGGTAGTGATAGACTGATGGTAGCTTAGGAAGTGCTGGATGCTACAATGAGTCCAAACCAGATCATAAGAAGGTCAACTTTCTGAGTTTTTAAGAGCATGTAAGGAACTCTTTCTCCCAAATATGTGATTAGTGTTAGGATATATTACAGGCCCCCAACACTCTATGGAACCTATAAACTTCTAGATGTTCGCCAAGAATCCAAGATGCTCTCACCATCCTTTCTAATTCCCCTAAAGAGATCATCGAAAAATTGATGATAGATTTCACTGCTAAATTGCTAATGTAGTTCACTGAGTGGTGCAGAAGTGCTTTTTGCATGGGAAACACATTAGTAAATTGCATTGGGAATTGGGACATCTCTATTAGTATTAGTGGGCATATATTATCTGGGCTTATGCTGGTCTTCAAAAGTGACATTCTAATTCCCAGTGAAAACACACCATAGTCTGACTTCGTGAATACTGACATCAATGGATATGTGATGAATTTGTGCCAACTCACTAGGTATGTTGGGCTATAATTTATGGTAGTATCCTGGTAATTTAACTGATGCTGTTTTTCATATGCTACACATATATTTAGTGGCAATTACTCGGGTACTGATGAGAGCATGGATGTAGATTTTATTGCATATGTCAGCAGCTAAATTTAAACTGTACCATAAACATCCTTAATGTGAGTTAGACATATCAAAAGTTCAAGATGATGAAGTTGGTGACGGAACAACCTCTGTTGTTGTATTGGCTGGTGAACTTTTAAGGGAAGCAGAAAAGCTGGTTGCAGCTAAGATTCATCCTATGACAATAATATCAGGTTTATTTATTTGCATTTCAATATTCTCTAACTTCCCTTGTGATACAGTCTTTTTCCCTTGCAAATTTCATATTCCTCTATACTTTGTGCTGTTTGATTTTAGTTGTCTTTCCAAAACA
The DNA here is from genome assembly GCF_003086295.3 of Arachis hypogaea. Taxonomy (NCBI): domain Eukaryota; kingdom Viridiplantae; phylum Streptophyta; class Magnoliopsida; order Fabales; family Fabaceae; genus Arachis; species Arachis hypogaea. The sequence continues at coordinate 109,195,320 of NC_092040.1, forward strand.
ATGGGTGAAAAGAAGAAGACATTGTCCGAGATTCGTAAAAAATGAAGCACAGAAGCTTGAGCATGAAGCTTACTCTGATTGAAACTTCTTATAGTGCGGAAAATCTTGACTATCTGATTACTGTGCTTTATATTATTGCTATTGATTTTCAGGTTACCGAATGGCAGCTGAGTGTGCTCGTAATGTGTTGTTGCAGAAGGTTGTTGACAACAAAGCAGACGCTGGTATTTGTTTTTCCATTTTGGGTGTGATTCTTCCCATTTCTATTGCACTGGGGAGGGAGGCATGGGGGGAGATTGGCTCCATAGCCTAATGCATTGATTTACTGTAACATGCAGATAAATTTAGATCAGACTTGATGAACATTGCAATGACTACTTTGAGCTCCAAGATTCTCTCACAAGACAAAGAGCATTTTGCAAGCTTAGCTGTGGATGCTGTAATGAGACTAAAGGTGAGATGTACTGAAAAGATATTTCAAATTTAGTGTATTTAAATAAATAGGATCTGCATGGATGCAATTCTTATTTTGTGTGGAAGAATGCCATTATTCAGTCTAAGATGGCATTGGATTCATTTCCTGCAAATCTTCTCTTCACGGTTGGTTAAATAGGAATGTAATGATATATTTCATTTAGAATTTGTATTACAAAGCTTTTATGCGATCCACAAATTTTTTATTCATTCTTACACTCACTGTGTCTTGTGAAATTTCTTATGGTAAATAATAATAGCTATTTGTTTGGGCAGAAGTCTTTTTTCTTTTACTGAGTAGTCTAAAAGTTTGGAATGTTCTCCATGACTTGTTATATAGTTATCTGGTTATTGCTCTTCTCTTCCTACTGTGCATGTGGATATATAAGCCTCAAAGGATTTTTTATCATAGTGACTGTCATGCACCATCTCTTCTACAAGTTTAAGTTATTAAGAAGAGACGAATAATTTTAATATTTTAATAGGGAGCTATATGCCATTTCGTATTTGCAGTCCTTGTGCTTTAATTTCTGATGGGATACTGTCGCAAATTGTAGGGAAGCACTAATTTAGAAGCTATTCAGATTATAAAGAAGCCTGGTGGATCACTGAAAGATTCATTTTTAGATGAAGGGTAAACAAGCTATACCTCTCGTTACTTGAAACATGAAAGTTAGAATATTTGCAGTTTGCAGTTATGTAATGCTTCAATCATTCTGTAGAATAATGATTTATATTTTTGTGTTGAATTTCATAGGCGGTTTACAAAGAATTTGCAGTAGTTTGTTTTGTTAGGATTTTCGAAAGCAATTGCTTGTCTTATCAGTCACTAAAACAGAAGTCTCTGACTTGTTTATGTAATATTCTGTAATTGATATTTAGATTAATTTGGTAAAAACATCACAATTCTAAAATAACCATCTTTTGCATATATAATAAAAACCTTTTAATGCTGCTTATAGGTTTTATTTTTATTTAATTTTAATTATCTTGACATGATATTTTATTTTGCTTTATTCAAAATAAGCTTACCTTAGACATGATACATTATAGGGCGCAATAGTGTCTTGATCCATGTAGCCAACCTCATCTAGTGCGATGAAGCTTTGCTGCTGCTGTTGTTGATGATGATGTGATATTTTATTTTGCTGCAAATTTGTTTCATTCTTTCTACCCAAACATAACTTACTTCAAAACAGTTTTTATTCCAGATAAAAGTTGGTTCTAACTATAATCTTCTCTTCAGAAAACTATTCAAACTCAAGCGGTTATTGTTTAAATAATTATCAATTTCTGGTGTTCCTTCAATAGTGAAGCAATTTCATCAGTAACTTTATTTTATTTCTCTTTAAATAATTTCTTTTTCATTATTGCTTAGCCTTTCATTAAGCTGGTTTAACATTCTTTTTTCAAATTGTATCCATATCATTGTTCAGATTCATCCTTGACAAGAAAATTGGTATTGGACAACCCAAGCGCATAGAGAATGCAAAGATATTGGTGGCAAATACTGCCATGGACACAGACAAAGTGAAGATATATGGCGCACGTGTTCGTGTAGATTCCATGGCTAAAGTTGCTGAAATTGAAGGAGCTGAGAAGGAGAAGATGAGAGAAAAGGTGCAGAAGATAATAGGTCATGGTATCAACTGTTTCGTTAACAGACAATTGATTTACAACTTCCCAGAGGAGCTCTTTGCTGATGCTGGAATTTTGGCTATTGAGCATGCTGATTTCGATGGTATTGAGCGTCTGGCTCTGGTAACTGGTGGTGAGATTGCATCAACATTTGACAATCCTGAGTCTGTTAAGCTTGGGCAATGTGACCTTATTGAGGAGATTATGATTGGTGAGGATAAGCTGATTCATTTTTCTGGCGTTGCAATGGGTCAGGCATGTACAATAGTTTTGAGAGGAGCTAGGTACTTCTTACTCTTGTTATTTTAAAGTTCCTGATTGATGTTCATGACCACAAGCCCATAGTAGTTTCTAAACTATATGCATATGAGCAGACATCTGTTTTCTAACAAGAATGAATTTTTTATTTGATTTATGCTCGAACTCTGACATATCTACTTCTATGGCAGCCACCATGTTCTCGATGAGGCTGAGAGGTCATTGCATGATGCCTTGTGTGTGCTGTCTCAGACTGTGAATGACAGCAGGGTGCTGCTTGGAGGTGGATGGCCGGAGATGGTGATGGCAAAGGAAATTGATGAACTGGCCAGGAAAACTCCTGGAAAGAAGTCTCTTGCTATTGAGGCGTTCTCTCGAGCACTCTTGGCTATCCCAACAATCATTGCTGATAATGCTGGTTTGGACAGTGCTGAGTTGATCTCTCAGCTCCGGGCAGAGCACCAGAGCGAGGGATGCACTGCAGGAATTGATGTTATCTCTGGTTCCGTAAGTACTGAAACTAAAATTTTATATACCTCATTTATTTCCATTAGCACCATTTTTTAATTGCTCATTATATCGTATGATAGCATCATGTCATTCTTTTTCTCTTGGGTCAGTTGCTACAAGATGCACACATGCTAGTATATATCTTAGAAATTATTTGACTTGATTGTAAAATTTATAATATCTCCCCTTGTCATTTTATACTGATACGATAGAATTCTGATTGCCCCAGTTTATATCAATTTGATATTTTGGTATTAAAACGTGTCACATTTAAATTTCCAGTTGTAAAGAAATATCTATCTTCGGGTATGCTAATTGCATTAAGATTTTCGCCTTTCAATAACTTATGTATACATAACATGGGTATGAGAGCTGGACCATACCAAAGTTGTATTCATAGAAAAACATCTGCAGGCTGCTAGCTTGATTTGCATCCTTTTGTATCTCTTATTGGTTAACGTAATTTGATCTGTGTTGTATTTCTTGAAGGTTGGAGACATGGCTGCACGCGGAATATGTGAGGCGTTTAAAGTTAAGCAGGCTGTATTGCTATCTGCAACCGAAGCAGCTGAGATGATACTTAGAGTTGATGAGATCATCAGTTGTGCTCCAAGGAGGAGAGAAGACAGAATGTGAAAAATCATCTGAGGATCCAACAGATGCTTGGCATAATACATTACCAATTTTATGACATATTCTACGGTTTGGTTTGATTGGGGCTGGTTGTAGAATAGAGAGAAGTGGGGATTACGTGGTGTTGTGTGTTGAGCCATTACTCAAGTGAAACCATTTACTTCGGGTATCTGCAATTAGGAATCAAACTTGTTGACTTTGTAATTTTGAGTTTACTTTATCCTTGAAAATTTTAGTCTTCTGTTTATTTTCCTTTAACTTGTCTCATTCATGATATCGTATTAATCATTTATTTTGTGCGAAAAAGTTTAGGCTTACTATTAATAACATTGGTGTGGGTTCCTTTTTTGTTTTGGTCTAAGAGTAGGTTTGATGTTTCAAGATGTAGCTTGTCGTAGCTTCCTATGACTTTTGAGGAACCTCAGCGATGCTAAAAAATGAATTCCTGGTCAAGTTTCCTAATATCCATCAACCATTATAATTATAATTAACAAAGCCCTGTTCAAGGAAATTGAGAACTTATGCTTAGAAGGCCTGAACCAACTGTTTCATGTTACAAACTACAATGTTGTCTTGTATATGAATCAAGCTATTCTAAAGTGAAGAGATTGGTAAAGTAGTAAAGTCAGGGTTAATTACTTTTAAATTAAGATAAAAGTAATAAATTTAATAATTAATTTTTTAATTTATTATTTTATCAATTTCTTCATTTTAAAATGTCTTCTTTCGTAGAATTTATGTAATGAAGCAGTAGAAGCAAGGAGCTGATCTGAGATCATGGTGAAAAAGTTTACACAATATGTTGATTACACTAAATACAGATTAAGGCAAGAACATATTGTATTATCCTATCATATTAATCAAGGAAAGAGAGGATTTAGCCACTGTTAAAGTGAAGTTTGTTAGAAACAATGAACCTTCTTAAATTTGAAAGACATTTGAATGTATTCAACATTTCTCTATTTACTACTTAGAGAAATTTTAAAGTTTAAACTATAAACCTTAAACCTCAAAATTTTAACACTCCTTCCCTTCAATTATATATACCCAATACTCCCTTTACTATAAATTAAGTGCAATAGAAACAGTGGTAGAATAGAGAAAGACAGTGAAGAAGTGGAGAAGAGAGCATTAAATATATTTTTTTGGAGTTTCACCTTGACTAATTGGGATCCGATTCGAATCGTGCAACTAAATGTTGTGGGCTCCTAACGGGAATAACTGCATACACAGGACTTCGAACTCGAGACCTACTTAAGCTAATCCTGCGTTGCTTATCATGCGGACCAATCCTTGTTGGTAGATATTAAATGTAATTTTGTAAAGATTTTATTCTATTTAATTTCAACAGTTTTCTATCATTTTCTTTAATTCATCAAACATTTACATTTTAAAATTATGTGATATCGAAGAGTACACTTTAGTAACAACTAGTATTCTTGCCAATGAGCTATAACTTAAGTTGAGTTCTGTGCTGTCTTTATTATGGTGTCTAAAATGCCTAACTTACCTTTTAAAATAAAAAATAAAATATTTAAAGTAAAAAGTAAATTATGTAAAATTTATTAAATATTATTTATTTACCATTTTTAGTAACTTAGGTACAATGTGATAGTCTTCCTATACTTAGAGGTTATAGGTTCGAGTCTCACTCCAATCTTTAAAAAAAATTAGTATTTTTTTATAGATTTTGGCAGAATTAAATTTATAAATCAAACTATTTTTATAAAAAAAATTGTAGGAGACAAAAGTTTCAGTTAGCTCAAAAAAATCGGGATTTCTATAGATAAACAAAATCAAATAGTTTTTTAGTTATTATTTCCATGTGAAAGAGTTTAATTTTTCATTAAAAAATAATTTTAACATTCATTATATAAATCTTGAAAGAATTTAATGTTTATACTTTATACTTTTATATTTGATTAGGTGTTAATTCTATTACACAAATAAAAAAATTTATTTTTATTCTTATTATTTAAAATATATATTTTTACTCTTTATATATATATAAAAATATAGTTAGATTTAAGTATGAAAAAATTTATATTGATAATTATAAAATTAATTCAAAATTAATTTTTTTGAAACAATTGAATTTTGATTCTAATTATTAATCACAATATTAGTAATCTCTCCAAATTATATGTAATAAATATTTGAAAGAAGAGAAATAAAAATATAAATTAGAAAGATAAGTAGCGAAAATTTAAAACTAAATATAAAAACTAAAAAAGTATGTATATAATAATATATTTTTTATATAAAATAATATTATGAGATATTTTTTAATTATATTTAAATATAAATTTAATATATTTTTTATAATTTTAAGAATTTGTTTGAATTATTATTTTATTAATTTTATTTTTGGTAGAACTGAAATGTAGAGAAAGATAGAAAATGAGAAAAAATAGAGAAAAAGATAAAAAAGAAGAAGGGGAGAGAGAAAGAGAGAGAGAGTTTGTTAATTTTGGAGAAAAAAATTTATTTTATTTTAATTATAAATAAAAAATATTTCATGATATATTTTAATTTGTCAAATTATTAATATAAAATATAAATTATAAATTATAATTAAGTTATATATATAGAGTGAGAAGGGTAAAGAGAAATAGATAATGGGAGAGAGGTAGATAAGAAGATGAATAAAAAAATTATTAATTTTGGAAAGAAATATTTCATCTTAATTTTAACGAGAGTATCATGTGACATATTTTGATTGTTAAATTTGTAATATAATATAATTATATTTTAATTTTAATTTCAACTTTAATTACAGTTAGAGAATGTCATGTTGCACATTTTTATTGTTTCAATTTATAATTATTAGTTAGTCATTGATAATGATATATAAGAGAATTAGAGTAGGTGAAAGAATGAGAGAGATAGAGAAAGAAAGAGAAAGTAAGAGAAAACTTATTAATTTTGGAAAAAAATATTTAATTTCAGTTGCAATAAAAAAATAACATGTGACATATTTTAGTTGTAAAATTAGAAATATATAATAGGTTAATTTTTTACTTAAAAAGCACGTGTGGCATTAAATAGCTATTATTGATTTTTCTATCTCATTAAAGTTAATTTGCATAAATAAGTTAATTAAGTTTTTTTGAAAAAAAATTAAATAATAAATATTTTTATTAAAAATAGTTTATAAATAAATTATTTTGTATTTAATTTTTTAATTTTAAAAATGTTTATTCTAAAAAAGAGTGATAAAAAAATTTTATTATAAAAAAGTCATTGTTTTAAATTTTTTATAAATATTTAATTTTTTTAAAATTACAATTTAATTCTAAAAATTATACCAAATATTAATATTATAATTTTTGATAAATTAAAATTAAAAAAATTTATAAACCTATCTAAATTGGCTCTAAATAGACAAGTAGAACAATTCGACAGTTCATCTGGTTCATAATCATAATGTGTCACTTTCGTTATTTGCATGTTATTTAAGAAGCCATAAATGAAAAATTTGACTACAAAATTGTTTAAAAAAGTCTTATTTCATAAGGATTTTGCTTTTTTTTTTTGGGATAAAAGAATATTATGTGTTTCATGGGGGTACTCATTAATGTTTTTAAAGCATAAGTTGATAAATCAAAATACTCATGTATGGTAATTTTAATTTTAAAAGGACACATGAAATTAATCTTCAAAGTTTTATTTATTTATACTTTTCAACATTGAAATTCTAATATAATTATATTTTAGAATTATTTTATCATATATATTTTTTTGTAATATCTCTTTATTTAAAGGAATATCTTTTAGTTTAATTTATTAAACATAAATATTATAATTTTTTATTTTTTTGTCAGATAAATTGAATAGTTCTTAATTTTAAGCATTATAAACTCATTCACACACACAGTATTAAGAATTTTATCTACTAGCCAAATTTCAAATCCAAATACATTTATTGCAAAGCATAGAAAATTACCACCAAATCAAGATTTTATATGCACCTTTTATTTCTTAAAATAAAGATAAAGTATCAATTTTTAAAAAATAACAGTAATATCAAACCCACTCTTAAAAAAAGTGACAAATAAAAAAGGCAAAAAGCTTATTAAAGATTTAGAAAGAAATTTACAATAAAAAATAAAAAAAATTAGGAGTTTAGTTTATTTATATAAATAATATTTCAAATATTTTCCTTTTCAAATTCTTAACCTATATACACATTAAGGACACATATCTTCTAATTCGATAGGATAAAGACTAATTTGTTGCAGATCTAAATTCTATTTAAGAGTTTGTTGTTGGCCAATAAAATAATGCATATATAAGACGAAATTCGAATTCCCAACAACTATTTGAGTAGACGAGTGACTTAACTACTCGACCAACTCAAATTATTATTATTATTATTATTATTATTATTATTATTATTATTATTATTATTATTATTATTATTTGGGTATTTGAAGGGAGCACAAGTCCTAAGAAAAATCTAGTTACAAACTAAAGGGGTAAAGTAGTCCCTCTTTCATCATCACTTAAAAAGTTAAAATGCTATATAATTCTAGTAGAAGTAAATCACAAAATACAAAATCAGTATTTATATTTAAACTCTTTTTAGTTAAACAATCTGCATATTTATTTCCTCCTCTATAGATTTTTCCAAAAAGAATATCACATTCCTTCATTTTTCACTCATTTAATTTTCTAATAAGAGGATTGGGATGAGAAGCTAATTATTTTTCTCCATTTAAGACCACTGGTATATAGCCGCTACATTTGTTTCTATTACAAACTTCTTGAATTCCATTGTCCAAGCTATTTCGAGTCCCCTCAGCACATTGCTCAACTCTGTCGTGAAAGTTGTATCTCTTTCTAGATGTTTAGAGAAGCTGGTGACCCACTTTCTTTCGTTGTTTCTCAATAGGGCTTCGCAACTAATCTTCTCAGAGTTTTTTTACGTCGTCCATCAGAGTTCAATTTCATCCATCCTCTTGGTGGCAGGATCCAACAAATCTGCTCCACCATTCTTATTTTGTTCTTTTCGACTAGATATGCCCTATTCATGGTCTTTTTGATCTCCTTAACTTGTTTGATTATCTCTACATATTTGTTTGGTGGTCTTTTATAATCCTGATCATGTAATTCTTTATTGTTAGAAATAAGAGAGAAATCTGAAGAAAGTGTTTTCTGTATTATTCAGTGCGTAGAAAAGTACAATGTACAAATGGTATATATAGGTACTAGAAGAATCAGAGTAATAAAAGTATACAATCCTATAATTAATATACAGATATGCTATATAAATATAAATAATACTAATTGATCTAATATTGATTCTAATTTATTATCTAACATCCTCCCTCAAACTCAAGTAGAAGCTAAGGATACCATCTTGAGTTTGGATACCAGAGTCTGAAAACGAGTCGGATGATGAGCCTTCGTGAAGATATCAGCAGTCTAATCCAGTGTTCCAACAGCGATGAGACAAACAGCATCAATATGGATGTGTTGCCGAACAAAGTGACAATCAATCTCAATGTGTTTGGTGTGTTCATGAAACACATCATTATGGGCAATCTAAATAGTACTACGGTTGTCACAAAAAATATCAGTTGGAGACGACTGTGGTGCACCCAAGTCTTCGAGAAGCCAACGAATCGAGACAACTGACCTCAGTAGTGGTGTCAGTGAGAGCACGGTAATCAGCTTCCATACTTGATCGAGCAGTGAACATTTGCTTCTTAGCTCGTTAGGAAATGAGGGAGTTGTCATCAAGAGACAAACAATAACCAGTAGTAGAACGACGATAAGTGGGATCACTAGCCTAATCAGCATCTGAGTACGCCTGAAGGGATAAAGATGAATGGACAGAAAAATAAAGGCCATGAAATAGGGTGCCTTTGATGTAATGAATAACTGCCGCATAGTGAGTAGTATGAGGAGCTGACAAGAACTGGCTAAGAACATAAACCGGATAGGCAATATCTAGTCGGGTGACAGTTAAGTAGACTAGCCCTCCAACTAACTGTTGATAAAGAGTAGGACTATCCAAAATAATGCCATCCATAGGAGTAAAACAAACATTAGGCTCAAGAGGAGTAGATTCAGTGAGACTATCTATAATACCAGCTCGAGCAAGAAGATCCGAAGCATACTTAGCTTGAGGGATATAGATACCATCATCTGTGGATATGACCTTGAGACCAAAAAAATAACAGAGAGAATCAAGATCTTTCATCTCAAAAATACGGTGAAGGGAGGCTTTGAGATCAGAGATACCATCAACATCATCTCCAATAATGATCATGTCATCAACATACAAAAGCAGAAGAATAACTCCACGTTCACTTTTATAAATAAAGAGAGCATTCTCATGAGATCTGCAAGTGAAACCGATATTGCATATAGTGGTGCTGAACTTGTCAAACCATTCACGAAGAGCTTGCCTAAGACCATAAAGTGCCTTGCGAAGGAGACAGACTTTGCTAGAAGGACAAGGATAACCCAGAGGGGTTTCATATAGAAATTCATTTTCAAATCTCCATTAAGAAATGCATTCTTCACGTCCATCTGAATGAGAGACCATTTTTTGGCCGTAGCAATGGCAAGAAAAGCTCGAATAGATGTGAGACAACAATAGGAGCAAAAGTCTCTTCATAGTCAATACCATACTCTTTTGTACAACCTTGAGCAACAAATCATGGCTTATAACGGTTAATAGAACCATTAGAGTAAATCTTGATCTTGTATACCCATCTACTTCTCACAACTTCCTGATTAGAAGGAGGATCAACCAAATCTCAAGTGTGTACTTTTTCAAGTGTCTGTTTTTTTCCTGCATTGCTTATTGCCAATTTGGATTTGTGGAAGCTTCTCTGAATGACTTAGGTTCATCTTGATGAAGAATAATAGAAAAATAATGATAATCAAGAAGATGAGGAGCTAGATTTCTTACCCTAGCAGAACGAGTGGAAGGAAGAGGCATGACGGTAGGAGTAGGATCGTCGTCCGGTCTGAAATCATCGGGAGATGGAGAAGGCGGAAGAACAGGAGGTTGTAGAGGGTGACTCAAGATAGAACTTGTATAATCATCACTAGGTAAAAGATCAATATTGGGGTTAGTGAAAAAAGGTGACTGAGTAGGAGAAATGGATTCAAAGGAGGAGAACCGAGAAAACATGTGATGCTCCCAGAAGATAACATGATGAAATATACGAATACGTTTAGAGAGAGGATCCCAACAACGATAACCCTTGTGTTCAGTGTCATAACCAAGGAAACAACACATACGAGCCCGAAGTTCAAGTTTACTATGTTCATGAGGCTGAAGAAGAACAAAACAGACACAACCAAAAACTCGAAGAGAACTGTAATATGGAGAGGTATGATAAAGACGCTTAAAGAGAGTAACATTACCAAGAACAGAAGAAAGAAGTCTATTGATAACATAAACAGCCGTAAGAATAACTTCACCCCAAGTACGTTTAGGACACGAAGAAGAAAGAAGCATTACACGAATAGAGTCAAGAATGTGAGGGTGTTTGTGTTCAGCTAGTCCATTTTGTTTAGACCTACCAGGACAAGAAAACTCAGACAAAGTATCATGTTCTGTAAGAAAGGTAAAAAGATTGGAATAATGGTATACCATAGCATTATCGTGTCGAAAAACCTTAATGACTTTGAAAACTGAGTCTTAATCATAGTGGAAAAGTTAATATAAATCTGAGCTAACTCCTGACGATTAGTCATCAAATAAACCCAAGTATCGAGCTTCTCCCATAGAAGTGGTGCGAGCGGGGCCAAAAAAATCAGAGTGGATAAGATAAAAAAGAGAGCAAGCAAGGGAGGAATTACTGTGAAAAGATAAAATAAGTTGTTTGGCAGTTTGACAAGAAATGCAATCAAAAGACTTATTAGGAATCTGACCCAAAACACCCTGAGACACAAGAGGACGCAATTTTCTATGGAGTTGTGGGCAAGACGTTGATGCCATGAGTGAAGGGTAGATGGAGAAAAAGTAGCACAAAGATTTAGCACAGGAAGAATATGAAGATTCTTGAGTTCAAACAATCTTCTGACCATACATCCAGTCCCGATGATTTGTCTCGTCCGACGATCCTATACACGACAACCAGAAATAAAAAAAGTGACATCAAAACCCAGATCAACAAGTTGATAAATAGAAATAAGATTAAAGTTCAATTTGGGAATATAATAAGTATCAGGGAGATTGAGAGTCGACTGGGAAATAGAACCCTTGTGTGTTGCGTGCAAGAGGGAATTATTAGCAGTATTGACAAAAAGGTGCATTTGTAGTGGTAGACAGAGACAAAAAAATTACACAATGGAGACATGTGATTAAAGCAACTCGAGTCAAAATACCATTTAGAATTATCCGGAGGAGTCGAAAAAGCAGCAGGAGTATTACCAGAAAGGGAGAGAAGATGCTTAAGAAGAAACGCAATATCAGAGAGAGAGAGAGACGAAAGACGGGTTAAGAGGAGCAGAGGTGGTAGATTCAGTAGCAGCAGAAACAGCAGAAGCAGACACATTTTTGGAGAAGTTGGGATGAGAATGATACTCGAGGTGACTAGGATGTGGTGGGCGAGTAGGACAGGCAGTAATAAAATGTCCCGAGAGCTTGCAATAATGGCAGAACACTTGTGAACAATTGTAGCTAATGTGACCTTTCTATTGACATTTGGGACATTCAACAGAAAGACAGTTTGAGAAGAGGTGCCCAGAACGGTTACAGTTTTGACAGAATTTACCCTTTCTGCCTGTGATAGCAAAAATATCTGACTTATCCATAATAGTAGAGATAAAGATCAAAGAGAGGAGAGGAAAACTGCAAATTCAGGGCAGAAAACAAAAAACGGAGGGCAGAATCGAAAAGAGCTCACAAAAAACCTTAGAAAAGGTCCCACTTATCTGCTACATCAGCGCCACATCAACAGCCACATCAGCAGATGAATGACAGGTGGCTCGTCTGAGTGGAGGGAGAAGACACGCTGGTGAGTGAGCAAGAACGCGGGTCAACCAGCGGATCGGGCCGAGTCGAGCGCGGGTTGCTGGGAGGCTTGGGCCGGGTCGTGTGCGGGTTGCTGGGAGGCTTGGCGTTGCAACACGTGGAGGCTTCTGGACCGTGCGATTGTCACCAAGATCCAACGGATGTTGAAGCATCTGGAGATGAGAAACAATGGAGGCAGGCAGCGAGGTTGCGGTGGTGCGTGAGGGCGCGTCCACCAGAGGCAGGCGGCGATTCTGGCAGCGTTGGAATCTTGACGAAGAGACGAACACGATGGGGGCGGCGGTGACGAACCAAAGCGTCGGAAAAAGATCGAAAAATAAAGGCAAAAAAGCACTGTCAAAAGAGAAAAATAAGGGGACTTTTGAATGTATTTGCATTAAAAAAAAAAGAACCTAAACTCTAATACCATGTTAGAAACAAGAGAGAAATCTAAAAGAAGTGTTTTGTGTATTATTCAGTGTGTAGAAAAGTACAATGTACATTGGGTATATATAGGTACTAGAAGAATCAGAGTAATAAAAATATTTAACCTTATCATTAATATAAAGATGTGCTATATATAAATGATACTAATTGATCTAATATTGATTCTAATATATTCTCTAACACTTATTACGCTAAAACCATACTTTCTAATTAGTTAGAGTGAATATATATTTTCAATCTAATTGTTGATTTGAACCCATCTGTTGTTATATAAAAATAGAAAAAAAAAATTAGACTTGCTATTCTATTTTTTTGGAATTAAACTATTTCTCAGACCTTGTAGCAAATTGCCCAATTTGCATTTGCAAGTTTAGAGATGACCATTTTGGGGCTACTTCTCCTGAGTTGGTAGCCAAGCCCATTTCGGCTAAGCCACATGCAAAATAAAATTGCGCATTTTAGGCCAACTTTTATTTATTTTAATTAAAAAAAAAACGTTTTACTTGTTATAAGCTGTGAAAACCATATATGCACTGCAATTAAAAATGGTAGATATGGTGTTTCAAATGTATTGTAGCATCGCCGAACGAGTCTAAATTAAGATATAAAAGTATAAAAGAATAAAAAAATTGTTCTGCATAGAACCAAGACATGAGATAATAATAAAGATTTCAGTCGTTTAGAGTACAATTAATTTGTCAAAATATTCTTCTAAAGAATGAAAATTTATATGTAGATCAGATTAATGAAAAGTGAGCGATGCAAAATAATAGTCATAATTACTGCGCTTTTTCCACATCAAGAACAGAACATTTGGCATTTTGAACACATTAGTTACTCACACTCCTTACAAGAGCCCTGTAACAAGAGATCTATATTAAAAATTATTATACCAGCTGTATGTCAAAAATCATCCATTAAATTAATCATAAGTATAAAATATATTAGAATATAAAATATATATTATAAATAAATTAAATAATACATATATTTATATATAAATATATAATAACTTAATTGGTGACTGATTTTTGATATGTAAATAATGTCTTTGATTTTGTATTATGTGTTGAATGTTTGTAATAAGAATTAATCTCTACATATAAGTTATTTAACGAAACAAGTTATTTACGCTCAACATTTTTGCTGCACGTTTTTCTTCTTCTTCATTACCCTTATACTTTGTCTTCTTTTTTTCTCCTTCTTTTTTATTATTTTTCTCTTTCGTGATTATCATCATCTCATCTCCTCCTCTTCCTCCTCCTCCTCCTCCTTTTTTCATTGGACTTTTTTCTCCTCCTTCTTTTTCCTCCTCCTCCATCATCTTCATCATCATCGTTATAGTCATCGTCATCTTCTTCTTATATGCATCATCGTTATTGTTATCGTCATTATTGTTATTATTATCGTAAAATTTTTGCAATATTAATGACGTTGCCTGATCCAAAATTTTTGTCATAGAATTTTCTTAATTTTCTTCTTGTTTTACTCTCTTAACAAGAATAAAAACAAAAAAATTAAATAAAGAAGAAGAAACACATGCTGCAAAATTACTTGGAAGAAGATGAATATACATTCATTCAACTAAAAGAAAGAAATAAGAAAAAGAAGAAAAAAAATATAGCATTAAAGAAAATATTTCGATGTATTTGTAGTAAATTTCAATGTAAAACTAAGACATTTTTATGTATTGTTAAGAAATTTCGGTGTATTTGTCTAATAAGTTCTGCATAATTTAAAACTCTTCCTCTTTTTCATCATCATCTTTTTTTCTTATTTATCTTTTCCTTCTTATTTTACCTTCTCAAGTTTCTTCTTGTTTTACTCTCTTAAAAAGAATAAAAAAAATCAAACAAAGGAAAAGAAAAAACACATAATGCTGCAAAATTACTTGAAAGAGTCATTCATTCAACTAAAAGAAAGAAAGGAATAAGAAAAAAAGAAGAAAAAAATGTAGCATTAAAGAAAATATTTCTGGGTATTTGTAGCAAATTTCAGTATAAAACTAAGACATTTATGTGTATTGTTAAGAATTTTCGATATATTTGTACTGATAAGTTTCGCATAATTTAAAACTCTTCCTCCTTCTTCTCTTCATCTTTTGCTGCTGCTTCTTCTTCTTTTCATCATCATCGTCATATTTTTTTTTTATTTTTCTTTTCCTTCTTGTTTTACCTTCTCAAGTTTCTTCTTATTTTACTCTCTTAATAAAAATAAAAACAAAAAATCAAACAAAGAAGAAGAAGAAACATATAATGTTACAAAATTATTTGGAAGAAGATAAATCTACATTCATTCAACTAAAAGAAAGAAAGAAAAAAAAATATAGTATTAAAAAAAATATTTTTGTGTATTTTTAGTAAATTTTGGTGTAAAACTAAGGCATTTATGTACATTGTTAAGAATTTTTAGTATATTCTGATAAATTCTGCATAATTCAAAACTCTCCCTTTTCTTCTTCCTCATCTTCTACTGCTTCTTCTTCTTCTTCATCTTCTTCATCATCATCATTTTGTTCTTCTTTTTTTCCTTAGAGAAAAGGACAAATCGATCATTGACTTTTTAGTTTGCAGATATTTAAGTCCCTAAAAATTTAAAAATACATTTAAGTCTCCGACCTCTTCGAATTTGGACACATTGATCCCTGGGTCTAATTTGTTCTATTTTAAAAACTCTTTTACGTGTGCATCCGTATTAACCAGGTCAGTATAACAGAAGTCACGTTTAATTTTTCCGTTGGGTCTGATAGATCCAAGTGAACATGAAGGATGAGGTGTTTAGGTTTTGAAAAGGTTATGAATTTAAATGTATTTTTAAATCTTTGGGAACTTAAATGTCTGCGGATCAAAAGGTCAAGAACCTATTTGTCCTTTTCTCCTTTTCTTATTTATCTTTTTCTTCTTGTTAAACCTTCTCAAGTTTCTTCTTATTTTACTCTCTTAACAAGAATAAAAAAAAATCAAACAAAGAAAAAGAAACACATAATGCTGCAAATTTACTTGGAAGAGGATGAATCTACATTCATTCAATTAAAAGAAAGAAAGAAATGAGAAAAAATACAGCATTAAAAAAATTATTTTTGTGTATTTGTAACAAATTTTGGCATAAAATTAAGACATTTATCTATATTGTTAAAAATTTTCGGTGTATTTGTACTGATGAGTTCTGCATAATTCAAAACTCTTCCTCTTAATTCGTCCTCCTCATCTTCTACTGCTTCTTCTACTTCATCTTCTTATTTTATTTTCTCATAATTCTTCTTGGGAGAAAAAAATTAAACAAAAAATAATAATACACAATATTACAAAATCAATAGAAAGAGGAAGAGGAAAATAAATGCAGCAACAATAGCAGCAATAAAAAGAACGACGAAGAGGATGAAATACACGAAGAAGGAGGAGGAGGAAGAGGAGAAGGAGCAACGCAGGATACAAATGTTGGAAGAGAAACGGCGTGATTTTACGCGTACATTATGTAAGTGAGTTTTGTTGGGTTAAGGTTAACTTGTTTGGACTTGTTTGTCAAAAATGCTTATATGGATAGCAGAACTATTATTTTAAATGCTAATTATTAATTATATAGTAAAAAGTAAAAATATACACTAATTTTTTTTAGATATTATTTTAATTTTATACTCACTTATATTAAAATTAATTATATTTTTTATTATTCATAATTATTAATATAAATGTAATTAAATATGTATAAATAAAAAAATCAAATATTTTTATTAATTACAATATAATTATTTTTTTATGATTATATGATATTTATTAATATTAGTTTTCAATAAATATATATAGTATATAACAATATAATAAATATAAATTAATTAGTTGGTTATTTAAATAAAAAATACTTACTTTAATATAAAAATAAAATTAAAAAAAAATTATTATGAAAAAATATTAGAATTTTATATACTTATTTAATAATAATAAAATTATAACTTGTTGATTATAATTTATTAAAATTTGATTATTTTTAAAATATTAGTGAAGATATATATATATTTTAAATTTTAATTTTAATTTTAATTTTTAATTATTTTATATTTTTTATTTATGAAAGATCAGTTTTGCTGATTCAACCAATAATTTATCGATAGAACTAATATATCAATAAACTAGTAGCCTGACGGGTTCGATTACCGATTTTGACAAGTATACTTGACAATATACTCCTTTGCTATCCGTTTTGCTATCCGTTTTTGTATTCTTAAATGGAAAGACTAGAATATATCAAGAATCTTGGTAGCAAGACACCCCAATAACAAAAGTATATTATGACTTAAAATGGATTTAAGAGGAAAAGAGACAAATGAAAGAAAAATTATTCTCACCTTTATTTTCACTAAACCACTATAAACAAAAGCATTGCAAAAAATTATGGAACACAAATTTATATGTTCTTTTCCCCCTCAGAATATTTGGGAAAATATTTTGATTTTTTAATCCTTTAAAATGTCAACAAAAGATTCAGTCCAAAATATTAATCAATAATAAATAACTCAAATTCCTGATAATTGATAAAACAAAAAAAGTAATAGCCACAAACCGCGAGCAAATTAAATCATCCAACATATAAGTCCACATGGAATTGGATTCTAATTTAGATGCAAATAAACATAATAACATAAGGACTAAACTAATAAGATATAAAATATATAAATCCACAAATACTAACTAAAGAGAAAATTATAAGATCTACTCAAACATGCACTTAAGCTTATGATCACTCAAACCATCCATCTTAAATCCAAACACAACTCAAATCTGATTTCATAAAGAAAGATCTACCTATGTAAAGAGCAGCCTAGTGGATAAGCATCCTGCGTTAACGCTGATTCCGGAAAAGGACCGCATCCGATTAGTGTAATGTACATAGTCTAATCTGATAATTACATCAGTGGTTGTTTCCATGGCTTGAACCAACAGTTCAACCATTGTTCTAAGGCTCTCCTTTGATAATTAGTATATGTAAAACTTGAATATTTTTTACTCAAAAAATACTATATGCACACAAAAAATTAACTATAAATCAGTCACTATGTATTTATATATAAATACATGTATTGTTTAACTCATTTTCAATATGTATTTTGTATCTCAATATGTATTCTACGAATGCCTAATGTAGTAGCTGATCTTTGGTATACACTTTGCATGATCGCTTATACATACTTGTATAGTTATCGATCAAATAATGTAATATCATGGCCCAACTCTTACACAGGACACCTAAACGGGCACAAAGCTAAATATATAGTAAAATATAAACCAAAACACTAATCCCTCTAAATCTAGTCACCAATGAGTACACGGAATCAATTCCAAAGGGAGATCGCAATATCTAACTATAGTAAGATCACCAAAGATAACTCTTCTTTGCAGTTGCTGAAATTCGAAATCAATAACATCAACGGGGAAGGCAATTTCGATGCATCTAGGAGATAACATGAAAAAAGAAAGAAACCGCCAAGGATGAGAATGAGTCTCAGTAGACTTTGCAGATAGCTTTAAAAATAAATTTAGCAGGTTATTTGTTGAAGCGGATGGCTTTGCAAAGCCTTCCGTTTCGGCTATGGTTAATTTAGAACTTAGAAGAGCTGCTAAATAAATACATATAGAGTATCAACGATCCATACACAAGTGAATAATCCATTTTATATTTCTTTCCATGATTTAAATTTATTGGACTCTCCATTTTAGCACTGTGATACCTCCTCAGCCACCCACGGGAAAGATTGAATGCAAGTTATAAGATAATAATTACCTTTGTAATATTGCATTCTAGCAACCAAATTAAGAGGCCTCGTTTCGAATAAATTTCACAAACTTCGACTTCATCTCTGCTGGAATTCGAATCGGCCGATAGTTTTTGTCAAGCCAAACAGCCGTAGCCTTAGCCTCCAAAATAGGCTGCAATCAAATAAATCAAATATGATTAAAAATATGCACCATGTAGATAAAATATAAATTGTAAGTGATGAAGATAAACCTCTTGGTTTGGAAGCTTAATGATGAAGTGATCGAAGTATAACCGTGCTGCTGAAGATCCAGAAATCCTAACCTTCACTACAAATTTATCCCCACTCTGTTTGCATGTTCTAAGCATGAGTATAATAATATTGGTGACAGAACAATCATGACTTCGCACTATGTATCTTAACAAAGAGAATGGCAAACAAAATCTCAGAGCCTCACTCTTAGTGGTGCAAGGAATTTTATTGATAACTCTGATAATGCCAATGCATCGCCGGTACGAGCTACAGCATCACAATTAATACCAATGCTTTCCAAGAGTTCATGACGAGCTTATGAAGATATCATAGACAAGGATTAGTTTATGCATTTCAAATACAAAATATTACTTCTATTTTCTGTGGAAATTATACAGCTTCCAACCCCTGATTTCAGAAATGGAACAATCTAAAATATCCTAGAGATCTGAAAACACTTTCAGCATATTCAAGATAACAAAACTACTACGCGTACAAGTTGAATCTCTTAAAAGGAAGAAAAATAAACTACTGACATGAATAGCATTAGATTGCATCTAAATTAGAATACACAGATTAGAGATGATGGTATGCTTATGTAGAAATCACTCCTAATCACTCATAATTCCAACGAAATTTATTTTCTAAAAGTATATGCACCGAGGCAAATGATTATTCCAAAAATGAAAAATCAACCTTATGAATTACCAAAGAATCATTTGCACAATGAGGCTAAGCTAATGCATGCCGAGTACCTTTTTTATTTTTATTTCTTTTTTTCCTATTGCCTTGTACTTGCTTGGCTATTTGGATTTAAGCTTTTTCATACTTTCAAAAAAAATTGTGTTCTTTTGGAGTTATAAGCACTTCAAAATTGAAATCTACATTCATATATTACAAGATATACATATAAAGAAGCAAAGTGAAAACATTGAAGCAACAGAAATAATCCAGATTACTGGAAACTTAGATTTGTCAATTTATGAAATCTCACCGTGTTGGCAATAACTTGAATAGACTGCATTGTTGACCACACCATATTGATCCAACTCATAATCACGGACTTTCATTTCAACTTCACAGAATTCACTCATTCTGCAACATGAAGAAAGTTAAATGAGTTAAATGAGTAGACGAGCTAGTTAAATAATAAAAAAAATATTTATATTTTAAGAACAATATTATATGATGTCACTCGAAGATTGAACATAAAATTGATTGCCATTTCCACAAGAGAGTTTTCAAATATACAGAAGCAAATGATAGCTATTCTACATATTCATTCATGGTCCTCAAATTATGAAAGATAGATATTGGAGAATTTCTCAAAGATTATTTACCTTTGATGGGCCAAGGGCGTGCCTATTTCTTTTGGGAGCAAACTTATCACTGTCGTCATCTTGTGGAATCAAATTTCGACATAAAAAATACTATGTATACACTACAAGTTAGCCACCATATATTTGTGTACAAAAACATGCTCTGATTAATTCGTTTTTCATATGTATTTTGTATTTCAGCATTGGGTGACTGATGGGTGGCTGAGTTTTAGTGGACACTAACATAATTCATGTATTATTACATCGGAAGTTGTCTGTTAAATTACAAACTAAACATTACCGCGCAAGCAATAAGATACCATTTTTTTTATTTCTTCTAAGAAATTTAGCTAGCGAAACAAATAACACTCCATCTAATCAAACACCTTTCACTTAAAATAACAACAAAAGAATCCATCAGGAACTCACCCAAAAAATAAAGAATAAAGCTTGAATGCAAGGCATATACTATGGCAAGGCAATAAGATTAGGGAAATGTGTTTGCGACACATCAATTAACAACTTAAAATCCAATATTTAACGTCTTAATGAAAATTAACAACAAAGAAGCACTAAGGAATAGATGAAGTACCCTTTGCCCCCTCTGAGATCGAAGAGCGGTGAGGAGGCGCTGGCGCTAGCAGGAAGAAGTGATTGGAGTGCCGGCAGATTGAAGCGCCGGCGGGGAATGATGAGATGAAACGGCGTAGTGTTGAGGGAGCGTAGAGAAGAGAGCGGCATGTGGTAAGAGTACGGAGAAAATGAAATTGAGTGCAGCATTTTGCGGATGATTGTGAGGGCGTTACAACTAAAGCAACATCCCTCTCAGCCTTTAAACATTTCAACTACTTTTCTTTTCTTTTTATTTTATTTCTATTGGTATACTAAAAACAACGATCACTCCTCAACAAAAAAGATGCACAGCATCGATCGCCATATTTATTTCTCATCTGCCGCTCACAATGTTCCTCATTCTATTTTTCATATTTGTTTCAACTAATCTATTTGTACCCTTCATTTATATTCGCGGACTCGCCCTAAATATTAAATCGGTACCCAATATTCTTGTGCTAATAAAATAGTACCTAAAAAAAATTAAAATTTAACAAGCATGTTTTAAATTCATCAGAAGAATGGGACAAATTAATGAGAGATAAGAGAGGGAGAGCAAGAGAGGTGGAAAAACATGGGGTAGGAAAACACTTAGTGGGAAAGAACTAGGCAAACAACCAAACATGATCAGGATTTTAGGTGTTTTAAGGGTTACTTAAAACGGTGATTTGAGATTGAATGTAAGGTCTAGATTCCTTTTGGAATAGCGTCCGATTTGTACGAATATCGAAATATGCCATTTGAGTTCCTCGTGAGAAAGTGGGGGTAGTACTTACAAAAAATTCCGATACTTAAGTTAGCAAGACCTTTAAATAGGTTTTTAGTAGATTGAGACTTGAATATACCTAAGGGGTGTTAGTATATTTATAGTAGAAATATAACCATCTTTTTCGAATAATTCCACTTTCATTGGTGGACAGTCGTTCCTTTTATCTTGAGAGTTTGTTGGAGTCTATTTTTTAGGAGAGACAGAGATAATAGGAGAGATTCGAGAAGATAGTTACTTATGTAAATAAGTGGAATTGAACCCTTTTGTCGCTTCCGAAGGTCAAGTGAGTGGAAGAGGTCACCCTTGATGGGCCTTTATCCTTAATGGGTCTGACTGTGTTGTGGACCAGGGTATGAACAGTACCCCTACTTGAGTCCGAACTTTTATGAGGTCGGTCTCAAGCATTTGCGGTTCCAATTTCTTTCGTCGGATACGCCGTATTCAAGAGGTCGAATACTCGACGTGTTTCAAATTTTTGAAATGATACCATTTAATGGCGTGGAGAACGTTACGCGGTCAATTTTTTGGGAGTTCGCGCATGGCTTTTAAAGAGAGACGTGAAATGTCTTTTTTCCCATTGTCTCTTTATAAAAATTTCGCACCTTCTTTCTTCTCCCTTTTTCCGTTTTTGAAAAATGCTCACCTTGCTTCGTTTTCTTCATCAAAAGAAAAGAAACCCTTCATTCTTCTTGCTTTGTTCTTTGCTTTATACAACATTCTAGATTGAGATTTCTTTATCTTGAACTCTTTGAAAGATCTCACTTTGCTTTTTCGGAGAGGAATATTCATGTTTCTTGCTGTTTGACGTATCTCTTTACTTCTGTATTTCATCGAGGTTGGTGTTTTTACCCATTTTTGTTCTATTACAACTGCTCTGGATACTTGTATTTGCTTTAGTATTGCCACTTCTTGTTTGTTCTTGAAAACTGTTCGCTGCTTGGGATTTGTTGCTACGGACTTTGATATGATTGCATTGTCCCCAAATGGTGTCGCTTTTTCTTGGTTCGAAGCGACGCCATTTCTATGTTCGGAATTCGATGATGATTCGTTGTGTTTCTAAGATTTTATGAGAACTGTAGTTAATTTTTGGTGTTGTTAATGATGACCCGACTTCTTATGATTATTGTCTGATTTGTTGTAACAATTTTTCTTTGTGTGTTGCATTTGTAAGTATAGCCTTTATGTCTCACTCTATAATTCACAACATGTCGACCAAAGTTCTCTCTCACTTAATCTGGGTAGATATTTCTGTTCTTACACATGTCCTTGTTATCGATAGAGAGTGAGCCAAAAACTTCCGTAGGCACCATAGGTTGTGTGAAAATCAGGAAGATGAGCGGAACTATGAGATAGTGGTGGCTGATCCTAAGAAGAGGGTATGTTTTCTCCCATTGGATAGGTCGAAACGCCCTTTTTTTTACGCCTATGATTACTTTTTCACTAAGCTAGATGTTGGGTTTCCTTTTTT
The DNA here is from genome assembly GCF_003086295.3 of Arachis hypogaea. Classification (NCBI taxonomy): domain Eukaryota; kingdom Viridiplantae; phylum Streptophyta; class Magnoliopsida; order Fabales; family Fabaceae; genus Arachis; species Arachis hypogaea. The sequence goes on from NC_092040.1 coordinate 109,218,429, forward strand.
CAACTTTGAGATTAATGTCTTCTGGACTTGCAACGTTGCTCCTACCCAACTACACCCTAAATCATGGGCTTTTCTAAAAATATACCAGCTCCTTTGTCGGAAATTGGATGTCCGATCTTTCTTGAAAGTGTTTTTCTATCTCTTTGTGTTGACCAAACATTTTAGTTCTTCTGAAAAATTAGGTTGGATTTCTTTCCAAGCTATCCAGGAAAGGAAAATTTTATCTATTTTTGACGAGTCCTTTCACAATTTTAAAAATTATTTTTTCAAAGTCCGAGCTGTTGAGGATGCCCAACCTTTATTCCTTGATGAGAACGATGAACCATGTTTTCCGTTGTATTGGGAAGAGAAACCAGTAATAGCCAAGTATAATATAGATGATTTAGATGAGTTCGAGAAGAGTGTAATTGTCTTGTTTCAAGAGTGTTGGGACCAGGCCCCTTATTTGGACACCAAAGAATTCTTAGGAGATCTCAGTCAACTCCAGTCCGAACTAGGTAGCCCTCCTTTCTTTTACTTATAAATTTTTGTTGTAGAATTGTGTTGGTGGCTAATGTGTCTTTATTTGCAGAAAAAATGGCTCCTAAGTCGGCTGCCATGAAGACACTTTGGACCACCAGAAAGAATGTTGTGACTTGGGGTATACAACTAAAAGAAACTGGTGACGCTGCTGCCCGGTCTTCTCCTTCGAAGTCAGAGTCGGGTGCATCAGCTTTGCGAAAGGTTATACTCGTCCCTGTGTTTCGGCCAATTCTCCCTTCATTCACTTTTCCTACGACATTCACCTAATTCAAATATTACGGACAAAAATAATACTTTACTCGAATATAAAACTAAATCCTTATTTTCACGCAACATGATTGGACATATAATGACAATTTGTTGTTTTATTTATATTGGAAATTTGCAACTCTTGGTATAGGCAAACGGCACAATGCAAGGAATCTTCAACTTCTAAAACCATATATGTATATAATAATGCTAAGGAAGAACTTACACTTCTCTAAAACTTGGAATAACATAAACTTGTGATTGCAAATAAAAGAGCGAACTATGGGTAGGAATAATGTACCTTATGCACTACTAGTAATATTGATGATCGGAGTGATTATTTGTTCTACCGTTGCTGACTTTTCTGACGCTATTCGTCAACGACCTCGGCCTAAGCAACCACAACCTTGGCTTCCAACTTATCATGATGTGTCTGATATGAATGTGTGTTTCAGAAACTGTTATAAACACTATGAGAAAAACGAAAAAGGGAAGATGAACTGCTATGATAAATGCTTTGAACTAAAACAGTGTGTCAATTTTTGTGAAGTATTCTATAAGGACAACAAGAAAAAGCTCGATTCATGCAAAAAAGGCTGCAGGGTCTAACTAGTACCCTAGTAACGGTAGGTATATATAAGTTTATTGTGAATCTTTTGAGTTTATATTACCTTACATAAATATTTATTGGGTGGCATGTAGAATGTCTATGTTATGGTAGCTATGATAGCTAGCTACTATTTTTAAAAAGTGTTACTGTAATTAAAATAATATTTTTTTATTATTTAACAACGTTTTTTAATTTAAAAATAAAAGAAAAAATATTTTCGAGATGTAAAATAAATATGACTTTACTTCTATTAATAACTAGTATATCTTCCCTAATCTTATACATGATAATACATAAAATTATATAAAAAAATTTATTAAAAAATTCAATAAAATATATGTAATAATAATTATTATAAATATTTTACAAAGTTATAATTAAAATAAAACTAATATTAAAAATATTTAGTATTTGTCTTAACCAATTTGAGTTTGTTGAGTGATCATCTTACTCGTTTTGTAAAATCTAGTTAAATCGTAATTAATTAAATAATAAATTAAATAGGAGCGAATGCGGTTAGAAAATTTAGCAATCGAAATTTGATAATTTAAATATGATATTTGGACTCAGTGAATTTTTCTGAGTCAGAAAACATAGTTTTCTGCGTAAAAATGCGCACTGAAAATTTGACCGGCAATACCGGCTACGATCTGTCTGGTACTGTGGCTGAGAAAATTAATTAGAAGTGAATAATTTTCAGAAATAAGAATTTATAATTTGGGAAGCTAGAAATATTTAAAATACGACTTAAAACTCTAATCTTAAAGGTTTTGGTCCAAAGTTGAGCCAACGAACTAAACCAAGTGAATCGGATCTAAGTGGGTCCAAGATCCAACATATATATAGCCTTATTAAGGCCATTCAGCAGCCACAACCACCATTTTCATGAGAAACAAATGGAAGAGAGGTGAGAGGTGAGGGTTCCAACTTCAATTTCAATCTTCAAACCACCATAACTTGGGCTACGGAGCTCCTATTGACGAGCAATTTGCGACCATGCGTCGCTCTTCTCCTCCTCTTCGAGTCTATCTAAGTTTTGTGGTGAGTATTTGACTCTCCTCTGTCCAGTTTTGTTTTTCCTCTTGTATTTCGAATTTGGTTTGGGTTTTGAAAAATCTTGTGATTTTGGTTGTTTAGGGGTGCTTTAGTATGAGCTATTGGCGAGTTCTATCAACCAATTTCGTGGGTTATGGTAAGAAACCCCCTAATCCTTGTGATTTATCAATTTTATGAACCCTATGTTGATTATAAGTGTGAAAATTGATTATGTTAGAATATTGGGTGATTTTAGTGCACAATTGGAAGATTGATATTGCTTGTGGGGCCTTGGTGAGGTTTGGAGTTAAGGGTTAGTGAAGACTTCCAAGAAGAAGCTCAATTATTTTGGCTACAAGAGGTACGGTTTAAGTTTCATTTAAGTACCATGTGGTGTGATGAGAATTCCTAGGCTAGATGTCCCTAAGATTAAGTTTGGATTGTGTAAATGGTTGGTACTAATATGCATAGTTGGTATGTAATGTGAATTAATGATTGGGTTTAGAATTGTGTCAAGTTGTAAGTTTGGTGTGTTGAGAATTTGATGAATTGGATAATGAATATTGGTTTGTGGAATATACATTTAAATTGTGAATTTGGACCGGAGGCCGTGAATCTTAGGCCGGAGTCCGGAAAGAGGTATGGAAGATAAGTTGATGTGTGTATTGTGTGATGGTATAAGAGATTGGATGGATTTTAGATATTGAATGTGTGAATAATTGGTTTGATTATTAAATAATAAGATTTGAGGAATTGAGGTGTGGAATTTGATAGTTTTAGGTTAAATTGTGTAGATGAGGTACGTTTGGTTTTGGTTGAGTGTAATTATGTGGATGTGGTTGAGTTGTGGTCATTTGGATGAGAGGAAATGAATTTGGCTTGTGAACATTGGAAAAATTGGTGATTTCTGTTTTTGGGTAAAAACTTATTTTTGACTAACTTTGGCAGTCCGTAACTCGGCCTCGGAGTTATGAATTCTTCAAAATTGAATTTTTATGAAAGTTCATTCAACAATCTTTTCAACGGTTTTGAAATGGTTGAAAAAGAAATTTTGTAGAAGAAGTTATGTGTGTCGGAAGGTTGGGGTTTGAAAATGTAATCCTGCAACTTTTTAACTTAGTAAAATTTCTGGTAAAAAGTACTCCGACGCGCACGCATGGCTGACGCGCACATGTCACTCATGATTTTTACTCTCTCACCCGTGCGCCTGTCCGACGCGTACACGTATTGATGCAGGTGCCCAATATAAAATCCAGAGGATTGCGCTGGTACTATGCTGGCTTTGTGCGAGGAGCACAAAATGCACCCACGCGTACGCGTGACTGACGCGCACGCATCGCGCTACCTCTCTGCTTCCCATGCCTGCGCATGGACGATGCTCACGCGTCACTTCCTTTTCTCCGCTTCCCACGCGTGCGCGTGGGCGATCCGCACGTGTGACCCTGTTTTCAGCAAAAGTTGATTTTTGAGTTTTTAAAGCCGAATTTCAGACTTCTAAACCTTCATTTTGAGTAATGATGATTGTATAAGTTGCTAAGGATAATGGTGGGAGTGCTGTGTATGCCATGAGCCGAAGGGCTATGTTTGTTAGTGAATTATGGCTGGTTGTGTATTCTGTTGTGAGCCGGATGGCTGTGATAAATATTGATTTATGGTGGAGTATGTATATGCATATGATTGAATGAGATAGAGGTGACGGGTAAAAGACGGCGGAATTGACCACTTGCTCCGGGTATATGATTAAGAAGTGTAGAGATGTTGAGAATGTATGGGAAATGAATTAATAAATTAATCATTATGAAGGAATATGAATAATAATGAGGATGAACTTGAATTTGATTGTGATTTGCCTCCGGATAAGACGCAGTGGTGTCATCCACTTGCTCCTGGTAAGAGGCAAGGTCCTCGAGTAAGATCTAGTGGTGTTATCCACTTGCTCCGGATATGAATTGTGAATGAATTAATGTATGAAAATAAATTGTAATCATTCTAATTATCTGCGGTTAAGGATTCGGATGAATATATGTTGTAAGGTTAAGTTTATGGGGTTTCATGTCAAAAATTGAGGTTGTTGCTAAGTCACTGGAGCTTCCGGCCACTGACGGAGCCGCTGCCAGGTTGATATGGAGCTGTGGCTGTCTCGTTTTGTTAATTCAGTGAGTATCTCAATTTTCGAAAGTTCTGCGTTAGTGTTCTGTTCTGTGTAATGATTTTAGGAGTTAGAATCCAGTATGCTTGTGCCATTTGGGGCTATTTCTACTTCTGAAAGAGAGCGACCAGAGCTGAGATTTTGATTGCCGGTGATTTCAGGTCGAGACGAAAGGAGTTGGTTAACGAGTTGGGTTGTGGTTTCAACTTGTCGAGGTAGGGGCTTTTTGTACAAACTAATTTTTTTTTAAATTGAAAATTGTTATAAATAGATATACTGTGCAAAATATATTTCTAGTGGTTATGTGAGTCTTATGAATTGTCTGATTTTATCTCGAATGAATATGGTTGCCTGTTGGATTGAAATAATGTCTGATTTTGATAAATTTGAGATTTTTGGATTGGTTGATTTGAATGATTTTTGATAATCTGAAAGTTGAGTTTTTGTTTTATTGAAAGCTTATTTGATCTTGAACCTGTTGGAAAGAGTTAATGATTGGTTTTGTTGGGACCCGGATAGGGTTGCAAAGTCCAAGTTTTAAGAGAGATACGGCCAAAATTTTTATAAAATATGAGACTTTATTTGAAACGGTATTTTAAAAAGAATGGATTATGCCTTGAACTGTATTATCGGTAAATGAATTAGTTTTGAATCCCTTTATTAAGAAAATTATTATATTTTGAATGTAAAATATTTTAGAAGAGAATCATGTTCTAAAGTCGATTTAAAGATGAAAACAATCAATTTTAGAATTTGATCAAATAAGCAAATTTGAAGAAGTTTTAATGGAGCTCGATTAACTAATTTTACTTTACAACATTTTAAGAAAAGGTTGAAGTATTTTCTAAAACTTTGATTTAGTGGGACTGAAACACTTTCCGAGCCTTTGGAAACCAATTTAAGAATGAAACTAAAAAATTGGTGTTTGGTTTAAATGATTTGGTTTTGGTTAAGTTAGTGGTTTTGAAATGGGTTCGGAATATTTGGATACATGACTTGGTTTCGGTTTAAATTCTACTTTTAATTATTCAAATCAAGAAGTTAAGGTTTCGGAGGTTTTCAATGAATTTAAGAAATGAGTTAGGTTATTCTTCCCTGAAATCTTGAGACGTCGCTGAAAAATTTTATGATCAAATCTTGATTGAGAAATGAATGAGTTAGAGTCTTTCAAAAAGATTTTGAATTTGGCATGGTTTTGTGATTGTTTGGAAGTGTTGGAAAGATGTGGAAAGTGACTCCGTTTTGAAAAGTGATTCTTGACAAGATGTGAATTGAATACGTTTGTTATTTAAAAGAAAATGGGTCAAGAATGAATTTGAAATAAGTATTGAGCCTGATTGATTATGGATGTCCTCAAGATTGATGAGTTATAGTTTGGTAGGCATAAGGGTCGGGTTCGTCCCGCTTATGCTGATATGAGATTTTTGATAAGTCGCTGGCACTGGGCAAAAATGGTGGTTTAATCCCGCTTGTCGAGGGTGCAGCGCCCGTGTAAGGACGGTGGTTTGATCCTGCTTACGGTGGAGGCAAGGACGGTGGTTTAATCCCACTTGCGTGTTCCGGGCAAGGACGGAGGTTTAGTCCCGCTTGTTTATGGGACCTACGGGTAAAGACGGTGGTTGGATCCTGCTTATCCGAGTCGGGTTTGGCAACGTAACCGACGCGTGAGCTCATGGCCAGTAGGACATGCATGCATCATATGTATTTATGTGACATTGATTGGGTGTGCATATTGTAATTGGTTTGCCTATGTGAATACTTATGTTAATTGCTAACTGCTATAATTGTTATAATTGCTATTGATTGTGTTTGAACTACTTTACTGTGATTGTGTTTGATTGGTTGGTTTGTGATGAATTGGTTGATGATTGAGTTGTTTGGGTCGGGGGCCGTGTTGGATTGGATGGGCTTGAGGCCGTGATTGATATATTGAGTTCTAGTTTTGTATAAAGTATCTGACTGATTCAGCATAGACTTAATAAATCTATGCTAAGAACGGGATGGTCATTTATACCGCGTAGGTAACTGCTTTCATGGTTGTAGTCTAGAAAAGTATGAAAAATTAAACTCTTACATCATAGACTTAATTGAACCTATGTTTGGGACATGTTGGTCAGTCATACTGTTTAGGAAAAACTTTTCAGATTTTACAAGAAAGAAAAAGAATTTTGTTTTAAATTATTTGAGAAATTTACCAAGTCTTCAAAAAGGGATTTCTGGATTTCGAATGTGTACCCAAGGTTTTTGGAAAGGCTCATAAGACAAGCAATGATCACTGTACTCTAAGAATAATTTTATTTTATTTATCTTGTTATAGCAATTTCTGTAATCCTATAGTGAGAACAAGTGATGACGACGTTCTCACTCCTTTACAGGTTATTCCTTTTCAGGATATGGACGACGAAGTTTCAGAAGAGTTATATTCATTTTTCTGTTTATTCGTTATTTTTGTATTATCTTAACTATTATTTTTTTCTCGCCTTTATCCTTATTAAGTTTGTAAGAGGGATAGGTATTTATGATATGTATGTTTGTAAGCTAGTGTTATATATATATATATATATATATATATATATATATATATATATATATATATATATATATATATATATATTAAGGTATTGTATCTGGTTTGTATGTACATGTATGTTTATGTTTTCACGAAAAAATGAAAAGGTTATGTGGTTTTTAAGTTTTAAACATGCTCATATTTTAGTATTAAATATCATAAGAGTCATCGTAAAATTCGAGCTATCAGAGTGGCGCAGCCGGAAGCGTGACATTTTAATAGTTATGGTGTTAAAGTATACCACTCTATCAAGCTTGCCAGCAATGTGCTTAGCGTGATCCAATTTATACATCTCACTCTTGTAACCTAACAGCTGCCCTCCATCTAAATACAATCTAATAAAATAAAATCACAAACACTGAACTCACATTTTACGTTAACTAAATTATTAAATAAAAAATATATTTAATTATTTGACTCTGCTTATAAATTTAATAATTCTTATTCTTCCCAACTAACTGAATTCTAAATTTTTCAAATCAAAATTTTTCTCATCCAACTTAACTTAATTAATTCTTTCACTAATTACCTTCTGAGTCACAACTTACTAATTATTCTAACTAAATTAACTAACAATTTACTTTGTTATACTAATTACCAAGCTATAGACAATAAACAATTACATAACAAATTTTAACTAATATAAAAAATAATTAACAATAAATCTAACTAACAAACAACCTGTAACTAAATTATTTTAATTAACATGTCAAGAGTTACGCTAACTAAACTAGAAAAAAACTAACTCTAAGTAAGTAAAAAATTTAATTCTAACTAAATTATTATTTACTAATCTGAAACTAAGAATGTTGTCTACAATAAATTTTACGTACGTCCAAAAAACAAGATAAAAGAAAAAGACAATAAATTTTTAAAAAAATTGTACAAAAATACAACAAACACAAATGATCCCACTAAATATATATAATATGCCAAACTCTAAAACTCTACATATAGAGTTCATAGAGATCGCCGGGTGCGGCTTGCAAACTCCCCCTAATTACCAATGAAATATAACATTAAAGCTTACACGGAACTAATTAACTTTATTGAATTAAGACCGCTTGTTTTAAACCAAGCGCATCTCGCAAGAGATTTCCCCAAAAACCACACGCGTAAAATATGGTTGTGTAAATTAAACGACCTAGTCAATTGACAATTATACACATACTACTCAATTTACAATTAATCAAATAATACAAATACATTTAGAAAAATTTCAAGAAAATATCCAATAGTGCCATTATTTTCTTTTTTCTTTTTTTTTTCCCTTTCCCATTAAACAGTATGCGCCAACCAGAAATCGCATTTATTTAACTTGTCCTCAACATTGAATGGTCATCACCACCCAAATACGGCTCGTCCGAGACAATAACAGCATCAGCATCCCACCAAGTATCCGCATCAGATTCCGTTACGTTGCCTAACGGCGTCAACACTTTCCTCATGTCACCTACCGTAACGCCGTAACGGCCTTCATCAGTGACGTAAACCTTCTGAACGCCGCCAGATTCAACCCGCACATTCTTTCCCACGCTCCGGCCCCACTCCGCCACCACCGTCGGCTTCCGTTTCCTGAGGCGCGTGTCCCAAATCTTCACCGCCAAATTACCACGCGCGCCCTCTCCGGCGGAGAGAACCACAGAGCGCGACGCTGCAGCCGTGGAACCCGACGGCTCATCGTGGATGTCGTAACCCGAAACGACGCCGTCCAGCCTCTCTTCGTAATCATCGAAATCGAGACCCAATCCAAACCCTATGCTATCCCACAATTTCACGACGCTCTTGCTGTTGGCGATTTCCGAAAGGGAAAAAATATCACCAATGCTACGACGTCGTTTAAGCCAACTGTTGTCGTTTTGATTCTGAACGTCGTCCTCATCGACGACGTCGTTTCCATTTGCGCCTCTCACTCGAAAATACTCGTTCACTCGTTGAAAACTGGAAAACACGGAGAGTTCATTTTCGTGTCCGTCTTCAAACTCCGACGACGATGACAAATCCGAAATGGCATCGTCGTTGTCGGAGCTTGTGTAATCATCGTCGGAGCTAAACGAGATTGAGGGAAGTGAAGGGGCTTTGTTGCGGAACCTGATGATGAAGATGGTGACTCTGTTGAATATGCCGCCAACGGTGGCGACTAGAGCGAGAATCAAAGCGCCCCATTTGCAGAAACTGTAGGCTATGGAAACAGATTGGATTCCGGCGATGGAGGTTGAAGTGATCTGAGAAGGGAAAGATGGGTTCTGCAGTGTACTGAGACCTGCTTGGAGATCGTTGAGCCTGTCTATCAATGGAACTTGCATTTTTTATATTTTTTATTTTTCTGTATGTGTGGGGGGTTTTTGAGAAAAACAAATGATGGTTTTCAATTTGAGAAGGTGCACCTAAAACAGTGACAACTGGAAAGAGAGAAGCTTGTAAGGAAGGGGCGAGGGATATATAGAGGAAGAAACAACAAGGACAGATGTGGAACGATAATGTTAAAAACTAAATTTATCGATTATTAATTAATTATGAGAGAAAAAGCCTCGAAACTAACGAAAAATAATATACAAAATTACAAACTATTAATTAAAATATTAATTAATTTTAAACAACAATAGCCAATAGGTAATAGTTAACATAAAAATAAAAAATTATTTGGAGATCAATATTATATATCTTATTTGAATAATATTAATTAATTTTTTATTTAGAAACTATAAAATATTTTTTTATAAGAATAAAAATATTTTAAAGCTTTAATAATATTAAATCTATAAATAGTTATATCATAAAATAATTATTTATTATATTTTGATATTTTAAACACTTATTAATAAAATTATTTTTTTAAATTTAAATTTTTATAAAATTTATTATTTTTTATCAATTATTAATTAATAATATTTAAAAATATAAATTAAAATTATATTATTAAATTATTAAAATAAAATATTAGATTAATAATTAAAAATATTAATAAAAAATAATAAATTATACTAATTTTTTCATATTTTTTTATTTCTTATTCATAAAAATTAAGATTAGAATAAGAAAAATGGTTGGAGCAGAGGGAAATAGGGAATGGTGATTCCACGTGGGACAAAAAGCAAAAAAAGATTGGGATGGCTGAGTCATGAGATGCTCTTAAACGTAAATGGTAGGACCAGTTTACTGGGAACAGGTCATTTCTCGAACCTGGAATTTGTGGTTGTTGAGGACTTAAGGTCACTGAATACTTCTCCTGTAGAATTTTGACACGTGGTGATAGGCCTTTGCCCTGTATGTGTTTACAAATGCAATTATTAGCTGCCGCTTAATTGAAATAATTTTAATTTATTATCGGAGGTTGTTTATAAAATTATATTATTCTTTTTAAAATACAATTTTTAAAATTTAATTTAATATACCTAAAATTTGTACATATATATCTAAATTATATATCATTATATTAAAAAAATATTTGTTATACTCTTATTATTTGAATAATTATCCAAATAAATAAATATAACTAAAAAATTAAATAAAATAATTTACTAAGAATAAGTTACTTCTAACAATAATTTACTGCCATTTTTACCATGATATGCAAGTATTTTTAATTTTTAAAGTGTCTTATTGCTAGAATTTTTCAAAAAATACTCTCTTAAAATTTTGAGATTAACTATTATTAAGTTTTCTATGAGTAAATCTCATAAGAATTGATAATGGCAGCACCTGCTGCATTTCAGGGGTTAGGAGGAATATTGGAGGTGTTGGAGGAAGATCAAATTATTAAATTTGGGAAGAAGGATATAAAAAAAGGTTTGGAGAAGTGTATAAGAAGTCTAGTTGAAAAATTAATGGTTGATCGTAAGTTCAATGCTGGTACGTAAGAGGCTACTCTATTTGCGATATGGAGATCGACAGTCGGTGAGCTTCAAAATTTTAGATCACGGTGGCGACATATTTCAATTTTTCTTTGAAAAGGAAATTGAGATTATTAGGATTGAGAATGGAGCCCCTTGGCTATTTAAAATTATATTCTCAACTTAAAGAGATGGAAAGGAGAAGATTCAATTGTGGAAATTGAATTCCTACAAGTGCTTATATGAATCTAGTTGTGGAGTTTACCAGAACATTGTAAAATAAAATAATTAGGTAGGAATAGCTGGGGAGAGTGATGGAAAAGTGATGGATGTTGACTTATTTATTTTAAGAGGAAAAGAGGAGCAAATAATTAAAGTGCAGATTGGGTTGGATGTCACAGGGGAGATAAAAATGTGATCGAACTGCAAGTCAAATATGAAAGAATAGAAAATTTTTGTTACTATTGTGGATTCTTATGACACGAGGCTCGCGAAAGAGAAATGGGGACATTGGGTCAGAGCTGAACAATTTGGAAGGAGGGTCAGCTCCCAAAAAGAGAACCAGAACCCAAATTCTGACTAGCTGTCAGAGAAGAAATACCAAAGAGTTAGAAAGCCAACTCCGTTAAGTCTAATTAAAAGCTTTGCAAGTCTCTCGGTTAATGAGGCTAACACGCGAAAAGGAGTTGAGGATGATGAGGTGGAAAGTAAAACACAGAAAGAAAAGAGGAGGATTTTGGTCCTTGCTGATCAGCCAATTCAAGAAAAGCAATATAACAGTGAAAAAGCAGCACAGATGGAGAATAGAGAAGAAAATTCAGAACAGAATGATAACTCAGATGGCATATTTTTTAGTGCTTTGGTCAATGCACCTGAGGCCAAAGAAAAACACAAGTTGAGTTTGAAGCAGATGGCAAGGAAAGCTAAAATGAGCAACAAGGTGACAGGGAGTTAAAAGGAGAACAGAGAAAAAGGAGGATATGACAGCAAGTAATAAGCATTGTTCGATAGAAACAAGTCAAACTGAGAAGGGGGAGGGTGCCGCCCGACAATTGGCACACAAGGATCCATGAAGATGACAATGTGTAACTGTCGGGATTTGGGAAAACCCCTTACAGTTCACAACATTAAAGGAATTGTTAAATCCCATTCTCCTGAGGTATTGTTTCTCTGTGAAACCAAAAATAATACCTCGCATGTGGAGAGGGTGATTAAGGATGTTGGTTTCTCGAATTTGTTTTTCTTGGACCCGATTGGACAGGTAGGAGGATCAATGGTTGCTTGGAAGGAGGAAACGAAGGTGCAAATCAAAGCTTTTGAATCTTTTCTAGTGCACTTTGCATGGGAGGACGGTCAAAATACAAAGACATAGAAAGTTTTAGCTGTGCACCTCCACACAAATAAAACTATTAGAGAAGCTCAGTTCGGACAATTACTTTGGATTATGAATAACTCGGGAGAGCATCGATTGGTGGTAGGAGACTTCAATGCTATAAAGGCCCACCATGAGAAAGAGGGAGGGAGGATGAAAGTAACATCATCCATTCAGAAATTCAATGATTTTATTAATAAAGCTGAATTGGTGGATTTGGAATATGAAGGCAAGAAGTTCACATGGAGTAGTAGGCAATTCGGAGGCAATTTTATTTAAGAAAGACTAGACAAAGCACTTGTTTCGACAAAATAGAGAGCAGAATATCCAAACAATTTCGTGTCTTATTTGGATGGTACAAAATCTTATCACTGCCCCTTACTCATTAATTCAGAAAAGGAAGAAAGAAGGTCAAAAAGAAGATTCAAGTTTCAAGAGCGTTGGTGCGATAAAGAATAGGTATCGAAAATTGTTAAACATGCTTGGGACTTGGAAGTAGTGGACTTACCCATGTTCAAATTGGCTGCAAAACTAAAACATTGCAGGCATAAACTGTTTGAATGGCAAAAATCAGCAGCTTCAAATTTAAAACAGCAGATCCGAAGAGTGCAGGGGAAATTGAAAGAAGAAAAAGAAAAAGGAGTAGATGCAGATGGCATAGTAACAAGGATATTGGAGGCTGAGTTAGAAGAGAACTTGGAGCAGGAAGAACGGCTTTGGAAGAAAAAATCTTGAGTGAAATGGCTAAATTGGGGTGACAAAAACACAAAGTTCTTTCACTCTAAATTTCAGTCAAGGTGCCGGAGGAAGAAAATCCAAGAACTCGTAGATGACAGTGGTAATGTGGCCTCTGATCAACAAGGTATTGCAGCTCTAGCTTAGGAATATTTTGTTAATATATTTACTTTTGATAATCCAAGGGAACCTACGGAAGTTCTAGAAAAAATTTCTACAAAGGTAGATATTCGCACCAACCGAATGCTCACTAGAATAGTAACAGGCAGTGAGATTAAAGCAACAGTGTTTTCTATATATTAATCCATCATTTTCAGCTCCAGGAGATGATGGGTTTACAAGAAAGTTTTTTCAATTTTATTGGGAGCTAATTAAGAAGGATGTAGCAGTCAAGTGTTTCTTTTCAGGAGGTAAATTGTTGAAAGCTTTCAATCATACAAATATTTGCCTTATTCCAAAAATTAGAAATGCTAACACTATGAAGCACATTAGACCAATCAACCTTAGTAGTGTTTTCTATAAAATTATTTTTAAGATTTTGGTACAAAGACTACAACATGTAATAAATCAGGTGATAAGTGATACTCAGAGCGCTTTCATTAGAGGAAGATTGATTAGCGATAATATTTTAATTGCGTATGAGTTTATGCATTTTTGAAGAATAAGAGTTATTGAGACTATGAATTGGCTCTGAAACTTGATATGAGCAAGGCTTATGATAGGGTTGAGTGGATTTTTGTGTGGGAGATTATGAGCAAGATGGGATTTTGCAAAAAGTGAATGGACTGAATAAAAGAGTGTGTGACAACTGTTTCCTACTCTGTTACTGTGGAAGGTCAACCTCATGGTTTTTTTTAAACCATGCAGAGGATTACGTCAGGGTGATCCTCTCTCCCTCTATCTATTTTTGTTCTATGTAGAGGGTTTTTCCCGTTTGCTCCACAGAGAAGAACGAAGGCTAGAGTTTTCTGATTTGAGATTGAACCCCAGATACCCTAAGGTCAGTCATTTATTCTTTGTAGGTGATTCTATTTTGTTTAGTAAAGCGAAAACGAAAGATTGCGAAAGTTTACTAAAGTTGTTTAAAGACTATGAAGAAGTGAGTGGTCAGATAATAAATTTAGATAAGTCTTCTGTTTTCTTTATTAAGAACACTCTTCTATCAGTCCTTGATCAGCTGGCTGCCCTGTTGTCTGTATCACATGTTGGTTGCCAGAACAAGTATTTAGGCCTTCCAACAATGGTCAATAGATCGAAAAAAGAGACATTTAATTTTGTCAAAGACAAGGTTTTGCAAAAACTATAGCATTGGAAGCAAACTTTGCTTTCAGCTAGTGGCAGAAAGGTTTTAATAAAAACAGTGGCAACTACAGTGCCTCTATACACACTGAGCTGCTTTAAGCTCCCCGAGACACTATTAGAGGACATCCAAAAGTCAATAATGCAGTTTTTTTTTTGGGGCCAAAAGAACGCAGAGAGGAAGATGTAGTGGATTAATTGGCAGATTGTTTGTAGACCAAAGAACAAAGGTGGTATGAATTTTAAGGATCTCAGGGCTTTTAACTTGGCTATGTTAGGAAAACAGGGTTGGGGGTTGATCTCTCGGCCTCACTCTCTAATTTACAAGGTCTATCAAAGCAGATATTTTAAATTTTCAACCTTCCTATGCGCAGAAATAGGTAATAGTCCATCTTGGGGTTGAAAAAGTGTTCTGAAAGGTAGAAAGGTTTTGGAGAAAGGCATTTTTTAGAATATTTAAAGGGGACATTCAGTTAAAATCTTAGAGGACAACTGAATAAAGCAAATTCAACCAAATGAAATTCAAATTCTCAACCATTCACACAATCACTCGATTTGGGTTTTTGAACAACTTTTACCAGATCAAACTTGGAATCGAGAGCTAATCACCTCAACATTCACACAAAGCGTAGTGCAAGCAATCATAACCACAAGCATCAGAACAACAGAAGATATGGTTATCTGGAATAAAGAGAAGAATGAATGCTACTTGGTTGCCTCTGGATATACGTTGGCCTTTCAGTTCTTCTATGCACCAGTTGAGTTTTTGCCAGAACAATGTAGAAGGAGAGAAATCTGGAGTTCAATTTGGAAGTTAAAATGCCAATCCAAAATTAAAATTTTTCTATGGAAAATAATACATGAAGGCTTATCAGTCAAAGAAAGATTATACTCCAGAATCCAAATGGTGAACCCAATCTGCAATTGATGTGACGCTACAGTGGAATCAACTCTCCACTGCCTCACTCAGTGCCCGAAATCAAAGAATGCTTGAAAAATAGCAAGCCTTCTCTAGACAAACAAAGAAACAAAAATATAGAGATAGTGGTTATGGCTCCAAGAACAACTCAAAGAGAGAAGAAAAATGTAAAAAGAAACTCATTTGTCAGCAATACTAATCTAGTAGATTTGAAAGATGAGAAACTTGAAAATTTTTGAAACCAAAGTCATTTCTCTTCAAAAAGTAGTAGCTTTTACAAGGTTCGAAACTCTGGAAGCAGTGGCTAACCTCCATTAATAAAGCTTTAAGAATAACGCTCGTTCTCCAAAAAATCAAAAACTCTTCCTTTTTTATCATTTTACCCTTTTTTACGTTTTTCAGTAACGATTTTTATCTTAATTAAGAGTTAATATCTAGCACTTTTGTTTAGTTGAAAAATTCTCATTTTTCTCTTGCTGTAAGTCCAAAATGAGTCTTTTATTTTATTGCACCAATAAAATTTGTCTTTGGAAATAAAAACAATAATTTACGGTCAAAAATTAAAATTGTTATTTCTATTATAAAATTAGGTATTTGATATGTACAATTACTATTACATCTTTATTTACTATATTTCTTATCAAATAGTTCTTTCGGTTAATATTGAGAAAACTTACTTTTAAATACTTTTCATAAGTAAGCAGTATAATATTTTTCGTTATTAAATAAATTTTAATTTTTTATTTATTATATTCTATATTAATAATTTAAATTTAAAATTTTGTAAAATATTTAATTTTTTTATTTTTTTAACCTTTAATAACAAATTAATTTGCAAAAATTACTACACACTTATTTGGAATAGTTTGAAATAAAAAATTTATTCACAAGAATACGTATAATAAACAAATATATTTGTATTTTATTGTTCAAAATATTGAAAATCATTCTCGACCATTTGTATTATTAAATAAATATTTTTTTATAATAGTTACGTAGAATAATACTCAATTTGACACCTAAAATTTAAGGTTGGAAAATAATTTTTAAATTTATGATTGACTCAATTTGAATTTTAAATTTACAACAGTAACTCTTATTAACTTTTGAGTTTATCTCCATTAATATCGTGCTAAAATCTACTAGAACGTCGACGTCTAAAAATTTAGTTGATTCTGTAACATCCTCACAAAAACGATAATAACAAGTTTAATTTGTGAAATTTGAGATTTCAAGAAAAATCTTCTAAGAGCTCTAATAAGTCTCAATCACATAAAACTTGAAGAATCCAAATAGCGACTAATTAATATACCAAATCAGTACATCGATAATAAAGATCAACTCAAGAATTAATATGAATTACAATTATAAAGGCCAAACTAAAATTTAAAACTTAATTTGAGCCTAGCTTTAAATTTTAAAGGCCAAATTAAATATTAACTCTAGCTACATATAATATATTTGAAAATATAATTAATTAGAATATATTCTTAACCTTAAAAGTTAAAACAAATGATTGAGATGATCACTTAGAGTCTTATTATTAATAAAATGTGTGTCAAACACATATTTTAAAGATACTAAAATTTAAAATTTTACATAAAAACGTAAAAAATGTAAAATTTTGAAGTTTCTTATACATTAAACAAAATTTCACTTTGATTCCGTTAACTAATTTTTTTTATGAAACATTTTGGTTAAATTTATTATAATTATAATTATTTTATTGTTATTATTGGTTCTACTATATGGTGGTCGGTTTTAAAAACAGAAAACTTTGTCGCCTTGTGAAGTGGTTGAGTGTGCTTGTTTTGCTAGTTGTCTGGTTGTTAGGCGGATGGTCACAACTCTCTACACATGACTCGGATTTCCCTTATCAGACTACATATAATTGTTGATGATCTTTAGAATTTTCTTTAACAGAAATCTAAAAATTCAAAAGATATCGTAAACACTGAATTTGTTGAGTGCTATATGAACATTAAAAATTAGTCATTAGAATACATGTAAATATCTGAAGAATATATATAATAATTATATACAAATACGTAATATATATATATATATGATTAGTATTTGTTGAATCCAAAAACTATATAAAGGAATGACAAAAATAATATTACGGATAATAAAATATTGTGACTCGCAATATTTGTTATCATTATTGTTTGTCTCTATATTTTTATTGAGTTGTCATGGTATTTTCTTGAGAAAATTAATTATATAGACAATTAAGAATGATAATTTAGAAGAAGGACCATTATATAAAAATTATTAGTAAGGGCCTACAAACTATTAATTAAAAGAAAGTATTACACATATTTTATATATTACCATTTACCACCATAATTCTCTTTCATTTATGCTTTAGATTTTACTCCACTTCACTGCATGATTGAATTTTCTGTATGCTTCGTTGAGTCATTGTTGTACATCTAGATTATTATTTGAGAGATATTGGATTATTGCGTATGTGTTTATATGGCATTACTTGAACAAAGTATTTGTTGGGTGTAGAAAGTCAGAGAAATCTCCTGTTTTGTGTGTAAGGCAATGGGAGGTACCTACAAAGACACGTTATTGCTAAAGTTAGTAAGTGTTTTGGAAAAACTGGTGAAAGTTTCAGAGAGATGACATATCTTTAAAGATTTGACCTCCCATTTAACATAATCATGGCTCCTTACTGGGCCACCGGAATGCCCAGCTAGCCTTGATGAAGCTTCACTCGGACGTGGCACAAGAGAGATGTTAGGGCATGTCTGGAACAATTTCCCTTAGACATGTTAGTCGGCTAGCCCACCATTCATGTTTGTATAGTTGATTTTAGGTAACAATGAGGTAGGTTTCTTTGCTATGAGTTCTCGACAAGTTATGATCCCGCGTGGTGTGGGTATACCAATTCGGGGTCCGGCGTGCCCTTATTAAATGCCGCTTATGTAATAGATGATTCTATGGCCATAAATTCCAAGGGGGTAATCATAGTTTCGTCTCGTGTGTTATCGAAGTTTCTATAAGGCTGGTTTTCCTTGTTTGCCCCTTATTTATGCGATACAATTATTATTTTGCCATAATGCTCATGTTTTGTGGTGTTCCAATGTTTCATGCATGCCTCCAAGATTGCTGGTTCCAGTTTTTTCCATTATAAGGTTCGCTATCTGAATTTTTATTATATTTTGAGTGTTTTCTTCCTTGCTTAGGCACCACTTAAATAAACATCCTAAAAATAACTTTATCTAAAGACGCCTACGTGGTAAAATCTAAGCTATACATTCTAAAGTTACACTTTTAACTACATAACACTTAAAATCATAGCTTTTTTATGAAAAGCGTCACCTAATGGAAAAAAGTAAATTAGAAGATTTAAGAGAAGAAATAATTAAATTATCAAAATTAATAGATCAAAAACTAATAATTTTAACTAATGTTAATTGTAATGACACCAAATTCTTAAAATCAATACAAAATGATTTTTCTCAAAATCTTTATTTTACTATAAGTTTTATTGAAGGACTTCAAAAACCTGAAAAAACTTATATTTCACATGGAATTTCTAAAAAATGCTACCATGAAAATGATTTCCCACATCTTTATCATACTTTTAACTCACAATTAAATTCTATAGTAGATATGCTTGAAGAAATATTAGTATTCATAAATTTTCAAAGAAATAAGGAAAAAGAGGAATCTAATATAAACGAAATATTAAATAAATATTTTCAGAAAGAGAACTCTAAAGAAGAAAAAACTAAAAATATAGCCAACATAACAAAACTAAAAGTAAAACCACCATTGAAATTATGAATATTGAAGAAAAATTAGAAGAAGTTACGATGCTTTTTAAACAATTAAAAATGGCTCAAGAAAATAATATTATGGAACAAGAATTTCAAATAGAAGAAGAATTAGTAAATTCTGAAAATATAGAAAATGAAGAACACATCCTAGATTATTCAAGTGATGAAGAACCAGCAATTCCAATACAAGTAAAAAATGAAGCTGGAACATCTAAGGATAATCAATCTCAATTTAAATGGGAAACAGGTTCTGAAAATTATGCTTTTAAAAAGGGATTTATAAATAAAAATTCAAAGTATACAACAATACTATCAAAGTACGTTCCTAAGATCCAGGAAACGGAAGGAGATAGAATGCTTGATTTAGACTGTAAAAAGAATGAAAAAGAAAATTTCAAGAACTGGTTGAATTCCTTTTTATTAGAAGCCTTTACTAATCCAAAACTTAGTGAATTGTCTGGAGGAGATATCTGGAATTATATAGGGTTTCACACTAAAGGAACTGTAAGAGATTATATGACATCAATAGAAAACCAAATAATAGAAGAATTAGCAACAAAAACAACAGTTTACGATAAGATATTACATATAATGATGATTCTGTATAAAGAATTTTTTGAAAAAAATAGTAGATCATAGACAAGAAGTCTATGATAAAGAATATCAAGAAGCAAAAAATCATTTAGCTAATATTCAAATATATGATTTATGTAATGTGGAATCTTACATATGTGAATACAGAATACATTATTATAAACTAAAAGAAGAAGATAAAAATCATTATCTTAGTATGTATATAACAAAACTTCCATACCCTGCTAATGAATTTATAATGGGAAGATTTATAAGAGAAATAAATAGAGGAACAATTGAAAATAATTTTGGCGGAGCAACCTCTGCAATAAGAGAGGAAATAAAAGAACGTTGTATGCAAGACGCAACTCAGAAAAGATTTGAAAATATAATTAGAATTTGCTGTCAGGATAATGAAGAAATACCTCAAAAATATGGTCTTAATAAAAATTTTCAAAGAAAAAGAAAATATCAATTTAGAAAAAGAAAATACTATCCAAACTGGAGAAAAAAGAGGTATTTTAGAAAAAGAAATAACAATAAAAACAAAAAACAAAAAAATAACTATTGCCCAAATAAAAAAAAAATTGTAAGTATTGGTATTGCCAAGAAGAAGGACACTATGCAAATGAATGTCCAAAAAAGAAGGATGAAAAAGACCTTACCAAACAATTAGAAATTGCTAAGTCTTGTTTCATGAAACCATTAGAAGAATCAGATGATAACTTAGACTATATCTTTGAATATGTCTCAGAAACAGACTCAGAGACTGAGTAATAATGCCACATTTATTACTATAAAAATAACAGAAAAATTTGTAAATGCTTTCATAGATTCTGGAGCAACACAATGCTTTGCTAGTACAAATATAAAACTCGATTGGAAAAAATTAAAGAAACCATTAAGAGTTAGAATAGCTGACAAATCAATACATAAAATTGACCAAAAAGCAGAAATGGTTGAAATATTTATTCAAAATTATAGGTTCATTGTTCCATCCATATATATGTTAGATTCGGGGATGGATTTTATCATAGGAAATAACTTCTTAAAATTATATCATCCTTTCATTCAAGAATTAACATATATAGTTTTAAAAGCTCCACACGATTCCTCAATAAATCAAAAATAAAAACGTATAAAAATACCAACTACTACCATAGATAAGATTTTAAAATTTAAAATATTTTCTATATTAGAAACATGTTATTTAAATTTATATTTTCAGATAAATATTCCAAAAAATAATCTTGAAATAAAAATAGAAGAACTTCTGGATGAAATTTGCGCTGAAAATCTTTTAGATATTAAAAATACAAATAAAGAATTAGTAAGCATTAAATTAAAAGATCCTACAAAAGAAATAAATGTTCCAAATAAAATTTCTTATTCCGCAAGAGATAGAGAAGAGTTCTCATTAGAATGTAAAGATCTTTTGGAAAAAGGAATTATAAGATTAAGTAAAAGTCCTCATGCGGCTCCAGCCTTTTATGTCGAAAACAATAATGAAATTAAAAGGGGAAAACGAAGAATGGTAATTAATTATAAGAAAATGAATGAAGCAACGGTTGGTGATGCTCATAAACTTCCAAGAAAAGATTCTATTTTAGAAAAAATCAAAGGAGCAACTTGGTTTTCATCTCTTGATGCAAAATCAGGATATTGGCAACTTCGTTTAGACGAAGAAACAAATAAATTAACTGCTTTTACTTGCCCAACAAAAGAATCAACAAGTGTGTTGCTCTATGAATGGAATGTTTTACCATTCGGATTAAAACAAGCCCCAGGTATCTATCAAAGATTTATGGAAGAAAATTTAAAAGAGTTAAATGAATTTATCTTAGTTTACATTGATGATATATTAATTTTTACAAAACAGGATAAAGAAGATCATTTTCAAAAATTATTAATAGTTTTAAAAAGATGCAAAGAAAAAGGATTAGTTCTTAGCAAAAAGAAAGCAAAAATAGCAAGACAAGAAATAGAGTTTCTTGGGTTAATTTTATCCACTCAAGGAAAGCTAAAACTACAACTAAATATTTTAGAAAAGATAAATTTATTTTCTAATAAAATAGAAGATAGAAAATAATTACAAAAATTTTTAGGATGTATAAATTATATTTCTGATCAAGGATTTTTAAAGAATATAACATAATACACTAAAAACTTATTTCCAAAAATAAGTACTAAAAAAGAATGGAAATGGGAAGAAAAAGATAGTATGCAAATTCAAAGAGTCAAAGAATTATGTAAAAAGCTTCCGGAACTTTATATTCCAGAAGAAAACGACTACTTAATAGTAGAAACAGATACTTCAGACATAACCTGGTTAGGATGTCTAAAAGCTAAGAAAACTATAAGAAGTTGGAAACAAGAAAAAGAATCACTAGATTCTAAATATTCCCCAAAAGAATTACTTTGCAGGTATATTTCAGGGATTTTTACTCCAACAGAGCAGAGATATACTACTCATGAAAAAGAAACTCTAGCAGCAATTAAATCTCTTAAAAAATGGAAAATTGATTTACTACCCAAAGAATTTACATTAAGGACAGATTCAAGTTACCTAACAGGTTTCATTCGATACAATTTAAAGGTTGATTATAATCATGGGCGACTGGTAAGATAGCAATTATTTTTGTTACAATATCCAATGAAAATTGAATATATTAAGGGTAACAAAAATGTTATTGCAGATACATTAACAAGAGAATGGAGTTCGTTTACAACGCATTGAATCAAGAAATTCAAAAATATCAGCAGGAACTCGAAAAATGCAAACATTGTCAGCAGATAAGGACACAGATCAAATCCCTCAAGAAGGCCATTGAAACAATGAAATCAACACAACAAGCAAAATCATCAGAGTTCAGCCAGCTAAGCATGGTGGACAAACCAGGTGAAGAAAAAATTTCAGAAAATAAAACAATTGCTGAAATTATTAAAAAATCCACACAAGATAAAAATATTATGTAATTTATAATGGCCCCATGAAAGGAGTATATGATGCCTAGAAAAAAGCAGCACCATTCACACATCAATCAAAGATAGTTCATAAAGGAGGATTTTTAACATTAGAAGAGGCAAAGAAATCCTTCAGGGAATATGAAGCTCTTCATCCAGAGCAAATCCTAAAAAGAGCAGATAAAACTCCAATTCAAGCCCAGAGAACAGGAATAATGAGAAACATTCCTACAAGGACTGAAATCAAGGAAAAGAAAAGGGTCTGTAGATCAAATCTCAGAGAAACCCTTAATATAATCCTGAATTGGACTGAAGAAAAAAGGACAAGTCTGGGATACTATCCTATTGCCAAAGAACAGCTAACAAAGCTGGTTATCTTTCCAGAGGCTTCCCCATCTGACACTTATCAGTTTTTCCAGTATGGATTAATTGATATAATTTTAATTTTTAATGATCTAAAAATTATTAGTGAGTTTTCTGCAGGATTCGTTGATGCAGTAAAGAGATTTAAAAATATGATTGACAATGTAAATCTAAGGGATATATTCCTAAAATTTACAAATAGTCAACCTATTTTTAATGAAGAAGAAGAATGCTTAGTTCCAGCACACCAAGTAATATTCATGTCCGTCTTCACAGGAAACTTTCAACCAATTGATCAAATTCAAGATTTAACAATCTACAGTCATGAAGGAAGACTAGCCAGTACATTAGCAAGGGTCTTTGAAAGAACTCAAAATATAACAAAGGAATCTCACACAAGAATTAATTATAAAAGCAGAAATACTCTGCTTGTATCCAGTAAAAGAAATGAAATTGAAGAAAGAGAGATGAGACTCTTGGTGGAATTTGAATCTGCATTCTACAATCTATCCAGACTCTTAGAGAAGCTCCCTGAAGGGATAAAAAGGAATCTCTGCTATTTGATAAAAGACAGAGAAGACCACAAGTGCCAGCTATGTGCCTCAGAAATATCTGAAGAAAGCAATAATGAAATGGAATCCACCCACATGATAAAAGAAGAGGACAGTACATCCACCCACATGATAAAAGAAGAGGATAGTGCATCCACCCATATGATAAAAGAAGAGGACAGCGCATCTGAAGCATCCCTCAACATTATTGTATAATGACGTAAGCGCTTAGGTCACAGAGCACCAACAATGTAGCTGGTGCAAGATAATAAAACAATGATGTAAGCAATGACGTCATAAGAAGGGTAAAGATGGTAATTGTCCATCAGACCCAACCATTATAAATAGAGTGCTTAGGCAATAGAAGAAGCATCAGAAAATAGAAAGCAGAAGGCTAAGAGTACTCATATGCTAGGAGAGCAAAGAGGAAGCTGCCGAGGCGATTCTGTAGTCTGACAAAAGAATTCCCTTAGGAAAAATAGTTTTAAACTCCCCTCTGGAGTTAATATCTATAATCTCCCATTTGGAGATAAAAACACCTTATGTAAAATATACTAAATAAAGGAAGTTTTTCTCCAGAAAGGTATGTCTTTGTCCTAATCTCTTAGTTATGAATTATTTAGAAAGTTTAGAATTAACGAAAGAATCTGATTATGATAGATTAACTGCTTTATTAGATAACGAAAAATAGGCTGTTCTAAAAACAGAACTAAATCTCAAATCAAATGAAAATTTTAATAAACAAAATCTTTTAAAAGAAGTTTTTAATAGAAAAAATATAATATACTATGGAAAAATTCAACTTGAAGCCCCTGTAAAAATAAAATCTGCTAATGGAGAACTTGAAATAGCTTTGATAAATGATGAAGAATTAAGTAAACAAATTGGGAAAATTAAGGATCAACAGAAAAGATCTAAAATTGGATGGATTCATATTAGTACCATACAAGTTTTAATCAAATCTACATATATGAAATGAATTAATTCACCAATAAGTCTAGCAATCTGTGACAAAAGAATCACTGATGACCCGATAGATCAAATAATCGGAATTGTTCATGAAAATTTGGCAAATGTAAATGTTAAATTTAATGCCCATCTTGGATATGCTATACCTTTATCAACTGAAAATCTTGGTAGATCTATAAGTTTAGCTTATAAATTTCATAGAAAAAGTTTAATGGAACAAGATGATGAACCATTTTCAATTACATATGCAATAAATTATGCTTTAACAAATAGCCATCGTAGTATAATATTTAAAAATAGAGAAAGAATTTATGTTGATGAATTATTTCAGAAAATTGTAAAAACAGAAATACCAAAATATAAAGCTATTGAAAACCCAGTTCTATTATTAAAAGAACCATCAAATAGATCGGTTTCATCAAATTTTCAAATAAGAGAATCTAAAATCAATAGTCCCTTAAGTTTATCTAAATTAAAAATTAAAGAAGAAAACTCTAAAATAAAAGAATTAACAAAAAAGGTCAAAAAATTAAATGAAACCCTAAATACTAAACTATGACAATAAATAAGGAAGAAATATATGTAACTTATCAAGATAAAAAACAAGAGCTCTTTGAGAGAGAGAATCGTTTGAACTATTTACAGTTCTCTGAAATAAATCAGAGAGCATTTAAAGCTCTAAAAATAATCTATAACAAGTTAAAAAGAGAAGTTGAAGAGCTAGAAAAATTAATAGAATCTCTGGAAAATAGTGATGAGTTAATGATAGAGTTTGCAGAAATTCTAAAATAAATAATGATAAACAAAACTAATTTAGGAAGATTACCTAATTTATGAGGCATAAAAAGATTGAAAAACCAGAAAATAAAATAAAAAGGAAAAGAGTGAAAAAATTAAAAAATAAAATAAAGGAGTATAAAAGAGAATTAAACAATCTTCAGATCGAAATTGATGACCTTATAATAAAAAGGTTAGAAATAAGAATAAATATAAACAAGTTAGAATTAAATCTGAGAAATTTATAAATGTTTGGAAAACCATATTACAATTAAAATTGTTGAAGGATAGTTAGAGAAAGTGTAAAAGAAGGATTATAAATATACATCAAGAACTAGTAATAAATAATCATTTAACAAATACGAGAGAAATTACAGAAATGGTTAATACTCTATATTATGAAGCTGAAAATTATTTAAATAAAGCACCACTAATTGAATTCAAACAAACTTATTCGAAGCAAAATATGAAAAGTTAATAAAAATTTCGAAAGAAGAATTAAAAGAAGGGTCGAAATTGAAAAATTGGTATCAGAGCCAAGTTAACGATTAAGGGTAACACTTTCTCTTTAGGCAACACTTTTAGTAATACGCTTTTAAGTCAATAACAGCCACAAAAAAACGTCTTTACAAAAAGATGAAATTGGCATCTTTACTGTAGCATCCCCTTCCTTGCTTTGCTTTGCTTTGGTGATTTCTGGGTGTTACGTAAAATTCGGTCAAATCGTAAATAATTAAATAATTAATTAAATATAAATGAAAATGGTTGAAAAATTTAACGATTGTAATTTGACAATTTAAAGATGATATATGGACTCAAAGAATTTTTTCGAGCCGAAAAGCATAATTTTTTGCGTAAAAACGCGCATTAAAAATTTGATCGGTAGTACCGACTGAGATTTATCTGGTAAATCGATACTGCATCTGAGAAAATTAATTATTAATAAAGAAGGTTAAAAAGTTAAAATGTATAATTGAGATAATAAAAATATTTAAAACGTAGATTAAAACGCTAATATTAAAGGTTTTTGTTTAAAATTGGGTCAAAGAGGTCATATATGTGAATTGAGTCCGAATTAAACCCAAACCCAACATATATATACCTTTATTAAAGTCATTTCAGCACTAACACCACCATTAATTAATGTTTCATGCTGAAAATGTGAAGAGAGGTAGAAGAAAAGAGAGACCCTAACCTTTGAAACATTCAATCCATCATAATTTTCTTTTCGGTGTTCTGATTATTACACCGTTTACGACCACACGAAATCCTTCTCATCCTCTACAGTTCTATCTAAAAGATTGGTAAGAATATTGTTTTCATATCCCATTTTTGCAGTTTATGATAATTTGAATTTAAGCTTTGGGTATTAAGAAATCTTGTGGTTTTGGTTGTTTAGAGGTGCTCTAGTATGAGTTATTATTGGTGAGTTTCATCAACTATTTCCTTGGGTTAAAGTAAGAAATTCTCAAACCCTTGTGATTTATGAAATTTTATGAAATTGTGTATATTAGAGCATTGGGTAATTTTGGTACACTTCGGGAACTTGAAAATTGCTTGTGAAACTGTTGGGTGGAGTTAAGACTTGGTGAAAATTCACAAGCGAAGAGTTGAGTTTTGACTTCCAAGAGATACGATTTAAGTTTCATTTAAATACCGAACAATGTAGTATAAAATCCTAGGCTACATACCCCTAGAATTAGGTTTGAATTGCATATTTAGTTGGAATTGATAGGTGTAGTTAAGATGTTGTTGTAATTGATGATTTGGATGAGAATTGTGTAATTATGCATAGTTGATATGTTGTTAGAATTGATGTTGGAGACCGTAGATTTTGGACCGGAGATCAGAAAAAGGTAAAAATGGTAAGTGGTGATTGAATTGTGTGATGATGCATGTGTTTGAATGAAAATTTGGTATTAAATGTGTGAAAATTGGAATGATGGATGAAAATGTAAAAAATGAGACTTTGAGGTGTTAAATAGATGAAATTAAGTTAAAATGTGTAGATTAAGTAGGTTTGAATTTGGTTAATTGAGATTGTCTGAATTGAGTTGGTTTGGGTCATTTTGTAGTGTTAAAAACTGTTTTGGCTTGTGAACAAATGAAAAAGTTGGTAAATGCTGTTTTTGGTTAAAACTTATTTTTGGCCAATTTCAACAGGGTGTATCTCGGTCCTTGGAGTTGAAAATTTTACAAAACTAGATTTTTATGAAAATTCATTTATCAATATTTTCAACTGTTCAAGAATGTTGAAAAACGAATTTTGTGTAAAAATATATGAAGGTTTGAAATTTGGGTTGAAAAACTAGTTTTTACAACATATTAGCTTTTTTAAGTTCTGGTATGGTATGCGTACGCGACCACTATCGTGCGTACGCGGGAGTTGACCTCTATACAACACCCATGTGTACGCGCACAAAAATGCCCATGTGTACGTGATGCAAGTCATGCGTACGGAAGCGAACCCCACTCCCCAAACCTTCTGCGAACGCGAGGGTGTCCCGCGTACGCGAGTTTGCCTATTTTTGCACTCATGCGTACGTATGAGGCATGCGTATGCATGACCACCCATATTTCTAAAACTTAGCATTTTTTAGTTTTTAACCATTCTTTTAGCCTTCTAAACCTTTATAAACCCCGATAATAGTCTAGAGCATGTGTAATTAAGGATAGAGGAGTTAGAAATGAAAATTAAAAAGATGAATTGATGAATTGGAAAGAGAGGAACAAAGTGTGAAGTAATGTATGAAGAAGATGAATGTGATAATTGATTATGATGATGAATGAGATTAATTAAGATTGAATAAGAATTGAGAAGAGATTGAAGAGGAGATTGTTAATGAGATTGATAATGAAATAATAATGAAATTGATGTTGAACAGGATTTTGATTGTGATATACTTGCCTGGGTAGATGCAGTGGCATTGATCCACTTGCTCCGGGTTTGGTTTAAGTCTCATGGGATAGATGTAGTGGTTCGCCCCCACTTGCTTCTGGTCAAGAATGATGAGATTTGAGAAATTCTCTAAGTTTTGGATTTTCTTGAATATATGTAGTGGGTTGGCTCTACTTGTTCCAAGTTTAAGATTTGCGATTCTGTTAATCTTTCGACGCAAGTTGTGACCGGTCACTTAAACTCCCCAGATTCTCCCAATAAGATGAAATTGATTGATTGATGAATGATTATGAATATATGCATAGACTTTTGGGGATGCACGCTTAGGGACTGTCCAGGATTTGCTACCAGACATGTCAGGTTGGCTTGATAACTGACAAATGAGACTCATCGGCCATAGGACAGACATACATCATTTGTATATGTTTGATTTGTTTGAGTTTTCCTAATTGTATTAGTTTGCCAAATTGAATATGTTACATGACTAAATGCTACTTGCTTTACTTGAACCTACTTGTGTATTACTTATTTGTATTTTTTGTGTTTGCTTATCTGAGAGACCCCTTATGCTGACGTTGGATGACGCTGAGGGCTGGTTCTATTTTCTGTTGAAGAGTTGAGAAAGGCTGAGAATTATGGACTTAGACTTAGACTCCCGTTTGATAGTTGCCAAGTTATGGATCAAAGATAACTTCAGATGGATATAATGATATGTGGAGAATTAAGATTGTTTAATGAGTTCGTGTTGCCTTATATAGTATCTATTTGGTACTTTTATCGTACTAGAAATTCATGGGTCGGGGGTTCTCATTTCGTATATGTCTCTTATTTTTCAGATACAAGTCCAGGTGTTCAGAGTAAGCCGTGATTCATCTAAGAGATGGTGAAGATCGTTGGACTCTATTTATATTTTGTTTAGAATCTCTCCAAATTTATTTTAAAAAACTTATATGTATGTATTTATTTCTTTTGAAACTTGCCTATAGAGGTCATGATATATATGAGGGAGAGGTAAGAAAATATTGTTGTCAAACTGATTTTAATTCTGTAACCCTAGCCGGTCGAAACTGTGCAGGATATATATATATATATATATTGTCTTTATTCTATTTCTTCCCTATTGTTATACCTTATCTTGTTTTGTTTTCTGATCGCGCTTCATCTTGTTTTTTATTGATACGTGAGTATTTCTGGTTCGTGATTTTAGTTTACTTCTTGTTAGGCTTCTTATTTAATAATTCCGCCTCAATTATATATATGTATAATAAATCCACCTTGAGTCGCACCACCTTATTATCATTGACTTATTACTCGAGCATAAGAATTTGAAAATTAGGGTGTTACATTATGGTATCAGAGCAGTTTGTCCTCGTGAGCCTGAGAGATTGACTGCTTATACTTTATTGCATACTCTGAATTGTTCCTGTGCCATTTAGGATATCGAATTGATATGTTTAGTATGAAGTTCATGAGTATATATTTAGAAAATTGAAGTACTTAACTTGAGATTTTGAGACTGATCACCTTGATATCACTTGTTTTGTTATGGATAGGACCCGAAATAACAACTCGTGGATGGAGTCAATGACAAAGAAGAAATGAGGAATTCGCTTCTTTTGGTAATCAGGCCGAATTCTTGGCAGCGATGACTAACCTTGTCAACACAATGCAAGCTAGTGTGGTGGCTACAAATCAAGCCATGGAAAGAATGAATCAGAAATGGTAACAGATTGGAGAAAACTCAGGTGAAGGAGGTCCGATGACATTGGCAACCTTTCTAAAGGTCAATCCCCCTATCTTCAGAGGATCGACTAATCTGACGGAAGCCGACAACTAGTTTAGAGCGATAGAGAGAGCACTGCAAGTGCAGCACGTACTTGAGGGTCAATTGCTGGAGCTTGCTGCTTATCAGCTAGCTGGAAAAGGACAACATTGGTGACAAGGAACTTACCATCTTCTGCAACAAGGAAATGGAAATGAGGTAATCACTTGGGAGGTGTTTAGAGAGAAATTCTACAAGAAGTATTTCCTGAATTCCTTGCGACAAGCTAAGGAGTTGGAGTTGCTTAAACTGAGAAAGGGATCTATGACTGTGGCTGCGTATACAAGTAAATTCGAGGAGTTGTGCTATTTTTCAGGAGTTTGTCAGGGTTCTCCTGAAGGATATAAGGAGTGAAAATGTATAAAGTACCAGGATGGTCTGAGGGATGACATCATGCGATCTATAGCACCTCTTGAGGTTAAGAGTTTTGCGGAGTTGGTGAGTATGAGCCGTGTGGTAGAGGATTGAACTAGGAAGAATGCAACTACAAGTAATGGCCGTGGTAGTTACCACAATTGAGGAGGAGGCGCAAGATCCTTTGCTCTAAGGGGTCAAAACTTCAAAAGAGGAGGATATGTTCAACAACCCCAATGTAGCCGAGCAACTTTCCAAAGAAACAACAACAACAACCATCAAGAAAGGAGATACGGGCGATAACCTTAGAATAATTTGACTTGCATGAGGTGTGGGAGCTACCACCCGAACACTCTATGTAGAGGTGGATTGGGACTTTGTTATAGTTGTGGAGGAGCTAGTCACATGTCTTGGAACTGTCTGGAGAAGGTCAACCGGAATGCCGGGAGAGCCCAATAGCAAAGTAGTGTGTATGCTATAACGGCGGATGATGCTGCTAAGTCAGAGACTTTGATCAAAGGTAAATGCAAAATTAGTGATAAAATGTTAACTGCATTGTATAATATTAGATCATCTCATTCATTCATAGACTTTGATAAAACTGTTGAATTGGGATTAAAGGTGTTAACATTATCATTTGATTTGCATGTGCATACTCCTGCTTCAAAAATTGTGATGACTAGATTAGGATGTCAAGATATACCTTTTAGGGTGGAGAATCGAGAATTTGTTCATGATTTTATTTACTTGCTAATGACTGAGTTAGACTTGATATTGGGTTTGGATTGTTTATTGGTGAATCGGGTGTTTTTGGATGTTTTGAGCGTTCTATCCGGTTTATGTCTGAGGAATCAGAAGGACTGATGGTTGCGCAAAGTTATTACTTAAATGGTGGTGAAAGTGAATTGTAGTGGGGCAGAGTATTATCCTTTTGGCTGCAAATTTGTTAGGGGATAAGCAATACTTGGATCAAATACCGATTGTACGAGAATTTTCCGAAGTTTTCCCGAAAGATATACCTGAGTTTCCACCTCAGAGAGAGATCGAATTCGCTATAGACTTAGTACTGGGAACTGGACCAATGTCGATTGCACCTTACCGGATGGCACCTTTAGAGTTGGCAAAGTTGAAGAAGCAATTAGAAGAGTTGATAGATAAAAGCTGCATTCGACCAAGTGTTTCCTTGTGGGGAGCACATGTGTTATTGATGAAAAAGAAAGATGGAGGCGTGAGATTATATGTTGACCACAAGCAATTAAATAGGGTAACAGTAAGGAATAAATACCTTTTTACCACGGATTGATGATCTGATGGACCAGCTACAAGGAGCTGGCATATTTTTGAAGATCAACCTAAGATCAAGTTACCATCAAATAAGGGTGAAAGAAGCTGACATTCCTAAGACTGCATTCTGAACTCGCTTTGGTCACTATGAGTATGCGGTGATGTCTTTTGCGTTAACAAACCCCCTGCTGTGTTCATGAATTACATGAAGAGAATGTTTCGACTCTTTTTGAATAAATTCGTGGTGGTATTCATAGACGACATACTAATGTATTCAAAAACTGAAGAGGAACATGAAGAGCACTTGAGAATCGTGTTTCACATCTTAAAGGAAAGGAAATTATATGCAAACTGGAAAAGAGAAGTAAATTTCTTAGGTCATGTTGTAAGTAAGGACAATGTTGTAGTGGACCCATCTAAGATTGAGGCAGTAACTGAATGGAAGAGGTCGACAGCCATAACTAAAATCAGAAGTTTCTTAGGATCTGCTGGATATTATAGGAGGCTCATTAAGGAATTTTCGCAGATTGCTCTATCAATGACAAAGTTGATGCGTAAGGAAGTACCATTTGTGTGGACACCAGAGTGCGAAGAGAGTTTTTTGTCCTTGAAAGAGAGGTTAACTTCTGCACCGGTACTTATTTTTCCTGAGCTGAATGAACCGTTTAAATTTTATTGTGATGCATCATTAAAGGATTTAGGTTGCATGTTGATGCAAGATCGGAATGTTGTGGCTTATGCCTCACGGAACCTAAGACCACATGAAATGAATTATCCGACGCATGACTTAGACCTAGCGGCAGTTGCGTTTGCTTTAAAAATTTGGAGGCATTATCTGTACGGGATAAAGTTTAGAGTCTTCTCCGATCAGAAAAGCCTGAAATACATTTTTTATCAGAAGTAGATGAATATGAGGCAGAGGAGATGGATGATGTTATTGAAAGACTATAATTTTGACTTGAACTATCATCCCAAAAAACCAAATGTCGTGGCGGATGCCTTTAGTAGGAAGTCTTTGAGTGTGGCATGGATGATGCTTAAGGAAGAGGAATTGTTGAGTAAGTTTGTGAGCTTGAGGTTAGGAGTGGAGGATGTGGCCGAAGGTGTAAGTCTAAATCAGTTGCAAATTACGAGTGAGTTTAAGACCGATATTCAGAAAGCACAGCAAGAGAGTGAAGAGTTACAGAAAATGTTAAAGACTTTGGGACAAGAAAAATAAGAAGAGATTAGAACGGATCAAGAAGGAATTTGAGGTACAAGGAAAGAATTTGCGTACCAAGTGTGGAAAACTTGAGGAATAAGATACTATTTGAAGCATTAAGAGTAGGTTTTCAATTCATCCTGGAGTTATTAAGATGTATCACGACTTGAAGAGGATGTTTTGGTGGCCCAAAATGAAGAATGATGTGGTGGCGTATATGGCTAAGTGCTTGACTTGTCAAAAGTTGAAAATTGAATATCAGAAGTCATCTTGCATGTTACAACTATTAGATGTTCCACAATGGAAATGGAAAGACATCACTATAGATTTTGTAACCAGTTTACCAAGGACACGAGCAGGATTCAATGCGATTTGGGTAATTGTGGATAGGCTGACTAAATTCGCTCATTTTTTACCTGGTCGGATGATGTATTCTTTAGATGAATTAGAAAGGGTGTATATTAAGGAGATTGTACGATACATGGCATTCCGACCACAATTATATTGGATCATGATCCCCGATTTACTTCAAGGTTTTGGGGAGCATTTCAAAAGGCATTCAGTACTTAATTGTGTTTGATTACTGCTTATCATCCACAAATGAATGGATAATAAAAAAGAATTATTCTGACCTTAGCGGATATATTGAGAGCATGCGTGTTAGAACAACCCCGAAGTTAGGATAAATATATGCCATTGGTGGAGTTTGCCTATAAAAATAATTATTATACGAGCATAGGGATGGCTCCTTATGAAGCATTGTATGGACAAAAGTGTCAATCACTTCTGTGTTAGTATGAACCTGGAGAATCAGGTATCTTAGGTCTTGAATTGATAGCTGAGACGACGGGGAAAATTAAGAGAATTAGAACCAGAATCCTCACTGCGCAAAATCGTCAAAAGAGTTATGCAAATCGACAGAGAAAATCGTTAAGAGTTTGAAGAGGGTGAACATGTATTCTTGAGAGTTACTCCCACGACGGGCATTGGATGAGTAATTAAGACAAAGAAGTTAAATCCTCGATACATTGGCCCATTTGAGATCTTGAAGAAGATCGATTTTATAGCGTATCAAGTGGTTTTGGCATCAAATCTTTCAAATTTGTATGACATGTTCCACGTTTCACAACTATAGAAGTATACTCCAAATGCGACTCATGTATTGAAGCCCGAATCAGTTCAACTAAAAGAGAATATGACATTTTAAGTTATTCCGATTCGTATTGATGATGTGAGCGTTAAAAAGTTCTATAAAAAAGAAGTTCAATTGGTTAAGGTGGCTTGGAGTCGATCAGACGTCGAGAAACATACTTAAAAGTTGAAAACCAATATAAAAAAGGAATATACCTATAAATAATATAATTTCATGGGATATCTAAAATTTGATAGAGATTTAATCAAAACTAATAAACTTTAGTTAGTCCCTATCAATTATAAAAATCAAGATAATTATGAGTCATATATTTGACATGCATATTATTATTTGTAGATTTTATTCTTTAATAGATATTTTACTAATTAATTCAAACAAAATATATATATATATATATATATATATCATATTAATTAAAGTTAATACACTTTAAAAAATATATATAAATTAGATTTATTATAGAATTTTGGTCATTAAATATTATTTTTGGTATAATTTAAAAAAATATTTTTTTAAAATATCCTAAAAAAAGGTATGTACATTGATACCAAAATATATCATATTAGTATTTTTGAGACTTATATATTACTTGTTGTAAGATATAATATAGTGATATATAGTTAAAATAAAAAAATGTAATAACCCCTAAATATTTTCACTTTTTAATTTCTAAAATAAAAAATACTTATTCTAACAGAACAAAGTCAATGATGATTATGCTTCCCACCTAACCATATTTATTACAAATACATGTGATATACACCTTACTAACCTATTTGAAGCTCGTATAAAATTTATTTGCATTTGATCTTGAGCGTTAACTATTCAGTGGAGTTGCTAAGGAGACAGCCATTTTATTTATAACTAACGGCTTAACAGAAAGTTACGTGTTTATTTGAATCAATCCTACCTCGTGTACATTTAAAATTAATTATTAAAATAATTATTAGTATAAAATATATATTAAAATATAAAATATATATTAAAAATAAGTTAAATAATTATATATTTATGCACAATTATATTGTAATTAATTTAGTAGTTTAATTTGTACATATATATAATATTTTTATTATTAAATAAAAGTTTAAATAGCAATCAATAATAATTAAGAAATTAAATTATATTGAATGCAAGTAGAATGTGAAACTGCAATTAATATTATCTAAATATTTCAAATGACCAATTATTTATTAAAAATGTAAAATTTTAAAAGTTTAACAATTAAGGTTTGTTATGAACCAATATTGGAGGAAAGCAAAAACAAAAAATTGCAATGTAGAAAAATCAAAATATAATATTGTATGATTTTTTTCTTGTCTCTTTCACTTCAGAATTCCAATTATCAATCTCTTAAAAAGTAAAAAAATAAAAAAGAAGAAGAAGGAAAAAGAAACTCCAATTAACAAACAAAAAAAACCAATAATGCACGAGGTCTGAGGGAACAGCACAATAGAATATTCGGATCTTGTTTATCCGAACTATTATTTTGGTAAATAACCGGCGAGTAATTAACACGTGAACATTGGCTTCATTTAAATAACTTTTAGCATTAATATATTAATATATGATTATATGGTGTGCTGGGAAACAACCAAAATAATCTACCAATCGCAACAAAAACTTCGGAGATTTAAAATTTATGTAGGTTAATTAATTATTGAGTTAATCTAAAAGTAAATAAGAAAAGAAAGAAGGAAAGAAAGAAGTAAATAAATTATTGAGATTTCACGTGAGGAACGGTTCAAGTCCTTCAAACGTTCTATAGAATAGCAGAGTAGAGAGAGCGGAGATATTCCTTTTATTGAGATCTAAGAATTCATATATTTATTTATATATGATCTATTGGCATTAATTTCACTATAGGATACTAATACGATAGGTATTACAAATAAATAAATATTTGTTAGACTGAACCTTGTCTAACTAACTATTTGTAATTAAAAATTGCAACAGACTCACTGAGCAATCAAGAAATCAAATGATTCCCAAAAATATGTTTGTTATAAATTGGTCATTAATTATTCTTAGTGATTGATCTAGTGAGTACGTTAAAAAACTAAAATTTTCTAAAATAATTAATCTTTAAATTGGTCAATAAAATAACTATTGTGTGCTCATTTAATTTGTTGGAAAAATAATACAGATAGATACAAATTAGGACAACTAACAAAATATATAATAGAAAGAAAAAACCAAATAACCATTTTATAGAAAAAACAAAAACAAGGAGAAAAAGAAAATAATTATTGGAGGTTCCTGAAAGAGAATGGCTTTATCAATGAAGCTGCAACTGGATTGAGGTGCCAAAGCAATGTATCTTTGTCTTCTATTTGTTAGATGATAACCAATGCATCTCAAGTTACTCCTCAAAATCACTGAGTGTGGCACCAAAAATACCACGTTCGTTTTTTTCTTTATTCTTCTTTGTGGGATTTAAGTTTGAAGCTATTCTCTCACAGTTGAATTATATCACAGCATTAGCCTTTGGGTTCTGCCTTTGGTTGCTTCTTCTTTCTTTGGACCAACTCTTTTTGGCTCTTTTGATGATGCAGATCATTTCATCTTTTTCTATTTGATCGCTAACTATCATCTTCTAATATTTCATTTTCAAAATCTTCATTGACTACCAAGATCATGTTCCCTTTTTGATATTATAGTGCTAAGGACTTGGTTTTCTTGGCTTTTCATGGAAAATGTCAAGTTCATAATCATGGGTCTTTTTACATCTTTGGCTTGCTTGATTGTGGTTAATACAACTAGCCACTTTTTGTTAAAGTATGGGTAGTAGGTTTGAGTAGACATTATCCAAGGTTATGTGAAAATTTAGGTTATTTGTCCCTAGGATAAGTTGAATAGAATTGATGGTTAATGTGTTTGAATAATGGCTAATATGAGTATCATGTTGGTTGATGAGTTTTGACATAAAATTGAGGAGTGTGATGTGATATTGTTGCAAGTGGATATTGTAATATATGTTGGTGTCATGTTGCATGAAAATGAGTATGCATGTTAAAGTTTTAATT
Organism: Arachis hypogaea; assembly: GCF_003086295.3. Taxonomy (NCBI): domain Eukaryota; kingdom Viridiplantae; phylum Streptophyta; class Magnoliopsida; order Fabales; family Fabaceae; genus Arachis; species Arachis hypogaea. The sequence goes on from NC_092040.1 coordinate 109,255,451, forward strand.
GAGAATTAGATGTATAAATATTGCGATTTGTGAAAATTGGGAGGGAGGCCGTGAATAGAGTGAAGAAATTTCCTATATGGTAAGTTGAGGTGCGGTGTAAATTATTATATGAGAATGAGAGGATTGATTATTAATTGATTGAGAGTTTAAATATATGAATGTTATATATTATTGATGAATATAGATATAGTTAATAGAATATGTTAAATAAGTTGGAAGTAGGTTAATTTAGGATTGAAATAGTTGAGGATTGATGAATGAGTGTTTGGGATGTGTAGAAATAGTTTTGAACTGGTTTAGGATTGAATTGAATTGAGAATGGATGGAATTAAGGGACTAGGTGAAATTGGTAAAAATAATATTTTTAACCAACTTTGACGGGTTATAACTTGGCGCTTGGAGTTTGGATTTGAATGAGATATGTCTTAAATTAAAGCTAAGGGAGAAATATTTAAAACTATCTAAAAATAAAAAAAATAGAATTTTGTAAAAAGAAGTTATGAGAGTTTGAATTTGTGGGTTTAAAATTGAATTTTGCTAAAGTTGCAAAAAACTGATGTCATGCGTACGTATGACCCATGCATATGCATGAAGGGTGTAACAGAAGAGAAAAGATTTTGTGCGAGTTTCATGCGCACGCACAAAAACAGAGTTGCGCGTACACACGAGGCATACGTACGCACAACCCGTATTTCCAGAATTGAATATTTTTCATGCGTTTTCTGCGCGTACGCGCAAAGGGGGATTTGTGCGCATGCACGAGGCGTGCATATGCACAACTATCTTGTTTTTCAAAGATGATTTTTAACTATTTTTTCCTATTCGATTTGCTATTTCAATTCTATAACCCCTATTTAAGATCCGATAACTAGTTTCTAGGATTTGGAATGAATATTATGCCTTTAAACTATTTCCTTAATGTTCCAAACTTTTGTAAATCCTATAACGGCTTAACGGGTATAGAACCGGTGAATTAAAGGATAGAAAATGTTGGAAAAAAATTGAGTTGAAGTGAGTTAGAAGTCATTGCAGGAATGAGTTGATATGATTGGATGATGAGAATGAGTTGATACGATTGGATGATGAGAATGAGTTGATACGATTGGATGATGAGAATAAGATGATATGATTGAATGATGAGATTGAGTTGATTTGAGAGGATAATGAGAATGAGTTTGATTGATAATTGAGCTTCTGGGGTAGATGCAAGGATTGTGGTTTTGTCCCGCTTGCTTCCAGTCGGTATTTGAGCTTCTGGGATAGATGCAATGATTGTGGTTTTGTCCCTCTTGCTCCCAGTCGATATTTGAGCTTCTGGGATAATATACAAGGATGGTGGTTTTTTTTTTTCGCTTGATCCGATCAGAATTGAGACTTTGTTGACTCTCTGTCACAAGATGTGGCCGGGCACTTATACCTTCCCAAATGTTCCCCTATGGACATTGATCAATGAATACAAGTTTGAACTTGGGGATGCGTGTACCAAGGGACTGTCTAGAGTTAGCTACCTAACATGTCGGATTTTGCTGTATAACCGATAGATGAGCTCATTGGCCATAGGGTAGACATACATCATTTGCATTTGTGTGTTTTGTTTGGGTGTACATCTTGTATTTGACTTACCTATTTGAATAATTGTACCTATATTCTAATTGTTTTATCTGTTATCTCTATTTGTATATTTTTTATATTGTCTTGTATGTATTTGCACAACTGAGAGATCCCTTATGCTGACGGTGGTGACGCTAAGAGTTGTTCTTGATGAGAGGTGATGATTGAGAATTGTGGAGAAAACAAACTGAGAATGAGTTGATAATATTGAAACTAAATTTTAATATTAAATTATTAAATGAGTTGAAAATCTATGATATTGAGAGAGATGATGATTTGTATAAGGAGAAATTGAGATTTAAAGATCACTAATATCGTTGAGATTTAGTTTATCTACCTTGATCGGATTAGTAAGAACCCTAGGCTTGAACTTTGTGTGATTGGAGATTAGGATTGCCTAGTGGGTTTATGTGGTTTTACATAGTGTCTATTTATAATCATTGCCCTGCTAAGAACCCCGTAAGGGATGATGTTCTCACCCGTTTTGAAAATTATTACTTTTCAGATGCAGGTCCCGGTGCTTCTCAGCGAACGGGAGGTTTATCTGGAAGGATAGAGAAGAAGACATTTTATTCTGCTTTAATTTTAGACTCTCTCCTTATTTTGAAAACACTTATATTATGCACTTGTTTTGAAGACTTGCCTTTAGAGGCTTATGATGTATTTTGGAGAGATATAAAGAAAGAAAACTAAGATATGAGAGAGATGTATGTATGGTGATTCTAGATCCCCTTGTATTGTCTCTCTTGTGAACCTTATTCACTTATTTATATCATAAGTTCTATCTAAAATTCAAATTCAACTAACCCTAATCTTATCTTTAGGAATGATAAGATAACCACCAATTTGAATTCAAATCTTAACAATAATTCAAATCTAATATAGAAATAAATCCTAACAATCAAATCTTATCTTTTTAGAAAGAATTAATGCTAGATAATCTCTTGAATCTTGAATCTTCTGATGAGATTAAGGCTTCTTAAGAGTGTTTTATTGGAGTTGGGCCTTGGCAAATATTGTATCCTGGGAGTTTTGAAGCTTGGAGTACCGGACGTTACTTCTGGATTTGGGCATTGGCCTATTTGTGCTTCCAAGGAAAAGGGAGGTCGGGCTTTAGTTAGGAGGCCGTCGGGCATTGGTCCAATTTAGCAAGGGAGCGCTAGGCTTTGGTGAGAGGCCGTCGGGCTTTGGTGAGGGAACGTTGGCCGGCGATGGTTGGATACTGGGCGCCTGATTTTGATGTTTTAGGCCTGGTTGGGTCTTCTTTGGACTGTATTTATGTTTTTTTGTTAAAAAAAGTTTTAATTCTTGATTACTTTGAGAACAAAAACTCCTAAAAATATAATAATACTAAAACAACTCCATATTCTTGATTAGTTTTGAAATTTCACTAGAAAATATAAGAATTTTGATTAAAATCTAAGAAAACTAAAAACTATTAAAGATGTCTAGGCATCACTCTTTTATCTTGATCTTAGGATTAGATTTCACATTCTTAAATTGGTTTCCTAGTCCTTTGGAATGCATTATGCCAATCGTGTGTATTTTCATGCAAGTATGTTGTAAGTTCAAGCTTCTTAATTGCCATGTTGGCTCCTCCCTAATTCTGTTTACATAAAGCCAAAAGGGGTACTCTTTCTGACAAACAGTCCCCACCTTTAATAAATCACACTTCTTGAACGTGATATTTCTTGCTGTCTAAACTGCAGAAGCTCTCACAGTATTCTAAATTCTTGCCTAAAAATATAAAGTGTTCCCACTTCTCATTTGTAGTTAGTCATGTCTTTTTGAGATTTATGGATTAAAAACCTTTGACCCTGACATTCTGATCCACCATTAACATCCTCCTCAGGACCATCAGCCTCCACCTCATATTCATCAATTATATGGTCTACCTCTAGTTCATCATTATCTACCCTTTCTTCATCACTTAGCCCACTTGTTACAACACCTTTACCCTTGACAGTAGTAGACACCTTAGATACAAAATTAATTTTTTCAAATTCACTATCATATTCATACTCTTCCTTATTGTCAGTGAAGTGGATGTTATGTGCACTATTTTCCTCTTCATTAGATGACACATTATCCATATCATCATTGTCTTTATCACTATCTCCTCCACTTTGTCCTTTACCTCTTATATTTTCTAAAACATTCTCATTATGTTTCCGAGTTACCACATTCTAAAATTCTGTTTCGACCTCATCATCAACTGTCATAGCTTCAGTCACAGGCTCATCATCCTGCTAATGCATACTCCTTTGTGCTCTCCTTCATAAACCATCATCTCAAGACCAGCACCATTAACCTCATCACCTTTAACACCCCCGTTAACTCCCCCAACATCAATATAACCAACTTCAGGAAACTCCTCTTCATCTCCAACATCATGGACCACAAACAAATTCACCATGCTTCTGATCTAATCTATTCTGCACATCTCAATTGCATCTGAGTCACTTTTTAACATTTTCAAGTTATTCTCAAAATTTTTCACTGTGAAATCTTTATACCATAATGCTAAGATATTGGACTCAAAGTAACCAAACTGTCTTAACTCTTTATAGGTCTCAAACAGAGGCCATCGATCGCCATTAATTTCTTCAATAATTATAGTTTGCCCCTTCAAATATTTAAATGCCCCATTTTCATAACCAAATGCATCCCCATGATACACCCTCATATTAAAGTATCCCATTTTCTACTTCGACAATCCTGTTATTTAACACAATACATTACTAAAACAAATAGAAAAGAAAAAAATAAATCATCATTAAAACTTAGATTTATACATAATCAATGTACCGTATATTGAACTCTAAAATCACTCAGTTGCAGCAACAATGTTGTAAAGTTCAAACCACCCAAATGCAAGAAATAATTGAGGTGAAGAGGTAATACATGAAAAGTAAGCATACCTCAACAATGATTTTCTGCAGCGATGAAGATGAGTGACGTATGCAGCACCACACTTTCGATAGAGCTCCTAACAACGAAATCTCTTCAACCACTAGCATTACTCGTTCTCACAAGAACGTGTTCTTAGGGAGGAAGACAAAATAATTTCGGGAGAATGAAATAAAAGAAACAACATTATAAGAGGCAAAATCATCTTTAAAAAATATATTTTTTTGCAAAAAATAATTTTAAAACCAAGTTGAATCTTAAGGACGATTTTGTATGAAAAAAAAAGTTAAAAACGAATAAAATTTTTGACTTATACCTTAAAAACTAAAAGCGTACTTAAGCAAAGTGAACAATAATTATCGTTTGATAATAGAAAAAGTTATATGAAAATGGAAATGGAAAAGAGTGACAATCCGTATACATTATCGTTTGCTACCACTCTACTAATTAATTAAATAATATTTAATAATATTGATTTTATATTTTATTCTTATAGAACCACTAAATATTTCCAGTTTTTATAACTAATTTTGAAGCATAATTAAATAGATATTCGTATTAAATTATTTTTATAACTTTAATAATATCTAAAAGTAAAACATGTTTATAATTTGACAATTAAGTTTTTTTTTTAACTTATATTTGTTTATCTTGAACTTTTGTAATATTTAAATAAAATAATATAGAAAATATTAAACTTAAAGAAGAATGCGTAAACTAAGAAAAACTTCATCCCAATATAAAAATCTTTATTTTGAGAAGAAAAATATTTTTTTTACATAAATTCTTTCTATTTGAAAATTTAAATTTTTTTACTCCTAGCAATTTTAGTCAATATTACTTTGAAGAAATATACGAATAATATTAATAATATTTAGGTATATTAAATTACATCATTTCCTCATTTTTTGGTGACTTCTTAGTTTCCTCACTATTTTCAGAAATGAGTATATTCCAAATCTATCAACCAATATCCCTAATTATTGTTCTTATATAATTGAATAATATTTTGGAGAGAATAAAAAATTAGTCCAAATAGTTTAAAATTATTTCAATTAGTATTTATTATTTATTGATAAAATAATTATATAATTTTAAATATATTAAATATATAATTATAATTATTCCATACATAAATTAAATAAAATTACTTTAGTTATTGTCTTATGTCTAACATTTCTTATAATCTTATATAGTTAATATATCTATCTATCTATCTATATATAGAAAGCCAAAAAGTAGTCTCTTACTTATTTTTATCCTGTAGGAAATGGGTTCCTACAGAATTCAGTTAGTAGTGGGTATAGTCTCATCACTCCTATTTGTGTTTCCAAGTACCCAAGGATGGGGAGAAGATGGGCATGCCATCGTTTGTAAGATTGCTCAGGTGCCTCACCTACTGCCCTTTAATTTTAATTTGTTTCTTTGGAGAATAAAATTGTCATTTTCACTTGGTATTTTAAACAGGGTCGGCTGAATAGCAGAGCTGCGGCGGCTGTGAAGAAACTGCTGCCGGCGGATGCAGGAAATGATTTGTCGAGCAAGTGTTCGTGGGCAGATCATGTGAGGTTCATCTACACTTGGTCATCTCCTTTGCACTTTGCTGATACTCCTGACGCCCTTTGCACCTTCAACAACCAGAGTATGTTTAAAAAGAAATTATATTACAGATCTCGGGATCTTAAGGATAGTTAATACTCATATCATATCTTCAGGAGATTGTGTGGATCAGGCCACTGGAACCAGGGGAAGATGTGTTGTGGCAGCCATTGCAAATTACACCACCCAGCTCCTCGACTACGGGAGTGTCCCAAAATCTAAATGTAAATCATCTTATTATTAATATTATATGAAGCTCCTTGGAAACTAAAAATTCTCCATTATTCAGATAACCTCACACAAGCACTTTACTTCCTATCACACTTTATGGGCGACATTCACCAGGTATGCATCATATTTTCCCTAGGTGAAACTCACACACCTACAGTCACTGATTTTCATATGAAATTGATAATTGAGAACTAAGTCCACGTGAATCTTTACTTTTAAATTTAACTCTCAGTTTCATTTTTTTCACATATTAAAAATATCAATTTATTAATTAAAAAAGAATAAGAATCGTGTATTTTTTTTTTTCATCTGGATTTGCAATATGGTTGATAAACTTAATCATTCTCTGTACACGCTAAATCTGCAGCCTCTGCATTGTGGCTTTACCACTGACAGGGGAGGAAACGATATAACTGTTCACTGGTACACAAGGAAGGAAAATCTTCACCATGTGAGTCTCTTTGATTTCGGACTTTAGTCAATTAATTATAAAATTCTATGATCTATTCACTCTCCAATGTCTAATTGTTCAGATCTGGGACGACAGCATAATTGAAACAGAAGTTGAAAGGTTCTATGATTCTAACATTACTGACTTCGTTAATGCAATTCAACAGAACATTAAGGTATTCAATTCTATGCTACAACTTTGTTATCAATTTATCATCAATCTTAGTAGATTGACTTCGTTAATATTTTACTTTAATAACTTTTGTTTTTGGGTCATAACGAACAGAATGAATGGGCGGATCAAATTGAAGATTGGGAGAACTGCAGTGCTACGGATATCCCATGTCCAACTACGTATGTAAATTATTTAATTTTCTGTTGAAAATAATACAACTCCGCCAAGACTCCATTTTTATTCCCTAAAAGATAGAATTAATTGAAATATTTTTCTTGTTTTTCAGATATGCGTCTGAAAGTGTGGATGATGCTTGCAAATGGGCATACAAAGATGCCGAAGAGGGTTCAGTATTAGAAGGTAAGCATCATATCTTTTGAATTTAAAATTTATTTATTACAAAACTTTTTTATTTTGTAAAAAAATCTTTTTCTAAAAATAAAAATTGTAGTTCTTTTTTTAAAAAGAAATTTTTTATTTTATGTTTTTAGGCGATTCTACTTTTACTAAACTATTATCAAATGATGCTAAAAATCTCAATTATTTAATTCAAAATCTTTTTAACTAAAATAACGACATCGAAACAAGCATCTAGGAGTTTTGATTTGATATATTATTATGATTTATTATTGGTGAATTCTATAGTGTCTATAATTTGGTGTCTAATTTTTGCCTAACTTACTTTTTATGGTAATTTTTGAATATTTAATATTTATTTACTTTTATACTTTTAAAAATAAATATTAATTTTTAACTCTTTTTGATAAGTTAGACAAACATTTTTAGGCACCATAGCAATCACCTTTATTATTTTCCTCTCACGAAATCGCAAAAATGTTATTATATGCAGATGATTACTTCCTTTCACGGTACCCAATCGTCAATTTGAGGTTAGCTCAAGCAGGAGTACGGTTGGCTGCAACTCTCAACCAAATTCTTGACCAAGAGTTAGTGATGTCGATGTAATTCATTGATTGGCTGCAACGCTTGTTTGATGCCGTAGTAGGCTCGTTCCGCACGCAAGTCACTTTTCTATTTTATGCGAATGGCAGTAGCGAATAAAGGAAAAATAAACATAAAAAAGATCAGGAGGAGGAGAGAATAATGTTAAGCTAAGCCATTAGAATGCTTGAAGGCACTCATAGGTTCTGAGTTCCTTGCATTGTTTTCATATCAAATAAGAGTAATGCTAGGTAACATTATATCAAATAGGCAAGTCACTTTTTTTATTTTATGCGTATCATATGTAATATTTTATGAATTATTGAATTTTATTAAATAAAAATTAAAAGATATTATAAAAGAAGAATAATTAATGACGATCTTTAATAAATATAAAATATATTAACACATAAGTAAGAAATATTTTGTAATATTTTAAATAGGATAAGTTACCAAAATTATTCTTAATTTTTGAATACTCTAACAAAAATACCTATACATTTGTTAAGACAAAAGTATTTTAAAATATCATAAAAAATCCAACGTTAAATATATATTCTCAAAAAGTATTTTAGACATATACGAAAAAAAATATTTTTGATATTTTTATCCTTAAAATTTAATAATTTTATGCTAAATATATTTTTTGTATTTCTTTTTTAATAGTCAAAAATACTTTTTTAAAAAAATCTAGAGATCGAATTTTTATCATTTTTTGTATGACATTTCTAAATAATTATAAAAATATTTCTACAAAATTTTAGATCAAATACATAAATAATTTGTCAAATACAAAAATTATTTTTCACTTATAAAATACTAATATTTTTTTTGTTGTTTTTGTCGCACTTTATAATATTTTATTATTTTTAGGACATCTTAGTTGTTAATTTAATAAAAGTGGATATAGTATATTTTGTGAAGGTATTCAGCAATCAAGAGCAATTATACGAGTGTATCCTTTTAAAATTACAAGTGTAACATTTTAAACAAGGTTGAGCTTTCTTTACTTTTTTCCAATTATTTCTTTAAAAAGGTTCTGGAAACGGAAAGGTAGAGCTTTTTTTTTCATTAAAAAATTGGTTTTCCTTTATACTTAAAAAAAATAGAAAATAAGGACATTATTGTTATCACTATTTTTCTTCTATCAAGTTAAAATTTAATATAAAATAATCTAATTATCTACGTAGTAATATAAAATTTAATTATTTTATATTTTATATGTTGTAATTAAAGCTTACATGATAATATAAATTTATTTTTAATATAATAAATCTTTCACTGCATAATTTTAGTGAATAAAAAGATTTATAATTTTATATGCTCTGTATTTATTATAATTATATTAAACAAAAATAAAATATAATTATTTATTATGTATTAACATATTCTATGTTTATTAAACTCAGCAATATTCTTCATTTATTTCATTTTTTAATGTTCGTTTAATAAAATTGTTTGTGTAAGTGGCACATCTAATGCACTATAATTGTTTTGGCTAATTATAAACGCACTTTTGTAGCAAAATTTAAGTATTAGCTCTACAATATTTCAAAATATATTTTGATGATTAACAAACTCAAACACTATAAGAAAGTCATTGAATACCATAATTTAAGATAGAATAAATTTAGTAAAAAAAAATTTTAATTGACGAAATTTTTGAACTTATTATTATTAGATTTTTTTTGGAAAATTTGATATAGTAATATATTATTTATTATTCATAATTAAATTAATAGTTACCGATATATTTAACCAACGATAAACTTAAATTTTATTTTTCTTAAAAAATTTTATTGAAAATTTAATGTATAATTTTAAATATTTAAATTTAATATTTTTTAAATTAACAAAATTTAAAGTTTTACAATTTCTTAATAATTTATCTTTAATTTTTAGTTAAAAATTCATAAATAAATCCAAATATTAAAGTTTATTATTAAAACTAAAAAAACTCAATTAAATAGAAAAATTATATTTAAAATGCACTAAATTAAACCCTCAATTACAAAAATGGAATAAAATTAAATTAAAAATCGAAAGAGCAATACCTATGAGTATTAAAGATTAAAGCTATATTAATACTATTACATTACGTAAAAAATCAACCGTACCAAACTATTTATAATACTTGCAAATTATAAGACAACCTAAAAATTAAATTCTTTAGAATTGTTAGTTCAATATTTCAGCGTTGAAAATTGACAAAACAAAAAGGTACTTATTGTAGCTATATAACATTTATCATCCGCTCTGAGTTTTATTACAATAGTATCATATGATTCCAAATCAATGAAGCTTTAAAACGGTAAATTTACAATGAACCAAGAGTAAATAATTTACTTAACATTTAAAAACACATATTTAGGCAGCTAATTTAAGATTTGAATCCATAACTTTTCGGTTCAAGTCACAATGTGTATATAAGTGCATCAAATGAATTTCATCTATGCTAGTAAAATTAAAATAAATTTTAAAGCAGATAAAATTTAAAACTTCCAACAAAACCATTCACCACCTAATTAAAAACACTAAAATAAAATTTATTATCGATAATAATAAAAAAAATACAAACACGTATTGATAAAATAGAGCCAAGTAAAAAAAATAATTAAATTACGCATGTTTACAGTCTAAAATGTCAATTTCGTACTACACCTCCAACCTCACTAACAAGACCAATCCAAATAAATATTAAATGACTAATTAAAATTCAGAGTTAAAAACGAAATTGAAAAGTGGGTTAGGATTCAAAACTAAAACGGATTAGGATTTTTATACTTTCAAGTTATTAGACTGTACTAATCAAACAAAATAAGTTGTCAAGTTATATTCAGACAACAAACCATAAATTTTCAGTATAAATAAATTAACACAATCAATGTACTACTATCAAAATTCTTATTGAAACTATTAAAGTCTCCATAAAAAATATAAATATAACAAAATTAGAATATTAAAACAATTAGATAATTATGGGTGAATATTCAACCAAGGTCACATTCAAGTAAACTAATGATACTAATTTTTCAGGTCTAAAAACGGGAGTCAGAGAAATGTAAGATTAGCATTTAACAAATGTCAACAATGTCAAAAAAAAAAAAAGAATGGAAGAAGACATATTTGGATGAAAGAGGAAGGGTAGCATCGTAGCTGACAAAGGCAATGCAAGCAGCAGCAACGACGAGCGATGGAGGCAACAACTCGTAGGGAAGAAACAAATAGGTGTTCTTACTCATCCTCCCACTATATGTGTTCACAAATAAGTTTAGAGGTGGCAATTGGAAGGTTTTTCTGACGCTTCTCAGGCTAAAATCAAGCACTTTTCCTCTCACATAGGTGCGGTAATTCTTTTCATTCACCTCGCAAGCAAGATCCTTGTATGTAATCCATGCATCGCCATTAAATTTTTGGACCTTCAGCTAGCCCACCTCAATGTGCGAATTACGGAGCACCTCCCAACCTCTTCTTTTTATTTCATGTCGGATTTTCGGATATTCATCCGGCTTGAAGTCAAACTTAACCTTCAGGATCACCATATTCTTGTCAGTGATCTCAAAAAAGTGCTCTCCATGTAGTTTAGAGGAGAACCTGTTTGAGTTAAAATTTTCGGTTTGAGGTGTCTTTTTCTTTTTCTTTCTTGAGGAATATTCTCCTCCTTTTGGTGCCATTGATGAAAATATAGAAAAAGAGCGAAGCGACAACACCAAACTTATACGTTTGCTCATTTTTTGGCGTTTAGCGCCACCCCTCCTAAACCAATTTCACTCTTTGCGAAACCTTCAGTGCTAAACGCTGACTCCTTGGCGTTTAACGCCATCCCCAATTTTTTTTTCGTATACCTTGGTGCTAGATGTCCAAGACTGGCGCTAGACACCAGGGTAAGGTTAATTCCTAAGAATTAGCACCCCATGCACTAGACGCCCAAAGTTGGCGCTAAATGCCGGAGTGACAGTAAGTCCTCCTTGAATTGTGTGCTTCCTGGCACCAAATGCCGGGTTCCGGCATTTAGCGCCCAACCACTAGAATCAAAGTGTTCCTTCATGGAGTTTCTAGCTCCATTCCAACCGCACACGTTCCTGTTTTTTCCAGTATGCATGACTCAAATACAATTAAAAATAAGAAAAAACTATGAGATATGAAACTAATATAAATAAAAGGTGAAGAATAAAACATAACTATATACTAAGGCATTGGGTTGCCTCCCAAAAGCGCTTTTTTAACGTCACAAGTTCATCCCTGCTATTAAGGGAAAATTTGATCATATTGCTTTAATTCTTTCCTTCTGACCGTGAATCTCCTCCTACTGTCTTCATGGATCAACTCAAAATGCTCAAGAGAGAGAAGTTTGTTCATTGTAGTAAGCAATATTGGATGGTGAGTCAACACCACTTTCAATCTTGGTAAAAAATCTTCAGTGAAAATCTTCTTGTTTCTCTAACCCCTGAGTACCTTCTTCTCGGTATCCTTCTTTGGAATTGATGCCACACAGCTGGAGAATATTATTGGTTTTCACCATAGAAGATTTGGATTGTAACTCATATTTAGTGTCATCAGGTGGTTCTGGAGGGAATTGATCAGTGGACTTAGTTTTCATGCACTTTTCATCTTCATTGGAGTGATGTGAGGCCTTGAAGACATGGAAGATCAAGTGCTCATCATGCACTCTCAAGATTAATTCACCTTTTTTAAATTGTCCAGTGGCTAAGAATGGTCTTACTAGAATGATGGAGAAATTTTTATCTTCCTCCATGTCAAGAATTACAAAATCTGTTGGGAGGAAGAACTTTCCTACTTTGACCAAAACATTCTGCACCACCCTATGTGCCTACCTTATAGATTTATCCGCCAGTTCAAGAGCTATTCTTGTGGATTTTACCTCTTGAATTTGTAACTTTTTCATCATAGAAAATGGCATTAAATTGATACTCGCCCCTAAATCACATAATGTTCCTTCAAAAGTATTGTTTCCGATAGTACAGGGGATCTAAAAACTTTCCTGATCTGACTTTTTACTCGACAAATTTCTCTAAATGATAGTGCTCCACTCTCTGGTTAGTACCACTGTTTGGCCTCTCTTCAGAAACCTTTTCTCAGACAATAGTTCCTTCATGAGTGCAGCGTACATAAGCATTTGTTCTTAGAGGTTTGTTCATCCTTGTATTCAAGCACTGAGGTCTCCGCCTTGGGTTGTTTGATCTTTGTGTGTGCAGGGAGAGAGAGAGTGGGCTCCTCAAGGTCTCTCTGACTTCCTTCATACTTTCTTCAGCCTGCTTCTCATCACCAAAGGGTTGATCATTTACCTCTTTTTCACCTATCACATAGATGTTCTTATATTCCTCTCTCGAATTTGGAATTGTATCCCTAGAAAATGTATTAGGAGGCCTCTCAGCAACTTGCTTGCTCAACTGTCCCATCTAAATCTCCAAATTTCTAATTCAAACTCTGATTTTCTACATGAAACTATGAGTGGTATTGGAGAGTTTGCTAATGATGCTTCCAACACTGAGGTATACTGAGCAGCTGGGGGTGAATTGTATGGTTGAGAGGATTGATGTTGATGGTTAAAAGTATTCTGAGAAAAGTTGTTGTTGTTGAAGTTGGACTGCCTTTGATTCTAATTTTTTCAGCCAAAGTTTGGGTGATTTTTTCATCCCGAATTGTATTTCTTGGAGAAGGGATCATTATTAACCAGTCTTGAAGAATTACCCATGTAATTAATTTGTTCAGTAGAGAGTTGTTCATAATCAAAGCTTTCAAATTGAGATACTCCACCACTCATGTCAAAAGAAAGATCTTGGGTAGCTACATAGGACACTTGCATACCTCCCAAATGTTGAGTAATGGCGTTGATTTGCTGAGACATAACTTTGTTTTAAGCCAAAATAACATCCAAGACATCCAACTCTATGACATCTTTCTTCATGGTTCTCTTTGAAGAATATAAGTACTGATTATCGGCCACCATCTCTATCAAATCCAAGGCCTCATCAGTGGTCTTCATGTGCAAAAAATCTCCTGTAGAATTATCCAAATAAAGCCTCGAAGCCGGAGTAAAATCATCATAGAAAATCTATAATTGTACCTAATCTACAAACATGTCCGGATGGCACTTTTTCATCATAATTTTGTATCTCTCCCAAGTTTCATAGAGACTCTCCTTCAAGCTGTCTGAATGTCTGAATATCAGTCCTCAACTTAGTCAACCTCTATAGTGAAAAAAATTTGATTAAGAACTTACTAATCAAATCTATCCAAGTTGCTAAAAAATGATAATTAATAAAAAAAAGATATTTATATATCTTATCCAAAACAAGAACTTGTTAGAAAGTAAATCACATAAACTCTTTACGTTTCTCTTAGATTGGTTAAAAATATTTTAACAATAGTTTTTAATAATTAAAAAAATAAATTTTAAAAAATAAATAGAATCATTAAAAAAATAGTCAAGAAGCTAATGAGAATTTGCATAAATAAATTTAAGATAATAACAATAAATAGACAGTTATTAGAAGAAGAATTCCAAAATTTGTATCAAGCAAATATACATTATTAGCACACAAATAATAAGGTATTCTTTCATAAATGATAAAACCATAATAGAACCTTCTCAAAATCGCGTCAAATAATTAAAGTTGCATAATAAATAAAACAAAAAATTCCAACGATTTACCAATTTTAAATAATTTTCAGAATTCAGTTAGTCATGAGAAAAATATACCAAAATAATAATAAAATAAAAAATATTATAAAATTTATACAAAAAATAAAAAATAAAATAATCCTCTATAAAATTTTTAAACATAAAATTATTAATCAAATAGAACAATAAAAATTTCACCAAAAAAAATTAAAATTGATATCAAAGTCAAAATAATAATTTTAAAGGGAAAAAAAAAGAAGAATGAACCATAAAATAGATTAAATTACATAGTTGGTCCTACACTTTTAATGAAATTGTAAATTGGTCTCTAGATTTAAAAGTTTATAATTATGTCCTTAAAGAAAATTAAAATTTGCAATTTAGTTTCCATCATTCAAAAAGTGTTTGATTTAATAGAATATTTTCTTAATATTCTCTATTTTAAACATGCGAGCTACACATGTTTGACAATAGGGACTAATTTACAATTTTAGTGAAAGTATAAGGACCAACCGTGTAATTTAACCATTTGAAAATGACCAAAAACTCCCTAAGCTATCTGAATCCACTCCGCCCCTCCCCAGCTCTCTCACTCTCACTTTCTCACTTTCCAAAACAACACCCTAACTCCAGCGCTCTCTATCTCTCACCCCGGTTCACCGTCGTCGCGTCGGATCTACCGCATTTGTGCCCACGAGTCGGGTTTCACCTCCTTTCTATCTCGCTTCTCTCATCCGGTGACTTTTTCTTCTCTTTCAATTCCAATACTGAACACTGATAAATGGAAAAGAACAATTCCAATCCCAAATATGCTTAAAGCGAACAATTCAATATCTAAGAAACAAATAGCAACAAATCAACATAAAAATAGTAACTCAATTTATCAGTAGATCCGCGTGCAATGACAGAAGCGAGAGGCACGACGATGGTGAACCGAGGTAAGAGATAGAGAACGCTGGAGTTGGGTGCCATTTTGAAAAATGAGAAAGTGAGTGAGAGAGCTCGAGAGGGACAGGATGAGTTCAGATAGCCTAAGAAGTTTTTGGTTATTTTCAAATAATTAAATTACACAGTTGGTCTCCATTCTTTCATTAAAATTATAAATTGGTTTCTATTGTCAAATATATGCGGCTCATATATTTAAAATAAAAAATATGATAAAAATATTTTATTAAATCAAACATTTTTTAAATGGTAGAAATTAAATTATAAATTTTAATTTTTTTTAAAAACTAAATTATAAATTTTTAAAATATAAGAATTAATTTGTAATTTTACTAAAAATATACACATCAACAATATAATTTAACCATAAAATACGAAGTTTACGGTCTCTATCTCTATCAGCAGAGTAAACATTTAAAATTAAACATTTACACCTTAATTGTTACCATTCACCGTTAAAGTTTCATTTCGCTTTGAAAATCTAAATTAAACATACTTTAATTGCGCCCAAGTTGTGATAACTGACATGATAACCACAACAGGAAGCTAGAAATTTTCGAAATTGCTTATTGTTATGCTATTCACTATTCAGTGTGGTCATATGATTCATTGACGCTAAGATGCAAATTGCAGAACGTTGACCTTGGACGGTGCACATTTGGCACGTGAGACAGACATTGTCCAGTGACACCCAACTTCTGTAAGAGAAAAAGTGCACGTGACATGACAAATGACAACGTGCTAGCAACATGGACTGTGGATTGAGGAGTGTGGTCTAAAATGTTGTGCTCTCTTGATTTTAATTCCAATTCAGGGATTACAATTTTAAAATAAACGTTGTGCCAGCCTAACTATTAAAACTTAAAAGTTTAAAATACTTGAATAAATACCAAAAATATTGATTTGACTGACAAAGTAAAGCTTTAAAAATTTTTATTTTAGAATTTTATTTTTCAATAATTTTTGATATATTTTTATAAATTATGTTGAGAAATCTAAACACTAATTAGTAAAATCTTTTAAAGAAATTTTTAGAATTTTTTACTTAAATATACTAAAAGAGACACTTTATTAATCTACACTAATTTTTGTTACAAAAACTTTATTAATCTACTAGGCCAAAAACTCACAAAATGATAAAACTGTTTGTTTCCCGAAAAATCCAAAACTCGATTTGAATAAGAAGAGAATTGAAGTAGAATAGCGGGAATCAAGGAAAATGTCAAAACGGTTGAATAAGAAATTGTATAATTAATACTTAAATTTTGTAAAGGCACAATTTTTTTTTTAGAGTTAGGAATGAGATTCGAATCTTTAATTTTTAGGTGAGTATAGAGAGATTATGTCATTTGAATTATAATTTGTTGGCTAAAGATATAAAATTATTACGTAAAAAAATTGTATAAATAACATTATGGATACAAGGAGGTGTTCTGAAAGTTACTTGAAATTGGATTTTTTTGGACCTAACCAAATTCCTTCTGAGGCAGCGTTCGACTTGTGATGATGCCGAGGTGCCACCGTCCGAGTTCATCGTCAAGCAGTAGGGAGTGGTACCTGCAAGGAACTCTGATATTTAAGTTAGTAAGGGATTTAAGTAGGTTTTTAGTATACTGGGTTCTGAATATACTTGAGGCTGTCAATATATTTATAGTAAAAAAGATAACTACTTTTTAGAGTAATTCCACCTTTAATGGTAGATAACTATTCTCTTTTTCTAGAAAAACTGTTGAGATCTCCCATCTAAATGGATAGGAGATATCTTGGGAAGTGGTTACTTATTTAGCTAAGTAGAGCTTTCTATAGCTGTCGTTGCATCCGACCTCTATGAGGTTGGATAGGTGTGGAGGAGGCCTGATATTTTGTGTGGGCCTCTATTCTCTTTGGGTCTAGCTTTATTTTAGGCCAAGGTATGAACATTGTCCCTATTTAAACCCGAACTTTTATAAAGTCGGACTTGAGCATTCGTGAATTGGGCCTTCCATGTCGGGTATACTACCTTTGGTAGGTCAGACACTCGACATGTTTTCAAAAATTTTGAAACGTTGCGTCCCTTTATGGTACGATGCACGTTACTTTGGCAGCTTCCTTATAAATCCAGCTTCTAGTAAAGCTCGCACTTGTTCTTCTATTACTTGTGCTCTTTTGGGATCGAGTTTCTACCGCTTTTGTTGAACAGATTGTGAGCCTATATAAAAGATAAGCTTGTGACTTATGAGGTCGGAGTCAATTCTAGGCATATAAGAGGCTTTCCATGCGAAGAGGTTAAAGGTTTTTTGTAAGAGCTCAAAGAGATTTGTCTTTAAATTTTTATCCAGGTTGGCCCATATACTCGTTGTCTTTTCTGCCTGATCTCTGATTTAAACTTTTCAACCCTTCTTTCAAGTTGTGGACGCATCTCTTCTCGTGTTCAGACACCACCGAACTCGATAGTGTTGACTTCTTTACTACCCCTTAAGTTGAGACTTTCATTGTAATATTTTCTTTCCAACTTCTGATCTCCTTTTATGGTGGCAATTTTCTCTACTGTTAAAAATTTCATACATAGATAATGTGTAGAAACAACCGCATTTAGTTGGTTCAGGGTAGTTCGACCTATCAGGGCATTGTAGGCTGACGCCACATCGAACACAATGTAGTCAATGCTCAAGATTCTTGATTTTATTCGTTTACCAAAAGTGGTATGCAACGAAATGAAACCAAGAGGTCGGAGTCGGCGTATCCCCTAACTCGAAAAGGTTAACGGGATAAGCCTTCAGTTCCTTTTCTTCTAACCCAAGTTTATCAAAAGCGGGTTTGAATAATATGTCGGGCAATCTCCCTTGATCCACCAAAGTTCTAGGGAGATTTGCATTAGCAAGGATAATTGTAATTATTACGGGGTCGTCGTGACCAGGTGTCAACCCTTGAGCATCTTTTTAGTGAATGAGATTATATTGTCGGTAAGTCAGAAACTCCACAATCTTTCCTAAGTTGATATACTTTCTTAAGCTGCCTTTTACGTGAGGACTTAGTAATTTTTTCTCCTACAAATATTCCATTTATCATGTGTATGTGCCTATCAAGGATTAGTGGTGGATGATCTCATCGTAAAAATTATTGGTAGAATGCCCATATAGTTTGTGATACTCGAAATATCCCGTTTGATTTTCAGATTTTTTGTGCTTAATAGGACGAGGAGGTGAAATGTAACACCCTAATTACCCTAAACCTTACCTCATGTCTAAAGTAAATGATAATTAAAGGTTACGACAATTCTAAGGCTTGTACAATAATATATATAGAAAGAAATAGTAATTCTAGAAGTCCGATGAAGAAATAAGCTAAAAAACAGAGTTACAAAAGTGCGAAACGTTCACACAAAGCAATAAGCTTAAAGGCACAAGACATAGATACAAAATAATAAAGCATATGTAGATATATGAGTATAATAGCCATAAAATACTAGTCTCAGTTAGCGGAGTCTAAGCCGACTAGCTATATGCAGACATATAGAGTTTGAAAGTTAAAAACAGCATATACAATATTTTTCTCAAAGTTATCCTCTAAGGCAAAAATATAGATACAAAAGTGAGAGTACTAAACAAAATATCTAAAATGACTCCAAAATATGATAAAGATATTCCACTCTGTCACCATTACGTAACTCACCAAGGTGAGTTACCACCTGCATCTGAAAAATAACAACAGAATATGGTATGAGAACCAGAGGTTCTCAGTATGATAACAGCGCCCAGTAATATAAGATATAAGATTTCGGGACGCCAAAGACAATCCTAAAACTTCATATCAATCATAATATTCAAGCTTATAAAACAGATAAATAAATCTTTAAACAGGTCATCTAACTTAGGAGATTTCTAAACTATCAGTTCACCGCTATCCTATAGCTTTTCCCAGCCTATCCTCCATGCGATCCCATCACCACCGCCTTTCAAAACTCCTCAATCCCAGTAGAAAACACAAGTAGTTCATACAAGTAAAGTACAAGTAATTATCAAGTATAGCAAGTAAATCACGAAGCACTTAATCATGTTATACAATTAGGCATAATGTGCAAGTAAAGAAAGCAAGAAACCACATAGAAAATGCACATGGTGAATGCATGTCCTATTGGCTGTGATATCACATTGTCGGTTCAATTGCCAACCCAACACATTCTCATGGGAATGTCGCCTTTCAGTAACAAATAAAATGGGTATCCCCAGGGATATCGTGCCCGGCACAAGGTCCTGGGATATAGTGTCCACGCACACTCTGCTGATTCCGAAAGGATGCGAGCGGAATACTTAGCCACAAACCTCACATCTCAACGTAAGCGGGACTAACCACGGCCCTTACGCTGCTGCCGCAACCTCGACAAGCAGAATTAACCAACCGTCCTTGCCAGACGTATAGCGTCTCAACAATCTTAGCAATAAATAATATATCCATATTCCTCAATGATCACTTTCAGTATTCATTAATTCATTATTTATCCTCGAGTTTCAAACACGTTGCAAACATTATCAATTCTCAGTTTCACAGCTCATCATGCTCATCATCAACATAAGTACTCTTCCAACCCATACAACTATTTCATCCTCAATACTCCAGAAACCTAAGGCTCCGTTTTCTAACTGATGATAAAAAATTACCAAGTTAAACTAACTAACTCATCTCTATTAGCCTTAGAGACTAAATACTTGGTAGCAATCTCAAAAAGTAATTTAAGAAAATTTTTTAGTGTAACAGATCTTCCTGTAGATATCAACAAGAGAAATTCAGAGTGGGGTATACTTGTGGTATCTTCGAAATTTTTCTGAGCTATATTCCTCTTTTTTTCTTTGTCTTCTTATCCTTATCTCGAGCTTGGTAGGAAAGATTTGGCCTTGAGACGGGATTTTTAAGTTGTGAATTCTAGTCCATGTTGATATATTTCTATACCCGTTCATGTACTTCATATAAAGAGGTCGGATGCCTCTTTGATATGGATTGCGAAAATGACCATTTTCTAAGGCTATTAACTAACCCCATTATTACTGCTTCGGAAGGCAAATTCTGTATTTTTAAGCAGGTTTTGTTGAATCTTTCCATATAAGCTCAGAAAATCTCTCCGACTTCTTGTTTTATTCCTAAGAAACTTGGAGCATGTTTAATTTTGTCCTTCTAATAAAAAAC
This sequence comes from Arachis hypogaea, assembly GCF_003086295.3. Lineage (NCBI taxonomy): Eukaryota > Viridiplantae > Streptophyta > Magnoliopsida > Fabales > Fabaceae > Arachis > Arachis hypogaea. The sequence goes on from NC_092040.1 coordinate 109,276,120, forward strand.
TTCTTTGCCAGATAATCAAAATAAGTCATCGACATAGAGGTAAGCTATTGAACCACTTCATTATTGGTTAACGTTATCAAAAAAGCCTTGCAAGTCGCATCGAACATGTAGGCCAAATACATCCTACTTTTGAATATTTTAATTTAAAATAAATTAGACGGTATTAATTTAATTTAATTTATAGGTACCACATAAATATCATAAAAAATAATATTATTTCATTATTACCCTATGACTACATTGAGATAATGTATACACTATAATAATAACAATTAATTTTAAGAAGTCATTATATTATAAAAATCGTTAGTTATATATTTAGACTCCTAAGAATAAACTCCAAATAAACTTAGATAAATAGGCATAATTGCTAATTATAATAGTACAAATACCTTCCGCTGTAAGTCTACTTTGTTTGATATGGTAACCAATAAATTCCAAAACTTTTTCAAAAATATGAACATAATATTTGAATTTGTCAAATTTCTTTCTCAAGTGTGACAAAATATTAAGAGATTCACATTAAAATTTTGTAAATGATCTATATTAATTTTTGTGGTTGAACAAAATTTACAAATTTAACTTCATAAATAACTTAATTTTCGTTATATCCAAATTCTAAAATATTATCTTCATAAGTATTTGAATAAATATTCTCAATTATTTCTATAAAACCTTTTATTTCAAAATGAATGACTTTACATATCTTCAAATAATATTAACTAATTTTTTTCATTATAAAAGAATGATATTGGAATATAGCTATAATGCATGGGACACGACACGATACGCGACACTTCGGCATGCGAATTTTAAAATTGTATAAGATATGGAAACACACACATATAAAATATAAAGTATTTTTTAGATAAATCGTAATGATATTTTGATATTTTATTGATATTAAAATATAAATTAATTTTTTAATTATTTTTAATGTCTTATTTTAATTATATCAAATATTTAAAATATTTTTTATTTCAATAAATAATAATATATACTATATCTAAATTTATTTCAAGAATATATGTTAAGAATAAGACTGAACACGCTGACACGTAATAGTATTTAGGTGTGTCCAAATGTATCCGGAAAAGAATTTTTTTGCTTTTTAATTTTTATTAAGACACGGTGGGACACAGCAAACACGTGTGTCGGACGAGTGTCAGTAAATGTTGTATCCGAAATATGTTCGAGATACGAACATGGTAACTCAGCGAAATGTTTGTGCTTCATAGAAATATAGTATCTATAACTTAAATTAAATTGATAAAATAAATATAAATTTATTTATTTTAAATTATTTTTTATGAAAACATTTGAAGGAGACTATTTTATAATTTTTAAATTAAATTAGTATTTTTTAATTTAATTTAACTTATTTTAAATTAAAAATATTTGAAAAAATTATTTTAACAATTTTAATTTTGATAATTTAAAAATTTTTTAGAAAATTTTTATACTTCATTATAGAAATTGATTTATTCAATTTACATACGTAGATACTTAATAGCCACATATATTAGTTAATATGTTACGTTCATAATAATTAACAAATCAAATTAAAAAAAGAATTATATTATCTAACAAAAATAAATGTTAGAGATTATTTTATATTAAAAAATTATAATATTCTATTTTAAAAACTTAAAAAAGGACATGGATTATATACTCTTATTTTTATTATAAAATTTGGGGTACCATCTAATTAGTTTGGCTTGATTAAAATACAAAGTTGACTGAGTAACATTTTTTGTGTTACGTTGTTCGCAGTTTCCCACTTTCCCCTCTTTAATTGCAGCACTACGAAACCTTTGTGTCCGCAAAACGTTCCATATGATCCCAACAACACAAATTAACAAACCCGTGAATCACTCTCATTCCAACATGAATCTCTCTCTGACTTTCAGATTCCGGTCAGAGATCCTTTCACAACTTCATTTCACACCGATATCTCCGATCAAGCACCCCTTATCTATTTTTCAATTTTTTCCTCAGGTATAGCCAGGAGAATTGCATCATCTGGATATGGTGTTTATGCTATGGACTATCCAGGTTTTGGCCTTTCAGAAGGATTACATGGATACATACCAAATTTTGATGATTTAGTTGATGATGTTATCGAGCATTATAGAAGAATTAAAGGTGTGAAGTTTTAGTATCCATGACTGCTGTAACATTTCACATGTGAAGATTTCAAATATTTAATCTCTTTTTACCCCTTAAAATCATGGTTTGTATTTCAATTGGCAGAAAGGCCTGAGCTGAGAGAGTTGCCTCGATTTATATTGGGGCAGTCAATGGGAGGAGCAGTTTCTATTAAAGTTCATTTGAAGGAGCCAAATAATTGGGATGGAATGATCCTTGTAGCACCAATGTGTAAAGTAAGCTCGTCCATCTGTATTTCATTCGATGCTCACCAATTTTTTATTTAATTTAAATCGTTGTAGTTCAGCGTAAACTCTGCACTGAATTCAGTTTGAGTAGTTTTTCGTATGGATTGCTGTTTCTATCAATGGTTGATACAATTGGATCTTTGCTCGATTATATTGACCAATAAAAAATGTTATATATAATTAATGTCGAACCTGGGACACTCCTTTAGCTTTTGAAGAGTGACAAGGGACACTAAACCAAACTGCTATTAGCATTCATTGGTGAAATATAAAACAAATGATGCTTGTTTCTTATTAGATTGGGAATATGCTTATGTATATTATAGATAATAGTTTGCATTTGATACAGAAGAGAAACTCATTAGCCATTACAAAAGCTTACCTTTGGATAATGATTGAACTAAGCTTACCTTTTTGTGGCAACTAGTTTTTATTTTTTATTTTTTATAATTGTGTTCCCTTTTTAGGGGCCATCATACATTCATACTACTATATTGTGGGGTTAATTTATTTAAAATTCAATGGAAAATGTATTTTTAATAATCTTATTAGCTATTACAGTATTTACCTGGCTTAGCCAAACAATATTTATGATAATCATTTTGAATTTGGCGATTAGTTTAAGGATTGTGATTTCCAAGTTTTGTACTGCTTTAATTTACGTGAACATTTTTGCATTACACTGGAAACTTTTATCGCAAACTCAAATAGTTAAACACTCTTTGATAAAAAGTGGCTTTTGTAATTTCTTTTTTGTCCCGTCTTTTCAATATAGTTTTGTAATGTACAACTTTCAGTTGAAGCATGGTTTGCTGATTTCTGTTGCGGGTAGATTGCAGATGATGTGATGCCATCTGATGCAGTTATGAAGGTATTAACTCTTTTATCGAAGGTGATGCCAAAAGCAAAACTGTTCCCAAACCAAGATCTAGCAGAGCTTGCCTTCAGGGAACCAAGCAAAAGAAAATTGGTTAGTGACTTATACAGAATTAACTTTTGGATTCCAATATAACAAAATAGACATTTTGATTCCTTGTCTTGCTCTTCAACAAAATATCTTGCACTTTCTTAGCGTTAGAACTTAGAAGTTGATTGATTCATTTTTATCGTGTTTTCTGACATATTTTCCGCATTGTCATATATATATAAGTCATGCTGTTTGGAGTTAAGGATTACTTCAGAGTCTATTGTTGTTTAGTTCTCTCTTTGACTGTCTCATCATTTCATTATCTTTCACATGAACTCGTACGTTGTAGTTACAATCATCGAGTTTGTTCATGTTTGACGATCTCATCTATTTTAATTAGAGAAAGATGGGAAATTGTGGCAGAGGTTACTCTATTCAAAGCCTCAATTTGTTGTCTCAGATTTGCAACGTTGTTGTTTGTTCTACTTGATACTTAAATTTTGTATTGATTTTGCAAAACAAAACCCGTGTTAGTCATAATCAAACTAAATACATTGATAATATTAATTTATCCCTAGTGTTGATTTTATCTTTTTAGGCTGTTTACAATGTCATTTGTTATGATGATAATCCGCGACTGAAAACCGGTATGGAGCTTTTACGAACCACAAAAGAAATTGAATCACAAGTACAGAAGGTTAGTATTCTTTTTGTCTTCCAATCTCTATATTTTCATTTTTGAGTTCCATTGCTTAGGTAGTTTGTTTCTGTTTTCATATTTGAGGTCCTTTTCTTTTGTTGCAACTCAAAGAAGGTTTTCTCACTAAAATAGAAAAGATTCCCGTATCATCCCGTTCTGAAAATTTAAGCATTTCATTATTGTTTTCTCAATTTAAAATCCACCATTGGTAAGTATTACAAGTGCCGATACGATACTCTAGCTAAATCTATTTTTGAATTTTTGTATGTGCAATAATTACCATAACAAGAAGAAAAACTATATTTTGCGTGTGCATGTGGATGATTGCAGGTTTCGGCTCCATTATTGGTTATTCATGGAGGAGATGATAAGGTGACGGATCCATTGGTGAGCCGGTTTCTTTATGAGAGTGCGTCTAGCAAGGATAAGACTCTAAAGATTTATGAAGGTGGTTATCACTGCATTCTAGAAGGTGAACCTGATGAGAGAATTTTTGCTGTACATGATGACATTGTGTCTTGGCTTAATTCTAGGTGTTCAACTAAGTGATGTCCTCACCATGGAATATGTCCACCGTTTTCATGTTATGTCATTCTTCAAATAATGTAACAATTCTGTGACTTCTAATCAAGAAATTCTAGAAGTCGTTGGTCTGGAATAAAGAGTAGGTGTCATTCTAGGAACGCCTCTTCAATCTCTTTCACATTTTCATGTATTATTCATCTTGGAATGAATAAATTATATTGATCCAAAGACCAAAGGTATATTTTCATCCTCTTATGCTTCTTTATTATTTTTGTTTAAATGTTATGGCGGGGTGGGGGAGTATGCTCCTGAGCTAGCCTCGACATAAGCATGCCCGAAGTGCTGATTTGGGGCCCTTCTTGATCTGGGAACTGGGGAGTTGGGAAGCCATAGATGGCGTGGATTCGATCCAAAATTTGAGTGCTGCCCTTCGATTCTCCTACTCTTCTTCTGTCATACTAAAGCTTGTGCTGGAACAATTTTCTTCTAGGCAAATCTTATTTAGGTTAATGTAGTCAATACGCATCCTGCACTTTCCGTTACTCTTAGGGATCATAACTATGCTGTAGAGCTAGCTGTAGAGGATGATCCTTAGTTGGTGAGTCTAATGGCTGCTTAATAATATGCATCTTTTGCAAGGCATTTTTCACTTCCATGCAGTGAAATTATGGCCTTTGAATACTCCTATGCATCCATCTCATATCATTCATGTTGATAAAGATGGTGAAAGTGCCTTTAGGACTATTTACAAAGAAATCTGTTGCAAGATTTCGCAAATTCCTATAGTTGTCATTCATCAAAACTAAATACTTTGAATTCATGTCTACCTATGGTTACAAGAGATCGATTCATAAGACTGATATTAATCACACTCCTGTATGATTTATGATGCCAATATTGTATATCATTTTATGGCACTCTAAAACCTCTCCTACTGAGGACCTTTGGTTATCCTCCTCTTGTATATATTCTCGTTTATTTTTCCAAAGAACGGACAAGATGGCTCACTTTCCCGAAAAGTTGGAAGGTAATGTGCGAGGTTTGTTAGATTTAGAGTTTGTTCTTTTATGAGGAACAAGAATTCATATGTATAATGTTTGGCTTGAGATTTAGTTTAGATGGTGTTGCTGTGTGTCAGAACTCGAGATATCGTATACTCGTAGAATTGAATATAATATATTTTGTATGTATATATATGTGTATGAAAATATATGTTGTATTTAGGTATTCACGTAGACACACATAATATATTTGTCACTAAGCATAGTATTATAATAATGAGGATGTTACCAAGAAGTATGATCGTTATTAATTAATTGTACATGTATTTGAATTTTTTCTAGTTAACAAAATAAAAGAGAGGATTTTAGTGCTGGGTAAATGTGGATTATCGGCTTTTATGCTGTGGAGTGTGTTATTGTTTATCCTGAAATAATCTCTACTTTATTGTACTGAGTTCTTTCTTTCAAAATAATAATAATAATAATAATAATAATAATAATAATAATAATAATAATAATAATAATAAAGAGAATGCTTTATTGTTATTAAAATGAGTGTCAAAATGGTGTTTGCTCTAGAGATTTATGCATATCGGGGTTAGTCTGTTTTACAAATAACGATACAATAATTAAGTAGAATCATAAACAGAGAAAGAAAAGTGCACATAAATTATAGTGTTTTAAGTATATAGCTATTTGGTTAAATACACTACTGCTTCTTTATTTTTGATTATTGGAGCAGAAATCTTACACGAACATCAAATTCGACAGATTATTATGAACGATGTCATAGCAAGCCCCTTTCTTGAAAGCTTTGGATGCAGTCATCAAACATCTGTTCAAGGGTTTTGAATGGAGGAAACCCCAATTGAGTAATTTTGGTGGTGTTCATGCTATGTGGGTTGTTGTCTCCTTCCAGGCTGCTGCACCTGTAACACCATATATCATCTAACTTCAGAAAAGCAGATCTCAAAGCATATCAAAAGATTGACAGAGATTTGGTATAATGTTTATAATTGAAGTAAAATATCATTTTGATCATCAAACAATGCAAATAAAATATATAAGAATTTAATTTTGATGTCTTGTCAAATAATATATCTAATTATGTAATATTATGTTAATAAAAGTATTTATCTTTTTATATTGATCACATAACTGGTTATCCAAAAAATAAAATGGAATCAAGTGATTATATAAAATATTTAATACTATCAATATATCAAAATTAAACTCAATATATAATCTTTCAAAAGTTAATATCTAATTATTTATACAGTTCGATTCAATAGATTAGTAATACTTAACAATTCAGTTCAAACTTCAAAGCGAACACCGCTTTGATTAGGACTGGCAATGGATAAGGTAGAATAGGGTAGGGTTTGAGTTTTACCTTAATCCTATTAGCAGGTTGAAATTTTTTTTTAAAATTCTACTCTACTCTACTCACTAGTTAAGAATTTTTCAATCCTAATCCTACCCGTACTCTAATGTTCTAAATCTTATGGCAGAAAATTAAATTTTTTCAAATAAATATAAATTCAATCATTTCAAATTTCATACATATTAATAAAAAATTGTGTGAACCTAATTTAAAAAATGATGTTAGAATTTTTGAATTTATTTGGTGTAATATGTGATATCTCAATTTAAATTTTATTTTTATTTTAAGCTAATTTTATAAAAAAATACTAAATTAGTAAATTAAATTACTAACTTAATAATTATTACAAATTTTTATAAAAGAAAAGTTGTAAGTTTAACACTCACTTTTTTCACTAATACCAAAATCTACTGTTTTTATCAAAATTCTATGCTACTATCATGTAGGATATAAATAGTTTCAAGCATATTAGGTGAATATAAAAAGTTAATTATTAAATTAATTATTTATATATTATATATATTAAAATATAAAATATATATGAAAAATAAATTAAGATAGTATATATATTTATAAATATATGATAATTAATTTGATTACTTTTTTTTATTGTGTACATAGCATTTAAAAAAAAACTATTTTTAAGTATCTCTATTTCCGTTATATATGTTTATATTTTTTTGATTTTATTTATAAATTCAAAAATAATTAAAATATTATTTTATCAATTTTGTATTTTGAAAATTTTTTATTTTATACTATTCAAACACTAGCTTAGCTAGTAGCTAAGCCAACTTTTCTGGGATTAAAACATTTCTCCGCATAACCCATATAATAATTTAAAAAAATTTTCAAATATACCATCGTGTTTCAGTGATTTTTTACAGTTGATCTTAGTTATAAAAAAATATATAATATATATAATTAAAATTAACGGATAAAAATCACTGATATATATTTGAAAATCTTCCAATAATTTATGGTGTTAAATAGAAAGAAAAAAATTAGAAGAAAGATTTGTAAAAGTTAACGTACTTTTTAGCAAATGGATAGGAAGGATATCTGGCCCTAAGCATTTGAATGATTTGTGACCAATGGGCTACTGAGCTAGAACAAATGAGCCTGCCACTTGCTTTGGCATCCTCCATAGCCAATATGTGAGCAGCTATCACATCATTTATGTGTACAAAGCCCACTGTTGTATTTGGATATTCTTCTCTCACACCTGTTTAAAAATGGTGATGAAGGGAGAAAACAAAAAAAAAAATAAATAAAGAACCGTTCAAAGATATTTATCACCACTCACCCAAAATATGTGCTGCGCAAAACATTTGCACTGTAAGACTTGGTCTAATGACAGTTGTGTATGCCTTATTTCCGATATTTTTAATTTATGTCAAAATTATTTCCTAAACGTCTAAATCATTTTAAAAGACAAAACTAAAAATATTTAAGGATAATTTTAACAAATTAAAAATATTAGAAACAAGAACCATACTTTTCCCTTGTTAAAATTATATGTGTTACAATATTTCATGACATAAAATATAGTTTACTCCAAATGAAAGTAACATACAATAACTATTAATTTATTCCTATATTGATTTATTTATCAACAAACTAATATATTTTGAGAGTCAATGATAGTTTATTTTGAATACAATCTAATAATCCTTAGGTATAACAGGATCTAACCTTTGACGATGCTTAGAATCATGTACAATGTGCTTGTTGGCTGTGGTGCAAGCAGGGGACCAACAACAAAAGAGGGATTAACCACAACTAGATCCATTCCATTTTCCTTTGCAAGTTTCCAAGCCTCTTTCTCCGCTATAGTCTTTGCATATGCGTACCACAGCTGCATATTCACAAAATTATTTAAAATATAAAAGGTAAAATTGTTTAAATATTCAGAATGAAGTATCAAGATTACTCAGGACAGCCTATATATGTTGTTGATAAAACAAAAATGTTATATGCACATTAAAAATCAATCACTAAATATATGTATTATTAACTTATTTTCAATATTTATTTTGTATTTCAATATATATTATAACAAGTAATTATTTAGTAGTTGATTTTTTATGTACATACAGCATATCAAAACTACTCAAAGAAACAACTTGATTCAATTGACAATTCTACTAAAACAATGGGTGTTTTATCGGCAAACAATCTTTCATGGATAATTTTTATTAATGATCTGGACTTTTGTTCTTTTGAGTAATTTCGGGAGTAATTTTAATACACATTACTGAAAAAAAAGTTACGATAATGGTAGCAAATGTTACTACTTACGTTGTAGCGTTTGCAGTATTCTATATCAGTCCAATGAGACTCGTTAAGAGGAGATACTTGCTGCACATCGTAACGGTATCTTATGGAAGAGCAAGATGAGGTGAGCACAACGCGTTTAACTCTTGCTTTGATGCAGGAATTCAGCACATTCACGGTTCCTTTTATACATGGATCAATTAGAGTTGCCTGCAACATTTTTCAAATCTTCAAATGAATTTTACAAAAGAACAAAAATAGAATATTGAAGGAATTGAAGGAGACCTGAACGTTGTTATCATAAGGAACTAGCACTGGAGATGCTGTATGAAAGACACCATCAACCCCTGCCACTGCCTCATCAAAGTTCCCTTCCACCAATAAATCCGCTTTAAAAATCTTTAATCTCTCTTTAGCTCCACTCAATTCCCTTAGAAAGCCAACCTTCTCCACATCATCTGATCAAATATTAAGTAACATATTAGAAATCAAACTATAGCATAAAATAAAAATAAAAATAAAAAAAGCAAATGAATCCTTAGAATTAAAAGTGTCACCTGGGTTTCTCACGGTGGTCCTCACAGTGTAACCCTTTTCTAGTAAGGCTTTGATAAGGTAAGCTGCGATGAAACCGGTGCCCCCAGTCACGCAGAATTCAGGCATCTCTCCGTTATCGTTTAATCTGATTTCTTTTCTCTTGTCTTTGTAACTCTTGACTTTTAGCAGCAGTTTGTGATCTTTGTTGCTCTTATGTAATATCGGATTAGGTCTACCGATCAAGTGAATAGATGAACTCCATAGCCCAACTTTGTGAAGGTAGGAGAGTCACGTGAGTTTCATTCCACTTAGATTCCAATTTGGTTTATGACAGATGTGTCACACCAGAATTGTCAGCTAGTTGGGTTTTTTATTTTTTTTTTGTTTTTTCTACATTATTTCTTAACTTAATATTTTAAAAATTAATTCATCGTAAATTTAAATTTTATTTAAAATTTGTTGTTTGATCAATAAATTATTATATTTATAAGACTAAATTTAAAATTTTAACTTATTTAAATAGAATAATAAATTAATGAATAAAGTAAATTTTTTGTTTCTAACATTTTTAAAATTTTTTAAAATTACCCTTTATATTTAATTATGTTCAATTTTGTTTTTAACATTTAAAATAAATTTTAATTTTATCTTTGTTAATTTTTTAATAGTCAACTAATAGTTAAATTATTTTTTTCAATTTTACCCTTGCTCTTATCTCCTACATCAACTCCATCTCTACTCACTCCTAAGTCTTACCTCTATCACTGTCAACAACAACATTTTCTGCACCAAATGCTTTCTCTTTTTCTCTATCTTTTTATATTGTTGAATCAAGTTCTAAATTCATCAACTATGAAAAAAATTTATCGAAGAGGAATGATTCACTCGTCACTGCCCATCATCTCCAACCAACTCTCTTTCTTTCCGGCCCCCATCCTCACCCTGCCGCTCTCACGCCCGCAGTTGACGAATCCACATCTGATGATAATTTTTGTCTTGAAATGAGTGGTTTTCATTACATAAACTTGCATTTATTTATTTAAGTAGCATGTTTTTGTGAATTCTCTCTCAATTATACCTAATTGTTAAAAACATGCTTTTTATACTTGAAATTGTCAAATTAATTCTACTTTTATTTCATTCGATACTTTGATATATTTGTTGAGTGATTTCATGACCAATAGGCAAGGATGGCTTTGAAGAAGTGGAGAAAAAACATACAAAGTAGGAGAATTCATAAAAAAACAAAAGAGAAGGACATTCGGATTCGTGCGTACGCACATAATGGTACGTATGCACAGGTGTAAAGAATTAGCTGGCATGCATATGTACACACTTGTATGTATGTACAAGTGGGAGGAAAAATTAGCAAGTGCTCGTATGCACGTGTATCATTTAAAAAGTCACGTGTTGCGCGTTTTGGAGGCCTCTTTTGGCTCATTTTTGATGCCCTTAAGCCAATTTGAAGCATATTCTTGGAGGGGAAAAGAACACATTACTATATGATCATTTTACAAGTTTTGACTAGGTTTTCATAATTTATTTTAGAGAGAGAAATTCTCACTTCTCTCTAGGATTTATTAGAGTTTATGGAATTTACACTTTAATTTTAGAATTTAGCTTGTCTCAATTGTAAGTTGTTCTTAATTTTTTCATCCTTTGCACTATACTTAGATTTTCTTATAATTAAGGTTATTTTGTTGGTATATACACTTATGAATTCTTGAGTTTCATGTTAATAAATTTGATGTTTTGAGGTTTATATATGCTTAATTGAATTGTTAGTATTGATTGTTTGGCTATAGTTTTCATTAAATTTTGTAATTTACTATGTTTTATTACCATGTCCACCAAGTGTTTATTGAAATGCTCATTTTGAATATAGAGCAGATTTTCATTCCTTAATTTGGGAATTGAAGAACTAGGATCCTAGAGTCATTAATGTCCCACATTAAATAATAATTTTAGGTCGTTAGTTGATCTTGTTTCAACGCTAGCTTTTTATTAAACTTAATTAGTAAATTAATTAAGATTTGTGAATTAAGATCAATTATCCATCCATTTGAATAATTGAAATAACTCCCTTTTTGTCATATCCTCAGGGAGATTGTCTACAAAGATCACAAAGAAAATCATCTCCAATCGTCTAAACAAAGATCTTGTTGCCTCTGTCGACGCTCCCAATCCAGTTCCTTCCCAGCTATGTAAATACTAGTTATCTTTATTCTAGTGAGTGATTATTCAGTTCAATTAATTTTATTATTTTATATCAACTTGAATTAATATCAACTTGAATTAGTTTCATTTAATTTCTATTTTAAAATTTCTTCAAATCTTTTATGACTACAACTTAATCAATTTGGCTTTCAATTCCACCCATTTTTTATTTTTTTTAAGATTATTTTTCTCATATTTCAAATTCTTATTTTCTCACATCCAAAACTATCATAGCTACAACTCTATAAATTTTTCCATATTTAAAAATCTAGACATCCACATCCTTAGTTCTCCTCTAAGATGAAATTTACAAATCAAAATTTAGAATTTGAATACCTAGTAATCAAAATTTCATAAACGACTACATGTCTAAAATTTAGAATTCAAACAAAAACGAATATTAAATTTAGATATCTAGAATAGAAAACAAACACATTGTCATATTTTTCAATTCATGATACAAAAGTAGTTCACACAATAACTATTTTTTGGTTGTATAACATGACATAAGGCCCAATATCTTTTTCTTTTGAGTAGTAGATTATGAGTCTGATTAGCTATCTAGAAGAAGATTTGGGCCAAGGTAATCAGTAAAATGTTGAAAACTATGTAGAAAGAAACAACAAGGTGAGTAATGATCAAGAGGGGTAATGTAGGAATCAACACACAGACAAGGCCCATAATCTTCCAAAACAAATCAACAAAGGGAAAAGAACTTTTTAACTATAGGAGAGCTATTAAGGGAGAAATTATGCATCAACAAAGTAAACAATGAAAGAACTTCAGGCGCTAAACAAGAAAAGCATAACAGAATAATGATATATCGAGATAAAGAAAATTTCTAAAGCTACAGACATAAACCGAGGCTGGAAGAAAGCAAAAACAAGAAAGGTAAAACCATCATTCAAAGAACTGAAACAAGGGAACTAGCGGAGGATCATGAGGATATGGAGGCTGATGTGCATGACATTATAGAACATAAAACAAATGAAAAATGAGAATTGGAGTTGGTACATCGTGTAAGGATGAATCTGAAGCTGAAAAGGAGAAGGGAAGAAGATGAATTGATGCATATGAAAAGAAAAATATAGGCTGAATTGGAGACAACAGATGAAGTAGAACACAACAAGAGGATGAAAAGGATGGACAAACAAGACATAGCCAAGGAGACAGGCCTCATCATACCCCACCAACAACCATTATCATCATAAGCTGGAATTGTCGCGGGTTGGCAGCTCTCACGACAATAGCAAAGTTGCTAAACTTGTGCAAAACTTTTAAGCCGTCCCTTTTGTTTTTTATAGAGACTAAAGCTAGTAAGCAAAGTAGTGAAAGAATTAGAAGGAAATTAGACTTTGACTAAGTATTTGTGTAGAATCCCAGGGCTTGTCCGGGAGCCTCCATGTTTATGCCTGGTGTGACAATTTTATTAAAGCAAATATAGCTAGTAGCAATAATAAGCTTTGAAAATGTATATTTGTGTATGGGCATCCTGACCCCAGAAAGAGAAGATATTTGTGGTAAGAGCTTACAAATAGAAATGCTAATAAGAATATTCCAAAGGTATTTTTTAGGGATTTTAATGCTGTCATCATATCTCAAGATGAGAAGATAGCGTTACATATCAAACCAAATAATCAAGTCCAAGCATTTAGAAATTTTTTGGATGATAATTCTCTCATGGATATGGAACTTCAAGGATTGAAATTTACTTATTTCAGTAATCCTAAAAACCGTTTGTCTAACTAGAAACAATAGACAAGGCCTTGACTAACTGAGAATGGCAGAGACTTTTCCATCATGCTACGCTCACGACCCTACTTGCTGTAAATTCTGACTACACACTATTGGTGCTTAGTCTTGACCTAAAAGAAGAAAAAAACCAAGTACTTTAAATTCAAGGCATATTAGGCAGACCATGAAAAGTGTCGAAATATAATGAGAAAGGGCTAGGAGAATAGTAGAAAGGAAAAAAATAATCAATAGACAGATCTTAATCAAAGAATGGAGAGGTGTAAAAGAGAATTATCCGAATGAAGCAATGTAACCTTTAAAAGGGTAGAGATGGAGATAGAAAGACAGAAATCCTGATTATGAAGACAGGAAGAAAAATACTGGGGTAAAAAACAAGAGTGAAATGGCTAAAGCTGGGGGACTGGAACACATCTTTTTTTCATGCGACAACTATTCAGAGAAGGGATAGAAATCGGATTGAAAGATTTAAAAATTCAAGTGGGAATTTAGTTTGTGAAGAGAAGAAAATTTAAAAGTTAGTAGAAAAACACTTTAATAAGTTGTTCAAGGCTATTGAAAACATTAATATGGAAGATTGCATTGGTCAAGTTCCTATAAGAGTCACCACAGATATGAATCAAGAATTAATGGAGGAAGTCACAGATAAAGAAGTCAAGGAGGTGATTTTTAGCATGGGAAGTCTCAAGGCTCCAGATCCAGATGGTTTGAACGGATTTTTCTTCCAAAAATATTGGGACATCATTGGAAAAGAAGTACGATATGGTTAAGGGTTTTTTCAGGAAGGGAATCTTCCTTACAATATTTGTGAAACTACTATTGTGTTGATTCCTAAGGTAAAACAAATACTAAGTCTCTTAACCAAATGAGGCCCATTAGTTGCTGTAATTTTATCTATAAAATTGTCTCTAGAGTGATGGTGCTTAAGCTTTGGAAAGTGACTGCAAAGATTATATTTCTCATTCAAAGTTCATTTGTGAAGGAAAGACTTATACAAGATAATATTGTGATTGTGCAAGAGCTTTTTCATACCTTAAATAAGAAAGAAAAGGAGGCGTCAGAAAACTAAGATAAATACGAACAAAGCATATGACAGGCTTAAGTGGGATATTTTGGAAGCTACTCTTAAGGTACTTGGATTTCATCAACAATGGTCATGATGATGATGGAATATGTTAGAAAAGTAAGTTATAGAATCAAGATAAATGGTATATTGTCCAATAGGATCAAGCCTCAAAGAGGTAATAGGCAGGGAGATTCACTTTCTCCATAACTTTTTATCATAGTGACTGTATTTACGTTTCTTATGGAAATAGCTATGAGGGAAGGGAAAATCTCATGAGTAAAAGCTGCCCCTATTTCTCACCTCATTTGTGGATGACTGCATTATCTTTTTGAAAGCTAATGAGGACAAAAGTTTCCAACGCATTACAATCCTTAACAAGTACAGGGAAGCGTTGGGGCAAAGAATAAACTTGGAAAAGTTTGGAATTACTTTTGGCTACCTGATTCTAATTAGGACTAGGATTGATATAAAAGAAATTATGGACATATCATCATGGAATAATCCAAGAAAGCATCTCAGGCTTCCAGCTTATTAGGAGCGTACAAAGAATAAGGCCTTAAAATGGATTGAAGTGAGAGTTGTAGACAAGGTAGAAGGATGGAAAAGGAAGCTTCTAAATCAAGTCGAGGAAGAAGTTTTGATCAAGTCTGTACTTCAAGCAATCCTGATTCATGCCATGAACATGGTTAATTTTCCAAAGGGGTTCTATCAAAGGCTAAGCGCTAAAGTTGCTAAAGATATGTCTGAGAAAGAGTGATAGTGGCAACGATTTTAAAGACTTTTATATATTCAAAATTTGGCTCACCTTGCCAAGCAAGCATGGAGGATGTTTGAAAATCTTTAAGCTATTTGGGCACAGGTTCTCAAAGCTAAATATTTTCTAAATGAGGATTTCAAAGAAGTAAAAATTGGAAGAGCATCATCTTGGGCTTGAAAAAGTTTAATACAAAGAAGGGATTTTTCTTTAAGAAATGACAGATGGTCAATAGGAAAAGGTGAAAAAGTAATGATATGGGAGGACACATGGATCTTAGGGCAGGAAAGAATTGAGATACCAAGGAATAATGAAATAAGAGTTGTCAAGAAACTTTTAAACAAAGATGGGAGTTCGAACATTGATAAACTTAGAATTTATTTTGATGGTTTCATGGTGGATAAAATTAAGAGAACCCTGATCAGCATAATCATTGAAATGGATAAGTTAATATGGATTCATAGGATTAATAAAAAAAATTACTGTGAAGATTGGATACTACACAGCAAGAAGGAAAATACAATTACAAGAACAATACAGGTCATTCACAAGTGATGCCAAAACTCATTATATTTAAGCATAAACTACCTGAACAGAAAACTCAGAAGCAGAAGAGAATAAAAATACAGAACCTCCAATAACAATAATAGAAGGCAGAGTAATTACTTGGCTACCTCCACCCGAGGATTGGACTAAATGCAATATTGATGCCACAGTTTGGAAGGACTCGGCAATCGGAGCCATCACAACAGTATTCAGAGATGAAGAAGGTAAGCTAATTATGGGAGCAGCAACCAAGATAGTAGCAAGCTCAGCACTCGCTAATTAGAGGAGTTGTATATCTACTGCAAACCTGATGAAGAAACTGCTCCTTGTTTTACTAATCAGTCTTACACTTTTGTTAGCTTCCATATATATGAACTTGAAAATCACTTTCCAAGGTTTACTCTTATATACAATAACAAAAAAGAAAAAATAAAAAAAATAATAGTAAAAATTGTAAAACAAAATAGGAGAACAAGAAGGAAAAAATAAACTATTATTTTTAACCATGAAATTTTAAAGTGTTGACAAATTTAACTATGAAAGAATAAAATTGGTTTTGTACCCACAAAAAATAGTTTTATATGATAAAAATACTAATATTAATTTTATTCATACGTAGATTTATTAATATTCTAAATTTTAATGGGTAGAAATGATAGTTTTTTATTTTTTTATGAGTATGAAATTAATTTTACTTATTCACCAGTAAATTCTTTAATATCTTAAATTTTTATAAATAAAAATGGTAGGTTACTCAGTATTCGATATTTTCCTTTAAAAAGTTCTCCATTTATCACCCGACCAGACTGGATACAACTTGATATTTTCTTTGAGAAAGTGCTCCACTTATCACCCGACATGGTCTTTTCATTTGCAAGCCTTGCTTTGCTGACTTCAATCTAATGCCACTCAACTAGGTGCCCACTTTTCTCTTTAGAACTCTGCACTTGTGGATGCATTTTCTGGCGTAAACGTCTTTTTTTTAAATATATTTTTTAGTAATTAAAATTTAATTTTTTGGTGTTTAAAATATTTTTTTTAAATATATTTTTCAGTAATTAAAATTTAACATATATAATCAATTAAATTATGTTATTTTTGTCAAAATTAAGTTAAATAAATTAATTTAACTAAAAAAATGATAAATTAAATCTTGAACTAGTCTAAATTAATATTAGTTTTTTTTATAAAAAATAATTACAATATCTTTATTATAGAAAATGATTAAAATATTTTTATTTTATATATATTTATTAATTTTAAAAATTCTAAATCCTAACTTTATGATAGAAAAATAAAAGACTAAAATTTAGGATTCTCAAAATTAATATATACATATATATATAATAAAATTATTTTATTCATTTTCTATAATAGGGTATTGTAGTCATTTTTTATATAAAAAAATATTAATTTAAACCAATTCAAGATTTGATTCACCATTTTTCGTTCAAATTAATTTATCTAGCCTAATTTTGACAAAAATAACACAATTTAATCGATTATATGTGTTAAATTTTAATTATTAAAAAACATCTTTAAAAAAAGACATTTTAAACGTCTTTATTTGAGTGACTCCCTTCGCAATAAGCGATAAATATTGACTACCAAACTTTTCTCACATTATATATAATTTAAAGGTAATTAATTACCTCATTTCCTAACTAAATACACATCTCTCTCTCACACACACACACACACATATATATATATATATATATATATATATATATATATATATATATATATATATATAACACAAGCTAATAACATGAAAATGCAAGTTTAATTGCGAGATACTTTTTTTCGTCATCCCCAAAATAACAAATTTTACAATAATAGCTAGAAAACATTTTTTTTCTTTTTAGGTGGAGTATAAAAATAATTTGAGAGTAAACTAAAAATATCTCATACCAAATGGAGTCAAAGAGAAAAGAATAAAATTATAGGAAAAATCCATTGAACAACAAATATTTGCAATGTCCCAAAATACTATATATAAAAAAGAAAAAGAGAAAAATATACGCGGAAAGAAACAGCAAATAATTAACAGGTAATAGCTTGCTTTCACCGTTGTTTCGCAATGTGTACCAATACAAAGTTGCACAAAAGAATAAACCACATAACCCCAAAAGCTTCAAAAAAATGGGTGATACCCATGGTATTGGAAAATCTTTTCTCAGTATCACCTTGCTTTGGTTAATTCTTGTTCCTTCAATGATGCACATGCATGCGCACGCGCATGGCTCGTTATGGGATGAATTGCTTCATCCAATACTCACCGTCACAATAATTAACAAAATACCAAATAGTACTGTGTGCGTTAAATGCATATCAAGCGAGGATGACATCAAGGAGGGACTACTGAATTCTTCGAGCACGGAGCCATTCAGCTTCACTGTCAGGCTTAAACTCCTAACAACGATAAGATACAATTGCTTGTTAAGACATGATGGCGAAGAAATTGGTCAATTCTTAGGGTTTCGAAGCGGTTCTTATTGCGAGAAAGGATGTGTATGGGAGATTTATGAACATTATGCACTGCGAACAACAATGCGCTATGGTTATGTCAATCATACGTACAAGCCTATAGGAAGCCCAGATGACCATACTTATGACTATACCTAATTAAACGACCTGCATTGTGCCATTATATCTTACCAATAAAGGAATAAGGAGTTCTAACTTCTAAGGTAGATCATATGTTATCTATGCTAGGTTACATAGAGATTATTATTTATACAATTTTTTCTTCTTTTTTTTTTTATTATCTTTGACAAAGGAATGGTGATGCCTCTTCCATTACAGGATTTTGGAGACAATTAAGAATGGAAGAAAACATTATTCAAAATTTAGTTATTATTATTTGTATAGAAATGTAAGGTTCATTTTCTCTTTGTGTTGAGGTTGTAAATGTGTGTTATTAAATTGTGAGTTACAACATAATCTTTGGAGTTACAACAAATCTAATAGTAGGTTTTTATTTGAGAAAAAGTATCCAATTTAAATTACATACTCTGTCAATGTTATTACGTAATTAAGAATGAAAGGTTGGGAGGGCTTTTAGTTTTATTCAACAATTCTTTCAATTCTAAAAAAAATTAGGGGATTATTCGGCTTGAAGAAAATTGATAAAGCAAAAAAAATCACTTTACAATTAGTATTAGTTTTTGGTTTAAAAAAATTATAGAAATATAATGCTTTAATTTGATCTTTAAAATTTGAATTTTTTTATATAAATAAAATAAATACTTTATTTATCCATATAAATAAAGTATAGACAATTGATGCATTTTTGTAATTAACCACATTTTAGGAAAATAGATCTTCTCAATTTTTTTTAGCAATTATTTTATCAATTGTAATTTTTTATCATTTAACATTTTTTTTATAAATTTTTTCTTAGTCTCACTTAAAAAATTTATGGTGATAGATCACATTTTACAAAATAATTAAAAAAATATTAAAAAGTAAAGAACATATTTGACTTGATCTCGGCTGCTGTCGAAATGTGTAATAAATAATATCTCAAGTGCTATGCATCAAAGATGAGGTTGGAGGATGCTTATACAAAGACTGCATAAGGAATGTGATTCATTTAAGGTAAAACGTTAAAAGTTATGTTACCCATTTTCGTATAGATTCCTAAATTATTCTTTTGACCATATTTTCTATTAATCACTCGACTAAACAGGACGTGACATATCACTAGACACTACACTTCGAGATTGCTATATTCTTCGAGTTTTTTAAGGGAAAATAATTTATAGTTTAGAGATTATTGTTTAGTTAAATTATGAAAATTTTATTTAGATTGAAAAATGTAATAGTTTTACACAATTTAGGTTACTTAGATTGCAATAATTTTAGTTCAGATTAGAATAAAAATATAATAATCTTAGACGATTAAGGCTAGTTAGATTGTTGTTTTGTTAGATTACATTAGATTTTAGATTCGTATTATAATTTTACATGATTTTAGAAAGTTTTTTTTTTGTAACAATATGTTATGTTCTTAGTTATCCTAGATAATTTTTTCACAGTAACTTTTTAATATTAAAAATTATAGTTATAAGTGATGATACTTTTTTATTAAAAAAATTATGACAATATATTTTTGCAGAGACTTTGGATATTGATATCCCGTCGTATTAGCCTATTGATTTCACTTCCAATATGCTCTCTACCATATATTAGAGAGGCTAGATTCGGCCACGCTATAAAACTTACGGATTTTTTCTTTAACAATATCCTAATGTCTACATTTATTAAAAGGTGGAAGCATGAGATTTCATAACTTTCATTTATTGCGTGAGTATTCAACTCATTTTTTAGGGATGGATGTTTGTGTTGTGTTAGGCACCATTATGGAATGGGTGGGTGATTTTTACCAATGTGAAAATGAGTAAGGAAAAAATATATATAGAAATCAAAGGCTCAAATTTCTGGAGAAATGAATTCAAATTTGAGAGTGCACAAATCCGACTCTCTAATTTGTGTGATAGTTTTTTTTTTTTCATTTTACGACATATGAATGTGTCAAATTTGCAATTAAAAAATTTAAAATCGAAATTTTAAAAATTGGCGAGTTAGATTTAAAAACAAAAATATTAAATTCAAAAAATATAAATATGAGGGTCAAATTTGTTACATATATATACCCACCTGATCCAATTGCTCATAGTTCATCTTCTTTACCTCACCTCCTCTTTCATTTTTTTTCACTTTGCTAACGTGAATAAGGAAGAATGAGAGTGACAGTGTTACAGTGATTAAAAAAAAAAGAATGGATGATAGAATTATGTTAAAAGTATATTATTGTAATAAAATTCTATTATAAACACTTAAGGGAGTGAGATTTGTATATGAGAATACGTTTGATCTTGTTGTTCTTTTCGCATTATCATTTGAAGAACTAAAATGTGTGATTTGTCAAATGATAGATCCTCAAATATCAAAGATGGTATCGTGTATTTTGCATAGGTGTATGATTTTGTGGGTTTGTTCATCTTTAAACGAAGTATGTCACCAATAAAGAGTAAGAGATGTGTTCGGTTGGTTGGATACCGGACGGTTCGGAGGAATCTTCGGGTTGATAAGAAGGGGTACGACCTGGTTCCGGGTTGCGGGGCTGGATATGGAGTAGCCGACGTCCCAAGCTCTTCGCGAGGAGGGGGTGTCACCTGCAAAGACACTCTGACGCTCTAGTCAATCGTGGCGCAGGCGAGAAATAGGGGTAAAGTAATATGTGTGACGTACCTTGGGGGAGGGGCAGGACCCTCCCCTTATATATCGTGTCAGAAGTGGGTCTCGCAAGAGCAGACCCACCTTCCTCGAAACTTCCCCATACAGCTGTAGTAGAGAGCTGTCAAGGACGCGTGTCCGGGTCGGTGGTTGAGTGCCACGCACCCGACCGTTCGGGTTGGGTGGCCTATGGGTCGGATCGGCCCACGTGATGTTTGGGTTAGGCCGTAACAGTGCCCCCAACGCGTCAGCAATGATCGTGAGGGCCATTGGTGGCGTGTTATATCCTCTCTTGTGTGTTGTCGCTAGGTCGGCCGCTCGTGGAGAGGACGTGCCTCTTGCGCGCATGTCTGTTCGTTGATGGGAATAACCGTTCGTCGCCTCGTTCTTTGCGTTGGGCATTTAATGCTCATAATGGGTTGTTTCAAACCTTGCGAGTAGAGACTCTTTTTTCCTTGCCTTTTGCGCTTCTTGAGTTGGTTTTCTATCTCCTTCATCCCCAGTTTTGCATTCTATTTTCTCTTAAGTACCTAGCTCTTTCCTACTTTCATCTTCTCCTCTCGAATTTCCTGTTGCGGTTCCTGCATCCTTGTGCATTCACTCCTTCTCACTCCCTTTCGAGTCATCACAATCAATCCTGGTAAGCATTCATCCCTCGCCTTCTATTTCATGTTCATTTTATCTTCATTATCTATGTTCCTGTATGCATGCTGCTCTCCTTATTTGACTTGCATGCTGGCTGTCATTAGTATTAGATAGGTGCATTAGGGGGGTTATCATTCTAGGGCGTTAGATTTAGGTTTTACTTAGGATTTGCTTTAGCCATGCTTGGTTTCAGTTATGAATAGGCTAAAAGTAGTTTCTAGGGCCTTTTTCGAACTCTCGACCTTGTAGACTAACTGAGTGGTGCCCCCACTGTAGGTATGTCTCGTATCGAATCACGAGCTTCCTCCTCAAGTGCGGGTTACGACCGGTATGCTTAGGTGACCTCCGACGTGAAGGACTCCCCGAACCAGATAGGTGACGAGGAGCTTACAGAGTTCCGTCAAGTCGAGTACCTGTGCGGCGGGACCGACGAGGAGGCCAACTACGATGTTTTCGTTCCTGCCCCCCACAAATGGTTATACGAACTCAACCTCCACGCCCCTCGAGTTGCCGACTGGATTTGGTTCTACAAGGCAATGTTTACCCAATTGGGAGTTTGCATCCCTTTCTCCTCTTTCCAAATGGCTCTTCTTAATCGAGTCTCCGTGGCACCGTCTCAGCTGCATCCGAACAGTTGGTTCTACAAGGCGATGTTTTCTTCAACCTTACGAACCCTTCCAAAGAAGAAAAAGCGAGGAAAGGGTTCATGTCCTTTCGATCTGCCCAGGGTCGCAGGATTTTTGGCTTGTTTGAGGACTCTTACCATGGGTTCAATGACAAGTACTTCAAAGTGCGCCCAGTCAAAGGTCGCTATCCCTTCTGGCTATCACTGGAAGGGCAATGCCTCATCCCAATGTATTGGAGTTTCGGGGCGAGGTCCAATACTTTTATAAAAGTAACATACAAAGGAATGTCCTCTGTGGACAAAAAGATTACCGATGTGTTCTTGGCTGTTTTTGGGAAGAACCATGTGAACCCCCATCTCCTTATGGGTGACCAGGAGGTCACTAGAAATTATGTTTGTGAGTAGCTTTAACTTGTATTTCTTGTATTATTGTTGCTTTGATTTGTCATGCCGATTTCACGACTAACCTGTCTTACTGGTTTGTTGTAGTGGGAATGTCTGCCGAATTGACAGGCCTTGAGAATTTGGACAACACCTTTCTGGCTGGCGACAGCGATAAGGAGACGGTTGACGGGAAGCAGGTGGCCCCACCCGAGAATAACGACAACCAGGTGGTGCCTCCTCCCCATGATGTCGAGATGCCGGACCAAAATGCTGACGAGGCGCACGTTTCTCCTGTTCACGAGGAAGTGGTCGGTACTGGGGGCTCGACCTCCAATCCACAAGCCGAGGAGGATGATGTGAAGGTTATCCACAACCCCAAGAGGAAGAAGTCGTCCTCCAGTCCTGAGGGGGCTCTCACTGTGATGGAGAGGAATTTTAACGCTGGGAACTTTATAGACTCTCAGTTGCTTCCCGGTACGGAGGATTATTTCCATGGCTCGGATCTTCCCGGACAGGCGAGGTGGATGTACCATTCTCTCCTTCGCGGTGCCGCCATAGCAAGGAAGGCCGAGTTTAAGCTGTCAGGGATGTAGTCGGTGCAGAGAAAGCTCGAGTCCTTTGTTAAAGCCAATAATCAATTTAAAGTGCAAGTTGAAACTCTTCGGGGCAGGTGTCCAAGGCAGAGGAGAAGCTTAAAGCTACCAAGGAGAATGCCAAAATTTCTGAGGAAAAGTTGAAGACTTCTGATGTGGCCATTTTCCGGCTGACCGAGCGAGAATTGGCCCTTGAGAGTCAACTTAATGCGGCGCAGGGTCGAGTGGCTGCCTTGGAGAAGGAACGTAATGAGGCCGTGTCGTCGGCTAAGGCTGCTCAAATCGAAGCTGAGGAATATAAGAAAAAGTACAAAGAGACCGTGAAATAAGGGAAGAGCGCCATCTTGATGACTGAAGAGGCCCTTAAAGCCCAAGTGAAGATCGTGGCCCCTGATTTCGACACGTCGGCAATCGAGGTCTTTAAAACCTTCAAGGACGGCAAAATTGTCGATATGCCGAAGAAGTGATTTCTGTACTAGTGGATTTTGTAATTTTGTTTTTGTGGGTCTCGTTGTGTAGTTCAATGAACTTTGTTGTTGTGCATGTTGGATCCCATAACTTTGAACTGCTTTAGTAGCCGCCTGGTCGGCTTATGGTTACTGTTTTTCCCCACAAACTTGGTAGTGCATTTTCGTTCTATTTTATTATCGTTTTGTTGGTATTGGCTAGTTGCTTGCGTTTGTTTACCGTTGCATTGGTAATTTGGTGAAACCAAGTCGTGGCTTCATTTTCGCTGCGGTCGTTTGTTATGGCGTTGACTTAACTGGTTTCCGGGGTGATCAGTCCCAGAGCACCGTGTTGTTGCCTCGTTTAGCATATATTATAAGAAATTTGTTGTCGTGGGATGTATAAACGGGTAAAAATAAACTTGGATAAGAGAATATTAATTTTGAACAAGAGAATATTAATCAGTAGTTGGGCAAATCTATGGCAATGATAAGTATTTAACACAGATTATCTTACTAAGCTTGCCGGATCGCCTGCTCGGCATGTTTGCACTTAGGAGTAAAACCTTCTCAGGTTACCCGCATTCCATGTTCTTGGGACTTCTTTGCCATCGAGCCTTTCCAACTTGTAGGCGCCCTTACCAATCGCCTCTTTGACCTGTATGGGCCCTCCCAGTTAGCCGCCAACTTACCTTCCCCATGAGTCGGCACCCCGATGTCGTTGCATCGCAAGACCAGGTCATTTTGTTCGAATTCTCTTCCGAGTACTTTGGCGTTGTAGCGCAAGGCCACTCTTTGCTTCAGTGCTGCTTCCGACAAATGGGCCATTTCTCTAGCCTCGTCTACTAGGTCTTTCTCTACAGCTTCCTCTACTCCGCCCAAAAGCAACCGTGGACTCGGCTCGCCGACCTCCACGGGTATCATAGCATCCACCCCGTATGTCAGACAGAATGGGGTTTCCCCTGTGGACGATTGTACGGTTGTGCGGTAGGACCAGAGGACGGAGGCAAGTTCGTCAGCCCAAACTCCCTTTTTCTTATCAAGCCGCTTTTTGAGGCCTAGCAAGATGACCTTATTCGCGGCCTCGACTTTGCCATTTGTTTGGGGGTGTTCTACAGATGAGAATTTTTGCTTTATGCCCAAACCAACAAGGAACTCTACGAACTTTATATCAGTGAACTGCGTCACATTGTCAGAGATGACGACCTCAAGGATGCCGAATCGAGTTATTACTTGTTTCCACAAAAACTTCCGACAATTGGATGAGGATATGATGGCCAGTGGCTCGGCCTCTATCCACTTGGTATAGTAGTCGACAGCAACTATGAGGTATTTAACCTGCCCCGGACCTACCGGAAAAGGCCCCAGGAGGTCGACTCCCCAATGCGAGAAGGGTCGGGAAGACGTCAATATACTGAGCTAGGTTGTCGGGGCCTTGTAGAAATTGGCATTCTCCTGGCACTTGACGTATTTCCTTACGAATTCTTGGGAGTCTCTCATCATCGATGGCCAGTAATAACCAGCTCTAATGAGCTTTCTTGCTAGGGCTTTGTCCCCGATGTGGTGACCGCAGCACCCCTCATGGACCTCTCTGAGCACATAATCCGTTTGGTCGGGGTGTAGGCATTTCAGCAAGGATTGGCTAAGTCCCTTTTTAAACAACTAACCTTGTATGATCGCATACTTGGCCGCCTCCCTTCTCAACGCTCTGGCCGTCTTCTCTTTATTGTTTGCCTAACTAAGTCTAACAAGATAATCATTGCTTGCTTAGTCCAAAAGTCTTCGTGGAATTGACCCTCACTCACCTGAGGTATTACTTGGATGACCCGGTGCACTTGCCGGTTAAGCTGTGCAAAATCCTAAGAAACAAAAGAAACAGAAGTAGAAGCAACTAGAAGCATCAATAATAACAATGGATAATGAAATCAGAATCAAAAGTAGAAGAAACAGAAGCAGAACCATAAAAGTATAATGGAATTAGAATCAACAACAATAATAGAATCGGAATTAGAAATAATATTATTAACAAAATCAATAAAATCACAAATAAAAATTCAACAAATGCAGCGGCGAAGACGCGAAGCACAGCGGCGAGGACACGAAACACAGCGACGAGTGACACGAAGCACAGCCGCGAGGACTAGCGACCGAGCGAGGAGGAGGAGCAGAAACAACGAGCGACGCATGATGTCCATCCGTGCGGATCTACTGGTGTCGACGTCGAACGAGGATGAAGAGCAGCGACGAGATCTTGCGGCGAGATCCTACGACGAGGATGCGAACGACGAAGAGCAACGGCGAGCAGTGAGGAGCAGCGGCGGATTTTCTTCCCCTTCTCCTTCCCACCTTCCCTTCCCCATTTTTATTTAACCTGTTTTTTTTTCTTGTTTTTTATTTTATATTTTTTAATTAAGGATAATTTGGTAATAAAAATTAAAATTTTGGTAAAAAGGACAATTTTAAAATTAAGTTAAACCTTAAAGACAATTTTGTAAGCCAAAAAATATTGGGAACGAAAAACATTTTCAACCTCTACTTTAAGGACCAAAATCGTACTTAACCCTATAATATAATATCTAAATTACTACACATTATAATATTAATATACACAATAATGTTAATAATAGAAAAAATTAACATACTAACCTACTAATGATAATTAGGATAAACATACCGAAAAAATTATTCCAATATATACTTTTATATTTAATTATTCGTATAATTTATTATCATTAACATGTAAAAATAATTAAAAATTTCTCAACATAATAGAAGAAATACATCCGTAAAAACAAATAATTTGATAACATAATAACTAATTTATGTATTGAGGATTATTGAAAGTGCAATAATATATTCTCTTTTAAAAATTAAATTTGGTACCATTTTTTACTAAAAATACATTTTAAATATTAATAAATTCACACATCTTTAGTATTATCACAAATAAAACATATATTTAGGGATGGATCTACTGTTATAGCTATGGGGTAAGTGCTCCATTACAATTTAAAATTTTATTGAGTAGTATATGATAATAATATTTATTTGCCCCCACTAAATTATTTAATTTGATCCCACAATAATTTTTTATTCAACTTTAGACACTTAATAGTCAATTTGAGAACTTCATATTAGATGTTCATTATAATTATTAATTTTTAAATTTAAATAAGATTGGTGTTCTTTCTTAAAAATCAACTCGAAAGAATATTATCTATCTATTTGTGCTTTTTTTTTAAATTAGCTTTAATTTTTTTTCAACTATAAATATCATCAAGAGCTAATTGTATGAAGGTTGAATTTTAAATGATTGTTTAACAATATATATAAAAAAAACATTTTGATTATATTGTCAAGATTTTAAAATATGAAATATAAAAATTTAAATTTTAAATTCTATATTATTATTTAAATTACTATTTTAGTAATTTAATTTGTAATTAGATATTTTGAAATCTAATTATATTTTACAATAACAAATATAATTATAACAACAATTATGCTACGTATACATAAAATAATCATTTGTACAGAATAAATCTTAAAATATAAATTTTAAAATATAAAATATACATTGAAAATAAATTAAATATATGTATTTATACACAAATTTACAATAGATAATTTGATAGTTAACGTTCTATGTAAACATAATATTTTTATTATAAAAATTATTATCATATTATATATATTTCGCCCCCACTATCAAATCTTTTCGAGTATGTGCGGCTCATGTTTGACATCTATGGGAGAATCATGGCGGAACAAGTGATGGAACTTTCTGCCAAGGCTGGAGATGTCGGTCGTGGTGGTTCTGTACACTCGACCTACATACTTGCACGCTGAGTCCGCAACAGTATCGGATTGTCACACTCAAATATCACTCCGCCATTTCTCATATGACAATTGGGGCAAACACACACAACTATGTAAACGAGGTTACTGGCCATTGTTGCCTTGTTTTTGTGAGAAAAACGGGACAGAAAAAGATATAAAATGTGTGTAAAAAAGAGTGAACTATCAACCCGACCCCTGTCCATTTCTCAGAATGACAATACGACCCCTCACCATAAAAACGATCCATTTTGGTCCCTGTCCTTTACTTTTTTGACCCAACGCGGTTCCTGTGGGTGTTTTTCCGTTAATTCTAGAACGGAAAATACTGACATGTCAGGTTAAAAAATGGACAAGAACCTAATTGTTTCTAAACTTAAATTAGTTAGGGGTTTATTTGTCCCTATTCTTTAAATGATATTAAAAAAATTTATTCATTATATTATTATTTTTTTAAATAAATTATTGAATATATGGTATAATAAGTACAAACTAATTAATAAATTATTTAAATTTAAAAATCTTATTTATTATGAAATTAAATAAATAATTTCCAAATGTAATTTTTAAATATATAAATAATAAATATTAAAATACGGTTAATACACTAATAATAATAATCCTATGATATAATATTAGTATTATAATCTAGATAATTTTCACAATAAAATAAAAAATAATAAACACATTATTTGATATATAATAATTTTTTTTATTTTTCTCTCTTTAAACTAAATTAATAATTCTATTTAATATCTTTGCACTAAAATACACCATGAGTAGGCTACTAATATTAAATAAAATAAAACATAATATATATATATATATATATATATATATATATATTATATTATGAAGACTATTTATAAACTCAACAAACTCAAAGTATCAATAATATATATTCTCATAAGCTAGAAATTTATGAAGATTTATGAATATAAGAATAATGTGGATTAACTAAAATTTTATGTATATTTAAATTTAATATATATATATATATATATATATATTATGTTTTATTCCATTTAGTATTAGACTATTAGTAGTCTATTCATAGTGTATTTTAGTGCCAAAATATCAAATAGAATTATTAATTTCGTTTAAAGAAATAAAAAAAATTAAATTTGTTATTACTCAAAAACATTTTACTATATATTAAATAATGTGTTCATTAGATTTTATTATATTGTGAAAATTATTTAGATCATAATACTAATAGTATATCATAGAATTATTATTATTAATGTGTTAATCGAATTTTAATATTTATTATTTATATATATCTAAAAATTATATTTGAGAATTATTCATAATAGATGATATTTTTAAATTTACATAATTTATTAATTAGTTTGTACTATTAAACCATATATTCAATAATTTATTAAAAAAGAATATTAATATAATGAATAAAAAATTTTAAAAAATTATTATTTAAAGAATAAGGACAAATATACCTTTAACCAATTTAAATTTAGAGACAATTAGGTGCCTCTTTATTTTTGAACACGTCAGCATTTTTCGTTCAGAGTTGACGGAAAAACACCTACAGAGACTGCGTTGGGTCATGAAAGTAAAGGACAGAGACCAAAGTGGGTCGTTTTTATGATAAGGGATCGCATTGTCATTCTGAAAAATAGACAGGAGCGGATTGGTAGTTCACTCGTGTAAAAAATGCTAAGAGTTATACATTTTTTTTATAGCTACTAAAAATTTATTCTATTATATTTTATTTACATTATAAACGAGATATACACGTGTCATGTCCATGTGTCTTTTCTAATAAAAAATCCAGTGAACTAGCAGGTAAAATAAGCACTTGCCTGTGGGCCATCAAGTAGTGTCTGATACCCACCAGCATTAATTACACAAACCTCTAGTGGTGGACTGTTATATATGCCTCAATGCTTCATGCCCTCATCTATTTTTTTTTTTTTTTTTTTTTGGTTGGAGACATAAATAAATAGCCTAATAAGTATATTATTAGGTAAAACCATACAACTAAGATATCTGAACATGGAAGCAAAATTGGCAAAATATCCCAAAGTGAAATTCTGCAACATAGGCTTGTCATGTTTCACTCTGAGAAGTCTTTATTTTTTCTATTATTTTTTTTAAATAATAACTGGAATTTGGATGCTTCGGCTAGATTTACACGGTGGACAATTTTTTCCGAATTTATTTATTACGGTATAATTGGAGGTTGTAGGATTTCAATAACAGCCTCAAAGGCAAGATAAATCTAAAACTCACTCAAAGCACATTACACTCAGGTTTCAACCACAAGCCTTGTTGCCAAGACTTGTTAAAATGGGAAAAGGAGGAACGTGATTCTAGCTCATCTCTTCTCCCTCAACAACGCCAAACAATTATAGCCAAAAAAAAAAAAAGAGAAAAGAAAGCAGGAAATTTCTAAAGTAACAAATAAGATGACAGAACCTGGAACCTATAATTATCCCATTTTCCAGGTCATAGCAAAGTTTCTACCTACAGGGATGTTCAAGCCTGTCAACCCTACCATGATTATCTTACTTTCGCCATTATTCTCACCATCCAAGTGCACATGCTGCGACGTACTAACAGTGGCGTTTGTGACACTCATCAATGGCTTTCCATCTATCTCAACTTCAGATATTACTCCGCTTCCATCTAATCCCAGCACAGATATGGCTTCAATGGTGAAACCTTTATCTAAAGCAAACTTGCCCTCTTGGACCTCTGACCAAACTTTCACAGCACCTTGCTTGACAGTGGCCTGGAAATCAACATAAGTTGAGTAGCCATTTCCGAGTTGCATCTCCGGCTGTTCGTCCTCATCAAGGTAAAGGTTCCCTTTAGCTTCTCCTTGTGTTGCCCCTGCCGGGAAGGCGACAATAAGCGTGAAGGGTGTTGTTCTTGCTTCCTTTGATATCATTCCGCCCCGCTGCATTGGAAGAATGGCATTCTGGTATAAATGCACATTTACCACGTGCAGCGGCGCATCAAGGGTGACATAGACTCCATTCTTCGACGAGATAGTGCTTGTCCAATCAAGCAAACTATACCAGCTTCCAGGAGGGAAGAGTGCTTTGACTTGTGTTTTCCCCTGTTCTAGCACTGGAGAGATCATGAGACTGCTTCCTAGCAAGAACTGGGTGCTAAGGCCGTAACACTCGGTGTAAGTCGGAAATGAGAAGAAAAGAGGCCTGGCAATTGGGGCTCCACTGACATGAGCCTCATAGCTCAAGGTGTAGAGATATGGCAATAACTTATACCTTATACCCAAAGCATTTCTTGCAGATTGCGCTACCGACTCCCATTGGTAAAGCTCCTGTCTAGGGGAGTAATAGTTGGCATGATCCCTTGAAAAAGGATAGAAAGCACCAACTTCAATCCACCTATTGCAAAGCTCTTCAGTTGGTTGTGGATAGAATCCACATATATCTGAACCCACCATTGGCACCCCAAATATACCGAAATTGAGCATTGTGGATATTGAGTACCTCAAATTCTCCCAAGTTCCTTGATTGTCACCGGTCCAATGCGCAGCGTATTTTCCTGAACCGACATAAGTTGATCGAGACAAAATGAATGGCCTTTTGCCTTGAAGGCCTTGGAGGGCCTTGTGAGTTGCAATGGACTGAGAGAAACCATAAAGACTGTGCGCATCATACTCCAGAACACCATTATAGTGGACTGCACTTGTTGCTATTGTTTTGTAGCCGATTGGAACCTGTGTTCCTGAGGCGTTTATCTTATATGGAGGATCGTCCCATCGCGTTTTGGTGATGTTCTTGCAATCCAAGCAGCATATCCATCCAGGCCCTGTACCACTTGGGCATATCTTTCCCTTAGGAATCTTGCACTTTCCAGAGCAGAAATTAGAAGCTTCATTCATGTCAATCCATAGCCCATCTACAGGAACGAGTTCATGGAAGCGTCGAACCTCATCACCCCACCAAGAAACTGTCTTTGGATTGAGAAAATCAGGAAAATTTACAGCGCCGGGCCAAACCTGAGCCAAGAAAGGTTCACCTTCATACTTGATGAAAACATCATTTGCTAAACCCCTTTGATATACACCATAAGAGGAGTTAACTGCAATTCCGGGATCAATAATGACAATGTATTTCATGCCAATCTTGTGTATTTTGTCCAAAAAGTTTAAGAGTTTTGGACGAGGGTAGTTTACTGGATTGAGAGTGAAGTCCTTGTGCCCATCCATGTGATCATCATCATTCCATATCACATCAAGTGGGATTTGAGCCTTTTTATAATTTTCAACAACATCCTCAACCACGGACAGATTGTGATATCCCCATCTGCATTGATGGAACCCTGTAAAACCAAATGACTGAGAATATCAGTTCAAAAATTGAGATAGAATTTCGACGTACTGCTTATATTTTCAACTAGTTCTGGAAGCTTAAGAATCCAATGGAACTTATCCTTATCAATTCATGGAAAAGTAGCAACATGTAATTGAAGCAAAGTGAAAAGATAAATCAACTCAGGCAAATTCTAACTAGAATCTAAATTTTACTTCCTTCATTTCAAATAATTGTTGCTTTATAAAAAAACCAACTATCTAAACACATTAAGTTAATATACATAGACATTAATTTTTATAATGTACCAAAAAGTAAAATCTTCTACTAATTTAAAATGTAGAGAGTAGAAAGAAAACATAAAAAGATTAAGCATAACCCTTCATGAATAGTTCTTAATTTCTTATGAAAGAGTCCGGAGTAACCTAGATATCACATAATCCAAAGTCCAAACTAACCTTCATTCCATGCACATGATTGAAGGGACCATAAGTCAATGAACAGCTAATTTCAACTATGAAGGAAGCATATCATTGAAATGAAAGAAAGATCTTCCTTATGGTCGCATTTAATACATAATGTGAGCATGATATTTCCTTGAGAAAAATGGGCATGGTGATAAACGTGTAAGCAATCATGGTCCTTGAAAAGGACCCAGGGATTGCTTTCATTCATGCATGTTATAAAGGTCAATCTCCTAGCCTCAAAAGTATAGCAAACATTATCAACTTTTTTATATGGTAAAGTTGCGTTTCCAATTTTTTATGTGTTACCCTTATCTTTCTGTGTGGGCCTAAAAGGCATTAAATAATTCAACAACTATTATTAGATCCAAAAAGATCTTTGTCAAGATCGATCTAATACAGTCAGATTCATAATAATAAAATAATGCAGACCTAACAACAAAAATAATAATTAAGAAAAAAAAAATCTCTGAGACAGCATCACACACGTCACAATATCAAGAAAACAGGGGAATTGGGAAATTACTCAGCATTCTCAAAAGCATCATGCATCCGAAATTTATGCTATAAACCCTAAATCTTAGATCAGTTAAGCAACTCACTGTTAATCATATACACATAATCACATTTAAAATTAGATCTTCGACGGCATTATCTAAGCAAAATAACACCTTATCTTTATTCACATCTGATTGGTGTAAGACCATTTTCAGATTCCAAATTCTTCAATTATATAGCCGCTAAAAAGGAAATGACATCAAAATTTACTTTATCAGTATCACTAACTCGAGGCACACCATATGGAACAGAACATTAAGAACACGAAGAGCAACCCAATGCACAATATGCTTGTGCGCTAGACAGGGTCTGAAGAAGGACCACCACACACAGTACAATGTAGGCAATCCTGCACATAGTTACATAGTACGCAATGGAACTAGTACACGCTACGTCATACGAAAAATATTTTATGTGAAAAATATACATATGTCATTCCGGTACGCAGAAGAATTGGTATCCAATACGTTAACTAATTAGTGAGTTCATGTAAGTATGATCCTACATTAATAGTTAATTGACTTCATTCCACATCTTGAACCGTAACCTTTGAGATTCACGCAGAAACTAGATAACAGCATAAAGAGTTTTTATTTAAAAAAAAAAAAGAAAAAGAAAAGAAAAGCATACCGAAAGCCCAGTAAGGCATTGGAGCAGGTCTGCCAATGAAGGAAGTATACTGATCAACAACATTCAATGGAGAAGGTCCCGAAAAGAAGTAGAAATCGAAGACACCACCAATGACCTTGTAAGTCAACGACGTCCCTTTATAGAAAACATCCATTCCATTGCTGTTAAGAAGCAAAACGGCGTGCGCCGAAGCAGAATCGCCGTTATTTCTCAGATCCATGTACACCGGATGCGACCCGTACAGATCAGCATTGAGGTTAATGGCAGAAATATCAGTCGTGTACAGCGTGTAAGGATCACTCGGGTACAGCTTAATCCCGTGCGGTTGCGTGTTTTCTCCCAATCCATAAAGAGAAGCGTCTTTCGGAAGTTTTGTTGAAATCTCAAGGTACTGGTCCTTGAACACGAGGGAACTGAAAAGGGAGTTTGTGTCGAAGAGGGTTTCGCCGTTCGACTTCCGTTTCACGGCGAAGGTGAACGGGTTTGAGGTGTAGCTTAAGAGAAGCTCGGAGCCAGAGTACTCTGAGACGGTTATGGGGTTCTTGATGGACTTCCTTCCGATGCTTTGTGTTAATGGCGGTGGTTGCTCTCTTGGTAAAAGGTTGTACGGAACCTCCCATCTTGGTTTGGTAGCGTCGGTTATTTGAACCCTCAAACGGTTATCCGTCTCGTGTCTGCCAGAAAAATGCAAAGAAAAGAACGAAAACGGTTTGAAAGTTAACGGAAACATGCAAGTAAAAGAGGGAAATGTGAGTGCATTGTGGTTTACTTTTAGTGGACTCATCAGTGCCAAACTTTCCTACACTGTTTTTGAAAATAAATAAATAAATAAAAATAAACAAAAAACAGCTGTTAAGAACTTACTTGGCGTAGAAACGGAGGAGGGGAATATCAGGTCCGTAGATTTTGGTTTTCTTGTTAACTTGAAGGAGGCCTATAAGGCCACCGTCAGGGGCCTCTTCAACGGAAATGAGACGGTAGCCTTGGCCGATATTTGTGGCATTAGGCTGAGAAGAAGAAGAAGAGGCCACTGCTACAGAGAGTAGAAGAAGAGTGAAGAAAAGTGAAGGATTGGGAGAAACCATGGCTCACTGACTCACTGTTTAGAGTAATGAGCTGGAAACTAGTACCACGGGGTCCGGTGTATAAATAACCAGCTGGAGAGATAATAGCTGAGAGTAATTAATAGAGGTGTCTTACACACAAAAAGGAATTTACCTCTCCCTTTGGGTTTTTGCTTCTCGTTTTGTTATTTTTCTGGCGTGGGTTTTTTGTTTTATGTTAAAGTTTGCATGAATATTAGAAATTATTCGTTAACTAATTATATATCAATTCACCATAAAAATAAATAAATAAATAAATAAATATATTGAATGTATTAGATGAGATTTTTATATAAAAATATAAAAAAAAACTATAATTATTGAATTAAATATACTTAAATAAATGATATACTAATAAAGGATTTATATGCATTTATATTTTATAGACATTAAATTCATATAAAAATATATTTATAATCATTGTATTTATGGTATTGTTTTTAATTTTATTAAAATATATCTAATAATGTAAGAAATAAATTGTTTCGACCTGTTTTTTTATTAGCCATGAATATATATATATATATATATATATATATATATATATATATATATATATATATATATAGGTATAAAACTGTATCAAATCTTTTCTATCTTAAAAGACATAATTTTTAATCCTAATAAATTATATATATAACTTTCTATTTTAGTAATATACAAGAAAGTATTCAAAAAGCACTGTATTTATATTTAATTATTCATTAATATTCACTTTAAAATATCTTTCTCAAAGTGGAATATGCAAATCTTTAATCTCCAACTTGACTAATATTGTCTCAAACTTTTTTTGACACAAAAAACTTTAGTAAAAAGGTTGACCAACTGAGTATGAGTGAGAACATAAAATAGAAGAAAAAGTTAGTACATGATCTCATTTCGAACAAAATAACGATCTACTTCAATGTACTTCTTCATGAAAAACTGATTTTTTAGTAATAGAAAGAGCTGCTCGACTGTTGTAATAGTGACGAATGAGGACATGATGAGGCACGTATAGAGAGGAGAGTATATCTCTAATCCATTTCAACTCTTTTGTTGTCTAAGCCATTGAACGATATTCAGCTTCAGAGATAAACAATATATCTGTTGTTTCTGAGTTTTTCGGATAGAACATGAGCCCTTATTTTTCTCTCAAATAGTTAGAGATGAGCGTTGGCGCGAAGCTATGTCCCGAAAAATTCGTGCACTTCAAATCAATAACACTTGGAAGCTCACAATCCTTCATCGGAAAAAAAAAAGCTCATGGATGTAAATGGGTTTATAAAATTAAATACAACTCTGCCGGGACAACAGAGAGGTCCAAAGCAACATTGATCATTTTGAAAAATAATCAAGTAAAAGACTTAGATTACAATGAAATATTTTTTTTCAGTGGTGAAGATGGTAACAATTCGCACAACACTCGCAGTGACCAAATTGAAAACTCCACCAGATATATGTCCACAATGCATTTCTTCATAGAGAGCTTAATGAGGACGTTTACATGAAGCTTCTCTCTGGTTCAGGTGCCTCAACAAAGACTGGTCTATAAATGTCAGACATTTTTCTACGGACTACAGCAAATTTCACATTGTTAGTTTGCAAAATTTTTATTTGCCCTCCATCGATATAGTTTTCATCCATCTTCAAAGGGCTATTCTATGTTTAGCCTTTGCTATAATAGCATGTAATTGGTAATTTTGGTGTATGTTGATAATTTTGTAATTGCAAAAAATAATGATACTGCAATTCAACATTTCAAAGAGTACTATATCTATATTTAATTATCTATTAATAAATAAATAAATTAAATAACTAAAATTCACATAATTATAAAAAATAATAAAATTTAAAAATTATATACAAACAATTTTTTTTTTAAAAATAGAATCACACTAAAATTTAAAAGTGTTACATTTCTTTATTTTTTCGATCTCTCAATCCTTTAAAAAATATTAGAACGGTAAGGGTCTTTTGGATTGTGAAAATATTTTTATTTTAATTTTTTGTTTGCATTTTTTAAAAGTTATTTTTATTTTTAAATTCTCATATTTTAAAAAATGTGATTAGTTCGTCAAAATAGATTCTGTTTCTAAACTAAAGACGAAAATATATTTGATTGATATATTTTTAAAATAAAATTCAAAATTAAAAATAAAAGTTGATACGGTCGTTACAAAATCAGTGATATAATTCGATATTATGTACCATAACTCGGCACTTTACGATATAACTCGGTGTTATACGTTATAATCAGACTCAACAGATTACATCATGAAATAAAAATATTCGACCAGACATGATCACTTATTAAAACCTAAAAATTGCTCTTCAATTCAGATGATCAACATAATGTAACCGACCATCTTCACCTCACCTATAAAGGTATGATATTTTATCCTCGAATGATACACTGAATTTTCAGTACTAACTTAAATATCGGAGTGTCTTTTGCAGATACACTCCCCCTTTGTTTATACTCTCCTTGACGTGATATCTCTCTTGACGAAGAGTTCGGATCATCCCAGCTTATAGCTTGGCGTTGAAGGCTAAAGCTCAGCGTCAACTTCCCTAGCTGAGGTCATGTCTAGGTTATTCGTGCAAGAACAAAGGGTTAATTACGATTTTGGTTTCTAAGGTATAGGTTGAAATTTTTTTTCTCTAACTTTTTTTGCATACAAAATAGTCCCTAAGATTTAACTTGATTTTAAATTTTTTGCAGCGGAAGCAAAGGTAGAGGTGGATCGTAGGCAGCTTCTTCTTCTTCTTCCCTTTCCCGCTTCTTTTTCTTTCCTTTCTCTTCGCAAGAGAAAAAACACTTTCCTCCTTTTATTTTTATTTTTTATTTTATAATTTTTTATAGATAATTTAGTATAAAATTTTAAGATTTAAGTAAAAAAGACGATTTTAAAACTTGGTTTTAAATCTTAGGGACGATTTTATATAAAAAAAAGATTAGAAACAAAAAAAATTTAACTTATACTTTAGGAACTAAATCATACTTAACCCTAAAAATAATATGTATCGTTAAATAATAAATATTAAAAACACACTTTATTTTATAAATTATTTAATTAACTAAAAGATAATTTTATAAATTCATTAGATTTCAAAAAAATTTTAAAAAATTAATTAATTTTTTGTTAAAAAAATATATTGTGGCACGATAAACTTTTATATTTATACAACCACCTTATTATTAGTATAAGAAAGATGAACTAAAACTAATAACTAATAACTAATATTGAAATTTTACGGTGATATCATTTTTAAATAGATTAATAATAACTAACATTGATTTTTTTTAAAATTGTATGATTCGTGCTTCAAATGTTTTTAATATAAAGAGTTTAAGATTTTAAATATTATTTAAAAGTTATTAATTTATATTTTTAGAATGTTTAATTTAATTTTATATATTTTAATTTTTATTTATTTAGTTTTTAGATTGAGTTTTGTGTTATTGGGCTTAGAATTTTTATTATTTTAACCTTATAAGAGGCTATAAATATTAGGAGTGGCATTGAGTAGGGTAGACTAGGGTTTGAATCTAACTCTAGTTTTACCCATGGGTTGAGATTTTTATATAAACTCAATCCCATCATACCCGCAGGTTGAGAATATCACAACTCTAACTCTATCCGTTCTTAATCTGCGGATACTCGACCCACCCCGCGGGTTACCAAAAAGATACAACATTATTATATAAATTGATGTTAATTTAAAATAGAATTAACTTCTATATAAAATAAAAATGTATTAAATTATCAATTAATGATCTTTTCTTAGTGGCAAAGAATATTTTGCAACTAGTGATAGGTCTTTGATTCAACATCCACTTGAAACATATTTTTATATAAGTATATAACATATACATATATATATAGGGTGCAGGTTGGTCGGATAGGTCTGCACCCTATCCGACCCACACGAAAATCCTACCCTATCCACTGTGGATCGGGTTGGCAACCCTATCCGTCCCGATTGGGTATCCACAGGTAGGGTGCATGTTGCCATCCCTAATAAATACTTCATAAATTATTGTAGTCATTATTCCGTAATTAGAGGTGGAAAAACTCCTTTTTTGGTTTTGTGATTAAACCATGATGTGGACAAGTGAGGTTGAATGAGTCCATCTTTTGTTGTATCGGAGAATTGGATAGAAAGTTGAGGAGTCTATTCGATTCAATTCTCAAAATATGGCGTGGACAAGTTAGGTTGATGGTCCCTTTTTTGTTGCGTCAAAAAATTAGGTAGAAAGTAGAGTGATTCTTTTTTTATTCAATTTTAATCAATTTCTCTTATTTTCTATTTCAATTTCAATGTATTTTTTATTCCATTTGAACTCTTGTCTTTTTGTTTACTTTTCTTGTTCTTTATTTTTTTATTCGATTTCAATTCATGTATTTTTGTTCATCATTCTTTATAAACTAAAAACAATTACTTTACGATTTAATTCGGTAAAATTTTTTAAAAAGATGTTTATACTCTTAAAAATACAAGCATCTCGTATTATTTTTGGTATATTAAAAAGTTCATATGCTTATGCTTTTGGCTTCTAAAAGTTAAAAGTACTTTTAAAAATATCTAAAGGAGACTTTTAAAAATTAGTTTATACCTATTAAAATTAAAAAAATTTAATATAACCTCGTTTATTAATTAATATTTAAATTTAATTCTTATATTAATATTTATTATATTATTTTTAAATTTTAAAAATTATTTTACTAAACCAAAACGAACTCAGGAGCAGAAGCATAGGCCTTAACCCCAATTTTTTGAAAAAAAAAAATTATTAGTAAATAATATTTAGTTTAATATAAATTAAGCCTAACCCAAAAAATATAAATAAAAAGAATATTTTTTGTAAAAAAAAAAAAAAAGTTAACAAGACCTGTTATTGAATAATGGGCGCTGAACATTAAACACCATAAAAGTATATGACCCTAAAGTTAAAAGAAAATTAAATTGAAGTCAAAACGTTGAAAACTTCTTCGCTCTTAACTTTCAAACCTTTCTTCTCCTTTGTCACGGTAATATGAAGTACTGAAGTGTGAACGGTAAAGTAATGTAAACAACCATACAAAAAGACAAAAAATATACTGTTTTAAAAGAAGGAAAGACAAAAATAAGTAACAAATTTTTTTTTATCAATTTTATTTTTACCACTTATCATTTATGTGATAGTTGTAAAATTAGAACTGAAGAACAGAAATTAAAAATAGATGGCATGATAATACACTAACACAATAGCACACTAATACATGAAACAAAATTAGGGAGTCAGGGAGATATATTGCGTAATTTTATACTTTTATTAACATTAATTTTATTAAATTTGTTTTTAGTAATAGAGATATATTATATCTAGCATTTAACAAGTAAGAAAAAAAAATCAAGAAGACAAGAAAAGGAAAAGTTTACAGAAGCAAAAGGTTAGTATATTTTTTCTTAATATTTTTAAATTATTAATTTGATTTAAAAATTAAATGTTATAATTTAATTATTATTTTTATTTTTAAAAATATATATTTATAATAAACTTTTGTTATCTTATTCATATTATAATTCAAGTAAAAAGAAATTAGAGCATTTTATAATGAAAAAACAAAACAAAATAAATGTAATTTTTAAGAGAAAAGCTGCTATAATAATATTGATGTTCAAATTAGTTAGCCTTCTAATCTTATTTCATAAGAAGTTTAAGTAAATGAGTGCTCTAATCTTACTCAAAATACACGTCATCATAAAGCTAAACTAAAGTCCTAAGAATAAAAAAAGATGTTGATATCTCTTTATTAGAAAGGGATTCAGGAAAGAGACGGCCAAGTTGGCAATATCATGTCAATGAACGTGATAAGATTCGTAGAGCATACATAATAATTAGACCATATCAACCAATAAATATTAGTTATCCACCTTCTGGTAATGACAATCATCGTTGACATGTTCAATCTTATTGGTTTAAAAAATTTTCAAATTAGTTAGAATATTCTCCAGAAAAAATGTTGCTTATTGTTTGCCTTGTTATTTGTTTAGTAAATATTATAATGCTCGTAATTGATAAAAAAAAAGTGCATTTTCAGAGTTAAGATTTAGTAATTGGCCGGAAGAAAGTAAATAGTGGAGTGAATTGTGCATTTTGTATGTCATGAGGATTCTGTCCCTAATTCTTCTCATAATTTGTGTGTGAAATACTGTAATGATTTAATGGCCTGGTCTAATTATATAAACAAAGTTTTTAATAAGCATAGTGATGAAACTATTGCAAATAATTAAGGTTGAAGACAACTATTGATACTATTCGGTGGCTTACATTTTAAGCATGTGCATTTAGAAGCTACGATGAAAATCTTGAATCTTTGAATATGGGAAATTTTAGTGAGCTATTTAAGTTTTAGCTTCTTATAATCATTATGTTAATAATATTGTCCTTGAAAATGCTCCTGAAAATGCTCAATATATATCTTCTAGTGTTTAAAAAGATGTATTATATATCTTTGCCAGAAAACTGCGTGCAGCAATTCGAAAAAAATTGGTAATTCTAAATTTTGTATAATTATTAATGGAGTAAGAGATGAGTTAAAGCGATAAAAAATGGTTGTGATTTTGAGATTTGTAGACAAGAATTGTTGTGTTCAAGAAAGATTTTTTGATCTTGTTCATATTTTTGAT
Organism: Arachis hypogaea; assembly: GCF_003086295.3. NCBI lineage: Eukaryota > Viridiplantae > Streptophyta > Magnoliopsida > Fabales > Fabaceae > Arachis > Arachis hypogaea. The sequence goes on from NC_092040.1 coordinate 109,317,675, forward strand.
ACTTGTTCCTTGCCATTGAAAAAGACAATTTTCATCGGTTTTTTTTCGTCATAATCTTGAAGTTCGTAATCTTATGATATGATGGAGCTAGTGATATGCGTAGTGAGTGGAATGGATTACAAACTTTGTTTTTGAAAGATTGTCCTTTTACTTATTGCATCCATTGTTTTGCTCATCGATTATAATTAACACTTATTTCAGCAGTAAAAGAAATTTGTTAAGTTCATCAATTCTTTTCTAAACTTTCACTAATTGTGAATGTTGTGACTATTTCACCCAAATATCATGATCAGTTAAGGGTTGTTCAAGCAAATAATATTGCAAATTCAATTGCCAATGATAAGATTGTGACAGGCAGTGGACTTAATCAAATTGGTACGTTACAAAAAACTGAAAATACTAGATGGGAGTCTCATTTGAATTCTGTATGCAGCTTGCTATGCATGTTAGATGCTACTTGCAAAGTTCTTGAAAAATGCACTGAAGAAGGTAATTTCTCTACTCGCGGTGATGCTAGTGTTGTTTATGATGTTATTACATCTTTTGAATTTATCTTTATTTTACATTTGATGAGAAATATTTTAGAAGTTAGTTATGATCTTTGCCAAATTTTGCAACGAAAAAATAAGACATATTGAATGCTGTATCTCTGGTTTCTACTACTAAAATGTTAATCCAAAGAATGAGAGAGTCGAGTTAGGAGATTTTTATAAAAGAGGTTATATTATTTTGTGAGAATCATGAAGTTGAAGTTCCTAATATGAACATATTGCATATTTTTATAAGAGGTCGAATTCGTAAAATTATTGACCAGATTTTAGGGACCATCATTATCGTGTTAATTTATTTCTTGCTACAATTGAAACGCAATTACAAGAGTTTAATAGAAGATTCAATGATAATATGGTGGAGCTATTTACTTTAAGTTCAATTTTAGATCCTAAAGATAATTATAAGTTCTTCAATGTCGACAAAGTATATGAATTAGTAGAACGGTTTTATCCAAATGACTTTAACGGCCAGAAAAAATTTCACATCAGAATGCAAGCTCAATATTATGAACTCGGTTTTCCTACTCATGCTAATTTGATAAATTTGTGCACAATTTCAAGGGTTAATGAAGACAGAAAATTCTTTAAAATATCTTTTGATTGACCGTTTGATTCGCTTGGTATTAACTCTTCTTATTTCAACTGCTACAACTAAGAGATCTTTTGCAACTATGAATATTATGAAGAATAGACTCAAAAATAAATGAAAGATCAATATCTTACTAATTGTATTCTGATTTACATTAAGAAAAGGCAAAAAATTTTACACAAATTCTATTATCAATGAATTTTATGATATGAAAAATCATCATCTACCACTTAATCGTACAAAACATCATCAGTAAAAGGTATACATATTTTTTGTAATGCATTTTAGATTATATAATCTTTTATATAGAACTTGTTTTATATTATGTATATTTTTTGCCCATATTAATTTTCCTAGATTCGTCCCTTGTACCAAACACACTTTTAAAAAAAAATAAATTTAGTTTACTAAACATAGATGTTACAACTTTTAAAAATTTATCTTTTAAAAATTAGCTTTACCAAATCAAGTGCAAATATAATGATTATAAATACATTTTTATATAAATTCAATGACCATAAATACATTGTTTATATACTATTTATTAGATATATTTAATCGTAACCATTTAAATCAATCCAATAACTATAAGAATAAATTATAATCAAATTTTATAAATAATATACTAAATTTATCCTTATAGTCAAAATATAAATAAGAATGTAAGAATAAAGTTTTTTATATTTTAACAAATTTTAATTATTTCATTGAAAAGGCATAATATATTATTTTAATATTTAATGTTTAGATAAGTTTTAATTTTATCCCTTATATTTATACCTTTTTTATTTTTTTTAAATTACTCAAAAGTATCTCGCTTAAAGCGAGAATTTTTTTTACAATTTTAAAAGTATTTTAAATGGAATCTCGCTGGTAGTAAGAAGGGAGTTTTTTTTTTTTTAGTTTAAAAAATTACATCACCATGAACAAGAAGAGTTTTTGTTTTTTGTTTTTAAATAAAATAGATAATTCGAAAGGAATGACATGATATTTTTAGACATTTATATACTGTGAGAAACTCAGTTTATCAGATTGAATTGACCAAATCAGTTTCTTGTTCATACGCAATAATTTAATATTATTTTAAATAAAATCTTACTGATTTGTGATTTTTGTAGTTAAAAAAATAATTTTTTGTCCCTATATAAAGAAATTAATCTCACACAACCAAAGCATATTTATTCACTTTCTTCTACTTTTACGTTTCTAAAGTTGTAATTTCTTTTAAAGTTTTCAGAATGTAAGAGTATTAGAATTGAGAAATATTTTTGTGGAAGTAATAGAAGTTAATGTGTGTTTATTAGTATATTTTGATAGTGAGATTATACTATATATAAATAAGGGTATGAAATTTATTTGTGCGAGTCCAACATTTTTTATTATTCTTTGTACAATGTCATTTGTAGAGCTATAAAGTAGATTATGTTAATATCTATACGGTGATTTTTTAAAGAGAGTCAGTAGTATTTTATAAAGCCAACCCATGTTAGTTTTCGGTGGCGTAATACAATTTCAAGTAATGAATGTAACCGATGAAATCATCATGCTAAAGATGTTAATGATTTATCGACGGAATCAAGCTCATGTGTCGATGATCGAGTTGTATGTTGAATTCGAAGAGTTGGCTATTAGTCACAAAGCGGATGAATCCTTCTTAAATGAAGAGGGCAACACATACTAGGATGAAAACAATAATGACAACAAAGAAGAGTTCTTATCCAACAATGACATATTGGGAGGAAATGATGAAGGGAACGGCATCACCAACATGGAAGTTCAAGCTGCAATAAATACGGTAGCAACTAGCAAGCCAACATCCCTTCGGTATGCCATTTTTTATGCGTGCTTTGGATCTCAAAGCTATGAACCTACCAGAATTTTCTGAGTTGGCAGACTCAGGTATATCACCATATCATTTTTGTTATGACAATGTCACTCTCAATTTTCAAATTTTGGTTATACATTTTAATTTTATATGTTGAATCATTTAAAATATATTTGTTGAAAGTACATCTTTAATGGATTTAGTTAAGTTATTAGTTAAAGTGTGTTTTAAAAAAGTTGATTATTTCAAAACGATAAATTTCGATGATTTTGAGAGCACTTTTTAATAAGATTATTTTGTACTAAAGATAAAGAAAAAAATAACTGACATTGTTTTGCTTGCTATTGTCATTCCTTCGACCAAATATTATACAAATCATTGAAAATTTAACAATATAGACACAACGAGATTTTTGATGATCGTGAGATGCTTAGTGGTGCTGAATACATTGTTGTCCTTAGACACAGAGTTTGCAGTTATGGTAACTTCTAGGTAACTAAACTTTCATGTCGTCATGTTTTTGCATCTTGTGCCAATCTGCATCTAGATTGGTGAGTTTATGTTCATGATGTTTATAAGATAGGCAAAATTCGTAGAGTTTACCAGACCAAGTTTGTATCAGTTGGGGACCCAAGCACACGGTCAGCTGACACCAAACCACGGTTGATCCCTAATCCTGCACTCAGGCGGGACGGTAAAGGTCGACTAAAATCAACCCAATATTTGAACGAAATAGATGCTCGTCGGATGCATGGTCCACGACGATAAAACCTTTGTAGGGGGTAAGGGACATAGCCGAAGTCAATGTCCTCATTGTGCCGGGTCAAGTTCGGATGGATTAGGTCCAACTCCATTGTTAGTTATGTTATGGTTTTCTGAAAGTCAATATGTTTGTAGAGTTTATATGATTAATTCAGATATTAAGTTTGTGTTTGATGTATTATAGTATTAAAGTATTATAAAAGTTGCATTTGAGAGGGGAATTCAAACAGTTAATTATGAAAAAATACATCAAGAAATATATATAATAGTTGATACCAAAGAGTTCAGAACACAAAAAATTCACATAAAAACATGCACATCATAGTTGCTACCTAAGAGTACGTTACACAAAAAATTACATGAAGTTCAATTTTTTTTCCTTTTTCCTAGCCAATTTAGTCTGCAGATAACAAATTTCTTTCCATTCTTAAGCATTTTCATGAAAGGCGATGGACAGAGTTTATCTAATGGTGTTACATGAGTCCGAAGAAAATGCGCTACCGCCTTAGCAGTTGCCGCTTGCATCACCGCATGGAAAGTCATCATCGTCATTACCATCGTCATTGTCACCCATGATTGCATCCTTGGATCTCTCCTCATCCTATTCTTCTATGTTCCTAAATGTGTCTTTTTCACACATTTATCAGGCTTGTATGTTCAAGCGTGTATCAGTTTTCTCATGCGTATAGCCGAAGCCACCGTTAGGAAAACTACCCCTAAAATCCGTAAACACTCACGTAGGAGACTTGCCAGCATTGCTAGGAACACCACGAGCATGGGATCTAGTGACATATTTGAGCTATTGGTTCATCAACAGTAACCCTGTCACCAGGCCCTGTTCCCACCAAAACATAACACATGGCGGTAAATTAACAAGAACTATTAAAAATAATTCGATCATGTCACCTATAATATAATACAAGAGGCAAGTTAGCATACTCTTCAAGAATTTTGCCAGGATTCCATCAGCAATAGATTTAGCCAAAGGAGGGACCACAACATCAGCATTATCTCCTTCATTACAAATATAAACAACATTAGATGTGGTAAAATAAGAGCATTCAAGGAGGGGAAAAATAAAAACAAAAGCAAAAAACAAAAATGGATACTTAAAAAAACAAAGCATTAAGACATGCATTAAAAACTCTTTCTTTCACAAAAAGGACCATGTTGGTCCTAGACATTAGATTCTCCCAAATTCCTTGAGATATGCCCAATTGACACAGTGCACAGAAACAAAACTACTCAGATGTTATATTAAGTAATGTACTTTAGGGTAAGAGAATAAGTGACTAATGAGTTTTGAAGAGTTGGGGGACTCTAGAATTGTTCCTAACCACTGCAATATAGTATTCACTAAATCAGTTCCATCATATCCCCCCTCCTCAAAAGAATACTCCTCTATACAGGTGCAGTTACCCACCACAAATAAAAGAAGCACAAACTATAGATGCAACTTAAATGAGAGAAACTGATATTCACATAATCTCACCCATGGTTATCAAACTCGCGAGTTAACTCGTAAACTCGTACGAGTTTACGAGTTTAGGTAGTGGAATCGAGTTGACTCGGACACAAACTCGTTTCTGGGTAGACTCGGGTAGACTCGGCTAGACTCGGACAGAATCGCTCAAACTCGCGAGTTTACTAGCGAGTTAGCGAGTTTGAATTGGGTACCCATTTTCGCCAAAACGGCGTTGTTTTGGGCCCCAAAAAAAAAAAACAAAAACAACTACAGCTAACCAAACCACTAACCCAGTAACCCTAATTCGAAAACGGCGCCCTCACTCTCCACCACCACCAAGCCCTCACTCTCTTCTTCTTCTCCGACGTTTGCTGAGGCCGCCACCATCCACCGGCACCGTTGTCTGCGCCGCCACGCAGAGGGCGGACGGATCCCTCATCCCTCGCCCGTCGCCTCGCCTAACCACTACCAGTTTTCCTCGTGGAGTCGTGGTATATCGCCGACACCGCCCACCAGCCCACCACCCCCATCGTTCATGTCCTGATGTCCTGAACTGGTGAAGGTTCTTCATGCCACAGCCTACATCGCCGACACCAGCCCACCACCCACGTCGGAGAACTCAACGATTCACAGCACGCTGTTCATCACCGCCCCTGTTCTGCGTTCGTCGGCCGTCGCCCCTGTTCTGCGATCTACTTCCAATTTTACTTATGCTTTACTGCGTTTGCCTCCCGACCTCCCCTGTTCGTCGCCCCTGTTCTGCACTGCCGATCTACTTCAATTCTATCCCTGTTCTCACAGGTAATTTTTTTAAACAAATTCAAATATTAACAAATTTGGTCTGAATTTTGCAATTTTGGTTCTGAACTTCTAATATTAACTTTTTAAAATTTTTTTAGTTTAGTTTAAATCATACACAGAATTAGTTAATGAGATTTGATATGATGGAAAAAAATTAAACTGATGCTGCTTCATGCTTTAATAATCTGAATTTCTTATCTGGGTTGTTGAATTTAGTTGTGGTATGAATTCTGCAATTTTGGTTCCAAACTTCTGATATTAGTTTAGTTTAAATCATACACAGAATTGGTTAATGAGATTTGATATGATGGAAAAAAAATTAAACTGATGTTGCTTCATGCTTTAATAAGTTAGTAATGTATCAAAAGAACTAAAATGTGTGGTTTACTACTTTATTGGTTGTCTGGTTTAATTTTTTTTTTCTAAACTACTGATATGTGATATCAATAGATAATACTAGGTTGATTGGTTCTGGATTAATGGACTTGTCAGTTGTTAGACGTTAATGTTAAACTGTTAATTACTTAGTTAGTGATTTTTTTCTTAATGAATCTGAATATCTGACTGAAACTCTGAAATGTTAGTGTTAGTTTAGTTAGTATTAGTTATGAATAATTCAACTTTGATAGTGGATCACTTGGCAATTGAAGGCTGAAATCTGAATGTTATTTATTAACTGAATCTGAATTTGAAATCTGAATTTAGTTAGTGGATAATCTGAAACTGAATTTGTTATTTGGGTTGTTGATTTTTAGGGATAAAAATACAAAATGTCTGAGAATGTTTCTGGTGAAGATGGTGAAGATGGTGAAGATGATGATGTTGATGCCATAGAAGAGGAAGAAATTGGAGTATTTGAGTTTTAGACTTTATTTTGTTGTTTTCTTTTGTTTTTGGTTGTGTCTTAACTCTTATGAAGTTTTAATTGTGTGATTGTGTGTTTTATGTTGAACTAGATACATACTTGTGAAGGATTTAAATGTGTGATCTAGAGCACTTGTTGTAACTTGTAAATTTGTAATTGTAGTATTATGTTAATTTATTATGTGTTTTGATATTGAAATTGTTAAGTTTGAATGTCTATATCTGAGTAAATATATATATTATACATGATATATATATTTTTTTATAAAAAATGTATAACAGGTAAACTCGTACGAGTCTACGAGTCGAGTCTACGAGTCGAGTTTAGGTCAGCTCCACGAGTTTACCTAGACTCGCGAGTTTGACAACCTTGATCTCACCACTATCTGATGAAAATGGACGCCTCCATGTTTGTATGGTAGCCTTTGACAAAAAACCTCCCTACATAGCAACAAGTTAATCAGGACAGTTTCTATAACTATGAGAGGAAGGAAGCAGGAGAAAATAATCAAGTAGATGAACATTAAGATGTAAGACAAATACTTGAAATATGTTTTGGGAATAATAATCTGGCATGCATGAACAACATACAAGAAAAGGATGAATAAAACCAAGGAAAGCAAGGAAATCATTCTAGAGGCAGATTTACCATCACTCATTAGGAAAAATTAAGGCAATTTTGGTGTTGAAAAACAATGCCACACCTTCATCTTACAAAAATATTTTTTTAATTGTCATTTTTTCCTATTCTGAAAAAGTTTGTTCTGATAGGAAACAGAAAAATTTCAAATTATTTTATTTTCATCCTAGCCTTTTTCTCTGTGCCTCATTAGCTGCTTCAAGATCTGACTTAAGAAGACTATTGTACCACTGCAGATTCATATTGTACTCATCTAATCCTTTGTACATGTCATGATATAAATTTGCCTGCAAAACTCAACAGTTTAAAAAAATAAATAATAAATAACAATGAGGGAATTACCAGAAATCAAATAACTGACTAGCAGTATTAAATCAATTGAGGAATAACCCAAGAGAGAAATATTTTTTCCTGATAGACTAGTTTATCAATGACTATCTTTTCTAGAATATAGCACAGTATTACCCCATTCGCTCGGTAGCTAATTTCTTGTCTTGAATCCGCTCAAGCTCAGCTGATTTCTCTTTACAAACTTTCTCAGCCGCATTCCTTGCTTCCTTTTTTTCTCTAACGATTATCTACTTCCTGGTTTCAAATCCAAGAAAACTTAGGGCATTAAGCAAGAGGGGAAAAATAGACCCTTTAGTTGGGATATTCAACTAGGCATTCTTACCAACTTATCTGATTCTTCCTTTGCAGTTCTCTCTTCTAAATCAGAAATTCTCTTGTTCAATTCCTCCATCACATTCTTCAATGCAATCTCTGATAAAAACATGAGTATAAAACTCTTTTGTTATCTAGTTTGATTACAGAGTATACTAAATAGGGTTTACCTGATCTTAAAACCAGCAATGAAGCTCAATGGAAGGGCCCCTGGACAAGGAAGGGAGCGGCGCCAGAGATAGCAGCAGCGAAGGGGTTAGGGGATAGCAGCGACGGAAGGGAGCAGCAGCAGAGGGAGCATCCACGGAGGATTTGCGACGGCAAATGACCGAAGGGAGTCGCCGCCAGAGAGAGTCACTGCAGAAGGAGGGTTAGAGGTGCCAGAAGAGGGATTGCAGGCGGAAGCATGGCGAGCGCGGCGACATTTTTCGCGGAATGCCGTGGTACTTCGTGGAGTACTGGGCTTTTTCGGAGTACTGTCGTCGCTGGTGATCGGAGTGCTGGGGTTCTTCGTGGGTGAGGCACAATGAATATTGAATAGATGGCTTAGGGTGAGTTCATTGAACGAGTTAATGTTTGAAGGAGTTCTCTGAAAGAACTTAGGGGTCTTTGAACGAGTTAGGGCTTAGGCACAGTGAAGGGTTATCTGAAAGAGCTGAGGGGTACGCGCAAGTTTGAAAATTTTTTGTAGGGAACCTTTTGGCCACGCTTTTGAAGTGTGCCAAAAGAATTGTAGAAAACGGCCACTCTTTAAAAACGTTACAATAATAAAACTTTGTCGCCACGTTTTAAAAGCGTGCCGATTTCTCTCTATGGCTATGTTTTTTAAGTGTGGCCAAAAAACGTGGTCAAATATCGAATTTGTTGCCACCTTTATAAAAGTGTGGTCATTGACCCCTTTTGTCACGCTTTTAAAGCATAGCAAAAAAAGTGGCAAAATCTCAATTCAATCGCTACCCTTATAAAAGCGTGGCCACTAACTAAAAGCGTGACAAAAAAAGCATGATTATAGACTTTTTTTTGTAGCGTTTATAAAAAAAAATTGTCTCTTGCCCGTACTTATGTGCGGGCTTTTTGCTAGTTTAATTATTAAGTTTGATTATATTGTTTATGAAATTTAATTATTAAAAGTAAATATCGGTGATTCTCGTATTTCTATACGAGTAGCATACTAATGCTTAATTTTTTGTCTAATCAGTAACATGGTTGATTTCTCTTTTCACACATATGTTGTAAAATGGAAAGAGTAGTATGTATATACAGGTTATTTTCTTTTATGAATTTATTATCTAATTTCATGTTAACTTTCACGAAAGCAACCAAACAATTTATTTATATATGGTTCACCAAAAAACAAAACAATTTATTATTAAAATGATTTTGATCTCACCGTTTTTCACAATATTGTAATTGTTGTTGTTTCCAGTTCGGCCTGGAGAGGGAAGGGGTCACCGGATCCATGTGATTATGTGGGGATCAAGGCAAGTTCTCACTGTCGGTGATCACCTGGTCCCTCACGAGTATGGTTATTTTGTTTATTTTCTCTCTCTGTGGGTCCACGTTGCGATTAGATCAGCGATTTGTTCTTGCTGTGGCTATCAAGAATTCAGAGTATCCTATGGAAAATTGGAAATCATATCAAGCGATGTAGCGGATAAGTTCCAGTGTGACGCTGTGTTGCCATTTACGCAAAGCAGACGCCGTTTTGGGGTCGCGTAGTGAATAGAAAATGGAGCCGTGATTCTCGGCAGGATCCAATCCTTGTCTAAACCCCAGGTAGATCTTGGAGACTTCTGTCTGACCACATTCACATGCGTGTTTCAATTACAGTATGCAAACAACGGTTTTTATCAATAAAAAATTACTAATTTTATTTTAATAAAAATTTAGCTGCTATTAGAGCTTGTTTGGTACCTGTTCCATGATCCTCAATCTTCGGTCAGTGGACTAATACCTCGGTCAGTTAGCTAATGTTACCAAAACTTAAATAAATGGTCTACTATACAAACTGCCATCTAAGATTTCAGACTTAATAAAAAATCTCAAAAGAGTTAGTTAGTTGGTTTCACAGGAAGACCATAAATAACGACATTAAGTCCAGTCAAAAGCGGCAGACAAAAAAACAAGAATCAAAGCATCACACAAAAAGATTAAGTTTACTTTTCACTTCGAAGATATAACACTGATTTAGTGTCGAAATTCTTTTTGTAGGTCTCATGTTCGAATCCGCGTTCTGAAGAACACTCATCCTTGCTGGTCGAGAGGCTTGAAAGACCTACAGACAACATAAACTGGATTATAGCACGGATGAATATTTTTGACAGAATATTTGGTACCCACCGTAGAACCAAAATTTTTTGAATAATCCCATGCCGATTTTTTCTCACTTTCTTGTAGAACCATGGCCGACGATGCCGTATCCAGGGACGGTTCTAGGTGTAAGAGTGTGGGGCAAGCGCCCCATTACAATTTAGAATTCTTTTTAGTAGTATATGATAATAATATTTATTTGTTCCAATTAAATTATTGATTTTGATCTCGTAATAATATTTTACTCAACTTTTGAAATTTAATATTCAATTTGAGAATTTTATATTAGATGTGTTATGATAATCGATTCTCAAATTTAAATTAAATTAGTATTCTTTCTTAAAAATCGACTTGAAAAAATATTATTTATCCTTTGGTGTTTCTTCTTTTGAAATTAATTTTAGTTTTTCATGTGATAACTGCATTAATTGAAAGAACTTTCTAAACTATAAATATCATCAAGACCAAATTATATGGAATGTGAATTTTAAATGATTAATATATGTAGAAAAAAAGATATTTCAATTGTATTATTGAAAAAAATATTATTCCATCTTTCTAAAATATAAAACTTAAAAAAATAGAATTCTAAATTATATGTTATTATTTAAATTAGTGTTTTAGTATTTTGATTTGATAATTAAACATTTTGAAGATTAAGCAGACTTTACAACAACAAAATATAATTAAAATAATAATAATAGTTATGTTATATCTTCATAAAAAATAACTATTCGTAAGAATATATATTTAAATACAAAATATATATTAAAAATAAATTAAATAATACATGTATTTATACATAAATATATAATAAATATTTGGTAGCTAACTTTTTATGTACACATAATATTTTTTATAAAATTTATTATCATATTATATATACTCTGCCCCACTATCGAAATTTTTTGGATCCGTCATTGGCCGTACCTCCACCTCCTCCCCCCACCCAAGACGAGTTAGTGGCCATGAATATTGCCCTTCAAGCCGAAGTCAAGAAAATGGCCGACCTTATACCTGACAGAGCTAACGGGAGCAAATATGATGGTGGCAGGAAGAATGCTGACAAGGAAAACCATGATCATGAGGACCAATCAGAAACAAACACAACAAATAATGAACGTTCGAAAATCAACAAGAAGAGAATAAACCCTTTCTCTGAAGAAATAATGAACTTCCAAATGCTAAAAAATTTCACACTACCAACCATCCTTTCGAATCTATGATGTTTTTGAATGGTGCATCTGATCCAATTTTATGTCGTTCATTTCCGGCCTTTTTGGACGGAGCGGCTTTATTATGGTTTTCTAGTCTCCCTACAGGTTCAATTTCCAGCTTCAACGAGTTTGCCGAGCAACTTGTCCACCATTTCGCGGCTTCAAAGATTTATGTTCATGATTCTGATTTCCTGAGCACCATCAAACAGGGACAACATGAAAGTTTAAAGGATTACATGACGAGGTTTGTCAAAGTATCAATGAAGATCCCCGACCTCAGTCCTGACATACACCTGCATGCATTGAAAAACGGCTTGCATCTGAGGAGATTTCATGAAACTATTGCCATCACTAAACCCCGAATTTAGAGATAAAGCATCAGGACAAATAGAAATTGAAGAGCTGAGGGAGGCCCGAAAAATAAGAAAACAAACATCGCAAACACCACGGAGAGAGGAAGACAGACACGGCAAGCCAACATAGTCGCACAAACAGAGAAGACCTTTCAAGCTGACACCAAAATTTGACTCCTACACCAAATTCTACATAAAAAGAGAAGACATAATCAAAGAAATTCTCCATAGTAAGCTCATAAATCCGCCGAGCAAAGCTGGAACCTATCAAGATTAGAAATATGTGGACAAAAATAAACATTGCGCATTCCATCAGAAATACGGCCATACCATTGATGAATGAGTAGTAGCTAAAGACTTATTGGAAAGATTGGCAAGATAGGGTTTGCTGGATAAGTATGTTAGTAGCAGAAGCCAGAAAGAAATGACAAGCACAACCATAGACCAACTGAACTATAATCCAACTCTAAAAGACAAAGGAACTTGGCACGGAACAGCAGAGTTTCCCACATCAAAGAGAATCATTAATTATATTTTGGGAGGCTTTGCAGGAGGAGGAATGACTAATTCCGCTAGGAACCGAAGTTACCGAACCATGTTGACCATGGAAGGATCTTCCTAAGGGACACACGCTTCACTCCGACCTGAGCAAATTTCTTTTGACGCGTCCGATCTTAAATTGCAGTGTCCGAACTTGGAAGACCCTATGGTGATCTCCACTTCTTAGGACACATCAGATGGAACTTTCCACATGGATCAAGGAAAGGTGAAGGCTATCAAAGAATGAGAGCTGCCAAACAAAATATCTGAATTGAGATCATTTCTTGGGTTGGCTAACTACTATCGGAAGTTTATCAAGGGATACTCCACCAAGGCTGCAATATTAACTAATCTTCTCAAGAATAATCAATCTTGGTAATGGTCAAAGGAGTGTCAAAAGGCATTTGATAAGTTGAAGGCTGCTATCACAGAAGGACCAGTACTAGCATTGTCTGACTACTTAAAGATGTTGAAAGTCCACAATGATGCTTCTGACTATTCTATTAGAAGGGTTCTAATGCAAGAAGGACATCCTATTGCCTTTGAAAATCGCAATTTGAATGATACGGAGAGGCGATACACTATCCAAGAGAAGGAGATGACTGCAGTGGTGCATCGTATGAGAACTTGACGTCACTACTTGCTTGGTTCAAACTTCATCGTCAAGACAAACAATGCGGCTACAAGCTACTTCCAAACTCAGAAGAAGTTAATCCCCAAACAAACTAGGTGGAAAAATTCTTAGTTGAGTTTAATTTTGAATTTGAATACAAGTCAGGCAAGACTAATGTGGTAGCAGGTGTACTGACCCATAAGGCTGAGTTAGTAGCTATTTCCATAGTGGAAGGAGAGATTATGCATACCATCAAGGAAGGGTTGCATCATGAGCCAAGAAGCCGGTGAAGTTAGCTAGAGAAGGTAAGACCAAAAACTTTTGGCTATAAAACAACCTTCTCTACAACAAAGGGAGAAGATTATACATCCTTAAGTGGGAAAATCTATGGAGAAAGCTAGTGAAGGAACACTACGACACCAAATGGACTGGTCATCAAGGCCAACAAAGGACTTTGGCACTTATTGAATCTTCCTATTATAGGCCTCAAATAAGGGATGAAGTGGAGAGCTATATGAAGACTTGTCTTGTCTTCCAACAAGATAATATTGAAAATAAGGCACCAAGTAGGTTGTTGGAAACTTTGTTTCCCCTAAAGCAACTGTGGAAAAGTTTCTCTCTATATTTCACCTCTGCCATATTGTCCAAGGGATTGGATCTATCCTCCTAGTAGTGGATCAATTCTCAAAGTATTCTACCTTTATACTTGCCCCTACTGATTGCATTGTAGAGGAAGCAGCACGACTATTCCTCAAGAATGTGGTGAAGTACTGAGGATTATCTAAGAGCATCATCAATGATTGAGATCCATGCTCTATAGGACGACTTTGGACAAAGATGTTCAAACTTCCTAGATTGGAGCTTCACTTCTCAACAAGCTTCCATCCTCAAACTGATGGGCAGACAGACAGAGAGAGTGAACGCCTTACTCGAGTGTTACTTGAGGCATTTCGTAAGCGCTAATAAGAAGGACTAGACAAAACACCTAGACATTGTCTAATTCTCATACAATCTGCAAAGGAGTGATGAGTCCACGGGAAAGATGTGACTAGACAACAACCACTTATACCACACTCTCTTTCTTCCTCTTACTCAGAAAAGAGCCCTGGAGCTTATCATATGATTAAGTCTTGGAAAGAACAAGTAGATGTCACTCGTTCTTACTTTGACAAAGCTACAAAAAGGATGAAAAAAATGGGCAGATAAGAAGATGATTGATAAACCCAATTTTGTGGTTTATCTTGTGTTGAATTTAGTGGATTTTATCAACTTATCTCACATTTATTCAATGAAATAGCATGGTTTTGTGAATTTCTCTGAATTTGTGCTTAAGAGTGAAAACATGCTTTTTAGGACCTTAATTTGCTAAATTTAATTCACTTTGATTCCAAACAATGCCTTGATATGTTTGTTTAATGATTTAGGTTTAGGAGGCAAAGATTGGATCAAAGAAGTGAAGAAAAAGCATGCAAGATGGAGAATTCATAAAGAAATAAGGATTTGTGGAATTCGTGGCCACGCGTACACATGCCTCACGCGTATGCATGACACTTGTCACATGTGACCTCATTAAAGGAACATGCTAGGGGCGATTTCTGAACTCATTCAAGCCCAAATCCAACTTATTTCTGAAGAATTTGCGGCAGAATTCAAGATGGAACAACGGGGGAGCAATTAGTGTAGTGTAGAAAACATGCTTTAGGCTAGTTCTAAAGAGAGAAGCTCCCTCTTCTCTCTAGAAATTAGGATTCTTAGTTTAATTATCTCCTAGATTTAGGTTTTAATTCTTGTTTTCAATTAGTTTTTCTTGTAATTTCTTATTATTACATCTTTGTTCTCTTAAGTCTTCTTGTTAATTTCCCTTTTTATGTCACTCTTTAGTTTTATGAACTCTTGTTGTTTTTAGTTTTTATTTAATGCAAGTTGATGTCTTTTTATGTTTCTTATTGTTTAATTAAGTTGTTATTGTTATTTTCTTGCAATGAGTAGTTTTAGATTTTATTATTATTGTAATTTACTATGCTTTTCTTTTTATTCACACTAAGTGTTTGATAAAATGCTTGGCTTAGTTCAAGAGTAGTTTTTTAGCATTTTTGGCTTGAAAAGAAAAATTGGACAATCTTGAGTCATTGATACCCAATTTAGATTGGTGATCTAGAGTTATTAGTTAATCTTGTTTCCATTGATGCTACTTACGGATTGGAATTAACTAGACTTATTTAACTTTCTCCCGATGTTGGGGATAACGAAATAGGATTAGATCTTGATAACTATTGTGTTATAATTAATGACTAGTATAGAAAATCTTGATTCTCAATCCTGACCATGAATGCCTCTTTAGCGTTTGTTATCTTTAATTGTTGGTTATCTTCTTGCAATTTAATTCCTAATTTCCTAGTCTTTTCACCATCAACCCCCTTTGATCTCATAACAAATAATTGAGCACTCGACTGTAATTCGTAAGGAGAACGACCGAGAGTAATACTCTCGGTTATTTTTATTGGGGTTAAACTTGTGACAACCAAAATTAAATTTTGATTGAGATTTGTTTGTCGATTTGGATCTATACTTCGACGAGATTATTTTTATGTAAAAATTCTAAACCGACGGTAACCCACACATCAATGATGCATGCAAGCTATCAAGTGGGAGATAAGGTAATGATTAAAATTCTTCCACAACAATTCAAAGCCTTTTGCAAGGTTCATAAGGCTTTATCCGCAAATATGAAGGGCCATTTGAGATCATTGGCCGTGTTCGGAGGTTGATTACAAAGTATAACTCCCTCCTTCTATGACGATCCATCTAGTCTTTCATGTGAGTATAGTCTTTCATGTGAGTATGCTTAAACCATATCATGAAGATCAAGATGAAATGATTAGAGGTGATTCGAATCGAGCTCCACCCATGGTAATTAAATCATTTGATAAAGAGATCGAGGAGATCTTAGCTAATCAGGTTGTGTGATGAAGGGGAGTACCACCAAGTATCTAATACTTGATTGAATGGAAAGGACTCCTAATAACAGAGGCTAGCTGAAAAGCTCATGAAGATCTGTGACAATTCTAAAAATATCTAGAGTGCTATCACGAACAGAACGCAATGAGGACGTCTGTGCAATAGGTGGGGGAGAATGTCACGGTAAATTTTAGAAGGTTAGATTTAATGGTGTTTGTATAATTTTCTAAAGTCTTTGAGAATGTTCTAGATGGTTCCAAAACATTCTAGAATGCCCTAAAAGGTCCCAAAATATCCTAGAATGTTCTAGAAGACTCTGAAAGGTCATAGAGTATTCTAGAAGAATGTGGATGTATATAGAAGTACGAAGAGTAGTATGGAATATTATTCTAGAAGTATTTAGAAATTTTTGGTAGGGTAGATATTTGTAGTGAAGGTTGTGGATGATCAATCTGAACCATTGATTAGATTTAATCATAACCATCAATTGAAGAGGTGGATGACTATAAACAGAGGAGAGCGTTAGAGTTTGGGTATGTGAGTCATTTGTAACAAATACTTAAGTAATAAAGTATTCTTTCTACCAAACTTTCTTTCTTTCATGTTTTCTTGTGTTCTTAGTTTTTTTTACTAAATATTGAAGGTTAGGCTTATTTGATGTTAACTCAAGAGATTGAGTCAGTCAGAATGTCGATACGGTAACGTTGAAGTGTGTCCAAGACTATAACAATAAACTAGAAAAAAAAATGGGTTCTCTGAATTTAGTTTTTTCAGTGTTTTTTTTACAGTTTTACTATGTAAGGCCCAACTCCAAAAAGTAACTCATTTTGTGACTAGTCCAACAGAAAAAAAATAATACATTATTAATATCGCACTAATTCCCATTAAGAGAGATAAATTTACTATTATTTATTGACTATCCTAAACCACTTTCTGCTACTTCTGAAAAATATAGTAATCAATTAGGCCATATGCCAATTAAATACTACCATAATATCCATAGCTGGGGATGCTTATATCTATCTACATCATAGATTTTCCCTTTTGGAATTGCCATGGGTTCATCTACTTACGTTTGAAACCTAAAAGTCCTAGTTTTATTCTGGTTGTACATAAAGTTTTCCTTTATTATTTGATCTTTAACAATTTCAAATACGGAAATATATATGTTTAATTGTTTCAATTCCTTTGTCCTTACCTCTCTTTGAAACTGTACCATGCCTTGCGATGCATTGGGACGTAATGTCTATATTGCAATAAGTGTATTGTCTAGAACGCACTTAAAAACCAGACCATAACCCCCTTCAATTTTCATGAATTTTACAAAACACTTTGTTGCTACTTTAATTTCCTCAACCATCTACCTTCTATACTTGATGTCCTTGTTTGCTAGAGCACTAACTGCATTTGTTGTATCTTGTACTGGTGTAAATGTTTTGGTTGCTTTGGATTTAGCATTCTTCATTTCTAAAATTTTTGTATGCATCTTCTTCAACTTTTATCGCCTCCTCCCTCTTCCACTCTTCCTCTAATTTCATGTATTTTTCTATAGCATGTGTTTCGAAAAATCCTATACTTCATATAACTCGCATTTATTTACACTGAAACGTAGAAAAGAATTGAATATATATATATATATATATATATATATATATATATATATATATATATATATATATATATATATATATATATAGGTAAGTTGGGCGGTAGCATAAAGAATGATGGTTAAGGCTGACACTAAGTTGACTCGTAGGTTTGTTTTGAGGTATTGAGACAAAGATTGAGAAATTGAGACTCAGTATTATGTTTGTTGGTTCAGAAATTAATACTAAAATTTCTGTTTCTATCCCCAAAAATTTAATATTTCAGTATCTCTAAAAAATAAGGACACAGGGGACTAAAATTTTTAAAAATGAAGACCGAAATTTTAATAACATTTTATACCTAAAATATCTACATTTTAATTAATTAATTTTAATTTTACTCTTTGTGCAAATTAAATTAGAGTTTTATTCTTATTTCAATTTCTGTCTCTCACTTTATACTAAACAAAATACTAAGATTTATTTCAATTTTTATCTCTTAGTCTCTGTTTCTCAATTTCTATCTCTTAATCTCTATCTTTTAGTTTCAGTCTTTTTATCTTTATCTCTCCACCAAACACTACCTTAATAGAATTAGTACATTGTGCATAAAAATTATTAAAGTAGACTTTGTTAACATGGGAAAGGAAATTGGTGAAATAATTGATCGTAGGGTATAATAAAAAAACTGAATATAAAAAAGGAGCCTTCTGTGATGGGCTTTGAGAAATGCAACACTAGCCTATCAAAAGATTTGGTAGAAACTAAAGAAGTAATGGTTTTGTGTTTTTTTGTCCAATGATAGAAAATAACCAATTTTTTATTATAAGAAAATAACCAAATTTAACAATTGAAAATAAAGAACCAAATATACAGTGCATGAGCGAAAAAAAACTGTAAGAAAAAAGTGAAAAAATATAAAAAAAAATTATTACAAAAATATTTGACATGAAATTTTTGTAAAATTCACTCGTTGACATAACTAAGAATATCATTAAGATTTAATAAAAGGTATATATATTCATTTAAGATCTTGTCAAATTAAATCAAAATTATATATAAATATTAGGTTCTAAATGAAGAATGTGGAGGAGACGTTTACTTTTAAAATGAATAATTTTCTATAATTCTTTTACAGTATATGGAGATGGAAGAAATTATTTATTTTTTTGAGTTCTTAGTAAAAAATATTACTTCATAGTCATACTATCGAATCAATGAGGAGTCCTGTTAGAGGGTAATCTTGATCCGTAAATTTAGTATGACTAATTTACTACTCGATTAATATTGAACATATGGGATCATACACTAACGAGTGTTCTAATCTTTACTAAAAAATATTTAATTATTATTTTAATTTGACCAAATAGATAATTATATGATTTGAATAGAATATTATTATATTTTTTTCTAGCACTAAGAATAAAATAATATGATAATTCATAATATTAAATGAGGATTGAGAGTAACTAATTATTTTTTTTTTAAATTTGAATTTTAAAATATGGATAAGATCCTAACTGAATCTGTTTGCTTGATATCTGTTTTGTGTTATTGGATCGTGAGGAGGTTTAGGCTAGGTGGATTGGGCCACCGTATCCCACAACATAGTCAATGATAAAAAAAAATACATAATTTTGTTCCTTTATTTTTATAGTTTATACACATAACATATGTCAAAATCATGATTAAAAATCTTTTTTTTAATCACGATTTCTAAAAACAGTAACTATGGGCATTTTTAGGTTAGATTTTTAAATGTGACATAAAAAATGGTAACCTAAAACTCCATAAAAAAATGTCAAAATTTAAAACTGTGACCTTTAACATAATTGTCACATTTTAAAAAATTATGTGATAAAAAAATATCTTTTAAGGTCACAATTTAAAAGACCGTGATCATAAACTATCTATTATCACAATTTTTAAATGTGACTTAAAAAATCGTGTCTTAAAATAAAAAACGTTGTAGTATAATATAATTCTTGAAAAAGAAATTTTTAGTGCAAGGAGTTACAAGAAATTTTTCAATTAAGTTCATTGGTCAAAGAGTTAGTAGTAAGAATTAATTAATCTCAGTGTGGATAAAGATAGTGCCTTCACATT
This sequence comes from Arachis hypogaea, assembly GCF_003086295.3. NCBI lineage: Eukaryota > Viridiplantae > Streptophyta > Magnoliopsida > Fabales > Fabaceae > Arachis > Arachis hypogaea. The sequence continues at coordinate 109,337,518 of NC_092040.1, forward strand.
ATTAAAGGAGAAAACTAATTTACTAGCGTACTTAGGTATTTGTATCTAATCTATCTTATTTGGATAAGAGAAATATTAGACATCCAAATATTTTTTGAACTAGTTTTCAACCAAATCTGCACGCTTCTTCTTTTTCGTATACACACGGGTACTTCTTCTTCCTCCTTTTCTTCCTCCTCCTCTTTTATTATCATCACTGTCATCTTCTTCTTTTGCACGCTTCTTTTTTCAATGTCATTGTCATTGTAGCCGCTGCCACCACCTTCTTCATTGCCACCTCTATCTTCTATTTCTTCTTCTTATTCTTCTTGATGTTGTTATTTACTTATTCAATTTCTTCTTCTCTTTTTCTTCTTCTCATCATCTTTTATTATCATTATTATCATTTTCATAGTGTTCATTTTCTTCTTCTCCTATAAATGTTAAGAAAATTGGAGCACGAAAATTTTGATGCATAACACAAATTTTGGTGCACGACACACAAATTTTAGTACACAACACAAAAATTTTAAAGGTTAGAGCACAAAAATTTTGACGCATAACACATAAATTTTGGTGCATAGTACATAAATTTTAGTATACATCACAAATTTTTGAAGGATCACATGTCCAAAATTTGACACCCAACCAATGAAATATGCATAGCACATAATTTTTGGTGTATAGTACAAAAATCTTAGTACATAGCACAGAAAATTTGATGTGTAGTACACAAATGTTTTGAGAACTATATATTCAGAATATTAACTCACCCAACAAACAAAATACATATGCAGCATGGTCTGTGTGCTATGTGTAAAATTTTTTGTACTATGATTAAAATTTTTTGTGTTATATGTAAATATTTATGTGTTATACGCAAAAATTTGTATGTTATACCAATGAAATATACACAATATATAGTTCAAAAATCTTAGTACATAGCACAGAAATTTTGATATGCAGTACACAAATTTTTTGAGGACTATATTTTCAGAACATTGACTCACCCAAAAAATAAATATATTCAAAGCAAAGTTTGTGTGTGGTGTGTAAAAATTTATGTGTTGTGTGCAAAAATTTATGTATTATATATAAATGATTATATGCTCTATGTAAAAATTTATATACTATATACTATACCAATGAAATACGCACAATACATAAATTTTGGTGTACAGAACAAAAATTTTGGTGCATAACACATATATTTTGATGTGCAACATAAAAATTTTTTGGAAGACGATATACTTAGAATATTGAGTCACCCAACTAACAAAATATATTCGCATAAAAAATTTGTGTGTTATATTAATAAGTTTTTGTGCTCTCCAACAAAAATTTATATGCTACAAAAAAAACATAATATGTATATCTAAAGTATGTTCCCATTTTTTTTTCAATAAACTCAGACCAATTCAATTAAACTTGATTACAAAAATATTTATATATATAACATTACTCATATAATATATTCCTCGGCACCAAAAAATTAAAAATAAAAAGTGAAAGATTCTGTTCTCTAAAGCATACAACTAACAATGACAATCTAATATATATCATATGATTTTTTGATATGACACTTACTAGAAGAGAATGACTTCATCTTCTAAAAATACAACTATGTTGTCTTTGTCACAGACCAAAATTTTCTGAAAGAAGGTCCACAAGTTCCAATGCATGGTTGGAAGCATTACAGCACATTCATCTAATCATCTCAATTCCAAAGCTAAGATCAACTTTCAAACTCACGTGCTGTTTAAAATGGACAAGCGTGATGCTCCTCTCATTAGCTCCATATTTTTCAGTGAGTGCGGTCACAGCTAATTAATTGGTCCCAGTATTCCAAACTGCGGTCCAAAATCGTAATTACATTTTGTGATTTCACTTCGCATTATTTGATTGAGAAGTAATTGTAATTGGCCGCACCAGAGTCGTCACATATAGGTCACACTGGCAGCAACGGTGTGAGCACTACAAAAAACAAATTGCCAGTACTTATGGCGATTTTTTAAGTTATTACGACGGTTCCAAAAAACAATGTAATTTTAAGCGTTATTTTAGAAATTATGCCCTTTTTGAAAAACACTGTAACAATTATAAGAAAAAAAAATCACAATATAACGACTGAAATATGCAAATTTAAGAAAAGTCACCATGCATGTGCAGCTTAAAAATATTATTAGGAAAAATATGGTAAACAATAAAAATATTAAACAATATGAATAATAGATATATTTAATGTTTATTTCACTAGGTGTACGAATGATTATTTTAATATTAAAATTTAGGTGAATAATTTAGAAATATAGTGTATTTTTATTTGATTGATAGTTATTCATATTATTTAAGATAGTCATTGTTTACCTAACACTCCCCATATTATTATTAGTCCCCATTAAAATGGATCATCTGGTATGTTCTTGTCTCTTTTTTTTTTCATCATTATTAAGAGAATGGTAGAAGTGGGACTCTTGTATAACACTTCATATTATTTTGGAAAAAAAATTCTTTCACTATACCCTTTTGTTTAAATAATTACATTAAAAAAAAATAAGTATACATATTGAAGAGCAGTAAGTTCATTTTCATTACAAAACTCAAAGGTATATATGCATTCAAAATTGGTCATATATGAATAATTATACGAAACTGATAATTTATTTACAAATTAAGGATATTGATAAAAAAAAGTTAATTATATTACTTCATTCAATATAAAAATTATTAGAACTAAGCAGATATTATAAAATTCCAATTGGTTTGGAATGGGCCAGATTAGTTAAAACAGATATAGAATATTATATATATTCACATTTCAATAATAATAATAATAATAATGTAACATTATTAATGTGACATTTTTTTTATGTTTACCATTCACGTAATATAAGATCAATAACAAAGAAGCTATAAATAATTAGTTAAATAAGGTTATATTAGTAAGTCAACAATTATTTAGTCTTCATGATTTGAATTTTCTTATATTAGTGTGCACATAATTAAAGACGCATAACTATATTTTGAACAAGCGGCGGTGAATAAAAAACAAAAATGACATATATTTTATATTTTATATTTTATATTTTAATATATATTTATATAAATAATTAATTTAATAATTAATTTTTAGGAGCAATGCTAGGAGCCAGCAACATTTATAATTGGTAGCCATCAACTAACTATCAATCATGATTTAATGGTGTGAGATTGATGTTAGATTTCATCCAATGACTCACATTTTTTTACTTGTTATATGCTGACCAAAATGCAATAAAATTGCTCGCCCTAGACTTTTCCATTATTTTAAATGGCAACCCAAACCCTCATTCTAATATTCTTTGCTTCACGCAATCGGCACTGTGCTTAGCCGTCTATGTCTGCCTCTCTCAAGCTACGACAAGTTATGCTTCTAGAAGATGAAGAGTTATTGTTCGGTTTCATTTTCAACTTTTTTTTTCATTGTTTTGTGGAAAAAAGAAAAAAAAAACTGAGTTTTATTATTTTTTTATTTTTTTATTTTCTTCACACAATTTGAGAAATAAAAAATAATTATTGATAAAAAAATACAAACCATACAAGTCCGAAGAGGTTGGCCACTGAATCAAAGAAGGAAAAGACTTTAAATGTGTTAACTATAGAATAAAATAGGCACAAGTTGCTCTAGAAGCACTGCTTGTTTTTACTATAATATAGATTATTTATAAGTACAATCATTTAATCATTCAATTAATTTGTGCAAAACAAAAAAATATTTAAAATGGACAAAATCTTATTAATAAATTAAAGTTCTACTAATTAATTAAGATAGATATTATAAGAGCGAAGACCCTTTCTGATTTCTAATTATTTGTTTGTGGGATATGTTGTATTTTGATCATCTTAGAATCTCATTTAAACGTTCATTTATCAATGAAAATGGATAAATTGACTTTTGCAATCGGATAGCAATATGATATGTTAGGTTAAGTCTGATACATCAATTACCGGTGTCTTGTATCAATTTTAAATAGTTGTAGAGACTAAAAAATTTTTGTTTATCTTTTTTTTTTCTTTCTCTCCTTTTTTTTCTTTTACTTCAAATCTATCATCAATGGCTATCCACAAACAATGACTTAAAACAAAGAACAATACAAACACAAACTAAACTCAACCATCACCACCATATCTTACCTTCTATCCGCGAACCAAAACCACTTCTTCATTCTCAACAATTCAATTAGGTAGCGATTGTTTTTGGAGACAGGACACAGAGACATGGACAACGAAAATTTAAAACATGTTTAGAGGCAGAGACATGGACACAGAACACATTGTCTCCAGGACAATATTTTATATTTTTGTGTCCACTCTTTTACGAAAGACAATGATGTACACGGAATTTGAGAATGTGGACACAGATTTTTTTATCAAAATTTTTTCCCTTTCTATCCATACATATTTTTTATTATTTTACTATCGTTCCTTCTTATTTTTTCTAATTTTAGCTTTTTCTCTACATCGTCTTTCTTCTTTCTATGCGTTATTTTTTTCGAATACTCTCTTTTTTTGGTAGAATTTCTTACTTGAGTGAATAATTAATTTATTCCTTTTTATCGCTCATTCTCTTCTATATGACATACTGTATTAATGGATACTTAATTCACTCTTTTACTTTATATTACTTTATTTATTCTTAATTTTGTTACTTTAATACCATATTTATCTTATTGGTTCATAGACCAATTCTTCTTGTAATTTTCTGTACTCCTACTTACTCTTATTTTTTATTAAATTAATTTATATTTGATGTAAAAAAATTAGAATCATATTGCTATTTTAATCATTTTGCATAATATCTTAGTTCTGTCCATGTCTATCTAAACATAATACAGGACACTACATTAGTGTCTTATCTATTATATCCAAACATAATATATAAAAAATATCTTTTAATGTCTCTGTTCTATTGTCTCTGTCTTAGTGTCATGTCCTGTCTTAGGCTTCAGTTCCTTTATCAATGGAGCCCCATCCTTCTCTTCCGCCCCTCCTCCTCCCAAAAAACAAACGCAGTCTTAGGGTTCAGTTCTTTTATCAATGGAGCCCCATCCTTCTCTTCCTCCTCCCTCCCCCCGAAACAACATGGACGATTCTTTTTCAATTTGGGACCTTACTTACCTTCTCGATTTCAAACTTGACAACGACCAAATCCCTTTACCCCTTGACCCTCACCAACCATCTCAACCGTTGGATTTCGATCCTCCAACTCCTCCCGATCCTCACAATATTCATTTTCCTCTTTGCGGCCGGGTTCTATGCGTGTGCCCCAAGATCAATGCTTAGCTCGAGAACGAGGTTTTCCCCGGCAAAAAGCGCATGCAACGCTTTCGCCGTGCGTGGCTCACCCTTGGCGGTTCGTTGCCAGGTTCTTGGCTGTGAGGCCGATATCATGGAGCTGAAGGGGTATCACCGGAGGCATAGGGTTTACTTATTGTTTGTAGGTAGTATATTTCTTTCATAAAACAGTATCATAAAAACCTCAACGAATGATAGAGAAATAAGATCTTTCGCTTTAAATCAATTCTTATTTTTTGAGCTTCTGCCTTACCACCATATTCAAAATAAAGAGAATTAATTTATTGATTTTTTGTGGAAGAATTGTTTAAAAGTCATTTGCTGTTGAATAACTAAAAAACCTCAGCTAAATAGTTCAGTTTGTATGAAAACTATGATATCCACGTTAAGACCATGAAGAACTTGGAAGAATCATGCCCCATACTATTTTGCGGCATAATAGAGGTACAGAATGTACCAATATTTTAAACTACAATGGTTTATGTTTGTTTTGTTCTCTGTTCTAAGCTATTGTTTGTGGATAGCCATTGATGATGGTTATTTATGAAGTAGAAAAAGAAGAAGAAAAAGAAAAAAAAAAAAAGAGGAGATAGATAAGAATTTTTTAGTCTCTGCAATCATTTAGAATTGATACATGACACTGGCGATTAAAACGTCACACTTAATCTGACACGTCAGATGGACAACCAATTGTCATCCAGTTACAGAAATTGATTTATTCATTTTCATTGATAGATGGGAGTCTAGATGAGATTTAAAGATGATGCGACATATCCCACAAACAAATAGTTAGGGTCCAAAAATAGTATTCACTCATATTATAATGATCAAAGACTCAAGGTTTCAAAATATGTGCATGCCTGTGTGTGCGCGCCAATAATTCACATAAAAAATATAATAATTTATGTATGTCAAAAATGTATATCAATTTCTTGTTTATTTCTTCTCCATACTTGGTCTATTCTTTATGCATTCAATAGTGGTTAAATCTGCAAATAATAATATACACAGTGGAATGAAGTAAGAGACTTTCGTATATACTAAAAAAAAAAAGTTCCAAACTAATCGCATACCCAACAATAAACATAACTCCAAGAACTTCTAAAGCAAGAGATTAGGAGATAAACTACATATGACTTTAACCTTACGTGAGTATGGAAAGTTTTTTATTCAATTAAGTTACTAATCATAGCTCGTTTTCCTATATCCAGTTATTATTATTTGAAACATAAGTTGATGCAAAAAGGCAATGGTTGCCATTTTGACCTTGGTTTCAGAATATTTCCACCATTATTTTGATAAATATATCCTTACACGTATCGTATATGCAGCCATAATAGAAGAGATCTGAGAAAGATAACCCAAGTTTACCATTCAAGTTTTTTTTAGCTAGAGAACGCAGGGTTTCCACTTAGAGTCCACCAAAACTCCTCAAAGATTTATCGATCTCCTTGATGAAAATATAAAAATCAAAGACCAATAGTAACAATCAATTATATAATTACAATATTTTTTCATTAATTGATCTATCTCAAATATAATATGTCCCGGTGAGCTTCTCAAAGGTGTTGTTCAGATTTAGTGAGGATATAAGTGGAGTATCCTTTGACTCGAGATCAAATCGAACGACTATAAGTTTGTTAAAGATGTTCAAAAGCAAAAATGGTTTTAAAAGTGTAAATTTGCCATGTGTTGGAAGCAATTTTGTAACACATCAACTTCAAGCGACGTGTGGTGTGTTTGCGTTTGTGTAAATGGATGATTGATTTAATTCAATTTCACAAAATACGAATCTTAGTGATATAAAGATTTCTTTCTTTTGTAAAATTTTTATTTGTGGTATGCCTTTGCCATTGTCTTAGAAAATATAACTAAATATAATATGGTTTTTTAAAAATGATGCACGAACTAATAATATTTGTAAGCAAGTTCGTCCAAGCATCTCTAACTATATTTTTTTTGTTACTTACACTCTCAATTTTTGTTTTCTGCATCTTTTTTTCTTTATTTTATTGTTTTTTATTTTCTCTCTTTCTTTCTTCTTTATGTCTTTTTCTTCTCTCCATGTCCTCTGTTTCTTTTTTTTCCTTCTTTCTTAAAAAAAATCTAAAAGAAAAAGAATAAAATAAACAAGAAAAAAAAAGGAAGAACAAAAAAACAAGATAAAAAATATATAAAAAACAAAAAGAAGTGAGTGAGATAGGATTATGATTTCTTTTAAATTCATGTCCAAAACACAGTTGGTATGCACGCAGAGAAATGTGTTCACGCACAAATAAAGAGATTGCAATCTTTGATGTGCACACACAACTTAATGTGTGCGCACCTATCCTCTTTTTTTAGCATATCAAGCTTAAAAAGAACTTTTTAAGCTAGACTTTTATATTCTAAAAACTGAAATTCAACTCCAAATTAAAACAAATTAACCGAAAATTTGACAAATACAACAAAAAAAGAACAATAAAAAAATATAGAAAGAAAACTATGAACAATATGAATTTTTTTAACCTAAATATTTACATTCTAAAAGTAAATTAACTCTAAATTAACAAGACATTTAACTTCTAAAAACTATTTTAACTATTCAAACATGTAATTCATAATAAAAATCTACAAAATTATGCCAATAATAAAGAGAAATATGTATAAGAACAATAAAAAAATGAGTTTAAAAAAGTTTTATTATACGATGGGATATCTCCCACCTAACAATTTTATTTATTGTCCTTAAATTAGACATAGGTGAATCTCTTCCCATAGAGATTGTGCTTGAATTCATCATTAAATCCCCACCAATACTTGGACTTCATATATTTTTCGGTATCCCAAGTTATGTGTTCCAAGCTGTGAAGAATTGTTAAACAAGCAAAGAGCTCCTAAAATTGCTAATGATTGACGTATATTCTGGGATCCCGAATTCTGTGATGTAATCCACCTTCTTGTGTCTCATTATGCTTCCCTTAGAGTGGACAAGACCCTAAACTCTTTCTTAAACTCCATCTCTTAGCCTTGATTCCTTTGTATGGGACTTTACATCATATCTTTGAACTCCTAAGTTTGAGTTGCCGCTTTTTATGAACCTTGACCCTTTTTGTAAACCAACATCCAATGCTCCACCATTTAATATTCCAAGAAGAATCATAAGTTGGTCATCTATCTCCAAGAGAACATATTCATGTTGGCTGATGAATTCACGAAAGAAAGATTTATCCACTCAATTTGTATTCGGAACAATGTCATTCTCTTGTATTTTTGCATGACGATTTTCATATTTTGGTTGTTGACTTCTTCCACATATTCTTAATTCATTGCCCAAAGTGTGTATTGAAGGCTGTGCACATTCCTCCTCAACACCGTTTTCACACCCAACGAAAGAAGGTTTAACAAACTCATTAATGTCACTAGTTGGTGCGGATCATCCTTAATAATGGAATCCATCTCTTGTTCAACTCTTCCTAATTTTCCAACCACTCCTTCCAATCAATGCACTCTTCCTCCTCTTTTTGCAATTCACATATCAACTCCTCTTCTTTTACTTGAGGTTTTAATCTTTCTTTCATACCCCTCTCTTCGGTTGAGTCTATTTTCGCATATACGTCTAATGGTGGTACAAGAGAAGAGAGGATGGGTAGACTTGTAGCAATCCGGTCCATCAATTTTTTTAGGTGATTCAGTTGCTCATCTCCCTCTTTGATGATAGCTTGAAGCTCTTTTTGTTCTTGGATCAATGGTTGAAAAGTGATGAGAGGATTAACGCCGGACTAGAAATCTCTCAATAAAAGAATCTTTTCGTTGCAAGCATAGCCTAGACCGACGATCAACCGTCACAATCAAAGTTTAGAATAAAGATGTCACAATCAAAACAAAAGAATTGAAAGTTTAAAATTCCAGGTCGTCTTTCCTCGGACTAGCAATTGAGTTCACACTTTTGGTTTAGAAATAAGGGGGTTTTCAAGCATGGAATATAAATTTAAAAGAACTAAAGAATAAAGGAACTAACAATGGATCAAAAGGCAATTAATGCAAATTAGAAGAAAACAAGATCAAAACTAGTGAAAAATGTGATTTAGTACATAAAAGAACCTTGATTTGGAAATGAGAGTTAAAGAATCATATCCTTGTTATAACCACAATTATGGTAATTACAATGAGTTAATCTCACTTCGTCAATCCTAACATTGAGGATAAGTTAAGCGAGCATAATTAGCCTTAATCCACAAATCCTAGCTACTTTACTAATTAACTTAGTAAAAAGCTAGCTTTAGTGGAAACAAGAGCAATTAACAACCCAAAATCACCACTAAATGTCGGACATTATGACTTTAGTATCCTAGTTACTTATTTTTCATGGCAAGGGGTGAAAATTTACTCAATATTCATAATTGACATTTTCACAATACTTGGTGGACATAAAAGCAAAACATGACAAACTACAAAAGATCATGAAAACTATGATTAATCTATGACCAAAATCAACAATAAAAATTCAATCAAACATATATAAATCATAAAATATCAAATTTATCAACAAAAGACTCAAGAAATCAAAATTAGATATATTAACAAAGTAACTTCAACTGTAAGAAAGTGTAGCAAGAGTAGTGTAATTAAAAAGAGAATTAAAGGCTACTCACAATAGAGACAAGCAAATATCCAAGATAAAAAATGTAGATGAGCTAATTCTATTCTAAATCCTAATTAAATCCTAAAAGAGAATTGAGATAAAATTTAAGAAAACTAACCTAAAACTAACTAAAACTATCTACTAAGGTGTGTAAAAGCGATCCCCCTTATTATGGGATGTTGCCCCTTTAATATAGCCTTCATTTCAGCTTCAGAATCTCCAAAATTGGGCCAAAAGGTCTCCAAAATCGCGAGCCACGTGACTTTTTAATGAGTATGTATATATATTTTATTTTTAGAGGTCGTAATACCACACCATCTTTATTTTACGACTTTAACGTAAAACTCTGTATGGTAGAGTATTACATCTTCATTATTAGAAATACATATAAAATAGCTGTATTTTTAATTTAATTTTTTAAATAAATAATTGTTTAATTAATAATATAGATCTTTTTATTTTAAGAGTTTAGCTATGTTAAAATTATCAATTAAAATAAATTATAGATAAAATTATAAAATTTATGTTTTTGATGTATTTATTATGTAAATATTAAAATAAAATGTTACTTTAGATCATTTTTCATTAACAATAATATAGGTTCAATTGTAATTAATTTAGTAGTATGAGTACATAAGTTATAGCCACCTAACAAATATTTTTTAGATTTTTATTTTAAAAAATAAAAAAATATCTGTTAAATAATTACATCTTATATATTTCTTATGTATTTTTTATTACAAAATTAATTACAATTAAACTTATATTATTACTAATAGAAAATTATTTAAGTAAATAAAAAATATAAAAAATTTAAAATTTTTTACTAATAATAATTTAACATGTAAATAAACGTGTTTGAAAAATGACTTGATTCCCAATACAATGAAATTAATTGATAGCAGAAAAGGAATCATATTCAATTTGTTGTCTCTTGGTTTTACTCAAAACTCAAAAGCAAGCCATTGTTGTTGTATATACAACCATTCACAATTTTCATAATCATTTTCCAAAAACTGCAAGAGTCTAATTGTCTCTTGGTATTCAAACCAGACATATGTGCTCCCTTTGCTTGAATCAAATCTACGCATGAAAAAAAAATCATCGTTTGCGTAAATAAAGTGAATCGAATTGAATCAAGAGATGGCAATTACTTTTTTGTTTATCAAAGTTAATAAAAATGATCTATAACAGTCTGTCATTGACAAGCCACGACCAAAGACAGACTGATCGATAAGGATAGGCTCTGGGAACAGAGAACTGTTACAAATAATTGTTATTGGATTTTTCCTAAAATATATTATTCTTAAATAGTATCCTAAAGATTGATTTATTTTTTTTGGTTCATCATTTATGATTTTAATATTTTCTAGTTAAAAGAATATGCTTTAATCAACATAATTAACTGTGGATAATTTTCTCGTACTTCTAAATGTTTTCCTCTATATAATTTTTCCTAATTAATTATGGACCATGCATTGTCGTTATTTAAATTTCCATCAGAGGAATCGTGTTTGTAATATTATTTACATTAAAAGTAGCTGAACAAAGGCTATCACGTCTATAATCTATTAATTATATTGATAAAACCAATGATGCCATTATGTAAAATGTCTAGAACGATAATTCAGTTTTCCATTATGTAATAAATGTTTATTTTTCTTATAATTTTATGCGAAATATGCGAATACTTTTTTAATACTGTTAATTTAAAAAAAAAAAATTGTACTAATTATGTTATGTCTTGTCATTGGAAGATACAATTCTCATTAGGGTTTAATTAGTAGTATGGTAAATTAGGCATCCTAACACTACAGGACGTTAGCGGAAGATCGGTTGCTGCGCATAAGGTGCGGAAATTATATTTTGCAGCAGTTTCCAGCAACCGCTGACATAACTGTCATAAATCAATTATTTTGTGTCGGTTAAATTAGCAGTAGTTTAAAACTGTTGTTATATTATTAAGATTGATTTCTTTTACATATTTGTGACATTCCTTAACCGCCGCAATTTGCTACAGTGTTTTTTCTATGAAATTTATTTGCGGCGGTTTTAAACCGCCGCTATTTGTATATCCTAGGATTTTTAGATAATATTTGAGTTTGTTTTCTTTTATTAACCTAGGATTTTTCTTGGAAATATTTTTTTATTTTAAAAATCTTATCGATCTTCTCTAAAATTCTAAATTGATATCGAGAACTGATGAATATTTTACTGCAAAACAAACTAACATATTTATTTTAATATCAATAAAGTATTTCAATAGTCAACAAAAAAGTAAAGTATTTGGCAAATAAAAAATGCTGCATAGTCAACTTAAACAAAATATATACTGAAAAATAAAATATCACATATATCCTAATTTCTATTTCCCGCCATATCCATCTAAAGAATTCATCCATGCAGCGATGTATGGAGGCAGCTCCCCACCTTACTGTTGAATTAGATAACTTAGCACATTCTCCATCACCTGTCTCTTTGTTTTCTCTGCTGTTACATCATCTTCCGTTGCCTTCCTTTTCAATTTTTTTGCTGCTACTGCATTCTCCACTGCCTTCCTTCTCAATTTTCTGCTGCTATTTCATCCTCTACTGCCTTCCTTCTTAATTTATAATAACAAATAAATAAATACATAATTTTACTTATTTATTTTCAAAGCTCATCCAAAATAATTATGTGTATTGTGTTTATCAGAAGAAGAACATGCCTGACGTTGTGGTGGCAATACTTCACAGAGGTACTGGTGGGTCTTGCAAGTCAGAATTTTTCTTCACTTTCTTTTTGTCCTATGTTCTTGGTAAGAACAAAACCTAAATAGAAGAGTAAATTGAAATCAAACCAAGAAGAAAAAGTATAATATGAATCAAACTAAAATTTGAAATCAAATAAAAAACTAAACCAAATTGAATTAGGAATCAAATTTTTTAAGTAACGAAGAATGAAAACAAGAAAGAAAGATGTTGGAGTTCAAATTCTCATCACTAAACTTGTTGATTTAATTACTAAACTGAAAATAAAAGCTTAATGCTCTTCATATATTTTTTTATTCTGATATATATATATATATATATATATATATGGGTGTATGTATGTATGTATAAACGAAAAAAGATATATATACACAATATCTATATATGATTTTCTACTCTATCAGATCACAATTTTGATGTACATAATATTAATGAATGCAATACAATATCTATATATGTCTTTGTTGTCTACTTCTAATTCGAAGAAAATCAATGCACCAAATATACATTATGTAATATAAGTCTAATTATACAAAATGCAATATTTCAAACTATGCAGAAGAACATCCGGATTTTTAAAGAGGTGTCTTTATCATACTTCACTTAAGTAGGATGGGATGTGAATTTGGTGCAAAGCTGGTGGCTTTAACTATGGGGTTTCTCTGACTCCAATAAGTATTGTTGAGGGACTGGAGAGTTTTATACTATTTAATTTCTCCTTTTATCATGTTTGTTTCATGCTTTAACTTTTTCACTATTTGTAACTCTTTCTTTTCAATGCAATCTAGAGGATAATAAAATAAAAGAAAGTAAACAGGGTTTTGTGACCAAGAATATGATCCCTAATTTATACTTTTCTTATTAGATTCAATGAATTTTCTTCCACTTTCTATGGAAGCATAGAGAACTGTTAAAACTTAAATCAGGCAACAGAAAGTTGTGTAGACCAAACCATATCGAAGAAAATTCTTCTATATTTATTTATTTATATAATTTCTCATATTTTTAACAACTGGATTTTAGTTTTGATGGTTTAGTTTGTATGCTCTTTTACAAGTGTTCAGCTTTAATCTTTGAAATAGATTTCTAAAAACTGTGATCTATCCTATTCAGATACTAGTTAATTTAAAAAATTAAAACGAAAAAAAAAGCATATGGTAGAAAAAGATAACAAATGAAGAACAAGTTAGAACATTACTAACAAAGAGGGGTTTTGTAGATACCAGTAATCTAAACAAAGAAGCTGATCGGTGGGAACAACGGAAAGCGCGATGTAGCTAGTACTGGTGAGCGGAGGGGAACGGCAGTAAGGATTCACGCGTGGAGGTGTGTTTCATGCCCCTGCCCCATTTGCGTTTGTGCGAGGAAGAATCTAAACTACAAATCTGATTTTGGAAATGGTCGACGGCAGTGAGAGATGGGCAGATCGACAGCCACGCGACTCCACAGTGACACAGTACGGCACGATGGAGCAGGGAAGAGTTTCACGCGCTCTGCACTCTCCTTTGGCGGGTTCTTCAATTTCTTAATTTTGGGTAATTTGAATTGGATTTGGGTTAAAAAACTAGATGGATTGGGGTTAGCGGCGGACTTCGCGGATTCGACACTAATTCAGTGCGATTTGGCGTCAATTTGATGACTTGGGAAGGGATCACATCTATTCTCCTTGAATTGCTGCTGTTGGAGACACAACAGCCAATTTGCCGTTACTATCCTCCCCATCGCTTGTAGTGTAAAGTTAATATCACTAGCAAGAGTGCAACCATAACTCTAAAGGAATAAATAAGTCTTTATCAAAAAATTTAAAAAAAAAATGTAACAAAAACAAGTAGATATATACATATATATTATCAAAAACAATTATGCTATACATACAAATTTTTTTTGGTAATCAAGGTCAATTAAGTTGGCTCAAACCTAATAAAACCAATTTCAGATTAGAGAGCGTGTAAACACGTGCTCCCGCAACTGTTCACTAGCGCGAGCGTTAATATAAAAACGCTTCTTCTCTCTCGATCAAAACTGAAACAATCAAATTTCAAGTGACGTTCAAAATCTTCACAAAAAAATATCTTAAAACTAAGTTTCAAATCTTCAAAAAAAAAAAAAGAAACAGAAGACGAAAGATTATTGAAGGTACTGTTCATTAATTGTCCAGTTTTTTACTTTTCTTTTTCGTATTTTTTATTGTGAAACACTATTAGATAGTCATATTTCTGTTTATTTAGTACATTCATTTTGTGTTCTTGCGTTGAAGTACATATCATTATTCTCATTATACTGTTCATTTGGTGATAACATTGTTAGATCAGTGTAAAAATATTACATAATGTTTCTCGTATAGTTAACCTATATCTGCATGTGTTTAAGGGATTTGAATGTGTTTTGGTACATGTTTGAGTATTTGCATGTTTTGAACTAAGTTCGTGTGTAGTAATCATTAACAACTTTCGGTGTATTTTGTCTGAATTGAGGTGCACTGGTGTTGTTGTCCTCTTTTTATTGTAACTAGGCAACATAATGTTGGTGTAGTGTTTCTGATGTTATTTTGTGCGTGTTTGAGTGATTAGTATGTATTTTTTTCATTTCTTGAGGAATTTTGTTCATGAATTTATTGTAACTAGCCCATAGAAATTTGTTGTAGTGCTTCTGGTGTCATTTTGTGCATATTTGATTAAGTTACATGTCTTTTTTAATTGACATTGTCTGGTGCAATCAAGAAATAATAGCGGCGTATTTGATTTATATTTCAGTGTATTTTGTCTAAATTGAGGTGCACTTAGTGTTGTTGTCCTCTTTTTGTTGTAACGAGACAACAGAATGTTGTTGTAGTATTTCTGATGTTGTTTTATGCATGTTTGAGTGATTTGCACGTGTTTTTGTCCATTTTTGAGGAATTTTGTTTATGGATTTGTTGTAACTAGCCTATAAAATTTTATTATAGTGCTTCTAGTGTCATTTTGTGCATGTTTGATTGAGTTGCATATCTTTTTGAACTGACATAATGTGATGCAATCAAGAAATAATACTAGTGTATTTGGTTTGTATTTCGGTGTACTTTATATGAATTGAGGTACACGTGATGTTGTTGTTATCTGTTATCCTAATTTACTGTGTTTTCTGTTACTATCCTAGTTTAATGTTTTATTTCATTTTTGTTTTAGTTGGGATTGTGCAATATATGTGATGAATATCAAAAAGAAAAAATATGCATGGAAAAATTGAAAACAGGTATTGTTAAAAATAGATAACTCTCTATTACTAAATTAACAGAGTTTAATAAATAAATTTCTTTAAACTATAAGAATTAGTTGGTCATTTTATAATTGAATATGCTTCACTCATTCTCTTTGACAAAATAAATCAACTGAGAGATAAAATCATTCAAGAATCTGTAGCTATCAAGCTCTCCAAGCCATCTGCTGCATTATTAAATCCTTACTATAAATTTTTATCAGAAGATATTGATAGTAGATAGTTTGAATGTTGTAAATTGTTAAGAATTTCTATACTATTAGTCTACTGAATTGTGTATGCAATGTATAGTTAAAACAAACACATACTTTGTATCTTTGTAAATATTCAATCCAAACTTTTCATAAAATCTCTTTGTTTAAACTTTTATGAATATGTCTGTAATGTATTAAAATCCTGTTAATCTAAATGAATCCAGGTTCACAAAAATGGTGAAAAAGAAGAATAATTTTTGTAATACACCGAAAACTATTTAAATAAATACCGAGAATGTTTATAATTTTTTTATAAATTTTTGTTAGGAAATATAGAAATTATGTAGGTTGAATTTTTACACTGCTTAACTATTGAATTGTTTGTGTACTATATATTTAAAACAAATAAATCCCTCAAAAAATTGAAGAAATTAATTTCAAAACAAATAGTAACATGGTAAAACGAAATAAAACAAGAAAATATAAAAAATAAACCTCATTTTCATAAAAAAAATAATACATAGATTATACCAAAACTGTGTTGCAAAACACCAAAATGCCTTCACATAAACACCGAGAAATATATCTTATTCTCTTGAATCTCTGAACTGAAAAATCATAATATGTCAGGTTAAGTATTTTTTTTTTCATTTCTAAGGTTTTGGGTCAAAATCAAAATCGTCCTCGACCTTTTTTTCTTATTAAAATCATTCTCAATGTTACAAAATGTTATAAAATCATCCTTTTGTCCATAAACAATATTTTTTAGACTATTTTGCCCTTAAAAAAACTTTCCCTCACCAGTCACCACTAATCCCCAACCCCCCTTCTTTATTATCACTGAGCCTCTTTATCTCTCTCTTTCTCCTAGTATCCTGCTCTCCCTCATCACTAACCCCTAACCAGATCAACAATCTAGCAATAGCAACAATTACAAAATAAATAAAAAATTCAACAATAGTAACAATCACAAGTCTAACCATCACACCTCTACTGCCTTGGCCCTTTATTCTCTTACTGCAATAAAACCATTACAAGTCTAACCTTAACTCTGCCCAAAAGCAACAACAACAACAAAGACAAAGAAAAATTAAATCCAAGGAAAATGATACAGAAGAAAGAATGAAGAACAAATTGAAATCCAGAGAACAAGTAAAAGGAAGAAAAAATGGAATAGAAATTTGGCTGAAATTCAAGAAATAACAAAACACAAAGTTACTACAACAACAAAAAACCACAAAACACAATATTTTTCTCTGTATTTTGTACCAAGACAAACCCAAAACATAATATTTTCCTCTGCAATGACAAAACACAAAAGCCACTAGAAGCCGATAGAGCATTTTCTCTCAAAACAAACCCCAGAATACCCAACACCCACTTTCCCTCACGCATGGAGCACTAAAGTTGATGACTTTACTCTTGTCGAAGACCTTCTAGAAGCAACTAAATTTGATGCCTAATACGTGTGCCTTCGAAGAAGCAGAACATAGAGAATTAAAACACAGAAGGTGAGAGAGAGAGAGAGAGAGAGAGAGAGAGAGAGAGAGAGAGAGAGAGAGAGAAAGAGAGAGAGAGAGAGAGAGAGGAAGTTTGGATATGAGTTTTGGCTTTCTTCAAGATGTTATTGAAACCGTATCATCAGAAGCCACAGTCTTCAGTGATGATAACAAGTGCGACGGAGTTGACGGATCTTAGCGGCGGTGACGAGCTCAGAAAATGAGAGAGAGAGAGAGAGAGAGAGAGAGAGAGAGAGAGAGAGAGACCAGACCAGATATCTTGATGTTGAGCTTCTCAATATTCTTTGGCACGGCGATGGCGGCTAAGGGGCGGAGGTTAGTGGCGTGGTGGGAGAGTGAGCTGTGGTTGTTGTGGAAAGGGAAATGGAGGAAGGCTTTGGTAAAATTGTGAAGGGTTTCTAAAGATGAAGAAGAATTTGAGGTTAAGGGTATTTTAGCAAAAAAAATAATAAAATGATGATTTTATAATGTTTTGTAATGTTAGAGATGATATTAATAACAAAAAAGGTTGGGGATGAGTTTGATTTTGACTCCAAACTTTAAAGACGAAAAAAGTACTTAACCCTAATATGTCCATGATAATAGTTGGAATTTGACTGCACCACTGATCCACCATCTAAAAGGTTCAATAGCAAAAAGTAAATTATATATTAGCAACGTCCTTCAATGCATGTATATAAATTCTTGCAAGACAATTTAATCCAGCTGAGGGATTTGTCTTTTGAGTTGGAGATATGTTCGATTTCTATTTTCCCTTTCTGCTATATATAATCAATTGGTTCTTAATTTCATTTTTTTCTTTGTGTTCTAAATTTTCGTAGAAAAATCAACAAGTTTAGAATAATCTTTGTAGAATTTTCCAACTTCTTCAAGCGTGTTAAAAGACATCCCAACCTTTGGCACAAGTTGTTCATCAACATCACACAAAAACTAGAAACACACCAAAAGTATTTCCAAAATAAACCAATTTATAATTATAAATGTACCGAAACTGGGAACGAAATAGATTCATCAAAACAATAATTCAAATTCAAAACTCCTACATTACAAGTTAAATATCAATTTGGCCCCTGAAATTTGGCTCGATACTCAATTTAATTCTTACAATTTTGTTAGCCCCAATTAGAACTTCCAAATTTGCAATAGTGACTCCTGGTTGTCCCTGCGATTATCTCTATCATCAAAATACTGATTTGGCACATTTACTTGACACATTGTTTTCCATGTGGCCTGTTTAGTGCTTAGTGTGCTTGGTAATGATTATATGATGTATAGAAGGTATTATATGACTCAATCTGGCCCTATAATTAAAATTGATCATCTATTGTCGTCTTTTCAGAGATGATTGGGAGTAGCAATCAAAGTTCCACTAGGTCACATTCACATGGAACCAATCATTCCCGTCTGTCTTACCATATCAACCACATTCACCACCCCTACCGCATTTCTATTCAAACCTCCGACTCTCCCGTCTTCTCTAAACTATATACCACCAACAACTCCAAACCCACCACACTCTAAACACATGTAATTTGTGGTGGTTCATGATAACAACAACAACAAAAGGTGGAGGCAGGAGTGGCCTTCGGATCTCGCAGTGCCTTGCACCTCTCTTTTTTCCAACTTGGTCGAGGTCGTGGGTTTTGCAGGAGTGGTATTCGAATCCATATTTCTCTGTTCCTCCACTCATGTTTAAAAACCTTCACTCACGATGTCACCTTGAAATGGCATCGTTTCGGTCCCTCTTCCCTTCAACACAAAGGCCTGCCACAACTGCAACAACATTAACATCGTTCAAATCGTCGGTGCATCATGGTACAACAATTTTGCTCCCTATTCTTCTTCTCTCTCTATCTACCTCTGCCCTTTTTTCGAAAAAAAATAAAATTTTTTATTGTTGTTATTGTTGATGGTGAATGCAATTATAGTGAAGCTTGTACATGGAGAGAAAAACAATGGTGGTTATGATGGTGGGATGGTTAAGAGTCTTTAATGTGTGATGCGGTTTGGAAGGCGAGTTTTAACACCCATCCATACTTAAACGATGTCGCTTTCAAAGAGTTTGGGCACGAAACCAATACAACGTCGTGATAGATATGTCCTGTTTGTTAAGTAAATGTGCCAGATCAGCATTTTTGGTGATGGAGATGATCACATGGGCAACCGGGAGTCATTATTGCAAATTTGGAAGTTCTAATTGGGACTAACAAAATTGTAAGGGTTAAATTGAGTATTGAGCCAAATTTCAGGGGTCAAATTGAGATTTAACTCCCTACATTACATTCAAATTCAAACCATCAACCATGAATAACAATTTTCACAAACAAAAATAAAATTATACAACTACAGAATCATAAACTACTAACGAACTACATTAACTAGATCCGAACCACACCTCAGTCACTTGATTCAATTCAAAACAATAATCCAATTCGCTCTGGTTCAATTAACAGTTTGAATTTGAAAATACACCGAAAGCATCTCCAAAATAAACCAAATTATAATTTCAAATGCACCTAAACTGGAAACGAAACAGATTCATCAAAATAATAATTCAGATTCAAAACTTCTACATTACATTCAAATTCAAACCATTAACCATGAACAACAATTTTTACAAAAACAAAAACAAAATTATTCAACTATAGAATCATAAACTACTAATGAACTACAGAATCATAAACTACTAACAAACTACATTAACTAGATTCGAACCACACATTAACCACTTAATTCGATTCAAAACAATAATCCAATTCGTCCTGATTCAATTGATAGTCTGAACTTGAATCATTCATTTTCTTCAAAAACGAAATACCTGTTCAAAGTTTCAAATTAGATAAAATAGCATTGATCTTGAACGAAGAGAACGCAGAGAACGAAGAGAACACAAAGAAAGAAGAGAACATAAAGAGTGCAGAGAAGGAAGAGAGCATAAAAAATGCAGAAAAAACTGAGAAAATTAAAAAAAGAAAACAAAATCCGCATGAAAAAAGGCAGTTATATATATTCGCGCATTAAGTCAAAAGTTTGTTAAATGTAGTGGCGCGTAGAGGTGAATTAGGTTAAAGCTACTTGGTTGAACTTGGTTGGTTAAATTACTTGAACATAAAGATGATCAAAAAAGGCTTTAGAAAAAAAATCTTCTATAAAATTTAGATAATTTTATATTAAGTGAATTTTTTTAAATGACTAGTTTTTTTGTATATATCTTTTAAATAATTAATTAATTATCCGATTATTTTTACAAAAATTCGAATAAAATAAATAAATTATTTTGCTAAACACAAAATTTGTTTTACTACTTATAAAAAATATGATACTTTTAATTATTTTTTTTCATATTTTCAAATGATTCGACTATTTATCCATTGTTTGTTTTTTTGAAATTATTTTTGTCATTAACATGAATTTTCATATACTATTTTAACAATTTATCATTAGTCGCATGATATAAATTAAATACTTTTATGATTGAAGCATGAGTTGTTCAAATATTTCTTTAACTACTTTAAGTCTTTTCCTAAAACCATGCCATCGTAAAACACTTCTTATTTTCTTTTCTTTCTTTTTCTTTTTCTCCTTTTCTTTTCCTTTCTTCTTTTCCTCCAGAAAGTAGACCACTTCTTTCTTTTTGGACTATCTATGCCTCTCGCCGGTATGAACCATTACCCTTCTTTTCTAATACAATGTTTTATAATATATCAATTATTAACATAATAAAATTTGAATTTTCAGTTCCACTTTTTTTTTTTATTTAAAATAACAAAATGGATTGTTCCCAACTTCCCATCTTGTTCTAATTAATTCAAATGAAATCAGTCGAAGTAGATGAACAGCCTGATCGACAGCGGATAGGTTCGATTTCGGATATCGAGTCAATCCAATCATTCCAATCCGCAATTTTAATATATATATATATATATATATATATATATATATATATATATATATATATATATATATATATATATATATATATATAATAATTAAAATTTTTATTTTTTTTATTTTGTATAAATATTTAATGTCACCAAATTAGTAATTCAATTTGTTAATAATACATAAATAATAGTTGATATTATAAAATATTGAAAGTCTAAATATTGTGTTCAAATGAAAATAAGATGGAATTAAGAGTTAAGTTTAAAGTTCGAATAGAGAGATTTAAGTTTTTAAATAAAATTAGAATAGAGTTTAAATTCTAGCCATCATTCTTACTAAAAAAGTTGTGTATTTTTTTATCTTCATGGTTTTTTCTTTAAGAAATGAAATATATAATTTGAAAGAAAAAAGACTGTTTCCATAATTTTTTAGGTATTATAAGAGCAAATAAGAGTTTTTTATTCATTCCATTAATATTATAACACAATAGCATTGTTAGAAAGAAAGAGAGGGGCATAATTATTAGAATTGAATCGATGATCGAACTGGTCAGATAATTAAATTATTGGTTCAACTGGTAGGTTATTAATTGAACCGGTTAACTCGGTTCTATATAAATAAAAAATAAAAAATAGTAAAAAATTTAAAATTAAAATCTAAAAAATATATTTTCACTTTAAAAATATCTAGTTATTCTAAATAATAAAATAGAAAAAATAAATATTTTATTAATTTTACTCTATCATAAATATTTTATTTTATTTTTATATTAAAATTATTATTTTCAAATTTTAATAGTTTATTAATTAATTTATATCCATTATATTATTATATATTACAAGTATTTATTAAAAAATAATATTAATAGATATTATATAATTATAAAAAATTAAGTAAATTTATAATTATTATTAAATAAAAATATAATTAATTTAAAAATAAGTGAATTTATAACTAAAACTAGAATAATTAAATAGAAGTAAATTATTTGATAAAATATATATATATATATATATATATATATATATATATTATAATTTGCAGATAAATTTATAAGAAGTATGACAGGCTGGTGGTTGTGATTGGTATATTTTTCATTGAGGACAGGAGTTTTGAAAAAATTTTAACTTCCAGCAGTTCAATTGGACCGACCTCACCAAATTTGACTAATTTTTATCGATTCACTTTGGATTTGACCGATTTGTACAAATTCTCTATCTTATTTGATTCAAATATCAAATTGGACCGATATAAAATTCGATTAACTAGTTTTTCGATCGAACCGACCGATCAGGTCCGGTTTTAATAATTATAGAAAGAGGAGTTAGTTCAAAAAGTGTGTGACTTTTTTTTAAGTTTTAATATTTAAATTTAAATAATAAAATAACTCATATTGTTGATGTGTCACAACAAAAAATAAAATAGACTAAATTCTCATTTATTTTGAAAATACCTAAAAAATTCTCTAACTATTTTTTATTTATTTTAGGTTTAATTATTATATTAGACCTTATATTTTTACAAAATTTTTAATTAGGTCTTTATTTTTTTTTAATTGGGTCCCTATACCAATTTTTTTAATTAGATCCCTTTTGGTAATAATTAATTTAATTATATAGAAATCTAGCTAAAAAAAATTAGTGCAGGAATTTAAATAAAAGGAACAAAAAGTGTAGGGACTCAATTAAAAAAAAAGTTGATGTAAAGACTCAATTAAAAAAAATATAAAAATCTAATTAAAAATTTCACAAAATTATAGAAATCAACAGAGTAATTAAACCATTATTTTAAGTAGAAATATTGCTAACCATTCGGTTAGACGTGCACTTGGATTTGTTTCTGAAAGAACTTTTTTATAAACGTTTTTCAAGTTTTTTTTAAATTAGAAAATTTTATAAAAAAATTCTTAGAGTCAATAATTTTTAATATTTTGGATCATTATTTAATCAGTTTAAATATTCAATTCTTTTTAATAAATAAATTTTACTAATTTATATATATAAATTTAAAAAATATAAATATAAACTATATTAATTTATATATACAAAATTCTGATAATAAATATATGTGTACATTATGTATTTTTTATATATAAAATATTTATAAATATAAATATAAATTATTACTAACTAAATATAAATAAATTAATAATATTTATTGGTCATATAATATTATATAGTCTTTGGAGTTAATAAAGTAATTGTTTTAAATGGGCAACATTAAAAATCTCATATTTTTTTAATTTCAAAATGTCATACTCTTAACTTAAAATAAAAGTGCAATTTTTTTATTGAAAGTAATTCTTAATTCTATACAATGGTCGTTGAAAATATATAAAAATAGTTTTTACTTCATACCCGAAAATTAAACTCAAGATCATGTGTTAAAAGAAATGAATATAAATTTATCACTCCAATTGACCATGTATTGGTGGAGAAAAGTAGTGCTTTCTTTTATTATTTAATCGGCGCAATGAAACATTATTTACTTCTTGAGCTAGCGAAACCATAGCTCTAATACATACGTTATTAAGAATCTAATGCTTATTGTACTTTTGATTGACTACAAATACACTAGGTTTAATATATATTTTTTTATTCACATTAGTTAGTAATAATTTTTTAATATTTTCTATTAGCTTGTGTTTCTCCGTGCACTACTCAGAAAATCATATTTAGTGACTATTTATTTTATTTATAATAATTATAAAAATAGTCATTAATATATTTATCAAATAATTATACATTAATTTTCTTATATTTTATTATTAAAAATTTTTAACAATAATTATCCAATTGTTCATAAATATTTTTTTAACAATCACAAAAAATATATCATTGCTATTAGAGAAAAGTTCAATGACCAGCTTAATTTATTATTTTTGACTAACACATTTAGGTATTAATTTAATTTTTTTAATTTAATAATCCAATAACATATTTTTAACTCACCTTTTTAAATATTATAGACTAATTGTTGGCCAAAAACAATAAATTTTATTGATTCTCTAACATTGTTATTGCTATTATGACATATATTAATAACAGTAAATATATAATTACTACAAAAATATGAATTAAATATGACATATAGTGACTATCATACATGTTATTGAATTAAAAATATCATTAAAAATTATTTTTGTTGTAATGATATATATATATATATATATATATATATATATATATATATATATATATATATATTTGTGTTCCGTTTTATATCATGTTTCTTTTGTCTTTTTTGCTCATAATTTCATTTTGTGTTCATGCAGCTATATATGTCCAAGAAGTTTGTGGTCAGGAAACATGAATAAGCAAAAGAAAATTATTGGAAAGGTACTTCAATAATTCACAATTGAAACCAGAAAGGTAATTGCTTGCTGTAATTAATTAGCAATAATTCCCTTACCACAAGTCTTTTAATTTTTGATAGTTGTTAATTAGTTGAATTGGTACATATTATTTTCTGTTTTACCAAGATAGATAAAAAACTTGTTAGGAAAATGGTTCACGACTCAAATGAGCACCGCATGAAATTGGCAAATGTGATACATATAGAAGGTTTTTCTTCTATAAATAGCCATTTCTCTTTTAGTGTCCCGTGATTAGTTATAACAAATTATCTAAAAGCTAACAATTTGTCACAATTCGAGCGAGGATTAGCATAGATCTATTGAGCAGTAGTGCTGACCTTTTTTTAGTATTGCCAGTTCATATATAATAAGGTGGCAGAATACTATTGATTTTGCAATTCTATATATATTAGGGAGATCCTCCCATAAATATGCATAAAA
Organism: Arachis hypogaea; assembly: GCF_003086295.3. NCBI lineage: Eukaryota > Viridiplantae > Streptophyta > Magnoliopsida > Fabales > Fabaceae > Arachis > Arachis hypogaea. Next base: position 109,362,855 of record NC_092040.1, read on the forward strand.
TATCTTGTAAAGACATTTACGTGTCACATTATTATTAGATGTATTAATGAATCGGTTAATTTTTAATTTTTTAATAAATTAAAATAAAATTGATTTTTTTATAACAATAACAATAACAATAAATCTAATTTTTTAAGAATTTAATTGTATTATTTTTTAATTTTTAAGGATTTAAATATCCAAAAAACAAAAAATCAAGAATATAATTGTCTTGTTATCGAAAAATTTAAAGATATTCGGTTTAGATGGTATAATTCGATCGGATCAAATCGGGTCTAATAATTATAATACAAAGACAATTTAATTTATTATTATTGCTATAATAAACTAATTTTGTTCTGATTTATAATAAAAAATAAATTATTAACCAATTTAATAAAGATGTCCAATAATAATATGACATGTGTGAACATCTTACAAAAAGACATTTTTAGTGTCTTTATTAGAGTGGTCTCTTATATATTATACACTTATTACAAGTTACAAGTATTCAATTAGAAATAAATGAAGCAAGTTTTATTAATTGTTGGAATATCTTTTAAGTAAAAAAATTCCCCAAAGATTATTAATTAGAGCAATGCTAGGGGTAGCAATTTTTGTAATTGTTAGCCATCAATTAGCCATCAATGATGATTTGATGGTGTGAGATTGGTGTGAGATTTCATCTAATGACTCACCTGGCCAAAATTCAACAAAACTGCTGGTCCCTAGACTTTTCCTATTAATTAATTACAATGCCTAAGATTAAGATGGTATTTTTGAATAACCGAAATGAGTTATGAATCTACTTATTTAATTGCAGTTGCAATTGGGGATCTTCGTTATACACTTTTTTTTTCTTTTTTCCTCTCTCTTTGTGTCAAACATAAAAAATTAAAACAGTTCATAAAGCAAACTTTTAAATAAATATGCAGATAAATTAAATAAAAGAAAACCCAACAAACCAAATGAAAAAAAAAAAGAAAAAGGAAAAAGAAATCCCTTTCTTGTCCCATGTCGGCCAACTATTGTGTTCAATTCACATTTCTCACATATTCAGTTTTGTTTAGATTTAGAAGATTTAACACAGGGAAGAAATTAAAATAAACAAAAATAATCCCTGTTTCTTGTACTTTGTTTTTATGCGTGGTAATAACAACACATCAGCGTTAGTTGAGTGGTACGTGTGAAGAAGCTAAGAGAGAGATGTTACTACCCCATGAATCTTAGCCTCCTGGCCTCTATATATAACTCTATCTCTTGCTGCCCATTTTATGTAGTACAAGACTAACAACACATACAGTTCGTTTTGCAAAGATGGAGCACAATGAAAACCACCATGCTAGTGCTACAACAAAAAAGGGAGGGCTTGTTACAATGCCCTTTATCTTTGGTAAGCTTATTAATACCATCCACAACATATTTAATTCCAGCTTATCATCTGTTACAAAATAATTTATCGAATCAACTAAATCTTCTTGCTAGCTCCTCCTTTCCAACATCAAAAGAAGGCTATGACCACACCCAACGTTTTGAAATCAGTTAGAAAATTGTTCATGCTTCTTAAATTCCACTTCTCTTCCTCCCCAATTATTATGAACACTTAATTCTAATGTTCCCTTAGCAATAAAGTTTCCAGCTACACCCTGGTCCTATCAGCGGTATGAAAAATGCTAAATTATTAGTTGGTGGACGACTTTAAACAAGGTTGCATAACAAAATAAAATTTATTGTTTTTATTTAAGATTTGAAACTTTATACTTTAAATATTAAATTCATATAAAAAATAAAATGTTAGTTAACATATGAACTTAATTTTAATGCATTAATATTATACAATATTTTACGATTGTTATTTAACCATATGTGTTTTTTTATTTGCACGATTAATATAAAAAAAACGTCATATAATAATTAGATGTATGTATAAAACTATTTAATTTGGATAGTAAATCAAAATTAAATTCTAAAAACATTGGCTAATATTAATAAACCTTGTTTTTGTGTTGCAGCAAATGAAGTTACGGAGAAGTTGGCAGTGGTGGGATTCGGTACAAACATGATAAGCTACTTGACAACACAGCTTCACATGCCGTTAACCAAAGCTGCTAACACTTTAACAAACTTTGGTGGAACTGCAAGCTTGACACCATTGCTTGGTGCCTTCATTTCCGATGCCTATGTCGGAAAGTTCTGGACCATCACTGTCGCTTCCATAATATACCAAATAGTTGAGCCTCTATTATCTCTCTTCTCTTTCTTTCAAAATTTTATGACTAATGTTAGGAAATTAATAATTTTATATCTTCAAATATTAATTAATTTAACAATGTGTAAATTTGGTCCATACAAAATAATATTTACAAAAGGAGTATTAACCTAATCTTTTTAGCGCATATATATCCCTTTGGATATAAGGAGGTACAGGGAAGATTAGTGTCTAATATTTCTTTCTCTAAAAACAAATCTTCTTCATATATTAAAAAGAATTTAATTTAATTTTGAGACATTAATAATATAAATACTTTTACACAATTAAGTAATCATAATTTTTTTTATAACTATGCAATTGATATAAAATATAATAATTTTTTTTAATATGATACAATTAAATATATGTATAAAACTTTTTTACATGTATGGTGCAGGGAGTTTTTTTTTTCATTTGTAAATTTTGAATCTAAACCATTTGTTAAAAAACTGTAACACTACCATCTTAAATAATTTTATATTTATTTCTATTACATATAGATTAAATAAAATATTAATAATAAAAGTATACCTATTAATCTACTATTATATATATATATATATATATATATATATATATATATATATATATCACACAAAAAATAAATTAAAATAAATAAATAAATAATTAAATAGTACCTAGAAGATATAGACGTAAGAATTACTAGCCGCTTCAAGCCTCCAACGTGCAATGTGAAAATAGGATTAATGAATATATATCACCTTTTAAGTTCACAACATGGATCTTTTGATTTTTATTTATGAACGATGATAATTCATATATTTATATTATTGATAGAATCTAATTTGCTGTTTTTTTTTTTTTTTATCAAATTCAATCATATCAGGGGATGATTAGCTTGACAGTATCAGCAGTGGTTCCACAGTTAAGGCCACCACCTTGCAAAGGGGAGGAGGTGTGCCAACAAGCAAACTCAGGACAGCTGGCAATCCTCTATGTCTCGCTGCTGCTTGGGGCCCTCGGGTCTGGTGGGATCCGACCCTGTGTAGTGGCATTTGGGGCCGACCAGTTCGACGAGTCGGACCCCAAGCAGTCAACGAAGACATGGGGTTACTTCAATTGGTACTACTTTGTCATGGGAGCGTCCATACTTGTCGCTGTAACGGTAATTGTGTACATTCAAGATAACATTGGGTGGGGTTTGGGCCTTGGGATCCCAACGGTTGCTATGTTCCTCTCAATTATTGCCTTCATTGTTGGCTACCCACTTTACCGGAACTTGGACCCGTCGGGCAGCCCGTTTACCCGACTCGTACAAGTTGCTGTGGCTGCGTTTCGCAAGCGGAAAATACCGAATTTGCCCCCCGCTCAGTGCTTGTACCAGAATGATGAACTCGATGCTTCGATTTCTTTGGGTGGGAAACTCCTTCACACCGAACAGATGAAGTAAGTGTTACTCTCTTTGATTTTCTGCCTGCTTTTGCGTTATGGTTGTTTGAATAAATGTGGCAATTTAATCCCTTCATTCAATAATTGGGTTTGGTTATTAGTTAATGATTGCTTGCTAGGGGCTTAGGTATCTTATTCTCAAATTATTCTTAATCTTTGTTTTTCTATAATAATATTTACTGTGGTATATCCTTATCTAATTCTCAGAATTTCTCAAAATAATAATATTTACTGTTTATATAATATTACTATAAATATATATATTCGGTAAAAGAAAAATATCAAAATAATATCACCTTAATCTTTGTTTTTCTACTACTTTATTAACTAATTGTTGATAACGAAAATATTAGCGTGCATTTAGTTTGCATTTTCAATTTTTTATTTTTATTTTTAATATATTTTTTTAAATTTTGTAAAAAAAATAAAAAAATAAAAATAAAAAATAAAACATAAAACATAAAATTTTATAATTTTTACTATTTTTTCACAAAATTTAAAAAACAAAAAATATTACAAATAAAAATGCAAACCAAACTTATCTTTACCTTTCTAATAAAGTCCGTTTGTAAATAAGTTTATGTGTTTGTGAATTTTGTTTAACTAATATTTATAAAGGATCAAATTAAATATTCGTTAATTTTTTATAATCATTAATAGATAAAATTCGAGGACAGCTAAAATGTAATATATAGTGGGATAGGTTCTTGCTAATGTCGCTTTTATTCCAATAATCTACTAGATTAGTGGCCTATCGGCACATGCATCAATTAAGTATTGGCACCTACATGAGTTAATTATTATTTCTTTGGTCTCCAATGTTGGACTTTATTTTAATTTCTATGAAATAGAAGTATATTACAAGTCTCACACGATTATCGTTCTTTTCTGTTTTTGTTTCCTATAATTTCCACCTCATTTCGACTTTAAAAAGTAGATTCTTCTTGTCAAACAGTCATTTTCCTCTTTGAAAGAGGTTTAAAATTTAATGCAGCGACATATCTCAACTACCCTTGAATTTTATCCACTAGAAATCAATGTGGTTTCCATAATATACCAGCTATCAATGTTTTAGTATTTATTAATTATTACCGTTCTGACTATTTTAATTAATTTATTTTAATTACCAAATATTTCTGTTTATACTAATTAATAAAATTGAAAGATTTGGTCACCTTCTAATAATTAGTGTATTTTGCACTTTCAACAAATAGCATATTATTTAAAGAGTTACTTAATATCAGTTTATTATAGTTTCTACCTATTTTTACTTATTCACCTATTTCGTTATTAATAATTGACTTTTTGAAACCCTTGACGCGACGTGCCTGAGCATGCGTGGCTTGATTCTAACTTTGAACTTTTCGCTCAAACGATTCAAGCTAAGGTTGACACTAGTGGAGATTTTTTAATGGATACCCAAGTGAAACATGCTCATAGTAAAAATAGAGTTCTATTAAATTTATTTGACATTAACATAAATACTTGCGTATGATTTTCACCAACTATATTAGAAGTGCATGTGAGATATTAGAAGTGCATAAGTATAAAAATAAATTCAAAAGATAAGTGCTTATATTATTGTGAGTTGAACATCATGGGTAAATTGATAGTTTAAGTGAAATCCATACAAATATCTTATCCCATCCAATAGATAAATAGAATAAGTCATGCATCTCCCACTCCATATAATTAGATATTAAAAATACCACGGAGAATTTTACTAATTAAAAATTTCTATGAACACAAAATAATAGTTATTATTATATATTTTTATATATTTATAAATATTATTTTAATTTTTTTAACAAAGTGGTCAATTATTAATGAATGCAATTCTAATTTAATTATGTTATTATGAAGTTTGATTACAAATATAAATTTAATGACAATTAATTAGTAACTAATTTTTTTAACTATTTAATATTGATATTTTAAAAAGTAAAGTATATTTTGTCTTTGAAATTTACTAAAAATTTTAAAAATATTTTTAAGTTTTATTTGATTTTAATTTTATCCAAAATATTTTTTATTTATATAAAATATATTCTTGATAATTAAATTTTTAAGAAATTTAAATCCAATCTAACAATAATGCATGATAATGATATTTGGTTTGCTTTTTATTGAAAGTCATTTTTTTAAAATTGTTGCGGAATTAATCTTTAAGTTTTTTAAAAAATTAACTGCTAAAGATATATTTAATACAAATTAAAAATTTTTAGAATAAGATTAAAATAAAATACTTGCCAATCCTTGTTTCTATTGGCATGATGAATGATTGAATTCTAATTTAATTTCGCTTCTCTTAGGCCTTAGCGGTGAATTATTGAGGAGTTCACATCATTAATTGGTCCTGTCCACATGCGACTCAAATCTTGTCCTTATGTCTGTGTCTGTGCCTAATGAAATCATATACTATATGAGTAACTTTTTGTTCACTTGATCATGATCACCGCCACCACATTTTTGTGTCGATCTATTTATTATGGGCAACCCATGCAAGTAGCAGGCAAGTGGGCACCAAATCCTTTTCTAGTCAGCCCCTACCTCTCCACTTTCTTCCTAACAAGGTCCAGAGAGTCTCAGACTTTGAGAGCTCCACTTTGGTCCATAGGATACTTATCATTATCCTTGTTTTTCACCCAACTATTATTTCCTTTTAGCCGAATGCTATTTCTACAACCGGATTGACAACTCATCGCACGGAAAGCTTTAGAACCATGTAGATGTCATTAGTGGGAATAGGATTTGCACTAACTCTCTACAAAATCATACAGGAGGCCTTTTAATAAGCAAAAATGTTATTCAAATACTAAAATTAGTTACTAATATATTTGTATATAAATATATATATGATTTAATTTATTTTTAATGTGTATTTGTATTTCAATATATATTTTATACTGATAGTTAATTTTAGTGGCTGATTTTAATCTACACGTAACATAACCGTTTAATAAATTATCATTGGATAAACCAATTTGATTAGTGGAAAGAGACGTTAGTCGTAGTATGTTCACTTATCTCCTTAAACAAATAACAAATCTCAAGATTTTAAATTATATTTTGTGCATGCAATACTTTATTAATCAACGACAAATTTTTAAATAAAACTTAAATCTATAATGAATTAACTTACTATGTTAGAGATACTACAAGAAATAAAAAGGTTTATCATTAGGTAATTTATTATTAATGGAGTACTTGTGAGAAATAAAAAGAATTATCATTGGTAATTTGTTATTAATGTTTAAATAGTCAGATTGTTCTTCTAATATAAATTTTAGATTTTATTTTATATTTGGTTTCTATATATGCTTCTCTCAACTAAATTTGATAGATGTATTTCATATGTATTTGTCTTGTCAAAGTTCTACAGTTTAAGTAACATTGATAGAAAAATTCAGTAGTAAAATAAATATATAAGTAACTTACGTACTACTAAGATATATTTTATTCAGATATTTAGTTACAAATCATCTGTAACTTCTTTTTATATTCATTTATATAAAAATTATTTAGTGTAGTTTAGTTTAATGAAAATGTAATCGTTTAATTAACAGTAAATTTGATAGAACTGCGCATGTAGTATTAGAAAAGTAAATTGGGAATGAAGTCTAGTTGAAAAGGATTATGTAAATATAATATTTTTTGAACATGCGAAAGGAAGATAATAATAACTGATAGTCTTTTAAAATTGATACAGATTTCTGGACAAGGCAACCGTGGTGACAGAAGGGGATGATACAAAGTCACCAAACTTATGGAAGCTAAACACAATTCACAGGGTTGAGGAACTAAAATCTTTGATCAGAATGGGCCCAATATGGGCCTCAGGTATTCTTCTGATCACAGCCTATGCCCAACAAGGCACATTCTCCCTCCAACAAGCCAAAACAATGGACAGACACCTCACCAAAACCTTCCAGATCCCAGCAGGCTCCATGTCCGTCTTCACCATTACGGCCATGCTCGCCACCACAGCCTTCTACGATCGAGTCTTCATCCGTATAGCCCGCCGGTTCACCGGGCTTGACCGAGGCATCAGCTTCCTCCACAGGATGGGGATTGGGTTTGTGATCTCAACCTTGGCCACCCTAGTTGCCGGATTCGTCGAAATTAAGCGTAAGAAGGCCGCTATGGCCCATGGGCTTATTGACCATTCCTCTGCTATAATCCCTATTTCTGTATTTTGGCTTGTACCACAGTATGGGCTTCATGGAATTGCCGAGGCCTTTATGTCCATTGGGCACCTTGAGTTTTTCTATGACCAGGCTCCAGAGAGTATGAGAAGCACCGCTATGGCACTCTTTTGGACTTCCATTTCTCTTGGGAACTATGTGAGCACACTTTTGGTCACTATGGTCCATAAGTTCACTCGTGGGCCCAATGGGTCTAATTGGCTTCCGGATAATAACCTCAACAAAGGGAAGTTAGAGTACTTTTATTGGCTCATCACAATCTTGCAATTCCTTAATCTTATTTACTACATATTTTGTGTGAAATACTACACTTACAAGCCAATTCAGGTCCATGACAAAGATAGCACCAGCTCAGAAGAGAATCAAGTGGAACTTACCACTGTTTAATAGGAATTCAGTTATTTACTTGTTTAGAGTTTCCCATTGTTTTCAGCTAGATCGCCTGCATGCTTTGCAGACACTTGGAAACCACGTACTATAAATAATAATGATCATTATTATTACTAAAATTGAAGACAGAAGAAAGGTACCGGGATCATATTATGTTGTTTTCATGTTTCCACAAATGTTACAAAGATGATATACAGAAGTTACAAAATAATGATGTATAGAAGGAAGATATGTGTGTGTGTAGAGGAACTTACCGATGACTTGAGTAATAATTTTATCTTGGTGTAGTGGTTACATAAAAATATATATTTTTCACCATTTTTATCTTGAAGGATGTATACGTGTTTATTTATCATTATAATGATTTTTTTTATAAAATATATTTAGTAACAGATACATATAAGGTATACACACAAACGTGTGTGCATATAATAATTACATTTAGCCATACAAAAGAAATTTGGATAGATTATAATTTTTTAAACAGATTCCAATTAACTTGGTGCAAATTCAATGGTTGAATATTCACACAAAAGACATTAAAAATCCAAGTATTACTTTGATGTATTTCAGTATTAGAAAATAGTCTAAATTTTCACATTTTTAGAGAATAATAAATTCCTTATGTTCCTTTCACAAGACATAGATGAATTGTCAAATGTCAACTCTATTGGTCACTAGTCTTCCCGCTACTACTAATTCGCCTCTAACTTCTCAATCCTGTGCTGTTCCATCCCCCTTGCATTGACAAAGCCTTTTGAAAATGATTTAAATATATTACACAAATATTGGACGAAGCTTTTCTAAATTAAAAAAATTAGTAAAATAATAAAAAAATATTTAATTATAAAATGGCCTTATTTTAATTAAGATGTTAATTTTTATTGCGTTAAATTAATTCAAATTAAAACTAAATATCTAATTAAAATGTATCACGTGATAGAGGATAATTTACATGTTGATTTAGAGGTTTAGTTACGGAATAAAATGGTAACACTTGCCAAAGGCGAGGTTTCAATCAGAGCTTGACAGCATGAAGTTCCCCAAGGTTCTGCAATTGGATGCTTCGGACAGTTTTGAGCATCACTGAAAGTTGATCCTGACGACTGCAAATACGCCAGGGATCCTTCCATTTTCAGTTCTTCAGTTGTACGGTCTTTAACTAACTCAGTTATGTGTAGGTGACTACGTGACTTTTAAATTTTTTAGTTATATCAAGTTTTTGTTTTTGTTTTGTTCTTTTTTTCTCTCTTTACTCACGAGTACATACTACACAGAATAATTTAGCCCAAGAGTGCATCCATTCGATGCGGTCTTTCTCTTTCAGGTTCTTGTTAACCTAGAAATTGTATCTTAGGTTAGTTTGCATCAAAGCTTCATTTAGTTGGGTGTTTGTATTGAATCCCAAGGAGGCAAGGATGATGCCATACAAGTTTTGGTAGGAAATTGTAACCTAGAAGAATAATCGCAATAGCTGCCTTTCGCTTTGATTCGGAGGAAATAGGTTGTGCTGTATTTTTTTGTTTTTTATTTTTTCATAAAGAATTTTTCAATGAAATTTGTTCAGCAAAGAAGTAAAAAATATGATGTTCCTGTATGATTCCTGTAACCTCAGTCAACGAAAGATTTTGAGTGTTACTTTCACCCTGCACTTTTATTTCTATCATGCGTTTCATAATGTTGGATTGTTTTGATGTATTTGCAACAAGAACTCTGCCAGTATTTCATAGTTGGTTCTAAGTCCAGATAAAATTCTAACGGTAACAGTTTCAAGAATATGAATTTTAGAGATTACCTTTTTTTCTTATGTAAAATTTGACGGTAATTACTGTGAGAAAAATTTGAGAGTAATTAGAGCATTTCTGATAGTAGTGTTCTAATAATAGTATTTTAGAACATAATATACTTACATTTTGTTGTTGATAGATCCTTAATTTATTCAATGTTTGTTACTAGAAGAGAATTGTTTGCTCTTATGTGGTCCATATAAATTTTTTAGATATAATCCTGCACACTAGTGCAGACTTTAAAAATAAATTTTGTTTTATTATTTGAATTTTGAAGACAAACAACTTTATAACCCTGCACAACCACACCCTTCTACAATCAATTTGGATTACTACAGTCTACATTCGTTTGGAAAAAAAAGGTTTGTGCTTTCTCTTGAACATTTGGATTGACTATTTTTTGGAAAAGCCAACAAGGTTGTTAATTAGTTAAGGCAACCAGAATTTATGCATTAACCCTTGATGCTGTTTATATATTATAAAGTATAAACCTTGGAAATATATATAGAGATGCTTCCACTGCTTTTGATTGTTGCTTTAGGTAATGCAAACCATGTGCACGAAGAGATGCTTACCCTTACCATATTGTGTCCTCAAATTAATTAAGTAGTCTTAAGGTGAAGACAAGGATAAAAGGAGTCATAAGACAAACGACTACCTCTCTGGGTCTAATTAGAATCAGATTCCAAAATGAAAGAACATATAATAATATCTTATTATTTGAAACAAGAGAAATGGTATAAATATCAGTTTTCATTGGTTCACCCTCCACGAACATTCATATTCTCAAAACCGCCAAAAAATTATTTTCTATTTATATGCCTTTTGGCTTATTCAAAATAAAACCACATCCTGGGTACTATCAATTCCATTCCCATGACTGAAAAGGTAAAATTTTTTGATATTCTATTCACATACACAAATGTATATCAAGAGCTGATCGATCATATTTCTCAAGCATAATTTTATAGATTTTAATTTTAGTCTCTGTTTTTATATTTGCAGTATTGTTGCATGATTTTGAGAATCAATGTTGACTGCAATGCTTGCTGCCGAAAATTAAGGAGAATTATTCTAAGGATGAAAGGTAAAAGGACTGTACTAATTAGAGCTTAAACATAAGTTTTTTATTAATTATATCTTATTCATAAGTTTTTTGGTGATGTACAATACATTTTTTTTTTAATTTTTTAATGTTTTGGTCATAGAAAATTTGAAGCTTTTTGCTTTGGTCTTTCTCATTATTTTGGTATGTCAAATACTAATGGTAACATGCTAAAATGTTATGTAGCACCGCAGCATTTAACATTTTAACATATCAAACATAATAAATTTTAAATTTTTCTAGTACTAAAACCAGAGAAACAAAATGTGAGGGTTTTAAACTAGAATTCAGATTTGATAAACTGAAACAATTTACGCATATATCAAATTATGTAACATCAAGTAAAAATAATTATCTTTTATATTGACTACATGAATGGTCACCCATAAAATATATATGATTAGACGATTGGATTAAAATTAAGTTCATCGAAATAAAATAATATTTTTTGAAAAGATAAAAAACATATTTAAGAATTGAGATTTAAAATATCGAAAATTTTAACAAGTCTTCCTTACTGCATTTTGAAGAGATTGAGACCCATCTGATTGAGAAGCAGCAACGCAGGGTATGCGTATGTGGCAGATTTGATCCAGCAGAGGTTGCCATAAAGATAAGGAAGAAGATGAACCGTCGAGTTGAGATACTTGAAGTTCAAGATTTCGAAGGTGGCGGTGAAGCCGAGAACGAACAACCGGAAAAAGCAGAGAGAGCAGAGCCAACGGAGAGAACAGACAGACCTCGGGTTCCGATGGTGGTGTATCCTGGTCAAATCCCTTCATATTATCCAACCATGCACGTAGCATAGTATGTATACATTGTGTATAATACGTAATAGGTTACTTTGTAGCATAAGTTCCAATCTCATAAACTATTGTTTGGTGACTGAAGTTGAAAAAGAGGGAGTGATATAGAATCATGACAAATAAGTTATTAGTTATATGATCAATGTTGATATTGTTAGAATAGGATATGGAGCAATATAAGAAAATACAGGATTATAGTTGACAATAGACTATACATGACCCAAATCGGTAGGATGCAGCTGTGTATAATAATTTCTCAATCATAAATAACGTGCATTTTAAATTTTTTTACCAGGGTAATTTTTTTGAGAGATTTTTGTTTGATGTTTAAGTTTTTTGTTTTCAGATTATCAAGGGAGTAAGCTAACCAATGTAATTAGTTAAACTAATTTTAGTTAAGAAGTTGCTGTAACTAGTCCTTAAGCAGTTATCATGCAATATGATTCTGCACTATATTAGAAGCTAGTAGAGTTAAGATTGGTGACTTTTGTGTAATTCTCTTAATCAAAACTAGCTTATGTATTACTCAAGAAATATTTTTCGCTTTTCTAGTTCTTTCATTTCTTCTAGCAATCTTTAGTTCTACACTTTGTTGTGTTCATCAGATCTTTAAAATTCTTTTTTGGTATTACAAAACAAGGAGTCTTGCTTCAAGATCCAACTCTCACCACATGGCCTGTTGAATCCATGACCATGAGCTTCAAGAATAAAGTTATTTATCTCTCACAATTTTATGAAGTCTGGAAAAGGACTGAAAGCAATTTCGAAGCAGTTGCATCATCAAGTTTTCAAAGTCTCAAATCACAACTAAAATCTTGCAAGTTATTCATCTTTTGAACTTAATAGAGGTGGAGGATTCTGCATTCAACCCAAACTTGGGAAAAATGCAACACCAATGCAGACCCCTTATTGCAACACTCAGCCACCACCTCCATCAACCAGTTTTCATCAACTGCGAGCTTATATCTCCATTTCTTCATCTGTTAGTGAGGCTTGATGTCTCTCAGATTCAGGCGTGAGTCATCATGTCACATCTTACTTCTTCCTCAAGCAATCATGAGTCTGAACAACTCTATGTAGGTAATAGAGCAGCTATTCCAATTACTCAATCATATTCTTCAATTGTTTATGATTCTTGTGCAAATGTTGCTTTTAGATTAAACAACTTGCTACTTGTGCCACAAATTAATCAAAATCTTTTGAGCGACTCAAAGTTTGGAGCGAATAACCATGTATATTTTGAATTTTGGCCTGATTATTGCGCTATTGGTGATCAAGATTCTAGGGCTTTTCTCTTTCAAGGCGTGTCTAGAAATAGAACATATTCTTTTTATAATCTTAGAGTCCCTAGGAATCTTTTTAATAATTTTGCTATGTATTTAAGTGATACCAAATCTGTAACTAGTTTTTCTAATTCATCAAATGTTGCTGTTAATTCTACTATATGTATACCTAATATAGGTGACTTCTGATGTGGTATGGATGTTGATGGCTAAATATGACTATGATTTGACTGGCTAATAATATTATTACATATGGTGTATAAAGTTATCATAGAAAGTCGTTCCTTATTTGATGGAATGAGTGTGTTTAAAGTAACTGCAATGGCCAATAGCCAATAAGATAGTCATTGTTTACCTAGCACTTCTCTAAAAAAAATTATGTCTACCAAAAAGTAATGTTTGTGATGTGACTTATTGAATTTGATCACTTGACCAAGAAAAAACTGATTTTATGAAATTATTTAATTGTGTCAAAAATTATGAAAAAAAATTAAACCCTCCTTTTGATAATCAAATTCATTAAACAAAAGAAAATGAACAATTACAAACCACTAGAAAAGGGGTTAGGTTTAATTGTATTTTTATATTTTTTAAATGCCCTTTTATTATTTCTAAAATATAAAATAAAAAAATTTGTTAGTACTGTTTTCACTATTTAAAAATTGTTATAATTTTCATATCTATTATCTATCTATTCATATATAATTTGTGAGTTTTGATTCAAGTGAGGTGGTATTTTTTATGAGTTTGTTTTTCAAATTCTTTTTTTTTTTAATTTTAACATCACACGTATGATGTACAATATAATACATGTACATAAAATTACTTTTCTAATGTATATTAATACACAAGATAATGATAATACATCAATTCTCATATTAAATTATCTTTTCTTTATGTCTTTTCTTCTTTCAAAATTTTTTTATTTAATTTTATGATGTTCATTCCCAAAATAATTAATAATCACCAATAAAATACATAAAATATATTTTCAATATAATTTTTATTTTTAATTCAAAATATTTTTATATTTCTCAAATAATTTTTCTTTTATTTTAAATTTTTTTTCTTAGCAACAAATAATTAAAGTTACAATTGAATTGATAATTCTTCTCTTTTTCAATTTTAAACAGTTAAGAGCTAACTTTATTATCTATATATACGACAAAATACATCCGTTTTAATCTCATAGTTTTAGCATATGAAAGAATTAGTGATAGTTTAATTAATAAAATATTAAATCTTTCTTCCTTATCCAGTGTCATTAAATATGCTCTGAACTTATCCCTGTCTATAGAGGATCTTGTTCATCAGAAAATAGCATGAATAGAATCACGAGAATTTTCATAGTGAAAAAGAGACTCGATGTTATAATACCAAGTTTTGCTCGGATCATTTAATTTCACTAGATAAAATGGTTGGTAAAAGTGACTGAGATAAGCAATTCAAAGTATTATGGTATTAATATCCGGAAGAATTTAATAACAATAATAATGAAATGATAATACAAAATTCTCTTTTGGTAAACAAGCCCAATGACCCACATCACAAACACTATTTTTTGGTAAGTAATTTTATTTTATTGACATTACAATAACCTCAAATATAGACTCACTTGCTGACCCGAAAAAAAAAATACACTCTCACTTAACCAAATGATTAACACTTTCAGTGATTACCTCATACACCATATGTAAGGATACTATTGGCCAGTCAAATCATAATCATACTTAGCCACCAATACTTATGCTACCAGAAAACTCACCTACCTAATAATTCATTCAATTCTATTGCCCATACTGCTACTAAACGTAAACAAATCCAATAGTGGAACTGTGGCATAAAATATTAGGCCATAGTACCCTCAAGATTGTAATAAATGTTTTGAATAAATATTCTATCAATTCTACTTCTATTTTGAATCATGTTAGTGAACTTTTTTCTTTAGCCAAGATGCATAGATTACATTTTCTTTGAATGATATTATATATACTCAACCTTTAGAGTTAATTTTTGTAGATATTTGGAGACCAACTCTTGTGGCATCAAGAAGTGGTTTTAAATATATATTTTGTCTATAGATTCCTATTTCAAATACACATGTATTCTCCTTCTTACTAACAAATATCAATTTTTAATTGCCTTTCAAAATTATAAAAAGTTCTTGGAAAAGCATGCTGGACAATGCATAAAAGCCTTACAATCTGATCAGGGAATGAAGTTTATGTCACATGTTTTCGCTGGTTTTCTCGCATCTGAAGGCATTCAACATAGAAAATCTTGTCCTTACACACATCATCAACAAGGAGTGTTGAAAAGAGGAACAGATATATCATAGAAATGGGCCTTCTTTTGGCTACAACCTCTTATGAGTTTTTTGGGAGGATCCATTCATGAACTTAGTCTATATCGTTAATAGATTTCCTACACCAATGTTGGAAAGTAAAGTTCTTTTGAGGTTTTTTTTTTCATCATTTTTCTGATTACAATATTTTTTTTTTTCAATTTTTAGTTGCATGTGCTTTCCTTTCGTAAGGCTTTATAGTAAAGTCAAGTTGAATTACAAGCCAGAACCATGTTTGTTCTCAGGATATGATTCAAATTATAAGGGTTATAAATGTATGGCAAAAAGTGGTAAAGAATATTTAGCTAAACATGTTATGTTTCATGAAAGTGTTTTCCGTATCAAAAATTGTTTGCTAATCCATCTCGCAGCACTTATTCCTTTTGTGGAACTCTTAACTACAACCACCTATCAGATTCAGGTCTCTAATCCAATAGTGAACTTGATGTGCCACCACCAACACCACAATTCACACAACAAACCTCAGATCATGCTGAAACTTATACTCCAACACCACATCAAGAGACTCATTTATCTCATCCTTGCATTATATGCCAACTCAATCTATGCCCAATTAGTCTAATGAAGTTAATGAACCTCATCAGAATCTCACAGACTCTTCAGCACCAGAAATTCAAACTTCTACTCCACTTACAACAATTCTATCTCAAGCGGGAACTATACTTATAAGTGGAATTAAAATCAGATTACCTCTTATTCCAACAACAAATTAAATGCTCATCAAATGACCACCAGATCCAAATCTAGTGTGACAACCCAAAGTCTTAGTTGCTCAACCTATTGACCTTACCAACAATGTTCCAAGGATTGTGGCTAAAGCTCTACAATGTGCACATTGGAAGGAGGCAATAGATAACAGAAGTGCAATACTTGGACATTAGCAAAACCACCATCAAATTCAACAATAATAGGTAGCAAGTGGATTTTTGCAATTAAAAGAAATTCAAAAGGAGAAATACTAAGATTAGTTGGACAAGGATTTCATCAGGTGGAAGGCATAGACTATGAGTAGATTTACAGGCTTGTGGTAAGACCTACAACTGTTAAGGTCATCTTTACTATTGTTGTTCCTCTAGATTGGCCATTGAGACTGTTGGATTTGATAATACCTTTCTAAATGACAAATTAGATGAGATAACATATATGACTTAGCGTCAAGGATATTCTAATGAAAATGGAGTTCTAGTGAGTAAGCTTAATAAGGCCATTTATGACTTCAAGCTAACACTTAGAGCTTGGTACCAAACTCTCTCCGTCACTCGTCAAAAGTTTGGATTTAAATGACAAATCTGATATATCGTTGCTTGTGAGATTTTATAATTCTAATGTTATGTATTTGCTAGTGCATGTGGATGATATTATTGTTACACGGAGCAACACTGAAGATATTATTGATACTATTATTCAGTAACACAACAATGACTTTCCATTGAAAGATATGAGAAATTTAGGCTATTTTTTGGGGCTTGAAGAGCTACATATTTGCCTCAAGAAATTTTATTGATCTCTCAAATCAAATATGCTACTGAGTTGTTAAAGAAGGTAGGAATGGAAACATTAAATCCTATGCCTACTCGAATGGTGTTTAGTATAAAGTTCTCAGCCTATGGTTTATAATCATTTCATGATCCAAAATTCTATAGATTTATAGTTGGTGCTTTACAATATCTCACTCTAACTAGATCGAATTTAGTCTTTAATTTGCAACAAATAGAGTATCACAAATTCATGTATAGACCAAAATTACAGTACTGGAAAAGCGTTAAGAGGATCTTGAGATATTTGAAAGGTACAGCTCTACATGGTCTGTTGTTTTCAAGATTGACTGACTTTAGGCTTATTTCATTTTCAGATACTGGGGTGAAGATCTAGATAATAGAAAGTCAATTACAGGATTTTGTGTTTACCTCGGATGCAGTCTCATATCATGGAAGAGCAATAAGCAAACATAGGTGAGCAGGAGCAGTGCAGAAGCTGAGTACAGATCCATGTGTGCTGCGTAAACAGAACTTATGTGCATGCAGCAACTATTAGAAGAGTTACATATCCCTTAAACCATGGCTCCAAACCATATATTGTGACAACCAAAGTACTTACTTGTTGGCAGCAAATCTAGTGTTGCACAGTAGATGCAAACATTTAGAGTTGGACTTGCATTTCTTGAGAAAGTAATCAAAAAGCTCTCTATGTCACACATATCCCCTGATAAAATAGCATACTCATTAACCAAGCCTTTATCATTACTTTTGTTTCAAAAATATAGGTTCAAACGGAGTCTTCGAGACAATTTGTGCCTAATTTTGAGAGGGGATATCAAGGAAGTAACCTAACCAATGAAAGTGTTGAGGTTTCGATTATTAAACTGAATTGCTGAATATTGTGGTTACAGTTATTTAAAATTGTTTGAATTATGTTAATTCACTGTGTTACAGTTGATTTTGCTGAGATTTGATTGTCGGATTATTTGGATTATATTTAGTTGTTGCTAGTTTTAAATTATTTGTTGCTAGTGTAGATTGTATATTTGAAATTAGGGCTGCCAATTTATATTTGATCTTGATTTTGATTTTGCATGATTGAGTCATTTGTTTAATAGTACAAGATTAATTAAAGTTCTTTTTATTTTTTAACCCAATTATATCAATTTTGTATGTTTAATTGGTGTTTGAAGTTATATTATGAATGAATTTCAAATGTTGAACTTAATGTTATGGTATTAGTTATAAGAATTACATTGGTATTATTATAATTTATTGTTGATTTGTTATTCTAAATTTTTGTTAATTAGTATGTTATTTGTAGACATGACTATAGGTAAAGATGTTGCAGATCAAGCTACTGGTCGTGGACGTGGATGTGGACGTGGTAGAGGGAGAGTTTCTACTGGTATCCCCTGAGAATTCTGGATCCTCTCTCTCTACTCCAACTATTCCGGTGACGTCACAGGTTGTGGGTTTATCAGACCAGCCGTTCATCATGGTTCCTAACCCCAACTATGTCCTTCTGACGACGTCGCTTCCAACCACTCAGCAGCGCGCTACCACGGCGGCGCCACCTCCAGGACAGAAGCCGCAGCCCCGGACTCCTCTCACAAAAGTGCAGCAACCGATACTCCTCCACCACCTCCTATCATATAGGTGACGAGTTGTCTTGATGGTGGTACGGGGTAATATATCACTTTAAGTCTTCTATATTTTCTGAATATTGAATTGCTGAAAGTGTCTGATTATTGATTCTATTTTAGTGGATTTAATTTAGGATTGTAGATTTGAATGACTGAAAGTGTTTCATGTTTATTGATTATTGAATTGCTGAAATTAAAGTGTGTGATTATTGATTCTAGTTTAGTGAATTTCGGGTTGTAAGTTTGAATGACCGAAAGTATTTCATGTTTACTGATTATTGAATTGTTGCTTAAGTTAATTGTTGATGGAAAGAGCTTGTGGTGCATTCTAGTTATAGATAAAACTTTGTCGAAATTTCTATAAAAATCTCTATATATTATGATTATTTGCTTCTGAAGTTTTAATTTATATCATCGCCTTCTGCGCCACCTCATCAGGGTCACGGGAATGACGACGGCAACGATGACGAGGACTACCTGGATCTTTTAGTGATTAATGTTTTATTTTATTGTTTCATTGTATTTATTTGATTTATTGTACTTTTAATTTACTTGAACATTTTATTATTTATTTTAAATAATAAGTTTCTATTATTTATAAATTGATCATTAATTGTGTGAAAAATAAATTTAAATAAAAAATTAAAATTGGCCATTTATTTTAAAAAAATTAAAAAAATTGGCATTATCGTTGAATTTACCGAGGGAATAATCCGACGATAATAGCACGAAAAACAACATATTGTGGCGCTAACATTATCCTTAGAAAAATCTGCCAGTAATCAAACAGTTTTTTGAACAGGTAATCTGTCGGAGAATCCGACGGTAATTATCATTGGAAGAAAAAATTCTAATGGTAAACATTTACTGGTGAGATTTATACTGTCTGATTCCTTCTGACGATAATTCAATTTCCGTCAAATTTTGTTCATTTTTCAATGAAAAATACGAAGGTACTCAACGTTTTTCTTGTGGTGATATATCAAATACTTTCAGCAATTCAAACCTACAGCCCTAAATCTACTAAAGCTAGAATCAACTATCATGAATCACTAATCACGATATATCAAACATTTCTGCAGTTCAAACCTACAATCATATATCCAAAAGAACTAGAATCAATAATCAAGAATCACTAATCATGAGTTATCAAATACTTTCAGTATATAAAAGACTTAAAGTAGTACTTATGCCGTTCTGCCATCAGGCCAAATCGTCATCCGTTCAACGGGAGATGGTGGAGGGCATTAGCTGGCTGGCTTCTTAAGAGCGTTCCAGCGCCGCGGTGTCCATCGTCAGAGGCAGCGTCACCAAGATAGTGGGCTGCTGAGCGGATAGAGGCAGCGTCGCTGCCGTAGATGCAGGAACATAGTTGGAGTTAGAGACCATGATGAACAGCTGGTCCGATGCACTCGCAACCTGTGACGTCACCGGGGTAGTCGGAGGAGAGAAAAAAGATCCAAAATTTCTAGGGATTCTGTCAGAAATCCTCCCTCTACCACGACCACTAGGCTGATCCACAACACCTCTATCTGTCATCATGTCTGCAAAGAGCATATCAATTAAAAATATGCTAAAGATATTCACACCATCATTCAAAATAAACTATGTTAAACTTAGTTAAATAAATATATTATCCGTTGAAATCAAATAAAACAAAAGAGGTAAGTGCACATTCCAACTTCACAAATATTTAGCAATACATATTACTACATGTATAATTTTGTCCGTATGCAAATAAAAGTCATCAATAAATCATTTAAAATAATCTCATATTTATTTTTTTAATTTATTGTCATTTCCACTCTTAAAATATATTGAAAATTAATGTGACTTATTATCGGAGTCTCTAATAAAAAATCAAACAAAATCAGCAATAATAAAAAATTCAGAACAAATCAACCTTATAAATTATAATAACTAGTTTAGAACAAATCAACAGTAATCAAAACATGTTTTAATTATAATCAAAATAAATCAGAGCTAAATAAGGAACACAAATCAGAACATGTTCCAATTAAAATTGAAACTAAACAAGTTTAGTATCCTAAATTTAGAATTTTAGAAAATCCTAAGTTCAAAACAAGTTCAGTATCCTAAGTTCAGAACTAAATAAGGAACAGAACTTAACATGTTCTAATTAAAATTAAAACTAAACAAGTTCAGTACCCTAAATTTAAAATTTTAGAAAACTCTAAGTTCAAAACAAGTTTAGTACCCTAAGTTCAGAATTAAATAAGGAACACAAATCAAAACATGTTCTAATTAAAATTGAAATTAAATAAGTTCAGTACCCTTAATTCAGAATTTTAGAAAATCCTAAGTTCAAAACAAGTTCAGTACCCTAAATTTAAAACAAAATAATCAATAATAATAAAAAATCTCAAAACAAGAATTAAACCTTATAAATTATATCAACTAATCAGAATTTCAGAAAACCTTAACTCTAGAAGCATTACCTAAAGAAGAGCACTAGAGCTGAGAAGAAGAAGCGGCATAGATGGCAGCGGCATAGCAGCGGTAGTAGCGACATAGACAGCAGCAGAAGCAGTGGCGTTGGTGGCAACGACAGCAGCAATAGTAGCTCGTTCAGAATCCAATAGCTACAACACTAATGACGAAAACGACAAGGAGTGACTCCCGGAGAAGAAAGGGCTGCCAGAGAAATGAGAGGGATAGAGAGAGAGTGGGAGACGAGAGAGTTAGAGAGAGAGAAAGACAAATTCAAATGAGGGAGAAGAGTGTTCGCGCTTCAAATTTATGGCACAGTTACCGTCGGTTTTACAATCAGAAAAATCCGACGGTAATATATTGTGGGTTGCCAAAAGGAAGTATTTCACTAAGTGGGTTTACCATTGAATTTTTTTGCCGGTAAATCCAACCCCTAAAGGACGCGCTATTTTTTTTCCTCCAATAATTATCGGTAATTTTACTGTCGGAATTGTAAATTCGTCGGAAATAATTTGACCTAACAAATTTTATGCTTAATTTGTCGGTAAATTACGATGCTAAATTCGACAATAAATCTGACAATACTCAACATTTTTTTATTGTAATTTGTTTCAGGATAATGTCTATTTAATAAACTCTGTTAACTGGTATCCTCTCTTGTTGATGTCGATTGATCATATTAGACTCCTCCTAACTTTAGCCTTACTTTGGCTAAGTAGACATCATTTCCTAGGTGGTTCATTTTATATATTTTTCTCCTTGGATTTTTCAGCTCATCGTCTTTCTTTCATAAGCTTATGCAGGTTAATTGTCTATGGGTTTAGTTCAAGTTCCGATAGTAACACTACATACCAAAAAACATAAGTTACAAGAAACCTAAATGCTTATGAATAGTGGCACCCTAAGAAAGCTAAGTCCAAAAAATAAGAGTCTCCGAAGGTATTGCCTCCAAAGAAACAAGAAGCACTAGATGACCCATAAGTTGGGACATGAAACGAACAAATAAAATAAGAAGCAAGCATGCAAATGGTGTAACTACAAAATCCAGGTTTGTGGCAACAAGAAACAAAAAAAAAGAGAGAAAGAAGAACCAACTAAATGAATAAGGGTGTTGAAGAGATGATGGAAAAGATGGAGACGGTCAACTTTCAGGTGCTGCAAACTAAGACATCGTGATGGGATGGAAAGTGGAGCAGAGAATGAGAAGAAGGGACGGTTAAAAGGTGACAAAAAAGAATCAAATGAATAGTTATGGAAAGCAAACAGTTTTTAAACTATCCTATACGTTAAAAATTTGAAATGCTAGGGACAAAAGGGTAATTCGAGGATATGCAAAGCTATCATTGCCTCACCGTTTTCGCACCCAACCCATCATTCATTCTGCACACAAATAATTTGATTCGGAGATCTAGGTAGTTTGGAACTTGATACCCTAGAACTCCGAATTCGATGTTTTAACCTTTAATCTGAGTTGGGAGCATGTCCTAGAATACAAAAAATTAGATTCATAAGTATCTAAAAGTCTCAAAAATCCAGGTTGTTGCAAATTTGTAGGCGATTTACATCCATTCTCACTATTTGTCCAAGATGCATACTGAAAGATGAATCAATTTTTTATGTCTTGTTCCAATGCCCTCTGTCTTCAATAATCTAGAGTCTAAATTTAATAACCCCTGACCTATGGCAGAGAGAAGAGTAGACTTTCATCCATTGGTGGCAACGAGCCTTATCTTGGACAGCGGCTCAAATCGAAGGTAGACAAAAGATCCTCTTCATTACAGCGCTATGTTGGAACACTTGAAAAGCGAGAAATAAGTGTGTCTTTGAGAAGATAATAATCCCAGCGCCTGAGATAGTGCAAGAAGCCAGCAGTCTAGTGCGTGAACTCAATAGCCATACCCGATAAATGCTACTAATCTCTCTTTATTCTTATTTTACTCTTTCTCAAGTTTTTTTGTCTTTCAATCACATTTAGTAATAATTGAGAATACATATAGCTTCTTTTGTACTTCTTTATGAAAACAATTTTATTTTATTATAATAAAATAATATTTATCTTTTGAAAAAAAATCCAGTTTAATTTGTTGATTGGGAGTTGTCTCGATTTCGAAATAAGATTATAAAAAAAATAATAGCTCCTCATCAATAATAGTCATTCTTTTATTAAAGAGAACATTACAATATTAATTATATATATATATATATATATATTATAAAATGAGACTTAAAATATAAAAAAAAAGAATATTACCTCATGAAAAGATAATTTTATGATAAGAAAAATTCTCAATATCTTATCAATTATACTTAAAAAAAAAATCTCATAATCTCATAATCACGTATCACGTCATCAGGGACGAAGCCATATATTGGTAAAGGGGGCAATGACCCCCTAATTTTTTTTACATGTAAATGATATATAAATTTTAATTTAATCCCCTTAAAATTTTATTTTAATTTTATTTTATTATATAAATATTTTTTGTCCTCTCTTATATTTTGTCTAGCTCTATTCCTGCACGTCATAATTTTGAGAAATATGCACTATTCTAAAAAAAAAAAGTATAGATACACAAGTAATTAATAATTATTAATTTTATAATTTTAAAAAATAAAATTTAAATAACAATTAATTAATGTGATTTATAACTCACTCCAATTATGAGAATAGCAAATTCAAAACATTCAAAACTCGAAATAAGAAGAACATGACAACTTTACGTCTCTAACCAATCTTTTTATAGTTTGTTCATTTCTTATATCGTAATGCCAAAATTAAAATATTTTTGAACACATACCATATTTGAGTTAAACACCAATTTAAGCGTCGTAAACCCCTCAATTATTTTGTCTTGTGTAAGCAATTAATTATCTATCGGGAGATTTTATGATGCTGAGGTTTTAAACCTGCTATGAGGCCAATATATTGGCCATTGGTACAATGCCTCGGCCACACTGAGGTTAATAGGGGGTAATGGATTTGTGTTGTGGTTTCGTTGCTTCCGTTTTGATTGTTTGATGGAGAATGATTAAATATAAGTTAATCACAAATTATGAATTGTTGGATAATGGACTGAAAGTTGATGGCTCATGTGAA
Source organism: Arachis hypogaea (assembly GCF_003086295.3). Taxonomy (NCBI): domain Eukaryota; kingdom Viridiplantae; phylum Streptophyta; class Magnoliopsida; order Fabales; family Fabaceae; genus Arachis; species Arachis hypogaea. The sequence continues at coordinate 109,387,108 of NC_092040.1, forward strand.
GTTGGCCAAGGATAATAAAAAATAAAAAATAGGCCCAAAAAATCACCAAAATGACTAGCTGAAAATCAAAGTGCATGAATTAACCCATTTTTTTTCAAAAAATAATTAGAAAAAAGGCTCTCTTAAAAAGCGAAAAGGAGAAAAATAATACTTTTTTATTTATAAAACGTACAATTTTTTATTGTAAGAGTTAAATAATCTATTTAATTAAAATACTCATTTATAATTGTTTTTACATATAAATTAGTCATAATTATATTAATATTTTAAAAATAGAAATAATAATACATAATATATACTTATTATTATTGTAACAATTTTTATTTATCTTTAATATTTTAACTTGTTATAAAATATTTAATTCAAACTTTTTTTATATATTTTATCATTAATAAAATATTAAAATTTCTTACGTCAATACTAATATATATATTATATTATTAATATTATTATAGTAGTAAAATTAATAACATGAAATACATTTATTATTATATATTTTATTTATTTTTTTATTTTATCATTAATTATGAAATATATAAAAAATTTAAATTTAATTTTTTTTGTAACAAATTAAAATATTAAAAATAATTTCTATTTATTATATTAATAATAAATATATATTTTATATTTTTATTACTAATATATAATTATAATAATAATTATTAAAAGTATTGTAGTCAAATAGATTAAAGTATATGTTATTTAACTCTTGTATATAAAAAAGTGTACATTTTAAAAATAAAATAGAGAAGAATGTAATTTAAACATCTTGCAGATAAATTTTTTTCTCATAAATTAATAAATAAAATAACTTCATTTATTATTTAATTCTAAGATATATTTTTAATAAATTCTATACATTAGTTAATCATGCTAAATAATAAAGCAGTTAGTTATAATCTAATTCTAAAGATATTTAAATTATTTTTTATTTCCTAAAGATATTTATATAATCCTAATCCTACAAAATCATATCACAAAGCACATTCAATTTTACATATTTATCTTCTAATTCTAATTCTAATACTATTACCATGAACGTGTGTTACTGTGTTCCCTTATTTTTCTTTTTTTTTTTCTATTCATTTGGGTCACTACAATTCCAGCGCTTCCTTTGTTCCTCTATAGAATTTTGTGATTCATTTCTACAAAAAAAAAATGACAATCTTATGGTGCCTTTTGTTTGGTACTTAATTTTTGTCTAAATTATTTTTTATAGTAATTTTAAAATATTTAAAACTTTAATTTTTATACTTTTAAATTTAAAATTAATTATTTTACCTATTTTAATAATTAGACAACACTTTTTAAACACGATAGCAAACACCAAAAAGAATATCACCCTTATAACTTCCTTATTTTTGGCCTGAATTATCCAATGGATCAGGACCTCCATTTGCATCACGATTTTTTTTATTCAAAAAAAATTATATTATGTATATATTAAAATTAGCGACTAACCATGATCCTACCAAACGAGACTTGTTGCGCTACGTACGGACGCTACCTGTTCCTCCACGCGTGTCCACTATCTGTAACACAAAATGACAATATTTAATGCCGACAAATGAAATAAGCACGAGCGAATTTCCTTATCCATATATCAATCTAACTCATCCATCGTTGGTGACAAGTTATGACAGTACGACACAACATTTTAAAAAAAATATCTAGTGCCAATTTATAATTTTATATGGATGCCAGTCCCACATATATCTTTACCAGATTTATTTAGGCAGAACGTTGGTCCAATAATCAGCAGCAAATTTTATTGCCTTCATCCGTTTGGCCGTTTCTCAGTTGCAACTTCTTCACTTCAAAAGTATACGCTCTTAGTTGCTATCAGAAAAGGTAAAATTATTTCATTTATAATATCAATCGATCTTTTCTTCTGTTGAATCGAATCTTTTCTGATCAAGCTAGCTAATAGGTGCATAAATTAAAGAAAAAAATAATGTCCAAGATTGGGAGCTCTCTATTAGTGCCTTCTGTTCAGGAGCTAGCAAAGCAATCCATCACCCAAGTTCCTGATCGCTATCTTGTTCCAAAACAAGACACTCTTATAATACCTAAGACATCTTCTTTTCTACAAGTCCCTATCATCGACTTAAACAAGCTGCTATCTGAAGATGCATTTGAGCTTCACAAGTTGGACCACGCATGCAAAGAATGGAGATTTTTCCAGGTTCCAAATTTAATTTCACTAGGTTAAAGACCTTTTGCTAACTGATTTTTTAAGAATTTGGGTGTAATTATTAGTAGAGAAAAGAATAAATCGATTCTGACTTTTTAATTCGTGGACATTTAAGTTTTTGAGAATTTAAAAATATATTTAAGTTCTTAACCTTTTTAAAATTTGGACATATTGATTTTTAAGTTTAATTTGTCCAATTTTAAAATTACTTTTACATGTGCATCCATATCAACTAGATTAGTATAACGGGAGTCATATTTAATTTTTTCATTAAGTTTGACATATCCAAATAAACATGAGGGATTAATATATCTATATTTTAAAAATGTTAAAAATTTAAAGATATTTTTAAATTTTAAAAAATTTAAATATCTAAAAATTAAAAGATCAGAGGCTTATTTGTCTTTTCTTCTTATTAGTATAGTAGAAATTTTAACTATAAAAATATAAAATACATTAGAAACATTTAGAATACAAAAATAAACGAACACTATCTCAGCATGACTATAATGGCCTAAAAGAAGAGATGTGATCAGTTTCAATCATGCAAGTGCTTTTGAGTTTAATTATTATTACAGGTACTACAGTAACAAATCACGTCATTTAAAACTGTGGCATGACCTAATTTTATTAAAGAAATAACTAAGTGTTGTAAATAATAAATTAGATAGATATTTGATTATTGCAAGGAAGCCTTTCAATGAATCATCAATTTTTTTGGGTAAATGTTACCAACTTAAAGGCAGTTTACTAAGAAAATAATTATACTGTTGATGACATATAACAATATTTTATTTATGAAAAATAATCATATAATAACTAGTTAATATTACAAATAGCTAGATCGATATGTTTTGCATATATACTTTGACTTTACAATATTTATTTTCTTCATATAGTGTAGCTTAAATTTAAAATTTTAAGATAAATATTATGCGTATATATTAACTTTTCTTAATCAGGGGTCTTGGATTAAAGATTTGGAAGTGAAACAAAATTAAAAGAGTATTAAATTTAGTACTTCACATAAAATACATACCTAATTCCCTAAAAATAAAAATATGATAAGTTGTGATTATGGTTGGTGAGACATATTATTGCTTTATAAATTTTATAATGCCATAATTAACTGCAGTTGATTAATCATGGAGTCGACCCTTCGTTGATTGAAAGTGTGAAGTTAGGCTTTCAAGACTTCTTCAATCTTCCAATAGAAGAGAAAAAGAAATTATGGCAAAAACCTGGCGACATAGAAGGGTTTGGTCAATTGTTTGTGGTGTCTGAGAAACAAAAATTAGAATGGGCAGATCTTTTCATCATTAACACACTTCCATCGTATGCAAGGGATCTCAACTTGTTTCTCAATATTCCTCAACCATTCAGGTCTTACTTTTCTTTGCAAGTGTTTGCTACGGCACATTTTTTATTGTGCTTATTTGGGTGAGCTTCTAAGAAAAAATCTTTTTTCGAGTTATCTTTTTTTAAAAGATCTTATAGAGAAGTAAAAGTAATTTTATGTTTGGATATCTCATGTAAAAATGTCTTTTTATCTATCAATTATGTTTGGGTATAACAATATAAAAGTACTTTTTTGTTTATTTATTACATGAAAAAGCATCTTTTTTTTAAAGAAAAAATATCTTTTAAAAAAATATAAATTACACATTCTCAAAAAAAATCTTTTTTTTTTTTATTTTACTAGTGATTTTACTTTTACTACTAGAAATTTGCCAAATACGTTAAAAAATAAAAAAAGATCTTTTTTTATTGAAAAAAAATCTTTTTTTAACAAAATAATAGCGCCCAAACATGCACTATATATATATATATATATATATATATATATATATATATATATATATATATATTAATTTTTAACACTAAAATACGGGTGAAGGACTTAAAAGTTAAAACTGAATTGATAAATGTAGGTTTTATATGTCTTGAAAAAGAGAATTTGAATCAAGACATTTTTACTATATCAATAGCCAATATTACCAAAATAAAGACAAATAAACTCAAACTGATTCAACCCCAGGACTAACGAAGCTACAATTTCCAAACTTCACAAATCAAAATGCCAAGAACAAATATTATATTTATCACTATGAAGAAGATGAAAGAATAGTAGTGTTTGTGATTAAACGTATGAATGATATTAAGCTTGTTATTGTACCAGTACATTGAGAGAGAATTATGGTATTTATACACTAATAGCCTGAGAGAATAGAGAGAGAAAGGTAACAGAATTTGGAGGAAAAATAACTAACTCTCCCTCTGTTTCCCATATCTCTACCCTTTATCACTTTGTACACTTTTCATAAACCCCTCTTCATTCTTAGGGGAAGATTAGGACTGACCCTAAGTTTGTCTTGAAGGATGTTGAACATATTGAATGATTAAGGTTTAGTTAAGGCATATCGATTTGGTCTCTTGCCGGGATATGCACCACCTAGAGTTGTCGACTGTTTACCATTTATAGACTAAGAGATTGAAACTCGCTCAAAGTGCCAAATTGAACTGAAGCTAATAAAGCTCGATACTCTGCCTTTGTACCGCTATGACTCACTTTGGTTTGCTTGTGACATTTCCACAAAATCAAGTTACTCCCCATATACACATAGTAGCTAGTAATGAAGCGACGATCATTTGGATCACTTGTCCAATCTACATCAGCAAAACCAGATAATCTAAAGTTAGTGCGTTTAGAAAATGTAATTCCATGATGCCAACCAAGTACCTTAGGATATGCTTTACAACCTTCCAATGATTTAAAGTAAGATCCTGTATGAATTGAGAAACTCTGTCTGGTTGTGTCATAACAAACTTTTGTTGAGATAGATGAATGCCTCCATTGTCGAGATAAGTTTCCTCTAGACATAAGAAAAAAGTTGAATCTTCCTAAGTAGATAATCCAGCACACAAGCCCTCAGCATATTTTCTAGGGTTTGTATCATCCTCTCCAATTGACCATCGATTTAAGAATGGTACGCAGTGCTTAAGCTCAATTGAGTTTCGAATACTCTCTGAAAAGTTTCTCAAAATCTCGAAATGAAACGAGGATCTCTGTCAGAAACTATGGTGTTAGGGACACCATGCAACCTTACAATCTCCTTAATGTACAAGCGTAGCAGCTCCTCCAAAGTATAATTCATTCGGACGGGCAAGAAGTGAGTTGACTTCGTTAACCGATTCACAATCACCCAAACTGTATCAAATCCTGCCCAAATCTTCGACAATCCAAACACAAAGTCCATTACGACGCTTTCCCATTTTCATTGCGGAATTTCCAAAGGTTGCTGATACGGAATTGACAAATAATTCACTATTATGTAGAACTACTGGCAAGTGCACCGGATCGTATCAAATAATAAAATTCACGGTGAGTGAGTGTCGATCCCACGAGGATTAAAGAATTAAGCAAATAATGATTGATTGAGAAATCTGGTTAGACAATTCATAGTTTGATGATGGACAAGTAATGAAATAAGCATGAAATGTAAAATGACTTGAAGGAAAAGTAATCAAAAGCTGTAAATGACTTTGAATGTAAAAAGCAGAAAGTAAATGATTGAAAAGATAGATTGCTGGAAATTAAAAGACTAGAAAGTAAAAATGACAAAATATAAAAGCTGAAAATCTAAATTGGAGGAATAGTAAATTGCAAGATTATAAACACAACAATGTAAAAGAGCATTAAGTAAATGAAAGCAAAGAAGGGGAATTAAGAGGATGAGAGGGGGATCTTGGGGTTTAGAGATATTGAATTCTCTTAATCAAAATGGGTTTCATCTCTACTTCAATCATTTAATTCTTGATCTCTTGGCAAATCATAAGTAATCAAACTCCAATCTCTTGGTGATTTGATTTCTTTTAACTTGATGAATTGCCAATTTTTTGATCTAATTGATCATGAGAAGAGCTGAAGGTTGGTCTCTAATTTAGAGCCACAAAATTTCATGAAATCATAGATTGATTATATGCCACATATCAATCTCAAATCCAAATTCACATCAATTGTGAAGAAGAACTTCAAACATTAATTCTATGATTCCTTTCTCAATTCCTCATAGAATTCAGTTAGATTCAATTTCTTTCTCAAGATAATTGAATCATTGCGATAAATAACGAATATTCTCCCTAAAGAAGTAATAAAAGAATAATTAAAGATAAAAATAAAATTACTATTGATCCATCAAATTATAATAGAGCTCTTAACCCCAATGACTGAGAATTAGCCACTCATGACTTTCAGAGAAGAATCAAAAGTGAAAAATACAAAAAAAGAGTGCAAAATGGGGTTATATACTACTCTCAACTCCCAAAATGCCACTCCAGATCCAATTCAAATCACTACAATTACAATTCTATCCAACTTATGGTCCTCTTGCTTGTAGTCGAGTCTTCTTTCTTCAAAGATTGTGAGCCCAAGATGGTAAATTGCCTTGAGATTGAATGGCGTGTCATGCAAGTGCCACTTTGGTGGCACACCAAATATTGAAGGTTTTGTGAAGGTAGTTCAGCGTGCCACGCCCTTGGCATGCCCATTATGTAATTGTTCCAAGTTGTGAGGGTGTGTGGTGGTTGACACGTCAACCACACGCCATAGTGCACGCCAAGGGTGGTATTATGCTCCCTGGGAAGTTGGCCCAGCGTGCCACTTCTGAGACACGCCAGCTCCCATGCCCACTTGGAGAAGAATGAAGCTTTGAGGGCGTGTCTCTCTTCCCACACCAGAGACACGCCCTTGCCACACCAACTTTTGCTCTTTGAGGCATCTTTTGGGAAGTTGGCCCAGCGTGCCACTTCCTAGGCACACCCATGACACGCCAAGGGCTGAAGCTTGAGGGCGTGTGGTTTTGGCACGCCAACCACATGCCAAAGACACGCCAATGAAGCGCCAATGCCACACCAACTTCTGAGCTTGGGGGCGTGTGATTTTGGCACGCCAACCACACGCTAGGGACATGCCAATGAAGCGCCAATGCCACGCCACTTTTTGCTATCAATCTACTGTGACTTAAGTATTATAGGCCACATAGTGAGGATATTATAGTAAAAGGTGGAGTGATGTTCCTAAGATTAGAATGGAGCTATTATAAAAGTCTTACTCTCCTTCATCGTAATAACTAATTTTTTAATTCTTCCAAAATTTATAACTATTTACATTTTCAAAAAAAATAAGAATTTTGAGATCAAATATATCAAGTACTCTTATTTGAATGGGGCAATGAAGGTGTTCCATGCGGTTGCTTCACTATATTAGAAAATATGAGGCATACACTTACTTTTGGGACTATAACTCTATTATGTAACCCTAATTTCTATTTTAACTCATCATTAAATTAATTCATAATAACCAGGCCATATGATATCTAGACATATATAATAAGTCCATACTTAACGAGATGGCTTAAACTACATAAATTTTCATATTATTAATTTCATATCAGTCATCAAACTATATGGTATTTCATAATATGTAATTATAAATAACCAGATAAATTTTCAGCATGTGCTTTGTATCTATTGTTGTATTTGTGTCTTTCTACTTTTATGGTGTATGAAAAATTGCCCATTAATAATTTTTTTTTGTAGAACTCATCAAATGAAGTAAAGTATTCATCATTATAAAATCACATTATGTGATAATAAATGCAACTAGGAAACTCTAACATCTCTTGTATCAATGCAGAGACAATCTTGATAGTTATTCCTTGCAACTCGGAAAACTTTTCATGGCAATCATTGGGCATATGGAAATGGCTCTCAAAACTAAACCAAATGAATTGTTAAAACTATTTGAAGATGTAAGTCAATCAATGAGATTGAATTATTATCCTCCATGTCCCCAACCAGAAAATGTAATTGGACTGAAGCCTCATTCTGATGCTGGTTCCCTTACCATCCTTCTCCAAGCAAATGAAGTAGATGGCCTTCAAATAAGAAAAGATGGAATGTGGATGCCTATTACACCGGTCTCTAATGCATTCATTATTAATGTTGGAGACATATTGGAGGTAATTTGAAAAAAATATTTTTTTTTCTCATGGTAAGCTACATGAAGAACAACAAATAACATATTATAAGAAAATAATCACAACATAAAAGTTAATGTGCACTAAAGATTTGGAGAAAATTAACAACAATAAGTCATAAAAATAGATAGAATAACTTTATCAATTTAGAGAGTGGATCACAAGCTTAAAAGTGTCTCTTTTTGGTTTAAATTGAAACAAATAACTTGAATCCATAGAATATATATATATCTTTAGTCATTGTCACCTAGCCATCAACAATTGTAGTCTATGTGTGACATGTTTTTATTTTATATCAATCAACTCGAATCAACTCGATCCAACATGAATACCTAAGGACACTAGTGAATGTTTAATTGTTTATATATTAGTGAAATCCTTAAAATCTTTCAACATACTCGACACTGATCATTTTAAAGTTAACAAAAATATTATATTTGCACTTTTTGGAATCTCAAAAGTGTCTTATTAGTACACTATGTAACACTTTTTATTTTTATTATTGTGATTATGGTAGTGTTTTTAAATAATATGGAGAGTTGGTGTGTGTTTTTTTTTGTATAGATGATCACAAATCTGACCCTCAAATTTGTGGTTTTAATTTTTTTTTTAATTTACAAATCAGACCCTTAGATTTGTACTTTAACATTAAAAATTTTTTGAAACATGTAAATCAGACCTTCCGATTTGAGGTATTTTGATTTTTTTTTGTTTTTTCTCAAAACTTACCCTTCGTTTTCTATCTCTACCTAAAACTGAGGCTCAGTTTTCTACCATTACCCAAATTTGAGCATCCGATTTGTAGTTTTTAATTTAAAAAAAATAATTATCTCCATATCCATAAAAAATACACCAACTCTCCATTACCAAAAAAATTAGCCCACTATGTAAACCTTTAAAATATTTTTCTTTGAGAAATTTTTTTGTCTTCTCTAATTATGATTTTATTGCAGATACTGACCAATGGAATTTATCGGAGCATTGAACACCGTGTGACAATTAACTCACAGAAAGAAAGAATTTCCATTGCTGCATTTCACAAACCTCAAATGAACAAAATTATAAGCCCAATAGAAAGTTTGGTTATCTCCGAAAGACCTGCATTGTTTAGGGGAATCAGCGTAGCAGATTACTACAAAAAATACTTCTCACGCCAGCTCCAAGAAAAATCAGTACTCAATGATGTCAGAATCAAAAGTAATAATTGTGTTCACAAGATTTTATAGGATAGAATAAGAACAAAATAATTAATAATCATCATGTTCATCAATAACCAGCAGTAAGTATAGGCTCATTTGTTCAAGACTTTGGGTCGAAGACATGATATATATATATATATATATATATATATATATATATATATATATATATATATATATATATATATATATATATATATATATATATATATATATATATATACGGCAAATGTATTAAGTAATAAATAACAAATTTGTGTCATGAATTTGAAATAACTTGAACTAGCTACTTGGCTTATTTCTATATATATATACGGCAAATGTATTAAGTAATAAATAACAAATTTGTGTCATGAATTTGAAATAACTTGAACTAGCTACTTGGCTTATTTGTGCTAGAAAAACGTTGTGTAATATATATGTACTTTTATTTAAGAAAAAAGAAAGAAAAAAAATCATGGATATAGAAAAAAGTGCCTATTTTTATTTTCATATAATCTATCGAAGTCTTTCAAAGAATTTATGAAGTAGTTAGCTACTTCACTTGTCATATTAGGTGACAAAGTGAGAATTAAGCTTTAAATCTTTGCCACTTAAGAATTTTAAGACACAAAAAAGGATTCTAAAATACCTCAACTGAAATAACTTGTTTTCTACTAATGTTTAAGTTGTTTTTCTTCATCAATTATATATTTATTTATTTTTACATGTGAATTTTATTCAAAAACAACTAGCATTTAATTTAGGCCTCATGATACTGAATCGATGTATTTAAAGTAGTACAAACAGAAATGTTTGATTTAAGCATGTTTATTTTTTATTGAAAATAATAATCGACTATGTTATGTTACCTTTATAGCTAACTTTATATATAGCTAAGAGATTAAGTTATATTTTTAAGAATAATTGAATAATTTAACTATTCAATTTAAGTTTAATAGCAAACAAGGATACTTTAATTTAAAAATTTTTATTTAATCGATTTCTTTATAATTTAAAAATTTTATTATTTCTCTTATGCTCAATTTATAAAACATTAGAAGAAGTGTTATTTAAGTCATTTATTACAAATTAAAATCATATATAAGACTTGCCACTAAGCCTTGCCAGTTTCCTGTTGTGCTGGTCCTGCCATTTAGTTGCCATTTAGTTGCTCTATTTCTATTTTGCTTTTCTTGACTACGTGTGCCTTTGGATTTTTCTTGTGTTACTGTTCTTATGTTATAAACATTATCTATTAGAGTGAACTTTTATTTTGTTGATATATTTATATTTATTTTCACTTACGATTTAATAAAGCATATAATGTTAAGTTTATGTGCATAATTTATATATGCTGACACTGTTTTCAATGTTCTACCCTCTTTCTACTTCTAATGCTTTGTGATAAATTGAAATATATATATATATATATAATTGTTAACTTTTTATAAATATTTTAAATTAACGAGTCATATTTACGTTTTATCTTACAATTCTACGAATTATGATTCTACACTAGTTTTCTGAGTCGAAATAAAAGTGACGAGTTCACTATCTTACTTACAAGACCTTAGATAAGCATTCAAAAGTAATGAATATCTCTTGGTTCCAAAATGTGAATATGTATCAATTCAAACTATTTGAAAACAAACTTTTCTCATTTTACTACAACAAGTATAAAGCGTTACTTCATTTATGTTAAAAGCATTGTACAAAAGAAAATGGATGTGTACATCTTGCATTATTTTAAGGAATCAAGCACATAGTGAAAGAAGAAAATGTTTCTAACATTATTAAGACACTTTCTCACATTATATATACAAGTTAAGGGACCCTAAAAAAATGAATGTATTACTTAATATTTTCTACAAGTGTTCATTATAAGTTATTTAATTTTTATTTTTTTTATTTTTTTCATTTTTCTATATAAGCTACTTACCTTAGAGTAATCTAAGTTATTCTTTTTATATCTCATACCAGACTAATAAACACATATTTGAGTAGTTCCTACATTCTGTATTTTATTGGAACAAGGATCTCATATCTTGCTGTATATGTATCTCATACGTGTAACATTCTTATTTTTAACACCTTGTGATCGTACTAAAAGTTCAGGCATTACTTATCTCTAATCCGTTAATTTCAAATTATAATTATTTAATATTGAGCCTTCGTGAATATAAACGAAATCCTTAGTTAATAAAATGAAATGTCTTCACTTTAATTCACTTAATCACATAATTATATCCACATAAAAATAAATACAAACTTGTTCAAAATTTCTCAACTACAAGTCCCGCCTTTCTAAAATCTCAAAATGACAATTGATGAGGTGTAAAATATCAATTAAACAAACACACAGAAAATACAGCATATATATAGCTTGTAGATCGGTCGCAGCTTTGCGCCAAAGCTTCCTAAACCTGTCATTGAAAGAGAAATTCTGTAGGGGTGAGAACATTGTCCTCGCAAGTTCTCAGCAGGGAAGAAAATACCAACAAAGCAAGAAAATACTTGCAAATAGAATTCATTTCATTATAAAAAAAATTATCCTTAAAATAACCTTTTGGAAAGCTTTGTGAAAAAACCTACTTTAAAAAAAATCATAAAAAACTCCTTTAGTTTACAAATCAGTAAGATGAGTGATTTAAAGAAATAAATAGGACCAAAGGCGTGCCTAAAAGCTTCTTACCCAACTTACATTGCTCACTTCTATCCAACCGATACATAAAATAGAATAATAAGGCAACACCTAGTCCATCGTGCCTCAACCTTCATTACCACATACCAGAAACCACCCTCATCACGCCTCCACCAAAGAGGGTCTCTCAGATAAACATACACATACAAGGCAAACAAAAAATACACAGGCAAGATTTAGGTACAGCAAGTAAAACAAGTAGCAGATAAACATGGCTAAGCAATTGAGCAAACCAAAACAAAAGCACACTCAATCAAAACATACAAATACATATGATGCATGTATGTCCTATGACTGATGAGTCTCATCTATCGGTTATATAGCCAACCTGACACGTCGTGGTAGCTAACCATTGGATAGTCCCTCTGCGCGCATCCCCAAACTCAAAAAATAATATTCATGGAATCAAACTCCAAGCTCAAATATAATATTCCATGGGAAAAATCCCAAGCTCAAATTAATATATATGTATATATATACATGCCCATGGGGAACCCGGAGAGTTAAAGTACCCGGTCACATCTTGCAACAGAAGGTAAACAGAATATCGAGTCTCAACCTGGAGCAAGTGGTGGTAAGCCACTGCGTCTAGACAGGAAAATTCGTGTCTCAGATAATACAAATAAATAAGCCATATGAATATTTCAATCATAATTCATCAATATCCACATCATTCTCAATCATGTCTCTTTCATCACAAATCATGTCATTAATAATATAACCATCATCATCAACCTCTTTCGTCAGTCTCTTTCTTCGCAAACACTCTCGACTGGCCTATCTTCGACGACGGAAAGGCTCTAGGGGCAACGGAGGTGAGCAGCAATGACCCACAACAGTGACTGTGAGGAGGCTTGCGGCTTCACACGGCAACGACGTGCACGGCACTGATGGCGAGACAGTGTCATCATCCTCCCTCCTCAACGTTGCGGTTCCCTTTGCGTCTCCCTCTCTCATTCACTGGTGACACGACGGTGCGGGGTCAGTGATGCCCATCGGCGCCGTCCTCTCTCTTCCCCTGTCATCCTTCCTCTTCTGGTTCTCCGTTTCTCCCTCTCCTCTTTTCGTTCTTTCTTTGGTTTTCACATGCTGTTGAGTTTGGGGATGGGGGTAGGGTGAGTGGCGGTGAGTGTGGTTAAGGGTTAGGGTAAAATTTGGGTTTTGTTTAGTTAGGATTAGGGTTTGATTTAGGGATTTTGCGTTAAATTGGAGTTTGGTAATTTTAATAAAATTAGGGTATATTGTGTTAATTTGAAATCTAATTTAATCCCTTAAAATTACTTTAAAAATATTATTTAATTATCAATTTGCTAATTAATTTTTAATCAAGTATTCTAATTTAAAATTAAAGATAATATAATTAGTTTTCTTTGTTTATAAAAATTAAAGTGTTAAATTCTAAAATTTCATTTATTTAAACTCAATTATATAAAATTATTATTCTTTTACAACTGCTAAGTTTTATAATTTAGATATAGAAAATTATTCAATAATGATAAGATTAAGTTAAATTTTTAGTTTAATTATCAAAATTTGATTTAATTACTTTTAATAAAATAATTTCTAAAAATAAAGTCTTTAATGAATAAATAAATTGAAATGAACTCTTAATAAGATTTTTACGAAAATTCTGAATCTTACATTTTACTCACCTTATAAAAATTTTCGTCCTCGAAAATTAAAGTAATATACAAGATATTACATAGCTTTAATACTTTACTTTTGAATAGTTTAGAAAAGTAAGAAGTTTTGGCATATATATAAATTTTTATATAATGGATAAGCTATAAGAATTAGATATAAGAGAAGAGTGTGGTGTAAAGCAAAAGTTATAAGATAAGCTCAAAACAAAGAGGTTACATGGTGTCAACATCAAGGGCTTTAACATAGTTCACCATCACAATTTTCAACTGTACTTTCTCAAAGGATCATCCAAAATTTCTCAACCTTATCAATCATTTCGCAAACCCACAACCAATCACAAGCCTAATATCAATAAAACTCTTTCACGTAAAACAAAGCTCCACAATATTCTGTGGCATCGCACACTTACCAGCTTCACCTTCCGCACCCACTAACCGTGTCCGAAGAACTAATGTATCACTTGCTATATCTAAAGGTCACACATGACACTAAAACAATTCTTGAGTTTACTCAGAAAGACACAAGATTTTAGAAAGGAAGGACTCATAAGGACGTAAAAGAATGAATGAAATTGCAGGTAAACAAAGATGCACAAGTAATGAAGTTTGCCAAAAAGGAACAATTGGAAACTTCGAGGATAACCCTTGAATTCAAAGAAATCCGATAGAGTCAATAAGAAGAAAAATAGCGCATTAGTTTAAAACAGATTCAAGTTCAGTCGAAAGTATGAGATTTTATAGAAGAGAAATGATAAAAGCTAATAGTAACGCATCATAGCGAATCAAATTCAAATTATCACAAGGGTTTATAACTCGTGGAAGAATATGAGATCAGTAACTGTGTTGTAAGAGTCTTAACATAGTCGGAAGTGTAAGCAGATCAAGATATACGTAAGGTACAGATTGTGAAGCAAAGAAATTTAAATTAGATCTCAAGAAAAGAAAAAGGAATAACAACACATCAAATTGCACGACACGATTAGAACGCATAAGCCAATACTGCCTAATTAAAAGGAGCACTTAATATTTTCAAAGATTCAATGATCGGTGTCGTACCAAAATAATTTCAATATTATGTCAAAGAATACAGGATTCATGAAGAGAAGTATAATGACAAGGATAGACGTTCTGAAAGATTCAAACAATAATTTACAAATAAGAGACGGATGTATTGAGAGTTTAAAGAACTTCAATGGAGATAATGAGAGGAAAACTATGCATTTGTTAGAATTGAATTCAAGCTGAATCAAAGTACAAGATTCACAAGAAGAGAGTGACCAAAGTCAAGGACGTCGTTTGCAAAATTTCAAGAGAATATTTAGGAGCGCAATCGAATGAAATATCTACAAAGAATAGATAAACTTAAGAGGAAGATCATCTTACTTTGTAAAAAGAGAAGATATGAAATAACTTTTAAAGGAATTAACAAAAGTATAGATGTTTAGTTACTTCGAAACATATTCAGGTTGAAATAAGTTACGTGATGTTTGTAAAATGAAGGTTATTTAGAATAGAAATAAAATCTTTCTTCAAGAATATCAGAGTATGTTTAAGTATATAACCAAACAAAGATATGCATAAAATTGTAATAAGGTCGGAAGAAAAATCAAATTGTTTTACGTCAAAACTATTTCTAAGGTAAAGATAGAATATATGAAGTTTAAAAGATGAAATTTAATTGGGCTAAGGACCAAAAGTAATTTCTCAAAAAATCTCAAAAAGTACTTAAGTATTTAGTTAATTAGAAGTATGTAGTGAAACTTGCGGTAAAGTTGAAAGGAATTCAAATTTTGTTCAAGAAGGAGAAATTGAGGCAAGGTCTCAAATTACATAAGCTTTCAAAAATTCATATGAATAAGGGCATGCTAAATTCAAAACATCTTCATCAAATTTAAAGAATGGCTATGGATACAATCAAGCAAGAGAAGATGGACTTAAAATTTCTTCAAAGTTAATCCAAAAGTTCTTTAAAAAGGTTTAAAACCAAAATTCCAAGTGTATTCTTGAAATTGCAACCTTCTAAGGATATTCAAGAAGATTGAGAGATGCAAGGAAGGAAATTCATTCACATTTTGAGAAAAATTTAAATCAAGGAGTTTGAACAGAATTCACAAGGCATGATAAATCAAACAAGTTCTCAACTAATCCAAAGAAATACAAAACTTATAAAGAAGGACAACCCAATCAATAGCAATTTCTTAAAGATTTCAAAGACCTTTTTAATGCATCAAAAAATTTTAAAATTACATCAAAGAGTACATGAATCGAGAAGAGTTCAAATAGACAAAGACAGATGCCCCAAGGAATTTAAGTAAACATAAGCAGTAAGGATCAAACGAGAATGCACTTACAAGGGATAGGGTTGGAAAATAATCAAACTACTTTCTAAAAAAGAAATCTCAAACAAGGACTCCAAGGTACACCATGAAAGAATAAGTCACATGTCATCAACAAAATTTCAAGACACATAACATAATAACCTCGAGAAGTAACTCCTAATGTCCCCAAAGTGTTGGATATGCGTTACTTATTTCTTCTATTTCACCTATGATAACTCGTTAACTTTTTCGTAACATAAACCATCAACATTAAGTTGGCCAGACTTAACATCATCAGATATGCAATGGTAAGCTAACATCGTTAATCAATAGGCAGTCATGTGCATAAAGCTCTAATTCTTGTTATCCGGACAAGACCTACAACATGACAAACACTCAGAGTATGCAATGAAGCATAGTCAGTCCATTCCAAAGGCTCTAATAAGGATGAACTGCTCTAATACCATAATGTAATACCCTTACTTTTAACACCTCATAATCGTACTAAAAGTACTCCCAGTCTAAATCAGAAGTTACATCTCCCCTTTTTCCTCCACTCATCTCTCATGTATACATGTTGTCTTTCAATGCAAGTAACTCAAATGCTTTACAATGCTTCAAAGCTACCACTAACATTTGAAAGGTAGAGTTCTACCTAGTCTCAACATCCATATAAGGCAAGCCCTTATACTAAATTTTTTCTATTTCAACACACTTTTGAAACCTAGTTGCTTTAGATAAAAAGATCTGACATATTTTACTGTACTACAAATTCTCAAGACTGATTCATCAATCTCTTTCAACCCTTCTTTTATAATTAAGTTTAGAATATGTGCACAACACCTCATGTGAATAAATTTACCATTCAAAAGAATGCTATTCCAAGAACCTAATCGCTGCTTCAGATATTTAATTACAACATTATTAGACGATACATTATCAACTGTCACACTAAATACCTGATTCAAATTCCAGTTACTTAAATAAGATTCAAATGTCTCTCTTATGGTCTCTCCTAAATGACTTGTCACTTGGCAAAAATTAAGTATTTTTTATGTAATTTCCATTCCAAATTTACAAAGTGTGCTGTCAAACTCATATAAGTAAAATTTTGAATTGAAGTCCAAGTGTTAGTTGTTAGACATACTCTACTATAATTTGTCGAGAGAAAATCTTGCAACTTCATCTATTGTTTAGCATAAAAAGCTCCAACGTCACGTGCTAATGTAGTTCGTGAAAGAACTTTGAATCTTGTTTGTAGGGCATGCACAAATTTTTAGAATTTCAGGCTCTCAACAAAGCGAAATGGTAGCTCTTCCCCAATAAATATTTTTACAAGTTCCCTTCAAGCCTTCTTTTGGTCAAATTTGAGAGCAGTAGGTGAATTTAAAATACCATACTCATCTATAGTCGGTGTAGTTGTTTTTCTTTTTTGTTTGAATTATTGTTAGGATTTTGTTTACATCTTCTCAAATGACTACCTATTGAGCTGGTTTCATTCCCATATTAAACTACCACAATATTTTCATTTAGTCTTTTTCTCAGTAGTTTTCTCTACTTTAAAATGATCCCAAATAACTGACTAATTTTTACAAACATTTGATGGTGAAAAAAATGATTGAGTACTAGTGGATCGAATATTCCTGCTGCCTCAATATTATTATTATTAGTCATTTTGCTCTACATATAATATAGAGACAATATTAATATTGGAATACTAATCACTCATTAGTATAAATTTTCTTTTACAACTGTTGTTCAGGTGAAAAACAATAAAATGTTTTTTCCTTAGGGGTTAAATTTAATTTCCTAGTCCATTAGTTTAACTCCGATGAAAAGATAAACCATGTGGATTTATTTTGTAAATGTCAATTATCATTTGTCTGCATTATGCAATAATTAATCACTAATTAAAACAGGGTATGATATTATAGAAATATGCCATTCATTTTGTTTGCATTATTTATTTCATTGGTTAGTTTCATATGTCTAATATCTTTTTTTGCATCAGAACTTCTTATCAAAATCATTTGGCTAATATTTCCACTTCTTAATAATATCATTAGGTGTTTATCACATTGTTATGATTATTAGTAGGTTCTAAAATCCTCTAAGATTAAGCAATATTACATAAGACATTTTAAGCAATATTACCAGAAATGCTTTACTAGAATTTAAATTTGTACTTCTATTCATGTTCAAGATTATTGTTTACCATCTCAACCAACCAGTACTTTAGAGAACAGAATAAAAGCTATATTCAGAAAATGAAGAGTCAAATTAAATTAAACTCAATAATGTTTAGGTGCGTACAATATCCATATCTCAAATTCTCAATTCAAATTCCGTCTCTAATAGTGATAAGAAAACTCACCCAAAAAATAAAATTGATTTAGAACAAATGCAAATTTCACTAAAATAATCCAGTGAAAAAAAATTGCAAACTCACATCTAAAACTAAAACTAAAACAAAAAAAACAAAAAAAATCCAAATAAAAAGACACCTAGCAATATACCTAAACTTCGGAAGGGATGGAGCTGGAGGCAGAAGACGATGACAAGGTGACGACAGAGCTCACAGAATGGCAGACAGTAGAACTCATAGCTTCAACCTCTGGGAGAGGAAGGGGATGACGCACCGTCGAAGATGAGGAATGGGACGCACCGTTGTAGCTTCAAGCTCTAGGAGAGGAAAGAGACACACCATCGCAGCTTCAAGCTCTGGGAGAGAAAGGGGATGCACCTTTAGAGATGAGGAAGGGGACACACCGTCGCAGCTTCAATCTTCCTGCTTCTGGGCCAGCTGTGGCGGTGACAACAAACACCGGCGGCGGAGATAACACGTTGAAGAAGGAAGAAGGCGAGACCAAGAAGGAGGAGGGAAAGACCAAGTGTTCAGCTTCCTATGTATGAACCAGAGTCTCACATTAGCTATGATACACGGATACGGGACACGACACGACATGACACAAGACATGTTGACACATGAATTTTAAAATCTTATAAGACACGAGGACACGCATATATATAAAATATAAAGTATTTTTTAAATAATGATATTTTGATATTTTATTGATATTAAAACATAAATTAATTTTAGTGTCTTATTTTAATTATATAAAGTATTTAAAATATTTTTGTTTTAATAAATAATAATATATACTATTTCTAAATTTATTTCAAGAATATATGTTAATAATAAGACTGGCCACGCTGACACGTGATAGTATTTAGGTGTGTCCAAGCATGTCCAGAGAAGAATGATTATTTTTTTATTAAAACACGATTGGACACAGTAGACACACATGTCGGACGAGTGTCAAAGAGTTTTGTATCCAAAATGTGTCTGACACGCAGACACAGCAACTTAGCAAAGTGTCCATGTTTCATAGGAAATTAGGATTTTTTTATTTTGGATCTTAATTTGGATCTGGATCTGGATCTGAGATTTTTAAATGGTTTGGAATAAAAAAAACCAAACTATAGAATATATACAATTTGGTTTAGATTTTTTATTTAAAACTGATTTTTTCAAATGGTTTCGTTTGGATTAGGTTTAAATCCAAAATTTGGATTTTTTTTTTTGCACAGCCCTAATGCATGGAGGAGATGACGGTGCTTTATTGGTCCATGGAGAAGGAAGTCATCTTGACGAAGGGGGCAATGGGTTAGCCATGGCAACTGGAATTCAATGTGGCCGAGAAAGAGATGTGCACTGACGTCGCCTGCGATAGAATGTGATAATGAAGGGGTTATGGAGACAGAGAACTAAGTTGGAATACACTTAATGGCGATAGTGAAAGCAACGAAGGGTGGACTTGATGGAAGTAGTGCTGATGAGGATGTAGACAGCATTGATGATAATACGGATGATGGGGCTGAGGTTGCAGATGGTTATAGCATGGAACCCGTTACAAGGGTTTGTGTTGATGAAGAAGAAACAGATCAAGGTGGAAGAACATTAACGAAGGAAAATGGTGTGGTCTCTACACGTGATTAAGATGACAATGGGAATTAGAGGAGCAGATGGTACCAAAGAAGGGAGCGAGGGTACCAAAGATAGTCAGGTTTTTAAATTAGAGGAGTAGATGCTTGAAAATAGAAAAATATAGGATTTAGCAGTGGCATCAAGTTCAATATTGTACAATGAAGAAGATGACATCATGGCAATTCTCTAACCGCAGAATAAAAAAAATTCTCAAAAAAGGAGATTGGCAAAGCAAAAACAGAAAGCAAGATATTGCAGACCTAAAAATCACAAAAAAATGTGTGATATTTACCAGTTACCTACCAGAGTCAGTCTATGAAAGGATATTTGCCAGCTATAGATTAACGAAAAACATGTGAGGAACAAGATCCTTACTGGTCAGTGTATGGAGATAGCTGATAGAAGAATGACTCAATTTTGGGAGGATGTCTGGCTACAATGTGGGTCTTTAAAAGCTTGCTTCTCGATACTCTTCTCAGTTTCAAAACAAAGAGGGCCTGTTATAGGGGATTGTGAATTTTGGGATTGATTAGATTGGATTTGAAACTTCCAACAGAGGCGAGAGTTATACCAATGAAAGTTAGACCTAGTGAATCAGTTACATGATATTTTAAGGCCGATTAAATTAACATATGGCAGAAAGAATAGAGTTGTGTGAAAGTTTGACATAGAAGATGTTTTTCTACTAACTCTTTTGTGTAGGTGTTATAGACAGAAACACTTCCGGCGAGATTGTAACAAGTTACAGTTTTACTAGAACTGTTTGAAAAAGCTTAGTTCCACCAAAGGTGGAATTGTTTATTTGGCTTGTTTTGATAAACAGAGTGAATACCAAGAAAAGATTGAGTAGACTAGGAGTTGTTAACCAGGATGATAATATCTGTGTATTATGTGAAATAGATGTTGAATATATTCACCACTTATTTTTTTTGCTGTAAATTTACTTGACAGGTGTGATCTGCATGGTTATCTGATTTTGGCAGGCTATGGTTCATTCTAGTCACGTTAAAAGAACATTTTGACAGTTGGACAGAAATTCATAATAGAAAGAAAAAACATAAGAAATAGTTGATGTGTTTCTTTACGATTATTTAAAATGTCTCAAGAAAGTAATAGAATGATTTTTCAGAACGAAGAAATAGGTTTAGAGAAAATAATCATGAAACTATTTTAAATTTAATAAAAAATGAAGTGGTGTGGATCTCTTTTATTGTTGATGACAATGTTAGGGATGACAATAAAATAAGTTTTGTCTTTGTTGTTGTTTTTATCTTCTTATTTTGTTAATTTTTTTCTATTTTTATTGTGTTCAGCTTTTTTTTTTTTTTAACTTACTGATAAGTTTTACGAAACTTACTTTAAAACTTGTTAATACTATATAAGAACAAGGGACCAAACACAAATCTTTTTGTTTATAAAACTTAAAATCAAGATATAACATGTTGATAAAGACAAAAATCATATATTAAGAAAAAAGAAACAAGTTTAAAAGAATAAAAGTAGCAATAATTGTCGAACTTTGGTGTTTTTGGGGCTCAACAATAATTGTTGAACTTAAGTATCGTGCTTACGCATAATGAAATGGACGTGGACCTATAACTGTGCGGGGTTTGCGTCTGATGCCTCTCATGAAATAGTCGTACCAAAACGATGATTACTTGTTAAACAAAGGATTTGCTTTTTCATTTATGTCCCTCGTTCCTTTCTTAATTCAACTCGTTCATATTATGAACAGAACCTTCTTTGAAGGTGCATGGCGACTCAGACGCCACACTTCATGTTCTTTTCCTCGAAATGTTACCAACCGCGTAATAGCCATCTAGAGCAGGTTCCCTCTTGGTTCCATTGTTCCCAATACTTCCTTTCTTCTCTGCTAAGAAAGCCCAAATGACCATAATAGCAAAATGAACCATTTCGAAATTTTGAATGTATTCCATTATGCTTAACTCAGTATAATAAAATGATATAATATAGAGACTTATTTGCGCACAAAAAAAAAGGAGTTGGGATTTTATTGGCTATAGAGTGTTGAGTAGGGAGCTCAAAATTGCTACAACCCGAAAGAAAATATCTATAAATGAGTGAAAAAATAGAGTTTAAACAAAAAAAAAAAAATCGGACAGAGAAAAAATTGATTGATTTGTAAAATTTTGGACATTAATTTAATTAAATAAAAATTTAAATAACTAATTTGACTTGAACATTTACTCAATTTTAAATATAAATTTATTTGTATTTTTAGGACATTACGAGAACTACTAAATATACGAATTGGCTATCAATAGGTTTTGTGGTATTAATGTGGTACGGGGTATCACTTATAAAACACGCTTAGTTGTTGAAAACTTGAAATATGAGTCACACTAAAGGATAAAGCATTGTTGAAAACTTGAAAAATGTTTTGTTTTTATTTTTAATATTTTAGTTTTAAATTTTGTGAAGATAAAAATGAAAAATAATAAAATTTCGTTTTGTCTTTTATTTTTGTTTCTAAATTTCTTTCCGAAAAATTCTAAAGTTTAAAATTACAACTATATATGGGTACACAAAAAATTGACCACCAAATTAGTAATTTATATAAAATATATATTAAAATTTAAAATATACATAAAAATAAATAATACATATATATAAATATATGATGACTAATTAATGACTAATTTTTTATATCCGTAATATTTTTATTAAACATATTTAAAATGAAATGTGAAAAACTAAACAACACATTCCCCAAGTGTTGTGAAAAATATTTCATTCAAAAAATAAAAAATATACATTTAAAAAAATTATATATATTTTATATTTTAACATCTATTTTACATATATGGTAAATTGCCTGATTTTTTCCATGTATATAACATGAAAGTTCAACTTTTCAATTTTATAAAACCCAAAACTCATTAATCCGGTAATTGGCCTTACCAATGAGAAATAAGTATGTATTTCTCATAATCAAATTACAAATAAAAAGTATCAAAATATTATGATAATTTATTATTTTTTACTATTATTTTTAACTATTAATTTAATTTTATTATTTTAATAATTTAACAATATATTTTTAATTCACACTTTTAAATATTAATAATTAATTATTAATCAAAATTAACAAATTCTTCCGTTTTTGTAGCATTTTTCATTAAATAATATCTAAAACATAGAAAATAGACAATAATAACATCAATTTTATGGTCTCTCTAAGTTGGTGTTTAAATTTTATTTAATTTATCTTTTGTAATAAATTTTTATTTTTTAAAAATTATTTATTTTTATATCTTTTAAATTAAATATTAATTTTTTATTTTTTTAGTAAGTAAGTACCATTTTTTAGGTATAATAATAATAATAATAATAATAATAATAATAATAATAATAATAATAATAATAATAATATCGATGAGCATATTAAGAATATGATGAAAGCATTTAAGGTTTTACGGTTTTACACTTTTACCTCACCTCTAATAAATAAATAAGTAAAGTTATGCATGCAACACAAAATAAATATAAATAAATAAATAAATAATTGAATGACGAATTAGTTACTTGCCAACTGGTCCTCTGGTTCATTCTTAAACTAGCGTTTAAAAGATCCATTCTCTATAACTGGAATGAACGCCCTCAAGTTTGCGTGTTTCCAGAGGTTGGTGCCTGCCATAGTTGAAATTATTTACTCCGCTCCTCCTCTACTGTAAGATGGGTAAGAAGCTCGATGCTCTGCTTGGAAGAACTTTCAAGGCTGCAAAGTTCAGGCCTATCATAACGTTAGCCATTTCACGCATTGCTGTACTCAAGAACCAGCGCCAGGTTCGCCTTAAACAAGCCCGTTGCGATGTCCTTCAACTCCTCCAACTCGACCACCATGAACGAGCTTTGCTTCGAGTAAGTTTACATGTATAATATTATTATTTGTTTTATAAAAGTCATACTTTGATCATTTTTCTTCTCATAGGTTGAGCATGTTATCAAGGAGCAAAATATGTTGGATGTGTACGACAAGATTGAAGGATATTGCAACCTTGTGATCGAAAGGATCCATCTCATTGAACAAGAGAGGTTAAATTTATTGCTCTACACTTCATAATTTGCAATTTTACTTGATGAATTTTTTTTTTTTTACTTATTAAATTCACGAGCTGTGTTTTGTTCTTTTTATAGGGAATGCCCTGAGGAACTGAAGGAGGCAGCATCCGGCTTACTCTATGCGGCTTCAAGGTGTGGAGATTTTCCAGAGATACAAGAGATTCGTGCAGTTTTGACATCTCGGTTTGGCAAAGAGTTTGCTTCACGGGCTATTGAGTTAAGGAACAATTGTGGAGTCCATCCTCAGGTACGTATCTTATATGATAATCAGTTATTTTAACAAGTCTCAGATTGTCATCTTCCCATTATTTTGTTATGGCTGTGCTAATAAATCGCACTAGTTTTTTTGAGTAATTTTTCTTTTCTGTATTCATCATTTTTTATGTGGCTACTTATAGATGGTACAAAAGCTGTCAACAAGGATGCCAAGCTTGGAAAGCAGAATGAAGCAACTCAAAGAAATTGCTTCTGAGAACAATATTATTCTGCAACTTGAAGAATTTTCCTCTGTTTCGGTTGAGGTAAATATAAAACCAAAGGAAGCAATATAGTTTTTTCTAGACAGCAAATAATGGTATCTGATGGGATATATGCAGGAGCAATTCAATGCGGAAAATCAAAACCAGAACAAGCAAGGGATAGGGGAAGAGATTTTTCATAATTTCCCTAACAGAGGAAAAGATGAGGAGTTATCCGATTCATTTAAGGCAAGGAAAAAGTACAAGGATGTAGCTGATGCAGCACAAGCAGCTTTTGAGTCAGCAGCATTTGCAGCAGCTGCCGCAAGGGCAGCTGTGGAACTCTCCCGATCTGAACCCCATGATCCTGATGATCATAACACTTCAAGCCCCAAACCGAGAAAATTTTTTCATGGACATAAACCTCAACTGGAAGAGACAGAAATCTTTAATGAAACTCTAGGAGATAACAAGAATATAAACAGGTTAGAGAAACCAAAAGACAGTTTAGGTTCCAATTCAATTGATGAGATTTTGAAGGTGTCAGTTGATGCAGAAATTGAGGCTGATACTTTAAATAAGGAAGTAGTTTTTGATGAAAGTGATGACGATACCAATAATAAAATGAACATAAATCAATATTCTATGCCGATTTCTCCAAAATATACTAAGGGTAAGGCAGTTGGATCAGGCTCTCAGAAACATGAATCTAATAAAGAAGTGACAAGAACCAAGATGCAAAGTGGACCTCAGTTGGATTTGGAGAAGAGGCCAATTTCTGTGAGGACTAGATGAGTAGACAAGTACAGGTTGCTATTGAAAATAAATGTATGTTGCTTTCCATACTGCATTTTGGATGTGAGTTTTGCTAGTAGCTTATCTAAGCGTGTAATTATGGATTCAATATTTTTTTATTTTTTTATTATCAAGATATTGTTTTGGATTTGCAGTGTTGTAACTTGTAAAATTAATTTATTTAGGTGGAATAAAAATGAATGAAATCATCTGCAGTTGTTGCAACAGTGTCATAGAAATAGGCACCCTGTGGACATTTGCATAAGAAACAGAATGATATTTGATAATACATATGATGGCAGAAAAGAAAAACAGATGATCTTAAGAGACTTCTAACTGAGTTTGCCATTCATAATTGATATTGTATGGGCTATGTCAAGTTAATATAGATTAAACTCATTGTTAACCATTATGGGAATACCGTTTGGGTAAACAAAAAAAATGGTATTTTCTAGCTTAGAATTGTTCAATTTAAACTGAATCTGTCATACATGGCAAAGCAATTGTAAGAATCTTAACATCGTGCTTAAGAGTTATTCTTGGAATCTGTTAGATGTCACTAGTGATTCATCAGCAGAAATGATGCTGAAATCAAGTAGGAAAATGCTTCATATTGATAATTTGATATGACCTTGAAACATGTACATTAGTGAATCATGCTATATTTCTGTCCAATGCAACTAATGTCAATGCCTAAAAAGATATAAACAATAACATTGCAGTGAGTCATGCTTGTAAATTCACTAGGGAACAAAGGCAACAACTAGGTCTGAATTGTAAAACAATTACATAGGGAATATAATTTTCAAACATGTTCAGGAAGGTCAGAACCCCAAGGAATATACACACCTAATTGTTGATTAGGAAGAGCAGACATCTGAGACTCCGTCCCTATAAATATATCAGTAACCCCTTGGCCTTTTCTTTCCTTGTTGGATAAGGTCACTGTATGATTGCAAACTCACTCCAACATCTTCATCATATTCTATTCCAAGCTCCTCCTGCCAAGTACAAACATGCATCAGTATTAGAACAGATATATAAAATAAAACAAAATCCGTGATCATGATGACCCAAAACAATACCCTTAATTCCTTGGGATCCTTAGGTGAATTCTCAGTAAGAGTGTCCCATATATCCTTGAACATTCTTTTACGCTTTCTCCACTGACTTATTTTCTCTGATAACATGGTCTCCACAGCCATGCGTTCTTCAGGACTCACCAGGGTAACACCTCCACGTAGCTTGGTCAACTTGTTCTCCATTTCTTGAACCTGAAGCAGAAGCCAGAGATGGAAACAATCTTAGTCAAAATCTGCACAATTGCAAATTCTTTTATCAACAATGAAATTCAGCACTAAACATGCACACTAGCTACCTCCATCCTCAGATCTGCTTCTCTACCACAGATCTGTTCCAGTGTTAAATTTGACTGCAATGATTTAATCTCTGCAGTTACAAGTTACATTCATAAATTTCAGGATTCAAAAGGAGCTTTTTTGAAATCTCAAATTGATGAAAACTATCAACAACAAGTTTTTTGATAACATTAATTAATGCGGTGGTTTGATGATCACATAATTCAGTGTACCTGCTTCAACCTCATTAACATTCTTTTTCTGTTCTTCAAGCTGCTTTTGCAGTTTGGCATTCTGTTCTTTCATCTGGTTAAGCTCTTCACTGTTCAGAATGTTGAACTGATCCTGCCGGGCAAGGTATATCTTCTGCTTGCCATACTCCTTGAAAGAAATACGGCCACCATCAGCAAGATTGTCCAGTGCTTTCTGTATGGCTGCCTTCTTGAGGTTGAACTTTTGCAGAGCATCCGCCACATTTTGAGCATTTAAAGGCCTATTTTGCTGAGAAAACAAAGTGAAAAAAAAAAACCCCAGAAAATAAACGAATTTTCCAAAGACCCAAATCAACATAAGTTAAATTATTCAGTTCAGAAAAGTGTGCTGTTTTCAATTACTTTGGTGGCAAAGAAGCTGAAAAGACCATAAGCAAAATATGGAAACCTCAATGAATTTCACCAAAGACACTTATCAATATAAGCAAAAGTATATAGTTCATAACCGTATGCTAATTTTTTTAACGCATAGAAACTAAACTGGCAAAAGAATAATAATAGAAATTGATTAAAAAGAAAGTGAGGACGATTCATGAACGCTACTGTTCGAAGAAGACATTACTTGTGAAGAACAAGCGCAAACAACCATTTAGCATCAAAAGTATATGACTACAACATAGGTTACCTCATTCACGAAGTTCAACACGATCGCTGCGAATTAAACGAAAGCACAAATAAATAAATAAAATAGATGAAATGTTCAGTTCAGAAAAGGAAATCGCTAAAGCAAAAGCTGCTAACAGAAAGGGGAAAACAGAGAATAGAGAGCTTCAATCTGAATCTAACAATCAAAGAGAGCAAGGGTGGAGGAAGTGGCGGCGACGGTGATGGATTTACCTTCCGCGCTATCCGATTTTGGAGCCATTGTTTGGAGTATGAAAAATGGGCGGGAAAATTTACGGAACTCCCTTTTCTCCTGTTTCAGTGTCAAGTGAGGATTGCCTGGCAAGTATACTGGAGACTTGTGAAGATGGTTGTTTACGTCTTTACGACATCGTTTTACGTTTCTAGCTACAATTCACAATTATTTTTAGCTTAGATAAAATTTTCAGTCGTCTATTTCTTTTTATTGTTTAAAACTTCAAATTTCTTAATTTGGGAATCTTAGAAGTTACACTCTTCCATGTTTCCATTCTAATATGAAATTCCAAACCGAGTAACTATTATGCATCTTAAAAGATTTAATTTTTTATGAAATAATTATTTAAAAAAAATCTTGATCCTCTAAATATCAATTTAATAAAATGCTCTGTTTTTATAAGTGTAAAATATTTCATACCTTTGATCCATTTTTTTATAAAATTACTTGAAAAATTATTTACGAGATAAATACTTGAAAAAAACTATATATTTTTTTTAATTTTTTCCATTCACAATAAAAATTACTAAAATAAATTCTCTAGGCAACAAATTTGGAAGATGAAAAAAATCAAATTTTTCCAAGCAAATTTTTAAAAATTGCATCAAAATATGTAGCTATATTTGATGCATTTTCTCAAATTGAAATTATCTTCATAAACAAAATGCCAATTTTTTTAAAAGTTACTTTATCCAAAATTAAAATTTTTAAAAGTCAAAATGGAAGTTTATTCTTCCAACTCACAGACACTTTACAACTTTTATGGTTAAAATATACGAATAGATACGACGTTGGAGTAAATACCTATAGTCGTCCCTGAGATTCGCGTAAATACTCAATGTAATTCTCAAGATCTCGATTTTCCTATTTTAGTCCTCTAGATAGAACTCAAAATGCTAAAAGTGGTCCCTAGACATATTTCTGGTTATGAGTCATCAGCGTAACACTGACGTGGCAGTTTACCACGCTGGAGGAGTTCAACAACTATCTGAGCTAGCCAATTTTCAATTTGTACCCAAGTTGGTCCCTCCCTTTATATCTAACCCTAAATCTCCAAATTTTTGTATGCATGAATGCTGCAGAGCTCACCAATTTCTCGATGTTGCTGTTTCAAGAAATCTAAGGCTACGGTGTGGATGCCCTGTATCAGACAAATCAATCTCTGGACAAGCCACTAATGAGAATTGTTCAAGTTGAGGTGCTGCCATCCATAGCATTGCCACAGATTTCAAACTCCCACAATTGTCGATATATAAAAAATGAGACATGAAAGAGAACGTGACACCACAATAGACTCCATGTTTCCATAGTTGTTGATTTGAGGACGCACGAGTTTCGGAAAGGAATCCAACAAGGAGAAGGATGCAAGTGAATCACAGCTGCTACATATGTATAGTTCCTGAAGTGAGTAGTGTTGGCCATTCATTTGAATTTCTAATTCTCTACAACCCTCCATCCTCAACTGTTGTAGTGATGGGGGAATAGCACTCACTGGAAACCATATCTGGGAGGAACAATTTGAGAAGCTTAAAGAAGTGAGGCAACTCAGTTGCGTGTTCGTAATGGCCTCCACCATGGATCCCACTAGATGCTTTCCTGAAATTGAAAGAGTGGAAATCTCAGGAGCCCTTGGAACACAACAACTCAGCTCATCGCACTCCTGCAAAGATGTAAGTCGATTTGGCAAATCTCCTCTCAACATCGGACACTTCCTTATGGAAAGCTTAACTCCAATGAAAGCCACTCCTTTCAGCACCACATTGAGTGAATCGAAAGAGTTTCAATCATTGGGAATGGTGGTGTCTCCAAACAAGATTCACCGTTCTGGTCAAAGTAAAACTCAGCACCCACAGTTGCCAGACTTGCAAAATATGAAATTGATAGGTGCTTTAAAGAGGGCAACTGTCCAAGTGAAGGAAGCATACAGCAACTCCTGCAACGATCCAGTGATATTTTGGTGATGTTGTGGTAGGAAGAATGTCCCACCCAATCTGGAAATCTTGTATCCCTGTAACCCTCGATCTGTAACTGCTTCAGATTAGCATGCTGTTTCCATATGGGAATCAACTATATCCTCGTCTACTTCATCAAACGACCAACCCAACATCATAGAATCAATGCTATCCTTATCAGACATTCTTGCCATCAAAGCTTCATTGCCGTTCACCACATTCTCCAATTCGGCAATGGAAATTGATTGCTGTAGACTGAGGAGAGTGCGATGAACAAGAAGAGATGAAATTTACAAAAATTTGGAGATTTAGGATTAGATATAAAGGGAAGGACCAACGTGGGTACAAATTGAAAATTGGCTAGCTCAGATAGCAGTTGGACCCCTCCAGTGTGACAAACAGAGGCCACGTTAGCGCTTCGGTGATGACTCATAACCAGAAATATATCTAGGGACCACTTTGAGTGCTCGGAACTCTATCTGGAAGACTAAAATGTGAAAATCGGGATCTTGAGAATTACATTGAGTATTTATGCAAATCTCACGGACGACTATGGGTATTTTGTGATGCATCACAATAAAATATAATGAGATGCGTGGAAGGAAGCCAAGTGAGCTGTTGAAATTGGTTTTATTGTTTGTTATTATTGTATATAAGTAGGAAAGGGCGCTGCACTTGAGCTTTAACCTTTAACACACCCAAAATGAAAGCAAGCCATAAATTTTTGGGTCTTATAGCAAAATGGGGGAGAGCTCCTTGCTCTGAGAAAATGGGGGTTCAAATAACTTTATTGGAAGATGCTAATCATTCTTATACAATTCACCTGGGTTCTAACGTCTACGAAACGTTTCAAGTTTTGAAGAAATTCTATCGACGAAAGGGATCAAAAAAGAGGTAGCAAAAGTTGTGTTTGCTCAGGTGAGCCAGCAAGTGAAGGCTTAGGTCCATAAAGCTACATCTTATTGCTCCAATAAAGTTGCCTAAAATTTCAAGAGATTACAAATATCCACAAGAAGGAACTGACAAAAGTGCACTTGATTTGCATATTTTGTAATCAATAACACTTGTAAAAATGTTCAAGTAAGACTCCTTCGGCTGAGAAGCTCTCCATGCAAGATAAACTGATTAAACACTTAAACTTTTTTGGGCTCCAAGCAAAGGAGATAAGCAATTATACCAACCACGGGTATATACCTAAGATAATTTACCAAGACAACCTTGTCTTCCTGAACATTCTGGAGGTTGTCTCCAAGTAACCATGGCTGGAAAATCATGTAAAGACATATGTCCCATATGAAGGCATAAGCCAACCTTTCTGATCCGAAGAAACCGACCAGGAATTCCCATCTATCTGCTATGCCACCAAAATTTGCATCTGTTCTGCCATATAGAGCCCACAATATAGACACGATACATGTAATCCCACCAATGAGTCCAACATATGAGGCACCATTGGTCATCAAGGAACCTAGTTCCGACCTTTTGCTTGGACCACTGACATCGTCAGCATTGTTCAATCGGATTGCCATATATGGGATCAAGAATGCTGCCATCATGAATACGTAAAGAAACTCAATTAATTGAACAAAAAGGAAAAATAACTTGGGAATAAAACATAGTTTAAAGTTTAAACAGAAACTTGCACATAGAGAAAAATTTTACATATACATCCAATTCTCCAATCACGAATTGACAACAGAAAAAAGTGTTTAACTAAACCATTCACTATCTCAAAGTTCATATAAATGCAAGTATCTAATTGGTCAACAGCATAAATCATTCTTTTAACACTGTCGGTAGATTGTAATTAAATTCTTCAAACATATAGGGACCTCAATTGGCGGACAGCCACCCTTTTGTCTAGTCAAACCCCCAACATTACCAGCGCTGAGTTTCCCTAATCACTATGAACCAGAAAATTCTTGTACTGCTTATGAATAGTGATGGCAAGAGTTGTAACTTCGGTAACCGTGTTAAACATTAGTGGAGAAGTGGTGGAAATAATACAGAAGTAATTAAAGACTCTGTTGGTTGGTGAACTGTCTTACCCAAAGAAATTGCGGATCAAATGCCACAGCTGGCATTTGACCGCTGACCAATTGAGTAGGATTGCAGTTACACCTTTTAATAAGGTAAAAGAAAATTGAATTGAATTCTTGCATTTAATCCTGTCAGCCAATTATATGAAGAGCATTACTTTCTTAAGTATATGAAACAGGGACAACTGTGAAGCAATTTAACTATATTTCACTAGTTTGCTTCTACAGAGAGAATATACTTGTGGTGAGTATATGATCATAGAGAATATTGACACTGAGCGTGACCAGACTATTCATCACTCCTTTCTGTTCTGAATTTAGCAAATAATCAGAACAAGATAACAAAAATGCATGTCACGTAAAGAGAGTCGAATGAAACTTACTGTTTGTGAGGAACATTTGAAGGCCCCAGAGTACATCTAAAGAACCCTTGTATCTATCTCTCCTACAATCTGTGTACAGCACTGGGGCAAACATAAACGTCCAGGCAATCACAAAGTTGAACAGGCCTTCAGCCATCTGAAGCAAGAAAATTCTGAACATCATGGAGACTTTCAAATCAAATAATGTAAATTTGGATCCAATAATATGTACGTTGTTCAATAATGCTTACGGGATGAAGAACTGGGGCCTCAATCAGATGAATGCCAACTACTCTGCCAGAATGTCGTGTGAACAAATCATTAAAGAGAAAGGATAAAAAAAAAATGCATACAGTATATGTTCCCAAACTTATTTTTAAATATCAGGCTGCAAGTTCCACATGTTGCCTTTGCCTTTGTATTAAATAACCTTACATATCAAGGAAATATGACTAGACCAATTAATATTATTGATCAAGTTGAACACAGAAACTGCAATTAGGGGAAAGATACCAGTATGATTTTATTTGGTTTAGTAAACTTACCAGAACACAAACCTCAACGAAGTATAAGGTCACTCATGCATGGACCTATAAACAGAATAATATACTATACAATATTTCTCGTAGAAAATTTTACAGGAGCATATATATTAATAAGCCTGTTGTGTAGTGGCATGGCAACAGGAATGACCATATAAAGGAACGGAGAAAAGGATTCAGAGAATAAATCTTATCAAAACCAACTGAGGCTACATTGTAGCACAAAGCTGCTGTAATCCAAATATCCACAATATAAACAAAGTAAAAAAGGATCCATTTCAATAATCAGCAATGGAACTATAAAAATTGTGAAAGTATTTCTGGTGATTATGTCAAAGTTCCAAAGTTAGATTTTTGTGTTTTGTTGGGGAACCCCATATCTATGACTGCTATTGGCCTTGGTGGCTACCTCTGTTTTTTATCATTACAACTGTCATTGATACAAGAGTGCTTTTGATCATTATAACTATCAATGCTACAACCTAACTGTGAAATAAAAAATAAAATAAATAAAAAAACCCGGAATATTAGTTATCATCATCTGACAATGCAATTCTTGAGTCTAGAAGCTGCATGAAGATTCATCAAGAAAGAACAAGCTACAACTCATTCATCATTTATGAGTGTAATCGGCAGCAGTTATTAAGTCAACATACCAAAGTTCATAAAAGGCAGGATGAAAAAGAAATTGAGCGAAAGACCCACAAGACTGTTAACTGTTTCAGAACTGATTGCCCATACAGGATCTCCCTGTTGCAATGCATGTCAAATTTTAGATTTGCAAGTCAAATCAATCTCACCAATATAAAATTTTCAGGAACAATAATCACGCATAATACAACAGGTTAAATCATTTACTTTCCCACCAGAGCAGAGTAAGCATCCTGGGATGATATGAGCAACTTTTTGATACAATCATACACTTCTTTTCTCTAATTCCATAATATTTTTAACCTGTTGCTTAAAAATAATTTAATTAATATATGCAACCCCATCTAGTGACAAAATATTTTTGTAGTTATTATTATGATTAAGTATTAATCATCAGAGATCATTGCCCAAAAGGTCAGCATTCTTTCCCTCTATATTGAACCAAACATATATACCATATAACATCATTGAACATCCAGATCATTGAACATCCAGCAGAGCCTACAATGTTACAATTGTGACTAGAATGTGCAAAACACATTTGATGTAATAAGCTTTAAAGTGTTCACTCACCAACTAACAGAACATTCATGCCAAGCATCATAATTTCGTAAAGTCTGAAAATGAATTTCAAAAATATATTTTCAAAAGTTGACTCTTCCATAATAACATCAATTATCTCTCTATTGATTATACACTTATTCCGTACAAGTCATTTACTCTATCTTTATCAAATGCTCTTCGAATACTACTATCATTAATCTAAAGATACAATTTTGTAAATTAGCTTTTGTTTTACTTTTCCTATTCCATGGTTCCCTACTAATCCTAAAGGAGAATGCATCCAAGTTAGCAGTGAACCAAAAATTCCAAAAAAAAAAATGTCACCATGTCAAAACGGAAATATAGTGATAAATAATTTAAAAGCAGTGACAATTTAAAACAGGTAATAAGTTCAAGGAAACATGGCAAAGAGCGATTTTAGTCTCTAAATTTTTTCACTTAATTGATACCGGAAGATAAATGCGGAAAAAATCAAAAGGTGTACACACAGGGGCATAAGGAAGCAAGAAGAGCCACAAAATGTAGACGGCCTCTGCAACCCACAATGCTATTTGAAATATTCTCCTGAAATTACCATCGCTACCTGCCTCCGGCGAGGCTTCGGCTAACTCAACCGGTTTTCGGCGACCCGCGAAGCACAAAACGGTCCTCGAATTGGTGCTTCTCGCTTTGGGGACAGGTGGTTTTGCGGAGAAAGAGTTGAAGAGCGGTTTTGATTTGGGAGATTGGGGAAGAGAGAGTGAAGGTTTTAGGAGCAATTGTTTCGATGCAAGGAAGGAGCACAGAAGTGGTGGAGACGACGTCGTTGTGGTCATAGTTTGAGAGTAAGTAAGGTGGGGCATCGAGTGGCTTAACTGAGTAAATTCACGATTCAGACTTCAAGTACTTCACCAACGAACGGTTCACCCAAAGTAGCGTGGATGTGGTTGTTACCCTCATTTCGAGTGAGCCACAACAGAGTCTAACCTTACCAAGGGTCTTTTGTAAACTTTAGAAGTAAATTTTTTTTTTAATTTTGACTTATGAAAAATAGTAGTATTAATATTTGGTGTAATTTTTAAAATTAAATTATAATTTTTTAAGAAGTTATTTAGGAGTTTATAAATAAATTAAAAAAATAAATTTTCTCATAATATTTTTATTTTTTCATCACATTTCTATAAAATAAGTACTTTTAGAGTTAAAAATTCAAATATAAAATAACTTATTTATAAGTTAATTTTAATAGAATCGTTTATTATTTAAGTTATTTTATCAAAAAAAGCTTAATTAAGTTGGTTATTTAAACTGGACAAGTCATTCTTAGATTTCATTTTTATTGCAAATTCATATTTTAACATTTAATACATAATAACGGTTACTTGTTGTTATGTTTATATATCTTACTTTTAAAAAATAAATTATCAAAAAAATTAAACTAAAAACAGTATATACTTCATGTTAATTAGATTAAGATAAAATTCAGCAATTAATTTCTTAAGAGAAAAAAAAAACAGAAAAGAGTAAAATTCTTAAAATAAAAAGCTTAACAAACAAGCCTCAATATGTTTTCTACTCTACGTTTCTCAATCGCTCCTTTTATCTTCTTTGGCGCATTTTCTTCTCCTTTACAATTTTTTTCTTTCCTTTTTCCTTGTTATCATTCACTCTTCCCCCTATTGAATAAAAGAGAAAAACAAAGCCCTCAAGCGGAGAAAAGTAACCCATCATAATCACCTCCCCTAAACATTTTCTTCATGTAATTATGTTGGACGCAAAAATGGCATAAGAGTCTTTGTGGTTATTAGAATCCATTCAAATGGATGCGAGGGTTGGAACCAGCAAGGAGAGTCTTCTCCCGCAGAGAAACTACACTGATTTTAATGGCAACAAAAATGATGATGATGAAATACGCTGTACTCGAATGCAAAGGATAAAAAATGGGTTCCGTGAATTTTGGTTGCACCTTCACCCAATGGATCGTTCTGGCTTTAGAAAACTGATGTTTGCAATCAAATCAGGGCTCTCCTTGGCCCTCGTTTCGCTCTTTATATATGTTGAACAAGAACAACTCAACAAGTATTCAATCTGGGCCATCCTCACTGTTATTGTGGTCTTTGAATTTAGCGTAGGTATTATTTTGAATTTTTCTTTCTTTTTTCTTTTCCTCTACCTTTAGCGATATTCTAATAATCCTTTAAGTTTATGTTTCTTTTTCCTTTTTCTTTTTATTTTCCTTCACCCAAGTTTGAAAGCATATTCATTGACATGCAAACACCTTCTTCCTTAATTGATTTTGTCACGTAGTTAGAGAATCATTGTTCATTGACAGCGAATTTTTATTATTGAAAAAGCACTAGGGAAATTTAATACGTGGTTCATATTTATTAAAATTGTTACAAAAAATAAAATGCTTTATATATTTAGTTATAAGAATTCAATAATAGTTGCATTTATTTTTTACTAGTATACCAATAGACACAATATGTCTATTGATCTATTTTTCATATATTAAATACGTGCTAAAAATTAATAAATATAGAATTAGTTAAGATGACAAATTATTTATAACTTAGCTAAAAAGTCTTGAATTTAAGTCATGAAAAATAACAAAATAAATATTTTTTTATGAATTATATATAATTAAAGATATTCTAAGAAAGAAATTTAGACACCAAACTATTATGATATCCCCTTTATATAATAGAAATAGATAGAAAATAAATAATGATAAGGATGATTACTTGGTAGGAATGACTTGGTGACAGGGATCATTCATCTAGGGATGGAAAGGAAAGAATGAGGTGAAAGATTCTGTTCGTTCATGATAAAGTGATACAACAAGGTGGGCTAATGTGATATCAAATTTTGGAATTGAATGTTGAACCAAGGGCCACTTTGTTGCAATTCTAGGTTTCTTATGAGAGAAAGAAGAGTAAAGCGAGTCAATTAACGACGGCAGCATACCAAAAGTAGACAATGAACATCTAGCTAATAGAAAAGACTATTATCAATAATAGATATATCACCAATGACAAAGATATCCTCTCCATCCAAATGGAAGCATAAGAGATAGAGATCTCAATGATACTAATTAGGTTGTTATTGAATCTGAGTTTAATCATGAAAGGATGGGTTGATTTCTGCCTTTTTCAAGAAATATCTTGGAATGTCAGAGGAGCAATTAGCAAAGTTTCTTGTGTTCATATTGAATAGTTTCCAATTTTAAGTCATTTACGTGGAAGATAAGCAAGGTCATAAGTAGGTAGTCGTCAATTACAATATTTATACGTCATGCTCCTAGGCAATGTATAACGTGCTTAGTGCGTGTTAGGACCCAAAAGTGGGGTTGCATGACGGTTAATGCTTTCTTTCTATATATAATTAAGTAAGAGCTTCAAAGTGATACTAGTCTTCTCTTTTAAGAAAAAATTTTCTGGTTCCAAAAGTTTAAACAAAATTCTTCAACATGAACCTTAGGAATAGTTTTAAAGAGTAACAAAGTTCATAGTTTGTTATTGGGAGATGGGAGATAGATTACAAAGCAACAAAATATAACTGTAGATGTAAAGAGATTCTTTCAAAAGCTCTTTTGTGGTGTGGAGGGTGGTAATTTGGATGTTATGAAGGAGCAACACTTGCCCCAACTTCCAAAATAGACATGTAGTGCTCTTATCATAGTAGTATTCAAGGAGGATGTTTAAAGGGTGGTTAAAGATATTGACTCTTTGAAATCTCTGAGGCCAGAAGATTTTTATACATTCAAGGAATCTTTCCTCCTTCTAATCAAACTTATTTAAGGAGTGGCTACATTATATTGCCATCATGTAAGAACATCTTATCCTCTTCTTTGTATGTGTGTGGTGTATTTCTTTTGATAGAGTCTTCAAAAAAGAAATTATTTTTACACAAGATGATGCGGCTAGCGAAGAATCTCCCATGTATGGCATCTTGAACTATTTGAAAGCATCCAAAATATATTACTACAATGGAGTTGTTAACCTCAACAAGATTGGTGACCCAAATATATCAGTGTCAGTCTTACAAGATGATTGAGGTCCACAGAGAAACCGTGTGCTCGCTCTTTGTTTTCGTTTTTGTTAGCTTTTTCTTTTGTTCTTAGATTTTCACACCAAATATAAATATTATATAATATTAAAATTAGTATATTTTTTATCTATGTTACTTGATGGAAATGATCATATATGTACACTTTAGGAATCTATTTTATTTTTTCACTTTTTGCTGATATAGTTGATGAAGAATTTTCACCTTTTATGTAACTGATTTATTTATTTCATGTTTTGGTAATTCGAGCTTAGGTGCAACCCTTAGTAAAGGGTTAAATCGCACTTTGGGAACAACTTTAGCAGGAGGACTTGCTTTGGTTATTGGAGAGTTATCCATGTTAGCTGGAAAGTTTCGGGAGATTGCTATTGTATCTAGTATATTTATTGCAGGTTGAAATCTTCTTTTCCATTTGATCTTTCATTTTATTGGCAATAATTCATTCACTATTTTCACAAGTGTTTCAATGAGATGTATGTACATATTGATTGCTAACAATAACTGTACTTTTTCAAGTGAAGTTATATTATTAGCTCATTAAATGATTAATTATCCATAACTCTGTGTACCGAATAAGTATAAGACATCTTGTAAAATAATCTAAATATTTATTTTAAGAAAGAAAATTAAGGATTGGTGATTTTGTTTTTCTTGTGTGCAGGGTTTTTAGCAAGTTATGTGAAGCAACACCCAAACATGAAGCCATATGAATATGGATTTCGTGTGTTCATGTTGACATTTTGTATTGTATTAGTGGCAGATAGTAAAGATTTTTTAACGACATTTTATTATAGGCTTATTCTTATAGCTGTTGGAGCTGGCACAGCTTTATTAGTAAATATCTTTATATATCCAATTTGGTCAGGAGAGGATTTACATGACTTAGTGGTAAAAAACTTTAACGGAGTTGCAGCATCTTTAGAAGGTGTAGTCAAATTTTCTTTTCACGCTTCTTCTCCAAATTTATCCTTATTTATATTTCTTACTTCAAATTCTTGTATTCGATTTGGCATTGTTATTTCCAGTCTTAGCTAGTTATTTCGTTGTAACTTTGTCTAGGTTGTGTTAATGGTTACCTTCAATGTGTTGAATATCAAAGGGTCCCTTCAAAAATTCTTATTTATCAAGCATCGGATGATCCACTTTACAGAGGTTATAGAGCAGCAGTACAATCATCAAATCAGGAGGAAACACTGGTATTGTATTAGATATAACTATTTTGATGCCCATAGCTCTCTACCTGCCAATTTAACCTTTTAGAAAATATAATTTTATAATATGAATTTGAAAGTTCTATAAGTGAAATCTTTAACTCTTGCTACCTTCTTTTTCTATAATTATGCAGTTAGATTTTGCATTATGGGAGCCACCTCATGGTCCATATTACAAGTTTAACTATCCTTGGAGAAGTTATGTTAATGTGAGTGGAGCCCTGAGGCATTGTGCTTTCATGGTCATGGCAATGCATGGATGTATCCTTTCAGAAATACAGGTGAATTAAGAATAATAAAATATTATATTCAAATATTATTATTTCATACTGTTTAACTATTCCTTGACTTTGGATTCATTATTGTATGATATTATATTTGTAACTATGTTCATGATTTATAGCTCATAACTTGTTTTTGTAATATAGGCCCCTGCTGAAAAGAGGATGGTGTTCAGTAATGAACTTCAAAAGGTTGGTAATGAAGGAGCCAAAGTATTGCGTCAACTTGGAAGTAAAGTTCAAAAGATGGAAAAGCTAAGCAATGCAGACATACTCTTTGATGTACATGAAGCTGCTATCCAACTACAAACGAAGATTGACCAACAATCATTTCTTTTAGTCAACTATGATAGCTGGAAAATGACAAGAAAGAATAATAAAGAAAATGAAACTCTTGATAATTCAATAGATATGAAAGTCTATGAAAATAAGGAATATTTGATCAATTTGATTAATAATGAAAATGGAGATGATAATTCAAATAGTAACATTGAACCCTCATTAGTTCAAGACTCTTCAAGCGTTTCACAAAGTACAACATCACTAAATAGATACTGGTCTCGGCCACATCTAACACTTCAAGGAGAAATTAGTGAGCCTGAACTCAAAGTACATGAAAGTGCCAGTTCCTTGTCATTAGCGACATTTGCTTCACTTTTAATAGAATTTGTTGCAAGACTTCAAAATCTTGTAGATGAATTCCAAGATCTTAGTGAGAAGGCAGAGTTCAAAAACCAAACTTTATAGATAATGTGTGTGGTTATATAAAATTGTAGATATATCTCATTGTGTTTGTATCATGACATAAAATTACTGTATATATTCAATTTATAAATTGTAAAACTCATATTAGTGGATAAAAGAATATATTTCTTTCATTTCTCTATATAAAAATTCATATCCATACTTTTTTACATATAACTATATAAGAGAATATCATGTTAGCATAATATAATACTATAACCTCAGTCTTTTAATTGAATATCCAATGCCTCATTAGCTTTTAAGAATTAGAGAGGATACACCACTAGCAATATTTCTATAGTGATATATCTTGTACAAAAAATCATAAATTTTGAATTTTCTTAAATTATATATGCACGTAAAAAAATCTATGAAGCTATTCTAGTTATATATCATTTAACTTGCACCTACAAAAACTCACAAATCATGGTATATAGACTCCAATAACTTTATTCTTTGATAGAAGATGTCCTTTTGACTCATCCTTTAAATGTAAAGGAATGTTATCTTCACTATTTTTGTATAACTTTTCTTCGGCACTTTTTAGTCATAGCGATAAATTATCTGATTGAAAAAACTGAAGAAAATATAAATGATTTGTCTTTTATATTATAAAAAAGTGTACACAAAAAAGAATGCAAACGATATTTCTCTTAAATTTAAAGTACTATTTAAAAAATCTTTAAATTCACACATCAAATGAGAAATCTATAACAATGATGGTAGAGGTGATCATGTTTCGATTTCCAATCACAGATCCACAGTATTTAATTTATTCATATCTGATATGCAATTTGCGAATATTATCTAACAGGATCATTGGATTGGATCTAATCCACAGTCAAATAGGATCGAAGCACGAACTTTACATTTTTATTCAGAGATCCAAAATTAAATTAAAAATTATAAATAAAAATATATAATCTTTTTTTAATACTCATTCACTCAAAATCCTAATCCACATTCCCTCTTCTCATCTTTACATTGGCTCTTCCATCTTATTGTTCAACCTTGCCACCACATTAGAGGTTATCGACTCGCCTCACCTCCTTACTCTCCTCTGTGTCACCAGACTGTCCAGTCCTCTCTTCCTCGGTCCATCTGCTCCTCTTTTCTAATTCTCTACCGCTCGCCTTATCACCGATGTTCCTTGCTCTAATCTTATCCTCCTCATCTCTATTCATTGCCATTGTTCAAGTGTTTGTTAAGGTTCGTCGTCACCAGTCTGCTTCAAGTTTCTACTTCTTCTTTTGGCTTTTACTTCGACGTCTTCTTCTGGCTTCTGTTTCTGTTTCTATTAAATTCTGTGTTCTGGGTTCTGCTCCTATTTCTTTTAAGTTCTAGGTTTAGGATTCTAGTTTGATTTTCTATTTTAAATATGGATTCTATCAACTATTAAATTTAGATATACTACTATTAGAAAATTTTGGTTCTATGATGCGTGAGCATCTTTCCCTTATTTTCTGTCTATTTTAAATTAGAACTTATTGAGTTTAAGTATATTTTAATATTAAAATCCTCCTTGAATACTACTTTGAGTTGTTTTAATATTTTAATTATTTTAGGTGAAGTTCGGATCAGTTTGGTAGAGTTTTGCGCAAAAAAGAGAAGAATTAGAGCTGTCTACTACGGCGCTAAATACTAAGATGGCATTTAGCAATAGCAACTCAGCAACGCAAGAGGAGTTTCTGCCCTCAAGGGCGCTAAACGTCAAACCTGGCATTTAGTGCTAGGCAATCCGGATCACAACCTCGTCAAAAGAGCATCTTTAGTTGGATATAACTTTTAATTACTCCATTTTATTTTATTTTAATTAATTTATAAACAAAATCTCTTAACTTTAGAATTTATTATTTTATTTTAGTTTCAAATTAAATTAGGTTAGATATAAAAGGAAAAAGATTCACCCTTCGAAAGATCTTCTGACTTCAGCATTTTCACAATTTTTGAATCCTAGTTTTCTCTCTGAAACTTGAGTCATTAAACCTCCTTGGTTAAAGTTAGGAGCTCTATTTATTTATATCGATTGAGACTATTACTCTTCTATTTTGATTAATGTATTGATTCAATTTCAAGGATTACTTTCGTTCTTCATTTTATGAATCTGGGTAGATCGGAAGAATAACCCTTATTCTATATGCGTTCTTGTGATTTTTGGAAGAGATATCTCACTTGAACAACAGCTTGAAAGTAAATTCCTCTTAAATCGTTAATTACTTGAACTAATCGGGATACATGACATATAATCCTCTTAGCTTTGGGTAGTTAGGATTTTGTGGTCATAAACTAGAATTGAACTTAACCCTCTAATCGAAACTAAGTGACCAAGACATTGGCGGTTAACTAGGTTAGAGGAGACTAAATCACTAATACATTAGGGTTTAGTCACTGATAGTTTGTCATGAATGAATCTTGCATGATTAAAATAGTTGGTAAGAAAACTTAATCCGGAAAAGTAAACATCTTCGATACTTTAACTGCTTTCTCTCATATATCTCATGCCACTCTCACTGTTTGCATTTTCTACTCTTTGAACTACTATTTAATGCTTTTTGAACCCTTAAAATATCACTTTCTGTTTACTTGACTAAGAAATCATTCGACCATTGTTGCTCAATCTATCAATCCTCTTGGGATCAACCATCACTCACCCGAGGTATTACTTGGCACGACTTGGTGCACTTACTAGTTAGTTTGTGGATCTAGAAATTCTGCACCAAATTTTTGGCACTGTTGCCAGAGATTGACTGTGATTAATAACTGATTGTTGTTTGATTACTTAGATTAGGTGTTTTTCTTTAGTTTTATTTGTCTACATTTCTTTTAATCTTTGAATTAGGTTCAGTTTGTTTTTCATTAATTTCAAAAATTAAGTTTGGTGTCCCCGTAGAAATTTTTCTTTTTAAATTTTTCGAAAGTGTTGTTTACTTTTTCTTATGTATTTTCAAAATTTTTAGATTAATTGCTTGTGTTATTTTGTTTTATTTCTTTTACACAAGATGCCTTACTAGAAATTCTTCGCACTTTGACGTAGAGATTTTCATTTTTTTTGTCTATTTGTGAGCAGAAACAGAAATAAAGAACCCCTTTTTGATTTTGACCCTGAGATTGGGAGGACTGCAAGAAGACGTTTACAACAGGCTGTAGCTTATAGAGCTACTGAAAGTCTCAGGGATAACTCTCAGGAAGAAGTTGAAGAGTTCACCATGAAGGGTAACCCTAACAACAATGCAATCAATGCCAATGTTATTAATCTAAACGCAAATGGGCAACCTAGGAGGACTTTTGGCTCTTATACTGCTCCTAATCTAGATTTCTATGAGAATAGCATTGTTGTGCCCCTTGTTGCTGCAAACAACTTTGAGCTGAAGTCTCAGTTGATCTTTCTAGTACAGCAAAACTGCCAGTTTCACGGTCTTCTGCAGGAAGATCCCAACTTGTTCATATCTAATTTCTTGCAGATCTGTGATACTATAAAGACAAATGTGGTGAATCCCAATGTCTACAAGCTACTTCTCTTTCCATTTGCTGTGAGTGATAGAGCAAAGCAGTGTCTTGATTCTC
This sequence comes from Arachis hypogaea, assembly GCF_003086295.3. Lineage (NCBI taxonomy): Eukaryota > Viridiplantae > Streptophyta > Magnoliopsida > Fabales > Fabaceae > Arachis > Arachis hypogaea. The sequence continues at coordinate 109,430,953 of NC_092040.1, forward strand.
AACCCAAAGAGAGCTTGGACACTTGGAACAAGGTGGTCAATACGTTTCTGACCAAGTTCTTTCCTCCTTAGAAGCTGATTAAGTTGAGGACGGATGTTCAGACCTTCAGGAAGAGAGAGGGAGAGTCTCTCTATGAAGTTTGGAAAAGATACAAGCAGATGCTCAGGAAGTGTCCTCTTGTGATGTTCTCAGACTAGATCCAAGTGCAGATATTCTATGATGAAGTCTCTGAGACGGAAAAAATGTCTTCTGATAATTTTGCATGAGGGTCACTCCACATGAAGAAGACCTCTAATGAGGCCATGGAGTTAATTAAAATGGTTGTTAATAACCAATATTTATACTCTTCTGAGAGAACCTCTGTGAAGAAGGGAGTCATGGAGTTAGATACACTGGATGCTATTCTTGTTTAGAATAAGGCTATGTCTCAGCAAATCAGTGCAATTACATAACACTTGAATGGAATGCAAGTCTCAACTGTCAATACTCAGGACACTTCCCATGACAAGAGTGGTGGTCTCCCTCAAGGTGAGACTTATGACTGTCTCCCAATAATAATCCCTATGCTAAGACATCTAATCAGGGATGGAAGAATCACCCAAATTTTGGGTGGAGAGACCAATCTCAAAGGCAACCAAACTTCAATAATTCTTAGGGCAGTTTTAATCCCAACAACTATCAATTTCAAGTCTCTCAACTACAACAGATGTTCACCCAGTTTCAGAGTACTCTTGACTTAGCCTCTATAGTTGCTGAACTCTCCAAAAGCACTCACAGTTTTATGCAGGAGGCTGGAGCTTCATTTTGGAATTTAGACGTACAAGTGGATCAGTTGAGTAAGCAAATATTTGAGAGATCTCTTAACATTCTTCCTAGTGACACAGTACCTAATCCAAGAAAAGAGTGCAAAGTTGTCACAGTAGCAATTGAACTAAAGATGGTGGAGAAAGTACAAGTTGTTAAGGGATTAGAGAAACTAAAAGAGAGGAAAGAAGAATTGGAGTTGCTATTGAGAGGAGGGTTCCGAAGAGAGAGGTAAGAGGAAAGATAGAATAAAGCAAATAGGAGGAAAGAACGAAAAAATACTGAGACAGGACGGGGTTGGGAAAGTTATTTTTGTTTTTTAATATTATTTTTATTAATTTTAAGAGTAAGTTGGTCAAAAAAATAAAAGTAAAGTAAAAAATGATTTTATAACGTTTTATAACATTGAAGATGATTTTAATAAAAAAAAAATTGAAAACGATTTTAATTTCCAACAAAGACGTTAAAGAAGAAAAAAGTACTTAACCGTGACATTCTTCAATTGGAAGATATGAAAGCTTTTGCTGATTGTTTTAATCTGAGGAAAGGCTTGTAAACAAAGGAATGCATATTGCTACAATATAACAAGAGAAATAAACATAAACAATATATATATTCAATTCAGGTAATTTGAGCCTACTTTTTTCACGTGAACTTATGAATATCTAAAACCCCAACAATTATTCAATAATCAGAAAATTTTATTTAGATTCAGGTTATTCAAAAATTATTCATCAGTAAATAGATACATAATACAGAATTATATCGAAAAGATAAACAAAACATCAAAATCACTTCTGCAAGCCTCTAAATTTCCGAGTAATGGTGGTCACAACACAAGTATTGGAGGATATTATTCTGCATAGTTACATCAATATATATTATGAAACGTAGTTTGTGTGTTCATTAATTGCAAGTGCTTAAGCACAATTCAACTCAGCTGATTCTTGGTCTAGAAAGAAAGTTATGACGCTTATTTAGGACTTTGCTAGTGAATTTCAAGGGATCATGTCTCTTATTGTTAAAGCTTTTGTGAGCCACTTTGACTACTTCATGGGTGCCTTCCCCTTTGATGTTCTTTCATTTGAATTGGTCTATGAATAATGTGGTGTTGGTCAAACATGTTGTATTAAAGTGATTTATGTTTGGCCATTTTATATCAAAATGAATTATAGTAAAATAAATATGGTTTAGATTATATGACTCAAAATCACTTTTAGATAAAAAATTATTAAAATAAATATCAATTTAAATAATTTTTTATATTTTCTTATTATTTTAATTTAGATATTTAAATAATTTTATTAATTAATTTTATAATAAAATTAATATATATTATTTTAAATAAAAATAACATATAAAAATTAACAAAATAAAATTAAAAATAATAAAATTAAATATTTATCTTCATAATAATGGAAATAAATCTAAAAATTCTTGATGATGTATTTTATATAGTATATTTTTAGTTCTCTTAGTACTCTTTTTTAGTATTTTTTAGTTTATTATTATTATTATTATTATTATTATTATTATTATTATTATTATTATTATTTATCGTTAACTTTTTGTTTAATTTACTTTACCTAATGGAATCAATAAATCATATCATAAAAAATAATAATAAATATAATATATAAAAATCACCATTATAAGAATGTACAATGTCAAATAAAAATTTAATAAAAAATAAAAATAATAAATAATAAAAAAAAGTTCATATAAAGAGAAATAATAAAAAGGCCAATTCCATAAATAATATAATAACATATCTATAGGATAAAATTGGTAAAGAAAAAATAAATGTTTAGGATAAATGGTTAAAAGCCCGTTAGTGAAACGCAGGAATTAGAAATTGTTACTTTTGATAAACGTGATTTTAAATACAAAATCACTTCTATTTTTGTCAAACCAAAAATTAGCCAAATAAAAAACTAAAACTTTTAAAAAATTTAAACGTATTTTTTCTTTTCAAACAAATTTACCAAACACACCCTAATCCTTCAGCAAGATACCAAGATATAACTCCTATTTTCAATGATTATTTCTTGGTTTATTTTTTCTCTCACGTCTAAATAGGAATACAAAAGAAACTTTGTTTTCATTCTATAATTTATTACAAATTTTCTTTTATTGATAACAAATTAATTTTTTACATAATTACGTTAATTTTAATATCATTTTCGGTTGAAAACTATTCATGTTAACTCTCTTTTTCTCTCTAATGTATTTTTTTTTTTGGGTGACTCTCTCTCTAGTGTATTGAGTTTAAATATTTGCATATATCTAGAACAAAGAATTGACAATTTAACTATGAGAAAAACTCAAGTGCAAGTATTTTCTTTTTTATGTTAGCCAACATTACTACATTAGTTAGCAATTTAGTATATACAATTTTAGTCTAACAATTTATTTTTATATTTTTAGTCTATATTTTTAAATATTATTAATTAACTGTTGATTAAAAAAATAAATTTTGCTAATTCTGTAACATTATTCTTTAACCGATTTGAATTAGTTATCGAGTATTCAACTCATTTATACGTTGGCTATCTTTAACTCTTGTTATTATTTTAAAAAGTGTCACGAAAATACCAAATCTTAAATTATTAAAATAGAAATTTTCTCAAAAACTATCTCTGATCTTAAGAGACTCGCAAGAACGGAGCTTAATTCAGACAAGCGGGGCTATGACTTTTCCAAATTTTTTATAAAAAAATTAGTAGTATTTTTTCAAAAGATAAAAAAATAGTTCAATTGGTTTAAATACTTTACTATGACTTAAAGTATCCAATAAGTTTAATAAGCAACACTCCCTCTATCTTTAAGTTTAAATATAAAAAATTAGATATTTTTTATTTAATTTAATATTATTTTATATTTTATTATTTATTTAATTTAATTTTTTATATGATAAAAATAACAGAATATTCAATAAGTATTAATATTATTGTATTTGTATAAATTACTAAAAAAATTAATAAATATTATAAATTTTAATATTTGTCCTTCTAACTTCTTCTTTATATATTTTACAGGATATATATTCAAATTTTTATATAAAATAATAATAAAAAAATCAAAGAATTGATGCATTTTTTAAGATGAAGACTAATATTTAAGAAGGAGAACATATAACTTTTACAATAGTTCTTCAACTTTAATGAATCACGAAGAAAGTGAAATACAACCTTCAAAAGTTCAAAAAGTTATATCTTATGAGTTTGAATTGACCTTAATTTTTGGAATGAGACCCTAAAAAACGGTTTTAAATTTGACAATATCACCCAAACCAAAAAGATAAGGTTAGACAAGTTTATTTTAAATAGGGTCCATATCAAAAATATCTTGACAATTATTTTTTATCTGACCCCTTCAAAATTTTGTTTCAAGTTTCGCCACTCTAAGAGAGAGATATTAATATTTTTTATCTAACATTTATCTAAAAGACACGAGTTAAGGTTGCAATTAATAAAATTTTTAAATATTTTATTTTAGTAAATACACAATATATTTTGAAAACTTAAATTTTATATCTTTTCTATAAATGTTTTATTTAGTAACTTTATCATATGTAAAACACATGTTATAGTTAGAATTGGAAGTGGGCCAAGCTACTCGATAGAGCTGATGGTTTGTCTTATTTTAAACTCCACTCATTTTATTAAACATGACAAGTCTGAGCTTTTTGTAAAGCCTATTAGTTAAAAATGTCAATTTATAAGTTAAAAAAAAGTCTATTAAGCTGGTTGGATCAGCTTGTCAAAATAATTTTTTTTTAACAATAAATTATTCTTAATTTAGACTTTCAACTATTCACTTATATTAAATGCAAAATAAAATTAAAAACAATTAATGGTCAAGATTAGGTAAAATTGTAACCTTTTTCTTTGTTTAAAGAAAAAGTTTATAAATTTTAAGTGTGGTTATAATCAGCAATTGATATATAAATGAATTATGCTTTACAAATTATGAATTATAAATTTTAAAATGCATTTAATAATATCAATTTAAAATTTTTTAAGTTTATTATTTTGAGTTATAATTCACGAAACATACTTTTCAAATAAGTTTATGGGTTTTTTGGGTTTTATACATGTTAGACTCGAGTCTAAAAAAAAGTCTATAAAAAATAACAAACCTAAACTTGAGCCATCTGCTTACAATCTAAGTTAAACTCGTCAAAGTTAAAACTCAGTTCGGCTCGATCTATTTTCACCTCCTAGTTATAGTTAAACCATTATTATTATTATTATTATTATTACAGGAGGGATTAACAATTTATTAACAGTTGAAACTTGAAAGTTCTAGAAGTTAGTGGCCATTTGCAGTTAATGAGTCGGTCCGCTCCATAGACAAGTATGCATCAGCTGTGAGCAACCGACCATCTTCAATTCATGCTTATTTCACGGTCCTCTGTTTCTTACCTTTTTCTTAGAAATAAAATAGATTCCTTGGTTGCCACTTATCAGTAATAATTTCACTTTCAACGAAAAAGAATCAAATGAAAAAGAGAACACATCATAGCTTATTTGGGAAATAAAATGGTTAGAAACTTAGAATTAAGGAAAAGGGGTAAGTAAGCTGCATTAATGATAAAAAGAAAATAAATACGAAAAAAGATGAAGATAATATTTTAGAACTTTGTTTTTTGTTATTTTTTGGGTATATGCTAAACATGGGACTCCTAGCCATAGCAGCCATATATTAAAGGTTTAATTACTCTGTTGGTCCCTATAGTTTAGCGAATTTTTCAATTAGGTCCCTACACTTTTTTTCCTTTCAATTGGGTCCCTGCCCCCAATTTTTTTTTTCAATTAGGTCCCTACCGTGACCAAAGTGTTAGATTTAACGGAATATTCCGTTCCTAAGTGAAAGATTCCCTAACTTTATGTGAAATCCCTAATGCTCTTTCACTCATATTTTTGTGAAATACCATTTTACCCTCTTGGAAACTGTTCGGTCTCTTCTCCCAAACTTAGAGAAGAAACTCGTGTGCATGCCTTGCTTCCCAACTCGCTCAGCTGCAGAGATTAATCCCACTGGAATATTGCGGGAGGGTTTGGCATCTCCGATAGCACTGCCGTCGTCGTAGGCGTTGCTTCTTCCTCTAGGTAAGACACCGCTCAACGTTTCACTGGTTGAAGGTTTTTTGTTCTTTTCTCCTGTGAAAGTTTGTCATTCTGTTTATTAGAGCTTCCTTGTGTTTCTCGAAGTGTTTGAAGAGGGATTTATGGCATTTTTTTTTTGATATGCAGTTATGGGTGATTTAGATTTCAGTATCGAAATCCACCATGGTGGCAAATTTATTGACAGTGGACAACGATTAGAGTATTTAGGAGGAATGGTTGTGGAGGATTTACATTTTGAGGTTGATGAATGGTCATTGCAAGAGATTGTTAGTCAGCTAAAGCAACTAGGGTATAAGGGTTTTGCTAGGGTCTGGTACAAGGAACCTGGGATGGATTTGAAGTCAGGTCTTAGAGAGTTGAAGTCCGATGGGGATGCGATGAGAATGGCTAGGTCACTGGTGTCAAATTCCTGCAAACATTGCGAGGTATATGTTGTCGATGGAGCCAGAGAAAGTAATGGGATTCAGATCACTTCAACTGATGCTGATTATGTGCCAGAGGAAGGTGAGGACAGTGCTAATGATGATGGGTTGCTAGAGGTTGAAGTGGATGCTGAGTCAGAGCCTTCTACTGAAGAAGAGGTATTTGATGATAGTGCTGATGATGGTGACCATGATGATCAGTTTGGGTTTGAGGTGGAGGATAATGATCCACCATCAAATGCATTTGGGGGATTTACTGGCCCACTAAATGATGAGAGAACTGCAGCAGCTGGAACAGCTGAAGGTGATGAAGGTTTAAGGGAGGGTGATGAGCAAGTTGGGGGCTTATCTGATGGATATGAGACTGATGACATAGATAGTTATGAGGGGGACTCTGATGATATGATAAAAAAGAGGAGGTTCCCTAAGTACAATGAGGCAGAGATGAACAGAGAGTATGAATTTCAGGTGGGGCTGGAATTTAAATCACTTAGTCAATTCAAAGAGGCTGTTAAGGAGCATGCCCTATTGAATGGTAGGGACATTAGGTTTCGAAAAAATGATAAGGTGAGGTGTAGAGTTGTTTGCAAAGGAAGAAAGGGAAAGTGCAAGTGGGTTTGTTTTGCGAGTAAGGTGGGGGGTTCTGACTGTTTCCGGATCAAGACGTTGAATGGAAAGCATACATGTGGAAGGAACTATAGCGGAAGACTTGCATCAAGTAGTTGGATCTCAAAGAAGATTGCCAACAACATCAGTAGAGGGGAAGAGATGAAGCTTGCGACAGTTATTCAGACTATACAAGACAAATACATGGCCAATATCAGTGTTGGTAAGGCTTACTGGGCAAGGAGGAAGGCAAGAGAAGAGGTACATGGGCGGGCAATCCAACAGTATGCTAAACTAAGGGATTACTGTGCAGAGATACTTAGGGCAAATCCAGGATCTAGTCTGACCATATTGGTTGATAGGCCTTCTCTTACGCACCAGCCCCGATTTATGAGAATGTACATGTGCCTTGATGCAGTCAAGAAAGGCTTCTTGGCGGGGTGTAGACCTATTATTGGCGTGGATGGATGTCACTTGAAGGGCGACCATGGTCAGCAGCTGCTAGTTGCTGTTGGCAGAGATCCAAATGACAATTACTTTCCCATTGCCGTAGCTGCGGTAGAGGCAGAGACTAAGGACAGTTGGGGGTGGTTCTTAGAGCTGCTGTTAAATGACATTGGAGAATCAAGAAAATGGGTTTTCATGAGTGACCAACAAAAGGTATCACTTTAATTTTTTGCAACTAATTTTATTTAAATATAAGAATGCCATGTTTATGATGATATATGCAACTGATATCAGTTTGTGAATATAAGTTTGTGAATATAAGTCTGCCATGTTTATGATGATATATGAAATTTGTAGAGTTTGATCTAACATAATTACTATGATCCCCCTTTTTTTTCTGTTAGCTTTTTCTACGCATTATTTATAATTGAATAGTAAGTTATATTCTTAATCTATAAATACAGTATATATATTACTCTATATTCTCTATTCATTAAGTCATATATGCATTAACACATATAATTTGATTATTAATTAGTTCAGTATAGTGAATCAGCGAATGTAATTAGTTTGAATGAAATCAATTAGTTAGTTGTCAATTTTAAGTTAAAAAGTTGGGAAATAAGAATGCCATGTTTATGATGATATATGCAACTGGAGGCTTGTGAATATTAATCTGATATGTATGTATATAATCATATATGCACTTGATAAGTTTGTATATGTAAATATAAAATTTATATAATCTAATATTGTGAACATAAGCTTGACATGTTAGTGATGCTATGTTTAGATGCAATGGCTAAGCTTTTGAACATTAATGTTGAATATTTGATATGTTAGTGAACATTTACCTGACTATATTGTGTATATTGTGTTCTGGACTGAATCAATAAAACAGGGGCTGATGCAAATCTTTCAAGAGGCATTGCCAACACTGGAGCATAGGCTTTGTCTGAGACATTTATATGCCAACTGTAAGAAAGCATATGGGGGTGGTACTATACTAAGGGACCTAATTTTGTCTATTGCCAAAGCTACCTACGTGGAAGAATGGGAAAGAAGGATGAATCAACTAAAGGAGCTCAACAGAGACTGTTATGAGAAGTTGTTTGCTCTGGATCCAAAATTATGGACAAAGAGTCACTTTACATTTCTGGCCAAGAGTGACATGCTGATAAACAACATCTCCGAGGCATTCAATGGAAGAATCCTAGAGGCAAGAGACAAGCCAATTTTGACAATGTTTGAATGGATTAGGTGCTATTTGATGACAAGGTTTGCAGAGAAAAAGAAGAAGGCAGAGAGGTATGAGGGTACATTTTTGCCAAAACCCAAGAAACGGCTAGATATCATCGCGGTTAGAGCTATGGAGTGGCAAGCTAAATGGGCAGGAGACCTGAAGTATGAAGTCCACCATAAGAACAGGATGATCATGGAAAGGTTTGTGGTTGATTTGATGGCTGGAAGGTGTAGTTGTAGGTTCTGGGGTTTGTGTGGTATGCCGTGTCCCCATGCTTGCTGTGCTATCTTTGAAAAGGGTGACAACCCGGAAGATTATTGTAGTAACTATTACAGCAAGGCAGCATACCTTGCTACATATGGGCAATCAATATCACCAATCAATGGAGAAAATTTGTGGCCAAAGATACAATGCGATACCATCATCCCTCCAATTTTTAGAGTTAAACCAGGAAGGCCAAGGATGGTTAGGATAAGGGAACCCGATGAAAACAGATCACAGACAAAGTATAGAAGATCTGGAACTTCTGTTACCTGCAGTAATTGTGGCCAATACGGACACAATAGGAGACTCTGTCCAAACCCTATAGTGACAGGTATTGTTTGCCAACTTATTTTGTTCAATTGTTGATGAACTATTATTAACTGCTATTTCATCTTGTAGCTCCTGATGGCACACAAGGATCTGATGCTGCAACTGGAACTGGAGGAGTTGACTCTGCTGCTAATGAACCTGCTGCTACTGATGAAACAAATGGATCTGCAGCTGCTGCAACTGCTAGATCCAGGATGGTTAAAGGGAGAGGCAGAGGAAGAGCAGCAGCAGGGATGGTTAAAGGCAGAGGAAGATCACCAGGAGGGATGGCCAGAGGAAGGGGTAGAGGGAGGGCTGCACCCATGACTGCAACAGCACCAAGGCCTTCAAACACCCCTGCACCCACATCCCAGCCACCACACACCCCTGCACCCACATCCCAGCCACCACACACCCCTGTCCCACCCTCACAGCCTACAAACACCCATGCACCACCATCACAGCCTACCACCTTACCCACACCCGCATCACTGCCCACCACTTTGCCTACACCTGCATCACTGTCCACTGCACCAGCATCTCAACCTTTGCCCAAGACCAAAATCTTTGGTGTCAGAAGAAGTGGAAGACTGAAGATTGGAGTTAGGAAGCCAACAAATCAGCCGCCTGAACATGTTGACCTTACACTTGATTGAGGCTGAATAGAGTTTAGGGTTTCTTTTTGATATCTCTTGTGTTATGTAGGATTTGTGTTCACCTGTGACTCTGGTTTCTTTATTGTTTGGACCACTGTTGTTATGTGTTGTGGACCACTTTTGTTATGTTGGTAGAAAACTATTTTGAGTGGGTGTCACATTTATTTTGTTGCTATCTAGGTGTCCTACATTATATAATGTACAAAACAATGGTATCTAACTATCTATTATAATTCAGTGTATCTTTTGTTTTACCTACTTTTTTCTCAGTATCATACTTGTATGCATATTAAATAGCAAAGGAACACCTTTCATTTACAAAAATTAAACATTTCATATAACTCATTGAACCCATGCTAAACAGTGCACTATTGTCTTATATAGACTATTACATTATCATAACAACCATGCTTTCTACATCTTTACATATAACACTGCAACAATCAAAACACCTAATATCAAGCCCAGCATAACTAGCATCTTGTATTGCTTTTTCATACTATCTTCCATCTTAGCAAGTTGCTCCTCCACTGAACTCAGCTCAGCACATAACCTTCCTACCCATGCATCTACTTCTCCAACCTCTGCAATTAATCTTTCTAGATCCACACTTAATCTGTCTATCTTCTTTTCTTGTGCCTCCAATTCTCTAACCCTTCCAAGTACTTGCTGTGAACTGTTCACTGCATCTTCTCCAGATATCTTTTTTTCTTTCCCATCAACCCACTCAAAAAATTTGCATCTCCTATTAGGGCAAGAAATGAATCTTCTGTTTGGATTTTTTGATGTACTTGAACTTCGAAGAATCAGAGTGTCTCCACAAAAGCACCGGACCCTCCTTTCCTTTTGCTTCAACCATCCGCTCTTCTCATCTTCTTCATCATCAATCCACTCGAAGAACTTGCATTTTGGCATTCTCCCACAACCAACATACCTTCTTCCATGGCTTGCTACTGCCGAAGAAGACATCACAGCAACTGTCTCACCACAAAAACAAAGATGTCTCTTCCTGATGAGGGTTCTGGAACTACAGACTCCTGAAGATAACTGACTCTGATCTATGAGTATTGACATAGTAAGGGTAAGGGTTGCAAAGAGAGAAGCAGAAGTTTGAGGAAGAGGCGAGAAGAAGAGAGTTAGAACTCAGATCCTCAGATCCCTACTGAGTATCCTTCATTTGTAAGGGATAAGTGAGGGTTATAATGGTCAAATCACTCAATCTTAACGTTTTTTGTAACGTTTACCGTTAATAGGGACCTAATTGAAAAAAAAAATTGGGGGCAGGGACCCAATTGAAAGGAAAAAAAGTGTAGGGACTTAATTGAAAAATTCGTTAAACTATAGGGACCAACTGAGTAATTAAACCTATATTAAAAACTACTACTGGGGTGCAATTTCTCTTTTCCTCGTTCTTCACTCTTCATTCCTCTCCACCAACTACAACATGAACTCCCAGCCAGCCATAGTCAATAAGGGTAATGATTAGAGGGTAGATCCCTTGCCCTCGCCAACAAAACGTTTCACATCAATGCCCAATTCCACAAATTAAACAAAAACCAATCCCATTATCCCCATCACATTATTATCCCTACTACTCTACTGCTAAGCACTAACTAACAAGGGAATTTAGATATAATAGCTATTAAAAACTTTTACTCACCATTGCTTTTTCCAATCTTATTTTTTAATCTTACTTACTATGTGGTCCTTATATTTATCAAATGACATTATCACGACGTTATTATGCTTTATCATAATAAATTATGTTTAATTTAACCTTATATTTATTCTTAAATATCTTTTAGTTAACTGATTTAAAGTCTTTTAAAATGTTTTTCTTTTTCTAATTATCTGTTTATCACTCATTTGATATATTCTTGTAGCTAATATTTACACCTAATAATGGATTATAAAAAAAATTATTTATAATTTTGACACTAAATTGTAAGAGTTTATTTTACACTGCTAACATTTTTTATTACTACTTCTCTTAATATATAATATAAATTAAAAAAAGAAAAGAGTATATGAGAGTATTTAATTTGGTTACTTTTATTATGCATGTAGTTAAGTAAACTCTCTTAGCAGCCCCTTCACTTACCCCACTTATAAAGTAATTAAGAAGCTTGTATGGTTCCCCCAACAGCACAATAAAATTAAATGATGAAATACTAATTAAAGTGATATTCCTCTCCAAACAAATGATTCTCTATGTTATCTTTTAAAAAAAAGAAACACATAAAGCAAGAAAATTTTTCTACAAGCTAAGTCTCCTACAATGTAGGTGGTCAGGATTTTGGACTAGATGCAAAATAAAATATTAGAAGATACTGAAGATGGAATAAATAACATAAATTAGTTTATTTTTATTTTGAAAATTTTATAAAAAAATAAAAATAATATTTTTCATTTTGATAACATCCAAAAATTAAAGAATACACTTAAAATAAAAATAAAAACAATTATATTACATAAGCATTAAAAATCAATCACATATATATAAATTCATGTAAAAAAATGAAATAACTACCTATCACCACCTGGAATCAAATGTTATAAATAATATATATAATCGAAATAGCTTTACATTTATTTGTAAATATTAGACTTTATTAATTAATTAAACAAATTTTGAGAAGAGATAGTGTTTTGTGCATGCATTAGTGGGTTTACCAAATATTGCCACATAGATCTAGAGGGATTTGATGTGGCACCATGACTAGTTCATTCAACTGAGATTCCATATTATTAGTCAAGCTCCTATTGAGCATAAAAAAACAAGTCAACAATATGCACTAAATGTAGGGTACACATACATATGTACATTATTATTACACGAAGAAACGTAAGGCATAAATCAAACCGCCACATATAAATAAATAAATCATGATGCAAACTTCTCACTAACTATAACAACACTCCTCTTTCTCTCGCTTTGCTCTGCTTTGTAAAGGGGACAACAAAATGATCTCTGCTTCTTCCCCTTCTAAGGTAACAACAACTTCTTCAATCACCTTAAATGCTTCTCCACAATTTCTTACTCTTTTCTACGCTTTGCAGGAAGTTCAATCTGAGCAAAAATGGGTGGAGAATGGCCCCCAAAGAAGGGCCAAATGGTGGTACTCAACCTTCCACACTGTGACAGCCATGATAGGTGCTGGTGTTCTTAGTCTGCCCTATGCCATGGCATATTTAGGATGGTAAACTTTTTTTTTTTTTTGTGTTTTTACTCAAAGGTGATTAGACTTTTCGTGTCAATTTACCAACTTTTTCACGAAAAGTTTCATCCGTATTCCTTAATATTAGGACTTTATATCTTTTGTGTTGTAACTCAGATATTAAATCCTAGAATATTAACTTGTAAGAACTAGATTACTACGGAATTACACAATTGAAAAAGCAAAATTGGTTACAGACTTACAGTACTAAAATACCTCAAAACTAAACTGCTAGAAGCTATTCTTCACAGTTTACTTCCTTTAATCATTACACTAGCTATTTATACTAGGGAAAAGTCATAACTTATAATATTATGGAATTTTGCATTCTTTAATTATTATAATTGTCCTAAAAACATTCTAATGCATAAACATTCCACATTAATAAAGAATTGTATCCAATATATATATATAAAATTTAATAATGAGCAATGCTAGGGGTCGACAACATTTGTGATTGGTAGCCATCAACTAGCCATCAATGATAATTTGATGATGTGAGATTGGTGTGAGATTTCATCCAATGGTTCACCTTTTTCTGTTGGTTACATGCTGGCCAAAATGTAATAAAATTACTAGCCCCTAGACTTTTTCTTTAATAATTATTTTTATGATTTGAAACCTTAATCTTGAGATTATCCCGAGATAATTGAACTGTTGTTCCAAACTCTCCTTTATAACTGGCCCAAAATAAGACAAAAATAATGTAAATTTTCTTATTATACGTATGCCCATTATTCTATATTAGAAATTTTTTGGATCCGTCACTAAGCTCATCTAAAAATGAAAACTTAGCTTCCTTTGGTTTTTCTAATTCTTGTCTGTGCAGGGTTCCAGGGACTTTAATGTTGTTGTTATCATGGCTCCTGACTTTAAACTCAATGTGGCAACTAATCCAACTGCATGAGTGTGTTCCGGGGACCCGGTTCGACCGATATATCGATCTTGGGAGACATGCTTTCGGACCAAAACTAGGACCATGGATTGTGCTGCCACAGCAACTGATAGTTCAAGTTGGGTGTGATATTGTTTACATGGTGACTGGAGGGAAGTGCCTGAAGAAGTTCATGGAGATTGCATGCACCAATTGCACACAGCTCAAGCAGTCATATTGGATTCTCATCTTTGGTGCCATCCATTTCTTTCTCTCTCAGCTTCCTAATTTCAATTCTGTTGCTGCTGTTTCCTTGGCTGCAGCTGTCATGTCACTAAGGTAAACTTTTCTTCAATATTAAAAACATTCTTTTCTTCTCCATTGCTACTTGTTTAAAAAATTAAAAAAAAATAAAAATAAAAATATATTTTTTGTCCGTCACATTTACGATTTTCTTTTTAAATATTTATAAGTTTAATTTTATTCAATTTTTTTCTAACTTTTTGAATTATTCAATTTTATCATTGATATTTTTAATTTGTGCCAAAATTATTCTTAAAAGTTTTTAATTTTGTTCATAATATTTTGTATAAATTAATATTCAAGAATAATTTTAACACAGATGAAAACGTTAAAGAAAAATTAAATGTAACTAAATGACAGAGAATTTAAAAAAACAAATCACAAATGGTAGACAAAAAAAATTAAAAAATATATATATTTTTTAAAAGTGTTTGGTTAATATATATTCTAAAAGTATGTAATAAGATTATTAGTAATAAAATTTTTTAAATATTTATTATTTTAATAAATATAAAATAAATATATTAAAATTTTAATTTTTTATTTTTAATAACAAATTTTGTATCTTTAATTTTAACATATATTTTTAAAACAAAAATTAGCTAAATCTTAGTAGTCTGCCAAGTAAGAAATCAATTCTTACTTGAGTAACCATTTTTTGGTATTGACTATGAGCAACTACCATTTCCATATATAACAAGGTATAATTATTAATTATTGATTAATTTTTTATTAATTATTATTTATTATAAATTTTTATAAATAAATGTGAATTAATTGGTTAACTCAATAATAATAATAATAATAATAATAATAATAATAATAATAATAATAATAATAATAATAATAATAAGTTGTATCCGTTACAAAGAAATTCTTGAAATTTTTTTGAATTAAATTAACAAATAGAATCATTTAGATATTCAAGTTAAAAATATTATATTTTTCATTAATTCAGTAATTAAGAAAGAGTTGCTCTTCAATAGTTATTAGTTAATGCAATATCTTTTTTGTCTTTCAATTCATCTGTTAATCCATTTACTTTATATCTAAAAATATGTATTAGATAAATGTATAGGATAACTAGATTTGAAAAATGGTTTATTCACTACATTATTTTATGTTTATTATTTAAAAAATAAACAGTAACTGTATGATATAAATTTATTCATTAGTATAGATAATATTTTTTATATTTTTAAGTGACTTTTTCCATTCAAATTAATTTAACTCCGTGTATCACACCGGTCAGAAAACTATTATTTGATTTGTCTAAGAAAAACGCGTGTTAACTAAAATAAAATAGCAAATAAATTTTATTTAGTAATATTTGTATAAAACTATTTTTCAATGACACAAATTTTTTTTTATTAAATGTTTATTTAATTTATACTTGTTATTCTCAATATGACAATATATAACTATGCACTTATTATATAGAAAGAAAATTGGAGAAATTTGTTTTAGGAACTATACTTTGGACCTTCTTACCTATTTTTTTTTATCTGTTTGGCTTGTTGTGCTCTTTCTTATAAATCACAAAATTGACGATTTACTCTATTTTACAAATCAACTTTTTCCAACTAATTTTACTGAGTACTAAATATAAAACAATAATAAATAAAAATTAAATTGATAATAATTTATTATTTTATTTAAGAAAGTATATTAATATAAAAATGTTATTAATTACAAAGAGAAACACCCAAAAGATTTAATTTTGACGAAAACAATAGCAAAAAAGGAAAATTAAATAACAAAAATGTCAAAATATATAGTATTAATTTAACAAAAATAACAAAATTATTTTTTATGAGCAAAAATAATTTTTCTATTTGAAAAACTAATTGTGCATTTGATTTGAATTTTTGTAAAAATATTAAGATAATTCTTTAAAAATTGTATGAAAAAATCCAAAAAATGATTTATCTATAGATCCTTTTTAAAAATTTTTGGTCATTCATAAAACAAAAATCCCAAAAAATTACTTGGTATAAAATTTCCAAATTTTTCAGATGAGGTCTCACTTTTCTAATTATATATGTAAAAGATACATTAAAATTTAATCCCTAAAATCCTCTTTATACATATATATATCAAGATAATATTATATTTTGGAAATTTTATCATTTCGTTTTTTTTAAATTACTTTTATCTATACTGAAATCTTTCAAGTATACTTTTACAGTTCACCCTATTGAAAAATTGATAAAACGGCCCACATGATTCATTTTTCCTCTTTGAAAATGCTAATTAATATTTTGTTGATATTAAAAATTTCAAATAAAACTTTTGGAAAAAAAAATATGAGATGAAGGGAGTAGTATATATTTGTCATCTCTGAGTGTTTGGCGAGCTATTTAGTCTAGTAGTCTAAAACTTAACTATCCATAAAATAAAGAGATTTGGATCTTCTAAAGTTTGAATTTCATTTTAGAGAGTAAAGTGTAATTTTTTACTATTGAATAGTTTTTTTTATATTTACTTTTAGTCCCACCTATAAAATTAATGGTAAGAGATCACACTTTACTCTCTAAAATAAAATTCAAACTTTAGAAGATCCAAATCCAAAATAAAGAGGTGAATTTTATAGTACCTATAGAATAATGCCTAACTTTTACCTAATTTATTTATTATACTAAATTTTAAATATTTAATAATTATTTATTTTTATATTTTTAAAATAAAATATCAATTTTTAACCTTTTTAAAAAATTAGACAAATATTTATAGGCACCTTAACAATCACCAAATAAAGAATGGAAGAGTCCCGAAAAGATATATTTTGGAATGCTTCCCAAAAACCTGTGAGGAAAGCGAAAAGTCCTGTCCCAAAGTTGCTGAATTTCATATATAGGTTTACTTTACGCAGAAAGATCTGAATATATACGAAATAAATAAAATAATTGCAGTTTTGTTTGTCGAAAAGCAGAAGCCTCTGTGGCTTTTTAAACAAAGTTGTCGGCACACAATATCCTGCTTTTGGGAAAGATTCTATGCTTGAACATGTGTTTAATTACCAGTTAATTAAAATAAAATATTTCACAATAATCATATAATCATTATCTTGTTTTCCTTCTAATCTCACTGCTTGCCGTTCTAGTAAAGAATGAAGTTCACACATGCATGTATTGGCCGTAACCAAAACTAGTTAGCTGAAAGTTAATCTGATTTTAGTTGAAAATTATTAAATTATACAACTTTGATTGGCATGAAAAATCATCCATTCTTTTCTTAATAGGTACAACTAGGTGTCCTTTTGTTTCTTTCTAAATTGAAAAGGAGAGAAAAAATAGATACGATCCGCGAGCACCCTTTACAACTATGAGAACAAACCAACATTTCAAGAACACAGATTTTTATGCCTGTTCGATCTATTTATTTATTTATTTTGGAGAATTTCTATTTGTATTTGATTACCATTCATTTACTAACTAGATACGTATTTTCTTCCCCAAATTTTGAGATGAAGAATTGCAAATAATACAGTAAAACAAAGACAAGCAATTAAAGCTGAAATTTTATAACCTCTTCGTTATTTTGGAGAATTCGGAAGTATTAGTTATTAAATGCTCAAATCCTGATGAATAGCTAAAGTAAGAAAAATAAAAGACAAATTTGAAGTATAGTGTTAAACATAAACAAAATTATGCATGAAAGATTATAAAGATGACAAAGAGGAGATCCCAAAAGATGTTAAAATAATTCAATACACTCTAAAAATTATTTTGATAAGTCAAAATTGTCATTCTCTGATCTAATTTTCTGTTGGTCTAACTAAAATTGCAGCCACATGTATTTTGTAATCTTGATGCAATAGCTCAAGAAATTATTTTTAGGTTGTCTTTGTCTGAACCACCATCACTGCATCTATAATTAGAACAACCATTTTGCCTTGTCAAAATAATTTTTGGAATGCCGTATTGGACAATTTTCTAACTTTTGGGTATTTTTTCTTCTTTCTGCATTTTTGTTTATTTATTCTTGAATTAAGGTGTTCAAAAATTGTATTTGGTCAGAATTTCGATAGATCCACAATAAAAAAGCCGAATTCGATTAAAGTAAATATATATAATTTTTACCTTTAGAGTAGACCCGCTAATTTTGAATCGAATTGGATAAGATATACATTTCAAATTTAAATATATATATATATATATATTAAACATTTTTCATGAAAATACCAATTTTTTCTCCTTTTTTTAGGATGTTTTACTTTAAAAGTATTATTCATACATTATTTTTTTAAATAACAAAAATAAGATAATAAATATAAAAAAGGAAGAATTTAATACAATTTAACCAAAAGTTTATCCATTATATATTACTAATTTTATAACTAAAATATATCACACAGTACTTTTTTATTGCAATTGAGTTAAAAATTTTTCTTCCAAAATTACTCCCTCTTTCCTTTTTCATCTCTTTCTCCTCTACTTGTTCTATCTCTATTATATATTGTTACTAATTACTAATCTGACAAAATTTAACATATCACATGATACATTGCAATTGAAATTAAAATATATTATATATTATATATTATATTATATCACATGATGATGGTGGTTTTGGTTGCATTGATTTTCAGTTATTCAACAATCTCTTGGGTGGCATGCTTGGGCAGAGGACGGATTGAAAACGTTAGCTATGAATACAAGAAAACGAGCAGAATGGACCTAATGTTCAGGGTGTTCAACGCATTAGGTGAAATCTCATTTGCATTTGCAGGCCATGCAGTGGCCCTTGAGATTCAGGCCACAATTCCATCAACTCCTGAGAAGCCCTCAAAGATTCCAATGTGGAAAGGTGCTATTGGTGCTTATTTCATCAATGCCATTTGCTATTTCCCTGTTGCACTTATTGGATATTGGGCTTTTGGGAGAGATGTTCAAGATAATGTTCTTATGGCTCTTGAAAGACCTGCTTGGCTTATTGCCTCTGCTAACTTGATGGTATTCATTCATGTTGTTGGTAGCTACCAGGTATGCATGTTCCCAAATGTTAGAATAAAATAAAATCTCTTTAGTTAATGAATATATTAATTTGGAGACCAACTTGATTCAATAATTGAAATTTCGAAACCAATTTAGTACAATAGTTAGCTTAATTACTTTTTTACTTTATTCTCTAGCATTAAAAATTCTTGGAACAATACTTTTTAGTAATTTTGGTCAATATTTGGCCAACACAAATATCAAATTATCTTCGATAAATAAATTTTAGAAATTTATGTGTAAATTCTCATAAATATAAATACAAATTGTATTAATTCATATGTATAAATTATATTTTTATATGCGTAAATTTCTGTAAATATGAGTGTAAATTATTACTCATTATCAGGTGCTAACTCAAAATGATAATATATATTTGTTGGCTATGTAGTATTATTATTTTCAAAATATATTTCCTTTTTCCTTCGATTCCAAATAATTCTCTAATTTTAATACGTACATCATACATATAAAGATAATTTAAAAAATAAATAAAAACATCTTAAGAATGTTGGATAAATTTAGATGAGTATATATAATTATTTTTGTTAATTCTCTTTCTATAACTCTCTCTTTTTGCTTATTCTCTTTCCTTCATTTAGTAGAGTTTTTAGTGATAACAATTATTTTGATCAAGTAAAATTTTGGATTGGAGGGAGCATCTCTGTTTAAGTCTTTATCTTTCTCTCCACTCATCAGTCATGGAGGTTCAACAAACACAAAGATATGCTACCACCTATATATGTTATTACTGTTTCTGACCTGATTAATGGGGAAAATTATGGATTACAGATTTATGCTATGCCTATTTTCGACTTGATTGAGAGGATGATGACAAAAAAATTTAATTTCCCTCCTGGACTAGCACTCAGACTTGTTGCTAGAACTACTTATGTAGGTAAGATATTCGCTATCCTCCCTATAATTGAACTATCTTTTTCTACATTTTCAACTATTATAGAAAGATTTCACATTTACATACTGCACTCCTTAGTCAAGAGTATCTTTTGTATTTGAAGTGTCAACAATACACTAGTCTAGCTATCATCTTTATGCTAGAATTTAACTTTTATTTAGTAGTATGATAGTAATAAGGATCAAAGTTATGTCTTCCAATTTATAGAAATTTTAAATATCATATGATAAATCATTTTATATTTAGTAGCTAACAAGTTTTATAATTTTATTTTTTATTTTATTTAAAAATGCTGTTTGTATACCAAACTCAGCTATTATGTATTAGTATACAAATACATGTGTTGTTTAAATTTTTTAATATGTATTTTTGTATTTTAATGTGTATTTTATACTAATAGCTGGTTTTAATGACTAATTTTAATATATATCTAGTATGATTGTATTTTATTATATCATAGTTGTAAAAAACAGTGTAAGACATAGAAGGTTTTTTCCTCCCATGAAAAATCTTCATGCCATCATAATTAAGTTTAAAATTTCACAGCTGCTACATTGTTCGTTGGTGTTACCTTCCCTTTCTTTGGTGATCTTCTCGGGTTTTTTGGTGGATTTGGTTTTGCTCCAACTTCATATTTTGTAAGGCCTACTTTTCCTAGCAAGCTTTAGAATTTGTATCAAATCACTAATCTTTGATGTTGTTTGAAAGGCTATGTTTCATCAATCCTTAGGTTGAGGCAGATTTTTACTCTATTTAATTTTAGGGTTATGCTAAATAACCAATGACTTTGTTGAATAATATGAACAACTACTAATTAAATAAAAATACACTACACTTCTAAATTATTTAACTAAATCTTAATATTAGAATAACTATCCGTACATCTAATGAAATGAACATCTGATATATTTATTGTTCACATTGTTTAGTATTTTCATTGTTTACCTATACTTTTCTATAATTTTATTTCACTCTACTTAGATTTATAAAAAAAAAAAAAAACTGCACATAATAAATCTTGCACTCTAACCTTTTTTTGTAGGTACCTGTCCTGCCTATGCATATTTTTGTAATCTCTAAAATTCAACATAAAAAAAATAATTTTTAAAATTTATGAAACAATGATAAAAAAAATTCAAACAACATATTAAAAAAAACGCCTTTAAATTTTGTGTTAATTTGTTTAATGACTAGACATTCTTGTTTTAAAAGTAGGGTCATAAAATATTCTTTTTTTGTCTATATATCTTCAATTTATATATTTCTATCTGAAAAGAGGGAATCCAAACACGACTGATAAGTATCATTCAGAGTCTATAACATGAATAATCTCCTCTATCTATTGTTTCAGCTTCCTAGTATAATGTGGCTAATAATCAAGAAGCCGAAGAGATTTAGCATGAATTGGTTCATCAATTGGGTAATTATCGATTTACAGTAGCAAGTTCACTTTTGAAAATACATCAAAATATAAATGCTTATGAATTATGATCAGAGTTGACCCACAATTGTATTTTCAGGTTTCAATATACGTTGGAGTGTGCATTATGATGGCATCAACCATAGGGGGCTTGAGGAACATTGCTGCTGATGCCTCCACTTATAGTTTCTACACCTAAACTAGATTATTGAAAGAATGTGTTAACTGTAATTAAACGAGTTAATTATTGGACTGGGACTTGCTAATGATCTAGTTAATAATGTGCCCTTGTTTGTTGGAGTAACTATTTTTTTGTAGTCTTCTTTTCTTTGGTGGTCTTATCTGAACACTTCAAGATTTCTTGTTAGCCATATATAGTACTTAAATTTTACTAATATATATTTGTTTGCATTATATTCTGCTTCCATGTTAATTCTTGTGTTCAGTGACGGACCCAGAAAATTTTAGGAGTGGGGGCAAAAATATATATATATTAAATAAGTTTTGTTAAATATTATTAATTATACGGAGATATAAAAATTAAAAAGAGTTAGGGAATACTTTTATTCTTAAAATACTATTCATTATATATAATTTATAAAAAAATATTTTTTTATTTCTAAAACTTAAAATTAAAATATTTTTATTAAACTATAGATAACTTATTATTCTAACTAATTTTTTTATACACAGTTAATAAAAAAAGACTGAATTAAGTCAATTAACTGGCATATTAACGCTTAATGATACATTAGTATTTATAATTTGAAATTAGAATTATATATAAATACTAGAAAAATTAAATCTTTATATAAAAGTATGTTTATATAAAATAATGGAAATATAATTTATAATTTTTTTATTTCTTTTTAAAATAATTAAATTTGTTATATATTTTTTAATTTAATTTTAATATAATGTTAGATGAAAAATTTTATACATCTGTTTAGTTATATATTGTAATTAAAATATTTTTATCATTATTTTTAAAAATAAAAAAATTTAAATTGGTAAATTAATCAGTTTATTTTAAAATTTTATATGCAACATAGGTACATATAATAGAATAAAAGATAAAAAAAAAGTAATAAGGATGAATAGATCGAGAATAAAATAAAATATAAAGTCACGAAAAAAATAAAATATTAAATTAATACCTAAACTATAATTGTTTGAATTAAAAATTATAATTAAAAATATAAAAAAGAGAAATAATAAAACTGAAAGATACATAGAGTCATGGAGAGTTATATAAAAAAATTGGAGAATTTAAAATTTATTTTTTGATAAAAAGAAGATGACCACTAAATAAGGAATAGAAAAAGAAGGTTGAAAATATAAAAATAAAAAAAGAGTTTAAGAGAATAAAGGAGTAACGGTATAATAATTAAATTTGATTAGATTAAATAATAATCAAAATGATAGAAAAATAAAAAAATAAATTTAAAATTTTAGCTAATTTAATTTATTTTATTTGTAGTGGAGTCATTTAAAATTTAAAGTGAGGGCATATTATATATAACTATATTTTTAAAACAAAAATTAATAACACCGTGGGGGCAAGTGCCCCCTCATTGCTATGCTTGGGTCCGTCCCTGCTTGTGTTCCAGTTAAATATTCAACCTCTACATTTTGCATTTTTGGATTCTTGTAAGAATTTGTATCTACTTAATTTCGTCCATGATCGCTTAGTTGGCCATTGAGATTTAAATAGTTATAAATGTTATTAAAATGCATATATGAATGACAAACAAACTTCACTAAATAGCTTTTTTTTTTCTTTCTCTGTTTTTAACTCGGTATACTAAGTAAGACACATTTTTAAAAGGAATGAAATACGACAACACGATGTATTTTAGTTCGAGTGTTAAGAGTTAAACTTTTTTAAATTAAATTAGATTTAAAAAGTATAAATCAGTCTAACCAACTAAATTTGACAAGTGCTGTTTGAGAATTAGCTAATAAATTTTGGATTTACAAAATTATGAAAAAATGAAAGTACAATTATTTTTAACACTTGTGTCATAAATAATAGAATATATTTTGGTCGGCTCGATACTGCCAACGAAGTAAAAAGAAAAGAAAAAAAAACCTAGAAAAATATTTTGGAGAGAGAAAAGAAGAGAAAGGTTTCTATTCACTTCACTTTTTCATTATTTGATCAATCGTTTGCCCTTAATGTATTTGCATTTCTCATCGTCTTACTTGTTTTGAGGGGTGTTGGATCGATTACCCATTGAATTTAGAAACAATCGAATTATCCTTATCCGTGTGAACACCCCTAAAAAAGTGAAAACAACTAAACAAGTAAGATGATGAAAAATACAAATACGTTAAGGACAAGTGGTTAACAATTTTTTAGACAAAGAAAATTATGCATAAAAGAGAAACAAAAATAATGTGAAATATATTCGCAAGTGGTACTTATACAGTTGAGACAATAAAAATATATAGTTGACATTTTTTTTTTACTTTTAAGTTGAGTTATAATTAGATGTAGAAATGTTAGATTGTAACATTGTTCGTAAATTTCTTTTCGCATTAGTTCCTAATGTTGGTAATAAGATGTCACGGAGGATGAAGAAGTCGTGACGACATTAGTTCTAATGAATTGAAATTGTTAGTAACATATGTGGCTGGTTTTTAAAATAAAGATGAAATAACCCCACATTCATGTAATACGTTGTAAGAATTTTCGAAAAATTCAATGACAAAATTGTACTCGTAGTTGTTTAAGTAAGGGTTTTCTTTGTTGTCATGAACTTGCAAAATCACCAGTTGAAGGCATTTGACAATATTTGTAGTGTCCGATAATAATTTTTCTAATAGAAGAAAAGTAAGGCTGGCTTGATGAGATATGTTTTTGTAGTTGAAAATTGAGATTGTATTGTTAGGATTTTGCTTTTTATTTGATTGTGTATTTGTTAATGATATGTAAATAGTTTATGGTGTAAACGTTTTTTTAGTCGATATGATTAAATTTAATTGGATTAGTTAATTGGGATAAACATTGTATTAGTCATATTTAATGATAGACATAAATAATAATTTTTTGGGAGATATTATGGATTTGTTCAAATATATTTTAGATTATGTGAAATTAAGAAAGGTGTAAAATAGGGAAATAAACTACTACTATTTGAGTAATACAATTTATCATTATTATTTATGGCAGAATGCAAAATTATTAAATTTGAAATTTTGGTTTTTTAAATAGAAAATCTAAATATATTGCTCAGAATTGAATTGAATCTAACGTAAAATTTGAATAAAATGATAATGATTCTGATATTGTTAGAGAGACTATCCCTAATTTCTATTTTTGTTAGATGATTTTTCTTAATTTTTTTATAGACTAAGCCACTATTTCTGTTTATTTTAATAAAGTCTAGGCCCAAAACATAATAACATTTTAAAAAAACATTAGTTAATCCTCTTCCAAAAATTACCAAACTATAATCCCTCTTTAATTATTTTACTAACTATCTACTGATAATATCTCTTTTGATAATATTTCTTAGCACTAAAGCAAAGCGATATCATTATCTATAATACTGCTATTCTAAATTGTATTGGGTCCCATAATTCTTGTGATTGTCTCCCGTCACGTTTCATACATAACATTATACCACTCTTGTATCTTGAAAAATGACATCTACATATATACAAAGAATACTCGTTCTACACTATAGCACTCGTCTATGTCAAATATGTAATCGGATATTGATTTCGTCTGTGTTAAATATGTAATTGGGTATTGATTTCTCAAGTGGTTGTTTATTTATGTGTGAGCAAGTTTATAAAATTAATAATTAAAAATTATTAAAAAAAATTTAATCAATTAAATTATTTAACAACTCTCAATTATTATGTTATTTATTTCAGAGAAAGCAGCTAAATTTTTACCTTATAAAAATTAATTATGTAAAAAGAAAAAGTTTATAAAAAGTAATAAAAATCTAGACATGTAACGCAATAGGAAATTTCCGAGTTGGGAGGCGGCTGTTATTCAGAATTCAGAATTCAGAATTCAGAAGGAATCAACAATGTTGTATGCAACAAGGTTTAGGTATTCTGTTCGTCAAATCCCTAATTTTGTTCCACTCTCTACTCTCCCTCCTTCCTGTTCCTGTTCATGGACAAGCCTTCACTTTCATTCTGAGCCTCCATCCCTTCGTGAAGTTGACGATGCTGTTGATTCCTTCACTCGCATGCTCTGTATGCGTCGCCCTCCATCCATCATCCAATTCACCAAGATTTTGGGATCTCTTGCCAAGACCAACCATTTCCCCACCGCCATTTCCCTTTTTCAGCAATTGCAAGCCAGGGGAATCGCTCCCAATTTATTTACTTTGAATATCCTAATCAATTGTTGCTGCGGCATGGGTCGGATCACTCTCGCTCTCTCTGTGTTGGCCAAGATTTTCAGGATGGATTATCAACCTGATATCATAACATTGAATACACTCATTAAAGGTCTCTGTCTCAGTGGTAAGGTTGAAAAAGCACTACACTTTCATGACACAATGCTGGCTCAAGGATTTCAGTTTAATGAAGTCACTTATGGGACGTTGATCAATGGGCTCTGTAAGACCGGACAAACATCAGCTGCTATTCAAGTGTTGAGAAAGATCCCACGGCATGGGATTGTTCCTAATGTCATCATGTACAGCGCAATTATTGATAGCTTGTGCAAGGATACACTTGTAAGTGATGCTTTCCATTTATTCTCTGAAATGCTTGCTAAGGGAATTTCTCCCAATGTTATCACTTACACTACTCTGATTTATGGATTGTGCCTTGCTGGTCAACTTAAGGAAGCCATTTATATACTAAATCATATGATGCGGGAAAACACTAATCCAAATGTTTGTACCTATAGTACTTTGATTGATGGGTTTTGCAAGGAAGGAAATATCAAAGATGCTAAGAGTGTGTTGGCTGTAATGACAAAAGATTGTGTGAAACCAGATGTGGTTACTTATAATAGCTTAATAGATGGCTATTGTTTGGTTAATGAGGTAAATAAGGCAAAATTTGTATTCAACACAATGGCCCAAAGAGGAGTGTCACTTGATGTTCAAAGTTATAATATCTTGATTAATGGTTTTTGCAAAAATAAAATGGTTGATGACGCCTTGAGTCTCTTTGAAGAAATGCGTTGCAACCACTTGGTTCCAAATACTATAACTTTTAGTATTCTTATTGATGGCTTATGCAAATCAGGGAGAATATCTTGTGCTTCCAAGCTTCTTGTTGAGATGCATGATAAAGGTCAACTTGCTGATATAATCACATACAATTCCTTTCTTGATGCTTTATGCAAAAACCATCATGTTGACAAAGCACTTGTTTTGTTCAACATGATTAAAGATCAAGGCATTCACCCAGATATATGTATGTACAACATACTTATAGATGGTCTGTGCAAAAGTGGAAGATTAAAAAATGCAAGAGAGATTTTTCAAGATCTTTCTATTGAAGGCTATCGTCCAGACGTGAGGACATACACTATCATGATCAATGGGCTTTGTAAAGAGGGCCTGCTTCACGAAGCATTCGCGTTCTTGTCAAAAATGGAAGACAATGGTTGCTTACCAAATGCTGTGACTTATGAAATAATCATTCGTGCTCTGTTTGAAAAAGGTGAAAATGATAACGCGGAGAAACTTCTTCGTGAAATGATATCTAGAGGCCTATTGCAAGGATAAAAGTAGGTGAGATTGTTCTTGTTAGACATCATAAAATGTTGTTTGTATCTCTTTCTTTTTAACTTGTGTTTTGTTACCTTCTTCCTAATCATCTATCCATTCCATATTATTGATGCTTCTGTTCCTTTCTCTACATGATGGTGATTCTTTGTTGTGTTTAGCCACACTTGGATATTTTCAGTCATTGCTTATTTTATGGCTTTTTGTGTCAAGGTGGTTGTCAGTTGTCACATGTGTCTTGTGGGGATATATTGTTAACCTTTTTTATTATATTTGTGCTTTGATGTTAAGTTATTCCTAACTAAGTTTGTTTTGATTTCCTCATTCAAAGGGAATCACTTGTTAAGTTTCTCTACACTCTTGTTATTGTCTTTCATTCTTTTCATTTTCCCATGCAGCAATATACTTGCTGATGTAGCCATCTAATGTATTTTGGATCATGTTTCCAAAATTATTTTGCAGACATCTTCTCATTTTCTGTGTTCATGCAATTGCCTTGCCCTATAAGGCTGTACCTGAGGCATATTGTACAAATGCGATTAACTTTGACAAAACAAGATCATTGATTTTCTTCTCATAATAGAATAAATAAATGTTTGAAGGGGAGCGTTGTTGCAACGGTTTGAGTTGTCTCTATGTGACCTCAAAGGTCACGGGTTCAAGCCGTGGAAACAGCCACTGATGTAATTATCAGGTTATAGAATAAATGAACGTTTCTTTTGATTCAAGGTCCAAATATCCATGGCTAACAAAAATCAAGCTTTGATTGAACTACTATTTGGCATATATGAGACAGTTTGCTTCCTAATATTTAAAGTATGTGTCCACTTCATATGAAGCTTCATCCAACTTTTTCACATTCCGGTTAATCTATATTTATTATTTTATTTTGATCTGATAACTGCATCTTATCATTTATAAATAGAAATGCAGAATTAGAGACGAGCCTGAAACGCATGTTTATCTGAATTCTAGTTTTTTTTTTCTCTCAAGTATTTTATAGTTTCCTGTTAGATTCTGACATTTCAATTTGCTAATTGGACTTTCCAAAACTATGTAGTCATTCAAATAAATTGTAACAAGATTTGGCTGTACCGTTAAACTGCTCGAATATTAGATGCCAGTGAGTGTAAAATAATCATGGCCCTGTTTTCTTTCTTTTAAATTGTTGCTGTCATTTATGAAAAGTTTGTTATTTTCAAAACAATAGGTGATCATTCTTCTTTCTTTTAAATTGTTGCTGTCATTTACGAAAAGTTGTTATGGGCTTAACAGCAACATAATCATTTTGTCCCACTAGTAGCTAAATACAAGTTACTTTGGGTGGAATATAAAAATAGCAATGCGAGTCACATTGCAACAAATACACACCCTTGTGATTATTTTCTCATCCACATTCTGCTGAGTGCTGATTGCCTTTTCAGGTCACACAATACCATTAGGATTTTACAAAATGTGTCCTGTTTCCGTCTCCTTGATAGCTTGGCTTGGTAATGATTGCTTTCTACTGGGCACACTACAAACCATGTATTCTACTCTCCAAGAGTTGGTTGATATTGCTGCCAAAAGTAAATCACCAAGAAATGCTGTCACTAGGGAAGAATGTGCTGAAATTGCGAAAGAAAAGATATTTCTGCACTATATTAGATAAATTCAGCACTTTGAGTTCTGATATAATTATGCAACATGGCTGGCACATTTTACGACATCATCTTTGGCCAAAACTCAGCTGTTATAAACCATGCTTATCTTTCATTTGAATCCATGTACATTATACGCTGAATTTTCTTTCTTTCTTCTTGTATTATTATTACTATTTTGTTAATTTATTTTTTAACTTTTTCAGTTTGTTACTTAATCAGGGAAATCAAGGTTACAAAGACAAGCAGTGGCAGAAAGCCATTGGATTTTATTCGGAAGCCATAAAACTAAGCAGCAACAATGCAAACATACGACAGTAATAGGTCCCAAGCTTATCTAGAACTTGGAAGGTAGCATATCATTCTTGCCTTTCACTTCTCAAAAGTTATTTAGCAATTAACCTTGACAAAAAGGTGATTTACCTCTATAAATAATCCTGAACTTGGATAATTATGAAAGTTCTGTGATGATTGATTTTCTTGTCATGAAGACAAACAACTTTTGCTTATAATCCAAAGTCCAAATATCATGAGTCTGCTTCATATGAAGCTCCTTCTAGGTTAGGTTCAGTAGCTGTGCAAAATTTTATTATTTATTGATATTAATTACCTGTCTTTTCTTTTCCCGCAGAATGTCAAAGTGTATTTTAGAAGAGGTAGAGCTAGAGAGATGCTTGGCTATTATACCGATGCAATTGATGGTAAGATCTTTCATTCAGTTCAGACTTGTGTGCTACAAGTATCTGCACAGGCTACTATATTTCTTTTTTTACATCTTTGTTCGATTGTTGCTCTTATTTTCATATGAAAGTTTCAGAATTTCCAAATCATAGGTGAACTATTTTTCTTTGTAGATTTTCAACATGCCTTGGTACTTGAACCAACCAACAAAATGGCATCCTCCGCTGCCGAAAGATTGAGGAAACTATTCCAGTAGATATATCATTCTGTCCACTATATGTGATGGCTTTGGTAAGTCGTCGTTGGCTGCCGAATGCTTCCAGAAACATGAAGGTTTGAACCTACTCATTTCTTGTTATAGCATTCATACAACATTGTGTTAGGTGATGTCAGCAAAATTATACTTATTCTTTGTCCTTTAAGGGAAGAAAAGCTAGTATTGTTCAAGTTCTACATCACTAGTGTTATTGCCAAAAGTAATATAAGGTCACTAGGATTGTAGTGTACAAGTGATTTGAAGTACAGTGCTCATGACTAAAGCTTAATATTTTGATTTTGAGATCATTGGTCTTCGAATTTTACAATAAAAGCACTCACCATTGGTGTCTGAAGGTATCTTACTACCTTGTGGTAAGCTCTCAAATGCCTAATTTTTATCTTACTAATTTTTTATCTTATAGATATCTCTATAAAAATTTCATGCTATTTAAAAATCATTTGATATATCTATTTCTACCACTATATATAATGTATATATAATGAGTTGAAAGGATGTAATTTTGTCCCACGTGAAAGGCTCTTTTATCGTATATATTTATAAAAATACCTTGTGCTGTTTATAAAACTTGCACTCAGTTAGAATATAAATATTTATCATTTTAACTATTATTATTATTATTATTATTATTATTATTATTATTATTATTATTATTATTATTATTATTTGTCAAAAATAAAAAAGTGGATACACTAGTATATATAAAATCAATGTAATATAATTGTTTGAAACGTATGTATATATATATATATATATATACATATATATATATATAAGACTTGTTTAATTACACATTTATATTCCTCTCTAATGCATGGAACAGGCCAAGCTGAAATTCCATGATTGTTAAGTTTTGTTTGACTATTTTATTTGGCAGAAATTCAGGCAAAGACGTTTAAAATATTTTTAATAAAGATATTTGATTTTGTCCATTAAATCAATTGTCATGTATTAGAATTTTGACACGTGATAGAGAGATTAAAAAGTAGTTATTATTAAAAAGTATTATTATATTTTTAAAATTGTTATTTTAGCTTTGATATTAATTTTTTAATATTTAAAATTTAATTTTTTATTAACAAAATTGTATTAAAGGATTATTTTATCTTTTTATTATTTTTTATAAATTTTATAATATTATTTTCTGCTTCTATTTCGTTATGATTTTGATAATTTTTTTCATTTTTTGCAAATTTAATAATTTTTTATGAGTTAGAATTTTTATTTATAATTTTTATAATACTTTTAATAATTGTTTTATTTTTGAAGATTTATATTTTAATCTACCAATTTTTATTGTTAATTATTCCTTTTTAAGTCTAACCATTCTTATTTATTTTTGAATTTCTTGAATAAAACATTGTAAAATTGAGATTTAAAAAAAATTATTTCATATTCATTTAAGAAATTCAATGTAATTTGAATTAATATAGTTAGAATCATTATTTTTTTATTTATTCGTTTGGATAATTTAATTTTTTTCTTAATTTTTTTAATTTACTAGTTGATTTAATTTTATTCATATTTTACATTTTTATTATTAATTCACAATTCTTACACTACAAGAAAAACGTTGAATACCGTCAAATTTAGTCTCGAGTTTACCGATGAATTTACTGGCGAATTCGGTTTTTCGATGGTAATAATTTGAGGAATTGAAAGAAAAATTGGCGCGAACATTACTGACGGATTTATCCGCCGATAAAGCTCGGTTAATGGAACATTGCGTTTTGGTCACACACAATATATTATTGTCGGATTTAAGTCTCACGGTAATTTTGCCTTAAATCCCCTCATTTTAAAAGGCTCGCTCACTCTCTAAACCTCTTCTCTCTCTCTGTGCATCTCTCTCCTGCAAACGATGCCTCCGGCAGCCTCCTCTGCCAGTGCCGGCGCCACCAACAACCTCCAAAAGATTTCCTCTTCAATCTCAGTTTTCACAACCCCGAAACACCCCACTCCCACTCTCCCAATGCTTAATCTCCTCTCACTTTCTTAGTCTCTTTCTTAGTCTCTGACAACGACGAAACTCCTCCCTCTTCTCCACCGTCAATGTGGCCTCACAGTACCCTGACTCGCGTCCTGTGGTGGTGCGACCCTTTTCTCTCCGTCCTCCTCCACAGCGCCATGCACTAGCAGCTATCGTCGTCTTTCACGCACCAATAGCCGCCGTCGTCCTCCACGCACAGCAACAACACGCACCAAACAGTATCCGATTCAGAATTTTTTAATTTTGTTTTGATTTAGAATTTTTTTAATTCAAGGTTTTTTTATGGTTCTCTTTTTATGCTTCTATTTTTTTGTTGTTGGATTGTTTGACTTGAGGAAAGTTGTTGGATTCAACTTTCTTTATTTTTCTGCGACGACTGCATTAGTTTCTAGGGAAATGTGGTGGCAGACACTCAAATAGTGAGTGGTTTTAGAGAATTCTAATTTGTATATGCAATATTGTAGAAACGATTGAATTGTGTGAGGTTCTAGTCAAAATATGCTTTTATAGTAGTTTTTTTTGTCTCAATTGTAGGGGTGGACGCGGATTGGATCAGATTGGATATGACCAAAATTTCGATTCGATCCGCACTAAAATCATCGGATTAGATCGGATTAAATATACGCAGTTTTTTTAGCTTCAACCAGATCCGATCCGCAAAAGATAAAAATACTTTTTAGAAGCTTGTTTTTATTTAAAAAATCAATAAAAAATTTTTCTACTCTTTTAAACATGTTTACTTATAAAATAATATTAAACATATTTTTCTTAAATAATAAAAATAAAATAATACATATATGATAAATATTAGTTGAAATAAAATATAAAAATAATATTTACTTATTTATTTATTTATTTTTACGAATTTGTTGATATGCGGATGCCTCCATAAAATCTGCAATCCGATCCTATCAATGTGCAGATCCAATCCGATCTGATCCGATAGCCTTGTGAATCGGATCAATATCCGTAATTTTTAGATTAGATTCAGATAAATACCGTGGATATGTGGATCGGATCCGATCCATGAACACCTGTACTCAACTACATGTTATCTTGTGGTAGGTTTGTACAATTTGATTTTGAATAATTTACTAAATTGCCTTGACAATTATTTCTGGTTCTGCTGTATGAAGCTACACTGAGATTTTATATTCATGGTATAATTTTATGATGTGTCTTTTGTGGTTATGTATGAGACTTTAAACAATCATCTAAGTTTAGTTTCAATTTTACACATCGAAAAAATTTTGGGGTGAAATTATTTTTTTTTTCCATTATAATATAATTTGAATAAAAAGTAAGCTGATATAGATGCTACAGCCTCCTATTTTACGTGTTTTTTTAAATTATTTCTAAAGAAAAGAAATTGGAAGTGAAATTAGATTTCTGCTTTGGAGAAATTGTTATATCTTTTCTATACTTGAAATTTTAGTGATCAGATTACACTCTTATTTTCTATAAAGTATTTGGTATAATCAATTACCTTTTACGACTGATTCAATTATCTTTACGTGGTCATTTTTTTTGTATAGATCTGTCGAGAACAAGAAACTTGTTGTGGGCATGATAAAGATTCTAGTGTTCCACAAGGGTAAAGTATCTAAGGAAGATTGAATTGATTGGGTTTTGCATGAATACCGACTTCAAGATAAGGACCTTGTTGATAAGGGTGTTCATTAGGTAACAAATGATTTCTCATTCATGAAAATGAACTGTATTTCTAATTTGTTGAGACTAAAGAAATATATGTTAAAATATATGTTGTTGATGGTTATCAGCGGCTAAGAGAATAAGAGGTTGAATCTTGGTCCATTTTTCTTTCTCGTGTGAACTTGCTTTCTGTGGAGAGAGTACTGGAGGTATTTTGGTTTTATCTCTTAACTCGGTAGGAGATTCTTTTGTTTTGTCTCCTATTGTGAAGAATCAGAAACAAAGATGAGAGTAGAGATTGATACACAGATATATCCTGGTTCAGCTACCTAGTGCAATATAGCCTACATCCAGTCTTCATCACAATTATGATGGAATTTTCACTATTTTTTAATAGATTACAATCACCAATTCTCCCTAGAATTTTACCCAATTATATCTGGGACAAGTCCAGTTTTTAACTCAAACCGAACTTGACTAGGACTCAAAACTAGTTTTTAACCGTAAAGTGCTAACCCAACTTGCAAGAAAATTCCCACAAGATCATGATACAAAACAGAAAAATATACAAAGAATTTTTGAGATAACTATGTCTTTTTTTCAAGTCTAGCTTACTACTTTTTCCACTCATTGACTTTTTCTTACAAACCTTACCAAGTTTGCCTTTTTCAATGAGACTCAAACTGACTAAATTGAGAAAAAAATATAAAATAGTAACTATGAAGGAGAAGATCTTAGAACAACTTAGGAGGCTATGAGAACAGAACCAAATGCTCTATTCTACTCACTTGCTCACCCCTTGGTTGTTCATCTTTATTATAGAAGAGTGAAGCCTCAAAGGTTTGAACCAGATTCAAACTTGGGTTGTCTTCTTCCTCCTTCATTAGAACTTGCAGCGGTGTGGTCAATAAAGAGAGGGAGAGAAAGCCGAATCTTTGACATACATCATACCTTTCTCTTTCATCATTTTTTCTTCAAATTCCTTTAATCTTGACCGTGAATCTTTTCTTTGGCTCCAAGTTTGGTTTCAGACAGTGGATTCAAGGCAAAGCACCATTGACTTCTTCTTCTCCATGGTTGCTTGATTTGTACTTGAAGCTCAGCAGATTTTTTCACGGTTTGTTGTTGAAACACGAATGGAAAAAGTAACTTTTATAAATGCTCTGCTCGAATGGAATTTACTTCTTTGTTGTAGTCCTTCTTCTTGCTTGAAATTGAAAACAAACTTTTAGTTCTTTGCTGAGCCCTGCCTTCGGATCTTTCTTCTTTCTTCTTTCTTGGTTCAGTAACTTGATGTAATATGAAAGAAAAAGAAGAGAGAGAAGAGAGAGATTGTGTTCGATGAAAATAAAACAAAATTTCATTGTATTTTGAGTTGATTACCTGGTTAGATACTAGGTTGAAGAGAGATAGGGTTTGAATGTCACAACCAAATTGGACTTGGATCTCTATTTGGGCTAGGTTGATTTCTTTTTTTCCTATGGTTTAGCTTGTCCCAGTCTTCATGGATCAAGATTTGAGTGAATGGAGTGATAAGGTTAAAATATGTGTTAGCCAATATGCTTGTGTTTGTGGGCTTGATCTTTTGCTTCTTGGGTCGGCTTTGATTAAATTATTTTCCTGCACACTTAAACAAAAACATTACACAATCAATTGATAAAAACCAATAATGTTTGTTCATCACTTTAATCAAGTTTTAGTTTTTCAAACTCAACCGCTGTTAATTATTATCTATTAGTATTTGTGTTTTTCTTTCCATATGAAAATAACTAGAAATCTAAAATTGTTGTTATTTATCATGTTATCATCTTATGTTTCACTAGAATTTATGTGCTTAGCTGATGAACATATTTTTTAATATATGAGGATTAACAAATTTAAAAAAAAATTTAAAATTTAAATTTACTGTCAGATTTATCGTCGGATAAAAATCTACCGGTAATTATTAATTTAGTTATTAATTAATAATATATTATTGTTGGATTTATTAAAAAATTTTCGACAGTAAAAATTACCAATGAAAATTTTTCGACAGTAATTAGCATCAGATGAAAAAATCCATTAATAAATAATTATTGACAAAATTTATATTGTCAAAGTTATTCTAACAGTAATTCCAATAGTACCCAACGAATTTCTTATAATATTAAAGCACGTTTTTAACTATTACCAAATAAACAACTTAAAAGAAAAGTTATTTTTGTCTCTTTATATGAGTAGTGGTGGCCATTTTATTTACCCTAACACAAAACATCTTTCATTTATTCAATTTTTGCTGCCTTAATTAATTGGTGAGGCAAAATACCGTAATTCTTTTGCCTAGCTAGAAGAATTTAATTTTGGAGACGAATGCCCTAACAATATGAAATCATCCTATGAATATTTACTGTTGTTAAATTTGATTAGTCGCTAATAAATTCCTATAGAAAAAACATACTATATCACGTACTTGAATTTGCATACTAAGAAATTTCAATGCATGCATAGCTTCAAAATTCAGAGCACGTACGAAGCACACTGAAAAGATGTTAGCTTGCTAATGTATTTACTGTATTTTGCATGACTATGTTGTCTCCTCGTTCCCATCTTCATTTTCGTCAATAATTTGGTAGTTGGCATTGAAGTCATCTTCATTATTGCTATTATTTTTATTCCGATCTATTTTTCTGCCTTCATCAATATCTAACTCATATTTATCCTTATTTGTAGTCAATTATGCGAATTATACATATAAGAGGAGTTTTATGGTAGTATTAATTTTGGTGACTAAGAGTGATATAAATTTGACATATAAATAATAAAATATTGACACATGATAAAAAAATTAAATCTAAGATCAAAATAATTCTCTTTCTCTTATAATTTTTTATGATTACTTTTATAAAAATAATTTTTTATAATTATAAAAAATAATTTCAAAAAAATAATACTAAAATAATTTTTTTAATTGTATTTATAATTATTGTTTTTATTTTTAAAAAATAATTTCTTATAATTATTTTTGTGATATTTTTACTAAAATAATTTTTTTATATTTTTAATAATTATTTTTTATTATTATTTTTATTTTTAAAAATAATTTGTTATAATTATTTTTATTATTATTTTTACCAAAATAATTTTTTATAATTATTTTTTCTTTTTCAAATTTCGAAAAACTTATAGTAAAATAATATTTTCTCTCTTAGTGTTAATTTAAAAATAATTATAAGTAATTATAAGAGAGAGAATATCATTTTGGTGTTAGTTTTTTAAAAATACAAAAAAATAATTATAAAAAAATTATTTTGGTAAAAATAAAATAATAAAAATAATTAGAAGAATTTATTTTTTAAAAATAAAAATGATAATAAAAATAATTAAAAAATAATTTTGGTGTTATTTTTAGAAATTATTAAAAATAATAAAACAAAATAATTAAAAACAAAAATAATTATAAAAAATTGTTTTAGTAAAAATAATCATAAAAATAATTATAAAAATTATTTTTAAAAATAAAAAATAATAATATAATTATTATAAATATAATTAAAAAAATTATTTTGATATTTTTTATAATTATAAAAATAATTATAAAAAATTATTTCGATAAAAGTAATCATATAAAATTATAAGAGAGAAAATTATTGTGATATTAGATTTAATTTTCTTGCCATACGTTAATATTTTATTTATAGGTCAAATTTATATCATCTTTAATCACCAAAACTAATATTACTATAAAACTTCTCTATATATATAATTCGATCATTGATATAGTTCCAGTTAGTTGATAAATAAAAAATATCTTTTACATACTTTACCAATAATGGACACTTTTTATAATTATATTAACCCGCTAAATACTATAACCAAGTTCTTGGGTAAAGTATTTTTCATCCTCCTTAAAATTTGGGTTTTATGCTTTGATAAATATCGTTTTGTAGTTCTATAAACATCATAGTGTAAGAAATAATAAAAGAAATTAGACTTTTACACACAAATTTCACACTTTTAAATTTATGTAGTATAATTTTACTGATATAATAGGCTCATAAATTCATGCTAACCTCCATTGCTTCTTGTTTCTGCTTAAAAATCCACCATTCCATTCTTCTTTATGTCTTACAAAATTTTCAACTTATAAAGCCATGGTGAGACCGCTTTGTTAGAGAAGCAACGTGTTTAAGTCCGTTTATATATATCCACCAATTCATTAATTTAAAAAAAAAAAGCTTTTGCACTACTTGTGAAAGATTCAAAATAATTAAAAAATATGTATCGCAACCTGCGAATTGATAAAAGAAACTCTCTTTTTCACAACTTGTGAAATGTATAACATCAAAATAAAATCTTATAATGTATTATTTAAGGATAAAAAATATCTTTATATAAAGATAATTATAGAGTATTCATGGAAATATTCACCATCTTAAAAAATTTTAAACATATAAAGATTTATATCCATGAAAAAACTATTAATTTGAACAGGGGTTTAGTTTTGTTTCAAAATGAGAAAAATATATTTCACTATATTCCAATACTTATAGTGTGTCCTCTTGTTATGAATAGAGAATATTTATTTTTTTTAGAACCAAATCTAATTTATCGTTATTATTTGGGGTTAATAGTGAAATTCATTTTTAAAAGATCATTTATTTTTTAAATTAGTTTTCAAAAGATTTTTTTAATCATATTAGTCCTTAAAAGATAAAACGTAAGTCAAATTGGTCATCCTGTTAATTATTAAATGATGACGTATTACGTTAAGTGTCATGTGACATGATGATGACGAGGTAGGTTAATACCACATATCACAAGATGATTCGTTGACGTTTTAGGTCAGTGACACCTAACACGTCACGTATCACTTGATATGTAAAAAAGTTATTTATTCTCGAAAAGTGTAGATATAAGTCATTCTCATTCCTAAAATTTTAAAAATTAATCAATTTAGTCCTTATATAATTTTTTATTTTTTTATAATATTAAATTTGAAATATTTTTTGATAGTATTAATTTTAATATTATTTTTTAGACCTTAATAAACAAATTTTTTTTACATAAAATAATAAAAATAATAAAACTATTATAAAATTATTTTATTATTTGTATTTTAAAATTTTATATTTTTAAATTGTAATTTTTTTATAGTGAACTTTTTTTATTTAAACGAGTTTATCAAATTATTGTTGATTATATATTTTAAAATTTAATATTTTAAATTTTACTAAATAATATAGTAGTTATTTCAAAATTTAAATCTTTTAAATTTTTTAAAATGATAATTTTTATTATTGTTTAATTTATATGGTAGAACTCAATAATTAAAAAATCGATTTGTGGGATCACTTGTTGAATCTTAATATTTTAATATAATTTTTTAAAAATAACTACTATATTTATTTAGTGAAATTTAAAAGATTAAAAATTTAAAATAATTACTATATTTATTTAGTAAAATCCAAAATATTAAAACTTTTAGTATATAACTAGTATATGACTAGTTTTAATATTTAGATTTCACTAAGTAAATATATAGTAGTTATTTTAAATATTTTAATCTTTTAGATCTCACTAAATAAATATAGTAGTTCTTTTAAAAAAACTATGTTAAAATATTGAGGCATGCTACATATACAAGTCTTTTTGGCTTACAAGTTATACAAGTTAGCCCAAGTCCAAGAAAAAACACGCGCACCACTCCTTTAAAATCGAGCGTCCAACGCACGCGTTCATTATGCCGTAGTCTTCCTCTTCTTCCTCAATCAAAATACAAACCGTCAAGATTCAAGTGAAATTCGAAACAAACTACGATTCTAAAGATACGTTCCAACTCCTCACGAAGAGTAGAAGAAATTAAGAAGAAAAGATACAATTCTCCATAAAAAATCACCAGAAAAAACGAAGAAACATTATTCAAGGTACTGTTTTAGTGTTTTTTTAGGTTTTTTTTTTCTAGATTGT
The DNA here is from genome assembly GCF_003086295.3 of Arachis hypogaea. NCBI lineage: Eukaryota > Viridiplantae > Streptophyta > Magnoliopsida > Fabales > Fabaceae > Arachis > Arachis hypogaea. The sequence goes on from NC_092040.1 coordinate 109,470,462, forward strand.
CTCTGCCATGTGTCTCATCCTTAACCAGCAAAACATTAAAGAATTTTAAGAAGAAATATACTGTCTCCCCCATGTTTTGGGTGTATTTCTTAAATTTTTTGGGTGTATTTCTGTAATCTTTTAGGTGTATTTCTGTAACCGTTTGGGTGTATTTCTGTAATTCTTTCTATAACTGTTTGGGTGTATTTCTGAAGTTTCATTATCTTCAAAATAATTTCAAAGCTTGATTTCAGAAATCATAAAAATAATAAAAAATGAAACAAGAAGGAGATTCAACAAATTTGGCAAGAAATTCGAAAAAAGAAGAGAAATCTTTTGAAAAATGAAAGTTATATATTTGCGTGTTAATTGATTTGAATTGATTTAAAAATCTGTTAAAAAGGCCCACAACATAAGCAGCGCGTTTAGGGGGTTTAACTTGTAAAGCTTGTAGCAAAAGACTTGTATGTAGAGATTAATCCTAAAATATTATGATACGAATTTGTATCAAGAACTAGAGAGAATTAGAGATAATAAAAAAGAATAGAAGTGAAATCCCTAGAATTAGGGCCAAAGAGGAAAAATAGAGTTTCCAATTACATTATGCCTCTCCCACATTATTACATTATACTCCTATTTATAGTATAATTTTTTAATTGGACTAGTCCAATACTAATCCTATCATTATCCTACTTTTCAAAATAACCTTGTCCGTTGTGAAAAAAATATAAATCCTAATAAAAATTGTAAAGGCAAATTACAAAAAAAATATCAGTAATCCTAAAATAAAATTGTCTATACTACTGCTAAAAAAAAAAAATTTAACCACCAGGATTTCATTGAAAAAAATTGTGTTCAATCCACAACCAACAAAATAAAATTACTGTAGAAATCTGAAAATAGACCAGAAAAATTAAAATCCTTAGAATTGGACTTGAAGTCATTATACCATCCATCACATGCTGATTTTGGGCTTCAGAAATTAAAATTTGGCCTGGCCCACAATAGAAGCCCAACTCATTGATAGGCATCAGCATCTCTTTCTCGTTCTCATAGAAGAAGAGAAACCCGTTGTTGTTTCTCTGTCTCGGAGGTGCACTCGCCGCCTCCCCCGCGTCCTACCCGCCGTCAACGACTGTCGCGAGCTTGCATGGAGGAACTGGCACTGCCTTCCAGCTCCCGGCTGTTTGTTGTTCGCATGGAGTCCGCCGTCGCTCATTCGTCCTTTGTCGCGATTTCACAGAAAGATAGTAATTTAAAATATATAATCAACAATAATTTGTTAAACTCGTTTAAATAAAAAAAATTTTACTATAAAAAAATTATAATTTGCAAATATAAAATTTTAAAATATAAATATAAAATAATTTTAAAATAATTTAATTATTTTTATTATTTTATGTAAAGAGAATTTTATTCATTAAGATCTAAAAATTAATATTAAAATTAATACTATAAAAAATATTTTAAATTTAATATTACAAAAAAATTTTATATAGGGACTAATTTGATTAATTTTTAAAATTTTAAGGATAAAAATAATTTACGGCTGAACTTTTAAAGACTATTTTAGTTATATATAACTTTTTTATATGTTAAGTGACACGTGACAAACTAAATGTCATTGACCTGATACGTTAATCAATTATCTTATAACACGTGGTATTAACCTATCACATCATCGTGTCATGTGGTCCTTAACATGACACGTAATTATCTAACTAACAGAAAAATAAATTTGATTTATATTTTATCTTTTAAAGATTAAAAACTAAAATGATTAATTTTTTTTTTAAAATTAATTTAAATAATAAATAATCTGTTATCATAGACAAATTTAACTATTAACTCCTACTATTTGTAAATGTCTTTTGTTGTCTTTTGATGAATGAAACTCTATCGTTTTTATATAAAACATAAATAAATAAACACACTTTTGGTCCTTCAAATTTGTCCTCGCACAATATTAAAAAATTATTTTAAATGGTTATTAATTATGTGAGTCAAACCTGGTCCATTTAAATTATACTACTTAAGAATTTTTTAATCACTTAACTCTTAAACTTTTTTTATTTATTGTTATATATATATGACCTCCAACTAGCTGAAGAAAATACACGTTCGAAGTTACTTATGATAATTGATAGGTATAAATGTTTCGAACGACAAATGTGAAATTAAATAAACTAAAAATTATAATCAAGTATAAAAGTTATCTTCCTTTTCTTTTTATAACATGTACGTGTTTCTGGAGTTTTTAATATCATTTACTCATTTGGGATTTTTTTGTTTTTATTTGTTTAGTTATTTCTTGTCTTTGTTTCTTTTTCGCCCCTCTAATTTAATCAACGGAAACCCAGAGAGGCAATCAAAATTTGGATTCCAAATAAAATGGATGCTCTTGGAAATGAAATAAACACCCATTTTTTAACATTCTTAATAATCTCATTCCTCACATAAAAGTTACTAGTGTTCTCATTACAAGTCCCTTTCGGCATTCCCAAGAGAAAAACTAGAAAAAGAAAACACATTGACCCAACTTCAAAAGAAAAAGATGCAGACTCGAGAGGAAAGAAAAAAGCTTAGATAATACACTTACTAGTCATAATTGTAAAGGAATCAACAATTATATTAACTGTAAAATGCAAAGGTTATGAAATTAGCATTGCTATTATGTTAATATCAGTTGCCAAGCTTCCCCTTAACCAAAACATCCAACACCCACGCATCCAAAGTTTCTTTATTTGCTCACTCTTTTAACCTTTATCTGCTTCATGATAATGCCCGTAAATGCTTCTTCTTTACACTTCCACCACCTCAAAGTTTCGTAAATAAGAACCCACCCAAAGTCCTCGCTACATGTACAATTGTACACGCCTACAATGGCACCTCTCTTACTCCTTTTCTTTATCTTCTTCGCCTCTTCTTCTCCACTAACACACTCTCGAACCAGGCCCCTCAAAACGACAACGCTCGACGTCGCTTCATCCCTTCAGAAAACCACCCGTAATAGCCCCACTTCATACTCCCTAAAAACACAACCTTCAGAATCTACACTCTCCCTTCAACTCCTTTCTCGCGCTTCAATTCAAAAGCACCACTCATACACGAACAACTACAAGTTATTCACACTCTCATTACTCGAGCGCGACTCAGCCCGAGTCAAGGTCATAGAAACTCGCCTAGATCTCGCTCTGAAACGAGTTTCGCGCACGGATCTTCACCCGGCCGAGTCGATGACCGAGTTAGACCCGGAGGAAATGCAAGGACCGTTGATATCCGGAACGAGTCAAGGAAGCGGCGAGTACTTCGTTCGAGTCGGAATCGGTAACCCGCCAAGTCAAGCTTACCTGGTCATCGACACGGGCAGCGACGTAAGCTGGATCCAGTGCGCACCTTGCGCCGACTGCTATGACCAAGCTGATCCAATATTCCAGCCGGATTCATCGGCTTCCTATGCACCAATCCCCTGCGCCGCGGCGCAGTGCAAGTCCCTAGACCTCTCCGAGTGCCGTAACGGAACCTGCCTCTACGAGGTTTCTTATGGCGACGGTTCTTTCACAGTCGGCGACTTCGCGACGGAGACCATTACGCTCGGCTCCGTTTCAGTTCCCAATGTCGCCATCGGCTGCGGCCACAACAACGAAGGCTTGTTCGTCGGAGCTGCTGGCTTGCTCGGCCTCGGAGGCGGCCCGTTGTCTTTCCCGGCTCAGCTCAACGCCACTTCATTTTCCTACTGTCTCGTGGACCGCGATTCTGACCATGCTTCAACTCTCGAGTTTCACTCGGCATTATCTCATTACGCCGTCACGGCGCCTTTACGGCGGAACAAGGAGATGAACACATTCTATTATGTTGGACTGACCGGAATTGGTGTGGGTGGTGAGGTACTTCCTATTCCGGAGGCGAGTTTCGAGGTGGATAGCACCGGCGCCGGAGGTGTTATTGTGGATTCTGGCACGGCTGTGACGAGGTTAAAAGAGGAGGTGTACGACGTTCTGAGGGATGCGTTTCTGAGCGGGACAAAAGGGTTGCAGAGGGCGAACGGTGTGGCGTTGTTTGATACTTGCTACGACTTGTCGTCTAAGGCGAGCGTTGAGGTTCCGACGGTGTCGTTTCATTTTCCTGGGGGAGGGAGTTACCGTTACCGGCGAAGAATTACCTGATACCGGTTGACTCGGTGGGGACGTTCTGCTTTGCCTTCGCCCCCACTACGTCTTCCTTGTCGATAATTGGGAATGTTCAGCAGCAAGGGACACGTGTCGGTTTCGACGTCGCTAACTGGGTCGTTGGATTCTCTGTCGATAGCTGCTAGTCGTAGATGGATTATGCATGTGCAAATTTTAATTTAACTATTTAATTTAATATTCTCTGTTGTTATTATTTGTTTAAACTTTTTGTTTTGTTTTCCACTTTTTTTTTTGGTTCAGTAATTTCCCTAGTTGCATGGATCGGCACAAAAGATAAAGGGACATAGAAAAGGAATATTTCCAACGTTTTTTTTTTTTTGACAGAAGGAATATTTCCAATGTTGTGAAGTTAGGTTTCCAGATATGAATGTGGAGACGGGAAAGAAAGGTAGATAAATGAGTGAATGGTTGGTGGTCTCACCACTAAAAACATTTCTAACTATAAACACTAAATTAGCTATAAAATCAGTTTTCAATATAAAATATATATTAAAAATAAATTAAATTATATATATATATATATAAAATATAATAATTTATTTTAATAATTAATTTTAATATATAAAATAATATTTTAAAGGGTAAAAAACTTATATAAGCCAAGGCAAGAAGGGTCTAACGTAAATACGCCAAACCGAAAATCGTTTCAGCAATAAGTCAAACACGATCTTTATGTAATTCGAACCAAGGTGGTTCGAACTACAAACCTTAATAATTCGAACCAAGTTGGTTCGAATTAGGGGAGAGAAAATTCAAACGTAATTCGAACCAGGGTGGTTCGAACTCTTCTTGCACGTAATTCGAACTGGCCTAGCTCGAATTATTCATGTAATTCGAACCAAGCTGGTTCGAATTACCCTAGGCGTGGTTCTTTATAATTCGAACCAAGGTGGTTCGAATTATGGTTGATTCGGGTAAGGAGTTCGAATCACCCTCATTCGAACTATTATTCCTACCCCCTACCCCACAAAATCTCAGAGAAAACGACCCAGATTCTGTCTCGGAGGTACTCTTCCATCCGCCTTCACCGCTGCACACCCCTGCATGTTGCGCCACCAGCACAGCCTGCCCCACCGGATGATGGGGATGACATCGCATCTGTTTAGATGATTCACGTTTCATGTATTTTTTCCCTTAAAGTTCATTCATGTATGAAAGTGATTTGTATTTTTTTTGTTATGTTATAGTCTGTTCACCTATGTTTTTTTTATTTGTGTTGTTGGACGTTGATTATGTATGATCAATGAATCTTGAAACAGTTCAGTGTTTATTTTTTCTTATTAAATTGTGCACCTACGGAAAATGTAGCATTATACATAATTAAAGAAGCCATATTCGTTACTACTCGCAACAATCAAACTAAAAGTCATGCGCACTAATGTAAATAATACTGACACTAACAACATGCGAAATAATGTAAATAACTCTAAGACTAGCAACATGCGCACTAATGTAGATAATGCTAACACTAACAACATGCATACTAATGGTGTCCTGTCTGAGACGAGCCTCCAACCTGTGGGCAACTACGTCGTGTGTGTCCGAGTTGGCGACATAGGCCGCACCTCTTTGGCCGATTCGGATCTGCCTCGTCCATATTCGTCCGTATCCTAGTGGATCTAGGATGACCCTCTCTGGCACGCCTCTTGTCAGGGTCTGGAATCACCGTGGGCCCGTCGTAAGGTGGCCAGAATCCCTCCGGGATCGGAGGTGTGAATCCCATCCGATACACACTGAACACGGAGCTAATCTGATAGACGCTGTGAACGTAAGAGGTCCAGGTGACCCGTGAGTATGCACAGCATGCAAGTGCGTGCTGACACGGGAAATGAAGAGCCTGGAAGTACCCGCAGTCACATGTCCGAGAGGCAAGTGATACTCTGTAAGTACCCAAGGAGAAAGAACCAGTCGGAGTGGTCTCTGCTACAGTGAACTCGGAGTTATCCCGGTCATACAGCGTCACCGTGAAGCACCTGGCCGTCTTCATGTTGGCCTCAATACACTTCACCAAATGCTGACTGAATTGTTGTCCTGTTCCCATCTGGGCCTCGGCCTCTCTCCCCTTGCGAACAAACAGTTCCGCAAGCCTACCATATGTTGCCTTCACCAGGGATGCTACAGGGAGATTTCTGACCCCCTTCAGGATAGAGTTCACACACTCGGAGATGTTCGTCGTCATGTGACCGAATCTCCACCCTTCATCACGATGCTGAGTCCACAACGAGTAATCAATCCGGTTCGCCCACTCACACATCGCCGGATCTTCAGATCGCAGGATATCAAACCAGTAATCAAATTCAACCTCGGTCTTCGCATACGCCGCGTTCACTAGTAGCCTCCTAGCATCTTTGCCCTTGAAGGTTAGGGCAAAATTAGCCGCTACGTGTCGTATGCAGAATGCACGGTACGCAGATGGCGGTAGCCAACCGCCGTCAGGGGCCTCAAGCGCAGCCTTGATGCCGTTGTGCCTGTCCGATATAACCAGCAGACCGGGCTGCGGGGTCACGTGCTGTCGAAGGTGCGAGAGAAAGAATGTCCAGGATTCCGCATTCTCACCCTCTACTAGTGCGAATGCGACAGGTAGAATGTTCGAGTTCCCGTCCTGTGCAATCGCGATGAGCAACGTCCCCCCATACTTCCCATACAGATGGGTGCCGTCAATGCTCACTAGCGGCTTGCAATGACGGAATGCCTCGATGCAAGGCGGGAAAGTCCAGAAAAGCCTGTGGAAGTACGCTTGAGACTCGTCCACTTGTCCTCCAACTCGAACTGGGCTCGTCTTAAGGACGACAACACTACCAGGCATCGTCATCTGCACACCCAACACCCACCTAGGCAGGTCGTTGTAGGACTCATCCCAGTCACCGTATATGAGGGCAATAGATTTCTGCTTCGCTATCCAAACCCTCCGGTAAGTCGGCCTAAAACCAAAGTGCGCTGCCGTGGCGTTCAGGAGCACCTTGATGCTCACGGATGCATCGGCCCTAACCATTGGCATAATAAACGCCGAAATCACATGATAATCCAAACTCCTGTGGTCACTCGAGATGGATGTGGCCAGGCAAGTGTGAGGTCCATTGTACCATTTGACCTCCCAAATGTCCTTGCGCTTCCGGAGACTCAGTCGAATCAACCATGTGCACCCATTCCCAAACTCGGAACACTTGCCCACATACCGGCGGTGATCGGACTCCACCACCTTGTACTGTACCCCTCGCCGGATGCTGTAAGTCTTCACACTCAAAAGGGCCTCATCTTTATCCTGGAATTGCTGACCAACCTGGAACTCTGTCAGACCAGTAGTCCCTTCCGCATCTCTAGCTCCGAATCCAACAGCGTGCCCTAATACCCCCTCATGTCTCATGGCGTCCAAGTCCAACGAGGAAAAATGTGGTGGATACTACTGTGTGCCAGAGCTAGAACCACCTACCTCCAATGCAGGCCCAGTCGCTCCAATATCATCAGCGCTGTCATCGTCAATCATATTCGGCTCGACGTCATCATCCTCTTCATCAACCAAAAAACCGTCTCCTACGCCAACAGGTGCAACTCCCACTAAAGCGTTCGGCAAATTTTCCCTTTCCACTACCTCGTCGCCTTCGGTGCCATTGAGGTCAACAGCAAAAGACGGGGAGGCGACATGTTGGACCACTGGTTCGTACACAGGGATGGACGAGGAAGCAACGGCAGGCCGGGAACTAGAACCTGCTGGATTCGCTAACGTGTTCGTATTCCTGTTCGAACCGCCGGAGCTGGATACAACATCAACCAGGCGTGCCAACAACTCCGGTGTCCTCACCTCCGGAAACGGACGCCGACAAAGAAACATTACTTGCAAGTCCTCATCATTATTAATCGTGAAGCAATCATACTTCACGGTATTCTGTAGCACCGTGACTGGAATGCGATAGAAAAACTTCTTTACCCGCTTCGCACCATCCAGACCGAGCTTCATTAGTACAGCGCTAACAAGGTTATCATAGCTCGTCGTAGATGTTACGACAATACATAGAGGATTCTTATCTGTGAACTTTACTCCGGAACGAGTTTTTCTATTAACAGATCCTCTGTGGTGCACCAAAACCACAAAACTCTCCTCACTAGCCATCTTACTCCCTGTAATGAGACTAACTCACGTTTGGAACCATATATATACAGCTCAGTCTCACACTAATTCGAACCGGTCTGGTTCGAACTAGGATTTGTGTAATTCGAACCAACCCGGTTCGAATTACACAGAAACCGTCTCTCTCTATAATTCGAACCAGCTTGGTTCGAATTACGTTCATTCTTAATTCGAACCAAGCTGGTTCGATTTATTACCAACCAACAAAACCTAATTCGAACTCACCTGGTTCGATTTAATAACAATTAGAGTTCGAACCAACCTGGTTCGAATTATATAAAAATACAATCTGGCTTATTGCTGAAACGATTTTTGCTTTGGCGTATTTACGTAATTTTTTGAGCCAGTTGGCTTATTATGATTTTTTACCCTATTTTAAAATTATTTTGGACTATTAAATTTTGATTTTTTTCATTTGTTTAAAAATATTTTATAACCTTTTCATTTAAGAAGTTATTTGGATAATATTATAAAAAATATAAATTAAAAATATTAAAATCATTAAATTAAAATTTAAATTTGATTGTACGTATTTAAAATAGTGCATATACATTAAGATTATGATATTACGAGTTTTTTTATGTAATTTTAAAATAATAAATTACCTCCTTTTAAATTCAATCAAGTTCAATCATTATTACATGGAATATATGATATTTTTTTTAGAGAATAAAGATTTCTAATCTGCCATAATTTTTAAGCTGGATGTGAGTGATACTTACATGAAATTTCAACTTCAAGGCAATAATAGTTTAAGAGGTATAAAAATTAAAGTAGATTCTATACCTCAAGGTAGACATTTCACCTGCTATTTATGGTGCGTTTTTGGTGAATATGAGGAAAGATTCGTAATATTATCTCCATTTGGATTCTGATATTGTTGATAATTCTGAGTACTGCGTTTTGAGGTGGATGGTTTTTTATCAAGCTGCTTAATTGGTTCACAGACATTGCGAAAATGATTTTTTATCATTTTTCTTACTTATGTGGTGTGTAAGAATCTAAAATTAATTTAACTATTTAGTTAAAATAAAATAATAATTATCCAGAATAAGTTGAAAAATATAAAAATATCAATTAGAAAATTTAAAGGTGAGATTTAAATTTAGCGAATTTTTTTGAATAGAAAAAATATAATTTTTTTTTGGAAAAATGCGTAAAAGCACGTATCGACCTAAATTAGTCCGGTACTGTGAGTGAGAAAATTAAATTATGGGTGAATAAATTAAATTTTATAATTTAGAGAAGATAAAAGTAATTGGAATAGAAAATCAGGCATTTATTATGAAGATTTTGATTCAAAATTGGACCAAACGAATCAAGACGTGAATCGGACCTAAGTGGGTCCAAACCCCTCCTTTCACTTGAGCCAATTTAACACAATTACACTTGAAAGAGAGGAAAGGCACGGTGAAGAGAAGAAGAGAGTAACCAAAACTTAGAGCACTATTTACCTTTTTCTTGTTTTGCTTGTAATTTTGATCTGGAGCTCTGATTGATGAGCCGTTTGTGACCACGCGTCGTTCTCCTCATCCTCTTCGATTCTATCTAGATATTATGGTAAGTACTTCGAAGTCTTCTGGCCAATTTTATTTTTTCCATTCAATTTGTGTTTTGGTTTGGTTTTGAGAAAATCTTGTGATTTTGATTGTTTAGTGTAAGACCGTAATTAATTAACCGCTTAATTAAAATTAGTTAATTGCCCAAAATAGGTTCAAAAATTTAGAAGGTTAATTAGAAAATTTAAATATAATATTTGGATTCAGTAAATTTTTTAAGTTGGATAATGTAATTTTTTGTGGAGAATTGCGTAAAAATGCGTACTGTAAATTAGCCGGCAGTATTGGTTTAGGTCTGTCTAGTACTACGTAAGAGTAATAAAAACTGTATAAAAAATTAGAGAAATAATTAAAGTTAAAAATCGGGCGCAAATTATAAAGATTTAGCCCAACATTGAGGCAAATGGGCCAAAAATACTAACGGATTGGATCAGACTCAAGTTGGGCTCAAGCCCAATATATATATATACCTCACTTAAGAGCCAATTTAACTTATTTCCACCCACAAATAAGAAAAGGAGTGTTGTTGAGTTGAAAGAAGAGAAGACCCACAAATAAGAAAAGGGGTGTTGTTGAGTTGAGAGAAGAGAGGAGAGGGTTTACTATTCATATCTATCTTCATTTGATCATATCTTGAGCTACGATACTTTCATTGACGAGCCGTTTGTGGCCACACGAAACACTTGTCGAGTTCTTCATTTCTAGCTAAACAAAGTTGGTAAGAACTCAAAACTCATACTCCAGTTTCTGCCCTAATGAAATATGCGATTTTACGTTTAGTTTTTTAGTAGATTTTGTGATTTTAGTTGTTTAGGTGTGATCTAGTAGCGGGTTATTGTTAGGTTTTGTCCTAAATTATAGTGGGTAAGGTAAGATTTTCTTAAACCCTCATAAAATTATGATTTTGGTAAACCCTAGGTATTGATTATGATGAATTAATTATGTATAGCTTGGAATTTATGATTATTGGAGCTTTTGGATTGTGTGTGGTGGCTTGTTGAACTTGGAGACTTGTGAAAGCTTGGTTGAGGTCAAATTTTGGTGTTTGGTGCATATTGAGAATCGGCCAAGGTGGTTTCGATTTTTTTATGTAATATGTAATATTTCATGAAATTTAGGCTAGTGGCCTTTAAGATAGGATTGAAGTATATGAGTTGAATGAAATGATCTTTTGATATGGAGTTGTTATGGTGATATGAAGTTGGTATTGATGATAAGTTTTGATATTTGTTGATTCTGGTGATGATTATTGATTTTGGTTGATAATTAATGATGAATATTAATGTTGTAGGTAATGAATAACGAGTGTTGATATTGTTGATAAATAATGTGGATTATGAGTTTTGATGATGATAAATTGATGCTTATATTTTATAAGTGTTGAAGGAGTTGATAAATTAGGATATTAAAGGTTGGATGTGTTGTATAGTTGAATAATGATGGGAATTTATAAGTTTTTGTACGAATTAGGTTGAATTTAGAGTTGGATGAGGTGAGTATTAAATGTTTGGATGATTGAATGATTAATATGGTTGAGAAATATTTAGTTTTGAATTGAAAGTTTTGGTAAATTTGAGGTTCAAAGGTTTTTGGTAAAAGCAGATTTTTGACCAACTTCAGCGGATCATAACTTGAGCCTCGGGTTTTGGATTTGAATAAACTTAGTCTCAAATTAAGGATAATTTAAAAAGCTTTAAAAAAGGTATAGATTTTGTGGAAATTGGAATTTTGTAGAAAAAAGTTATATATGTTGGAAGTTAGGGCAAAAATCTAATTTCTGTGATGTTACAAAAAATTTAGAAAAATATGTCGTGTGCCAACGCACACCTCTGTGCGTACGCACAGAACAGAGTGGGTGTTTCAAGTTGTGCTTATGCACAACATCATCCATACGCACAGGTAGGGAAAGCCTTTTGGTGCGTGCGTACACAAACAATCTTGTGCATACGCATAAGTCCTGTTTTTTTCCTAAAACCCTATTTTTAACTGTTTTACCTTCCCGGCAAGCTTGCGGACTTCCGTAATACTTGTTTAAGATCCCTTAGCTTGTTTTTAGGCTTTGAAATATAGGAGAATACAATAAATGAATTAGTTAACTATTTTCTGGTAATAAGTTTAGAAAATAGAGACTTAGGTTTCTGAAGTACTGGGGATGAACTAGCTGAGTATTTGTGATGGAGTACTAGATTGATCATGTACTTGTGAAATTGAGAACTGAGGATGGTTGTATTGAATTTAGAACTTGGAGACGAAGGGACTTGGATTGTATGAGCAGTGATCACTGAGAATATGTTGAGGGTTTCTGGCCTGGCAAGGATAGTGGTATAATCCCACTTGCTCAGTGCGTAAACCGTGGTGCAGGGATGATTGTTTTATCTTGCCTACAGTGAGGATGGAGGTTTTATCCCTCTCACGTATTGATGAATTGTTTAGCAAGGACGGTGGTTTAATCCCGCTTGCAGATTGATTTGTGAATGCAACCCGAGCAAGGATGGTGGTTTAATCCCGCTTGTTCAAGGTGCCCAGTAAGGATGGTGGTTTAATTTTGCTTACTGTGGAGGCAAGGAAGATGGTTTATTCTCGCTTGCATGTTCTGGACAAGGATGGTGGTTTAATCCCGCTTGTTTATAAAACCTACGGATAAGGATGGTGGTCTAATCCCGCTTATCCGAGTCGGGTCTGGCAATATAATCGACACGTGAGCTCATGGCTAATAGGGTAGGCATTCATCATATGCATCTCTTGTATGCTTGTTTGCTTTGATTACTTGCAGTTTGCCTAAATGTATAATATGCATACTTGCTTCTTGAATTACTTGCTATACATAAATATTACATGTGTATTACTTGTTTGCATATACTTGTGATTGTCTGGTGCTGAGGAGGTCAAGTAGGTGGTGGCGATGGGATCGCACAGAGGTTAGGTTAGTGAAGGCTGTGGAATATAGCGATATGATTGGTATTAGTTAGAAATCCCCTAAGTTTAGATAACCATATTCATGGTTTATGGCTTAAGTCATTTATTTCGTTAAGCTTGAATATCGGTATCGATGTGAAGTTTTAGGATTGCCTTTGGCGTCCTGGAACCTTACATCTTATATATTGGGTACTATTACCAAACTGAGAATCTCTAGTTCTCATACCATATGTTGATATTGTTTTTCAGATGCATGTTGTAACCTACCACGATGAGTTTACGGACATGGTGACAGAGCGGAGAATGATCATTCTTATATTTTATTCTGCTTTACTTTTGTTGTAGTTATCCTCTCATGATTTTGTATATTTTAACTTTGTTGCCTTAGAGGCTTTATTTTTGAAAACTTTGAGAGATAGGTTGTTGATGTTTTAAACTTCAAAATTCTGTTATATTCAGTTTGACTAGCCGCCCTAAACTCTGCAGGCTGTGACTAGTCCTCTTTTTGTATATCATACTTATATATATATATATATATATATATATATATATATATATATATATATATATATATATATATATAGATATATATATATATCTTGATTATTATTGTACTATTTCCTATGTTGTATCTTGCATCTTAGCGCGTTTAGTTATTATGTGCGGACGCTTCGCGCTTTGTAATTATGCTTTTTGCGACTTTGAGTTTTTACTCCTTCATCGGGCTATATATATATAGTCTGGTATGAGCTTTAGAACTATCGTGACACTTTGTTATCCTTCGCTTTACTGCTAGAGGTATGGCTTAGGGTAATAGGGTGTTACATTTAGGAGTGCTCTAGTATGAGCTATTGGTGAGTTCCATCCAAATTTCGTGTGGGTTAAGGTAAGAAAGTTTAACTCCCTTCATTATCCCCAATTTTATGTATAAACCCTTGTATGAATGTTGAGATATATTGTTGTGACTAGATTATATGGAATAGAGATTGGTTTGGTTGAATTTGGTGTGAAGCAGAAATTGATTGACGAATTTGAGTACTAGGATTTGAGTGGTGGACCTTGGAGATTGAGCAAGTAAAGGCTTCAAGGGTTTGAACCGCTGACATTCAGATACGGGTTTGAGTTTCGAGTAAAGTTATGTGAATGCCTAGGTTAGTTGTCTCTAGAATATGATTGAATGGTATTGATTGTATTTGTGATTAGTTAGTTGTAGTTGAGAATTGAGGATTTGATTGTTGTTGAGTTTGAGTATGAATTATGATGAGAATGTGGTATGTTGAATGAGAAACAGTGAGTATGATGTATGTTGATGATGTATTATGGCTTAGCTTTGAGTCTTGTAAATTTTGGATATGAGTGTGGTGTTGTGAAAATTGGACTTAAGGTCGTAATGGAGTGAGGTGTCCCCTATGAGATAAGCTATAGTAAGTTGCATAATTGCTAATATTTGATTTGATTGTGATTAATAAATGATTAGTTTGGTTGGATTGAAACTTGTCTAATTTGAGTGTTGAATAGATAGAGAGTGATTAAATAGTTGATAGATGTTAGAATTATTATGTTAGACTTGTTGATAAGGTGTTGAATTGGGAGGAAATAGTGAATGGGTATTAAGTATGCTTAGAAAAGGGTTTTGGTATGGTTTTGGATTGAGAATCGGTAAAAATGTATGTTTTGTAACATTTGGTGAAAATGAGTTTTTGAATAATTTCAGCAGGTCATAACTCGGTCATTGAAGTTTAAAATTCAACAAAGTTAAATTTTTATGAAAATATATTCAATAATCTTTTCAATGGTTCAAGAATGGCTGAAAGATGAATTTTGTAGAAAAAGTTATGAAAGTTTGAAAATTAGGTTGAAAAACTAATTTCTGCAGTATATCAGCTTTTTAAAATTTTGATATGCATGCGTATGCGAGTATTGGGCACTGCCCAACACCCTCGCGTACACGAAAACGGCTTGTGTACGCAAAAATGACCATTTTCACATCATGCGTACGCACGGATCCTCTTATGTTTTATACTCTCGCATATGCGGGAGATGGTCCGCGTATGCGACATTCCAATTTCAACAATCATGTGTATGCGAGAGGTGGCATGTGTACGCATGGCCTCCCTGTTTTGCAAAAACTATATTTTTGAGTTTTTAACCATTCTTCGAGCCTTCCAAACCACTGTGAGCTCTGTTATGAGTGTAAAGCCAGTGTAACAGAGGGTAGAAGAGTTAGGAAAAAAGCCTAGTGAGTTGATATTAAGAGATGGTGATGAGCAACTATGATTATGACTATGAATGAAGTTCAATATGATTTTGATGATAATTGATGACGATGTAAGTTTGGTACTTGATAAGGAAAGTATTGGGTTTTGAATTACAGATTGATATGGCATGGCTGAATGAAGAGAATGAGTTGGAATTGAGAATAGTTGTGAGGGCAGTAGTTGTATCCCTCTCACGTGTTAATGAAAGATGTGATATTAAGGAATACTGATCAATTATGAGTGAGGTATGACGAGGGTGGGTATGATTTTCCGAGAATGGATGGAATGTGTACAGTTGTGACTGTGAATATGATTAGGGTTTTTGGCCCGGCGAGGATGGTGGTATAATCCCGCTTGCTCAGTGTGTAAACTATTATGCAGGAATGGTAGTTTTATCCCGCCTGCCGTGAGGATGGTTGTTTTATCCCATTCACAGACTAAGGAAATTTTGTGAAACAAGGACGGTGGTGTGATTCTGCTTGCATATTATTTTGTGAAGCAATGATGGTGGTGTGATCCCGCTTGTGTATCATTTATTGTTTGGCAAGGATGGTGGTTTAATTCCGCTTGCAGATTGAGTTGTGAATGTAACCGACTAAGGATGGTGGTGTAATCTTGCTTGTTCGAGGTGTCCAGTAAGGATGGTGGTTAAATTCCGCTTATTTTGGAGGCAAGGACGATGGTTTAATCCCGCTTGCGGGTTCCAAGCAAGGATGGTGGTTTAATCCCTCTTGTTCATGGAACGTACAGGTAAGGACAGTGATTAAATCCCACTTATCCGAGTTGGGTCTGACAACATAACCGACGCATGAGCTCATGGTCAGTAGGGCAAGCATGTAAACCCCAAACGGTTCGTGTGGTTTAGGTAGAATTAAGATTGACACTGAAGTCAACTTCTCCTTCAAAGTTTGAAAACTTTCCTTACATTCAGATGTCCACACAAATGGTATATCTTTTCTAGTTAACTTAGTCATCGGCAACGCGATTTGTGAAAATCCATGAATGAATCTCCTATAATATCTGGCTAACCCTAAGAAGCTCCTAACCTCAATCACTAACGTTGGTCTTTCCCATTCCATCACTACTTCAACTTTCGAAGGATCCACTGCTATCCCTCCTTTACTCACCACGTGACCCAAGAACTTCACTTCCTCCTTCCAGAACTCACACTTTGACAACTTCGCATAAAGCTTCCTTTCCTTCAAGATTTGCAACACAATCCTCAAATGCTCCTCATGCTCTTTCATTGTCTTAGAATAAACCAAAATATTATCTATGAACACCACCACAAACTTATCCAAAAAGGGACGAAATACTCTTTCATGTAATCTATGAACACAGCGTATTTGTCAATCCAAAGGACATCACCACGTATTCATAGTGACCATAACATGTTCTAAATGCAGTTTTCAGAATATCTTCCTCCTTCTCCCTAATCCGATGGTAGCCAGACCTCAAATCAATATTCGAGAACACCCCAACTACTTGCAACTGATCCATTAAGTCATCGATTCTCGGTAACAGGTACTTGTTCTTCACTGTCACTTTGTTTAACAGCTGGTAATCCATACATAGTCGCATTTCTCCATCTTTCTTCTTCACCAATAAAACTGGCGCTCCCCATAAAGATACACTCGATTGAATGAACCTCTTATTCAGAAACTCTTTCAACTGAGTCTTAAGTTCAACCAGCTCTATCAGAGCCATTCTATATAGTGCAATTGAAACTGGACCAGCTCTCGACACAAAGTCTATGGCAAATTCAATTTCTCTTTGAGGTGAAAATTCAGGAATATCTTTAGGAAACACTTCGGAAAACTTCCTAACTATCGGAATTTGTTCTAACTTTTGTTTATCTCCCGATGCATTCGCAACTAAGAGTATATAACCTTGATACTCTTCTCCACTACAGTTCACCACTACAGAGTTTAGGTAATAACCATTAGCTACAACTGTTCCTCCTTCTCCTTCTGGCATAAAGCGAATCGATCGCTCAAAACAATCTAACAATACTCTGTTCTTTGACAACTAGTCAAACCCCAAAAATATCTCAAATCTAACCATCGGCAAATAGATTAAGTCATGAATAAAGGTTATATCCTCAATCTTAAAAGATATTTGTCTACAACCTAATCTAGTTACAACTGTTTGAGACGGGGTATGCACGTGTAAATCGAAAGCTAAGTTTAAAATTCTCATCCCTAGTTCAGCAGCCTTATCAATGCAATAAATGAATCTGAAGCTCCCGTATCATATAATGCAACCAATACTTTGTCATCAATTAAACATTTACCTCTTATCAGAGGATCTGACTTCACAACATCATTGTCATTCACAGTAAACACTGGTCCTTGTTGTTGGTTCCGACCAGCATTTGGATTCCTCTCACGAGTACAATCCCTTGCCAACTATCCAGGCAATCCACAAATGAAGCATCCACCTATACCCAGCTTACACGAATCATAAGGATGAAAATGCCTGCAACGATCACATGATGCAATCGATCATAGTTGGTCCTCCTAAAGTTGCCCTAACCTTGAGGGTGTTGAGGTGTGTGTCCACCCCTCTTAAACTTCTGACCCTTAGGCTAAAAGTACTTCCCACCGCCTCTGCTATTATTTCCTCAACGAGTATCTCTTGCTAACACCACCTTCTTAGCAAAATCCTCAACAACCCTTGCCTTATTCACTAACTTGGAAAATATCTGAATCTCCAACAGATCCACAGTAGTAATGATGTTCTCCCTAAGACCTTCTTGATATTTAATACACTTCCAACCCTCATAGGACTCAGGGACACCCTGACATACCCTTGAAAACCTATAGAGTTCCTCAAATCTACTAGTATACATGACTACAGACAATGAGCCTTGCTTCAGTTGCATAAGCTCTTACTCCCTAACCTCTCTCACTGATTCCGGAAAGTACTTCTTATAGAAAGTGGTCTGAAATACGTCCCAAAGAATGTCCGCATTCTGAAGTTGCAGCAGTTGACATTCTCCCTACCACCAGTGTTGTTCCCCCCATCAGTTGATAGGCCGCAAAGTCCACAAATGGGTTATCTGGGGCATGCTGAGTCTGCAGTGCGTGCTCCATGGCCTGGAACCAATTATCTACTTCAGAAGGGTTTAGCCAAAAAAATATAACAGCCAAAAGAATACTAGCCGCAGGCCATAGAATTTAGGCCGACTAGATAATAAAGATATAACAGAGTTTTTCAAATAAAACGGCAACATCCTAACTCTCAAAGTAAACCTCTAAGGCATCAATATACCAAATACAAAAGTGAGAGATACTATGTCAATATAACCAAAAAGTACAAAAGATAACAATCGATCCTCCACTCTGTCACCATCTGATGAGTCCATATTTGACGGTAAATTTTGGCTTGAATTGGACGGATTTCATCACATAAACTCACACTTATTCACCAAAGTAGCATACTTTTGTGTTTGATCCTTAAATTTAACCTAAATGTGAAAACATGCATTTTTTGTGCTTAAATTGAGAAATTTAATTCCACTTTTATTCTATTCGATGCCGTGATATATTTGTTCAGTGATTTCAGGTCCTAGAGGCAAGAATGATTTAGTAGAAGTGAAAGAATGCATGTAAAAAGGGAGAACACATAAAGAAAATAAAGGAGAAAAGTATTTCAGAGTGTGCCCACGCACACTTTCTATGCGCACGCACAGGGTGAACTTTAAATATGAATTAAGTGTATAAAAGTATTAAAGCAATAATCCATGTATCAGACGTTGTATATTTCATGAGCATCAATCACCTTAACATTGAAACCAGAAAATCTTATCAGGATTATTAGAAAAAATAGATTAAGTGTATGAAAGCATAGAAATAATTGTGTGTGTGAACAAAATTAGAGGTACCTACTCATCCATCAACACCATTTCAATTGAGTTAATGGATTTGAGGTCTTTGAATCTCGGTAGCGACTAAAGTCTGATCACTCTGACATGAATCCTCCAATATTCTCTTGGCGGTGCAATCATCTCCAAAAAATAATATCACCTAATCATTTTTTTTCTAGTGACAAAAATAAGAGTAAACATAAATTCTAGTAATACACAAATGGTAAGATTGTAGGACCACATCTCTTAGGCTTTTATAGCATCTAAGAAGAAATATATTTTCAGGTAAATAATTTTAAAATTGGACTGAATCTAAAATCACAGATCCTCCATAACCCAAAAGAAGAAGAAATCTATCTTGATGATTCAAAAAATGAAAAAAAAATATGAGTTGATAATAAAACACTCATTTTATATCATAAATATTGGCCAATCAAAATGTACAGAGTAAAAAGCGTATGAAAATAAGATCAGAAAAAAAGAATATGAAAAAAAATAAACAGTGTAGAACAGCAACAAATCCTATTCACAATATTAAGCAAGAAAGAGAGGATCTATATAAAAAAAGAATAACAAAAACAAAATCATAAAAAATAGTATAAGAAGATTCGAAATGAAAAGTTTAGGTAGAAGATCTCCAACAATGAAAAGTAAAAAAAATGAGAAAAGAAGTATCCTGAGTTTCAATTGAATAAAGTTGCTCCTATGTCCAGGAAACCTCTCATGCTTCATCAATCACCATGGAGTTGATTCCATGGAAGACACCGCAGACAACCGTAACTAGATTGAGGGAGAGGGTTCTGCTATGGAAGGTAGCTCTTTTGGATTGGGCCTGTTATGAACAGTAACGCATGAAAGAAGGAGTTGCCAAAATCAAGTTGTGGCAGCAATGGAAGCAATATTCTTGGCACGGCGTCTCTGCTTGCTGGGAAAGAGAAGATAAAAAAGCGGGCTTGGGGTCGGGTGGGTTGAGATGGGGTTCGAGTAGGTTTTTTGGGATTAGCTCAAGACCCAAACCAGAATATTCGACCAGAATGGACAATTAAAATAGCTAAACTGATAGAAAATCTATTCTGGAACACAACTGACCAGCAATTTGTAGAAAAGAAAAGCAAAAAAATAGAAGAGAACACCTGATCAGATGGAGGCCTCTACCGGAAGATTGGTTAAAGGCTAATGTGGATGCTGCTTTTAGGAGGGAGGATGGAAGAGGAGCAATATCTATGGTCATTAGGAACAATAATGGAAAGATTGTGTTAGACTTCTCTGAAAAAATTAGCACACATTCAAGTATAATAACTGAAGCTATAGCTATTAGACAAGCCTTTATTATTATTGATAATTTGGATTTGGGAAAAACTTTAATCGAATCAGACAGCTTAAAACTAATCTAAACTATAAAATCAAATAGTTTGATTGGGGAAACTAAAGCAATATTATAGGATATTAGAGAGCTAAAAGAAAGATTATCAAATTGTGGTCTAACTTGGACACGCAAGGAATGTAACCTACTTGCTCACACAGTTGCTAAAATGACAGCATCAAATTGCCTTCGTCAGAACTAGAGTATGCAACTACCTCTAGAGATGCGACGTATTATCAACAAGAAAACTCAAAGCTGACAACAATTCTTAAAGAAAAAAAATATTAGGAACATAATAATTCAAAAAATTCAACAACCGGGAATAAGAGGAATTGCTACCTGTAGATCAAGATTAGAGGCAAACATCAATCAAAATTAATGCCATGTTCAAGGGTTTAAGGAGGAAGTAGAATTTTTGTTGTACATGCAATAGAAGCGAGGGAGAAGAGGTGGTAGTGGATTCCTAGCGGCAGCGGCAATTTAAACCGAGACAAGAGATGCAACCAAATTGATGTGACAAGCCTTATTTTGGGTTGGTTTAAGATGCATGTCGGCTTCGAGAAAAAAGGGAGCGGGCTCGGAGCAGGGAACGAGTTCATAAAAATAACATCGTATTCTCCTTGGCAAACACAGTCAGAAGCAAATCCGATTGGAGAGAGAACCAACAAAGACAAGCAGTGAAAATGCAGCCGGCAACGGGCAAGGATCTGCGATTGCTACACCAGGGCCAAAGCGCAGCAACCGACGGTGGAAAGGCAGTGGAACAACAACAGTATTTTTGCGGCATCCCAGACCTAATTGTACCATCTAATTGTAATGCGTGTATTCACTCCAACCACAACGCCTCAATCAACTGACTCCATAGCAACAGCGAACAAGACCCTCCGGTAGTACAAGATCCTCCGACGTCTGAGTCTAATCGGTATAATGTTGGGGGTGTTCTTCATAAGGATTATGTTCGATTGGATTATGAGAGGAGAAAGTGGATGTACCAGTAGTGTTTAAATTAATGGGTGGTATATGTGTATGTTTTCGGGTCGGGTTGGTTTTTCCAACGCTACCCCATAACAAAAAAAAAAACTACTTTTGTATTCATTATAGGATGCATATATAATATTTAATTAACACATATATAATATTTCATTAATACATATATAATATAAAGTAATTTATATATTATTTTATTAAATATTATAATATTGTTAATTTATATATAATATATAATATAAATTTATTGAATTCAATTAGAACAAACAAAAAATTATTTATTTTATTTTAAATTTTTATAAATAAATAAATTAATTAACTAATATAACGAGTTATAACTAATGCAGTATAACTAATTAAGTAATATAAATTATAATAAATTATATTAATATTTAAATATAATTAAATTAATTAACTGATATAATTAAATTACTGTAATAAATTATATTTAATGAATTAAAATAATTAAATCAAAAAATAATCTCTAAAATATGTCATATTAGTTCTATTATTAAATATAAAAATTTAATTTTTATATAATAAAATAGATAATATTAATTTTGTACAGACATAAATTTATCTATCTTCTAAATATTTATAGATAAAAATGATAGACTTAAAAAATAGTGTTTAAATGTTTGTTGCAATGCGTTGTTCGTCTATATTAGGGGTGTGCATGGCCCGACCCGGTCTCGAACACTTTAGGAGCTAATTTGGTGTGATTTCATCGGGTCTAGGACCGGGTAAGGGTCTCAAAAATAGACCCGGTCATTATTTCGGGTCGGGTTCGGGCCATAACTCGGGCCACCCAAAATCGGCTTGATGGCCCGATCACTATACACAATAAATATTTTGTATTATTAGTGATGGATGATGGCTATTATTTTGTGGAATTTAAGTATTGTAAATTTTAATATTTTGTGTTATTAGTCATGATATATAAGACTATAAGTTAATGTTTTATATTTAAAATGCATAATACTTTAGACTAATGCATAATATTGTGTTATTTGTATTGATTTAAATATTTGGTGTTATTAGGCAATATTAGTATTGATTATGGTTATGCTTTAATTTTAGAGAATAGTTGGTTCTTGTTATATTTTTCTAAGTGAATTTTACCATATCAAATAATGATTAGAGTATTGAAAATTTGGATATTTTTACATGCTAATTTATAAAAAGATATCAAGGTATTATAATGTTAACGGCCCAGTTTTTACCTGATATAATTGTGGCCTGAAAGGATATAAATTTCATCGAGTCTAAGATCGGATTCAAATCTCATAAATAGATCCGATACATATTTTAGACCGAATCTAAATAACATCAAATTCGATTTCATCCGCCCATTCACACCCCAAGTCCATATCACAAAACTTTTACTTTGATTTGTCTCTGGCTTTTGTAAATTTGATTTTTGTGGAAAACGAAAACAGTTGAGATAATGAGATCAGTCCCGTACTTTTTATTTCTTTGCTATATCCTACTCACAAGATCTTTTTCCGTAGTTGAAAGTTGAAACCCACCGAAAGCTACACCACTTTACTAATACTCCCACTTCGCACGCTTTGCTTTCTTTCGCGTCTCTAACCATAATGATGCCCCCTTTAGCCAATTGATCACTCGCTCTCGCTCTACAAAGACAAAGAGGCTATGATATTTGTTGGTCCCTGCAAATGATGGATGCTCGCGCTTTCTCTTCTCATTCCGACGCTTCCGTTGCCGCTGCAACCACAGATCAGGTATCGCAACCTCCAACTCATGTATCTCTTGTTACAATCTCCATATTCTCTTTTTATTTATTTATTTATTTATTTATTATTATTATTATTATTATTTGATTGATTGATTGATTATTTGATTGAGCTATGTACTCTGTCAATTTTCGGTGGGAACTGGCAATAGCTTTCGAAGTTAAACTTTCTGCTTTAAGAGAAAAAAAATTTTCGGTAGTTTAATCTGTGCTTCGCTGAATTCTTTCTTTTATGTTAGCTATTATCCTAATTACTCTATTTCTTTTTCAGTGACTGTGACCTGTTTGTGTATAACCAAATTACCCTTTCCTGAAATAGTAGTCCTTTTTTTTTTGTTATTGGTTCTGTTGAACAGTGAGAAATGAACTTACTTTTGGTATCTAAATACAATTGTTCATGTTTTGATAGAATGTGGAGCAATGCAGAAGTGGCAACAACAGTGAAGCCACGATTATGGAGAAACCAAGGCGATGGCATGATGTTTTCTGGTCTGGAATGTTTGTAATCCACTTGATTGGTTTCGGTTTTGTTCTTGTTGTTCTTGGCCTCAACAGATTCAAGAAGAAGAACAGGCTTGACATTGATAAGTACACATACCGCTTCATGGAGAATCAAGCCGGATTGACAGAGGATTACTGGCCAGTCTATGCGGTTGCCGGTTTAGTTGGGACTGCTCTTGGATGTTGTTGGCTGTCGCTGTTGGGTTCATGTGCTACCCTTATGATGAAGGTGTCTGTTCATATCCTCACCACATATCTTGCTGTGATCAGTGTTCTCTCTTTTTGGGCTGAGCAGGTCTTCTGGGGTGTCGCTTTTGCTATTGGAGCATGCCTTCAGCTTTTGTATGTGATATCTGTTATAGACAGGTATGAGCCTCAATTTACTATATATATAACGTATGTATGTACCTATCATGCGTGTTTGTTGCTTAAGGGATGCATGGATTTTGTTGTGTTAGTTTGTCCATATCCACAGTTGAAGGTTGCATTTACTGGGAAAGAAGTTAAAGTTTTAAACTGTTGTATTTTTATAATAATAACACTAATATAGCATGATTGACTACCTTTGGTGTCTTACATTTGGCAGCTGCTATAGATTGCCATCTTTGAAACATAGAATTGCATAATCGTGTAGCAGCAAACATATCTGAAGTAGTATTCTCTTTCTGATTGATTTCTAATCAAGGTGTGAATCTGACTAACATCTGGGATGAAACTACTCAACCTGTTTAGTGCTCTACATTATCTGAGAATATCAAAATACCCTATTCTAAGTGAATAACTCTATATCCTTGAACATAAACTGCTTCTATTTTTTCGCTTTAATAATTTTTGTTTTTAGTAGAGAGTTTTAAGGAGTCAGGAGGATATAAGATTACTTATTCTGAATGGGTTGGTATATCTAAAGGTCAAATAGCGCACCTTGCAATACAAGCTAAAATTAGTTGGTAAAAATTTGCTCATATTTGCTGTTGACAATAGCCTGATTAATTGTCGTCTAGTGATTCGGTCTTTGGGGAAGTCATCATTGTTGAGAAGGATTTGAACATTAGGCCTTTTCAGAACTAGTTTGACCATGTAGTGATGTATATAAATACATGGGCTTGAATACTGAGTGCTGACTGAGGTATCTTTCATGCAATAACTCACTGGTGTCTGTTTTTCAAGTTGATATTGCAGCAGGCTCTGTCCTGCTTATACTCAAACTTTTGTGCTGCTGTATCTAGTTTCATAGAACCATAGCAATCTCTGAATTGTCACTATGAATCAAGAGCTGTAAGAGTGAATGAAGAAATGTCAAAATACGAGTCCAACCAGCACAAAACCTGCGGACCAGCCATCTGACAGGCTCACCACTGAGAACCACTTCATATTCTACCACTCATGTTTAGATGTTTGACCTGTTAATGCATGGTGTTCAATGCTGCCTTCCAAACATCACTTCTCACTGATGCTGGAACTGGTCATATTAATCCATAATCTTTTCCCCCTGTTGTTCTAGAGATCTCCTTTTGCTCTATTTTTCTGATCTGGAAGTTCCATACTCTTGCAAAAATGGCTTCAAGTGATTCTGGAGTGCTTTATCTACCTTCAAGTGATTCTGGCAATGCTTTCATCTGTTAAAAATCCTCTCTCATGCATTCTTTAGAAATCTTAGAATTATTTTAGAAAAGTTGAATGGAAGGATTTATCTTGTGGAATCATATTGTATGGATTTTTGATTCCTTGATCAAACACGCTCAGATCATTTGGATAAATACAAGAATATAATATCTCCAGGACTTAGTTTGGTAAGTTCAAACCTGCTCTTCAAGATTTTTCCAAAAGGCATAGTGTTGTTACTCATCATCTAGTAGATACATTCACTATAAGTTCATGTTATAGCAATTTCAAGAAATGGTCATTATGATTTATATGTTCTGGCTTAAGGGAGTTTGTTGAAGATAATGTTGGTTATTATACTTGTAGTGAAGTGACTTTAGGAATATCATAAATGTTGGTGGAGCATTGGATATATTAATGTCTGATTTCAGGAACTAGTTATACTATTTACTATATCTTTTAAATATTAGATGCTTTGATCAATAAAAGTATATTAATGCTGAATGATAACTAAATAAATAGTTTCATAAATCACTTTATAGTCTTTCCCAATACCTGTTTTGATTAAAGCTTAGATGACAGTTCATCTCCCATGGTGAACTGTCTAAAGACTTAGAAAATTTACTTAATCAGTTCTACACAAATTTACAGTTACTTTTCAATGTGACGATCCTTAATTTATTGGATATCTGAATTAGCTGGGTTCTAGTGTCCACAACAAAAGCATCATATCAGCTATTCTCTAATGCATTAAGAATCAGATCTATCAATGCGAAAAATGTTAAACTCTATTTCTGAGACTTTTAGAGGATAATTTGGACTTCTGACTAGATTAGCCATTAGCATTGTAAGAGGTTTCAGACTTAAATTTTTATTAATAGTCAATCATGAGTGTTGTTGTAATAAATGTACCATTCCATTCCATGGAAATGCAAATCAAAAGTTGTTTATGTTTTAAATATTTTTTGCCCCCATTGATACTTGATTTGGTAGATAAAATTTGTAAGTTTCTATTATTTGAAATCTGGGTGCTGCCATTTTATTGAAATTGTAGTTCAACTTTATTCCCATCTTGTATTGCTATATTTATAATTAATTGTGCCCTTAAAGATAATTTTTTATGGTTATTCTTTTCGCATTTCCAGACTTCCATTTACTATGTTAGTTTTGCAAAAGGCTGTTAAGATGGTATGGAATCTTCCTGAGGTTATGAAAGTTGCACATGCATTTGTGCTGCTGCTTCTTTCGTGGATGGTGTTGTGGTCATTTGGAGTAGCTGGTGTTGTGGCTTCAAGTATGGGTGACGGTGGACGCTGGTGGCTTCTTGTGGTGAGCTGGCAAGTTTGCTCTTTATTCTGTCTGTCCTTGTTGGCACTAGTAATGCTTGCAAATCATGTATTCTTCCCCCATCTGATTACTGACATTGCTGTCATGCGTGCAGGTCCTCTCTGTAAGCTTATTTTGGACTGGTGCTGTACTGTGTAATACTCTGCATGTCGTTGTGTCTGGAATTGTGTTCCTCGCGAACGTCCATTATAGCAAAGAGAGTTCATCATTTCCCACTAACTCCTTAATGAAATCATTGCAATATGCTTTAACAACATCGTTTGGCAGCATTTGTTATGGCTCATTATTTACAGCTGTTATTAGGACAATGCGGTGGCAGGTATTAACCAACATTTGCTTTTGCTAATTATTTGAATCTCATTTCTTTCATATATGGATGCTATAAACTATGTTGGTATTCAGATTCGAGGCGTCCGAGCAAAGATAGGCAATAATGAATGTTTACTTTGTTGTGTTGATTTCCTTTTCCACATGGTGGAAACTCTTGTCCGATTCTTTAACAAGTATGCATATGTTCAGGTAGACTTCTATGCCTATATCAGTAATTACTTCCATATATGAGAAAATTTATATGTTCTTGGTGACAATTGTTTTCATTTTTAACTAGGAATCGTGAAGAGTGATTGCGAAAATTACTGGACTGGGGTCCTTCACTATATATCGGAGATAGAAATATTTTGGCTAATTTAGTTAGAGTTGGGTGAATATAATTATCTGCCAGTTTGCCATTGTGTTCTTGGAGAACTCACTATGGCATTCTTGTCATGATTGTGTTAGCAGATTGGTGTGTATGGAAAAAGCTTTAACCACTCTGCCAGAGATGCATGGGAGTTATTCCAATCAACTGGAGTTGAAGCACTTGTGGCCTATGATTGTTCAGGTGCTATAATGTTAATGGGAACCATTTTTGGAGGTCTGATAACTGGAACTTGCGCAGGTGTCTGGGCATGGATTAAGTGGAGTAATAGAGCTTTTATGATCGGATCCATGTCTATGCTCATGGGAATGGTGTTGGTAAGTTTACAACATCCTTGATTGAAGTTTAATCCATGACTTGGCCTTTATCAAACTATGAAACATACGTTGTAGTGTTTTTTTTCCATCTTTTTCTTTTTGGTCAGAAGATCTTAACTTCATTAGACAAAGGTCAAGGTACTAGAGGCAATATGCGCCACAGTATAATAATGCACAATAAATAAATGATACAAACTAAGCATGCCTAATGTATGCATTATTGCCTAATCAACTATATAGAATCATAAGGTAATACCCATTTAGAACAGGGATAAACCTCTGCCATAGTCCATTATCAATATGACCATCTTAGAATCCAACTCTGACCCTTGATTTCTTATATTTGCACATAAGCTCCAGGATCACCGACATATTTCGCATTAGCCCCTAGAGGATACTAAATTTACAGTTGCCCAACTGTGTTCAAAATAACGCAGCCCCAGACAAACCAGAATTCCAACGCTCGATATATATTAAATTTTCTTATATAAATGTATTTTCAGGTTGGAGTGGCTATGGTTGTGGTGGAAAGTGCTGTTACTTCAATATATGTATGCTATGCTGAAGACCCCTTATCGATTCATAGATGGGACCCTGAATTCTTCAACCAGATCTCTGAGACACTAAACCAGCGGCTTCAACATAGAAGTAAACGTGTGAGCGAAGTTTTAACCCACAATCAGCTTGATAACCTAGTACGATCAAACACATCAGTTTGAGGAATCACTTTAATTAGTATTAAATATTATAAAAATGATTTAGCTTCGTTCCTTTTTCTTTTCCTTTTTTTTTATATATATTTTTGTGTGTGGTGTGCATTGATAACTGTAATTGCAAATTAACATTGGTGTGATATGTGCCAGGTAAGATGGTTGCCTCTAGTATGTGGTTAATTTTGTACCAGTGTTCTGAAAATCGAATTGGACTGACCGATTCGACTGGATTAATTGGAAACCAGTCTTCTAGCCGGTCTGGTTGACACAGAAAACAGCATGGCAAAAAATTGCCAAAAAAACCGGTTGAACTGGCAATAAATTGGAGAAACGGTAGAATTGATTGGTTTTTTAACGGTTTTTCAGAATTTTAACTAAAAAAATAAAGAAAATTCGCCATGTAAAAGGTGAAAAGCATAGCCTTTCTTGTTCCCCCTTTCTCTCACAAAAACCCTAACCCATTACCCCTTTCTCAGCCAGCAGCAGCCAGCTCCTCCACCGTCGTCGAACTCTTCTCGTCAGCTAGACGGTTTTGTCGTCGCGGGTAGTGACGGGCAGAGGGTCCGCTCGAAGCTCTTGGCCATCGAAGCTCTTTTTGTCGTCTTCTACTCTTCTCTACATCGTCGTTGTGGTCGTGGACTTGTAGATCGAGGTGCAGTCAGTTTGAATCCTATCCTTGTCTCTGTGTCGCCGTTCTTCCCTCCCAGCAGTTGAGTTTTGTTCATCCCTCGTCTGTTTTTGTCTCGCCGTACCTTCCTCGCTGGCAATTGAGTTTCATTCTAACCTCGTTTCTGTATTTGTCTCGTCGTTTCTCCTCACTTGTTCGGTCTTTATTATCTTTTATTAATTTTTATGATTCTGAGTTTGTTTTTGTATGATTCTGAAACTGAAAAATGTTTATGATTATCGGTATGCACTGCTGAACTTTATGCTTCAGTTTATGTTTGTTTATTTTACTGATTGAGTTATTGAGATCTGATTAGAGTTATTTTTTTATTATTATTATAGAGTTGTTTTTTTTCTTTTTTTTGTTCTAAGTTAGGATTATGGATGGTGTGAAGGTGTGATTGTTGAATTTGAAATTTTTTGCTTAATTTTTGTTTTTAGTACTTTTGAATTCTCCATCTTCTTTTTTGTTGAATTGTGTGTGTTTGTTTTAGATATTGTTGCTGATTATTTAGTAGGATTGGAGTAGATTAAATCGCTAGGAAAATAGGGTTTAATCACTTACAGTTTGCCGTAGAATGAATCATTCATTATTAAAGTAGTTAGTAAGAAATATTACTCCAGAAAGATAAACATCTTCGAGACCTTAACTGTTTTCCTTTATATTGATCTTACATTGACATTTTCTTGCTTCACTGATTTATGCGTTTACATCAACACCACCATCTTTTACTGTTTTTCTGACTAAATCCAACAAGATAACTATTGCTTACTCAATCCTACAATTCTCGTGTGATCGACCCTCACTCACTTGAGGTATTACTTAGACGACCTGGTGCACTTGCCGGTGAAGTTGTGTGAGTTCTAATTTCGCGCATCACATACTCTACAATCTTAAGTCATCGGCTCTATATTCATAACCGAAAATACCCCTTTTATTTCACCCGGTACACTCTCGCTCGTCCCAAAGCTTAAAACCTAGCTATTGGGCCTTAAACAGGGGTTACAGAGGTGAAAAAGTAAGTTGGATAAACAAAAACAGTTAAAAACAGCATTTTTTGAAAAACAGGGTATCCGTGCATACGCATGGGTCATGCGTACGTGCGAAACGCGCAAGAAAAGACTCATTTCAGAAAATACAAGTTGTGTATACGCATGGGTCATGCATACGCATGACCTTGCATTTGTGCATACGCATGGTACGCGCACAAGGCTCTTTCACTTCTGTAACACGCATCATGCGTACGCATAGGTCATGCGTACACATGACCTTAATTTTCTGCAACTTCTGTAGAATTCAGGTTTTAACCATAAACTTCAAAAGCGAATAACTTTTTCGTTAACAAATTATTTTCTGTCCATTTTTCTAACGTTATAAACTCCACAAACCTAATTTTCATTCAAGATAAGTTTTACGAAATTCAGGGATCCGGAAACCCATTGAAATTAGTTAAAAAAAGATTTTTACCCAAAATTGACCAAAGCCTTTAGTTTTTCAAAATTCTCAATTCATAATCAATCAAACCACAATCAAATCAATACCAATTACTCGTAATCATTATCATATACTTCTCAATCACTCCACAAACATATCAACACCTAAATTCCTCAATCTATTCAACAAATTCCACTCATAATTTCCACCAATTTCAACGTTAAACATCAACAATCCACATTGCATGCACATACCATATCTAATCAATCAAACCAACAAATTCACATCATTCAGACCTATTCTAAGGTAACTAGCCTAAGGTTCACCAACATTATATATTAGCTACAAGAAATCGAAACCGTACTTTGGTCGATTTCTTCCCAAACTCAAACACCACCGAAAACCTCTTTTTCACATAAGCCTCCAAGTTTCTAATTCACCAATTCAACTAGTCCTAACCACCAGAGCTCCAATTCAAGCACTCAAAATGCCAATTCAACTTCTATCCACATGAATTCAATCTAAATTTCACATAATTTACCAAAATCACACTAGAGTTCCACTAATTCAATAATTCACAAGAGTTTAGTGGTTTCTCACCTTATCCACTAATGATTAGGGTGAAACCCAACAATTATCCACTGATAGCGTACACATAAATCATCAAAAATACAAAATTCCTCAATACCTATAAACTAAAATCACGAAATGAATGGAGTGAAGAAATGGGTGAGAAATTGTGAGTTTCTTACCACTTTATTCAGATGGATTTAAAGAGCTCGGCGAGGTGAACGCGTGGCCACAAACGATGCAGCGATCAGAGCTCTGAATTGAAAGTTATGAAAGATTGAAATTGGAAGTGAATAAGGGTTTAGGTTTTGATTCACATCTCCTTCCCTTCAGCGTGAAGGGCAAATGAAGAAGGAAGGATGCTGATTGCAAGCCTTAAGAGTGGGTTTGTGTAAGCGGGCTTGGGTCTCCTTAGGCTCGGTTCAACCGGTTTAGTCTGTTGGCCCAATTTTAGGCTAACATCTTTAAAATTAGTATTTTAATTCGTATTCTAAATATTTTTTACATTTTTAAATTATAAAATTTAATTTTTTAATTTCTTTGACTCATAATTAATTTATTGGTTAATTATTTATTAATTAACTGGTGTTTTACAGTTAGTATGGTCCTCTGGTATGTAATGAAACCCTTTGAATATTATGTTTGATTGGATTTTATAAATTTAAAATATGAATTTAGATTTTTGGATAATTAACCGTTGATTTTAAAAAATATTCATAAGACGAGTGATGATCACTGCGTTTGAAAACAGTTCTCTTTTAAATATCTTCTTATGATAATTCTAAAACTCATATAGTGAGAGCATATGGTTAGGTTCTCATCCCCTACATCCAACATTTTCAAGAAACGAAAGAGGAAGGATCTATCGATTCTACTGAGCATTTGGACGTTTATTTTCTGTGTTTTTTTAGTTATGTTTTCCCTCGTCCTTATTATTATTACATTTTTTTTGTAAAAGGGATAAGAGTCGGAATTGTAATGATATGTATGTATATAATATTTGTAAGTTACTTGTGTAAGAAGTTTTGTATATATGTATATGCATGTTTGTAAAAAGGAAAAAGAGCTTTCGGTTTTCAAAGAAAACACCGATACAGTTTCAAGTTAAAAGACTCCTATTTATTATTAAGTATATAGAAGTCGTCATAATGTCCTCGCTATCAGATGGCGCAGCCAGAAGTGAGACATTCTGATAGTAAGGATGTTATAGGATTTGTTATAACTCTGCGACGGATTTCCAACCAGATTAGCGAGTAATTTGCTACAAAATAGGTAGGATATAGCTTTTACTTTGTGACAAGATTGTAGTTGCCAAGTCGCTCGCTAAACTGAAATTGCAATAACTTAGCGACAACTGTTTTCCATCGCTAACTTAATTTGAATTTTACAATATTATGCGACAAATTGGCGAGAAACTAGTTGCTCGCTAAAAATAAAAACTTTGGTGACAAATTAGCTAGGAAATTATCCATCGCAAAATGCATTTTAAGTCTTTGTGATGGATTAGTTAGGAACATTTTTGTTCACTTATTAGCCTTTTTCTCACAAAATTTATTTAGCGACGAACTAGTGTGTGAATTGTTTATTTCTAACTGTATATCAAACATTTGCGACTGATTTGCTAATTGTTTCTCCCTAAGTGACTGATTTGCTAGAATATTATCACTCGTTAATTAATTTGTGACAAATTAGCAAAAACATTTTTTCTGCTCTTTTTTTTTAGCTATAAAACTCAATTTGTAAGAAATAAACTTACTCGTGAATCTCTCGCTAATCAGACGCTTGTTTCAAGTTCGGATATTTTGTGACCGTTAATTAATTTTATCGTTAGTGCGTCACTAATTTTTTACTAGTTAATGATAGATTAGTGACAGAAAATATTTCTCGCAAAAATTTATCGCTAATTTATCAAATTCTTGAAGTGTTGGTTGAATTTTTTATTTATGGATGTGATTTTATAAACTAGAAATTTGGAGTAATGTTGGTTGAATTTTTTATTTATATATGGATGTAATTTTATATAACTAGAAATTTGGAGACATTGATCAATTGAAATTACCGGACTGCACTATGGTAATAGGGCATCGATCAACGTATCATTTGAGTGGGGCTTGTTTTGTTTAAAGAGCATTGTTGGAAATTAAACAAGGGCCCTGTGCATTTGTGCAGTAATAGTAATAATAATAATATAGAGTGCTACTATGAGATATGAATGTGGGGAATGCGTATTGCAGCACGCAGTGCAGTGATAGGTAATGCCGAAAACAAACGAATTAAAGGTAAAGGAGAATGAGTATTCAGTGATTATTATTGAGCATCGTCAATCGTCAAAAGGAGACGCTGACACGCCATCAAGTGTACGAATGCCGTATAAAATGGGTCCTCATAACTCATAACTCTTTCCAATTTGGGTCCTCCCTTCCCCAACACAGCCCTTACCCAACATTAGCGTAAAACACACATACACTGTTTCTGACTTTCTAACACACGTTGTCCCTCCTCTCCTCTTATTATTCAAAAATAAAGCACCCCAAATAATAATAATATGTTTTATTGTTTTGCAATTTTTATATTTTTTGTATTATAATAAATAATTTTTTTTATTTCTTATCAATTATTTTTCATATTTAAAATATAAAAAAATATACACAAAATAATTATATATAATATTATTTCTCCAAATGCTCACTCTATACTCCTATACTATATAGTAGTACACTGCTACACATCCAAGAACCCTAAGTCAAGAGTTCCTTTCAACCAATCAATTCAAGCATTTTGCTTTAATTAACCCTGCCTTTGTACCCATCAATTCATCACCACTGACCACACTCTTTCTATGTATTCCTTCCCTCTTATAATATAATAATTTTTTTCATTTAACTTATTCGTTTTTATTGAAATGCCTTTCATTCAAGAAAAGTTAAAAGAATTAGAAATTTATATTTTATAGAAACTATAAAATAGTGATTAATTGAGAGTAGTATTATCAACATTTCTAGTGAAAATAGCTTCAGTTTACAAATTTTTTAATAAAGCTTTTAGTTATATATTTTTAAATACATTTAAAATGCTAAATATATAATAACTTTCATAATTTTTTTTTACCGAAGATAAGAGACTCAAACCCGTAACCTCTTAATTAAGTATGGAGAGACTATGTCATTTGAGTTATTACTCATTGGCTAATAACTTTCATAATTAAATTAATCTTAATATATTTAAAGTATGTGATGAACATTTTTAAACTATATAGCTGAAAAGAGTATTATATTCACCATGAAGAGAAAATTAAAATGTAATATAATATAAAGCTTAAAAAATGCTTGTGGTAAAAGGACAATGGTAGGATACTACAGAATTTGAGCTTTATTTTTGGCCTTATTTGTATCCTCAACCTCGTTACCATTAATAATAGCATTTGCTGTCTTATTACTCTTATAAGTCTTTAACACCACAAATAATAAAGCTTAGAATTCAGAAAATCGCAGAGCTCAAAACTGTGCATGAAGAGACCAAAGAGAGAGATATCAAGAGGACCAGAGGTGGAGTGGATCAGTCTATTATGGGTTTCTGTATAGCTATTAATAATTCACTCTTCAACTCTATTTGACTCCATTGTTTTTAATTACCTTAATTCACTCTCTAGTTTCATTGTTATTTCTAATTTCGTTGTTTTTAATTCCTTAATTTTAATTCTTGCAGTTACATACAAAACTCTAATATCATGGTGAATTCAAATCGTTCTTTTTCGAAATAAGATTTGAATTTAAATTCTCAATATTTATTTTTGAAAATTTAAAGAATTTTCTTCTATTTTAAAATTTGACTTGAGATAGAATTGGAGTTATCACGGCAATACAAAATTTATACTTCAATCTTATTCCTACATAAGTTATCATGAGGGTTCACATACATTAATTTTAGAGGTCTCTAAAATTTTCAACCTTAATCCTTTGACATTAATTTTTTTTCTGTCAAATCCCAAACATACCAAGTAGAATTTGTTTTAAAAAAATCAAAATTTTTAGACAAAGACAAAACACAATCAAACAGACATATGCAATATTTGTAACCAAATAAGTACTGTTTTGGTCTCTAAAATTGAGCGTAAAAATCGAAACTGTCCCTCATCTAATTTTTTATTTAGAATTGTCCTTAACATTTTTTTTTCGTATTAAAATCATCATTTTTAATAAAATTTTTTATTTTATTTCTAAACTACCCCTATTCCTATTTTAATAATAAAAGTTATAAAATAAAAAAAATGCGTGTTGGGAGGAGGGGGAAGAAAACGCGTTTTGGGGGGGGGGGTGGGGGAAGAAAAGGGTATACGAAGGGGGAGGGGAGGGGAAGAGGGGGAGGGGGACGACGCCAGCGAGCCTCCGTCGTCGCCGCCGTGACCTTGTCGTCGTCGCCGCCACCTCCAGAACTCTGATGATGATGACGATGAAGGGGGAAGGGAAGCCGCCGTCCCGCTGCCACAGTCTCGCCGTCCCGCCGCCGCAGCCGCTGCCTCTCTCTTGTCCAGATCAACCGCGACCCTCTCCCATCCTTCTCTTCTTCCCTGTCTCGGATCTCCTCGAACCAGAGCTCACCGCCGGCGAGCCTTTCCTGCTTCAACATAGCGCAGCAATGTGGAGCCTCCCCTGCTTCACCACCATGCAGCAACGTGGAGTCTCCTCTGTTTCACCACCGCCAACGAGCCTCCTTGCTTTCCCTCCCTCAGCCCCTATCGCAGAAGGAATCAGAGCCACCACTACCTATTACCCTCCCTCCAGCCCCTTGATTTGATTCTGGGTTAGTTTAGTTGGATTTTAATTTTCTGTTAGTTGATTTTAGGTTATTGAATTGTTGAAAGTTGCTGCTGAATTGTTGTTGTTGTTGTTGTTGAATTAGCTTAGGTTATTGAATTTCTGTTAATGGTTAATTGTATACAAGATCCATGGTTGTTGTTGTTCTTCTGCATTTGGTTGTTGTTGTTTCATTATTTTTTGCTTCTGCTGTTCTTCCACTTCTGGTTGAGCTTGTTGTTATCCATTGTTGTTATCCATTGTTGTTCTTTTGCATTTGTGCATCTGCTTTTGGTTAATGTTGAGGAAGAAGATGGATGTTGAGGAATAGTTCTGGGTTTGTTTTTCTGAGTTTGAGTTCTGGATCTGAGATCTGGGTTCTGATGAGGATAACGATGATGATGTTGATTTTCTGAGTTTTGGTTGGTGTGATGCAGATGGTGATGGAGTGGCAGTGGATGGGGGCGGTGTTGGTGTTGGTGTTGGTGTTGGTGTTGGTGTTGGTGGTGGTGGTGGTGGTGGTGGTAGTGGTGGTGGTGGTGTTGGTGCTGGTTGTGGCGGTGGTGTTGGTGTTGGTGGTGGTGGTGGTGGTGGAGGAGGTAATTGTGTTGGTAGTTGTGAGGATATTTTTGTTCAAAAAAAATTAAAAGGACGATTTTAATACGAAAAAAAACGTTAAGGACGATTCTAAATCGAAAATTAGATGAGAGACGGTTTCGATTCTGGCCCTCAACGTTTGGGACCAAAACCATACTTATTCCTTTGTAACCGGACGAGTTATTTGGGCCCTTGTTATTAGGGGTGTGCATGACCCGGTCCAATCTGAAGATTCGATCCGATTCTGAATATTTTAAGGGCTAATTTGGCGTGATTTTATTAGGTTTAGGACTGGATAAGAATCTCAAAAACAGATTTGATCATTATTTCAGTCCTGGTCAAAGTGAACCTGGCTTCACCCGATCCATGTGCACTCTAAGAGAACTAAAAAATATATATGTTTTAAAATAATTTTAATATTATGTTATATTAATTATAAGCTTATTGTTTTATTTTTAGTCACACTTGTTGAATTAAAAAACAGATCAAAGAAACATCAAATTAGAATTTATGAACAAATTTAAGTTTAAATATGGATATCAACTTTTCGATAACAAGTTTTTTCTTTATAAATAAGTGCATCATAAATAAGTTTTTTTTTTTAATAAGTTTCTTTATAAATTATTGTTAAAACTTTAAAGACCCGATTTTCACTCAGTTTAGACTCGGTAAAATTGTGGCCTAAAAATGTTTAAGTTTCATCGGATCTAGAGTTGGATTAAAGTCTAAAAAATAGACCCGATATATATTTACTGTCGAATTTGAGTCAGAACAAACCCAATTTCACCCGATGGATGAACACCCTACTTGTTATAATTCATTTCTCTCTAACGGGAGGAATTATCCGGACATCCGCCACAAGTTATCTGAACACCCGTCGCAATCTCAAAATCTGTCCTAATTCAAAGGCCATATTTAACGTTTTGATATTATTGTTTTGTTCTTATATTATATGGATTTTACCTCCCAACACCATAGGAACAGTCACACACTGTTCAATAACCATCCAAATCTCTATTCTATACCACGTCCCCTCACCTTCGTTTTCCTATTTTTATTCCTAGACCTATGCTATCTACATTGTTTTCCATGTAGTAAAAGCATAACAGTTTTAAAAGGTATTGGATTTACCACTAAGCACACACACAGCCGTTCGAGAAAGCAGATTTTACAACTCAGGAGTGTTTATAGTCTTGCCAAGAGCCACCAACAAATATTAATTAACAAAATAAAGAGAATAAATACCTAATTTGATTTATAATTATTCTATATTAATAATTTTAATTTTAATAAAATAAAATAATACTTTAATTTTTGAAATATAAACAGTATAAGATAATTTACATTTTAAATTGATATATAAAATATTAATTTATTTTATATTTTTATTATCAAAGACCAAATTAAATATTCACCTCAAAAAAAAAAAGTTTAGCCAAAAGTAATCCCATAAATGGAATCAGCACTGTTTCACAAAAGAGGAGGAACATTGAACAGTATAGATATAGATATAATGGCATTAAAGTTCTTGATACAGTAATATGCGTTTATTTCAACTATGAAAAGGGAAGTGGGAAGGCACTAAGGTGAAGCTAAAGTGGTTGAGCTTCGCTTTGAGTCTGGTATATAATAGCATATTCTGCAGGAGTAATAACACCAAACTATATTAAATCTGCTTTAGATGTTTTGTAAATAATAGTATTCTTAACATTATTAAAAAGTACTGATTACTATAATGTATTCAACTTAGAAGAATAGTTTGATGTTACAAGCAATAGAGTCTACGACAAATCCGAAAACAAAAATATTGTTTTGCATTTATAGAAAACAAGCAAAAATTCAAATAAGTTTGCATTCAAATATCCACCAAAAGCGTATCGTGGATGGATTTTTTTTTTTTTTTTTTGTATAAGAATCATCTTTATAGACGCAATTGAACTGTATTTAAGAAAGAACATTGAGAAAGATAAAAAGTCTCCTGTTAGATTGAGCGGTTAAGAAGCATGATCTAGGATTAGTAGTTATCATAAAATTATTGACACAAGTCATTAGTTACAATTTTCAAATTATGATAACAAATATAACTCACTACAATAGAAATGATAATCTGCGACGGTTTATTTAAAGATTTGTGGTGGTTTTAAACCGTCACAAAACGAAATTTCAGCAGTTTCACAAGTCTTGTCTATTAGGGGTGGAGATTTGATTTTGCGGCGGTTCCAATGAATAACTGACATTGTAAAATCCGGATAATTAATAAATAATTAATTCATAAATTAATAATTATTCTAGAAAATTAGAAAATAGAATTTTATAGTTTAATGTGATAGAGCCAATTAAAGTAAGAATTTTGACACTAATTTTAAAGAATTTGTTCCAAAATTGAGCCAAACAGACCAAACCGAATAAACTGGACCATATTGGGCCCAAGACCCAACCCACAAGGCACACCCACTTAATGAAAACCCATTCTTCCTTCCCCATTCAGCAAGAACACTGAAGCATGTTCATTGAGGGAAGAACTTGAGAAATAACCTAACCCTAAACTAAATTTCACATATCTTTTAACTCCGAGCTCAAATCGCCATACCGTTTGCAGCCACGCGAGCGTAGCATTGAGCTCTAGAAAGCCCAGTACATTGTAAGGTAAGGAAGTCACGTTTTCTTCCTCAATTTCTTCCTTTCCAATTTCAAAATTATGAACAAAGATGTTGAAAATTGTTTAATTTCGGTGTTTAGGTTCGTATTAGTTTGCGGGTTTTGTTGGATGTGGCTCACTTGAGCTGTGGGCATGGTAAGAACCCTAACCCTCTTGTGAAATTTTTGAGATTTTGAGTTTAGAGATTAATTATAGTGATATATCTAGTTTAGATTGAATCTTGTTGATAAGAAAATCAAATTGGAGGTCAAACTTGTGAGATTGGAACTTATTTGCAAAAATTGAAGCTTGGGATCAATTTTTGAAAGCGGAGATTGATAGCTTGTATTGTGGGGGACACTTGAGGTATTCCGGATTTATCGGAGAATCGGCTAAGGTATGGTTTCGGTTTCTCATAACTAAAATATAATATATCGTGAAAACATAGGTTAATTGACTATAAGATAAGATTTGAATTATTGATGATGTTAATTATTGAGATTAGTTAATTTGTATGATGGTTAGTAATTTTGAGATCGGGATTGATGCCATTATAAATGATGTGTTAAATCTTGTATATGAGATTGGAAAATGGTGATAATAATGTATATGGTGTTGAATTGAAGGTGGAATGGTTAAGTTGGTTGTTATTTGGCATGAGAAAGTTGTGGTTGGTGAAATAACATATATATATATATATATATATATATATATATATATATATATATATATATATATATATATATATATATATATATAAAAGTTGATGATGTTGTCTTTGTGTGAAATTATTGAGCAAACTAATAATAATTGTGAATTGATGTGTTGTGGAATAAATGAGGAGTGTTAAGGTAGGGCTGAGCTTGGTTGAGGCGGTTTTGGTAAGTTTGAAAGGGGGTTGAGATTGATAAGTTTTGAAAGTTGAGATTTGGCATTTTTATAAAAACTCTGATTTTTGGCCAACTTTGGCGGAGCATAACCTGGCCTCCGGAGATTTGAATTTTATCAAAATTGACTTGAAAGAAAATCTGGTCTGAGAGGTTTACACCATTTGAAAAACAGAGAAAAAATATTTTAAATTAAAAATGTTATACGCGTCCGAAATTTGGTGTGCAAAATAGAAATTCTAGACTTAGTAGCTTTTTGAGATTTCTGCTAAGCATGCGTACTCGAGGAACACACGTGACGCGACCATTCCATGTGGGTTGGAACACTCGTGTACGCGAGCAAGGGAGTCGCGTACACGGCCGTTCATTTTTAGCCGTGTGCGTACGCATGGCAGGGGGTGTGCGTATGCACAGTCCCTATTTTCTGAAATATGAATTTTTTATGTTTTTAAACCATTCCTCTAGCTTTTAAAACCTTTATAACTCTCATTTAAAGCCTGGTAGTTGGTTTTTAGGCTGTGAAGTGTGGGTAAACTCATCGAATGAATGAATTTGATGTTGAGGGATGTTGTAAAGTGAAGATTTGTTATTGAAGGGTGCTAGAAATGTTAAATGTGAGAATATTGATAATTGATTATGAATGAACATGATAATAGAAATCTGATTAAGATTGTTGATGATGAGTATGTTGAGTTTTCTCTCTGTTGTAAGGTGTGTCGAGTACTATATCCCATGAGTGTGTCGGCCACTATATCCCAAGAGCGTGGTGAGTGCTATATCCTAAGAGTGTGGGAGCACATTACCCTGGAAAGTGTGCAAGACACTATATCCCATGAGTGTGACGGGCACTATATCCTGAGAGCATGGCGGATGCTATATCTCAAGAGTGTGGGAACACTTTATCCAGGAAATGCGACGGGCACTATATCCCATGAGTGTGACGGGCACTATATCCCGAGAGTGTGATGGGCACTATATCCCAAGAGTGTGGAGGCATGTCAGAGAGACAGTATCCGGGTTAGCTATTCGGTGTGTCGGGTTCTGGCAAGATAACCGACACGTGAGCTTACAGCCAGTAGGAAAGGCATGCATCATATGCATCTATTTGTCTTGTTTGAGTTTGCATTAGTTGGGTTTGCATTTGTGAAATTACTATGCTTACTTGCTAAATGATTTTCTTGCCATACCTGTATTCTACTTGTATTTGCTTTGTTTATGTGGTTCTTTTGGTGTTTTGGAGGATTGGAGGAAAGGCGATGATTGTTAAGGATTAAGTTAGAATTGAGATAAAGTTAGAACCCTAAAACCTTGCCTTATTTTATGATCTTAAATGTTGGTTTTAAGTTTGAATCTATTATCGAAAGTTCTATGATCGCCTTCGCCTTTTCCGGGACATTATATGCTTGTTATGTGGGCACTGTTATCATGTTGAGAACCTCTGGTTCTCACCTCATACATATTTTGTGATTTTCAGATGCAGGTCAGGCAGCCACTCGCTAAGGCATTCTGGAAGTTTCTGAAGTGAAGAATTCTAGTCTCTTGGGTTTCTATTTTGGGTTTTGATATATGTGTAGATGCTTCATATCTCCAATGTATATATTATGTTTAACCTTTGAGTCATTTTTGGGATTCCAGTGTGTATATGTGTGTATATATATATATGTTTACATGCTCTGTCCGATTTTAACTTCGCGAGCCGGGTCAGGAGCCTTGTTATCTGTATCTTGGAATTCTTCTTTTATATATATATGTTTTGCTTTACTCTTATTTCTTTCCAGTTTACGCTTATCGGTTACGCGAGTGATGCGCTTATCTGTTTAACGCCTTGCTTTAAACTTTCCTTCAAAGGCTTCTAGATAAAATTTTCTCTCTCTTATATTATATATAAGATTTTACAATAGAGGTCGTAGCGCCTCGCGCACCTCTGTTTTACATCTTAGGTGTAAAGCTCTGTGTGGTAGGGTGTTACAAGCACAACCGAAAATCAGATAACTAATTTTGCGGCGGTTTTAAAACCGCTGCAAATCTATGTAAGGTTTTTTTAAAAAATTGCGACAGTTTTGAACGGCCGCAATTTCATACATGGGCTTATAAAAAAACTGACTAATTACGATAGAGGCCATTTTTCTTTATTATAACCTATTCTCTTTACAAAATTATTTTTATTAAAGAATCAAATGTTTTATTTGTCATTTCAATGTAAGAGGAGAATACCTTCTATAGCAACCATCCGCTTCTTTTCTAGACAAACCGCACATGGATCTAGACATGGTGCTAATTCATTTGTCTTCCATCCACATTCTTTGTTATGCATAAACACCAAAGGAAGGTAGATTAGTATTGATAAGTCATAGAATATACAAAGTTTAAGGCCTAGATAAGTAGCTTAACACAATCTAGTGGATAAAATTTAATGTTAAACTTCTGCAATATTCTCAAGACTAATGTTTACTCTGAGAAATGTACATGTAAAATAAAAATATCTACATTGGTTGAATCTCCCATGTTTAGTTAGAATAGTTCTATGAACACATACCTAGCAATTTTGATAATGCTCATAAGTGGAAGAGAGATATATGGTGAAAGAAGAATTTCTAAGTTCTTTGATGGAGGTTCTTTTAAGATGTTCTCAAGCCAGTTTCTATTCCATGAATGAGAAACCATTAAGGGGGTCCATATATCAAACAATTGGCAGAAGAAATTAGAAACAGGTTCAACTGATTTTTATTACAATTATCAGAAGAGATAAAAGGATTCTTGATAATACAATACATGAAGTGTAACACTAATTGAAGTATTACTTGGACCCTCACTAATCTAAGGTATTACTTGAACGACCCAGTGCACTTGCCAGTTTATCTGTGCAAATATTATGGAGTCAATTTCGTGTACTAGCCGGTACTTGCACCACCAGAGTAACGAAATCTACTACAGCTATGGCCCTCGGCCCCATATTGCCTAGGACAACGTAACATCCGCATGTCCATCTCGTTCAAGAAATGTGTTATCATTGGTTGACCTTTGGTAACTCGTCTGAGGAACGAATTTGGTACGAATCGAGGTCCGTGGTAAGCAGGTCATGTAGTGGAATTCCCTAGTTGCCTAAATCTAGTTCGATAAACCGTTCAAACTTGGTCCATCTTATAAACATCATGAACATACACTTGTCAATCTAGCTGTTGATTCGCATAATATGCAAATGCATGTTGACAAGGAATCCCGTCCACCTGAAACTCGCTACAGTCACATTGTCATCGACAGAGGTTGACGGCATACTCCAATCCACTAGGAATCTCACGCACTTCAAAGACCTCTTTCTGTTTGTCGAAGCAATTAACATAGATGTTTTTAGATGTACGTTGATTTGCATGAAAGTTTGAGGTCACAAGCTTAGAAAAAATATATCCAACAGTAATGTGAGCCTCTGCCTCGACTCTTTTTTGGGCGAATAAATCGTTAAGCCTGTAGAATGTTGCTTTGACAAGTACAGTGATAAAGAGATTGCGTGCACCCTTCAAAACTGAATTTATGCATTTCACTAGGTTCGTGGTCATGTGACCCCATCGGTAACCACCATTGTATGCCAATGCATACTGTTTGCAGGGAATTTGGTTTAACCAGTTAGTGTAAGTCTTGTCCCGTTCTCGTAAACACTGGTAACGCATGTTGTATTCGCGAACCGTCCTCGAATATCATGCGCAATTAAAAAAAAAAAAACAAAGAGAAACACTATAAATGAGAAACTATATAAAGGTAACTCTGTTAATAACAAACTTCGACATACTCAAAGTTACCTATATTGACAACAAGCTTTTGCAGGTACGGTGCCTAAAACTTTCTAAAAAATGGACTCTATATGCCTGATGCAAAACATATGAAAAGCTATAGGAGGCGACCAAACTCTGTTACTATGGGCAATAGCTGCATTGATGGATTCGTGTTGGCAAAGATCAGTCCCACACTATCCCGAGTCACCACAAATTGTCACAAGTTACTAAGAA
The DNA here is from genome assembly GCF_003086295.3 of Arachis hypogaea. Classification (NCBI taxonomy): domain Eukaryota; kingdom Viridiplantae; phylum Streptophyta; class Magnoliopsida; order Fabales; family Fabaceae; genus Arachis; species Arachis hypogaea. The sequence continues at coordinate 109,514,228 of NC_092040.1, forward strand.
AAAAAGTGCAATGCATCAGAAGTCTCTCCATCCACAATGGCAAATGCAATTGGGACGATATTGTTGTTACTATCCGGTGAAACTGTAACCAACAAACAACCCTTATACTTTCTAAATAAGTGAGTCCCATCCACCTGGACAATTGGCTTACAATATCTGAATGCTCTAATGCAAGGGTAATAACTCCAAAAGACTCGATGTAATACCCGGATATCTGTTACCAATTCATCGCCTTGATATGCAGGCATAGTTTCAAAATGGACGACTGTTGATGGCTCCTTATGACACATGGCCTCAAACCACATGGGCAAAGTTTTGTACGATGCTTTCCAACCTTCGAATATTTTTTTCATTGACTTTTGCTTAGCCAACCATAATTTGCGATAACTGATGGTGTAATTGAACTTCGACTGCACTTTCGCAATAACTGATTCACCTTTATAGAGGGGTTAGCCTCTACCAATGGCTTTCTTGCTTATGCAATTGTGTTCGAATCCAGCTTCACATGATTCTGAGAAATGGTGGCTCTAGTACAAGTGTGACTATCGTTATATCTCCTTATAACCCAACAGTACTTTCTGCAGATCATGCTAATTCTGATCAGCCAATCATAACCTAAGCCATACTGTGTACACTTGGCATAAAATGTCAACAGTTTCGACTCATACACCCGGTAGTCTACACCTCTGTGGATGGTATAATCTTTCATCATTATAATGACAGCTTCCCTAAAACTAAATTCCATTTTCACAGTAAATTCACTGTCTGCCATAATAAGAATTTCTACTACAACGATAGTAAATAAATATTTAATAAGCGAAATTAAAAGTAAAATCTACCTATAAATTATAAATCATAAATAAATCATTATGAACTTATGTTTAAAGTTATACATAAATATTCCCATAAAATATATTCCCATCAAGATATTAATATGGATTGAGTACAATTTTGGTTCTTAAGGTAGGGGCCGAAAATTTTTTTCACCCTTAACCTTTTTCTATTTATAAAATAGTCCCTAAGATTTTACTTAGTTTTGAAATCGTATTTTTTACTAAATTTTTTATTTTTATTACCAAATTACCCCTAACTAAAAAATATAAAATAAAAAAAGACAAAAAGAAAATGGGGAAGGGGGAAGGGGGATCTAGGGAAGGAAATCACGCTTTTGGGGGGGTTTCCAGGGAAGAAGAGGGGGAAGGAAAGGTGGGGAAGGGAATCCGCCACCGTTGCTCCTCACCCTTGGATCTCACCGCCAGATCTCGCCGTTTTCTTTCTTCCTCAACACACACTCACACTAACGGTAAGAGAGAAGAGAGCAGAGGGAGAGAGAAAGAGAAGTGGCGAGGAACGGAGATGCTGAGGGAGACCGCGTCCAGCTCGCCACACCCTGCCGTCATTCTCATCGCGAACCGCCATCATCGGTCACCATCAAACCTTGACCCGTCACTGTCGCTGGAGTGAGGTCACGCCAGCAGATCCATGAGGTTGGACGGTCGTCGATGCTCCTCGCCGGCCGCCGCTACTCCCATCCTCCTTGTCGGTTGTTGTTGTTCTGATTCCATTATCCATTTTTGTTGTTCTTCTTTTGATTCTGGTTGTTGTTGTTTTATTGTTGTTGCTTCTGCTTCTGCTTTTGCTTTCTATTTCTGCTTCTGTTTTTTATTCTACTTTTGTTGTTGCTCTGATTCTATTATCCATTGTTGTTGTTGTTTTTCTGCTTCTGGTTGTTGTTGTTTCATTATTCTTGATTCTGCTTCTGCTTTTTGCTTCTGTTTTTGTTTCAGCTTCTGCTTCTGCCTCTGGTTCTGATTGATTTTGGGGAAGAAGGAAAATGATATTTTGGTCCAAAGGACGATTTTAAAACTAAGTTAAACTTTAGGGACAATTTTGTAAGTAAAAAAAAAATTGAGGACGAAAAAAATATTCAACCCCTACCTTAAAGACCAAAATTGTACTTAACCCTATTAATATTAATATAAAAACATCAAGCATATGTAAATAAATTCTAATTATATTTAACCAAATAAATAAATATAATAAATATTCCCATAAAAAAAACTCACATCAAGTAATTAATATTAATATAATAAATATTCATATCAAAAATCAACATTCACTATATTAATATTAACACTAATATAAATAAATATTCATATAAAAATTAATATTCACAATATTAATATAAATAAATATTCATATAAAAACTCATACTCACTATATCAATATTAATATAAATAAAATTCACATCAAGTAATTATCTCAATTTTAATCAAATAAAAACATAAACACATAAATAAATAATAATTAATATTTAATCAAATAAATAAATAAGATTATTATCTTAAATTTAACTAAATTAAGACATAAACAAATGCTAATTAATTATATTTTCACATGTCACGTAACTAATAAATCAATCGATAATATAAAATTATAATAAAATTCTAATCCCTCATATAAATATAAGCAGTTACGTACCTGCATTCATATATTTAGAAAACTCTGGAGCATGCATGGCCTCCAAATCCAAAGCGCGCATAAAAGATGACTCCTCAAACGGATGTTGGTTTGCTAGTGCATTTGTCACTTCTGTCACATTTGCCTCTATAATGCCGTCAACTTGATCTTCGTCTCCATCTGGACCAACAATCTCGTAATTGCTTTCAAATTCTTCTTCATTGTCACTGTTGTAATCTTTCCGTTCAATATTTCGGTCAGTTTCAGATTATTTGAACTTAATGTACAACTCAATGAATGACATCTAAGAACGACTTTCAATAGATATTGAAAATATCTCTTGCATGCTCGCTTCATTAGTTACATATTTAGTTTGAAATTGAATAAATCCATTAAATACCAGTATAAGATACTTGTATAAAATACATGATATTCTCCTTGATATTTCAAAATCTATTTTCTTACAAATCACACCTTTTAGTTTTTCAAATGAGATTATGAATGGAATAGTAATATCTACTGGATTTTTACAAACAAATTTCACTCCTTCGTATATTTGTAACAAAATCTGACCAAAATAATATTTTTTTAATACGATTTTATCATTCATTTTTTTTCTCACATGAACATAAACTTCGCTTTAATTTTTTTTAAGTACAAACGAAAAGCCAAGCACAATATATATATATATATATATATATATATATATATATTGAAAAAATAATTTTTAATAAGTAAATTGGACGATCTGATTTACTCTCCTTCAAATTAAGAAAAATATTAAACCATATTCAAATCAAATGGGTCGAATATCTATATTCAAATTCAAATTTTTTCTCCCACACAAATTGGACTGTCCAATTTATGTACCTACTTTCACTAATAAAAAAATCGAACGGTACATTTCTTCTTTTCAAAAAAAAAAAGACACCACATTCAGGTCTAGTACTACGAATCTTCATAACAAGGCACAACACACAATATGCATATCGAAACAAAATGAGCCTCAATTGTATGATGTGGCTTATGGCACTTTGAAAATTGAAGGTTGGGGTTGCATCGATGGGGTGATGAGACTCCAACTTGTGATGAAATCAATTGTCCCACTTGTCATGCCTGGTATGTTGGGTATTTACTGTTTGCAAAAGCTTTATTTTAAAAAATTGCTTTAACATTGCTACCAAGGAGTGCGAAGATATGAAAAAATGATAGTATGAGTGAGAATGAAAAGAGAATTTGCTTCATTTTCGCAGACAAAAAACCGTTGAAGTAAAATCTATTTTGCGCTCATTAACTGTGAAATTATAATGTAATACTTAAATTCGTAAATTTTTTATTTTAATTAAAATTATAAATAAATATATTTTTTGTTTAAATGAAAAAAAGCCTATGTATCAAGTACAAAATAAAATCTCATAAAAGAAGTACAAAAAAATAAAATAAAATAGTACAGTAACAATAAACAGAAAGAAAGAATATCAATACGCTATCCAATACTTAATTCTTAACAAAATAAAGATTTTCATTTCCTTCACTCCTGAGTTCTCAGTTCTCACCCGGCGTTTCTATATAATCAGCTTCTTAAATCTTAATAACCGAAAGCGAAAGATTAAAAAAAAAAACGAAAAACAAAAACCCCATGACGATGAAGCTTTCCTAGGGAGAGAAACAAAATCTTTTGTGATTGTGAGTAACTCTGTGCGTGAGTGTGTTTGGAAAAAAAAAAGGATAAAAATGCAAAGCTTCAAGACAGCTCAAACAAGCTCCCAACTGTATTGTCATTCTCCCTTCTTGCTTCGGTATTATTAAGTACCTCTTCTTTGTCTTTCTTTCTTTCTTTGTCATCTTTTGTCCATTTTTCCCCCTTCTGTGAGTGAGGCTCACGTGTAGCGAAGTTAATCTCTTTTTTTTTCCCTGGTGTCGAAAATTGTTTTTTGAAGCAGAATATGTTTTTGTTGTTATCTTGTTTGAAACAGGGGAGACAATAATACCAACCGGAACCCAACACGTTTCTCTGATCTTGGCGAGATTCAACATTCTGCACCTGTGTTTCATCATGAAGATGCTGTTGATTTAAGCTCAAGTGAAACACTCTCTCGCTCTCTGATGATCATTTTATTTATTTATTTATTCATTTATTATTTGTTTTTCCTTTTTGTGAACATCGCAACCGGTGGGACAGCTGTTAAGATCATTTTAGTTTAATTTTGAGCTCATCGCAGGCTCAATGTTTAACATGAAGTCCAACAATGTAGCTGTTTCTGTTGCTGGCACTAACTTGCAGTATGGGACGTTGACCACGACGGTTGGTTCATTTTATTTATTCTAATTTTTCTATTGTCTTCAACCAACTTGGGTTGTATGATTGGCTACTTGCTTAGGTTCAAATCCGACTTGTACATGCAGTAATCTATTGACTAGCTCATATACATGGCAAATTAGTCCTTGTCTACATCCTCTGATTTTTGGTTTTGGTTGTAGAACCTTGGGAGTGCAGAGGTTGGTGGTTCAAGTGGGGGTGGGTGCCTGGATACAGGGATAAACATGTACCAGCAAAAAGGGATGGCTATGCCAAACATGCCTTTAGGAAATGGTCATGTTGAGAATTGGGGTGATTCAGGCATGGCTGACAACAGCCAACAGACTGATGATACTTCCACAGATATTGACATCGATGACAGAAATCAAGTGAGTAAACAAGTGACAACACATGCTGAGTAATAATTACTTTTGGTTCAGCGATATAGACTTGTGTGCTTTGTATGATCTGAGAGGAGACTGTTTTGTGAGCCTTGTTTTAGTGCAATAGAGTTCAGCATGGGGCACCCACGGTTGTGGACTCGAAGGATGAGACAAAGATCAAAGCTGTTGACCAGAAGGTTGGTTTCCACTCCTTAGCTACTTATTGATTTGTGTACCATTCACTGCACATGCTTTTATGCTTCTATTTCTTAGACTATGCGGAGGCTTGCTCAAAATCGAGAGGCAGCAAGGAAAAGTCGGTTAAGAAAAAAGGTAATTCTATTTTTCTGCTTTTTTCGCTTCTCAAGTCTCAACACGATTTTTCTTCTTTTCTTCATCCTAGGTGTTATTTATGTAGAGTTTTTATATTTTCATTAAAGCATTTTTTTGTATTTTTCTTCAGAATTTTGTGTTTGTTATAAAAATTTTTATATTTATTCCATAAAATTTCTCTGTTTCTTTTTATTACAAAAATACTAGTTTATTCTTGTAGTTTTGTGATATTGAAATGCTTTCTGGGGAATAGGCATATGTACAGCAGCTGGAGAACAGCCGAGCCAAACTCTTACAATTGGAGCAAGAGCTTCAGCGAGCACGTCAGCAGGTCTGCCAAGTTAAAAGATTTTCCAGTAGATCAGTTCTGTCTACAATTTGATTTTGTCATATTCATGGATTTCTCTCTCTCAATTTTCAATGCAGGGTATATTTATTGCAACTAACGGGGATCATACTCATTCATCTCTTGGAAATGGTAATTAAGTGGGGGCAAGGTTACTAGCACTAGTATAATCATTAATCATCAACTATCAACTATAAATAAACTAATTACTAGTATATAAAAGCGTTAAAAATGAACATTCGTTAAGATTACTTATTTTAGAAAATATTTAAATATTTAGTTTTTAATATAAATTTTTCAGTATAACTCCTTTTGATAACTTCCGCAACTAAATCCTAAAAAGAATTAGTGTAAAGTACATTTTTGTACCCTCACTTTTTTCAATTTTCGTATTTATGCTTAACTCCAAAAGTCGTTAAACAAAATATGATGATACTGGTTTGTATTTTCATGTTCAGTGTTTTTTATTTTTATAATTTTATAAAAAAAATAAAAGATAAAAACAGAAAATATAATTTTATTATTTTTAGTATTTTCTTTTTCACAAAATTCTAAATTCAATGAACAACGAAAATAAAAACGCAGACACTAATGCATTTTCAACTAACATATAAATTCACGTGAACTTAGCTTACTATTATTGATTATTTCAGAGTTCAGCACATAAGCTATATCGCCATGGAACATAGATTGTAATTTGTGCGTATATGATTAATCATTTAATTTTAAGAATCTCATAATGCAAATCATCTTTGTTATAGTGATGATTTACTATTTGGCATTGAAGATAATCTCAATATCATACATAAATTATCGTACATGTACTTGTACTATTCAAATGTGCTCATGAAAACGATCTTAAAATAGTGTTAAAAGTTGCTTCTAATCTGTAACTTTTTTCACCGAACATTTGTCTGATGAATTTCATACTTTATTACTAAGTGATGTAATTTATAGTAGGGAATTCGTGACTAATGATTTTTATTTTATTTGAAATTTAGGGGCCTTAGCATTTGATATGGAGTATGCCCGGTGGGTTGATGAGCAACAACATTTGCTAAATGACCTTAGATCAGCCTTAAATTCCCAAATGGGAGATAATGAACTGCATCTTCTTGTTGATGGTGTCATGGCACATTATGACGAATTATTTCGGTTAAAGAGCATAGGAGCAAAGGCTGATGTCTTTCACATGCTCTATGGGATGTGGAAGACACCTGCCGAAAGGTGGCTGATGTGGCTCGGCGGATTCCGGTCGTCTGAACTTCTCAAGGTAAATTGGTTTACAACAATGTATTTTTATTTCGTTTGCAAATAAATTGAAGAATAAACATTTAGATTGATCTTCAAGAAATTTTAAATTAGACATTTTTTGTCTCCAACAAATTTTTATTCACTATAAATTTTCGAAAATTACTTCTGTTTAAAGAGGACTAATTAGTCTTATAAAGTCATTTTTTAGAATCTAATGGCCTTATAATAAAATTGTTAAGGGTTTATTTGTTTAACAGACATTAAAAAAATTGATTAAAAACTATAGAAGGACTAATCTTACCAACAACAATAATCCTCAAAGAGTTGTAAGAAATAAAAATTTATTGGAGACTAAAGTGGCGGATCTAACATTTTTTGAAGAGCAATTTGGGTGTCTAGAATATTCCATTGATGCTTTCTTTGCGTGTTTGGAGATGCAGATAGTTAAGAACCACCTCGAGCCCTTAACAGAACAGCAGTTGTTGGGGATTTGTAATCTTCAGCAGTCTTCTCATCAGGCAGAGGATGCTTTGAATCAAGGTATGGAGGCGTTGCAACAATCTCTTTCGGACACACTTTCCTCGGCCGCCCTAGGACCCACCGGTGCCGGAAATGTTGCCGATTATATGAGCCAAATGGCAATTGCAATGGGTAAGATTGCCAATCTGGAGAGTTTCCTTCATCAGGTAAGATGCAATATATTGACAATGAGAACTAAATTTAAGTATAAACACTACGTCCATCCACTAATAACTGTTAAACATTTGAAGAGTCACAGTTATAATTTATCAGTGAGCAGATGTAGTACTGTTTCCTTTTTAACTGATAATATCTTAGGAACTAAATGGAAGGAAGGATTTTAGGTTGTGCAGTGTATCATCTGGCATAAATCAACTAATTAGGCTGGTTCAAATTACCAAAATTACTTCTAGTTTACCTTATATTCATTCGCATTTCACAGTAATATTATATTCACATAACATTTTTTCCCATAGTATTTGACCTAATTTGATCTACCACGCTTCATTTAATAGTGTGCTAAAAAATACTAAGTGTTCGCAGTGCGGTTTGGATCGATTTTGAGTAACATTCGATTTGAATACTAGTTTTACCTACGGTGTAGTTTGGATTGGATAATTTTTGTAAAAAAAATCTTATCAGATTCAATTTTAATGCTGTTTGGATTGGATTGGATTCACAGTTTTATAAATTAAAAAAATTAAATATATATAATAATTCTCAATAATATCTTAAAAATCAAACTATAACATAACAATAAAAATAAAATTATAGATTAATTAAAATAAATAAATAAATTATATTTTGAACATAAAATATTTATTAAATAATAATAATAATAATACATAAATAATATAAAAATATATAACAGATTGAATATATTATAAGTAAAATTTATAAAATAATAATATTATAGTACATTATGCGATTTGGATTAGATTGAATCGGTTTTGAGAAGTAGATCCAAAATTCGATCTGATCCATGCATAGAATCTAATCAAATTTAAATTAGTGCGGTTTTAATCGATTTTCAGTTTAGATTGGATCAAATGAACAACTTAATTTAGATCGATTTGAATATAAATACCCTTAACCGATAATAGAAATTACATTTTGCCTTTAAATATAGAATTTTTTATTTTTGGTATTCCTGAAGAGAAATAAGTGTTAAATTAAGTATGTAATACATTTTTAAAATTTAATAATTTCTATTTGAAACGCTTTTCAATTTTCATATATATATATATATATATATATATATATATATATATATGTTTTTTTATGAAAAAAATTGGTTGATATTTGAGTCTTGTTGTGTAATAACTAATAACTATTTTCTTTTACCATTTTAGTTTATATCATTTAATTATAGATCTCTGTAAAAGAAGAGATATAAAATATGGTTGGTTTAGTATTTGGAGCATAAAAAATACATTTAATCTTTTTGAAAACTTCACATTTTTTATTAGTTTTTTTGCTAAACACAAACGTAATTCTATCTTCCAAGCCACGTTTACCTAAAACTAAAAATTCTAACTTTTGCGTTCAATTTTATCCTTCATTGTTCATTTTAATTCTCTCATGCATATTTTTTTATAATTTTTATTATGTTTTGTTTATATGAATTTTTTTATCGTTATTGTTATTTTTTATATGAATTTTTTTGTTTTGTATTATAATTCTATTAATTTTATTACTTAAAATTACTGAGAATATTAGTAAAAAGAATATTAAAATTTATTTAAATATTTAAAATAAAATTATAAGATAATATAAAATAATTATTTAAATTTATCTTTCTAATAGTTTTTCATCTAAAAATAATTTTACCAAATAACATGTAGTTTATTAATCCATTTTGATATAAAAATTATCACATAAATCACATTAATACTAATTTATTTTTTATCTTTACAAAAAAAAAGTCTAAAGACCAACCAAAGTATAACCAACTTAAAGTCAACTAATTAAAAAATAGTTTTTATTTTTAAATTTAAAATTCGAAAAATTAAGATAATAAAAAGTTATTTTTTTATAATAGATTTATTTTTTAACTCATTAACTCCAAATTAACTATGATTCCCTAGCAAAATAATTTTGAAGTTTACAAACTTTAATCCAAACAAATAATATATATAGTCTCCATTTCCTGAGTGGATAAGTAACGAGAATGCGTTCAAGGATTCTTAGATTTTTCTGAGTAAAATTCAACGATGAATATGAGTCCTTCAAATCCCTTAAATTTTCTTTTTCACTACGACCAAGCACACCAAATTACCTTTATATTTATATACATCCTAAATTTCTGAGTATACTATGTTTCTTAGGCTGATGTATTGAAGCAAGAAATGCTGCAGCAGTTGCAACGAATTTTGACCACGCGACAAATTGCACGAGCCCTCCTTGTAATGAATGATTACATTTCAAGACTAAGAGCACTCAACTCATTATGGTTAGCGCGCCCTAGAGAGTAGTGACTGATATTCAATATCTATCTATTGATATACATATATGTATGTATGTATGTATGTATGTAGAACTTCCTTCATATATAGGACCCTTCTATGTTAGCTTCAGACCAATGGTAAATTGCTATTTACTCCCCTGTATGTGCAATTTATCCTTTAAACTTTGTATGCTTCTAATTACGGTTAATTGCATTATAAAAAAAATACATCATAAGAAGATAATTTTGGGAAAAAAACTGAATCGAAATCCCCCCCCCCCCCCCTTCTTTTTTTTTGCATTATTAAAAAATTACATTGCACATTTTAGAATTTTAAAGGTAAACTGCTTGAGTCAAAGTTTTGAGGATAAGTTACAAATACACTCCTGCTAATTTTCCATTTCTATTCTAATAGGAACTCAATGATGAGTTGCAGCGACTCTCAAGTTTAGAACGTGCTTAATAATCAGATGTACCGGGAAGAAACCTTTATTATTATTAGTTGGTGCAGATCTAATTTACTTAGAGATGATAATGGCCTCAATCTTGGAGTTGAACTAGCTTTTAACTGTTGCGAATTTCTGTATATTATTGGTACTTTAAATAGATATAGATAGTCATCGTGGAATATTACATTTATAGAAGTCATTATACCAAACAAACAAAGGATCGTTCCGATGAGTTATAGTTCAAATGACATAGTTTTTCTATCTTCACCATATCACCAAGAATTTTTTTTGTCAGGTGAAATAATTTCCCATAATAATATTAAACAAATATCCCTAGTATCTTTTATTTGTTAGCAAGCTGTAATCCTCAACATGAAACTCGAAAAAGTCTAGATTCTTCTGTCCTTATTCATCACTGATCCATAAACTCGTCTTCTGCTATTCATTGTCCCTGATATATACACATAAGACTTTAGTATCCCCGTCAATAATATCTGTTTTTACAATGGGACAACCACTAGTTTGATTCCAAAATGATCACAACGTTGACATTTTATGATTTTAAAGCGTGTTTAGAAGAACAAAAAAAAAAAAAAAAGCGTGTTTGGAAATATAAGAAGTTCCTTGATTTGAAACTAAATAGCATGGAATTGAACCAATGTAGCGTGAAAGAGCAATGGGTTCAATCTCCACTAATTATACTTGCTGGAAGAAACAAAAAACCTCAACTGTAACTAAGGCTAGAATTGAAGATAGACAGTGCAATTGTTTTTATGTAAAGTTGATTTCTGTACATGAATTTTCTTCAGAATTGAATTAGTGAGTTCTTGATATCAAAGACCGGATAAAGTTAGTGCCAACTAAAAATTACATAGGAGTGAAATACAACACTGTTCTATTTTTTACTCATTTCAAGTCTATAATTTACTTATTTTATTTGAAAACATGATCGGAGTTCAAATCAGAATAAAACCAAGTTCAAACTTATGTCATCTCAGGTTTCAAAACACTGTTACAAAACGGCATATGAGTCAGTACGTACCTTGTCTTGGGTTTTTGCTGTACGCAACAGCTTGGGGAATGAAGACCCCGGTCCCTTTCCGACTCTTCCACAGGTTCACTACCCACTCAGGGGGTGAACCAGCAGTGCTTCCTGTCTCCCATGAGCAAAAATTAGTTGGTCTTTGCGAGTCACTCTTATAATAAACTGGTCTGGTTGAACCGCCCTTGGCAACACCAATCGAACCGAAAAGTCTTGTTTCCTCCAAGTTTTCGTTATCTTCAGATGTCAACAACAGAATCTGCTTTCTAATCTCAGCGTAGAAAGTATCATCATCAAACTGTAACTGTATCTCCATGATATGTATCACTGAATCAGTATACAGGGCTTTGGACAAAGCAGTTTTGAATAGATTCTGAATTGGTTGGGACTTGATTTGTGTGTATGATGAAATTGACTTGTAAGTTGTGGCTTACAAATAAATGGATTTGAGGTTCATGTATATATAGATGAAGGAATCGTAGGTTAACCCAAGAAAGGAATCAAGCAGGTTAATAAAAAAATGGAATCACGTAGGTTACTGGGAATAACATTTTTTATTTTTTTCTTTATATTTGTATTTTTTTTTAGGAATAGCTAAAGTTTAAGTTGGTTTTTGTTGAATCGATTTAATATGATTTGAAATTATGTAACTTATAAATTAATAAATTTCAAATTTAAAAGGATTTAATTTTATCACAATTATTTCATAATAAGAAAGTCTTTAAAACTAATAATTTATTGTTTTCGATGCAATTACACAATACTTTTATACCAATTAAATTCTATTTTGCACTTGAGCTCATCATCCTTTAACTATTACCTCTCATACATCTCATACAAATCTAATCATCAATTATTTTTGTTTCTTTTTCATTCCAATCACATGCTAGTGAAAAAGAACGTACATCGTTGGTGGACAATGTTTTGGGACCGAGAAAGCAGGACTATGTAAATTTCTTCTGAACTAATATCCAAGGTGGAAGAATATATGTTCATGTTCGTAGGTTAACAAATGGCTATTGCGTGGAACATACCCAATTTTATGATTCAATAATTGAATGTATGAGCCAAATCAAATGTATTGGGAGGGTTTCGGCGGTTACTTTATGGTGACATAATGCTCATTATTCCTCATCTAACTTCAACATCAACCATACTTATGGTGCAGGTAACGATAAAATATTCATGTGTTGTATGTTTTGTGACACTGACTTGGTTTGAGCCTTACGTAGTAGCTAAGTATTAGTTAATAATTTAATTAAATTGGAAGCGGATCACCACAACTTCTGCCGCATAACACAACATTAAAATGGTCCAACTCATATGCTAATTTTTGGATTAGTTTTGGTTCTCTCGGATGACATTTGGTCTCTCTTTCTTTATCAGCATGATCTAGAGCATCCTAAAAATATTATACAATTAAGGACACGACATTTTTTACTAATAAAATTTTATGCGTCCAAAAAAATAAGGAAAAAGATACCAATTTTTGAGATGTAATTTTTTGCTTTTTAAGGTCAATTTCACTACAAGAAAATATTAGAATAGCGATTGATTTTAGTAACTAAAAAAACTAATTGCTAATAATAACCGATTTAGTAATTGATATAGAATTTTTAGGACAAAAAAATATTGGTCGCTAAATTACATTCAGCGATCGATTTTAGCGACTGATAAGGTTTTAATACAACTAGAATAAAGTTGGTAACTAAAATTGATCGTTAATTTTTCATTTAGTGACCGAATTAGCAACCAAAACAGAAAGTAATGTCTTTGAAACTGTTGGTCACAAAATCAGTCGCTATTTTTTATTTTTAGCCATCGATTTTGCAATTGATAGTGTAATAGGGTGATCAACTGTTTAGTCATCACTAATTCGATCGCTAAAGTACTGGTCGCTAAATCAGTAACTAATAGCCACCGAATTAGCGACCGATTATTTTTATACAACTAGAATAAAATCGGTCGCTAAAATCGGTTGCTATTTTTTAATTTAGCGATCGATTTTCCAACCGATTGATAGGTAAATAGAATGAAACTTGGTTGGTTGCTAATTGACAAATGTATTTTTGCCGGTATAGAAATTATCAAGTAATCAATCGTAGTATAGTCTAAACCGACGCAAAATCCATCATCAAACAAATCTACAATCTATAACCGAGAGTATTAGTCCCGAGTCGTTCTTCCCTAGGAATGCTACAAGGATGCATGCTATTGGTTAAGTGGTCTTTTGTGGTTTAAGGAGTGTAGCATAAAAGTGTGAACAAAAGAAAACAACAAACAATCAATATTAAAAGCCTTAGCCAAGGTTGAACATTGGAAGTCCCATCACTATAGCTTCATTCAATTGTGATAACAAGGGAGTGTTGCTTTACTTAGTTAACCCCTAATTATAGAAGAAAGTCAAGTAAAAGTAACTAACTTGAGTCACAAGTTCTAGTCTTACCCTAGGGAAGTCTAGCTTTAGTGCACTCTAAGTCAATTAGCAATCCTCAATTCTTAATCAACAATTGACATCCATTATTCAAGTGTCTCCAATGACTCAACCCCTAGGCCAAGTGAGGGAATACTACTCCATATCTAAAGTTGGCATTTTCTCAAACACTTGGAGGACAAGAATGAAAGACATAGTAAAATGGAGAGAAAAGGATTAGAATCAAAGCAATTCAACACAAGAGATCAACAACAATCAACAATGAACAACAATGAAAATGAAATCTTCAATGAATCAATAGAATCCAAAACAACAAAGTTAAACCTAAGATCTATAAGAATTGGGATTAGAGAAGATGATCTACAACATGAACAAAGTAAATTGAGTGTTGTAATAGATCTCACCAAGGAATGGTTGAGAATTGAGAAGATGAAGATGAATCCTAGAGAGAAGTTGGAGTTTCTCTCTCTACAAATGTAACTAACTCAAAAATATCTGCCTAATGATCTAAAATTAGTCTATGGATGTGAATGTGTGTGAATGTATGAATGAATGTCAATCCCCTTCAATCCTTGGCTCTTATATGCATTTTGGCGCCAAAGTTGGTTGCTAAAACCTCCCAAAATTGCCAGACACGTGCTGTAATAAAAGAATCACGTGCGGGCTACGACGCGTGCGCGCATGGTACGCGTGCGCGTCCTTGGCTAATTCTGCGATGTGCGCGCGAGCGCCTTGTGCGCGTACGCGTGCTTGGCTGAGATCAACTCTTTGACTTTTTGTGCTTCTCTCCACTTGCATGCTTCCTTCCTTGCTTCCTTTGATCCATGCCTAGCCTATTTCAATCCTGGAACTACTAACAAACACATCAAGGCATCTTATGGAATCAAAGAGAAATTGGAATTCATTAAAATAAGGTTTAAAAGCATATTTTTACACTTAAGCACAAATATGGGAGAGATAACAAAACCATGCTAATTCATAGGCTAAATGTGACAAAAGGTTATCAAAATACTCTAAATTCAATACAAGATAAACCCTCAAATTGGGGTTTGTCACTAATTCGGTCGCTAAAGTTGTGGTCACTAAATTGGTTGATAATTTTTAAGTTAGCGACCGATTTTATAAACTAATCAGTCGCAAAATCGGTCGCTAATTTTTTTTAAAAAAAGATATTGTCTGAATTACCCTCACAAACCCTAACTCACCCATGCCATTCTCATCTTCTCCAATCAGATACCATTGTCGTCTCCGAGCTCCATTGTCGTCTTCTTTGCCGCCATCTTCTGCATCTCGCCGCTATCTCCTGAGGTCCCATCGACGTCGTCTTCTACGGTCTCGGCCGTCTCTTGAGATCTCGTCACCGCCTTCTTCTGCAGTCTCGGTGTCGTCGCCTTCGTTGTTGAGATCTCAGCGCCTTTTTTTGTCTTTTGATATATCAGCGCCGTCTTCGTCATCTTCAAACAGGTAACCTCCTAATCGTTGTCTTCAAGCAGGTAATCTTCTAATCACTAATTTTGATCTATTCTATTAGGTTTAGTTTTTTTGCTCTGGTTAGGGGTTTTAGTGATGTGCTTCGTTGAATTTTCTTGTTGATCCATTGCTTTCTCTTCGTTAATTCTTCTTTCCGTTGATTTTGGATGATTAACTTGTTTCTGATATGGTGTTGATGATTTTATGCATTGCAAGAGTGTGGGTTTTTCATTGATATTTTTTTATTGGATTTGTTTTTTATTTTTTCCATTAGACACTCTGTTCTTACATTGGATAAATAATTTTTCTATTAGCATTCTTTTTTTTTCTATGTTTACATGTTGATTTATGTTTAGTTTATTTTTAATTTATCATTGTAAATGTGAAGTTTCTGGTTTTAGGGAATTCGACTTCCAATATGGGAATATGGAGATTTTTGGTTTAACTCAATGAGATTAAAATAGGGTCCATGGAATATTATTGAGATTAGGGATGCGTGCACAGAGGGATTATCTAATGGTTAACTGCCAAGATATGTCGGGTTGGCTACATAACCGACAGATGAGACTCATCAGCCATAGAACATGCATGTATCATATACATTTGTATGTTTTGATTAAGTGTGTATTTGTTTTGGTTCGCCTAATTGTTTAGCCATGTTTATCTGCTACTTGTTTTACTTGCTGTACCTAAATCCTATATGTGATTTCTTTGTTGTCTTGTATGTGTATGTTTATCTGAGAAACCATTTTTGGTGGAGGAGTGATGAAGGTGATTTCTGGTATGTGGTAATGAAGGTTGAGACAGGTGGATTAGGTGTTGCCTGAGTATTTTAATGTATGTATTGTTTGGATAGGAGTGAGCGAGGTAAGTTGAATAGGAAGTCCCTAGGCACGTTCTTGGTCCCTTACATTTCTTTAAAACAATCATCTTACTGGATTGTAAACAAAATAAAACTTCTTTACGATTTTTTAAAATTAAGTTTCCTCCATAAAGTCTTTTGAAACGATTATTTCAAGGATAAACTGTTTTATAATGAAATTAATTTAATTTGCATGTATTTCTCGTCCCTACTGAGAACGTGTGGTTTGTTCTCACCCCAAAATCGTCCACCCTTTCAGTGACACAGATTTGAAGACTCGGTTTGAAGCTGCGGGCGATTATTGACTTTATTTATGAGCTAAGTTACTTTTATAGAATTTCCTCCCTTGTTGATTAAGATTTTTATTTTATACAGAGGGATATGTGTTGTATATGAGTTTTACTTTGATTTACTTGTATAAGATTTATTATTATTAGTAATTATGTTATTATCATTACGTGGTGATCTTTGATATATGATTTTTAATGAATTGAAAACAAAATCTTTTGGTATTTTCTTAAAGATTGAAACGCAATATCGAACTAAAGGCTCAATGTTAAATAATTAATAAGGAAAACAGGTTACTAATTCCTTACTTTTAGTATGATCATGACGTACTAGAAGTTGGGTCGTTACAATATGGTATTAGAGTGGTGCAGCCGGAAGCGTGACATTCTAATAGTGAGGGTGTTATATTAACAAAGAATATGCTACATTCTTTTTGTTTAATTTGAATATGATACATTCTTGTGTGTGTTGTTGATTATATATTTTGATCCTTAAATCATTTAAACAAAGAATTCATGCTACAAAGTAACTAGATTGATATGGATATAGCTTTAATTAGGGACTATGCAACTAAGGGACTAGCTAATTTCTATATAATCTCTCTAGTTTCCACTTTCTATCAGCAATTTGGCAACACTTTTCTAAGAATGAAATCTATATCACTAGCTAATTTCGTTTTTACATGTTAATCTTTTTGTTGGTTATATATTTTTTGTGAAAAGAATTCATGCTACAAAGTAATGTTGCTAATTTGGGCTATGCAATTAATTATGGGAGTAATGTCGTTTTATGTCCAGTTAAATAAATAGGGATAATATACATAATGCATCTCTCAAATTTGAACTATCAAGTATAGCGAATTATGTTCTGTTTATAGGAAAATTTTTGTAGTTAAGTTGAAGGAGTCAACCTTAGTCCCATAGCCCTGTTCTCATTGAATATGTAATTATGAATTAAATTGTTTGTGATTTGCTATTGTAAACTGATTTCGTGACGATGAAGTGACCTTGTTGAGTAGTATAGTCTTGTGTACGGTTCTCTTAATATATACATGCCAAACTTGATGCAAATAAATTTGAATATGTTGTTTGCAGTTTTGATCCCATTAATTGAGTCTATACATTTAATATTATATATATACATATGAAATAGTAATATATAATTATATATATTAACGATCTTAATTATTTAAAATTTTATATTTATTTATTATATATAATTTTGATGTAGGACATAAATAATATATAAAATTATTCTTTTTAAATATTTTAAAATATATAAGTTACAATTTATTTATATAAAATTATAGATTTTGCATTTATGTTTCTATTATTTGAGCCAGCTCGTGAGCTTTCGGTGAGCCGAGCTTGAGCTTAAGAAATATGCTCGATTGTTAATGAGTCGAGCCGTGAGCCAAGCTCAATTTTGGTGAGCCGAGCTTGAGCTTGGTCTAGCTCGGTTCAGCTCGGCTCACTTCCAACCCTAGTCACAGTTTTGGAAGGTGGCCTAAAGGGTCTATGGTCACGATTTTGGGGGATGGTCTAAAGGTGTCTATGGTCACGGTTTTTTACAGTGACCAAAAAGGGGCTACTATGGTCACGGTTTTTCAAAAAAGAGTGACCTAAAAGGGTCTATGATCACGGTTTTGGGATTGACTTAAAGGAGCCTATGGTCACGATTTTGGGCGTGGCCTAAAAGTGTCTATGGTCCACCGCTGTACATTTCACTGACGCTTCTTGTTACCACTACACTTCCATCATCCTACCACCACCATCAAAGATAATTTTTCTATAGTTTTTTTTTTCAAAATTTTTTATTTGTTTAGAATTTTATTAAGTATTTTATTAAATTCTTGATTAAATTTTGTTAACGAAATGTGTGATTAGGATTTGCTACATTAATTTAATTAGTATAATTAGAAATTAAATTAGATTAGATTAGATAGGGTATAATTTATGGTCACTAGTTTGATAAATTAGTTTAGGATTTACTACTTTAGAGTTGAAAGTAGAGTAATTTAGAGTTGAAATTTTTTATCTGTTTAGGATTTTATAAATTTTTTATTAAATTCTTGATTAATTTTTTAATGAATGTATGATTAGGGTTTGTTATGTTAATTTAGTGTAGTTAGAATTTAAATAATGTTAGGTTAGGTAGGATGCAATTTTTTATAATTAGTTGGATAAATTAGTCGAGGGTTTACTTTAGAGTTGAAGGTAGAGTAATTTAGAGTTGAATTTTGTTTAGGATTTTATTAATTTTTTAATGAAATGTGTGATTAAGATTTGTTACATTGATTTAGTGCAATCAGAAAATAAATAATGTTACGTTAGGTAGGGTGTAATTTAGGGTAATTAGTTGGATAAATTAGTTTAGGATTCAGTTTAGATTTAAAACTAGAGTAATTTAGAGTTTAATTTAGTTAAATTAAATAAATTTAAAATTAATTAGGGTTTCCAAATTAGATTAATTAGTTAATATTTATAAGATTTTAGAAATGTTTCTAAAATATTTGTATAAGTGCTTTTACAAATGTTATTAATTTTTACATTTTCACAAATTTTATTTCTATTTTATGATTTTTTTGTTTGAATATTGTGTAGTTTTAATCGTGGGTTATTCGTGTTGATAATATACGTGGGTTTCTCATGCAATATTGAGGTTGATTTTCTATCTCTAAACATATTAAATTGTTAAAATTTTATGCCAGAATTATTTTTTTATGATAGAATTTTAAGACGAAAGTAAGAGAAGGTTTTCTAATGGTGCCTTCTCAAAACTATTGTTTGCTGAAAAATTGTGAAGTAATAAGGGATGCACAATAGAACAGCTAAGATTTGATGTTTGCTTGAATGTGTGTTTGTTTTAATTTATGCTTGTGTGAGCATGTTCACAGTCTAACCCAGAGCCTTCAAGACCTAGGTCATCAACCGCTTCTGTCTAAGGAGAGGTATAGTGGGCTCCTCGCATGCATGGCAAAGAAAGATGCTCGCGATACAAAGACCCTGATGCAGGAGTTGGAATAGATCCAGCACATGCAACATTAGATGGCAGTCTACTATGAGCAAATGCGCACTGGTGGCAGCGCTGCTACTGGAGGGGCTCATCATCCTCTGCTCAGACACCAGCATAAGCACCAACACCATCTCCTAGACCGCCAACTCAATAGGACCAGGGAGATGACGACAACAATTATCAGGACTCGTACTAATTAAGGTATAGTTTTGCTTTGTTTAACAATATTAGTAGTTTATCTGTTTGACTTTTTCTTCTACACAATTGTTATTTTAGATTATAGTTCTATATCTTTGGTTAAAAACACTATTAGATTTTTATCAATTGGGATTTCACTATTAATTCTTGACATATTAATGATAATATATTCAGTTATAATAGGTATTCTGTATAACCATTTGAAAAATAAAAAAATAAAATTAAAGTTTATCGTTGGATTTACCATCAGATTTATCGAGAGATCATTCCAACGATAGTAAATACGTGAAAACCTAATTTATAGTGCCACACTTATTGTCGAAAAATAAAGCTACTGTGAAATGTTTTTGACAATAACAACCTCTAGGGTTTCGCCAATTAAAAGTTTATATCCTCTTGTAATTAGCGGCGGACAAAAACAATGGCTTCTAAATATTTACCAGTGAAGTTTTTACTGTCTAACTTAGTCTGTCGTTAAATCCGATAGTGAATCTGACGGTATTCGATAACTTTCCTGTAGTGACTATTAGCTCTCAACCCTCCCTACCACTAGCCCACCATCGCATTTCCTCCTCCCTTCGTGCCCTCAGACCACTGCCATATATCCTACCTTCCTACCAGCAGCCCGCCGCCTCCTCTCTTTCTCCTTTCCTTCCATCCAAATCGACGCTACTTCTCCTCCCTTCATGCCACCGGCCACTGCCACCTCTCCTCCATACTTCCACCCAAACCATAGTTGTCACTCCTCTTTTCCTTCCTTCATTTTCTCCTTCCTTTCTTTTTTTTTTCAATTTTCATGGTTGCCCCTTCATTGTCGTCGCCCTTGTCATAGTTGCCTCTACTTCACATCTTGTTAACATGCTTCTAGATCCGCGCACCTTTCTTTCTTTCGATCTGTCAATCCGGCTCTACCTACTCTTCTATTTACAGATCCACCTTCCTCCGTTTCTCCTCTCTGTCACCATCTTCCTTCACCATAGCTTCTCTTCTGCGCCTTCTGGTTCTCTTTTTTGTATATTTTATTTTTTTATTTGTATTTTGGTTAAGTTTTGTTAAAGTGATTTTGTATCGGTTTTGTTGGATTGAATTTTTGTCGGTAACATTTGTTAGATTGAATTTGTTATTTAGTTTAGAGTGTTAATGGTGGTTGTTTGGTTGAGATGGTGGCTGTGACGTGGTGGTAGTATTTGTAATAAGGATAATATTGTTATTTCTACAAGATTGTGATTTGTGTTTTCTGTCTTGTCTTTGTATAACAAACAACTCAAAAAATTAATATCCTATTATGTCTGTATTTTTAGTGTTTATATCTCTATGTCTATATTTTAAGTGATACACAAAACAAATGCTGCCTTAGTGAACAAGCATAAGTCACATCACTGAGGCCAATAATATGTAAAAATTGCTTTGTACTGTTAGAAAATTTTTTATTTTTGGCATACTTTATAAACATATTCTTATATTTTAGTTACAAATAGACATTTACATTACTAACGGAAATTTTTTCAAATACTCTGATAAAAATAAGATCAAAGTTTAAACAAAATTATAGAGATGATTTCTTTGTGCCTCATCTTGGACTAACGTTGGTGTCAAATAGATTAAAAGCTGAATGAATATAGATTCAAATTTTCTTAGTTAGTAATTTGAGGTTGTGCCATTAGGGTTTGAATGTTCTGCTAGAGTTTTTGAGTGTTGTGAGTCAAAGTGTCACCTTAAATCCTTATTCTATTATCAACATGGAGACCAAGTCTCAGCCATCTGGTACAATCATAATTGGAGATAAGGAGATAGAGGCTACAAGTGAGGAAGAAAAAGAGCGACTGCAATGGGAAGGAGTGATTCTCTTCGATGATTCAAACATGAGAGGAGGAATGGAGGAATGTGGAAGAAGCTTCGTGGAAAGACTACTAGATGATAAAAGTTTTAGCATTGGAACAATTGAACCTGCAATGAATGCTATTTGGAGACAACCTGATAGCCTGTAATTTATAGATCATAGGGACAATATCTTTCAATTCTTTTTCGAGAAGGAACAAGACATGACCCAAATCAAAAAGAAAATGTCATGCTTATTCAAAAATTTCATTCTAAATATTAAGAGATGGAATAAGGAGATGGACATTAAGAGGGAGGACTTTTGTTATGTCGATATGGATACAATTATAGCATATGCCTAAGTAATATAAAACCAAGTAATTAGGGAGGAAGATTGGTGAATCCTTGGGTCAGCTATTGGAGGTTGATTTGTTTATGATGAAGGGATAGGAGGCTCAGATTGTTAAGGAAAAATCTGAAATCTTAAGTGACAATAATTGATGATTGGATTAGTCAGATGAGAGAATTAGGGAGGCGTAAATGATACGTACTTCAAATGTTCATAATATGAAGAGTTCAAGTGTTATTTGGAAGATATTAGTTTATATTTTTAGAATCTTTTAATTTAGTTTGATGTATTTTGATTTTTTTTATTTAATTACTAGATTGGACTTTATGTTTGTGGGCTCGGGGTTTTCTATATTTTAACCTAATAAGAGGTTATAAATACTTCATAAACTAGAGTAGTCGTAATACAAAATGATTTAGAGGTTTGAAAACTTTTTTTTGTTTTGTAGATGAAACCATGGTGTGGACAATTGAGGTTGAGGAGTCCCTCTCTTGTTGCATCAGGGAATTGGGTAGAAGGTTGAGGAGTCCCTTCGATTCAATTTTCAAACTATGGTGTTGACAAGTTAGGTTGAGGAGTCTCTTTTTTGTTGCGTCAAAAAATTGAGTAGAAAGTAAAATGATTCTCTTTGTACTCAATTTCAATCTATCATTTTTGTTTCTATTCAATTTTAATGTATCTTTTTTTTATTCAGTTTGAATTCTTATCTTTTTGTTTATCTTTTGTTTCTTTATCATTTAGTATCAAAGCTTAGGTATTAGATTAATTCTTATTAGTCTATATTTGTTCTTCTTTAATCATAAAAGAAAGAGTCCAGTGTCTGTCGCGTCTTTTTTTAAGTTCTTGTGTTCTTATTACTGTTTGTGTTTCATTATTGTTTTCTCATTATTGTTGATTTTATTGTTTAAAAAAAAACACACATTGCAAAAAAGAAAAGAAAAAAATATACAAAAAGGGAAAGAAAAAAAACAATATCTTTCTTGTAATTATTGTCCTTT
Source organism: Arachis hypogaea (assembly GCF_003086295.3). Classification (NCBI taxonomy): domain Eukaryota; kingdom Viridiplantae; phylum Streptophyta; class Magnoliopsida; order Fabales; family Fabaceae; genus Arachis; species Arachis hypogaea. The sequence continues at coordinate 109,537,191 of NC_092040.1, forward strand.
TTATATACTATTTTTTAACCTACAAGATTCGAGGACAAATATTTTTTGAAGAGGAGGAGAATGATACATGCTTCAAATGTTTATGATATGAAGAGTACAAGTGTTATTTAGAAGATATTAGTTTATATTTTTAGAATATTTTAATTTAATTTGATGTATTTTGATTTTGTTTATTTAATTACTAGATTGTGCCTTATGTTTATGAGCCCAGGGTTTTCTATATTTTAACCTAATAAGAGTTTATAAATACCTCATAAACTATGGTAGTCGTAATGCAAAATGATTTAGAGGTTTGAAAATCCCTTTTTTGGTTTCTTGATGAGGTTTCTTGATGAAATCATGATGTGGACAATTGAGGTTAAGAAGTCCGTCTCTTGTTGCATTAGGGAATTGAGTAAAAGGTTGAGGAGTCTCTTTTTTGTTGCGTCAAGAAATTAAGTAGAAAGTAGAGTAATTCTCTTTGTATTCAATTTCAACCTATCATTTTTATTTTTATTTCAATTATAATTGATCTTTTATATTCAACTTCAATTCTTCTCTTGTTTATCCTATTATTTCTTTATCATTTGGTATCAAAGCTCAGGTATTAGATTAATTCTTATTAATCTATATTTGAGCCTACAAACATAAGGTCAATCTAGTAACTAAATAAAAAAAATCAAAATACATCAAATTAAATTAAATCATTCTAAAAATATAAACTAATATCTTCTAAATAACACTTAAAATCTTCATATCACTAACATTTGAAGCAGTATCATTCTCCTCCTCTTCAAAAAGATTCGCCCTCGAATCTTATAAGTGAAAAAATAGTATACAAAAAGGACAGGAATTACAAGGAAGATAATTTCTTTTTTTATTTTTTTCTTTCTCTTTTTGAATTTTTTTCTTTTTTTTTGCACTATATGCTTTTTTTTTTTATTTTTTAAACAATAAAATCAACAATAATAAAACACAAACGAAAACAAGAATATAAGAACTTAAAGAAAAACGCGACAAAGACTCTTTTTTATGATAAAAGAAGAACAAATATAGATTAATATGAATTAATCTCTCTGATACTAAATAATAAAGAAATAAAAGGATAAACAAGACATGAATTGAAATTGAATAGAAAATATAAATTGTCATTAAAATAAAAACAAAAAGAATAGGTTGAAATTGAATACAAAGAGAATCACTCTACTTTCTACCCAATTCTTAACGCAACAAAAAAGGACTCTTCAACCTAACTTGTCAACACCATAGTTTGGGAATTGAATCGAAGGGGCTCCTCAACCTTCTACTCAATTCCCCTGATGCAACAAGAGAGACTCCTCGTGTGTGTTTGGATTACCGTTTACAAACGGAGGTTTGTATAAAACTGATTTTGTAAAATTGATTTTGATAAAAAATGAGTTGGTATTAACGTGGTTTATGTTTGGTCATTTTTATTCAAAATGTATTATAGTAAACTAAATATTATTTAGATTATATTATTTAAAATCACTTTTAGATGAAAAATCACAGAAAAGGACATGAATTTAAATAATTATTTTATGTTATCTTATAATTTTATTTTAAATATTTAAATAAATTTTAATATTTTTTAGTACTATCAATATTTTTTAGTACTCTAATAGGATTAATAAAATCATAATACAAAGTAAAAAAAATATTCCATACAAAAAAGAAATAACAATAACAGTAGAAAAAAACTCATAAAAAAACTAGAAGTTTTATAAAAAATAATAATATACATAAGAGAGTATTAGAAAAAAATATTATAAAAAACAATAAACATATGAATAATGAAGGACATACTTGGTAATAGAACATAAAGTTCAATCCAACGTGAAAAGATCAACGGAAAAGTTAGAATTTTTAACTTTTGGTAAACGTAGGTTGAAGATAGAAATCACTTCTGCGTTTACAAAATAAAAATGTTGTCAAACATGAAGATGAAACGTTCAAGAAATTTAAACGAGCTTCTCTTTTCTTCAACGCAAATCCAAACACACCCCTCAACCTCAATTATCTACATCATAGTTTTATCACAAAACTAAAAAAAGGAGTTTTCAAACCTCTAAATCATTCTGTATTATGACTACTCTAGAAAACCTTTAGCCCACAAACATAAGGTCCAATTTAGTAATTAAATAAACAAAATCAAAATACAACAAATTAAATTAAAATATTCTAAAATTATAAACTAATGTCTTTTAAATAACATTTAAACTTTTCATATCACGAACATTTGAAACATATATCACTTACAATATGGAGTGCTGAATCTGAAAAAATTACATAAAAAAACGGTGTAACGTGCAGCCGTTAAAAAAACATAAGAAAGAAAATTGAGTGAGATATAAATCGAAGAATAGAGATTATACTTGTAAGTGGGTGTGCAAAAATAAAAAAATCTGCCAAAGCAAGTACGTGCTGGAATTTGTTGCGACCATGAGGTAAATAAAGATTCATAAAATTTCCATGGAGATGGGGACTCGTCCCCGTAAATAAATGAGAATGGAGACGGAGATAGAGGTACCGGTCTCATGAGGACTTCTAAATCTTCGCAAATGAGAATTTATTATAATATTCTCACTTACTAAGATAAATTATATTATTTTATATGTTAAAAATTATTTTTATTTTATTTTCTTTTAATATGTATGTTAAATTATGTTACATTGTGATTGAATTGTGTTAAATTATGTTAATTTTTATTAAATTTTATTAGATTATGTTATGATTATGTTACGATTAATATACATGGATACTCCATACTTGCGAATATCTACCTTTTTTGTAGGGACAATTATACAGAGACTCACGATGAGAATAAAACAAGAACGAGAGAAATTTTCTTAAATAAGGATGGGGGCGAAGGAGGGTACGCGCCGCTACAGATATTAATCGTCATTTTTACTAGTCAGTTAAAAAAATTAAAATATAAATTTATGTGATTATAGTTAAATGGGGAAGTATTATCGAAATCGATGTAATACAAATAATAATTGAAAAATAAAATTAAATCAATATAGTTTTAAAATGTGCTACAAACATCTTTTTAGTCATTTAATAGTCCAATCTCGTAGGAATAACGTAAGTATATCTATATTTCGTTTATGCAAAATGTTTATACTTATATCATTTGCATGGTAAACAAAATAAATATTACATAAATTAATAAATATCTGACAAATTACATATATTAGTAAAGAAAGTATTTAATTTATTTATTTAAAAAATTATCCGATAAAAATGTCAACAAAAATAACTACAAAAGAAACTCACCCGATAAACACAAGATTGTTTCCTTTCGCAAAACAGACCAAAAGTGATTGATCAAAGGCTCCTGCATGTCACGTTAGATCCCACTTCAGTCAGCATTGGTGCAAAAGTTTACTTTTAAGGAGATAGCCTTGTATGATTTTGGTTTCAAATAATACTTTTACGTTTTTATCTTTTATAGATATTTTTGGCGTTTCAAGGACCTTTCTCAAATTACAAACTCCACAAATGAATTTTACAATAAATTGACCCGCGACAAACAAACTTTTAATGTTACAAGAATTGAATCAGTCATTGAATCAATCAAGTAATTAGTTTAATGGTTTAATAATTTAACCAAAATCGAACCATAATTAAATCAATTTAATTAAATATAAAAAAAATTATTAAAAGATCAACTCTTCATATGTGAATTTTTGCAAGTCAATCAGGTCATTAATTCAAAACATCCAAAACATGCATCCCACACAAGAATCATAAGCATAATTCAACGAAATCATATAAAGCCATATAGTAAATTTAATATAGAATTGTGACAATATTTTTATTTTGACTCAATGACAACAAAATAACAAGTCACCAAAACAAGTACAACAAATTAGATTTAAATATAAATCTGAGCAGAATTAATAAATTAAACTAAAAAAATTGAATTTATAACTCAATCTTAACAGAATTAATTCAATATCAATAGACTAAATTTAAATAAAAATCCAGAAAATTAATATCTCAAAACTCAGCAGAATCATCTATAATACATCATATGCATATTTAGAACAAATTTCAAGTTTCAAAGGAATAGAGTTGGAGAGAGTTAGAAATTGAGACTAGAGGGTTGAAAATTTAAATATTTTGGCCATAGAAATAAACGGTAAAAATGAGGAAGGTTGAGACACGACGGAGGGTAGAACATCAGTGACTGCTAGACACCATGCGAAGCAGAGAGGCAACAACAACAAGACACGGTGCAGAGCAGAGAGGCAGCGACGACAAGACTGGCAGGGAGCAAAGGGGCAACGACCAAAAACGGCGAGGAGGGAAGAAGCAACAACGACGCATAGCGAGAAGGCGAGAAGGGGAGAAGCGGCAACGACCCATGGCAAAGAGCGGAGAAGCGTCGAGACCCATAGCAAGGAGCGGAGAAGCAGCGACAAATAAGACTCATACAGAGAGAGAAGGTTCGGCAATAAGTTTGAGCTCTGAAGTGGGATGGTGGCTGCTCTTCGAAGAGAGGGACAGATTAGGCTTTCTCTTGCCTGAGTGAGAACGAGAGAAAAGGGTGGGGGTTGCTCGTGTTCTGTATTTTTTTTTTAAACGACGACACCGTTTTGATTGAAAGAAGAGTGAACCATCCCTTTGAAAAATCGGCTGAATTTAACCGGTTTACCAGTTCAACCGATTTTTTGCAAGACAATTTGGAGAGTCAACCAGACCGGCCAAAAGACTGGTTCCCGGTTAAACCAGTCAATCCAGTTTTCAAAATCTTGCAAACTTCCTTCGAGAGTAGCCGAAACAAGACCAATATTACACCTATAGTGCTGATATATCAACAAACTGCATTCACTCGCACTAGGATTAGTTTCTTCTAGTTACAAAAAGTATGGTCTGCAAAATTGCCTATGATGTCAGGCTATACATTGATTTATGAACACAATAGAACTATTTCGTAGCTCCTTTCTATTTTGAGCTGAAGTGGCTTGGTAGAGCCCCTGGATCAACTTGCCAAAAGCCTCTCAAATTGCCATGCTCTTCTGTCAGTTTGAAAGCTGGGATTTGGTGAGAGAGCCTGAGCAATTCTTCTCTCGGGATTCTCAATTCTACAGTTGATTGGCTCCTGAAAACTGAACTGAAACCACTGACTAACTCCAAAACTCGAACTTCTGTCCACAAATCGTTTCCCCCAAGAACTTCCACTATGTCATACACACAATTTTTCAAGTCAGAACATTTGATTTTACTTGACCATGTTTTATATATGGCCCAAACTTCACCTTTACTTGGGAAGATGGCATAATATTCGCCCTCGCCAACAGGATCAGCATGCACAAGATGGGAAATAGAAGAGGTATTGCTGTAAACACTCTGTTGAACTGTGTGATTAATTTTAAATCTGCCACAGGAAATAAGCATGTCTTCATCTTCCCATCTAATAGTAATTTCTGGAAGCCAGCAGCAAGTAAGCCAAGTAACATTCAATTCCACATCTGGGCTAGTCTTGATCTTAATAATCTGACCATAGTACTTCGGCAATCCATCCTCGTCACTGTAAAATGCCCAAATCTGACCGACATGAAACTTTTCAAAAGACCTCCCAGCTTCAAAATCAAACAACAAAGACTCCGGGACTTCAATAGCTTCTGAGGTAGAAGCTATGGGAGCACGAGGGTTGACCGAATAATTAACAGAATCCTTAGTTTCCTTCATCAAATTGATTCTTTCCAAATTAACCTTACCTGCAGATACATCCTCAGATGTCATCAAAGGTGTTGTATTCTCACTTCCATATGAACTATGACCAATCTCCATATCCAAACCTTCTGGAGCATCAATCTCTTCAATGTTCATCGGCAAACATGCAGGATCAAGTTCATAAGTTCCTTTAGGAACATTTACACCTTTTTCACCGTTCATCTTGAAAGATGGAACCCTGTGAGAGAATCTGTATAGCTCTGCTGGCGGAATTTGAAGTGGGCAGTTACTTGCCTTCATACTTCGACAGAAGAGACTTACAAAACCTTTCAACTTAAACAAATATGCAACAAATAAACCAACACTGTCAGCATAATCTGACAAAATTTCAACAAGCTCAAATTCATACTGCTGATGTGATTCAACATCCATGTACCATTTGATATCCCAATTTTTATATAGAGCCCAAATTTCTCCCTTTCTAGGATACACTTTAAAAGTATTGCCGCAAATGTTTTCAAAAGAAACCATATAAGAGAACATCAAATGATCTTCAGTGATGTCAGTTCTACCAGGTTTATACTTACCACAAGCTACAGGCAAATCCTCATTTACCCAGTTGATTTCATCATTGTCATCTGGATGTGGCTCAAACCACATTATCTTGATCTTGAATCCAGGAGAGAGAACATTTCTGATTAAAGCATAGAATCTAGGCATGCCATCTGCTGTATCATAAATAGCCCAAATCTGCCCAGCAACAAAACATCCTTTTCTCTTGAACATGTCAAAGTCATTGAACTCTGCATCAGGATATAAGTAAACATTTGGATGATATTTTGCTTTGGAGGTTAAATCTGGATAAGAATGCTCTGAATTTTCATCCATCTCCTTAGAGCCTCCCGCTGCTTGTTTTCCTCTGACCTCGTCATGAATTTCACTATGACTTTCACTTGACTCCTCCATCTGCTTCCTCTTTTTATTTCCATTGGTCTTTCCAGAGACGTTAGCAGAGCCCTTTTTCTCAAAAGTTTCTGTATTAGACCGCTCAGAATGCAAATTTCCTTGAGCTCTAGGACCTTCCTTGGAAGTACCATGATGCTGATCATCTTTATGTTGTCCAGACTCTGGCCGACTTGAATCATTTGCTCGTGAAGTGCGTTGCTTATCCACATTAAATGCAATGAAAGGCTTGTGGCAATTTTGACAGCGAAGAGATTTATTTAAAACTTCTTTGTAATACTGATACTTCACTTTGCAAAATGGACAGCTAGTCCAAAAGGTTTGGCGGCTATTGTTTGGTCCCTGCTGTGCTGTCTGCCTGGATTGCTGCTGACGATGACTTGAGTTTGTAAAATTGTGTCTGACATTTGTTTTCACCGAAGAATTAGAATTTGTATAAGCCTTCTGCTGATTATGACATGATGAAGCAGTTTTGTTGACTGGAACTCCACGTTTCATGTCATGCTGATATCGTTTATCTTTGTCTAAGAGCACCCTTTGAGCTTCCCCAATCAGCTTAAAAGCAGCTTCTGCACCAACAAAATTGTTTTTGTCAGGATGAAGTAGGAGGGCAAATTTCCTGTAGTGCTTCTTAATTGTTTCATCACTAGCTGTCTGCTCAAGTTGAAGAATTCCATACCAATCCATCTCATTGCCAAACAATTTCTGCTCAGCAGAGCAGTGGACATCGCATACACTAATCATTTGAGCTAGATTCTCCAGATGAGGATATAACTTCTGAGCCTTAAGAGCAAATTTGCGGGCCCCTGTAAAATCCCTGTTTTTCATCTTCATTTGAGCAATATCCTTGGCCCTCATGGCCTCTTCTTTATTGCAGTCCATCGGTAGTACAAGATTGAAACCTAAACGCAGGTTCTACAGCCAAGAGCAATAACGAAGGATTTGAATTTAATTTAACTTCCCTAAGACCAGGCAGACCAACATTAAATCCATAAAGGAAAGAAATCTTCCAAAAGCCCACCAGCCTCCAAAAATAGCTATGCTCCTCACAGTCTACTAAACCCTGCAGTTTCGGTGTAACTTGGAAATATAAGCATCAATGCCAACTAACAAATCACAAACAAAAGGTAAGATTTGAAGATAATTTGATACCACAAACAGACTTGTCAAATGTCAATACACAAGCAATGCACAAATAGGAGGTTGGATCATTGATTCAATCCTAAACTTTGCAAATGCCCAAGGAAACAATTTTTGAACACTTGCAAGTAAACAATGCTTCAATATAATAATTACCTCAAAAGCAACATAAAAAAGTGTTAAACCCTGCTAAATGAACTTAATTATAATAATAAAAAAAATTCAAACGCGCAAACACAAGCTCTACAAACTTCTCTCCGGTCTCCAATAGGAAGATGATTAAATGAGTAACAAAACTGAAATAACAGATAAAATCTGACCTAATACGAAAGCGGCAACTGGGAAGAAATTTACCAAAATAATAATAATAATAATAATAACAATAATAATAATAATAATAATAATATAATGAGAATTCAGGGAATAGCTTGAAGCTAGAAATTGAAAGCAACCAATACGTTCAAGAAATGCGTATGAACCAAGACATTAGTTTTCCCGAAAATCCACATGCAAGGAGATGAAGTCAACAGTGGAAATGTTTTGGGGGAAAATGTAATAAAGTAAACTTAGCACCTTGCGGAGGCAGCGGAAGCAGCAGAGCAGATGCAGAGCGGAGCAGACCAAATAAGAGTGGGAGATGTAGTTTTGGAGGAGACGGAGGGTAGGGTAGGGATTTCTTAGCTGTTCTTTTTTCTGAGTAAAATAGAAAGCGGCGGTGTTCGTGGGTCAGTGAAATCGGGTTAGTTCTAGCTTGGATCTGGGTCTAAATATTTAGGTTAAATAACTCCGTGAGTCCCCTATGGGGGCATTATTGGTTTACAGCACATGTACATGTGGCCGAAGGCAGGTGTTGTAGTGGCAAAGCTGTTTGTCTCGGGTACAGTCACCCCCCGAGTTTGATTCATAGCCGTGGTTAGGTTTGTGTGTGTGCGTGGATGGGTATGAAAAAAAATATATATATATGTATTATTTATTTTATTAGATACAAAATTTAAGAGACAATTTTATACAATTATTTACCGTTTCAAATTCAATTTTCGAGTCTCTTATCGGAGCAGTTTTCAACTTGATTATCCAGATTTCGGCCTTTTGCAGGTCCAAATCGATTCGGTAGTCCCACACTCTTAATTAATATTTAACAATCAAATATCTCTTTTATCTTAATCAATAAGATAAAATAAGATAACAAAATTTAATTATATATCTCTTATATTTCTCAAGTATGTTATATATTTTTAACCCTTATATATATTTCTGAGATTCATTTTGATTTGAGCATTAGAGTATTTTTGTAAATACCACTGCCATCATTTTAAGAAGATATGATCTTGTTACCATCTAAAACCGGCAAATTCTTCCAATCTATCTCACAATCCGTAATAGTAATGTCTTATACACTAACGCCATTTATTGGGACTTGCCAAATCTTAGCGACATGAGGGAAGAATTTGAGGAGCGGTCCTCAAGCCATCTCCACAAATCAAACCCACCAAACCCAACGCACGAGTCTCGAAACGACATTTCTCCACCAATTCACGGGAGGATAACTAACACCGTGCACCGCCAGCCAACCCTTGATAGGAAAACGACCAAGAGAAGACGACTGCCAGCTAGATAAAACCAAAACAACCGACGACTTAGGAAAGAAAGCGATCCAAATAATCCAAGAACTCTACCAAATAGTATAAACCCTAGAGGGTCGGGTTGCTTCCAAAGAACAATACCACCTAGAACATGCAAGTCAAGCAATCTTCAAGAGCCAATCACGGCGAGAAACCAAGAACGAAAGATCGCCCAACCGGCGTCACAGAAAACACTGGAATTGTAGTGTTTTCTAGGAATCAGAGTGCCATCGTAACGACGAAGATAGAAGACACCAACAATACTCTAAACAAACAAGGAGTGAGCACATGATAATGGGGGCCACCCCGTTCACTGAGAGGATCTTAAAGGCCAAGTTACTAAAGGGTTTTGACAAACCAACCGATATGAAGTATGACGATACCAAAGACTCCTAAGAACACCTAACGGCTTTCAAGGCCAGGATTCGATGCATGGCTTTTTTGGTTACCTTGGTCGGCCCAGTAATCAAATGATTTAATGCTCTTTCGAACGGCTTAATTGCCAGTTTTGATTATACATCCAAGAAGTTCATGGCACAGTTCACTGCTAGAATAGCAAAAGTAAAACACCTGACCAGCCTGCTTGAAGTCACGTAACGGCAAGTCGAGCCCACGAGGAAGTATCTCGATAGGTTCAACGACGAGTGTCTAACAGTCGACGGGCTCACAAATTCTGTGGCCAGCCTCTGTCTAATTAATGGGCTCATGAATGAAGACTTCCGTAAGCAACTCATGACCAAACCGGTCTGGACCATGTATGAAATCCAGAATGTCGCTAGGGAATACAAAAACGATGAAGAGGTAAGCTAAGTCATGGCAGCCAATAAATGGCCACATGACACCTCAAGGTAACCCCCGCCCAAAGGCACCCCAAAAGAGCACTTCAAACCCACTGTCCCTAGTCGGCCACCCAAGGTGGGAAAGTTCACGAACTACACCCCCTACCGGCCCCAATCACAGAGATCTATCATTGATGCATGAGTATTTTAAGTACTTTTCATTGGCATTTCTTATAAAAAAGTTATAACTTTTGCTTGATAATTATATGATTTTCAAAGTTCTTTTATTAGCACTTTGATTTTCTTAGTTTCATTATTCTTGAAGAAAAATGTTAGGAAAAGAGAAGTAAAAGCACAAGGAGGAACCAAGAATTGAAGACAAGTATAGAGAGAATTTATGGATGCTGTCAACTTAGACCTCTTCACACTCCAATGAGCATAACTTGGGCTATAGAGAAGTAATTCACGCAGTATTAATGGCACTAGAAAGCTAATTTCTAGAGCTTTCCAACGATATATAATAGTCTATAATTAATGTAACACCCTAACTTTTAGCACGTTATGATCGTACCAAAAGTAACGCGTTACGGACCTGATTTCCTTTATTATAAATTTACTATTGAGCCTTTACATCGATATCGCGTTTAAGTGTTTAACAAAATTCCAGAAAAAAAATCTTGTTTTTATTAACTAAAATCACATATCAAGAGATCTTCAAACACTAATATTCACATAATTACTTATAATAATAAGCGCTATGCAAATAAATTCAATATAAAACTCGAATACAATTCATATCCCTCTGTATAAAATAAAATCTAAAATAACAAAGGCGAGAAAATTCTATAAAAGAAACTCAACTCATAACTTAACTCAAATAAAACTAATAACCATCCGCAGTTTTAAGCTGAGTCTTCGAACCTGTGTCACTGAAAGGGTGAAAAATTTTGGGGTGAGAACAAACCGCACATTGTCAGCAGGGAATGGGAATGCCGTAAAAGTAATGAAATAAAGTGCAAATAATTAACTTTACTCAATAAAATTATATTTTTATCAAACCTTTTGAAAATACTCTTAGTTCTACTTTAGCTAACTAATTACCTCTTTTTAGAATCTCTAAACTCAAAACAAGTTTTAAATATAAAAACTAGTCACATTACCCATCTCTCAGCCACATAATTAATCCTCAGTCAAATGTCAATTCGTAATCACTTTAATACATTCACAAATAAATAGTACAAGTAAGAGATTCAATTCAATGTACAAGCAAGTCACAACAAGACAAACATCACAATCACAAAGAAATAAGACAAGCAAGCGCAATCAAATGCAAATATGCAAACAACATGATGCATGTCTTTCCCTAACGCATGCCATGAGCTCATGTGTCGATTGCCTACCTGTTCCCGACATTACCTGAACACAAATTCCAAATACGGCTTTCCAGATGCATACAATGTGCTTATAAGTCGTACGGCTAGGCCGCATACAGTGTGACTTTAAGTCGTACAGTTATGCCGCATACAGTGTGACTTTCCAAATCAATAAGCGTACATCTGGAAAACAGTTCTCAGTGTGTGGGCGTCCCCACTTTACATTTGGCACTAAGACCCAAACAATGTCACATCTGCTCTCATGTGGCAGACATTCCTTTAATTAATATATGCATGTAATCTTTGTTCCTTGTTCTCTTGTGACAAAGATTCTTTTCATTATCTCTCTTTCTTTTACTTTTCCTTCTTCTTCTTTTTTTTTTTTTATCATAACGAACTCAACACATAACTTAAAGCAAAATCTCTTCTTGAAATATTGAATCTAAAACATTATAATTTTCTTAATAAACCGAATTGAAAACAAAACTCTATTCGTAATAAATAGAAATCAAATAATATTCTTAAATCAAATTTATTTTTAAATAATACTTTAAATAAAATTTTAGAGTTTTATAAAAATTTTGTCAGCATTTTCTCTAAAATTCTGATTATGTCACCCTTCCAGGATCCCAACTAAATCATTTTTTATTCTCAAATATCATCCTTGATAAATCAGACATTCCAAATCCAATGCCAAATCATTTTAAGAAATAAGTCTGTAAATCAGATTTTTAAAAGAAAGTTTTCTTCTTAACGTAAATACATATTTAAATCAGGTTTTCAAAATAAAATCACTTTTTTGTATACCTTTACAAAAATTCGAACAAAATATCCTCTTAAAAATTAGACTTCAACACCCCTCCGGACTCCATCATTTTCTCAATAATCAACCTACTTTATTTCAGTTTAGTAACCAACGGTTCACTTTAACATTCAATACAACAATATCCAATCAAGCTAGCATGTTCAATTAACAACAATTCCCAAATCAGTTTGCAGTAGAGCCCACTATCATCAAATTCTAAGATAAACAACCAAACCAAGAAATTAACCTGACTAAAAATTTCAGCAACAACACAATCTCAATCCAAATTCAATTCATATTTCAATTTAACAAACAACACCAATTAAACACCATTTACAACCACAATTCAACAAATTCTCATCAATTAATAATACTACACACTTATGAATTATTTGTAATTATTCAATAAGTTTTTTAGGTATTTTTAAATTAAATTATTTAAGTTTAAAAACAAATTCCCTACTTCCATCCGAAATCAAAGTCAACGCAGATTTTGAAAAAAAAAATTGACCGAATTATTGAAAAAGAAAACGTCAGAAATCGTCTGTGCCTCCTAGAATTTTAATTGGCCAAACTCAAATAGAAAGAAGAGTTACGTTACCATCAATTTTTACTGGACAAAAATAACATCAACATATAAAAAAAAGGATACGAACACTTTTATCGAATTAAATTTTTTATTAGAGTTATGAATTTCAAGAAATCGAAACCAGAAACTTTAGTGATGGTCACGGTTCCATGGAAGCATCCATGGTTTCACGTTCTTTCTTTCTCTTGGTTCTTGGCTTCGGTGGTTTTAATTGAGCATGAAGAAAGTTTTAGTGCTTATCTAAGTTAATGATGTGTCATGTTTATAATATATATATGTCATGTTTATAGTATATATACGTGTATTCATATAGGCTAGGCTTCTTGCTTTTCCTTTTGCTAATGCCTTCGGCCAAATATGATTTAAACTAAGGAAATAATAATAATAATAATAATAATAATAATATATTATTATTATTATTATTATTAACAATTATAAGAATTAATTTAAATTTTTGCTTATTAAAATAGATTTTAATAAATAATTTAAGCTAATAGAATAAGTCATGCTTTAATTAATTTTTAATAACCATAAAATTTTAGGTAGTTATTTTTGGTAAAATAATTTTTTTAAAATAAAATTTTAATATAATATAATAACTTATAAATAACTAATTATTTAATTTTAAAAAATACAGGATGTTATAATTAATCTCTGGATTCACGGCGTTAAACGTTTTGAGCACTAAACACCAAATCACGTCCCACTTACCATTTCATGTGGGAGTCCCGACACTAAACACCAGAAAATCGGCGTTAAATGCCAGAAGGATAGCAAGGAGTCACGAATTCATCAAAACCAGCGCCAAAATAAAAAGGGCTCTCTCTCGCCACTCAGTACTACTCTCTCTTTCATCTTTCATTATTTTTAGTTTTAGGTTTTACATATTAGATTAGGATTTCTCACATTAACGTTCTTCTTCTCTTCTCTTCTCCTCCATCCACTCACTTTCGTTGTTATTATATTTCAATCCTTTCTCCTCTAAATCTGTTGCATTCTCGTCCTCCACCATTTCAGTTTTATCGAGTAACTACAGATATGAAGCACTTCGTGTTTATCCCCAAAGTCAACGTCTCTCTCTAGAACTCTCCTTCATTCTCTCCTCTTCGGCACGCTGTTTTTGACAATGTTACTTTTTCTATTATATCTCCTTTGTCTTTGTCATTGCCTTTGTCTAGTGATGATAAATGAAGAGTTGGTGACTGGAATTGTCAACTGTCATCGCAAATCTGATGCACCGTAATAGCATATACAAAGAAGGTCACCCAACACTGCCGTTTCTTAATGCCATTTGCCTTTACGTCATCTTCCGTCAATACCGTCGTCCTCCTTCTCGTCATTTGTTTCACCTCCATTGTGTCAACAAACTTTTACCCTTCCTCTCAAATATATTTATATTCTTTTTTTTTTAATTATTTTATTTGTTAGTTTTTAATTTAAATTCTTTAAGTGATATTTGAATTGGAGTTATTAATTTTAATGATTTGAGATAAGATTAAAAAATCATTAATGATGATAGTGATGACAGTGGAAATTAGTGGTGGGGGTGGTGGCACTATTATTGAGGTTGTTTTGGTTTGGAGATAAAATTGACTTTTGAATTAGATAGATATATGTCTTATGTATCATCAAATATGTTATAAAATTTGTATCTTTGTTGTTTATTTATTTTTATATCTTTATGTCTATATCTCTATTTTTTTGAGACAATAACTAAATACAACTTATATTTTTTTAAAATTGTAATTAGATCTTTACACTTTAAAAGTTTTTAATTTGGATTTTTACACTAATTCTAAATTATTGATTAGATTTCTGTTAATTGTAAATGTTACAAAGATGTTTTTATCCATTCACATCACTAGTGAATATACTTTATCATATTTTGTTAAATTAAATATTTTTTGAATAGTAAAAATGTGATAATAAATTTAAAAAAATGTAGAAATTCAATTGAAAAATTTTAAAATGTAAAAATTTAATTACAAATTTAGTAACATTATATAAATTAATAGAACAATTTAACCAAATATTTATGGGTTTATTTACGAGATTCTAATCTATCTCTAGGCTCGAGAAAATTTCATCGTTTTTGATTAATAATTATACTGGATGAAAAACGCTGAGGTGTATGACTAGAACTTTGGCCCTTATCTGATTGAATGATATAGCCAATCAATTTTATAAGTTTTGAGAAACATTTTTTTGGCTTTTAATGATATCTCTAATTCAGTAAGTTAAGAATTAATTTATCGCATACTTGAGTTCTATTTAAAGATTTGTTGTTAATTAATAAATTGCTATAAAACAAAACACAATTTAAATTTTTGACATTTATTTAAACGAATAAATAAGTTAATCATTTTACCAACCTAAATTAGTGTTTTAAATTTTAAATTTGACCAAATCATATTAAAAGTGGACCAAATTTGACCCAAGCTGACTAGGTAGTCGAGGCCAAATTTCATCCCTAATAGGAAGTTGATACAAACTTGGTTAAGTATATATTTTTTAAAAATTTTAAAATAATGTATTTTTTTTAATTCAGTTTCAAACCGAACTATTGGGAACATGGCATTGCCATGAAATTCGAATTACTTGAAAATTGAAATGTTTTGAGAAGCATTTGATTTCCAATTTGAAAGTGTAAAGAGTATTTTCTTAAAGTCCATGTATTTTCGTTAAAAAATAATTTGGAATTGTTGGTACATTTAATAAATTACTTGTTACGCAAGTATAACCAACAACACTCACCCAAACACCACTTTAACACTTCAAACATATTCTATTATACTCAACTAAGTTTTTTGATAGTGTTAGTAAATTCAATTCTCACTGTAACCTAATTTGGATTTCCTTCTTAAGTTTGCACTTGATAAATCTCAATTTTGTGGTTTATCTTGTGCTTAATTTAAGAAATTTTATTAATTTATTTTACATTTATTCAATGAAATAGCATGATTTTGTAATTCTCCTTAAATTTGTGCTTAAGAGTAAAAATATGTTTTTTAGGCTTTTAATTTGCTAAATTTAATTCACTTTAATTCCATTCGATGCCTTGATATGTTTGTTGAATGATTTCAGATTCATAAGGCAAGTATTGGATGGAAGAAGTGAAGAGAAAAGCATGCGAAGTGGAGAATTCATGAAGAAATGAGCATTTGGAGTATTCAGAGCGACGCGCACGCATGAAGAGGTACATCGTCGAAGGCGACGCGTATGCGTGACATGACGCGTACGCGTGATAAGAAAAAGCCAGACGACGCATACACATGACTTATGCGTATGCGTCACAAGCAGCACGTGATCTCATTAAAGTGAATACGTTGGGGCGATTTCTAAGCCGCCCAAGCCCAAATCCAACTCATTCCTGAGGCTATTTGATGCAAAATTCAAGATTGGACAAAGAGGAAGCAATTAGTTTAGGTTAGGAAGCATGTAGGGTAGTTTCTAGAGAGAGAAACTCCGTCTTCTCTCTAGAATTAGGGTTTTTAGGTTAATTTTCTTCGTAGATTTAGGTTTTAATTCTTGTTTTCATCTAGTTTTCTTTGCAATTTCTTGTTTCTGCATCTTTACTTTCTTAGTTTTACTTGTTATTTTCTTTATTTTGTTGCCTTTATGTTTATGAGCACTTTTGTTGATTTTAATTTTCTTTAATGCAATTTATGTTTTATGTTCCTTTATTATTTAGTTGAGTTGTTGTTATTATTTTCTTGCATTGGGTAGTTGTAGAATTTATATTTCTTGCAATATAATATGCTTTCTTTTTATATCTTCCAATTGTTTGACAAAATGGTTGGCTTAGGTTTAAAGTAATTTTTTGAGCATTCTTGGTTTGGTAAGAGAAATTAGGCAATCTTGAGTCATTAATACCAAACTTATGTTGGTAATTTAGAGTTGTTAGTTAATATTGTTTCTGGTGACTCTAATATCTTGCTAACTCAATTAGTAAGTTGATTAAGACTTTTGGATTGAGATTAACTAGTCTTATTTGACTTTCTCTCACGTGAAGATAACATTATATCTTCTTCCAATATTGAAGATGACTAAATAGGATTAGCTTTTATTCATTATTATATTATGATTGATGACTAGGATAGAAGGCCTATATTCTCAATTCTTGCCATGAATGTCTCTTTTTATTACTTGCTTTCTTTAGTTGTTTGATTTACTTTTCTTGTCATTTAACTTTCTTGTCCCCTTATTTGCAAACCTCCCTTGGATATCATAACCAATAATGTGCATACCTCACTGCAATTCCTTTGAGACACGACCCTAGATTTAATACTCTCGGTATTTTTATTGGTTTGCACTCGTGACAAACAAAATTAAACTTTGACTTGAAGATCGATTGTCGGTTTGGGTTATGCTCACAACGAAATTATTTTGTTAAATTCTAAACCGGTATAAATCATCATTTCAAGTTTTTGGTGTAACACCCTAACTATCAAAAGTCACGCTCCTGACTGTGCCACTCTGATAGCTTGGATATTACGACGACTCTTATACTATTTAATACTAATTATATGAGCCTGTTTAAAACTTTAAACCGCGATACTGCCCCAAAAATACTTTTGTTAGGTAACGTACATTCATACATATCATACAACTTACAAAACTCACAAAGAGTGGATATATATATATATATATATATATATATATATATATATATATATATATATATATATATATATATATATATATAATACTTTTAAGAGCATTAACTAATACAATGCTTATCCCTCTTACAGAAAGTATAAAGATAAAGGCGAGGAAACAATAAATAATAACTAAAGTAATATAAAACATCACGATAACAACTAGATAAACTCTGCGTCCATATCCTAAAAAGAGAAATTTGTAGGGGGGTGAGAACATCATCCTCGAAAGGGTTCTCAGTAGAGGATTTTTGGGAATTACTATAATAGGATACAAGAAGGTAGAACCGTTACAGTGATTAATAACCGCCTGATGCACCACTAATTCGTGGTACATCTTGTACTCAATTGAGTGGATTTTATCTACTATTCTCACACTTATTCATGTAAATTGCATGTTTTACATTTTCCTGCTTGATTTTGTGCGATGATTGAAAATATATTTCTTTGGTCTTAATTTAGCTAATTTTAATCCTCTCTCATTACCATTCGATGCCTTGATATGCGTGTTAAGTGTTTTCAGGGATCACAGGGCAGGAATAGCTTAAAGGATGGAATGGAAGCATGCAAAAGTGGAAGGAATACAAGAAGCTGAAGGAACTGCAAAGCTGTCAGCCCTGACCTCTTCAAACTCAATCGACCATAACTTGAGCTACAGATGTCCAAATGAGGCGGTTCCAGTTGCGTTGGAAAGCTAACATCCGGGGCTTTACAACGATATACAATATGCCATAGTGGCCATGCAGTTAGGTGACACGCACGCGCACATTGGTGAAAAGTCCATCGGCGCGCACGCGCACCAGGCGCGTACGCGCGACATGCGCGATGTACTACAAATGCAAAAATTGTTGGGAGCGATTTCTGGGCTGTTTTTGACCCAGTTCTCGGTCCAAAAAATACAAATTAAAGGCTACAGGGTGGGGGAATCCATTCATTCAACAACTTTCATTATTCACAATTTTAGGTTTTAGATGTAGTTTCTAGAGAGAGAGGAGAGCCTCTCCTCTCTCTAGATTTTAGGATTTAGGATTTCTATTAGTTTTAGGCTTATTTCTTTCCAGTTCCAGATTCAATGTTCCTTTACTTTAGTTTCTCTTCTACTTTCATTTATTCTATTACTTTAATTTATGAATTCTCATGTTAGATTTGATTTTATATTTAATACAAATTGAGGTATTTCAGATTTATGATTGCTTTCTTCATTTTATATTATTAATGCTTTCAATTTAATTTAGATTTCTCTCCAACTTGACTTTGGAGTTGATTAATATTTGGAGACCCTTGAGTTAGAAGACTCAAGAGTTAATAGGTAATTGGAAGTTGTTGGCTGGCTTTTTAGTCTCTAACCTAATCCTTTCCCTTGACTTGTGAATAGAAGTTGGCTCTCAACTTATTTGACTTTCCTTCATTCGTTGGGGGTCAACTAAGTAGGAACAATAACCTATTACTATTAATCTTGGAAAATCCAACAAGGACAGTACTTTCGATTAATCTTCTCCTTGCCAAGAGCTTTTCTAGTCATTTAATTTTCATTACCATTTACTATTCTTGTTTCTGATCTTAAAACCCCCAAAAAAATATACTTTTCTGTAACCAAATATAAGCACACTTCCCTGCAATTCCTTTGAGAGACGAACCGAGGTTAAAATACTTCGGTTATCAATTTTATTAGGGGTTTGTTACTTGTGACAACCAAAACTTTTGCATGAAAGGATTCTTTGTTGGTTTAGAAGCTATACTAGGCAAGCAACGTGCCTTAGGCACAATCCAGCCCACGCGCACGCGTACAGTACGCGTGTGCGCCGTGTCCACTTTTGGCGACCCACGCGTCCGCACCCTTGGCGCGTCCGCGTGGTTAGGAATATCAGCGTAAAACCTTGTTTTACACAAGAGTTATGCTGGACTGGGGCTGGCACTGTGCTCGAGGCACAAAATCACCGACGCGTACGCGTTCCTGACACGTGTGCGTTCTTTTCCACACATGGCCAACCACGCGTCCGCGCACTGTGCCTCCGCGCCTTTTCTTTTCCCTCCATGCATGCGTACGCGTATCGTATGCGTGCGCGTCGATTGCACTGCCAGCTTCCAAATTTCTCTCTTCCCTTCTCATCCTTATTCTCTTTCATTCTCTTTTCAATACTGCATTT
The DNA here is from genome assembly GCF_003086295.3 of Arachis hypogaea. Lineage (NCBI taxonomy): Eukaryota > Viridiplantae > Streptophyta > Magnoliopsida > Fabales > Fabaceae > Arachis > Arachis hypogaea. The sequence continues at coordinate 109,556,949 of NC_092040.1, forward strand.
GCATACCTTCCTTTATTGCATTTTAATTTTATTCATATTTTCTTCTTATTTTCTAATTTTCTATTTTTTCATTGGTGTTAAATGTTCTTATTCAACTGTTGCATCTTTTCTTGAGTTATTTTGGTGCTTCGTGACTTGTTTTAAATTGTTGGGTGTTATTAATTATAAGTCAATGCTAATTTTTATGACACTTGTATTCCATTTGCATTGATATGCACTTATATTGTCCTTCATTACCCACACTCTCTTCCCCCATTATTGCAATTTCTGTACTATGCATATGCCATTTGCTTCTACTATTTTCTCACTTGCATGTTGTAGCTACCATGTAGTTGAGATCCTCGTTAATTGGCATCAACCCACCCATATTCTATTTGTTTTTTTTATCTTTGTTTGTGGGTTACTCTTTTTCCTTTCTCTCTTCTTTCAGGATGGCCATCAAGAAAGAAAAAGAAACAGCTTTTAAATTGGGCAAACAACAAGTCCATCTACACAATCCATTAAAGAAAGAGCAGCAGTTGTAGCTCACAAACCCCGTCCACGTGCACATCTCAGCCTGCACCGATGACGGTGCAATCTTTAAGTGTGGGGAGGTCGATACCGACTTCAGCGCGTAACTACTTCCTGTCTTAACACCAATGTTTAGTTTTCTTTGTTAAATTAGTTGTCGCATTTGCATATTTGATTGCATGTTGTTATATTTTGTGCATATTCTACTACTGCTTAGTTGAAGTAATAATTTATTCTTCAAGAAACTTTTTTATAGCATTTCACTAATTTGAGTTAAAACTTTTGTTAAACTTGTTTTAAGAAATTTTATTTTCGAACATGGTTTAGAGCTCGAACACACAAAATCCGTGAGATTTTGAGCCTATTTGATTGGTTACATTTTATCAACGAATATTTTATTTTGGTGTGTGTTGTTCTCTCTAAAATTGTGATCTTTGTCTTGTTTGATTCTATATTTCCATTGTTTGATGTATGCATGCACTTATATGATTGAGGCCTTTGTTTCACTGAGCTTACATACCCATATGGCCTTACCTTTTCATTATCCTTTGCAAACTAATTTGAGCCTATTTTACTCCATTTGTTCTTTATTTTAGCACATCATTAATTCTAAGTGAAAAATAATAATGTCCCTAATTTGAATCCTTAGCTAACTTAGACTAGTGAAAGTGTTCACGAATTAAGTGTGGGAAAATTGGGATTGAAAATATTTGGTTTGAGAATTGGGTGTTGTATATTCTTGATAAAATATGAAAAAGAATGTTAAACACATGTTTATGGATGCAATACCTTAATCATATGCATTGAGAAAGACAAAAGAAAAAAAATAGAAAGAAAAAATTTTGAGGAAAAGAAAAGAAAAAGAGCAAGTAATAAAAGGGTACAAAATGCCGCAAAGTAAATGATAGCAATGCATATGAGTTATACTCAAAATCGGATGCATGAATATGTCGTAAACATAGTTAATGGGTAGTTAGGCTTTATATTATGATTACATGGATTGTCCTAAGTTAGGTGAGAAGTTTAGGTTAATTAAGGATTCAGATTTTAGTCCACTTGACCAAATACAATCCTACCTTAACCCTAACCCCATTACAATCCTTAAAAGACCTCTTGATATGTGTATCTGTGCATTAAATTTGTGTTGATTGGTAGAAGAAGAGCAAGTCTTAGAAATCAAGCTTAGTAGAGAATTGAGAGAATCGAACCTTAAACACTTGAGTGATTAGAGTGTATACACTTCCAGTGAGGGGTTTGATGCTCGATTCCTTGTTCCCGGCTTTCATGAGCTATCTTCTTCTTGCAAGTCTATTTGTACTTTATTTTTATAATTTGAATCAGTGAAATCCAGTTCATATTTCTTCTTGAAAGATTTATTTACTTTTAACCAAGTAGGTAGAAGCATTTCATATTTAGATGCATTCATATAGATAGGTTGTATTTCATACATTCTACCATTCTTCTTCACTCTCTTATAGCTTCTCTTGAGCTTAGCATGAGGACATGCTAATATTTAAGTGTGGGGAGATTTGATGCACCACTAATTTGTGGTACATCTTGTGCTTAATTAAGTGGATTTTATCCACTATTCTCACACTTATTCATGTAAATTGCATGTTTTACATTTTCCTTCCTGCTTTTGTGCTATGATTGAAAACATGTTTCTTTGGTCTTAATTTAGCTAATTTTAATCCTCTCTCATTACCATTTGATGCCTTGATATGTGTGTTAAGTGTTTTTAGAGATCACAGGACAGGAATGACTTAGAGGATGGAAAGGAAGCATGCAAAAGTGGAAGGAATACAAGAAGCTGAAGGAACTGCAAAGTTGTCAACCCTGACCTCTTCAAACTCAATCGACCATAACTTGAGCTACAAAGGTCTAAATGAGACGGTTCCAGTTGCGTTGGAAAGCTAACATCTGGGGCTTCGCAATGATATACAATTTGCTATAGTGGCCATGCAGCTAGGCGACACGCACGTGCACATTCGCGAAAAGTCCATTGGCGCGCACGCACACCTGGCGCGTACGCGCGACATGCGCGACGTACTGCAAATATAGAAATCACTGGGAATGATTTTTGGGCTATTTTTGACCCAGTTATCGGCCCAGAAAACATAGATTAGAGACTACAGAGTGGGGAAATCCATTCATTCATTCCTCAGATCTCATAATTCACAATTTAGGTTTTAGATGTAGTTTTCTAGAGAGAGAGGCTAGGCTCTCTCCTCTCTCTAGGTTTTAGGATTCCTAGTTTTATGTTTTTGAGTTGGATATTACAAGAGTTACTACCTCCGTTGAAGTCTTTATCATTCTAGTTTGTTTTCTATTCCTTTACTCTTTTGATTACTTATTAACCCTGTTCAGATAAGGATGTTGCATTTTGGGATTTATTAATGCGAAGAATCACTTTTACCTTTAATTAATTTTCCTTTCCAATTTTATTTAATTTATCATGTCTTCTTCTTATATGTTTGTGAGTGTTACATTCATGTCAATGGAGTAGGCTCCAACTTGGTTTTGAGGTTGATTAATATTTAGAGACCCTTGAGTTGGAATACTCAAGAGTTAAATTGTAATTGGATTTATTGTTGGCTGGCTCTCTAGTCACTAACGCTAATCCTTCCCAAGGAAGAGGATTAGGACTTGTGAATAGAAGTTGGCTCTCAACTTATTTGACTTCCCTTCATTCGTTGGGGGTCAACTAAGTGGAAACAACAACCTATTCCTATTAATCTTGGAAAATCCAACAAGGACATAACTTCCGATTAATCTTCTCCTTGCCAAGAGCTTTTCTAGTCATTTAATTTTTATTACCATTTACTATTCTTGCTTCTTATCTTAAAAATCCCAAAAAATATACTTTTTCACAACCAATTATAAGCACACTTCCCTGCAATTTCTTTGAGAGACGACCCGAGGTTTAAATACTTCAGTTATCAATTTTATTAGGGGTTTGTTACTTGTGACAACCAAAACTTTTGCACGAAAAGATTCTTTGTTGGTTTAGAAGCTATACTTTCAACGAGAATATAATTGTGAATTCTTTACCACACAAGGAATCCGTTCGTCATTGACCTTGTAGAAGGAAGTGGCCGACTTTGATAAAAAGTGTCTGCCCCGCTAAATGCATGCCAATTTTCATGTGGCACTACAAGAAGAGCTCATCAATGTCACCTCACCATGGTCTTTTGTAAAATGGAATTTGGATCTGCTCGAACCGTTTCCTCGAGAACCCAGACAGGTCAAATATCTTATAGTTGGGATTGATTATTTCACTAAGTGGATCGAGGCAGAACCTTTGGCAACCATTATAGCCCAAAGATGTCGGAGATTCCCCTACAAAAACATTGTTATCCGATTTAGGGTCCCATACTCCATTACTACAGACAATAATACTCAGTTCACCGACTTGACTTTTAGAAACTTGGTGGCATGCCTCAAGATTAAGCACCAATTCACAACAGTAGAGCACCCTCAAGCCAATGGACAAGTAGAAGCTACGAATAAAGTCATATTGGATAGGCTCAAAAGAGGAGTACAACATGCAAAATGAGCATGGGCTGAAGAGTTTGCCCAAATTTTATGGGTGCATCGAACAACTCCCCACTCCACAACAGGAGAATCTCCGATCCGAATTGTTTATGGCATAGAAGTCATGATACTTATTGAAGTAACTGGAGAAAGCCCGAGGGTAAGGTTCTATAATGAAGTAGGAAATATCCAAACTCAAAAAGAAAAACTTGACTTCCTCCCAGAAGTCAGAGAACAAGCTCGAATAAGAGAGGAAGTGTTGAAATAAAGGATGTTCAGAACGTATAACAAGAAAGTCATAAAAAAAACTTCGCCATGAACGACCTCATACTGATCAGGTGACATTAGAGTACAAAAGTCAGGCGAAAGAAAGTTGGCTGCGAATTTGAAAGTATCTTACAAGATCATTGAAGTCTTGGAAAAAGGTTACTACAAAGTGTCTGACCTACAAAGAAATGAGCTCCCTAGGTCGTGGAATGCATGCAATATGAAGAGATACTACAGCTAGAAAAATGCATATCTCTCCCTGGTGTACTCTTTTTTCCGACTTCATAGTTTTTTTTTTCTGAAAAAGAGTTTTTCTGAAAGGGGGTTTTAACGAGGCATCATAGCAAGGGTTAGGAGTTAAAAATAGAAAAACTCTTAGTAGCAAAATAGCATTTGTAAATCATTATTCATCAATGTTAATTTATTATCTCATTTTCAACCAATTAATTGTTCTTCTGATCTATACGCACCGATTTAAGCTCGATAAAGTGCAAAAATCATTGCTCAACCTAGATGGTTGTAAAGATAAAGCGACGAGGTCGAAATCGGTGTAAGAAGTTATATAAGCAGATTGTGACCCGACATTATAAAACTACTTGTACAAGAACAAGTTAGCAAAAGAGACAAAAATAAAATGAATCGCAAAAGTAACTTGATAAAAACAACACCGACTTATTAAGGTCGGATCTAGTTCTTGACATCATGAAAGCGAAATATTACCCGACTTTATAATATTTTGTTCAAATAGGGTATCCAACGTGATAAAACAACTTGACCAATTGAGTTGTAAAAAAAAGTCCTCACCAACTCTTAAAAAAAGATAGCATTCTCATATGATAAAAAGTTTGTTAAGTGATATTTAAATAATCACAAAAAAGCAAACAAAAGCACAAACATGCAAGTCAATTAATTCTACGAAAAACACCTTTTCACCTCAAAATAAATGTGATATGCAAAAGCTAAAGTACTTCAAAAATTCCCTAAAAGTGCAAAACTCTATAGCCAGGAATATTCTGCAAACATTCAAACTAACCTATTACAATGAAAAGTGTTAAAAAAGACCCACAGATCGAGCCATCGAATATAAAAGAGTTTTAAAATAAAAACTAAAAAAGTGGAGGATCTTGCTCATCAGTAACCATAGGACCTACCCCATCTGCTTGAATATAAGGAGGAGTCTCAGAAGTCGGGATGAAAGAATCTACAGGTGTCTCCTCAGCTCGGATGCCTTTGGAGGTCTTCGGGTTCTCGGCAGGAGTGGACTCAGCCTTAGGGTAAATAATCCTTCCATCAATCACGACTTTGTCAGGGTCAATGAGAGAAAGGTCGACCTCAGGAGCTAGAACTTCGAATTGAGCCTTTAGGTTCTCTATCAACTCGTCCATTTCCGCAGCCACTAACTCCTCCAGAACAACATACTGCTCTCTCACCTTAGCCATGTCCTCCTTCATATCCAGCTTCTCTCCAAAGACACAGGTATAACTCTCCTTGGCCTTTTTCAGTAACCCCTCGGTGAAGCCACAAGCATCCTCGGATTGCTTCACCCTTTCACGGAGTCTCTTGATTCTCAGCCTTCAACTCTGACTTGATCTTCCGAAGGGAAGTAACCTCAGCTTGGAGATCGGTCACTTCCCTCTGAATAGAGCTAAGTGGAGTTGCCTCCAATTGTTTTAGGAGGGCGGAGCACACCCCTGCAGTTTGGATACCTCCTCGGGCAAGCACCTCTAAATATTTTTTAAGAGAAACATCATCAATACTTATATGATTATAAGAAAAGATGTGCTCCTCACAAAAAGCAACGATTTTAAAGTCTTTATTGTAGACACTGCTGAGATCAGAAGAAGAAGATTTTCACTTCCGAAAACCCTAACGGAAAAGGAAGGCATGTGCAGAACTGTTCAGGGTAGGGGTGTCGAAATTCTCCGAAGCGCGGGGATCCCTGCGGGGACTGCTCTGAATGGGGACCCGAAGACGGAGAATTTTCCATGTAGAGATGGGGATGGGGACTAAAATCCCCCCGAGACAGGCACGGGGACCCGAGCGGGGATCCCCTTTCCGTCCCCGATAATTCTCCGAATTCTTGAGTTTATTTAAATACCCTGAATTTATTTCTAATATAGGGACTTTTTAGTAATTTCACCTATTGAAAACCCTAACGCTACCTTATTGAATGTCTTCCATTCTCTTCTACTACTCCACTTAGCGCCGTTTCGAAGCCCCAACTCTCCAAAAAAGTTCAAAACTCCCAATCCCCCATAGTTGTGTCCACAGGCACAGCCATAGCAGCATACCCCATCGCCAGTCGTTACCGGCCACTTTTCCTGCTCAGTGCTTACCCCCTTATGGACTATAATTTGTTATATTGTATTTCTGGACTTATAATCTTGGATAAGATATGTTTGTAATAATGTTTTGTAGTTTTTTTTCACTATAATTTTCATATAAATGTTTAACATAGGGACATGGGGAATGGGGCCCGCAGAGAATACAAAAAATGCGAAAAATTGGGATGGGGACGATTATCCCCCCATGACGGAAATCGGGGCGGAGATGGGGATCAATTTTGGGGGCAGGGACGAGGAGCAGGGAGGCATCCCCCGCCTCTGCTCGCCCCATTAACATCCCTAGTTCGGGGAAAAGATTCCGCATTCAAAGGTAGAGGAGATGAAAGGACAATTCTTACTAATTAAGAGGAGGAGGAATCCGACTTAGAAGGAGGGGAGGTATCACCCGACTTGTTGGCTCCTTCAGCTGGATGGCCTGAGCAGCAACGTTCTTCTTGGCCTGCTGAACTCTTTGTAAGGTTTCTCAACCACTTGTCATTTTTTCTACAAAAGGCAAAACCAGAAAGATCCAGGTTAGATAATCCAACAACACATAAAGGAAGTATCTACAAAAAGAATAGCTAACTACCTAATTCGATACGGACATAGCTCAGCTTGTCTATCAAGAACTTCTTTGTGTCAAGGTTCGGAGCTTGACCCCAACACTCCTGGAAAAAAAGCCATTATAGCCTCCTCTACCTCATCCAAATCCTCAATATTATATTTAGTAACGGTGGAGGTCTCTTCCCAGTACAACCTAAAGGCAGGTTCGTCCCTATCATTAAGAAACAAAGGACGGACATCCTCAACAGCCCTAACCTTAAATTAGTAGTTCTTAAAGTCATGAAAAGATTCATCAAAGACAAAAAACTTTCCGACCTTGAATAGCTTGAAAAGATAGCCATTATTATTTTTTTTTAGCTAAAAGGCTCGGTGAGTTGAAACAAATAAAAGAAAATTTTTGAAGACAAAGAAAAGTCAAGCTCCCGACTTATGAGTTGGTAAACTTCATAAAATCCCATGAGTTATGGTGGAGTTGAAAGGGAGCTACTTTACATATATCAAAGCTCTTGGTCTCAAAATCAGAAAAAGAAAGTGTAACCCCTAGCCTAGTAAACAGGCAGTCGTACATGAAAAGAAAATGACTTTTTGAGGTACTAAGTCGGGGAAAGCAAATTCTATCTTGTGGGTCGGGGGTAATTCATACTTTCTCTCATCCTCTGAGGTCTTACAAAGTCTATGCTGTCTACGGAACATTTCTACATATTCATTATCAACCACAGGGACAACATAAAGGATGAAAATATCTATCCAATCTAAACCTGGAGAAACCTTAGACGATATACTGAGAATAACCGAATGAAACATAAAGAATTATACTTACAAAAGTGAAATAGAGCTTTGTCACTATCAATAAAGTACAAACCGGGTATCATATCACAACCAAACGACATACAAAAGAGGTCAGATCATCCCTAACTTTGGGACCTTCAACTTGCTCCATTAGAACGGAAAATGGTGCCATCACTCTAAACGAAAATGGCACCATTTGGGGACAAGATAAAATCCCAAGAAAATTTAGCATCAAAGTCACAAATTCATATTGAAACAAATTCTACAAATTCCTTTCTACCAAATTCCACAAAATTCTTGCAAACAATAATAAAGGTTCACGAAGAAGGGTTCAGGATAAAAGCAGAAAGGAAAAAGGATAGGAACTCCTATGAACAAGCTGCAAAAACCCATATTCGCAGGAAAATAATCTTTTACAAGCTAAGAATACTAAAGAAAGCTACATCAACCAAGTAAAAAGCAATAAAGAGGAAGAAAAAATCAACCTTGTTAAAGAGAAGGAGGAAGTCACTGCGACAGTGGTGATGAACAATCCCCAAACATTTGTTCGAACAAAAACTTAAAATTAGAGAAAACTTGGAAGAGGATCAAACAAAAATATAATCACAGTAAAGAAGATCAAAAATTGAAAAAGAGGAAGCAGAAGAATGAATATGAAGTGAAAAAGGAAGAAAGAAAAAATGACAATGTTTATATATATTCACTAGAGACAAACGGTATATTTACCCTCATTTAATGACATGCACGGTTGCCAATGTAACTGAAAAGATGCGCAAACGGTTACGAAATATTTAGATCTTCGAACCCAATTTATTAAAAAATCTGTTTAAATTCTTGCTAATTTAAGCATCGGAATCCCTTGCAGACTTGCCCCTACCTTTAATTTGCTCACAAACAATTCGGACAGATTCATCCTCATTGGAGAAAACGTCAAACAAATCATTCGACAGTATTTAAACCTCACGTTCAAGTTCAAAACAACTCAATTTCAAGTAACCCACCAAACAAAACTCAAAATCTTTTTATTTGAATTTAGATTATTTAATCTCTAAACTAACGTATCTTATACCGAAGTAATGACATTTATCAAAAATGTCATTAAGTACTCCAAATAGTTAATAGATATATCATATTTATAAATTATTTAAAGATTATATTTTTGAAAGATGTGAATCTGTAATAACCATATCATTTCTTTTGTTCTAATTTTGCTAATGAGTTCTAACGACAATTATTAAATTTGTAAGTAGGGGTGTGCATGGTTCAGTTTTTCTATAAACTGAACTGAAACTGCACTAAACCATTTTAAATGGTTTAAAAACTGAACCAAACTGCTTTGTCACATATGAAACTGGTTCTAAACCATTTTATAATACAGTGCACCAGTTTAAACCAGTTCATAAAAATAAAACTGGTTTTAACTAAAAAAACCAGTTTAAACTGGTTTATAGGCTAAAACTAGTTTTCACACTCTCCCTCTTTCTTTCCCTCTCTCTCTCCCCTCTCTCCCCACTCTCTCTCTCCCCTCTCACTCTCTCTCTCCTCTCTCTTTCTCTCTCCCTCCCTCTCTCTCTCTCCCTCCCCCTCTCTCTCCCTCTCTCTCTATCTCTCTCTCTTTCTCTCTCTCTCCTTTTCCTCTTCTGCTCTCTCTCTCTTCTTCCCCCACTCTCTCATTCTCCCATCTCTCTCCTTTCTCTTTTTTTCTCTCTCTTCTCCTCTCCCTCTCTCTCCTTTCTCTCTTTCTTTCTCTATCTTCTTCTCTCCCTTTCTCTCCCTCCTTTCTCTCTCTTCCTCCTCTCTATTTTCCTTTTCCCTCTCTCTCCCCTTCCCCTCTTTCTCCCCTCCACTCTCTTTGTCTTCCTCTCTCTCCCCCTCTCTCTTTCTCTCTCCCTTTTCTCCCTCTCTATCCCTTTCTCTCATTCTCTCTCTCTCCCCTATCCCTCTTCCTCTCTCTCTCCCCTTTCCTGTCCCCCTCTCTCTCTCTCTTTCTCTCCCTCCTCTCTCTCTTTCTCTCTCCTTCCCCTCTTTCTCTTCTTTGCTCTCTCTCTCTCTCCCTCTCTCTCTCTCTCTCCCTCCTCTCTCTTCCTATTCTCTCTCGCTCCCCTTCTTTCTCCCCCTCCCTCTCTTTGTCTTCCTCTCTCTCTCTCCACCTTTTCCTTTTCTCTCTCTTCCCCTCTCTCTCCCTATCTCCATCTCTCTCTCTCACTCCTCTCTCTCTTTCCTGCCCCTCTTTCTTCCCATCCCCTTTCTTTCGCTCTCCTTTTCTCCCTCTCTATCCCTTTTCTCATTTTTTTCTCTCCCCTATCCCTCTCTCCCATTTCTCTCTCTCTTTCTCTCTCTCTCCTTCTCTCTGTCTCTCTCAATTTCTCTCTCTCTCTTCCTCCTTCTCTCTTTCCTAACACTCTTTTTCCCCCTCTCTTCTCTCTCTTTCTCTCTCTCCTCCTCATCCTTCTCTCTCTCTCTTCTTCTCTCTCTCTCCTCTTTCTCTCTCTTATTTTGGAGAAAAGAGGAAGAGAAAGAGAAGAGGGATATAAAGTGAGAAAAGGATATGAGAGAGAAAGAAAAAAGAGAGAAAAAAAGGAGAGAAAGAGAATAAGAAGAGAGAGGAAGGAAAAAAAGAGAGAGAAAAGGATAAAGAAAGAAGGGAATGAGAGAGAGAAAAGGAGAGAGAAATAAGGGAAGGAGAGAGAGAAGAATAGGAAAGAGAAAGAAAAAAGAGAAAAATGAGAGAGAGAAAGAGGATGAGAGAGGGGGTGGAGAGAGGGTAGAGAGGAGAGAAAAAAGGGGAAAGAGGAAAAAGAGAGAGAGAAGGGAAAGGGAGGGAGAGAGAGAGAGAGAAGGGGGATGGGAAGGGAAGACGGGAGAAAAGGAAAGAGAGAGAGAGAGAGAGAGATGAGGGGGAGAAAGAGGAGAAGAAGAGAGAGAGAAGAAGAAAAAGGGGATGACGAGAGATAGAGAGAGGAGGGAGAGAAAAAAAGGGAGAGAGAGAGAGAGGAAGAGAGAGAAGAAGGAAGGGGAGGGAGAGGGAGAGAGAGAGAAAGAGATAGGAGGGGGAGAGAGAGGGGGACTGGAGGGAGAGGGAGAAAGAGGAGGGGGAAAGAGAGAGAGAGAGAAGAGAGAGGGGAGGGGAGAGAGAGAGGAGGGAGAGAAGAGCGAGAGAAATAGAGAGAGAGGAAAAAGAGAGAGAGAGGGGGATAGATAGAGAAGGAGAGGAAGAGAGAGAAAAAGAATGAGACAAATAGGAGGGGGAGAGAGAGAGATAGAGAAGGGAGAGAAGAAAGAAACGAAAGAGAGAGAGAGAGAGAGAGAGAGAGAAGGAGAGAGGAGGGGGAGAGAGAGGAGAAGAAGAGAGAGAGGAAGAAAGAGGACAGGGAGAGGAGAGAGAGAAAAAAAGGGGAGAGAGAGAGGAAGAGAGAGGGGAGGAGAGAGAAGAAGGAAGGAGAAGGAGAGGTAGAGAGGGAGAGAGAGAGAGAGAGAGAAAGGAAAAAGAGGGAGAGGGAGAAAAAGGAAGGGAGAGAGAGAGAGAAAGAGGAGTGGGAGAAAGAGAGGAGGGAGAGGAGAGAGAGAGAGAGGAAGGAAGGGAGAGGGAGAGGGAGAGGGGGAAAGGAGAGAGAGGGAGAGGAGAGAGAGAGAGAAAGAGAGAGAGAGAAAGGGGAGAGAGAGAGTGAAGTGAGAAAGAGAAAGAAAGAGTATGTAAAATTAATTTTGGAGTTTAAATAAAACCAGTTTTAATTTGGTTTAAAACTAAACTGAACCATAAAAACTGGTTTTTAATAAACTGGTTTTTCATAAAAACTATGGTTTCAGTTCATTTTTTTATTTAAAAAAACTAGTTTATTTAAAACAGTTTCAGTTCAGTTTCAATTCAGTTCAGTGAAATCAGTTTTTTTGCACACCCCTATTTGTAAGTAACGTGTGTATTGAATATAATTTTTTTATTATAAAAAAAATCATTTTTATCCTTTATTTAAAGTTATAACGCATAGTAATATTGTCCATTATAATATTATTACATTTGCATATAAGTTTCCTCTTTCTTCCTTTTATCAGAACTAATTAACAAAATAAATTAGAGCAAAGAAAAATGATATGATTATTACAAATCTTAGATGTTTCAAGAATATAATCTCTAAATAATTTATAAGAGTAATACATCTTTCATTTTTGAGTTATCTATTTGAATAAACTAGTTCGTTGCCTTCAATTTCGAGAAAAATGATTGAGACAAAGGAAATTGACGGTTTAGAATATGATAAAAGTGAAGAAGCCAAGAGAGTTAAAAAAAGCAATAGTAGGTCTCAATAGTCAATTTCTAAATCTGGGCCTGCATGCATGGTAGTATATATCCATCTACAATGGTGATCGAGAATTGAACTCAACCGCGTGATGTGTACTCTACACCGAAAGAAAGAAGCCACATTGATTTTGCTGAAATGAAGGGTCGTTTTCGTCTTGAATTTCGTTTAAACACGGACATGTTTCCATTGGTCGGTTTGGATCTTGTCCCGTTCTTTTTTCTTATGCATTTGGGTGCATGCAATTCTATTTCTTCTTTTGTCTTCTCTTTTAGACCATGCTTCATATTCTCCCATCACTCACTTTGAGCACTTACAAATTCAATAAATAACTTCGATACTCATATATATATATCTACCTCTACCCATCATTCAGTAAAAGATGCTCTACATAAGACATCACAATTGTTAACATTTAATGATATATTTTATATCATTTAAAGTGTTTCAACAATATATATGGGAGACACTCAAATAATAAAATGTTTTTTTTAAATATTTTTGGTAATTAAAATTTAATATATATAATTGATTAAATTATGTTATTTTTGTTAAAATTAGACCAAACAAATTAATTTGACAAAAAAAATGGTGAATCAAATTTTGAACTGGTCTAAATGAATATTATTTTTTTAAAAAATAATAATAATATCTTTATTATAAAAAATGACTAAAATACTCCTATTATATATATTAATTTTCAGAATATATATATATATATATATATATATATATAATAAGAGTATTTTAGTATTTTCTATAATAAGAATATTGTAGAAAATAACACGATTTTAACAAATTAATTTGTTCAGTATAATTTTGACAAAAATAACACAATTTTATCAATTATATGTGTTAAATTTTAATTACTAAAAAATATCTTAAAAAAACGTTTTAAACGTCTTTATCTGAGTGGCTCGCTCTATATATATATATATATATATATATATATATATATATATATATATAACTGTTTGGAATCTTCAATCACGATGAATAAGTTGGGCCAACTCCTGTTTGGGCCATATCACACTAACAAGCCTAGAATGAAATTTAAATGATGAGACTTTAAAAAAAAAATGATGAGACTTTAGGCTTATTAAAAACGAAGATAATAACTAAACCAAGTTGGATTGGTCTAGTGATTAGCTCATTAATTCGTTGGTCAATGGAGCTTCGACTCGCGATAGATTAATCTTTTGCTTATCGGATTGGAAGATACCGTGGGTAGCAAAAAAAAAAAGAAGGAAGATGCTAATCAAGTTGGGTTGATTTAGTGGTTAGCTCATTAATCTGTTTAAAAGTATTGAGCATTCAAATCTCGCCTTATGCATGCAACAACATATTAATGTACGACAAACTCTTAATGAAACTCCGATATCCGACAAGTTAGTCATTGACTTGTCGGGTTGAAGGATATCGTAAGAAAAAAGAAGATACTTTGATATAGAAAAATATATATATATATATATATATATATATATATATATATATATATATATTTGTGGATTTTTTTTTATTTTTTCTTTTTTTTTTTAAATAATACCACAAAAAAAATCTATGTATCATATGGACATGTATGTGAGCACCCATCTATTAAAAATGGATTTGATAAACTTTATATTTTTTTAATTTGTTTATCTTTTTTTATAAAGATAGTTTTTTAAATATTGTAATAATAAACTGCAAGGCTTACTCTAGCGGTATCTATGTATACTTAACTTAAGAAGTGTACCAAATTTAAATCTTACATATGACTAGAAAATAGTTATACAGAACTCAGACAGATAGAGGATGGGAGGGAAGGAGAGAGGTGTATGTGTATATTAAGGTGTAACTTGACGAAAAAAAAAAATATTCTTAATAATTATATTCGGTATAATAAAATAAAATATTTTATATCAAGTAAAAGTTACAACAATAGTATTTGATGATGAAATTACTTTTAAAATTGAAATCATTATAGTAAAAGGTACAACTAAATTTAAATATTAATTAATATATAAAATTATATTAACCTTTTAATTCTAAAAAACATATTCATAAAAAACTACTTAATTTTTAAAAATTAAAAGTAAAATAACATTTTGATAATATATATATATATATATATATTATATAAATATAAATATGATGAGCATTTTAGGGTTTATATACCATTCTTAAAATGGGAGAAGGAGAAGGTAGCAAGAAAGCTGTTTTGATATGTGTTGTAGTGTGGATATTTGAATTTGATAATTACGGCGTGATTTGATGCGGCGAATTACTTAACTAGTAGTAAAGCTAAGCGGAAGAAGCAGTGTGAATGAATGGAGACAGAAAAGACAAGAATGAGAGAGAAGAAAACAAGGAACAGAGAGATATCCTTTGAGTAGTTGCATGAGAAATGAATTCGCACACTTGCCAATTACCCTTTGAGGGGGGAGGGGGAGGGGGAGGGGAAGGGACACACACAAACACAAGAACTAAGCTTCAGTGAAATGCAGATGCAATGGAAGCAGTAGGGCCATGCATCCGACAGGCAGTGAAACTCCGTGATATTAGGATCAATAGCATTGCCTGTGGGGGCTTAGCTTCTATCGGATACCCTTTTTTTCTGTTTAAAGTAAGTTGGACAACATGGTCCACCTTTCTATATGCATGCATCGGCCATTGCAACTAACTCTTATTATATATAGGCTAATGAGTTACAAAATGAACATTCCTTTTACTATCTAAAATAATCATTCGAGTATTAAACTCTTGACCTTTCGGATTTCGCGCTCTAATACTATGTCATGATACCACTCATCTCAGAAACTTCAGCTGATAAAAAAATGTAACAATAATGGTTATATCTTTAATATTCTATAAATCTCCATTATTCCATTGGCTCCTCGTACTTTTTCTATATATAATTATTGTTGCTGCTGCTTCTGCTCAATGCCCAGAGAGGGAAAGTGATGGCTACTCACTCATCACTCACTCATCTATCTTCACCTTCACGTTCCAACCGGCCGGCCCAACCTTTCAACCCTGCCGCGTGTCTCTCTCAATTATTTCCATCACCTTTTCCTTCCCTTTCCTTAATTGTCTTCCATTAACTACTCTTCACCCGTTAATATGCAACAAACTCTATCTATTCAACTTCATTGGGTTTAAGTAAAACTACAAAATTAAGTATAATATTTTCTGAAACAACATTATATATTTTATCTACTGTGTGCTCATGTATTCTTTCAATGGATTCATCAATATACATCAGCAAGAGCTGTTTCATATACTATGCCTGATAGTTCTGTTTGAAGGAGGTTGATGAAATTGTTGCATGAATTGAAAAGATGACTGACGTAACTTAGAGTCTTTGGTACCAACAACTTATAGTGCATGCTGCATTTACACCCACATTATTTCTTAAAAAAACCGAAAAAAAAATCCTAAAGTCTTCACCACCTAGCTACTACACCTTAGACAGTTCCTGTATATATATATCAGTAGATGTTTTTTCTTTTTCTTTTTATTTAAAAAAAAAACCTTCTCACATAATTAACGAAAACTAAATTAAACATTATATTATATGCATGGTTAAAGTATAAAAATTTAATCTTTAATTAATTAATATTTTTTAAAATTATTTTTTTAACTTTTACTTTTTACAAAGTATAAAATTTAGAGTTAGAACTTATAATTTAAAATTTAAAATAAAAAATTTGGCTCTCTATAGTTGAATTTTTGTTTAATATTAAAAAGATATTAAATATTTTTGTATTTCGTAAAAATGCAAAAACATAATGAAAAACGGTTTAATTAATACGTGTCTTTAAATTCTTTTAATAAATACATTAAAACTTTAAATTTTTATATAAATTGTCTAATTAATAACTTTAATATATGTGTTTATTAGAACAAGTGTATATTAAAAACATATAATATAGAACAAGGACATGACACGCGATCCTAATAATTCATACTGAATAGTGTAAGTATTATTTGTTAATGCATATTGAATGATCTTAAATGTGAGCATCATTATTGCATGGACCACCATTGCTAACTCTGGTGCAGTCAGCTGTCTCTTTTTAAGGCACCCAAACTTCAAATGCAGGTTATATTCTAAAATTTATAAGACAAGTGATGAGATAGTGACGAAGGATTTTAGGTTTCTTTACAGATTCGGGTGAATATGTTTCCTCTTCATTTCTCCTATTGCATAATGTTCATCGTGGACAACACACTGACGGAACCTGAAAGCTCTCTCTCTCTTTCTCTCTAATATTGCATGTCTATTATCCTCACTTTCAACATCTACATCACTTCTGCATGTAGCTACTAATGACTTTATTAATTAATTAATACACTTCTCGAATGAAATCAGTTTTCTGCTTCAATTAGGTGACTAATATTTTTTTTAATTAATACTAAAAAATAATAATCTCCTAACTTGCATTTCCTTTATTAGTGTACAAAATTTTAATTGTGTGCCATCTCATTTTAAAAAAAAAATATAATCACCTATTATAGTTTTTTTAACCTATGCGACAAAAATATAATTGGTGTTATTAGTATAAATTAAATTTTTTAATGTAACAGCCAATGAATTATAGTTTAAATAACATAGTCTTTTCATATTTATTTAAAAAATTATGGGTTCCAATTTTTTTATTTTCGGTAAAAGAAAAAATTAATACAAGAATAATCCATGTATTATAAATAATTCAAGCTTTTATTTATATTTCTACTAACTATACGTAATATATATATATAAAAGATTCTTTTTTACAATATTTATATAAAAACATCTATCTATCTATCTATTAGATTTAGAACTTCACTTATTATTTTGTTTATAAATAATTTACAATGGTAAAAAAAAAAAAGAAACTAGAAATAGGCTACAGTAACCAGGGATTTAATAAGTTTAGGACATTATGAATTCAAAATTGATTGGCAGCGATAATTAATTAATGTTAAAAGCAAATTATTTTGTTGAAGCTAAGTAAGATGAGTTGTGGCATATTGAAGAAAAGCAAGACACATTATTGTTTGTTTGAAAGGGCAGAGAGTAGAGAGATATAAACGAAAGAAATAATAATTGTGACACAGCAGCAAGACAAAGCACGGCGTAAGTGACGGAGAAAATTACTGTGAAAGCTGCAAGAAAGAGAGGATAAGCTAGCATCTTCATGATTTCTTCTACCTTTTTTCTTTTTAATTCACGAGTTCTTGAACGATGGAAACAACTAAAAAAAGAGTATAGCAGGCTGCCCTTTCTTTTTAAAGAAGGGTTGATAGATTGAAGAAGATGAAAGATTAATTAAAGTAGCACTTAATTTGCACAGATAGATCTCACTCACCACTTTAAACATTCTCTCATTCATTTATTTATGTCATGTACGGTTTCATAATTATTATTAACAGTCAGTGACATCCAAAACTACTGCTTCTGTCTCTTCATCAACTTTTATAATATCAAACCTCTTCTAAATTCTTTTATTCAAATTATTATTCTTTGCCTCTTATTATTATGCACACTAACAATGCTAAACAAAACTTTTTTTACATTTAATTAGGGTTATTTTAATATATTAAAAAATCAAAACCTTTTTCTCAAAATTTTTTCCGCTTTACTGCATTTAAGATTAAGATATAACTAAGGCCCTGCATTGCTCTCTTTCTCAAGCTGTTTCAGTTTTGTGGCCCTATATTATACTCATCAATCACCAAGATCCAACAGCATCTCAAAGCCCTTTCTCTCTCTCTGATCCCGAGAGGCATTAAAGTCTGAAGAGTACATTAGACTGACTAGGATGATTACATGCATTAAAGTGTGTAGTGATTTGCAACCATAGAAATTTCGTAACGGAGAAAAATATGTATCCATATGTACATAGCAAGATTAATTATTGTGTTGAAGCTAGCTAGGTGGTGAAATAAAAAATATAAAATAGTGGTAACGATGAAGAAACGATGTTTGGATTCTGTGTTGAAAAAGGAATGTGAGGTATAACGAAGGTAGTTTTACTGGGGATCAGTGTTTCAGGAATCAGGATCAAAGAAAAATTTGATCTCATATGTACTGTCTTTTTTATCAGTGTTGTGAATATCTTCTGTCAAAGACTATAGATTATGCGATTGCAATTTGATAATGTCTTTTGATCAGTGTACGTTTGTTTGTGCAAATACAAAAAAAGTAGGGGGACCCGGAGAGACTCAGTGACTTGTGAGCCAAAGCCTGTATCCTCTGTACCATTTCCCATTTTTCCTTTTCCATTTTTGTTTGTGTTTTTTGTGGGGCTTAATGCTCTTTAAAGCTCCAATGCCTTCTTTTATAAACTGCTTTTAGCATTAAATAAGTGAACTTTCAATCTTGTCTCTTATCAAATATATATATGGTAAAAAAATATACAGTAAAATCATAATATATATATATATATATATATATATGGAAAAAAATGAGAATTTTTAATCATTACAAGAATTATCAATTTTCACTAATATTTATCGAACAAGTTAATAATTATTATTTAATTTTAAAAATAGACAATGGATTTATTAACATTTAAAGTTTACATTTTCTTGTCACCAAAAATATTTATGTGATCATAAAAAAGATCCGCGGGTTATTTTCTTTTAGTGAAAATTTGTATTTTACTTGAACATTTTTTTTAAAAAAAATATGTTAAATCAGTTCTCAACGAATTTTTAGTTGAACAATTTAACTCTAGAAATTTTAATTACTAAATCAATTTCTAACCTTCTATTTTGTTTGACATATTAATCTCTAAGTCAATTTTTTAATAAAAAAATAGACAAATCAATAATCCTCGTTTATTTAATAAAGACATGTAAGTTTCTAAAATCTTTTAAAATTTTAAGATGAGTTTTTCTATTTAAGTGGATAGTTTGACATTGAGACTAATAAAATAAAAATTTAGAAACTGATTGATGATTAAAATTTGTTGAGAATTAGAATGTCTAACTAATTTTTTTTTATAGATTGATTTAGTATATTACTAAAAAATCAATTATTTTTAAGTATTATTCAAGAAAATATATTATTTTATATTTGTTTGAAATTTTAAAATTTGATTATCAGAAATAATTTTTTACCTAAAATATAATTTTTTTTCGGTAAATATTTGATATTCCCATGTCAAGTAAACAAAAATTAAGATATAAAATTATTATTATATCTTAATTATTATATTTTTGTCTAAGAACTTATTTTGAGAATATTTAAAACAATTTTCAACTATTGGTAACGCTAAATAAACAAAGTATTTTATAATACTCAATTATAATATTTTAAAATAAATGCTCACTAAAATATAAGAGTGATAAATTTGGTACGTATCCAAAAGAAGTCATATATTTGCATTATGTTTTCTAAGTTTTGAATAAGGAGACGCACATGCAAATATATATCAAGTAAAAAAAACTTATAGATCTTGGAATACATTCTTTTTTTCTTTTGTCAAACACCACAGAAGTGGGTTACTCAAGTGTTATTAATCTAGTACACTTGGAACATTTCATCTTGAAAAGTAATTGCTTCTAGCTTTTCTTCAATACGCATTTTGTCATAATGGAATCCATAAGAGTTGATTATTCAACTAGCTAGGATTCTTTTATCTCATGTACAGCATTATTTATAGTTGATTGTTTATATATATATATATATATATATATATATATATATATACCATGTACAGTATTATTTATAGTACACCGTGTATATAAGTGTGTGTTTTATTACGGATTCATAGATAATTTCTCTTACAAGGTTGACCCTATAAGATCAGTACCATATAAAATAGTATAGAGAGACGGAAAAGCAACCATAAATATAAAAACATTTGAAACATCAATCACTATAAAATAATAATTAAAACTAAAAAATAGAATGTAAGAATAATGTGCTCAAGATGTGACTGGATTAGTGGAGAGAGTCAAAGTGTGAATTTTTTTTGAAATAAATTAAATAACTTTTTATTTTTTAAAATAAATAAAAACATCTTTATATATAAAATTTATTTTTTTTCCTAGAAAGTGTAATTTGCATGTGAGCGCCTGGTAAAAGACAATTTTTTATTCTTTTCTATATTTCTGTGTACTCTTATATATTTTTTTTGTATTCCAAGGTACATAAGAATACATAAGAATAAGTCGTATTTTATTTTTTGGAAATAATTATTTTTTTAATTTATAATTAAAAATTTTTTATTAAATATAATTTATTTTGTTCTACCCATATATTTTTGAAGACGATAATAATTGTTGTCATTGTTAAATATAGCTTTTTTTTAAAATTTATAATTAAAAAAATCCTTAAAAAAAGTCATGCTTATTGTCTGTTTATTTTTTTTATACTCTTATGTATTGTTTGTAGATCTATATACTCTTTTGGAGACGATGATATAGATTAAAAATATGTGATTTGAAAATTTTAAAGGGAGAGTTTGGAAGAGAGTAAGATGAACTCTATAATTTTTATAGAGTTTACCGAGGTGAAAGCAAACTTACTCATTTTTATAGAGTTCAACTTGCCCAAATACAAAAAAAAAATCATAGGAGAATTAAAGTCCAACAATCAACAATTGTGTTTGAGAAAATACTAATTTTTTTATTTTATTTTAGAAAAAAATCCGAATGTGAGCGTCTGGTAAAAGACATTTTTTTATTTTTTTATAATATATTTATCTTTATTTTTTTATATCATATTTTAATATTTTAATCTAATTTAAATATCTTAATTTATTGTAATTTAAGTTTGTATTCATAATTTTATATTTAGGATATTTTAAAGTCTACTTTAATTAATATAATTTAAATTTAAGTAAAATTATTATGAATACAATTGTTTTCTAAAGTAAGAGTTGAACAAATAATCTAGAACTTATTACAAGAAATAAAAATAAAATGAATGCTAAAACAGGCCTATTCACACATTATTTTATAAATATTCTATTTATTTAAATTATATTAAAATATTTAAATATGGTGTAGAAGAGAAGAATAAAGATAAACATAGTGTAGAAGGAATGAATAAAAACAAAATTATTTTGTATGTCCACACACACACATTTTTATTTGTTTTGGGAAATAAAAAAATAATTTATTTAAAAAAAAATTCCAAGTGTTGAAGGTGAGAAGCCAATGCAAGTGGTGGTGCATCTGATAAGCTGAATGAACCGAAGCTAGTGGCTAGATAAGTAGCCAGATAGGCATGAATGAAGAAGATGAAGCTAAGATTGCAATTACAATGAGATGGTGAGTTAATTACTAGTAGCTTTGATTGTTAGGACTTAGGGCTAATTGCTATAGCTGTTAACTGCTCTAGTCATGGTTGGCTTGGCAATTGGCATCACCAATATCAATTTGTCTGTATCTTTTTGTCTTGTAGCTCCATCCTAAGCTCTATAGCTTAATGTAGAGCTATTATATTATTGAGGCTAATTCTATGGTGCCTTTTATTTGGTGTCTAACTTTTGTCTAAATTACTTTTTATAATAACTTTAAAATATTTAAAGATTTTTAACTTTTATACTTTTAAATTTAAAATTAATTATTTTACTTATTTTAATAATTAGACAATACTTTTTAGGTACCATAGCAAACACCTATTATTAATTCATACTCACCACCAATCCTCGAGTTTTTTGCACTTTTAAGCACCTGGAACCCTAATATCTGTCCCCACAAACATGCATGCTCATGGTTTGCCCAAAAATGGGTTTGGTCTAGAAATTCAACCCTATGTATCTTAGGCTGCCTGAAGTGTCTTAGTAATCTTTGGGCTCTATCTAATCACCTCACCAGCTACCTATTAGCTACTACCTCCTCTTTATAGGCATATAAGGCCTTTTAAAAGGTTAGATTATTAGACTGCTATTACCTTACTATACTATACTGCTCTCAAATTAATAATTTCTAGTCTCAAGATACGGAGAACCCAAACTAAACTAAACATAGTACTATTATCTTCTTAGTTCTTATTAAGGTTTTTTAAATAGTGCTATCTTTTATTTATGAGCTTGAAATGTGAGATTACCAGATCAGCCAGTGGTACTTTTTGAGTTTATTTTTACACAACTATCCAATGTCAGTTTCAATTTGCTAGACACGTTTTTTCCTTCAATTGGACTCAAGTAGTGATATAGCCCAAATTCGTAATTAATAATATAAAATTATTTAAAACTAAAGCATTAAGTAGTGATTAAATCTTTGATTCCTTTTCATCAACTATCGTTATCTGACCAAGAAATAAATGAACTTTCGTTGGATATCTCATCAGTTTCGTTTCTTTGGATCGATGGGATCCATCTATGCACTATATATTTGATTTCTCGTTTAGAAATCTAAATAAACTTTGGATAGAAAATCAATTATAAAATAGTTATAAGTGTTACGATGGGTAATCGGAGATTAATGGGTTGGACAAGTTTGGCTGGCCCAATTGTCTCAACGATGAAACGTCAAGTGAGTTGGTAATCTAAGGCTCCTGTCCGACTTGTGTAAGGGAGAATGGGGGTGGTACCTGTAAAGACACTTCGATGCCAAAGTCAGCAAAGGGGTAAAACAGGTCTAGAGAGTATTGGCTTCTGTGATATACCTGAGAGATGTCAGTGTATTTATAGGGGTGAATCCATAACCACCGCTAAAGTAGTTCCGCCTTTTAAGGTGGATAACCGTTCCTTTATCTTAGGGAGGTTGAGATATGGCTCCTGGAAGTGGGTAGAGAGATTTTAGGAGCAGTTACTCATTTGAATGAGTGATCATCTGCCAGCTAATCTTCGTCCCCGACTTCTTTAGGGTTAGTCGTGATAAGAACCGACTTCGTAGGGAGGAGGTCGGTACAGGGCCTTTTGTTGGGACTTGGGCCTTATCGTTAGGCCAGGGTATGAACAGTGCCCCTACTCGAGCCTAATTTCTTTTAAGATTTGGGTTCGAGTATTCTACTCGGGGTCGTAACCGACTTGTGAGGGAACCGACGTGAATTTTCGTGACTTTTGATTTTCACAGTTACGTCTAATCAAACGTCGCGTCCGTTAGGGGTGTGCGTAGGTATTAATTACCTTGGTAACGGTGCATTCATTAATGACCGCTTCCATTTTTACCATTATGCCCCTAACGTGCTTATAAGTGCTTCCCTCTTCTTTCGTTGTTTCGTTTCTTCGATTTTTCAAATTTTTCCCTTTCATCTATTCGTGGAACACTTTCATATCTGTTCGTGGGATACTTTCGTTGAAGGCTTTCATCTTCCTCTACGCCTTTTCAGGCAAAGGTTGGTTCTTTCTTCCCTTTTATTAAGTGCTTCTGTTTGCATGTCTTTTATTTTTTTTTTGGAGAGGGAGAAGGTGACGTCGTAGGTTTCTGTTAGATTTCATGCCCCTTTAGGAACTCTCGTTTTTTATTCTTTTTTCTTTTCCCTTTGTAGGTTTTCATCGTACCCTAGGGAAAAATGTCTTCTGTAGAAGTTCTTGCTCAATGGGTTGATGTTACGGTCTTGGGGGAGGAACCCTTGGTCGATGCCGAGTTCATCACCAACCTTCGCACTCATCACCATATTTGTACTTCTGAGGAGGATGAGCCGAAGTATGAATTGGTGGTCCCGGGTCTGGAAGACCAGGTTTGTTTTGGGAGGGATACTGAGGAGGTCCCTCATTTTTTCTACATGTATGAAAGCATGATTACCCGTTTGGGTGTTTTTCTTCCATTTTCTGATTTTGAAATAGCTGTTTTGCGTCACTGCCAAGTTGCTCCTACCCAACTTCACCCAAATTCTTGGGGTTTTCTGAAAATTTACCAGTTTATCAGCCACGCCTTAGATTTTTCGACCTCTTTGAGGATTTTCTTCTATCTTTTCCACATGACCACGCCCTTCAGTGGGCTAAATAACAAGCAGCAATAGGTGTCTTTCCGAGCCATACAAGGTCAAAGAGTTTTCACCCTTTTTGATGAATCCTTCCATGACTTTAAAAATTATTTTTTCAAAGTTCAAGGTGTAGAGGGTCACCACCCCTTTTTCCTAGATGAAAATTCTGTTCCTCGTTTTCTTCTGTATTGGTTGGAGGCCTCCCCCTGCGAGAAATATGGTTTGGATGACTTGGATGAGGTGGAGGCAGCCATTGTGGGGTTCCTCCGAGAAGTGTGGGGGAGGGCCCCATATCTGGATACCAAAAAATTTCCCTAGGGGTCGCCGGCCTTTGTCCAGGCACAATTAGGTAACATTTGTCTTTATACTTTGTTTCCGACTTGTATCTTGTTTTTCCGACTTGTCTGAATTTTTTGGCTAATAATTGCTTTTTACAGAGATGGCGAAGAAGAATTCCAGCGAATCTTACCAGAGAGTCCAGGAGGCCAGGGCAAGATCTCGCGCCAGGGCCGGCGGTGCCAGGGTAACTAGCTCCTCTCTTCCTCCTCCTCCTCAAAATTTGGGGACCCCTTCTCGACCTATTGTTATTTCCTCCTCGGCTTCTTCTCAGCCGCCCCCTCCCCCCCGACCTTCTCCTGAGCCAGAGATGAAGAAGCGTAAGACTTTAGAGTCTTCCTCTTCTTTTGAAGGTGAGGCTAATGTGGATGCTCCTGCATTTGTCCGGAAACACATCTATCCCCATACCCGTATAGGTATAGATGATGTTTCTATCCGGAACCACCTCACTATTCTGGCTCAGAAGAGTGTCAGGGCGGCGGCGGTGTGCACCAAGTTTCTTAATATTTTTGAGAAGACTCCTCTTAGCTCTCTGGGTTCAACCTCGAGGGTTGAAGAGTTGGAGGAAAGGCTTCTCATGTATCAGAAACATGAGAAGGAGTTGAAGGAGGAGGTCGCTAAATTGAGGGAGGAAAGGGATGGTCTTCGGGAAGAGGGGAGCAAGTTACAAGCCCAATGCAATATGGAGGAGGGCTTGAGGAAGAAGGCACAGGAGAGTTATTCGAGCTTGTTCAAGGACCTCGTGGAGGTGAGGAAGGACTTGTTGAACTCTCGGACTGCTTACGCCAAGTTGGAGGACTCTATTGCTGAGGGAGCCGAGGAGGCTTGGAGGATTTTTAAGGAGCAGGTCGGGATCCTTGCTCCCGATTTGGATCTCTCTCCTTTGGACCCTGACAAGATTGTCATTGATGGGGCCATTGTGTCTCCTCCCCGCCCTGTATCTGAGTCCGAGTTGAAGACTCGGGGTCAGAGAATCATAGAGTCTCCTCCCCGACCAGACAATGCTCCGAGCAAGGTTCTGAAAACCGAACTGGTCATCGAACCGCTCTAGTTACTGGTTTACTGGTTTACAGGTTCAACCGGTTCAACCGTGGTTGAACCGAAAAAATCGTTTTCTAATAAAATAATAAATAAAATATAAATAAACACACCAAAACTATATGATCTTATCAATTTACAAACTCAAAAGTTTTTTTTAAACTCTTAAAATATATGTTTCCAAGCACTTTTGTCATCATCATATTCAGCTTTACATTCATCACTCAATTAAAGAATCCACAATCCTAATCCTCTATGATTTCTTTTGGAAAAATAAAATTCCATTCAAGAAGGAAACCATAGCTCTAAGTAATTGAGAATATTTGTGAAACTCAGCACCAAGACATAGAACAAGTATACATATAGAGTAGTACCAAACAATCCAATTCTCAATTCCATGAATCATAAATAAAAGGGTGTCTAAATATTCACAGAATCAATCAAATTCAACATTAAAAAGCATCAAAAATCAAATTCAACAAACAACATCCAAACAATTAATCTTGCTAGTGTGACTTAATACTAATGCTAACAACATCCTAAATATAATGTATTACTGTAACAGAGTAATAGATTCTGCACAAATTGAAATTTTCATTCTTGTAAACATTATATATAATTATCTTTTTTGGTTTCTTGGACCTGCTCTATAATGATTATATTATATGTGACAGATTTTTTTTTTATTGTAAGTCCAACACATGTAAAAACCTGAACACGCCCAATATAGCATACAGAATCAGACATAAATGAACATTTTTTGCACTATGAAATCAACAATGAGAGTAACATTAATGATATAAACATATAAACAATGTCATTGATGCTAACATAATACTTACAATTGCTTCAAGTCAGTTTCAAATTAACAACAATCAAATACTACTCAAAATTAAACAATATTAGAAAACTTCTTCAGCCAAATCCACATAAAGAAGTTGTTATCTTCAAAATCTTCTTCCCTAAGAACCAAACATGTGAGATCCTTCAACAATAGATTTTCCTCTGTGCAATAATGTGTCAATGAATGGCCACACAAGTTTATTTTCCAGTGAGATCCTTCAACAACTAATATTTTTTTGTGTGAAATAGTCCTCACTAACTAACTGCAGAAGCATGAAAAGTACAAGTAAGACAGCTTGCAAGTAGAGCTAAATAAACAGAGTACAAAAACCCTTAAAATAAAGCTTAATCTTCATTTGACTAAGAAGTAAGAACACAGCAGCATGTTAATTCAGAGAAGCTGTAGTTATAAAACTCAACAATTTTGGGTTCAATATGCCTCACATATACACACATCAACACGGAAAGATCAATCACAAAATGAAAATCATTTAATAATGCTTCAAATGGGTGTTGACCCGGTCTGTATACGAATGGTGTTGCTGAATGAAATGATGAATGTAGAAGCAACAATTAATCATACTTCAAGTAATAACAGCAAGGTTTAGAAGTTAGAACCAAGAATTAATCATACTTTAATAATTATTATTACAACAAATTAGATTTATACCTAGGGTTAGTGGAAGACAGGGAAGAATGTAGAGCTGGCGGCGACAGGGACAGTGACTGGGGTGGAAGGGTAAAACAGAGCAGGCGCCAGCAGGAAGACACTCGCGACGACAAGGAGTGGTGGCGGTGGCTGCGATTTCCACGGATGACTTCTCGATGGAAAGGGCTGTGCGAATCTCCAAAGAACTTGCGACGGTGAGTGACTTCCACGGAACTTGCGACGGCTGCGGTGGCTGGACGGAGGTTGCGCCGGAAGCTCAAGGTGGAGACTCGAGGCGTGGGAACTGAGTGCGAGAGATGAGAGTGGAGGGTGGAGGGTGGAGGCTCGACAGTGGGGGCTGGGTGAAGACTGAAAACTGAAAGGCTAGGATTCATTTTTGGATTTGTGGGGAAAACGCAGCGTTTTTGACAAAATTTTAAAAACCGGCCGGGTCACGGTTCGGTTTGACCGACCGGTTCTCGGCCGGTTCAGCGGTTTAACAACGGTTTTTAAATTTAGCGGTTTTACCTTTTGTTCGAACCGTATTTGCTAACGGTTCCCGGTTCGACCGGCCGGTTCGAACCGGTTTTCAGAACATTGGCTCCGAGTTCTTCCGAGGCTCTCGAGACTTCTCTTCCAACTCCTGTGGGTGTCCCTCTCCCTGGTCGTGATGGCGTTGCGGCCAATCTTCCTGATTCTGGTGGTGATCCGACTACTTCCGGTGGTGATGTTTAAAAATTTGTTGGCTATATGGGGGCCCGGCCTGTGGGTCCCCTCTTTTTAAACTCTCTCTCTTTTTTATGTTGGTTGTGGTGGTTGACATTTTATTTGGCCTTTTAAGGCCGTAAACAAAATATTTTAGAAATACCCTTTTTTGGATAAAGGTTTAAGTTATTTTTCGCGTGCATGCTTTTCTGTTTTGATACTTAGAAAATTTCTTCGACTTTTTCTTGAAAAAACCTTTTCCTTTGGCCTGTCTGTCCTTCTGAGCTTTTTTTGCTTTGAGGACTTAGCACAGTCTTTTGGCTTTTTTAATAGGTTTTTCGATCTCTTTTTCACTATTCCTTATACTCAACTTTGCGGGTTTATTGAGTTTTTATGACTTAGGTTATTTTTGCGATGCATTTTTCTTTTACTCGATTTTTTATTTCGATTTATGGGTCGAAGTGTTTCCGAGCTTCTCTACTCGGGTTTTCATTTTGACTTATGAGTTGGAGTGTTTTCGAGTTTCTTACGATCAACTTCTATAACCTCTTTACACCGACTTGTACCTCGTTGTTTTATCCTGACGACCATCTAGGTCGGTTCATAGGATTTTCACGTTTTGTCGAGCTTAAGTCGGCACGTTTCGTAGAAAGAAAATAAACGAGAAGGAATTTTTATAAGAGATATTTGAAAAGGATCTTTATTTATTTGGAAAGGTACATTTACTGCTACTAAGGGCTTTTAGCAACTTATTCCCCTTAGGCTCTACTATGATGTCTCGTTAAAAACCCTTCTTCAGAAAAAATCCTTTATTTTTCGGGAAAAAATCGTGAAGTAGGGAAAAGAGTACATCAGGGAGTAGAGTTCGCTTTTAACTATAGTACCTTTTCATGTTGCAAGCATGCCACGACCTTGGTAACTCGGTGCCGTTTAGGTCGGTCACCTTATAATAACCTTTTCCTAAGACCTCACTAACTTTGTATGGTCCCTTCCAATTAGCAGCGAGTTTTCCTTCCCCTGATTTATTGACTCCAATGTCGTTTCTGATCAAGACCAAGTCGTTTGGGATGAAGCTTCTTCGAATGACTTTTTTGTTGTACCTGGTGGTCATCCTTTGTTTCAACGCTGCTTCTCTTATCTGGGCTTGCTCTCGGACTTCGGGGAGCAGTTCGAACTCCTCTTTGTGCCCCTGTATGTTTCCGACCTCATCATGGAGAATCACTCTTGGACTTTGTTCGCTGATTTCTACTGGTATCATGGCTTCTACGCCGTAGACGAGTCGGAAGGGCGTTTCTCCAGTGGCAGATTGTGGCGTTGTCCGGTAGGCCCATAACACTTGTGGGAGCTCTTCAGCCCAGGCTCCCTTTGCATCTTGTAGTCTTTTCTTTAGTCCTGCCAATATGACTTTGTTGGCTGCCTTGGCTTGTCCGTTCGCTTGCGGATGTTCCACCGAGTTGAACTGGTGTTTAATCTTCATACTGGCCACCAGACTTTTGAAGGTAGAGTCGGTGAATTGGGTTCCGTTGTCTGTAGTAATGGAATAGGGTATTCCGAACCTTGTGATGATATTTTTGTAGAGGAACCTCCGACTTCTCTGGGCTGTGATTGTGGCTAATGGTTCTGCTTCTATCCACTTTGTGAAATAGTCTATTCCCACAATCAAGTATTTGACTTGTCCTGTGGCCTGGGGAAAAGGACCTAACAGATCCATCCCCCATTTTGCAAAGGGCCATGGAGAAGTTATGCTGATTAGCTCCTCGGGGGGAGCCACGTGGAAATTTGTGTGCATTTGGCATGGCCGGCACTTTTTCACAAATTCTATGGCATCTTTCTGCAAGGTCGGCCAGTAGAATCCAGCTCGGATTACTTTCCTGGCTAGTGACCTGGCTCCGAGATGATTTTCGCAGTTCCCATTATGAACCTCCTCTAATACCTCAGTGGTCCTTGAGGTCGGTACGCACTTCAACAATGGTATTGATATTCCTCTTTTATAAAGGATATTTTTCACCTGAGTGTAATGTTGTGCTTCCCTCCAGATTTTCTTAATCTCTTTTTCCTCTTTGGGGAGGATGTCGAATTTTAGGTATTCGACCAAGGGATTCATCCATCCGAGGTTTAGCCCATTTACCTCTAGGACATCTCGTTTGTTCACTTCTTTTACTACCGAGGGTTCTTGGAGAGTTTCCTGAATCAGGCTTCTATTATTCCCTCCCGGTTTGGTGCTTGCTAACTTGGAGAGGGCATCTGCTCTGCTATTGAGATCCTGAGTTATATGCTTAACTTCGGTTTCCGCAAAGTGCCCTAAGTGTTCCAAGGTTCTTTCCAAGTACCTTTTCATGTTCGGGTCTTTAGCCTGATACTCTCCATTTATCTGGGAGGTCACCACTTGAGAGTCGCTGTATATCACCACTTTTGTTGCACCGACTTCTTCTGCCAGTTTCAACCCTGCAATCAGGGCTTCATACTCTGCTTGATTATTTGAATCTGGGAATTCAAATTTGAGGGATACCTCTATTTGGTTTCCCCTTTCGTCGGCCAGTATTATGCCTGCACCGCTTCCTGTCTTGTTTGAGGATCCATCTACATAAAGTTCCCATGTAGTTGGCTTCTCTTGGTCTCCCGCATATTCTGCTATGAAGTCGGTGAGGCATTGGGCTTTGATCGCTGTCCAAGTTTCATACTTTAAATCAAACCCGGAGAGCTCTATTGCCCATTGAACCATTCTTCCTGCAATATCCGTCTTCTGGAGGATTTGCTTCATGGGTTGGTTCGTTCGGACTCTTATAGTATGTACTTGAAAATAAGGCCGTAGCCTTTGTGAGGCTATTACTAAGGAGTAGGCAAACTTCTCTAGTTTGTGGTACCTTAGCTCGGAGCCCTGCAAGACTTTGCTAATGAAGTAAACCGGATGCTGTCCGACCTCGTCCTCCCTTATCAGGACTGATGCGACAGCTTTGTCTGCTATGGACAAATATAGGACGAGATCTTCCCCGACTAGAGGTTGGGTCAGGATTGGCGGTTGGCTCAGGTATCTTTTGAACTCTTGGAACGCTTCTTCGCATTCTGGAGTCCATTCGAACTGGCATCCATTTCTTAGTAAAGAAAATAGTGGAAGGGATTTGAGTGCTGACCCTGCCAAGAACCTGGAGAGGGCTGCTAGTTGGCCATTCAATTGTTGGACCTCTCTTAGGCAGGTCGGGTTCTTCATTTCAAGGATGGCTTTACACTTATCGGGATTTGCTTCGATCCCTCTCTGTGTTAGCATGAACCCTAGAAATTTTCCAGCCTCCACCGCGAAGGTACACTTTGCGGGATTTAGCCTCATCTCGTGCAACCTTATGGTGTCGAAGACTAGCGAGAGGTCTGTCAAGAGATCAGCTTCTTCCTTAGTTTTCACTAGCATGTCGTCTACGTAGACTTCCATTAAGCTACCGAGGTGAGGGGCGAACACCTTGTTCATCATCCTTTGGTATGTGGCCCCTGCATTTTTTAGTCCAAATGGCATGACCACGTAGTAGAAATTTGTTCGGGGCGTGATGAACGATGTTTTCTCTTGGTCTAGCTCATACATAGGGATTTGGTTATATCCCGAGTAGGCATCCATAAACGACAAGTATTGATACCCTGAGCTAGAGTCCACTAGAGTATCAATAATTGGGAGTGGATAAGGGTCCTTGGGACATGCTTTATTTAAGTCGGTGTAGTCGACACACATCCTCCATTGGCCGCTTCGCTTCTTGACTAGCACTATGTTTGCTAGCCATGTTGGATATTTAACTTCTCTGATGAAGCCGGCTTCTAGGAGTGCCTGTACTTGCTCTTCCACCGCTAGAGCTCGTTCAGGGCCAAGCTTGCGCTTTTTTGTTGTATAGGTCGGGATCCTGGATACACCGAGAGCTTGTAGGACATAAGCTCAGGATCTATCCCAGGCATGTCGGAGGCTTTCCAGGCAAAGAGATCAGAGTTGTCTCTTAGGCGTTTAGTCAACCCTTGCTTCAGGGTTTCCCCTAGGTTGGCTCCTATGTTGGTATTTT
This sequence comes from Arachis hypogaea, assembly GCF_003086295.3. NCBI lineage: Eukaryota > Viridiplantae > Streptophyta > Magnoliopsida > Fabales > Fabaceae > Arachis > Arachis hypogaea. The sequence goes on from NC_092040.1 coordinate 109,588,691, forward strand.
TTCCTTCTTCTTTGCCGACCTGTATTTCCTCGGTTTTTCCTCCTGGCTGTGGTCGCAACTCTTCTTTGGCCCTTACTCCACCGAGTTCTATGGTGTTGACTTCTTTGCCTTTTCTCCTTAGGTTCAGGCTTTCATTGTTGCACTTTTTTGCCAACTTCTGGTCCCCACGCACCGTTGCTATCCCCACTGATGTCGGGAATTTCATGCAGAGATGCGGGGTAGATACCACTGCTCCTAGTCGGTTAAGGGTAGCTCTTCCGATTAGGGCATTATATGCTGACCCCACGTCGATGACTATGAAGTCTATGTTCAGAGTTTTGGATTTTTCTCCTTTTCCAAAAGTAGTGTAGAGGGGCAAGAAACCAGTGGTTTTATTGGTGTATCGCCTAGCCCATACAAGGTGTCGGGGTAGGCTCTTAGCTCCCTTTCGTCAAGCCCTAGTTTATCAAACGCAGGCTTGAAAAGGATGTCTGCTGAACTTCCTTGGTCCACCAGAGTTCTGTGGAGATGGGCGTTGGCTAGGATCATGGTTATTACTACCGGATCATCGTGTCCGGGGGTTATTCCTTGCCCATCTTCCTTTGTGAATGAGATGGTAGGAAGGTCGGGCGATTCACTTCCGATCTGGTAGATTCGCTTGAGGTGTCTTTTGCGAGAGGACTTGGTGAGCCCCCTCCCGCGAATCCGCCTGAGATCATATGTATATGTCTCTCCAGAGTCTGTGGTGGTGGGTCTCTTCTGTCCGCATCATCTCGCTTTCTCTTTCCATGATTGTCCGATCTCTCCATGAGATATCTATCAAGTCGGCCTTCTCTGGCCAATTTTTCTATCACATTCTTGAGGTCGTAATAGTCGTTTGTTGAGTGACCATATATTTTATGGTACTCGCAGTAGTCGCTGCGACTCCCCCCATTTTTATTCTTAATGGGTCTGGGAGGTGGCAGTCTTTCAGTATTGCAAATTTCTCTGTATACGTCCACTATGGAAACCTTTAGAGGAGTATAAGAGTGATATTTTCTGGGTCGGTCGAGACCGAGGTCTTCTTTCTTCTTTGGCTCCCTCTCCCTGTCTTTTATCGAGGGGAGGTGCCCAGGTCGCCAGCTCGACTCTCTTAGTCTGGCATTCTCCTCCATGTTGATGTACTTCTCAGCTCTTTCTTGTACATCACTCAAGGGGGTGGGGTGTCTTTTTGATATGGACTGTGAGAAGGGTTCTTCTCTAAGCCCATTTACCATCCCCATAATGACTGCCTCGGTGGGCAGGTCTTGAATCTCTAAGCATGCTTTGTTGAATCTTTCCATATAATCCCGTAGAGGTTCTCTGACCTCCTGTTTTATCCCCAGGAGGCTCGGTGCATGCTTTACCTTGTCTTTCTGAATGGAGAACCGCATTAGAAATTTTCTCGATAGGTCTTCGAAGCTGGTGACCGACCTTGGAGGGAGGCTATCGAACCACTTCATTGCTGCTTTCGATAAGGTGGTCGGAAAAGCTTTGCAGCGTGTTGCATCAGAAGCATCAGCCAGATACATCCCACTTTTAAAGTTGCTTGAATGATGCTTTGGATCTATGGTTCCATCATAGAGGTCCATGTCGGGGCTTTTAAAGTTTCTTGAAATTTTTGCCCTCATTATGTCCTCACTAAAGGGGTCCTCCCCTCCTGGGGGTGACTCTTCTCGGTTGCCGTGGGAGTTCCAAATTTTGAGGGAGGATTCTAACTTTAAGAGTTTTTCTTCTAACTCTTTTCGTCGTTCCATCTCCTATCTTAAGTGCTTTTCTATTTCCCTTTGTCGCTCCCGCTCCTGTTCCAGTTGTTCCAAGTGACCTTGGTGGCCATGGAATAGCCCCATTAGTTCGGTTGCATGGGGTGGCCCATCCTTTTTCGATTCACGCCCCTCGGAGGAGTTTATCTTCGGATTTTTAAATCCGGAGGTGCCTTCCCTATGTTGGTCGTTGGTTCCCTGGTGAAGGGTTAGGTCTGCGTCATTGTTTCCGGTATCTAGATTCTCTTGCTCAGAATTTGATGCTACATGGCCATCTTCCTGTGACATGTCCGCCATTACTGGTTGATCTCTCGGGTCCCCGACAACGGCGCCAATGTTACGATGGGTAACCAGAGATTAATGGGTTGGACAAGTTTGGCTGGTCCAATCGTCTCAACGATGAAACGTCCAAGTGAGTTGGTAATCCAAGGCTCCCGTCCGACTTGTGTAAGGGAGAATGGGGGTGGTACCTACAAAGACACTTCGATGCTAAAGTCAGCAAAGGGGTAAAACAGGTCTAGAGAGTATTGGGCGTCTGTGATACCTGAGAGATGTAAGTGTATTTATAGGGGTGAACCCATAACCACCGCTGAAGTAGTTCCGCCTTTTAAGGTAGATAACCGTTCCTTTATCTTAGGGAGGTTGAGATATGGCTCCTGGAAGTGGGTAGAGAGATTTTAGGGGCAGTTACTCATTTGAATGAGTGATCATCTGCCAACTAATCTTCGTCCCAAATTTTTTTAGGGTTAGTCGTGATAAGAACCGACTTCGTAGGGAGGAGGTCAGTACAAGGCGAGACTCAACCCTTTTGGGTTGGGCCTTTTGTTGGGACCTGTGCCTTATCGTTGGGGTAAGGTATGAACAATAAGTATAAAATATATTTTTTTATTATCAAAACAAGGCTTTTAATTTTATAATGGTTGATAAATACTTTTTTTTTTAATAATGGTTGATAAATACTTAGCAGCAAGTCTTATCCAAATAATTAAAGCATGGCTATTGAGCCCCAAACCAAAATTAAAAACGCAGGCTTTTGTTAAGTTCAAATAATAAAAGTTCATACTTGTACTAACTAAGCTCTATTTACAACAATGTGTTTGCAAGATTCGGTTTAGAAAAGTTAACCTTATTTAAGAATTTATTGTTTGAGGGAGAATATTTTTTATTAGATGGTTAAGACTTTTATATATTTATATTTTAGTTCTCGCATTTATATATATAATACAATAAATCAGTTTAATAAAGAATATTAATTAGGAAAAGAAAAACTTATCATATGTTTTTTTTTATCTTAGAAATTATATTCATTCTCCCTCTTTATATCAACAAAACACAAATATATAAGCAGTAATATGTTAAGAAAATGAAAAATAATTCGCTTAAACAGTCTAAATTTATTTTATTTAGTATTTATTTATATATAATATATTAAATAAAATTAAAAATAATAAATTTTAACAATTTTTTATCAATATATTTTTTTATGAAAACATTTTTAATATATAAAATTTTTAACCATCTATCTCATGGAAATTTAATTTACATAAGCTCATCATTACTCAAGATATGGATAATGAAAATTTGTGTATCTATACTATACGTTAGCACCAAAGATGACGGTGACAAAACTGTTTGATTCCTTAGATGGTAGTTTTGGTTGGTTTCATTCACGAATGTTGAAAACAAATATAAGAGGTTGATTTTATTACTATATGTTGTGTGCAAGTAGAAAGTTTGAGAGATAAAAGGTTTGTGGTTTAAGAAGAAAATGAGATATTTGGCAGGTTTGATTGTTATAAGCATGGATCCCAATTAGCAAGATGGGTCTAAATTAAAGAGGAGTTGGAGTTGTGTGTATGTCATTACCCTAATTGTGCAGACATGTGTGACACTGATAGCCCAATTTTGGTTGGGATAGAATGAGAGCAGGAGAGAAGAAGGGAAAGCGGCAAAGATTCAGGTAGTGAAAGTGAAACTGCGAAAGCCACCACCAATTAGAGTAAGAAAAGGGCAATACACACATTCAATGAATATAATAATAAGGCTATACATACAATGGTTGGGAAGTTAGTTTGAGTTGATATGTAACTTAGTAACTAGTATTTGTTATGGTAACAAATTAACAATAGAAATAGAATAGGGCGCCCGTTAGTTAGTTGTTAAAGTTGGAAAGAAGGAGAAGGAGAAGGAGAAGAGGAAAACGAAGAAGCCAAAGTAGCTGAGCGTGTACATGAGCTCAAAAGCTGCAGCCAAGTCACTGTTGAGATAAACAAAACAAAAGAAAAGAAACGAAACCAAGACCCAAAATAACAAAGTAGTGATAACTTTCTCTCTCTTCTCACTCATGAGTCATGACCCCATCTGTCTTGTTATGTCTCTCTCTCATTCTCATTCGGATGGCGTGTCTTTATGATACATACTGCATAGCATACTACAACTCTATTTCATAATCATCACTTACTCAAATATATATAATAAACAAAGAATCTCATATATATTATATTAGAATCCATCTTGAAACCGATTGATCGCTGAAGGAGGATCCAAACGATGATGAGGCTGTGATCCCGATGTTGATGATGATCTTCCCCAATTCAACGACCCTTCCTGCTCCCTCTCCTTCCCTGTTTGTCCCACCACCGGTGCACCTATGCACGTGTAACTGCCTCCTCCTGCTCCTGCTGATGACTCTGCCGCACCGCCATAGTTGGTGCTGAGGACATGGCCCACGTAGTAATCGTGAGGAGGAGGAGCGAAGGAGACCGGCGGTGGCATGGATGGTGAAGCGTATAGATAGGGCTGATGATGAGATGCTGAAGCGGTTGATGACGTGGATGACGCAGAGAAGTATCTTGGGAATCTGAGAGCTGCGGCTGTTGGGTCTTGACAGCATCTGAATTCAAAAGATGAATTAAGGAGAGGAAGAAGGAAATAATGGAAATGACAAACATACCCTAAGTGAGGTGGAGGTTGATGAGCAGCAAACACCAGCTGACGGGCATGATTCAGCGTCTCTGTTTCCCTCTCTGATGAAAATCAAATAATCTAAATAAATAAAAACAAAAAAGAAAAAGAAGCAAAAAAGAAGCAAATAGCAGCTAGCAGGGTCCTCTCTCTTTAACAATCTATCAATCTGTGTCCCCCGTATATAATAATATAAAGAAAAAAGAGATAGAGTAGAGAGTAGCCTTGGCGGTGGCGGTTCATGTGTCCCCCAAGAGCCTGGGACTTGCAGAACTTGAGGGAACAAAATCTACACTCATACACCTTCCCACACTCCTCTTTTCCATCCTTACCGCCGCCGCTTTTCTTTTTCCTGCAACCTGCACCCAATTAAACCAACTTCCACATATATTTCTTTATGTTTCACCTACCTAGCTAGTATAACAAAAATAATACTAGGACAAGTATTTACCGGGAGAGAAGGTGTCTTGGAGGAGTTGTTTGCCATGATCTCTATTGTAGTCATCAGGCAAATTGTTAAGGTCTAATGGATTTCCTTCTGGTCTCCTGTGAAGGAAACAAGTCATCACATGAATAGAAGAAAGAACCAGAGATAGAGGAGAAAGACCTACATGGTACCGACACGCAGAGTGAGACAGAAAATATATATAAATATGAGGGGCAAGCCAGCCAGCACTCCTCTTTTCTTTCTTTCTTTCAGATGAAGGCAAGATAGAACTAAAAGCTTTTTATAAAATTTGTGAGAGTGAGACACACTTTCAGTTTGGAACTGCGATATAGAGGCTAGTTGAGTGATGGTAGAAGATAAAGAGCTTTGAAAGTTCTCTATCAGTTCCTCTGCCACGCCACACACACAATTGAATGAACAATGGGACAGTGGGTCTCGTGACTTTAAAAAGAGAGTGTGAGAGAGTGGGTGAGTGTGGGAATTGAAGGCTCGCTTAATCACAAGTTTGGTCTAGTAGTTTCGTTGGAAACTTAGGGAAGTAAGCCCAACGAATTATATATATTGATATTAATTATATAGTTTCTTTTGCCCTAGAGCTGAGGTTGATATTGGCAACAAAGGGTGGCAAAGAGATGGTGCAGTACACATGTTTGAGCATTAAAGTTTGCCCTAAGAATGAAAGAAGGCATTTATATAGCAGAAAGAGGCATAAGGGTACGTGAACAATTTGCTAAAAGGAGGGGGGCATGTTTAAGAAACAGGTAATGTATGGTCCACATACAATAGCTCACTGCCTCCTTTCTGGGGTTAAATTCTACCCAGGGGACTTAGACTTGCTTCAACGAACGGTTGCTATCAGTATCTATCATTAGGGTTTTGAGATAGACTCAACCCCACATCTATTGTTTTATTCTTTGAAACTTATGCTATATCTCTTAGATCACATATACATAGTCCTTTTCACTGCTCCTCTCTATGTATATGCATACACATCCTAGCTAGTGCATTTCAATTTTTCTTCTCTATCCCATTATTCATCATCAGGACAATTCTAAATAAAACATCAATTTCTAACTTATAATGCTTTGCATTTTGGTAGATAATTATCTACGTTTTTTTTATTTATTTATCAGAAAAAAAGTGTGAAATTGGTAAAATTCTATATAAGCAAATAAAACTATAAAAGCCAAAAGCAGTAGCTTAACTGTTTGAAATAAAATAATGGGGTTGGGACCATTGACAGTACAGAACCACTTAAATAATGGTTTAAGTTAAAGCAGGTGCTTAATAAATAAACTGGGCAAGTTAAAGCAAGCTTTGAAAGCAAGCAAGTTGTAGGTATTAGTATTATGTATTTGTAAATGGCAAAAGCAGAAGAATAGATAGTTAGAAGCAATATTGTCCACAAGCCAGTGGTGATGAACTGAATAGTGGTTCGTTCGCTCTTCACACTACTACACCTGAAATGGATATAAAGGAAAAAGAAGACACTACCTAATAAGAGGGGTAAGCATTAAAATCAGGTGATATTCATGGACCACACTAGCCTCATTGACTAGCTGCTAATTTGTACTATGAATGAAGGCCGTGGATTCAATTCATCATTTGTTTATTTAATTTATGTGACACACATATACATATATACATACACATACACAAATAACAATAATTATTTGACTTGATTTGATTTTATAAATATGATATTTTGAAAACCCTGGACCGAAGAATCATGCAATGACCGCGCCCTATCTATCTGAATTCTGAAGATCTCTTGCAAGTGTATGTGTATTTGTGTGTATATATATGATTACTTTTCATGTGGTCCTTCACAATTTTAAGCAGTAAATCCAACAAACATCTCTTGTGTGTTCAGAAAGTCTAACAATGCAACTTACAAACCTGTAGAGGAAATTGTCTTCATCATGTTGGCTCCACTACCTTTAGTCCTCGACTTCAAGCAGTCAAAATTTTAATTGAAAAGTTCTTTCACTTATGATGACTCAACGTAACGTAACTGACATTATTATTAATACTATATAATCATACCTGCTTAATTAATTATTTTATGTAAACGGGTACCAAACCCCTTCATTATTTGTACTACAATAAGCATTCATTGTACTGCAAGGGAGACAAGGAAATATTCAAGATAAACGACACAAAATCAGAACCTCTTTTTTAGGCCAATGCAATACTCGCTAGGGAGACAATGGACTATTTGTACAATGTGTAAAATGAACTATTGAGTTACAAAATGAACATCCTCATACTATATAGAATATCCATCTGAGTACTAGAGATAATAAACATTTTCCCGAAAAATTAAACTGATTTTGGGGTTCACCAAAGATCAAACTCTTGACCTTTCAAATTTAGCGCTTTAATACGATGTCATGATACCACTCATCCCAAAAGTTTTAGCTGATGGGAAAAAATAACACTAATGATTATATCTCTAATACTTCATAAACCTCCATTATACACATTGTATAAATATTCTATTGGCTCCTCGTACTTTTCCTAACAAAATATATCAAAAGTGCACGTTTTCATTGTTCAAGAACCTTCACAATTCGCTTCATTCTATTAAATTGTAGTATGTTTTGAAACAAGGTAACAAAAATTACAAAGACATGGAATCTATTGCTAAATTAAATTTTGAGCTGAGGGGTGTACATACGTAAGAGTTTGATCAGATTTTGAATCTAATTAAAACTACATGAAAAATAAATCATCATCAACAGCATCAAACAATTTGAATAGCTTTAGTTTAAAACTTAATATCCCAAATATAACTGACCATATAGTTTTATATTGCGAAACCGATATATAGTTTGGAAAGGAAAAACCCCTGTATGCAACAAGTATTCAAAATTTTCTTCTATAGGTCAAACTTGACCTCAAGCACACTTCCACGTGCATGCTTAATTAAAGTAGCCGCAATTTGGACTATAATTCTTTAGCTGATTAAAAGTAACAAACAAAAATTGCTGCCTTAAGCTTTTTAGTAGAATATTTCTAGTGTTAAAGAATTAAAATGAAGCTCTCTATCTTCTCTCTTTACTTCAAGCAGTACAGTGTCCACTATTAATAAGAATATTTACATTCCAACTACCAAGGCATAAATAGATAATCTGAGACAGGTTTGCAAAAGATAGAGATAAAATACTTGATTTTAACCAATTTAGTGATTAATTTATTAATAGGTAATAATTTATTAATTAATCATAAATTTTTAAATATAATTTTAATTTACGATAGATTAATTTCTGTCTTACCGAATTCGATAATACCGTAAAACAAATAAATAGACATAGAATTTAAACGAATCACATATAATTAGAGATTCAATTAATTATTGATGATATTGATGATAAATTTATTTGTTTAAACAATATCTTTTATTATATTTATATATTATGTTATGAGTAATGTTACGAAACCAAAAGGGTATTAGCCAAAAATCAGCCAAATACTTTTGGGTGAATTTAAAATCTTTACGAGTTAATATATATGGATGTTTCTTCTGCTAAGTATCAGAATGTTTCTTTTCATACTAAATGAATGTTCTTTTATATATTTTTCGAATTTTTTTGTATTACAAATATAAATGTCTATATTTCTTTAAGAATTTCATATTTTTATTTTATTTTATAGATATTTAATTATTTTTACTAAAATATAATTGGATGTATCTTTTGTTAAATATTATGATATTTTTTTTCATATTAAATGAATATTTTTTGAAGATGGACTATTACTCCTATGTTATTGTTGTTGTTATTCAGTAACTCCGTCACTTCCCATATTGCCCCTCCCAAAGGTCTTCCAGATCTAATGGCAGTTGAGTCACATGTTCCTCTTCTTCTACTTCGGTCTCAACACCTTCACCGGATAAGAGTGGGGTTCCGGCCACGTACACTCTTCCCTCTTCAACCCTACTAACCTTAGCGCCACTCACTAGATACACCTCGCCAAACTCAACGGCTTCAACCGCGTCATCCTCACCGACAAGCACCACAACGGTTTCTGCTTGTGGCTTTCCCAATACATTAACTATTCTGTCCGCTCCTCTCCCTGGAAGGCCGGCACTGGGGACGTTCTCACTGACCTCTCCGCCGCCGCGCGCCAAATTTGTCGACGTTGACCTCGGCATCTACCTCTCCCCTAGGATAGAAACTGGATTTCGTGTTGAATCAGTTGTTTTGGATGCGCTTGTTGAGGACGTCGCAGAAAGCATGGAAGTCGCCGGCGCTTCCAGCAGCATTGGTGAGAGAGATCTGTGTGTGTAATTGTTAGAGGTGGGTAGGTTAATGTGAGAGAAAAAGAAGACTTTTATAGGTTTTAATTAGGTTTACTTAATTTAAAATTTAAATAATTATTAATATAAATTAAAGTTTGAATCGGGCTTGACCAGGCTTGATTTCCTTGTTCCGTGATTTCAGGAGCTTTTTTTGAATTATAATAGTCAAAATGTGATTTTAATTCGTGTGTAATTAATAACAGATATTAAAAATTAATAAAAATTAAATTAATTAAAATTTAAATATAAATTAATGTGATTTTGTTTATTTTTTGGTTGGTCACCTTTTTGGTTCCATATACTTTTCCCTATGTTATAAATGTTCAAAAGAGGAAATGCTCAAGAGAGAGAGATGACTGAGGCTATATTTATAGTGAAAGCATCACCACAATCATACATTCCAATCTTGTGACACAAACCAATGTAACTTATGTAATTAATCTTCATCCATTTTCATGACCATACAATATATAAGCACAATACTACATGATTTTTATCTGCTAAGCAAAATAACTCTAATAACAGGTGCTAACTTGTAATACTCCCAGCAATCATGTGTCCACAATATCCTGCTTATATAAACAAGTATACGAAGTCTTGGGATTTTAGTTTGAGAAAGTCTCAAGGATAAACAATTTAATTTATAATGGTTGATATTTTTAGTCAGCATTCAGCAGTCTAATATTCTTAGTTTAATAGTTAATGCTATATTTTTAAATATTATTGTTTTAGTTTTAATTGGGTCTGTAGTTATTTTTTTGTGAAGTTCTTATTTACTTCATGTTTATTGTTTTAGTTTATTGCTTTTTGAGTCATGGTAGTTGAGTTTGGGTTGAATGTTCTGATACCAATTATTGAAGAAAATAAGTATCCATTTCCAATCTTAATTCAACCAAATTTAAACTTATATTCATATGTACGGTTAATCTTGGTACCTGATTAAATAGTAACATTGAGTAATAACTTGTAAGCAATAATAATTGCTGAAATAATAATAGACAACGATGTGTATTTATTTGCAAATAACTCCCATGCTTTTAGTTACGAGTTCAGGAACAAGACTATTTGATAAACATCTTTTTGCAAATTAAGTTAAAAGAATAAATGAATCATTGAAACAATGAATGAAATTTTAAAGAAAAGGACCTCACATATTAATAACAAACAAACCTCTTTTTGTTTTGGTATGCAAATGGCACTGTAGCCTACCACCTAGTAAAACCAGCTAACAATAGGCGCTGTGCAGGTGGAAATTTTTATATGTATTAATGGAATTTCAACCATGTTCCATAATTATTATAAACTCTCTAACTCTTTGACTAGTTAAAAGACAATTTCAAGTTACCACTCATTATCTATTTTCGAAAAGCATCTATAGATGGATCTTGATGCTTTTCTTCAAACATAATTTATTTTCCTAATCACATTGTTCTAGGTTTACTTTCTCTTTAATGTTAAATGATATAATAACCATTGGAACCTAAAATTTTGAATTCAAGCTAATACAGTTTTATTTTATCTAAGCATCAATATTTATACAAAATATATATAAAAACATGTATATAAGTTAAACAACGTGTGTATATATATATATATATATATATATATATATATATATATATATATATATATATATATATATATATATATATATATATGTGGTGAATGCTATCCTACCCTCTCTAAAATAACATGTAAGTTACTATGTCTGATGTGTCACATTTTAATTGGGTGCTTATTTTAACCTGAGTTACCTTCTCCACTCTTTCGTTGTCGTTGCGCCTCCCAAGTATCACCGTCTCGTTGGTGTTTCATTTTCTCTTCCCAAATCATTCTTCTAGAAAAAGTAGTCCAACTCTCTCTAATTGCGTTTACTCCTCCCCACTCCTTCGTCGTCCTCATTACGCCTCCCAAGCATCACGGTCTAGTTGGTATCTTATTTTATCTTCCCAAATCATTCTTTTAGAAAAGGTACTCCAACTCTCTCTAATTGCGTTTACTCCTTCCTATTGTACTCCTTCATCGTCGTCGTTACGCCTTCCAAGTATCACCATCTCATTGGGTGTCTTTGTTTTCTCTTCCCAAATCATTCTTTCAGGAAAGTATTTCAACTCTCTCTAATTGCGTTTACTCCTCCCCACTCTTTTGTCGTCGTCGTTGTGTCTCCTAAGTATCACCGTCTTATTGGGCGTTTTCTTCTTCTGTCTCACCGTCTTTCAAGATATTATTAATTCTCATGAGATTAAAGTAACTTAGGTTAAAATAAATACTCAATTAAAATATGACATATAAGAGAGAAACTTACATATTACTTTAGAGAGAATAGGATAACATTCACTTTATTTATATATATATATATATATATATATATATATATATATATATATATATATATATGATGACAGATTTTTTTATGTGCATGTAACATTTTTGTTTAATAATTCATCTTGTAAATATATGTTGGTGTTCACTTTTAACACGTACAAAAAAAATTAGTTATCATTATTGAAGAAGTAGTTAGTATTTATGTTTCTGGGTATTTGTTGGTACGAACAAGCGGTTCTAAGTGTAGGATTATTTGGGTCAATAGTAATAGCAAGAAATATAATTAAAAAAAAGTTCCAAATTACAACTAGCATGGCTCATTTTTAAATGCTCCTTGCTAAGTATGGAGTGTTGCACACCTTGTGAATTCGTTAAATCTAAACTCTTAATTTGTTATATTTTATTTGAATGGTCTGGATTTAAAAAGGTAACCTGTTAATCAGGTTAATCATTTTTTACAAGTTTTAGAATTTTTTTATAAGTGTCAGATATTGAGCTGAAGTTCAAAATAAAAATAGTATATAAATATTAAAAACATGTCTATAAAAAAATTATTGGACTTTAAAATTAAAATAAATAATACATAAAAAATAAGTTAAAAATTCATGTACTAAATCTAGAAAAAAATTTAAATAATATTAAAATTTAAATAAATTTTGTTTTGTGTGAAATAAAATTATAATATTGAATATAAACACAATGATAAAAAATTGTGTTATATATATATTTTATGTATATAATATTAAAATTTAAATAAATTTTGTTTTATGTGAAATAAAATTATAATATTAAATATAAACACAATGATAAAAATTTTTGTGTTATATATATATATAATTTTATTTTGTGAGAAACAAAATTAAAATATTAAATATGAATAGAATAATAAAAGATTTTGTATTATATTAATTTAATTAAAAAAACCATATATATAACATAAAAAACAAACAAACATATAATAATTTTATTTTGTGCGAAACAAAAATTCATATAATTTTTTATTAACAATTTTTTCATTGAAATATATTATTTTACTATATTTATAATATATTATTTGGGATAATTATATTATTTTAGTTAATATATATTATTTAAAAAATATTTAAAATTTATTATTTTGTATTAAGAATATTATTAAAAATATATTGTTAGTTTTTCTTAAAATAATATTTTCTTTTCTTTGATTCAAATACTATGACAATAAAATTTTTTTATGTAACTGTGTCTATTCAATAAATATTATATTCATTTATTTCTGTATAGTATGTAAAATAAATAATTAATGTTTAAAAAAGTTAATAAAAAAAGAAGTATTCTTTTTTTTATCAACTTTTAGGTGAATATAGAGACTATGTCATTTGAATTATAACCCGTTGACAAAGAAAGAAATACTCTTAATTATATTTAAATAGAATAATTATTTATTAGGCTCATTCTTATACAAATAAAATTTTTTCTTAGTTTTATATCTGTAACATTTTATATCAATTAGCTTCAAAATTTAATTATTTTTTGAATAAATTAATAAAAAATAATACAAATAATTATTTAAATAAAATTATATTTTAATTTTTCATTCTATTACGTACAAGTTGAGGATAATTTGAAATAAAAGATAATGGACTTGTTATAACTATTATGTATTTTGTGCTTTGACTGCGTGATCATCTGAGAATCATAGCGCCTTCATGGAGACCAGTTCTTCTACAGAATCAGTTTGGAGTTAGCCAACTAACAGCAGCGATAGACAGCGTCTTCCTTTTCTATGGCAGCAAATTTTTTTGGCTTTGAAGGTCCATTTATGGTAGAGGTGGAATGTAGTGGGTTCAAGAGCGTCAAAATCTGTGGCTAGACAAAACAATAGTAAAAACACCTGCTAGTAAACAAAACAGTGAAAATGTTTGAAGACATCACATCAATAATAACAGAATAACGGAAGAATTCGATTAAATTTTTCTGAGTATTTTTTTGGTGTAAAGATAGTCCTCTGTTAAACGAGCGAATTAGCTTTTTTTGTTAGTGTCGGTTTGTTTGTTCACCCCATAACAAAAAAAATAATAACAATAATAAATAAATTTAATTTACCTGATCACTTTTAATAGTAGGTTAACTTTTAAAGAGTGCTGCACTCCCTACTTTACCTGGAGTGCACTAGCTTTCGCCCAACTAGCATTCTCAAAGAAGAAAACTTAAAAAAATAAATTAGTACTAGAAATAAAATTAGTCCTATACCTGGAATAAAAAGTTTGGGTTTAACTATTATTATTCTATATATGTACATTTTGTTTTGTTAAGTATGTCCATATTAATCTTTTCGAAGCCAGTAATTTAATGTTGTAATTTAAAGTTATTCGATAATAATAACTTAAATTCCAAGGAAAATAAGTATGCTTTTACAAATAGAAGAATATTATGTACAATATTTTTAATTTTTAAAGAATAATAGTAATTTTTCCAAAATTTGATGTCTAAGCATTAAGGATATTATTTTTAGAAGAACGCTGACTAGTAAAATTTATTATTTTTTATTAGTAATTAACCAACCATATTTAAAAGTATAAATTAAAAATATGTTATTAAACTGTTAAACAAAAAGTATTACGGCGATAGTTAAAAATATTGATAAAAAATAATAAATTTTGTTTTTTTTTATTTGATTAATATTTTGCCAACTTAAATAATTTTAAATCTTAAATCCTATTTGTATAAAGATAAACTAATGATGCAATAATAAAAAATATTAGTTTTTGATATTTTTTATTTTTATTTTGGTAAAATGACGATAATAGCTGAGATGTATATATAATTATATATTAAACAGTTTAATAAAACATGTGGAATCATTTAATAACTAGTAGTTATTAGTTATTATTTTCACATGAATGAATTTGGAGTGATTCGATCTGGTGTGACTTTGGTTGGGAGTTGGGACTAACATAAAGAAAAGAACACAAGAAGGAATGGGATGTTTGGAGGAAAAGGTGAAGAGAGAAGAGTATTATGGTAAGAAAATAATTGATGAGCTTGGAAGTAATTAGTTACGAGACGAAACGAAATGAAAGCTACATTACTAAGATGGGTGGTATATGGTGAGAAGAAGAATCAGATAATTGTCTTTATCCCCTATGTGCCCATTACCATATGGATCAATAGTAGTGATTGATTGGTCTTATTAAAAATGGAGGTCAAAGAGTTAGGTATATTGTTCACTACTCACTAGTCTTCCGCAATGAATACTGTGCCTCCCTCATTGCCACTTCATTGGGGGCTCAGCCTCCATCTAACTTTCTGTGATCGAATAGCTGTTTAGTTATTACTTCGAAATTTCGGTTGCAGTTTCCCTTTGCATATAGCCATTTTTTCATTCTTATAAAAGTAGCTTCTCCTCCTAATATATATCTAGCTCCATAGTTTTCACCATAATGTTACCACTTCCTATCTCTTCTTCTCTATCGTAGCTTGCCTTTATTCCCAACCGGGAACAAATATAATTAAACCCTCCTATATAAAATCATTTTCAACTTTTTCGGC
The DNA here is from genome assembly GCF_003086295.3 of Arachis hypogaea. Lineage (NCBI taxonomy): Eukaryota > Viridiplantae > Streptophyta > Magnoliopsida > Fabales > Fabaceae > Arachis > Arachis hypogaea. The sequence goes on from NC_092040.1 coordinate 109,604,022, forward strand.
ATGCATACCAGAACAATCATAGGACTCGGATATGATCTTCAATAATCATTGTTTAAAATAATTTCTATTGTCTTTGGTTTCACTAAATTATAATAATCTAAGAATACTGAGTTAATATTCAAATTCGTACCGAAAAAATCACTCATTCTTTAAATTAGTCTTCATATGATTTTTTTAGTCATATTAATCTCTGAAAAATAAAATGTAAGTCAAATTAGTCCTTCCATCAGTTGGATGATGATGTGTCACGTTAAGTGCCATGTGTCATAAGATGATTGGTTGACGTGTCAGGTCATTGACACATGGCACGCCACGTTACAGGTCAATGACACGTGGTACGCCACGTGTCACTTGACATGTAAAAAAGTTTTTTATAATTAAAATAGTTTTTAAAAATTCAGACGTGAGTCATTTTCATCAAACTAGTCCTTATATGAGCAATCACTAAACTAATTAGTTAATTTAGTAATTTAAAGTATTGATTTTTTATTTTTTATTTTATTAATACGTATAAAATTTAGAATGATTGAATTTTATATTTGTTTTGAAAAAAATTGATATTTCAGCCAGTAGGGTAGAGTATGGTAAGGTTTAGAACTTTAGAACGTAGGTAAGATTAGTGTGCAGAAATTCTCAACCTACAGATAGAGTAAAATAGAATTTTAATAAAATTTTCAACCTGCAGATAGAATTAAACCTTACTCTACCCTACCAATTACCAGTTCTAATTTACACGCATTTATAATCTATAATAAAAAAATTTTAGCCTTACAAATATCTCTGAATATAAGAATATGAATGCAAAAATAAAAAAATAAGAAAAAGGTGACATACATCAACAAAATTTATAGGGAATCTATCTACTTACAATATAAGTTGAGAAATCCAGAATAGCAAAGTGGTTAATTTTGTTGGATGGTGGTTGTGAATGAAATTAGAAATGGACTCCAATAAGAATTGCAACTACAGTAACCTCAATTTGCTGAAACAAAGAACTACAGTGGGCTAAACAAGCATAGTGTGTAGCTCTTAAGAGAACGCATATGTCATGATGGTGTTAGGTGACATTTAATTTACCACGCCCTACGATGCGAAGCTAAATAAAAATGACATGATATATTTGGGGTGGATTAACTAGTATGATGAACTTGGAAAAATATCCTGAAATGGTATGCTCTAAGTAAGCTAGGTATGGACATAGGATAATCACACTCGGGCCCCGAGGGCACACTCACCAACACCAACCTAATAAGAGGTGTCATTCTTCTCCTATTCTATATTTATAGTTTTATACCCAATTTATGATGCCAGTACCTACTAACTACTAAGAGCTCTCGCTTAAGTATGCTAGTTTGTTACCTCCCTCATCTCATCTCCCAGGTTTTATCTATGTGCTATTCTTGCCTGCTAACACGTATTTTCTAAGCCAATATATATGCTTAAACTCTTAAATAATACCTTAATAACTAGTGCTCTCTAGGGTAGTCAAATAGTGCTTTCAGAAACATAATACAACAAAGATTGGGATGGATGGCGTTAAATACATTCAAATCCAATTAGTGATTAACATGACTTATTTAAAAATATTATATAGATACAAAATATCAGTCATTATATATTTATATAAATATATGAGTTATTTAATTTATTTTATTTTTATTATATATTTTTAAAAATAACTGATTGTTTTCGTATGATTTTGTTTTTCTTGCGTCCAATACATGTTTGATCTTTTTGTTTTTCTTTTAGTTTAACTTTTTCTTTCTTTACGTTGAATGATTTCTCTTACGTTTAAAAGCCCAATATATCAGGGCCAACTACTGGATCTTATTAAAAAATAAAATAGCAGGAATAGACCCAAGAACATCAAAAGCCCAAATCACTGCACGAGTGTTGAGATTCAGGAATAAAACAACTGCAAGTGAGAATACGATACTGTGCCCAGCCCAAAAACAAATAAACCGACCCGGAGAAAAGAAAAAGGGAGAATAAATCAAGAGTAATTACCTAAATCAGTCTTCAAAGATTTTAAAAGTGGACATTTTAGTCCTTAAGAAAAATTAATACATACATCAATCCCTAAGATTTTACTCCGACAGACAAAGTAATTATCCGGATCAGTCTCCAAGAATTTTAAAAACGGACATTTTAGTTTTCCAAAAAAATAATATACCAATCAATTCTCAACGTTTTTCTCCATCCAAAAAAATTATTATTACTATTATTATTAATTGCACAATAATATTATACCATAAATTTTTTTGTATTTTTTGAACAAAAATAATGACAAATTTATTCATTAGATTCTTATATATGTATTTCTAATATATATATATATATATATATATATATATATATATATATATATATATATATGTATGTATGTATGTATATAGTGACTCAATAATAATAATAATAATAATAATAATAATAATAATAATAATAATAATAATAATAATAATAAAAAGATGTACTACTAATTTTGAAATTCAAATTAAAATATATTTTTTAATACAAATATATTTTTTAAAGTAGGATATCTTTTGATTATATTAAATACAAAAATATCAAATAGTTTTAATCTTAAATTTTTTGTAAAATAATCTCTAATAATTTTATTATTATTATTATTATTATTATTATTATTATTGAGTGACTATATATATATATATATATATATATATATATATATATATATATATATAAATCTAATGAATAAATTTATTATTATTTTTGTCTAAAAAATACAAAAAAATCATGATATAGTATTATTGTGTAAATAATAATAATAATAATAATAATAATAATTTTATTTTATTTTTTTGGACAGAGAACTGATGTCTGATAGAGAAAAACGTTGGAGATTGATTTGTATATTAATTTTTTAGAGATTAAAATGTCTGTTTTAAAATTTTTGGGGACTGATTTGGGTAATTACTCTGCCAGAAAATAATGAACTGTTTGTCTGCCAGAGTAAAACCTTGAAAATTGCTCTGTGTATTAATTTTTTTTGGAAACTAAAATATCCGTTTTTAAAATTCTTAGAGACTGATTTGAGTAATTACTCATAAATTAATAAATGGCCAACCAATTTAAGTTAGTCGAGTAGTCAACTCACTCGTCCTTGACCTGTCGGTTGGGAGATACCTGGTAAACTTAAAAAAAATAGCCAATACACATAATAAATAAACAAAAGTAATTAGGAGTAAGAAAACAATATAGCACATAGGAGTTGGAGAAAGCACAAATGTTGAGTAATCTTATAATTTTGATGGTAGTATAAATATCAATGTTCTAAAAACTGGACCGGATCGGTCAGTTGAATCGGTCTAATTATGAAGACAATATTAACGGTCAAGTCAGATATGTGAAACCACTGAAATAAAAATCGGTAAGAAACCGATGAACTGGATGAGAACCGGCCGGTTGGACCGGATCAAAAATCAGTCGGTTTGAAGGAAACGGCGTCGTTTGCAACCTTGGCCTACTGATTACTGAACTGAACCACTTCATTTCTCACTCCTCTCAGCCTATGCTCTGCTTGCCCGAATCATTCACTATCCCTTATCCAACCCTAGCTACTCTTTTCGAGCCACTGCCGCCTCTCCGTCGAGCCACTGCCGCGTCCGTCCGTCGAGCCACTGCCGCGTCCGTCCGTCGAGCCACTGCCGCGTCCGTCCGTCGAGCTCTGCCGCCGTCCGTCCGTGTAGCCACCGCCCCCAAGTCTCCAACTCCCCTGCTCTCTTCTTCCGCGAGCTCGCCCCATCCCATACTCTTTGCATCTTCTTGCCGTCGGCTTCATCTTCTTGCCGTCGTCTGGGCGGCGTCGTCCATCAATCAAGGGTCTGTTGGCGTCTTCTTCGAAGGTCAGTGAATGTCTTGTTTGCTTGTTCTTCAATTGTTCAGTTGTTGTTCGTTTTTTTTCCTACTTTTTTATGCTTTGTTTTTGTGATTAGCTCTGGTTTTATGTGTTGCGATTTTATTGATTAATGAATATTTTGTGATTAGCTCAGGTTCTCTACTAATTATTGGTTCTTTACTGATGTGATTAAACACCATGGCAGTTAGATTACCTCCAGAAACGGTGCCAAGAATTGGGAATCCGCAATATTATTTTTTATTTAGGATTTAGGATTCAATAAAAAATTGGCTTTGTTTACATTTGTTATAGCTGGCTTAGTTAGTTAGCACACTGTGCCAAGAATTTTGCTCTTTGTGCGTATATCTGAGTTCAAGCACCTTTGGTTACTTTGTGCAACTTGAGTTACGACGTGCTGTTGCATTAGTTGGGTTCAAGAATTTTATTTTATTTTAAAACAATTTGTTTGTATTGTGCCAATGAAGTTCATTATTTCTGCTGAATTTTTTGTTCTGGTGTTTGTATTCTGCTGATGGCTTCTAATTATTTTGTTCAAATTCGCTGGTGTTTGTATTCTGCTAATGGCTTTGTTTTGTAGATGCTGTATTCTGCTAATGACTTTTAGTGTTTTGTATGCTCCTAATTATTTTTGTTCTGGTGTTTTGTATTCTGCTAATTGTTGGGTGAAGGTCTAGGGTTTTGTGATTGTTGCTGAATGTTGTAGGGTTAATTCAGATATGGTCTTGTTGATGGTTTTTTTTTTTATTTTTCATTGTGCTGTGGCTGTTTTTAATTTTGTATCTGTTTTATTAATTTTAATTATGGATAATAATATTAATCAAGAAGCAATTGCTGATGACAAGTTCTTGCTGATTTTGATGATTGATAAATCATGATGTTGGGATTTAATATTTAGATTTTTTTTTACTATTTAACGGTTGAATTTGTATTTTGATAAAATCATATGGATTTGGTTGATGATATTTTATGTAGTGTTTTAAATTTCAAAAATATTTTAAGATTATATTAGACTATATTATATTTTAAGATATTTATTTATAATTTATTTATTATTTTATTTTAAAACGATTTTTTTGGTTGAATCACCGGTTGGACCGGTTAAACTAATAAGCCAGTGAATCAATAATTAGAACGGTTTGATGACGGTTCTCAGAACCTTGATAAATATAAATATAAATTATAAAAGAAATAATTAAATAAAGAAAGAAAAAAGTGGGAAAAGAAAACTTATCCTATCTATCGATGAAATTATTGTGCAGCTTGTGGAGTGAGTGATAGACATGGCAGTTTCAGCTTCTCTAATTCCGGTATCATCCACCACCACGACTTCGCTCACATTCGGCACCAGAAAGCCACCCGCATTTCCGTCTCTTGCTTGTCCATTCAAGGTGGCCACCTGTTCTCTTCATTACCGCTCTCTCTGTCTCCTTTCACTCCATGCTCATGTATTTCATGGCTTCAACTTGCAGGGATCCCTCAAGAAGTTGAACTCGACACCATGCGGCTACACAGCAACGCTCAGGGTGCAGCTCAGAAGACCCCTCTCGGTGGTAGTGAACAAGGCGGCTTCTGCCCCTGCCCCTGCGGCGGGGGCTTCGAGCGTGCGGTTCAGGCTTGACAACCTGGGCCCGCAACCGGGTTCGAGGAAGAAGGCGAAGAGAAAGGGAAGAGGCATATCGGCAGGGCAAGGTGCAAGCTGTGGTTTTGGGATGAGGGGTCAGAAGTCACGGTCTGGCCCCGGCGTCAGGAAGGGTTTCGAGGGTGGTCAGATGCCCCTTTACCGTCGAATCCCCAAACTTCGAGGAATTGCTGGCGGTATGCTATTATGTTTAAAATATAAAAGCTTTATGTTTTATTTCTACAGAATAGGGGCTTCTAGATTGGATTTCATTAGATTATGACCTGAACCTCAGAGAGATGTTCAAGGCAATTTTGTCATTTCTGCAATGCAATTATTGCAACTTAGATGAGGGCTACAAGAAACAGTAAATTATGATTGCCATGTATAGCTTAATCGGTTTTTTTCATTGCATCTATTGCATGGTGAGCTTTGATCCAACATGGTAACTAAACAATAGAGAAAAGTATTAATGTATCACTACTAGATAGAGTGTAATGCTAGATTGTTCACTTCTGTTGGTAGACCAATAATCTGGTGGTTGGTCTTTGCCTAACAAGGAAGGTTATTTCCGGTGATGTGCTGCATGGAGTTTTTCTTTCTAGCTGAAAATAAAATCCCAGTTAAGACTTAAGAGAACTGCTATATACTGGTTTCATATGCGCTGTTTATGTCTAGCTGTGTGGTTCTACCTTCATGGCTCATAACCTTTTGTGGAGTTGGCCATACTGCGTCTGGTTCCTACAACCGGATCATGATTTAATCAGCGCTATCATGATGTTATCGTATCTAATAAGGGAAGCAAGTATTCTTGCAAAAGATAATTTGCATGTGCATGTATCTCTTCCGGAACCATTTTTTGATGCCCCTTTTCTCCCTTCTCTTCTCTTTTGATAAGGTATGCGTGCTGGGCTACCAAAATATGTCCATGTAAATCTGAGGGACATAGAGGATGCTAGATTTAAGGATGGTGAAGAGGTGTCTCTTGAAACTCTAAAGGAGAAGGGTGTGATTAATCCATCAGGAAGAGAAAGGAAACTTCCTTTGAAGGTACAGATCATGTATTGATTCAATTGCATATAAATCATGTGGCATATTTTTCTCTTACTTTCCCTTCTTGATGATTATTTTTGTAATGAGTTAGGGTATTAGGATATATGATCTTGAACAGCAAATGAGGATGCCACATTTTCTTAGCACAATCTACCATAAAAGAACTATACCATTTTCATGCTTAGAGTAAATTTCCTTGAAATTCCCAGATGTTCTTGGATCAGACTCATGTTTAATGGATTTGTCTATAAAGTCAAATTTTAAATGACATTTTAGTGGACATGTCAATGACCTGAAACTCTAAATATGAAATATCCTTCCCCTATCCAAATCTATCTTTGATAGGAGACCAAACACTTGAAAAAGATTGATATTGAAATAATGAGATCTAATGACATTTCTGTCACTGCACAGTGAATTATTAAAGGATCATTTTCTACAGAAGGCAACAAAATTTGGGTGAACCAACTGTATTTTCACATTGACATTGCTTTCAATAATATTTTGAAGAAGCCATTTGAAATAACTCTAGTAATTAACTTCTATTCTTCTGAAAGCATATTGGCTAGTGTTTAGGGACTGAAACTATAGCACATGGAGCACCATGCATTTGTTGATTAAATTCTAGCGTATTCATATCTGTAATACGCAAATGCTTTTCTGGTTTCCCAAGAAGCACACCTTTGCAACAAGTGTATTTAAGAAAGCATTTGCTTCGAGTTAATGATGCAGTGAATTTAACTTCTTATGGTCCAGAATCTTGTTTTGACTTTTGATAGATCAACAACCTGTACAAAGTATCTGAGATAGAGATTACGAAAGAAGAAAGAAAATAATGTGTTGCAAACTTGTGCTTTTGTTTCAGATTTTAGGTGAAGGAGAGCTTAGTAAGAAGTTGACATTTAAAGCCCGTGCTTTTTCAACATCCGCAAAGGAGAAACTAGAGAGTGCTGGTTGTTCCCTCACTGTGCTTCCTGGCCGTAAGAAATGGGTTAAGCCATCTGTTGCTAAAAACCTTGCGCGTGCTGAAGAATACTTCGCCAAGAAGCGAGCTGCTGCAGCTGCATCTGAACCAGCTTCCGCATGAAGTTGAAACATTCATGTGCATCACATGTAGAAATCTTGTACGGTGAAAAGTAGTTTCATAGGTACCACCACATGTTTCACGTTCTTTGGTATCTATGTGCTGCTTCATTTAGTTATTTTTCTACATAAAGGCAGTAATTCTTTGTTCATTTTGCATTGTAATGTATTGTTATGCAAATTCAGTAATTCAATGTTGTATACCTCATTAAATTTTGTCCAGCCATCACCGATTTAGTTTTGAAAAGTATAAAGCATTTTTAAAAAAGAAAATGTAAGTTTTTTTTTTGAATCATTGATTCAGGGTTAACGGTTGGGGGTTGTAGCCTGTTTAGTTTCATAATAATATAAATGAAACCATTGCGTCTGTGACAACTAGCCGTAATGGATTAAGATAACAAGATATTTTGCTGTTTCTACTTTCTTGTTGAAGGTGGATGTTGATTACTGAAAGTTCCTCTTAGGTGCAAGTTTCCCTGTTCAGTGATTGATGTACTACTATTTCGTGGCACATCTTGTGCTTAATTGAGTAGATTTTATCTACTATTCTCACACTTATTCATGTGAATTGCATGTTTTATATTTTTTTTTTTGATTCTATGCTATGATTGAAAACATGTTTCTTTGGTCTTAATTTAGTTAATTTTAATCCTCCCTTATATATGTGTGTTAAGTGTTTTCAGAGATCACAGGGCAAGAATGACTTAGAGAATGGAAAGGAAGCATGCAAAAGTAGAAGAAATACAAGAAACTGAAAGAACTGCAAAGCTGTCAGCCCTGACCTCTTCGCACCCAATCGATCATAACTTGAGCTACAGAGTTTCAAATAAGGCAGTTTCAGTTGCGTTGAAAAGCTAACATCCGAGGCTTCGCAACGATATATAATTTGCCATAGTGGCCATGCAGCTAGGCGACGTGCACGCGCACTTGACGCGCACATTGGCGAAAAGTCCATTGGCGCGCACGCGCACTTAGCGCGTACGTGCGACATGCGCGACGTACTGCAATTGCAGAAATCGTTGGGGGCGATTTTTGGGCTGTTTTTGACCCAGTTTTTGGCCCAGAAAACACAGATTAGAGGCTATAGAGTGGAGGAATCCATTCATTCAACAACTTTCATTATTCACAATTTTATGTTTTAGATGTAGTTTTAGGATTTCTATTAGTTTTAGGCATATTTCTTCCCAATTCCAGGTTCAATGTTCCTTTACTTTAATTTCTCTTCTATTTTTATTTATTCTATTACTTTAATTTATGAATTCTCATGCCAGATTTGATTTTATATTTAATGCAAATTGAGGTATTTCAGATTTATGATTGCTTTCTTCAATTTATATTATTGATGCTTTCAATTTAATTTAGATTTCTCTCCAACTTGGCTTTGGATTTGATTAATATTTGGAGACCTTTGAGTTAGAAGACTCAAGAGTTAATAGGTAATTGGAAGTTGTTGGTTGGCTTTTTAGTCTCTAATCCTTCCGAAGGAAAATGATTAGGACTTGTGAATAGAAGTTGGCTCTCAACTTGACTTTTCTTTATTCGGTAAAGGATAACCAAGTAGAAACAACAACCTATTATTATTAATCTTGGAAAATCCAACAATGATAGAACTTTCGATTAATCTTCTCCTTGCCAAGAGCTTTTCTAGTCATTTAATTTTCATTACCATTTACTATTTTTGCTTCTTATCTTAAAAACCCCAAAAATATACTTTTCTATAACCAATTATAAGCACACTTCCCTGCAATTCCTTGAGAGACGAACCAAGGTTTAAATACTTCGGTTATCAATTTTATTAAGGGATTTGTTACTTGTGACAACCAAAACTTTTGTACGAAAGGATTCTTTGTTGGTTTAGAAGCTATACTTTCAACGAGAACTCATTTGTGAAATTCTAGACCACGCAAAAATTCGTTTGTCAAAATGGCGCCATTGCCGGGGAATTGCAAACATGTGCCTTATTATTGGTTATTGTAAATATTTTGCTTTTTTGTTTCTTTATTAGTGTTTCTAGTTTTAGGAGTTTATTTTCATTAATTTTTATTAGTTTTTATTTTTATTTACTACTATGAATTCTCACCCCTTTGGCTATGAGTTTGGTTACAATCATGTTGTAGGGAGAGGAGATTACAATGAGAGCTTGGATCAAGGATGGAACAATCAAAGATGGGAAGAGGCACAAGGATTTGATCAACCCTCTTGGCAACAACCACCTCCAATGGACTATCAACAACCATTCTGTGATGCATATCAAAGCAATGGTTATGGTGGACCTTTCTGTGACAATAAACACCAACCACCACCATACGCCTATGAACCTCCTCCTCAACATAACTTTGAACCACCATACTCACAAGCACCTTACTACCAAACACCCCCATATGACCCTAATCCTTACCCACCATACCAAGAGCCTTATGAGCCATACTTAGAACCACCACCTCAATATACACCATCTCTATATCCTTATCAAGAGGAACCACCTCCGTGTTATGAGCCATTTTTCTCAACAAATGAACCTTCATCCACCCCAAACCTCCATGGAGAACACACTTACCACTCTCATTGGTCTCACCTCTAAACTCCAAAATCTTATATCCCATATGGACCAACCTTCTACCTCCAATATTCAACCCTCAAGCTTCATTGCACCACCACCCTCTGTGCAAGAGCACCCACATCCATCAATCCAAGAGCAGCATGATCCCAATTATGCTACTGACCCGGAACAAGAGAGAAGGGATCGGTTTTCCGAATTCATACTTTACAAGAAGCTAGAGGAGGCCCTAAAGGTGGCGGTAGGAGAGACCCTTGAAGGAAGTTGTCAAGAGGTGGAAGTCATCAAGGAGGAGTCTGATTTTGTATTAGAGCAAGTGGAGAAAGCCAAAACTATAGAAGAAGAAGAAGTGGTTGAAAACTTAGGAGATGCGAAACCTCCATGGGAAAGCCCAGTCATAGAGCCTCCTTCCAAGGTGTTTGATGTTGATGTTGAGGAGGGTGTACAACTTCCAAGGCATATCATGGTTGAAGACTTGTAAGAGGTTGATCAAGAGATGGAGATTCAAGAAGAAGAAGCACAACCTCCCATGCCTTTGGTAAGCAATGAAGAAGAGATTGAATTGGAAGAAAGCTACCAAGAGGAATCAGTTGAAATTGAAGAAGCTTGCAAGGAGGTGGAAGAATTCAAAGAAGAGCTCAAGGGCATGGAGCTGGAAATCATCTTGCCAAAGTTGTTGGAGACCTCTCCCCCAAAGCCATCACCATCCATTCCTTCATTCAAGTGGGTAAATCTTTCATCTCTAAACTTAATTAGCCCACTTGAATATGCTTTGCTTGAGACGGATGGACAACTTAGAGCTCTTTGTGGCGTTAAGAGTAAGAGGAAGCTGGTTAGTGGTTGGAGTTGTCATGCAAGGTTCAATATGGTTGTATGCTCCAAGTTACAATGCAAAGGTTGGTATAATTCTCAATTAATTGGGTTTAGGAGGATGTTTGGGTGCCTAAATGAGAATTCCAAGGCTGAACCACCAGGATGGAATTATCATGATCCACTTGAAGACGGGTGTAGAAACAAGATTTGGGATCCGGGAATATATAATGATCAATTTTGGGAGCTCAAAGCTTGTGAAGAACTCCATCAAAACTTGAGAAATTTACTTGATATTGATAGAGCTTATTGGAAGTCCAAGCATTGGTGGAAGTTTCAAGACGAGTTCAAGCACAAGCCACCATGACAAGGAGCTCCCCAAATGTCCAACTTAAGGACTTTAAATAAAAGTACTAGGTAGGAGACAACCCACCATGGTATGATCATCCATTTTTCTTCCTAGAATTTCTTTATTTTATTTTATTTTTATCAGTATTTATGTATACATTCTGCATCATCACTTGCATTTTGCATAAAAAAACGCATTCGACGCGCAAGCGCCTAGTACGCGTCCGGGTCCTTCGTGAATGCGGATTGGTTGGATTGACCAGTGAGTTGCGCGGGAGCTGGGCGAGAACCGTGCCTTAGGCACAATCGAGACCATAACTACAGAAGTCCAATTGGCGCGTTCTCAATTGGGCTGGAAAGCTAACATCTTGGGCTTTCCAGTAACGTATAATAGTTCATACTTTGCCTGAGATTTGATGGTCCAAACTGGCGTTCAACGCCAGCCAGAGACCCTTTTCTGACGTAAATCGCCGGAACTGGCACCAGAATTGGAGTTAAACGCCCAAAGTGGAATGGATTCCTTGCGTGGTAAAGAATTCACAACTATATTCTCGTTGAAAGTATAGCTTCTAAACCAACAAAGAATCCTTTCGTGCAAAAGTTTTGGTTGTTACAAGTAACAAATCCCTAATAAAATTTATAACCGAAGTATTTAAACCTCGGGTCGTCTCTCAAAGAATTGCAGGGAAGTGTGCTTATTATTGGTTATGAGATTGTATCTTTTTGGGGCTTTGGATTAAGGAACAAGAAAATGAAATTACAAGGAAACAAAATAATAATTAAGAAAAGTCTTAACAAGGATTGATAATTAGAATTCCTATCCTTATTATCAATGTCAATTGTGAATGGTAATTACCTTTTACTATCACTTAGTTAACCTCTAACAATTGAAGGTAAGTCAAGTAAGAGCATCAACTTAAATTCACAAATCCTAATTAAAGGCTAGAGTAGTGAATCTCAAGCCAACTAGCTAGTTTCAATCAGCAACCAACAAGAGATTTTGACAATTCAAGAGTCTCTAATCACTCAATCTAAGCTAAGAACATAAAAAGCTAATTTAAAATCCTACCAAGCAGTTTATCAAACACTTGGAAGGCGCAAAATAAAAACATTAAATAGAAAGAAGCAATAAATCTGAAATACCTCAAATTGCATTAATAAAAGAAATCAAATCTAACATGAGAATTCATAAATTAAAGTAATAGAATAAATAAAAGTAGAAGAGAAACTAAATTAAAGAAACATTGAACCTGGATTGGAGGAGAAATAAACTTAAAAGTAAGAGAAATCCTAAATCCTAAAACCTAAAGAGAGGAGAGGCTAGAAAACTACATCTAAAACCTAAAATTATGTAAATGAAAGTTCCTTTCCCTGATTCCTCCACTCTACAGCCTCTAATATATGTTTTCTGGGCCAAAAACTGGGTCAAAAATAGCCCAGAAATTGCCCTCAGCGATTTCTGCAGTAGCAGTACATCGCGCATGTTGCGCGTACGCGCCGATGGACTTTTCGCCAATGTGCGTGTGCGCGTCAAATGCGCGTCCACGTCATCTAGCTGCATGGCCACTATGACAATTTATATATCATTGCAAAGCCTCGGATGTTAGCTTTCCAACGCAACTGAAACCGCCTCATTTGGACCTTCGTAGCTCAAGTTATGATCGATTGAGTGCGAAGAGGTCAAGGCTGACAGCTTCGCAGTTCCTTCAGCTTCTTGTATTCCTTCCTCTTTTGCATGCTTCCTTTCCATCCTCTAAGTCATTCCTACCTTGTAATCTTTGAAAACACTTAACACACATATCATGGCATCGAATGGTAATAAGAGAGGATTAAAATTAGCTAAATTAAGAGCAAAGAAACATGTTTTCAATCGTAGCACAAAATCAGGAAGGAAAATGTAAAACATGCAATTTCTATGAATAAGTGTGAGAATAATGTCAAAAATTTCGTGGTACATCTTGTGCTTAATTGAGTGAATTTTATCCACTATTCTCACACTTATTCATAGAAATTGCATGTTTTACCATTTTCCTTCCTGATTTTGTGCTATGATTGAAAACATGTTTCTTTGGTCTTAATTTAGCTAATTTTAATCCTCTTTTATTACCATTCGATGCCATGATATGTGTGTTAAGTGTTTTCAGAGATTACAGGGCAGGAATGACTTAGAGGATAGAAAGGAAGCATGCAAAAGTGGAACACAATTAATCACTTTTATGTAAATAAGACTAATCTTCAATATAAACTCAATTTCTCATGCAATTAATCACTTTTTTCTTATTCTTTTTATATTCAAGCTCAGTGAGTGGTATATGAGACAATTTTTTTTCTTAAACTAAAAGCAAATGACAGAATGAAACTATATATAAGAACTGAAATTACTAAAGATCATGTAGGCAATCAAAGCAACAGAAAACAGAAGACAACAAAATAAGAACAGAAGAGAAAATAAAATGAAAGGAACTCAACCACCTCAGTTATGCTGGTGGCCATCTCATTCCTCCAGCTGTGCTCTTCCATGAAGAACATTCATCTTCCCATGGTGCCACTGATGATAAGCTAAACAGATGGCACACTCTACAATACCAAACTTAAGAGTTTGCTTGTCCCCAAGCAAAGAAAAATTTCATGGTGTCAAAAATTCCTTTTAATTGCTTCTGTTCCTGTTCTAATCACTTTGCATGACCAAAACACATGTAAAATATGAAAAATTCTTAAAAAAATTGAGATAAAGTAATTTAAAACCAAAACTAAAATAACTATAATGCTAAAATCAAAATAACTATAAAATTAAAACCAAAGTAACTGCAAAACCAAGGATACTAGTAGTTAGGTTGCCTCCCAATAAGCGCTTCTTTAACATTACCAGCTTGACGGTTGATTGTTGCTTTTTCTTTCTCTTCTTCCAATTGGTTAAAAGAAATGACTCCAAGGGAGAAGAGGAGAAAATTAGTTTCCCCTAATATAAATTCCTCCTAACAAGCTTTCTTTTATTGTGATTAGTTTGATTCACCTTGTTTGTTGGGGGTAGAGGTTGGATTATTTTTGCTGACCTTCTCTTTTTTATGGATATTTTCTTCTGTTTCTTGGTCACAATCCCCTTTTTAGTGCTTTTCTTGGTTGCCTTCACTTCTTTGATTTCAAAATTTGGGTGTTTTATGATGGTTGGAGTGTACCCTTCATCAAGAACTTCTTGAATTGGTGGTTCAATAAACTCACCTCTATACCACTCTTTGCTTTATTGGATTATAGATTCCGATAATTGTTTTCATCCCTTACAACCTCCTTTGTTTGTTCATCTTCCTTCTTTGTTTATGCATCTTCCTCTTCTTCCATGTGGGGGTGGAGAGTTCTTTAATTCACTGGAGTATGAACTCCTTTGATTGATTTTCTTACTTTCATCCATAGGATCTTGCATTGTATCTCTTGGGAAGGAATTTGCTTGTTCCTCTTCCTGGGGCTTGATAATCAACTCCACATATTTCTCTATATTTTTTACACTCATCGTCATATCATGTATGCATTCTTTCATGAGAATCTCAAGAGCTGATGGTTCTTGATATGAATAAGGAGATGTTGGCTCTTGATATGAATAAAAAGAGGAGGATGGTTCTTGGTATGAGTAGGAAGATGGTAGCTCTTGATATGAGTAGAAAGATGATGGTTCTTGATATAGATAGAGAGGTGGTGGTTCTTGATATGAATATGAATATGGAGATGGTGGTTTTTGATGTGAATAAAGAGAGGAGAATGGTTCTTGATATGTATATGAAGATGGTGGTTCTTGATATGAATAAAGAGATGGTGGCTCTTGATATGAATAAAAATAGGAGGATGGTTCTTGGTATGTATATAGAGATGGTGGTTCTTGATATGAATATGGAGATAGTGGTTCTTGATGGATAGGATATGGGATATTGAAATCTTTTTGCTCTTGACCTTGCCAACCAAAATCCGGATAGTTTCTCCATCCACAATAATATGAATCACTCCTTGGGTGTGAGTAGTAACCCATGTGATCTCTCTCCAATATTTTTCTTAACACAAAACATCAAAAAGAATTCAACGCACCATGTGGTAAATAGGAAAGTAAAGAAGAAAGAACAGAATTTTTTTTTTGAAAAGAAATAAAATAAAAAATAATAAAAATAAAAGAAGAATTCGAAAATAAATAAAAAGATGTGAACTAAAAATTCAAAAATTAAACAAAGAAAAATACTAGTATTTTAAAAAAAAAATTTTTAAAGAAAAATTACTACGGAGATACTAAACTTAATTTCAGGAATTAAGGAAAAGTAAATATATGATGCAAATTTTTTTAAGACAAAAATAAAATAAAACTAATAAAATATAGAAATAAAAAATAATGGAAAGAATAAAAACGAAAATAAAAGAAAATGAAAGTAGAAAGGAAAAAAAGGAACTAACGAACGTTTGAAAAAAAATTAAAGTTAAAGAAAATAAAAAAATGAACGAAGACAATGAAGGAGGGGAGGAAATGCTAACAAAAAAAAAAGAGAAAAAGAATTAAAGGAAATAAAGAAACAGAAAATAAAAATTAATAATGCTAAAAAAAAATTAATTAAAAAAAATTATCTAATTTAAGCAATCAAACAACGAGTAGTTGTCAATTACATTTAATTTCCGATAACAGTGCCAAAAACTTGGTGCGAAATTTGTAATTCACAAACTAACTGGCAAGTGCACTGAGTCGTACCAAGTAGTACCTAGGGGTGGCAAATGGGTCTAAATTCGCCGGGCCGACCCGCGTAACCCGCCAAAAAAGGCGGGCTGGACTGAAAAATTAGGACCGCTAAATAACAAAAGCCCACTTAACCCGCACCGCTTAAACCGCGGGCTTTGGCGGGGCGGGGCGGGCTTCCCCGCCGGGCTTAGTATTTTTTAGCAAGGGGGTATTTTTACAATTTTTTTTTATCAAAATCCAACTTCTCCAACCCAACTTACAAGAGAATGAAGATGAAAATTGAGTGTTTTGGATTATGTTTATTTTATTTTAGAGACAATATTTATAATTATGTTTTAGATTATGTTCATTTTGCTTTGAGAACAATATTTATAAATTTATAATTATATTTTGGATGAAAACTTGGTTTATAATTATGTTTATTAGATATTTATAATTACAAAGACTTTAATGTTTGTGAATATAAAAATTATAATTTGTTTATACTTTTAAAAATTATAATAATTAAAAGTAAAAAAACAAAAGATATTTTTTTATGCCTTTATATATATTATTTAATAGTTAAAAATAAAAAAGAAAAGAAAAGAGGATATTTGGCAGGCTTGGCCCGCCGGCCCGCCAGCCCGCCATTAGGCGGGGTGGGTTGGGATTCTGGGACCGCCTCACTAGGCGGGGCGGGGCGGGCAGGCTGGCTTCTGGCGGGACAGGGCGAGGCGGGGCGGGCTTCCCCGCTTGCCACCCCTAGTAGTACCTCAAGTGAATGAGGGTCGATCCCACAAGGATTGATGGATCAAGCAACAATGATTGCGTGATTTACTTAGTTAGACAAATAGAAAATGGTGTTTTGAGAGTTCAATTGCATCAGACAGTAAATTCAGAGAATTAATAAAGCAAACAATAAACAAGTTGTGAAGTATATATAGAGAAACAGTTAATGCTTCAGAGATATCTATCTTCTGAATTGACTTTTCTTATTAACTATTTTTATTATGAAAGATTCAATTCATGGCAAACTATATGTGAATAAACCCTAATTCCTTAGACCTTTTTAGTCTCTTCTAAACTTCATCAACTGCCAATTCCTTGGTCACTTGATTCCAATTAGAGGGTTAAGTTCAATTCTAGTTTATATGCCACAGAAACTCTAATTACCCAAATATAAGAGGATTATATGTCACATATCTCGTTAAGTCCAGATAATTAGAAATTTAGGAGAAATTATTTTCAAGTTGTTGTTCAAGTAAAGAGCTTTTCCAAGTTATACAAGAACTCAATTAGAATAAGGGTCATACTTCCGTTCCACCCAGATTCATAAGATAAAGAACGAAAATAATTCTTGAAATAGAAATCAGTACATGAATTAAAATAGAAAAATAATAGTATCAATCCATACAATAGATAGAGCTCCTAACCTTAACAGTGGAAGTTTAGTTGCTCATGGTTCAGAGAGAAAACTAGAATTCTGTAAAATTGAAAGTGCGGAATGAGGTAGGAGAGAAGAGATGAGCCCGAAGGGCTGATTCTTTTCCCTTTTATATCTAATCCTAATTAATATAAAATATATTTTCTAGGACTAAATAATATATTTTCTTATTTTAAAATAAAATAAAAGTTTAATCAAAATAAAATAAACTCTTCATGCAGCTTCAATTGGACGAATGGGGACCACCAATTTCATTAAGGTTGGCGCCAAACTTTGAAAATCTCAAGTTTGGCACCACTTCAACCGTATGCAATACCACTTTTTCTTCATCTTGGTGTCAAACTTGGAAAATATCAAGTTTGGCGCCTCCAAGGCAGCAAGCAAGTAAGGCGTTGTGATGATCATGGCGCCAAACTTTTTTCCCAAGTTTGGTGCCACCAGAGCAGTAATTTCATATGAAAGGTGTAGACTATTATATATCACTGGAAAGTTCTAGAAGTTAGCTTTCCAATGCTACTGAAATCACATCAATTGAACTTCTGTAGCTTAAGTTATGTTCGTTAGAGTGCAGGGAGGTCAGGATTGACAGCATCATCCACTTTCTGCTTCTTCTTCTATAAAACTCCGTCAAATCCATCCAAATTCTATCTGAAATAAACAGACATTGCCCACGATTCAAAGTAGCATCCATAGTGGCTAAAAGATATTTAAATCTTGATTAAACTCAATAATTTGAATGCAAATTTACTAGGAAAAAGATAGTTAAGATGCTCACGCATCAGTACGCCTTGCCCACGCGTACGCGTAACCACCAGAATTTTCAGGGTCCAGTACAAAAATTAGAGAGTTGCGCATGTAGTGTGCTGAAATTGTCCCTTTGGCACAATTTTGACCCACGTGTACGTGCCACCCACGCGTACACGTCACCTAATTCTCTATTTACTCACGCATACGCGTCGCCGATGCGCACGCGTTGCACGGCACTTCTGCCACTCACGCGTACGTGTGACCTGAAGCATACGCGTGACCCCTGCCCTGTTCCATCCACCTCCAATTCTTCTCTTCTTTCCATTTCTTTTCTTCTTCTCTCTTCTCTTCTTTTCTTTCCCTCGTTCAACCATCATCCAACACTAACAATCACCATCTATCACCATCCCTTTAGTTAGTTAGTTTGATTTATGTTTATTTTTCTGTTTTTCATTATAAGTGTTGGATTATTAATATTGTTTGTTGTTTATTGCTGCTGATTACTGATAAAATGTTATTTTAACATCATTGTTGTTAATTGTCATTGTTGGAGTCCCTTATTGAAGTTATATTTTGTCACTTGGTTTTGAGTGTTTTATGCTTAATATTTTTGAATACCAAGTACATGTGACATTGCCTTCAAGCTTTCTAAATCTTTTAAATTACATGTTTTGGCCACCATGTGATTTAAAGCATTTCATTATGATTAGGCAATACTGCATTATCAATGCATTTTTTTATTAGGTAATGCTTGTTATGATTAACCCTTATTCACATCACCTATTTCATACATTGAGGTAGTAAAATTGGATTGTAAGCTTACCTAATTGCATATTTTTGAGCTTTCTAAGCTTTGTGGATCATGCTTGCTATGTAATTTGTTTTCGCTTATATCTTCTTTTTTCTAAGTTCCATAGCACCCATGTGTTCCACTTTTATGTCACTTAGGTGTTGCAAACAAACTTCAATATGTGTCATTGTTTGATGTGTGAGTATTATATTTCATTTGGTTCACTAAGTTTACTTGCACATCAATCAATGTCCAATCATTATCCATCTCACAATTGCTTGATTATTTGCTTGAATGCCTTCATGCTTCTTTATTGCTTGCTTGGTTGTCTTAACCTACAAGTTTGCTTTAAAGTATTTCAAGCATACTAGAATGAATGAAGTGCACCCTTCTTTTGTATAATTGTGACATGGCCTTTAAATACTAGGGTGTGAGTTCTAAACTGCGAGCAATCTTAGAATTCACACACTTATTTTTCATCAATGTCACACTAATTCATTCACTCGATTCTAGTAATTTATCTCATCCCAACAATTTATGCTTCCTTACTTTTGCATTTTCTCATCTTATTATGCTATTTTCTATCTTTCATGTGTGAGTCATCATAAGCTAAAATAGAAGTGGGAGAAAGAACACACAGCAGCTGGTTTATCCACCAGCTGAAGGTGGCAATCCGAAAAGTCGCCGTACCCCATTGCTCATCTTTGAATGCACCGAGGACGGTGCAAACTTTTAAGTGTGGGGAGGTCGTCCAACCGAAATGGTCGTTTTTGGGTGAGAAATTTCTAATCCTAACACTTCTATATTTTATTTTTCTTTTATTATTAAGTCTTTTAGAATTTTTAGATGCATTTTCTAGGTTTGCATATATGTATAATAAGCTTAGTTAAAATAATGAAATTCTCCAAGAAAGACATTCTTAATAGGGTATTGACATCTCAATTGATTTGAGTAGAAATTTTTTATTAAACTTGTTTGAATTATACATTGTGAAACATATTTTTGAGCTAAGAACACACAACCTTGTGAGTTTTGAGTCTAATTGTGTGGTTACATCATATAACCACTATGTTCCTTCTTGTGTGTGATTACTCTCTTTCTATGATTGTAATATTTGATTTGTTTGATTCTTTATGTCAATTATTCCATGTATACATGCATTTATATAATTGAGACAATCATTTTATTTAGCTCACTTACCCAAATAGCCTACCTTTCATCAACCATTGTTAGCCAATTTTGAGCTTATTTTAATCCCTTCTTGTTCTTAATTTTAGCACATTACAAGCCTTAAAGTAAAAAATAATAAATGTCCTTAATTTAGATCTTTGATTAGCTTAGCCTAGTGAGTGTGTGTATCATTCAAGTGTGGGAAAACTTGGGACATTGGTTAAGGTAAAAGTATGTTTTGTATTTTCATTGAAGATCTTGAAAATTGGGTACATAATCATGCATTAAATATTAAACCATATGCATTGATGCTCTTGTATATATTTTTAGTTTGAAAAGAAAAAAAGAAAAAAAAGAAAAAATATACATATATAAAAAAATTAATAAAAAAGAAAAGAAAAGAAAAAGAAAGCAATAAAAAAGGGGATAAAAAGACCCCAAAGTAAAGTTCAATAAAAAAATAAATGCATATGAGTTGTGATAAAAAAGAGAATGCATGAGTGTGTGAAAAAGTGAAGAATGGGTAGTTAGGTTTGCTCTAAATAGTATAGGTTGTCATAGGTTAGGTGGGAAGTTTAAGTTAATCAAAGATTCAAATTTTAAGCTCACTTAACCATATACAATTCTACCTTGATCCTAACCCCATTACAACCTATGGATAAGTCCTCATGATATTTGTATGCATACATTGAATAATTATTGATTGTTAGATGAAAAACAAATATTAGAAAGCATGATTAGGGGAGAATTGAGTGGATCACCGGGGTTGGGTTGATAAAACAAGAAATTAAAAACAAGAATTTAAATGACAATGAAGTAAAGAAAACAATTAAAGATAACAAATATTAAAAAGAGGCATTCATGGCAAGGATTGAGAATCTAGGTTTTCTGTCCTAATCATTAATCATAACACAATAATTATCAAGAGCTAATCCTATTTCGTCATCTCCAACATCGGAAGAAGGTATAATGTTATTTCACACTGAGAGAATATCAAATAGGACTAATTAATCTCAATCCATAAGTAATGTTAATGGAAATAAGATTAACTAATCACTCTAAATCACCAATCTAAATTGGTTATTAATGACTCAAGATTGCCTAATTTCTCTTTCTAAGCTAATAATGCCAAAATCTACTCTAAAGCCCAACCAAGCATTTTGTCAAAAACTTGGAAGGTATAAAAAGAAAGCATAGTAAAATTGTAAGGAATAATAAATTCTACCACTATCCAATGTAAGAAATTAACAATAACAGCTCAAACAAGCAAGAAAAGAACATAAAACCTCAAATTGCATTAAAGGGAATCAAAACTAACAAGAGTTTATAAAACTAAAGAGTGGCATAAAAAGGAAAATTAACCAGAAGAACTAAGAGAGCAAAGATGTAATAACAAGAAATTGCAAGAAAAACTAATTGAAAACAAGAATCAAAACTTAAATCTAGAAGGAAATTAAACTAAGAATCCTAATTTCTAGAGAGAAGAGGGAGCTTCTCTCTCTAGAACTAATCTAAAGCATGATTCCTGTACTATCTAATTGCTCCCCCTTTCTCCTTCTTGAATTTTGCATCAAATAGCCTCAAAAATGAGTTGGATTTGGGTCTGGATGGCTCAGAACTCGTCCCCAGCGTATTCATTTAATGAGGACATGTGACCATCATCACGCGTGTGCGTGGATGACTCGTGCGCGTCGCTGGCAGATTTCCTCCTCACGCGTACGCGTGGGTCACGCGTGCGCGTGGCTTTGAATCCTCCAAATGCTCAAATCTTCATGAATTCTTCGCTTTGTATATTTTTCTCTTCACCTCTTCCATCTAATCCTTGTTTTATAAGCCTGAAACACTCAACAAACATATCAAGGCATCGCCTGGAATTAAATTGAATTAAATTTATCAATTTTAAATCCTAAATAGTATGTTTTCGCTCTTAAGCACAAATTAAAAAAAATTTACAAAGCCATGCTATTTCATTGAATAAATGTGAGATAAATTAATAAAATTCCTTAAATTCAAGACAAGATAAATCACAAAATTAGAGTTTATCAATTCCTTAGAGAATATAAAGAAATTTATTAAACTAACACACCCAAAGAATAATATAACAAAGCCCCAAGGTGCTTATGACCGCTTGGCTGAGCAAATAATTATTTTGCCTGACCAGTGTCTAATGAGTGGGGACGCCCACTGTATGATAAAGCTATCTCTCAATTGAGATGTATATAGTGGTATTAAGCTTTTCGACAATTGCCCAGTGTCCTGACTAACATGGTTTCGACCATGATGACCATATACTTGACTAACTCAGTTGTGAGACTATATTTGGGCTTAGTCTCGGGTGACATCGGGTGCGACTAATCAATCGACGCATAAGCTTATGTCCTGCGCAAGGACTAGGCATGCATCATATTTGTTTGCTGCAATTTTTGTGACTGTGATTGGATGTGATTATGTTTCTGCTGTTTGTTCTATCTTCTTTCATTATACTGTATATATCTGTTTAAGAGTAAGAGAATCTGAACACCATTACCTCTAGGATTAGCTAACCGAAACCCGACTATCTATCGCTTTATCCTGCTGGAAACCTTAGGTGCTCACCCCTACTTTCCATCGTTTTTTAGATGGGAACGGGAGTCATATTCTTTGAGATTCCTGTCATGCTTTGTTACGAGGACCTCGTATGGGTTAACATAGTCATACGGGGAGCACCTCAGGCTCGTCTGCACATACTCTACGATCGACCTTTTGCGCATCCTCTGCTTATTCTGAATTTGACCCTGACAGACCGATGAGTTTCCTCTGTCATAGCTGCACCCTGGCGGCGATCACTTTTCGTCCCCACCTCAGCCTCTGAATCAAGTGGTCCTAGAGCGTGAGATACCACCACCAACTGTGCCCGAGTTCCCTCACTAGGTCAAGTCCAAGCCTGGACTTGACATGCCTCTAGATCCATAGCCTGATCAGCAGCCTCTTGATCCTCTAGTTGAGCAGTTTAGACCTCTACGAGAGGCCTTTGTACCTGTCATGGCTAGCGGCTCATCTTCAGGTTCATCTGTGGAAGAGGATTCCTTTGAAAAGATACCATCTTGGGAGGACTAGATAAGGGCAGACATGGTTTCCAGTTCATCCGGATTTGGAGACATATAGGAGGAGGATCAATGCAGTCTTTCGTGGCACGTCGTGATGTAGCTAGCTCGGATTCCAGAACATATATATATATATACGTTTGAAGTCTTATGTATCTATGATGTGACTTTCTGTGCTGCGATTAACTGGGTCTTAGAGGCATTATCTGTATATTATCTATTTTTTGTTTATATTCCGTTTTATTAACCCATGATTGCTTTACATCCTGTGTTTACTTTTTTACAACGATATAACGATTCATGGCACGTTACGCGCGGCAAGCTTACTATTACACTATTACATGTATAATACAATGTCTAGAGTGTTAGGATTCAACTAAATAGTAATTGCTTGGCTGCTAGCTTTGATAATGACGTGCTGAAAGTTGAAAGTTGAGTCGTTACAACCATCTAAAAACCATTTTAACATGTTTGCCTACTTTTATTGAGCTAAGAATTGGAGTCTTTGTGTCAGACGTGTGTAGTATGCTTGGCTAGCTTAAAGCTTCTCTTCATCTCCTGTGAACTTTACTCCCTCTCTAAGGTGCTAGAATGATGGTGATGATGGCTAATGGATCTGAGCTAGCTTTTCTCCTCTTCTTTCTTAGTTCGGTGTTGGCTTCCTCAAGTTCCACGAGCTGCTGCTGTTGCCGTTATTGCTCCCCTCGTTTCTTCAGTTCAATGGTGGCTTATGGTGTTAGAAAATGATGGTTAAATTTTCTCTTTCTCTAGCTTAATCTTTCTCATTCAAGGTGTTCATGATTTTGATGCAAGATAGGAAAACTACAAAAATCATATTACAAAGTTTATATTATTGACAAAATTAACCTCATAAGATTTTAAATATATATTCATAAAAAGACTTTGAAAGTCAAATTTGAAGTGTTTTTTTTTCAAAAATTATTAGTAAAATAAAATCTTTTTTAAATTTAATAATTTTATGTCAAGTAAATTTTTTTTAAAAAAATTATTCTAAATGACTATTTTTTTAAATAAAAAATTCCAGATATCAAGTTTTATTTTTTTATATATCTTTAAATAATGATTTTTATTACAAAAAATATTATATTTTTTATTATATTTACCATATTTTAAAATTATTCAAAATTTGTTTGTCAATTATATCTTGAAGGGTGAATTTCGTCTGGATACAACAAACTAAGGAACCACTCTTTAATTACCGTGGTCTTCAACGTTGACGAGCCGAATTTCGAGTTGACCACGTAAGAAAACTCACCACCACCGTGATGTTTGAGTCATAGTTCGACATGTGGCACATTCACGTTCATATGTCATCACGTGACGAAACACGAATGTACATAACAAGCGGTTCACAGTGGCAACGAACTCTCAAAAGCTCTCAAGACCATCATCAACCACCATGGCCACGCTTCACTGCAATTCACTCACTCTTAATAAACCGTGTTATCAACAATCCTCAAGAACAAGACCACCCTTCTTGTACCCCGTTTTCTCATCCACTCGTTTTGTACCAAATATTGGATCCTCTACCTCTAGGTCATTCAAGACCTCAACTTCTTTCAGGTAATTATAGTTTTGCATTAGAAAGTTGTAAACAGCATTTTTCCATGATTTCAATGTTTCTGTTTAGTTCAGATTAGGAATTATAAATTTGGTTTATTTAGCAGGTGGAGTGGGACTGTTTCTGCTGTTGTTTCAGAGGGGAGCGCCGTTGGGGCGAGTTTTTCTGCGACTGAGGTCTTCAAACTGACATATTTGGAGGTTGGCTTTATGGTTCTTTCCCTTCAATTGCCTTAAGTTTTATTTATTTATTATTTTTTCACTTTCGTTTGAATGCTATTTTTTTAGCATAGCTTTCCCAAAAATCCTATTTGATGATGTTTGGCATACGGATTAATATTAAAAATTGCTGGAATGTTACAAAATATGAGAATCAACATTCCTATGTTAGTTAATTTTTATATGCCCGGGAATATTATAATATTTTTATGGAAACACTACTAATAATTCTAGCTGAAAAAGTTAACAATGTTAACTAAAAAATCAGTGATGTCAACTTTCATGATCCTAGTGCATACAACATAGCATTCTTATTATGTGCTCCAAGAGTATCTACAATCACTTTCACTTTGATTTATTTAGTCTTTACTCTTTTGCTGTAACTTGTATTAAACTTTATAAATTTAAACAAGTGGCTTTGAATATTTTTTAGAGCATGAATTAGACGTGCTCTAAGTGCAGAAGTGCGTTTCAACTCATCCAAGGGTAGATGGGGGGTGTGAAGGGCATGGCTCTCAAGTGGTGTTATCAAATATGATCTCTTACGATACACTTTACGTGAGACTAAGAGAAAATATGTGAGAGAAGAATCTTGTATGGTAAGAGATCACACTTGACAACACCATGTAGGAGAAAAAATTGAGAAGATCTATTCCTGGGTGTGAGTTTGCACTCAGCATGGTATTTCGCGCATTATATCTACACTTACATACCCCCCCCCCCCTTTCTTTTGACATGGGTGATGTTTGGCTCTCAGGGAAATAGTTGGCTGTGGAATGTTGGTGGGGCTAACATATTGGTTGATCCAATTTTGGTTGGTAACTTGGATTTTGGAATTCCTTGGCTATATGATGCTGCTAAGAAAGTGTTAAAGAAGTTCCAGGTATCTTTTGATGGATGATAGTTACTTAATACTTACTGCTTCCCCATTTGTTATGGTGCTTTCTTTTTCTTCCTTCTCACTGGTGTATGTAATTTTGTAGTGCAGCTCAGTGATCTTCCTGAAATCGATTGCCTACTCATTACACAAAGCCTTGATGATCATTGCCATTTGAAGACCTTGAACCCTTTCTCTCAGAAATTCCCAAATGTTAGAGTTATAGCAACTCCTAACGCCAAAACTTTGCTTGATCCTCTGTTCAACAATGTAAGTAAGTATTCCATTCAGTTAAAACTGTACCATGTATGTTTGAATTTAAACCTTTCTGTTGCTTCATCTTGGCATATCTAATCTATATAGATGGGTTGGTTGGAAATAAAACCAGGTTTGAGGCTTTTTATTGATATGATATTACTTGGTAAATTATATGATTATACTGAGGTGGTTTAAATTGGTTTGAAAGAGAACCTTTACTGTTATAGCCATTTGTTATGCTCTGAGGTACTGCAATGTAAAACATCTTTATATCAATGTTGCTTAGCATTCCGTCTTCGGAATGTGGAGGAAGCACTGGAATTTAGAACCTTACACCTTTAAATAAATATCTTTCTGTTTCTATCTTCCTTATTTTCTAAAATCTAAACAATTTCCCTCTTTTATTTCCTTCATGTTGTGAATACCTTCTTCAGCAGAGGAATGCATATCTTTTAAAAGACCTTTTGTACACTTCCACATTATAATTTTGATAGTCAAATTTTCACAAATTTTGTCAATTTTGTCCCAATTTCCGCCGCTTTTCTGTTTAGCTTTGGGACTTCACAAGTACCTGTCTATATTGGTATACTTGGAATGGTGGTCATCTCCTGTGAATTTATAAGTTCCTGAAAATGAGTAGCAACATCTATTGAAACAACAAATGAATATTATTCTGGGTACTCACATGACTAGCAAAAAAGTGCTTCTTTGACCTTTTGGCATCCTGAGACTGTTCAGGATCTTTGGCTTATAGTAGAAAAATATATTTTTTTCCCATTTTTCTCATAGTTCTTTGTAGAACAAGATTGTACTACTCAATAAGAAGCATGATTTTCAAAAATCAAAATTAAAATGAAGAGTAAATGCTATGCTATTCAGTTAAAAATAATTGAAGGGAGGATTAGGAAGTCGTAGTGGCTTTGAGGTAGAGCAGCTACAATGGGTGTAGTGAGTCCTAACATTATTTTTTCGTGGGGTTCGTATGTATATACGTGTTTCCTGAGTAAAATACTTGCATGTATAAGGAGGGAGGGAAGTTCTTTGACAGAGGACATTTCTTAAACTTGTCCAAAAATGTTTGTGTGATGATTAAAGACTGTAAAAAGCAGATGATGACAATGCATGCATCCTTTCTCTAAATAGTCAGTATGGAATGAGGATTTTCCCTTTTTATGTCTCTTTTTTATATGAAACACACCACAAAGTGTGCTGCTCTGGGATCATTCATAGGAAAAAAGGAGCATGTAACATGATAACATTATATCATAAGAATTTGGATCTTCTAAAGTGAGGAAGTTGGTAAAATGTTAAGGTGAATGGTTAATCATCATTGATTTTGTAACTTCCATGAAATGTGTTCCTCACTTTACCACTTTACTAACTTCCTCACTTTAGAGGATCTTGATCCATATCATAAAATGTGCAAACGGCGACAAGAAAGAGGGAAGTAAAGATACAAATTTTATCGTACTGATGCCTAAAGCATGAGTCTCATATTGGATGGCCGGGAAATACCAATTTCCGATTTTATGTGGCAACCCATGTAAAGTATAGGTTTTATCAGTGATTCTTCTCTACATTGTGTGTATTGGGAACATATAGCTCGGTGTCGCAGAACAACAAACCACGAAAATTGTCTTAATCTTTTTCTGCTCTCTAGCATTGTTCTCGACAGGAAAAGATAATCGCAATGCTTAAAATACTTGCTGAATTTGTCGTCCCAAACTTCTATACATGAATATATACTTGTACTCTAATCTAGTTTTAGCATTATGACACAAAGAAAATAGTGTCTTGGTGCATTCAGTTATATATTCTTTTAAACTGTTAAATACATGTAGTTTATTGTAATGCGTTCGATTATGCTTATCGTTGTATCCTTTCAATATTAAGAACGTAATTGTACCCATTAGTATATACAAAGCCTTGTGTCATATGTTTAGTTGAGTGTTGACAAGTCATTGCCACTAAACTTTCCATGTAATTTAACTATTTTCAGGTTACATATGTTGAACCTGGAGAGAGCTCTGTTATTGAATCAAAGAATGGTTCCAACATCTGCATTAAGGCTACAGCAGGACCAGTTCTTGGACCTCCTTGGCAACGCCCTGAGAACGGGTAAATACTGTAAATTTTTCGAGCATTTTTTCTTCTTTTACGTTTTTATGTTGTTGCTTTTGCTTTTATGTATTTGGTTGTATACAACAACAACAACAAAGCCTTGTCCCACTAAGTGGGGTCGGCTACATGAATCAAACGATGCCATTGTGCTCTGTCATGTATCACTACAGAGAGACCGTTTACATGTAGATCTCGTTTGACCATCTCATGGATGGTCTTCTTAGGTCTTCCTCTGCCTTTCGCCCTTTGTCCATCTTCCATCTCATCCACCCTCCTGACTGGATGTTCTATCGGTCTTCTTCTCACATGTCCAAACCACCTGAGACGCGATTCAACCATCTTTTTCACAATGGGTGTTACTCCAACTCTCTCCCTTATATCTTCATTCCTTATTTTATCCAATCGCGTATGACCACTCATCCATCTCAACATCTTCATCTCTGCCACACTCAGCTTATGTTCGTGCTCCCCTTTAGCCGCCCTACACTCCGTACCATACAGCATAGCCGGTCTTATAGCGGTGCGATAGAATTTACCTTTAAATTTTAAAGGCACTTTTTTGTCGCATATAAAACCAGATGCACTCCGCCATTTTGACCAACCTGCTTGGATCCTATGATTTACATCATGTTCAATCTCTCCATTATCCTGTATGATGCACCCAAGATACTTAAAACTTTTAACTTTTCGTAGGATGTTCTCTCCAATTTTTACCTCTATATTGGAGTTTTTCCTTCTCAGACTGAACTTACATTCCATATATTCCGTCTTGCTACAGCTTATGCGCAGACCATACACTTCTAGAGCTTATCTCCATAACTCCAACTTCTTATTTAGGTCTTCCCTTGACTCTCCCATAAGGACGATATCATCGGCAAAAAGCATGCACCATGGCACAGGCTCTTGGATGTGCTCTGTGAGTACTTCCAAGACTAATGTGAAAAGATATGGACTTAAGGATGATCCTTGGTGTAATCCTATACCAATAGGGAATTCCTCTGTCACACCACCTTGAGTCTTCACACTAGTTGTGGCCCCATCATACATGTCTTTAATTGCCCGAATATATGCGATCTTTACTCTCCTCTTTTCTAAAACCTTCCATAAGATCTCACTTGGTACCCTATCATACGCTTTTTCCAAATCAATAAACACCATGTGTAGATCCCTTTTATTACTACGATACCTCTCCATCATCCTTCTTAATAGGTATATCGCTTCAGTGGTAGATCTGCTTGGCATAAATCCAAAATTGGTTGTATATACAAGAAAAATGTGTTGTTGTCCCTACTAATAACGGAATTCGGATAGAATAACTACCTTACAATTGCTTTTGTTCCATTGTGCCCCTTCACTGGCATTGAGAGATAACTACTCTAATTTTCTACTTCTCTACTACCAAAGAAGATAGTATAGAATAACTACCAATAGTTTTAACACTAAATTTTAATAATTTATTTTTTCATTTATACTTTTTAATTCAACTATGCTAGCTATACACAAAAAATCAGATACCAAATCAGCCATCCCTATAAAATATTTATTGAAATCCAAAATATACATTGAAAATGAGTTAAACAATACATGTATTTATATATGAATACATAGTGGCTGATTGTTGGTGTGCACGTAGTAGTTTTGTATTTCATTAAAGCAAATAAAAAATGTGGATTAATAGGCCTGTTAGAGCCTATTGATCCACTAGTTACCATTAAGCTTATTTTCCCCTTTCTTTTCGTTCAAATTTTAACAGAATTTAACATTTTCTGCTCCATGTGTTATGTAGGTATATTGTTAGATCTCCACAGGGGCAATTGTCTCTTTACTATGAACCTCACTGTGTGTACAATCAAAATCTGGTTGAGAAGGAAAAGGTAGATATCGTGATCACGCCGGTGATAAAGCAGCTTTTGCCGAATTTTACCCTGGTTTCAGGACAAGAAGATGCTGTGAAACTTGCTAAGCTGCTGCAAGCCAGGTAAAATTTTCGTATTTAAAGAGAGAACCACGGAGAGGTCAAGAGAACACATCACCAAAATTATAACTTTGGTTAGTAGGAATAGAACCAGAATTTAATAAATAAATAAATTGAATTGAATGTCAATTTGTACAAGTAAGTAATAATCCAAGTGATTAAGTCAATTTGTACTTTTGTAGTTACTCATTAATTAACAATATCATCCAAGAATTCCTTTAGCTGCGTAGTTTGGTTTCTTTTGGAATGATATATTTGAGTTCTGATCAAGTTTTGTTCTTGGGAAAGTTCAATTGGATTTTCCTATTTCGATTTACACAACTTCGATTCTTTTCCGTTTGTTTAATAGGTTCATTGTGCCAATGAAAAATGGTGACCTAGATAGCAAAGGAGTACTAGCAAGCTTAGTTCAGTCTGAAGGAACAATAGAATCATTTAAGGTTAGATTTCTTTCAGTTTCTGTTGACAATTTGCTCAATGTATCATTTTTGTTTTGCATGTAAAAGAATTTGCTTCCTTTACGTAAGTAGCAATAACATATTGGAGACCACGGAGGAGGAAACTACTTGGAAAAGAAGTAGCCTTGTGGTTGATCATTATGGTTGGTGTTAAAATCAGGATAGGGACATGGCCCTTTTTTCAAAAAAGAAAAATTCTTTATTTACCAATTTATCTTGGAAAAGGTTTTTGGTGGCTGCCCAGGGAATATGTGAAAGAATTTGCCTCCCCATTTTTGCATGCATAGACAACGAAAATGAAGCACAAAAAATTCCCTCCCATTTTCGCAGCCACCAAAAAGAAAATTGAAGGGAATTTTTTGTTCATTTTCGCAGCCATCAAAACCAAAAATGGGAGGGAATTTTTCGATTCATTTTTGCAGGCATCAGAATCGAAAATGAAAAACCGAAAATGGGAGGGAATTTTTTGATTCATTTTCCCTTCTCCATTTTCGTAGACTGAAAAACCGAAAATGGAATGTATCATTTTAGCAGCAAAAATGACACTAAATGCGCGAATTGGTAAATTTCTTATTTTTATTTAAATTCTAAAATAGGGAATTTTTTTATTTAAATAAAAAAGCTAGTGAACATGATAGACCCTATTATAGAGGCTTAAACCTCTTACAATAGTTTGGTGTTTCTTTTGGAGTTAAAATTCAATTCAAAATACCACTTTTTATTACTAAAGGTTACTACGTTTATTTTGGATGTCGCTATTACCTTTTATATATCATTGGATCAACGTATCTTAATACAATCGGTAGCAAATGATGAGTTTAATTTTGATACACTGACAGTGTAAAGTCATGCAATCACGTCTATTCTTTTGGATGACCTTTCACTCTATTAATGTGAAAGATAGTTATTTTTACTAATGTGACGTTACGTAATTGGATGTATGTGTAAAATTACTTAACATTGAGAGTGTATCAAAATTAAATTCAGCAAATGAAATGAAACAGAAAGATTAGATTTTAAGAATTTCTTTGGTGAAAAGTGAAGATTGTACTAAATTATTAAAGGGAGTGTGCATTGCACATGATGTTTTTATTTTTTAATATTTTTTCTATTGTAAAACAAACAATTTTCACTTTTCATCCAATTGTCCAATGAAAGTATTGCTGTAAGAACAACGGCATAATGACTCGGTTCATTACAAATGATTTGGGATGGTATTGGTCTTATGTATAGAATGTATCATTAAAGTTTCTCTAGAGGTAGTTGTAATTGGCTAATTACTATGGTTATGTAACACTTTTGATTTGGCTTTATCTTCTGTGAATGATTTGTCTTGAAATGTTTACCAATGCAGGATCTTTTATCAAGAGAGTTACCAGATGCAAAGTTTATAGAGCCTGCCATTGGCGTTCCACTAGAAATTTCAGCAAACTAAAGATACAATGTAACAACGTAACGTAATGAATTCACTATTTCACAATATAGTCTATGGATATTTTATTTACAATGAAACATTAATAAAAAAAAATGATTAATTTTCATTCTTGGTCAGAGTATAACAATCCAGATTGGGTATATGGGAAGAGTAGATTTTTATTTAACTTTGAGATGTGTATATCTTTAATGTACAATATTCTTTTTAATAATCGGTTCAAATCAAGTATTGCGGCAATAATAAGAGAAATGTTTTATTTTTGAATCGCCAATTTTTCTTTTCTGTATTTTAATTAGGCGAATTTTACCAAATTCTTTCTAAAATAAAGGGTAAGTTATTCCTTTAATTGTCCTATTCTTTTCTTACTCACCAAGATCTAATAATGCTACTTTGTATGCTTAATTATCTAATTAACACAATAAATTTTCATCATCGCCAAAAAAGAACAATGTTCTGGTAATTTCCGTGCTGAGAACTGAACATGCCTAATAAACTACTGTAATTTTGAAAAAATAAACCTAGCTCGGAACATGAATACAATTTGACGATACAAAATACCAACCTTGAAATTGAAGTGGCAAGAAACACACAAAGAATGCTCAGAAACCATAGAAGCACTAATGGAAATGAAGAAAAAGGGGAACCTAGAAGCAAAAGAAGAGAACACGATAGGGTGACGAAAAGGAAGAGCTTCTAATAAATGGGAAGAGAGAAAGTTTTTTGCCAAATGAAACGAAAAGAAAAAAGAAGAAGAAAGAGACCAAATATATATGTGAGCGAGGGAAAAAAAGATAATTTTATCATGTTTTAAATGCTGTTTACAATTATCAAGAAAACTAAAAAGATGCATGAACAGTTATGAAAAGATGAAGCAACAGTCCCATCAAATCATGTCGAGTTCTCCGACATTACTCTAATCACGTCGAACATTCCGACCTATCAGAGTAAGAAGTTTTGCATCTATACAATTTAACAAATAAGAAAAATGGCAACAACATGACAACCTTTTATGCTAAAAGTCCGACTTTCATAAACTCAGTCACAAGCAGGAGAACTATTCATACCATGGCCCAAAAGCATGGTCCAAATAAACATTCACTTCCACAAGGGATCCAAAAAGGCTAAATAGATCCATACAGATTGTACCAATTAACCACATGGGATGATGATAAATTCATATTTTACGATTATTTTTTGTTTGAAAAGAGTGGATTTTATTAACTTACCTTGCATTTATTCATTGAAATTGCATGTTTTTGTGAATCTTTCTCTAATTGTGCTTAATTGTGAAAAACATGTTTTTTATACTTAAAATTACCAATTTTAATTCACTTTTCTCCCATTCAACGCCTTGATATATTTGTTTGAGTGATTCAAGATTTTTAAGGGAAGAATGGATTGAAGAAATGAAGAAAAAAAGTGCAAAAGTGGAGAATTTATGAAGAAATGAATTTTGGAAATCTGCCCAGTTGTGTGTACGCACCCCTTGCACGTACGCATCATCTGCCATGCGTACGCACAACTTCTTGCACGTGATTCACTTAAGTGAACACGTAGATCGCGATTTCAGGCCAATTTTGGGCCCAATCCAACTTATTTTTGAAGCATTTGAAGCATGGACCAAGGGAGGATCAAGCAAGGAGTGTTAGAGTAGTGTTAGTTTAGGTTTTTATCATGTTTTAGCATAGAATTCTAGATAGAGAAGCTCCAACTTCTCTCTAGAATTTAGGGTTCCATAGTTTAATTTATTCTTAGTTTTAGGTTTTGATCATTATTTTAGTTTAGTTTTCTTTATATTTTCATGTTCTAGCATCCTAATTTGTCTAGTTTTACTTTTTAGTTCTTTTATTTTGTCAATTTTAGTTTATAAACTCTCTTATTTAATTTCTAATTTTTTTTAATCCAATTGATGTTTTTCATATTTATTGTTCCTTATTTGAATTATTGTTATTGATTTCTTGCTTTGGTTAGTTATATTTTTTATTAATTATTGCAAATTACCATTTTTTATGTCTTTCAAATGTTTGATAAAATACATCTTTTAGTTATTGAGTAGTTTTTCACACTCTTGGCTTGGGATTGAGGATTTAAGTGACCTTGAGTCATTGATGTCCAATATTGATTGGTGATTTAGGGTTGTTAATTGATTTTGTTTCTACTAATGCTAGTCTTTTACTAAGCTAATTAGCGAGTTAGCTTGGATTTGTGGATTAAGATCAATTATGCCTATTTGACTAACTCTCGATGTTAGGGTTGACTAAGTGGAATTAACTCTTCAAAATTGTCATGTTTGTGGTCAATGACTAGGATCGAAAATCTTACTCCCAACCCTTGCCAAGACCTTTTTTGCCATTTGAATTTCCTTTTCTTTACTTTCTTGTCTTTTAAATTCTTGTCAATTGACATCAAAATTTCCTTTTCTCATAGCCAATGATACGCACAACTCACTACGATTTCGTGGAAGAACAACCCGGAATTTAAAACTCCCGTTTTTTATTTATTTGAATTGTGACAATCATTTAAACTTTGATTAGGGTCATTTGTTAGTTTGGAACTACACTATTGATGAAGCAATTCTTTTTGAGAAATTCTAAACCGACATTTGGCCCTCATCAAGTTTTTGGTGCCATTGTCATGGAATTGCAATGTGTGCTTGTTATTGGCTACTGTGAATACGTAAATAGTTTGCTTTTTGGTCAATTCTTAATTTTTGTTAGTAGTTAGAAGTGTGTTTTTATTTGTTTCTTGATATCTTTTGTTTTTATTTTCTCTATTTTCTATAAATTCTCACACTTTTAACTTGGAGTCTGGTTGTAACTATTGTTGGAAGAAATGGTAACCTCAATGATGGTTCGCATTATAGGATGAAAATCAATTAAGGGAGGACCTACATGCACATAGACACCTTCATGGTAACAACCTCCTCCGTACTACTATAAGCATAATCCTCCCTATAGTACATACTAATCTAATGGATATAGTGGGCCTTACTACGGTAATGAACCTCTACCATCATATGCATATGAACCCTATCCTCAACATTGCCCTCAATCACAATACTCTCAAGCCCTATTCTACCACCAAACACTTCTATATGATCCTAACTCATATCCACCATACCAACCTTATGTACCTTATGAGCAACCTTATGAGCCATACTTAGAACCACCACCATTCCAACACCAATACTTTCATGAACCTCTTGAATAATTATATTCATACACATCACCTTAATACTCTTACCAATATGAACTACCTTCCATATATGAAGACCTTCTCTCCATTGATGAACCCTCTTTTTTTCCATAACCCTCAACGGATGAAGCACTCCAAGTGTTCCTCCAAGAGCAAGAAGAAACCCAAAAGAGACAAGAAAATATCATGGCTACCTTAGCCAAAGCTCTATCTCGCTTAGCCTCATTACGCTCTTGCAATAATCCAAGAACTTCCACGAGTGAATCCGAAGAACCAACTTCAATTGAAGCATGTAGAGTGGAAGAGAGCTTGGAATCTCAAGAGGAAGAAGGGGAGTTGAAGCATAAGTTGTAATAAGTGGAGGAAGTTGAGATCAATGAATCGGAAGAAGTGGTTGAAGAATTAGGAGAAGTTGAGCATGGAACAAGCTCTATTATTAAAGATGATTCTGCACCAATGATTCGTGAACATCATTAGTGTCTTTTCTATGTAATTTATAGGGTATTTTGTGGATTTGTTAGAGGGTTTTAGTGAATTATACCCTGATAGATACTACTTTGAGTTTTCGTGGCTGTTTGTTGATTTTAGGTAGCATTCAGATGAAGATTTGGTGAAAATTCATAAAGAAGCAAAGGAGGCTCATGCATATAGATCATGCATTCGTACGCATCACTGGCACACCAAAGGACTTCATGTGTACGCACCTATTGCATGTACGCACGACTGCGCAAGCTCAACAAGACGAATTCTTCTCTAAACAGGTAGCATTAAATACCACGACTCAGCGTTTAGCACCGAGGACCTCGTAAAGCGTGCAAGATTTCTGGCCTGGTGGCACTAAACACTACCTCACCTGCGTTTAGCATCGGGGCCATTGATTTACGTGCAAACTATTCTGGAAGGGTGGTGCTAAATGCCAGATCATTGGCATTTAGCGCAGAGAGTGTAAATCAGAGTGGGGACCACACGCGTACAACACATCACGGAAGGCCTTTTATTTTATTTTCAAATCAAATAAATCAATATAAAATATTTGT
This sequence comes from Arachis hypogaea, assembly GCF_003086295.3. Taxonomy (NCBI): domain Eukaryota; kingdom Viridiplantae; phylum Streptophyta; class Magnoliopsida; order Fabales; family Fabaceae; genus Arachis; species Arachis hypogaea. The sequence goes on from NC_092040.1 coordinate 109,640,445, forward strand.
TAGGTTTTAATTTAAGTTTTAAATCAATTTCAATTAAGACTATAAATAAGAAAGAGATTCGCCCTTGCAGGAGCTTCTCTTTTTCGATTCCTTATTCTGTAATTTACAATTTTTTTTACGCTTATGTTTTTTTCTGCACCATGAGCTAAACCTCCACTATTAAGGTTAGGAGTTATGTTTACTTTGATGAATTAATAATTATTTGTCTTTATACTCTTGATTAATGAATTGATTTATATTTAAGATTGGTTTTGTTCTTTACCTTACGGATTCGTATGTATTGGGAAATAACTCTGATCTAAATTGAATTCTTTTGAATCCTGAAAAAGTTACATCACTAAAATTAAAACTTGAAACCCTTTCTCACAACTCCTTAATTGTCTGGATTTGATGTGATACGTGATATATAATCGCATCATTTTTGGGTTCTTAGGATTTGTGTGGCTTATAAATCAGAATTTTAACTTAATCCTATAATAAAATTGATTGATCAAGGGATTAACGGTTGGTTGGGTTTGAAGAGATTGAATTGCCTAGGAACATGAATTCAATCACCTAGGATTTTCCATAAACTCAATCTTTACATAATCAAGGTAGTTGACTTTGAATGTTAATCTAGAAATTTAAACATCTTCAAGCCTTAACTCTATTCTCATACTATTTTTCAAACCATTCACTGTTTGCATTTCTTAACTCACAGTCTTTTATGCTAATTGATACTCAAAACTCTTATTTCAACTTGTCTAACTAGAATAATTAATCAACCATTGCTTGCTTAGTCCATTAATCGTCATGGGATCGACACTCACTTACCTGAGTTTATTATTTGGTATGATCCAATGCACTTGTCAGTAAGTTGTGGTTTGAAAATTCTGCACCAAGTTTTTAGCACTGTTCTCGGGAAACTGTTACTAACAACTACCAGTTGATTAATTGCCTAAATTAGGGTAAGGGTTGTAATGTTCCATAAGAAGAATATTTCAAGCAAATTGAAAAATAAGTTTTCAAATATAAGCAATGGCACGCCCTAAAAGGGATTTCTTGAAAATTCTTTGTTGTTTTAACCAAACTTATTTCCTATACTAAGCAACATACAAAGAAAACTATAAGCAAACTAAGCAAAGTGTAATAAAATAAAATATTAACAAATATTCACAAAAACATAACTACTAAAAACTAGAAAATAGTGCAAAGTGTTTAAGAAATAGAAATTTACGCTCCAAAAATTACGGATCTTCTCCCACACTTAAATGTTGCACGGTCCTCCATGCATACACACAATCCGGGGGTGAAGAGATGCGAGGCTTCACCTTCAGTTGGTGGGCACTGGGGTTCGGGGTGCTGTAGAAAACAAATAAACAAAAATTAAGGAAAAAGTCAGAATAGTGTGATATGCTAAAAGACAATGTGCGTATTCTAAGTGTGCACGGTTTAGAACACCCACATTGGTCAAGTAAAAACAGTAACCACAAAAGCAAAAGAAAAAGCATGTGTTCCTTAATTAAGTGGCCTAGATTGCAAGTGAAGAGAAGCAAAGGATTAAGGCACAAGCAAACCTAGCAACCACAACTAAAGTGAATTGAATTTTGAGATATTGGGTATTGAAATTGTGCAAGTGAAAGTGCAGAATTGATATAGAAGCACAATAAACAACAACCAATTCAATGATTAAAAGCAAACTACTTGTTCATCCTCAACATAATGCAATAGTCACATAATAAAGGTACTCGTTGCAAAAAGTGATAAGCTTGATAAGAATCAAATCAGGTCACTCAAACAAATGCAAAGCATTAACAAGAAACAAGTACTGGTCATGTGATGAATTTGATATGAAAATCATGGTGAACAAGGAATTTCAACACAATTCGCTTAATTTAATGTGCACTTACATAATTTGTCCTAGGGTGCAATCAAAACAAGAATTATCAAACCCACTAGGTACTTGTATATTAAAGCAAAGTATAAGTGCATTGATGAAATCCAATCAAGAAGCAACCCAATCCAAATCAAGCAAACATTTGCAACTTATTTAATTAGAAACAACCAAAGTAAAACTAATATAATTACTAAAATAAAAATAAAATACAAACAAAACTAACAAGAATAACTAGAAAATAAGGCAAAAGTAAGAGAAGAGAGGGGTAAAGGGGTGGAAGTGTGATAAGGCTTAATGAAAGGTGCATAAAATTTTTGCCCAATACAGCACCTGTGCGTATGCACAAGTATGTGTGTGTACGCACACAAGGTGGAAAATAGAAGGTGTACGCTCGCACAACATGTGCGAACGCTCCGAACAGAGAGGGAGTTAGGAAGTGTGCGTACGCATAAATATGTGTGCACGCACAAAATACTCTTTTTTTTAGAGAAAGGATCATGTGTGCGTGCGCACACAGGTCCGTGCGCACGGACAGAAACACAAAGTGGCAGGGGTGCATACGCATAGGGCGTGCCAGTGCTCCCAACAGAGGGAATGCAAGGGAGTGTGCGTATGCACAAGCAGGTGCGTGCGCATGCAATGCGCGAAAAGGGTGAGTGTGCGCACGCACGATGCGGTGCGCATGCACAGAGCAAAAAACAAAGGGAGATGCGCGCGCACATGGCATGCAAGCGCTCCCAACAGGGGCAAACAGGCTGGTGTGCGTATACACAGAGCGGTGCGTACGCACGAGACACAAAATTTACCGATTGTGTGCGCACGCACTTGCCCTGTTTTTCTAAAAAAATTTCTTTCAAAATCTAAAGTATTGAACCTTAGCTCATCTAAAATTCAACCCCACAACATTCAAAACTTCACAATATCATGATCCATACCAAAATCAACCTACTAAACTCAAAATTAAACTAATCCTAGCTAGCTAAGATGAACAAAAATACAATAAACCAAGACTATAAACAAGAAAGGATAAGAATAATGTTACCATGGTGGGGTGTCTCCCACCTAGCACTTTGGTCTATAGTCTTTAAGTTGGACTTGTTGAGGAGACTCTTGTTAGGGGGGCTTGTGTTTTCACTCCTCCTTAAATCTCCATCCAAGCTTGCACTTCATAGTTCATAGGTCCTCCGGGATCCCATATTCTAGGCATCCACTCACCTTCTTATTGATCTTTACGCCTCAAGCCGGATGGACAAGTTATCAATTTACCCTTGTAGTATCCCAACACTCTCCGGAATCCACTCAATTGTGCTTCACACCATGCTTGAATCCCAAAGCTTGAATTGGCTTTCTTGATGAGCTTTGGACTCCTTTTGGAACCAACACCGTTCTCTCCACCATGTAACAACCCAAGAAAGATTTTGAGTTGGTAATCCGTCTCCAAGATAGCATATTGATGGGGGCTAATGAAGCTCATAGATGAAATTGCCACCCACTTAATGTGCTCTTGTACCAGAATTGCTTCCTCACTAACTTCCTCTTCCTCTTCCCCGTCACTTAAGTCATAACAAGTAGGTTGTGAGAAATCTACCTCCATATCTCTTTCAAGCTCAATGGGAAGAGGTTCATTAAGATCATTAAAGGGATTGACCAAGGTGGACAAAAAATCATCAATGATGGAATCCACATCTTGATCAATCTCCCTAAACTCTCCCTTTCTCTCCTCCGGCTCACTTGTCCCACCTTCCTCCTCTTGTTTCAGTTCGTGCTCTAACTCTTCCTCTTTCCCTTGTGACTCTATTCTCTCGTCTTCACTACAATCTTTAGTTGACCCTTCACATTCCTCAAGAGGAATGCCTTGATCGGATGAGCGAAGTAGGACCAAGTGGCTCACTGCTTCGGCTATGGTGGCCATGAATTGCCCTTGTGTTCTTCGGAACCCTTTTTGCTCTTTGAAAAATGCTTGAAGGTCTTGATGGTCTTGGGCCAAGGGTGGAAAAACTTCACATTGTGGTGAAAGAGGAGTTTCATTGATTGGGAGGAAGGTTGTATATGTGGGAGGTAGTTTATGTTGATGAGTATCTTGAGGTAGTATGTAAGAATATGGTTGTTGCTATTGGTGTGGTGTTTAAAAATGTGGTGATTGAGGATTATGTTGGGGCCTGGGGCTATGAGTCATAGGTATATGGTGGTGGAGGTGCATAATCAAAGTGAAATCCACCATATCCTTAGTTTGGGTATGCATATTGGGGAGGGTTTTGCTCATTGTAGTATAGAGGAGGTTGCTCCTTCAAAAATTGATGCTCCAATCCCATGATGTGATCCAAAATTGAAGTTATCAAACCCTACAAAATGATCACAACCATACTCCAAACTAAGAGGGTGATAACTCATAGAGAAAAATAGAAAATAAAAATAAAAGACATCAATTAACAAAAGAAACAAAATTTATCTATTCACACTATTCACATATTCACAACAACCAAAATTATGGCATTCAATTGCACTAAGTTCCCTGGTAACGGCGCCAAAAACTTGATAGAAAGGATTTTGCACCGGTTCGGAATTTCTCAAAAACAAGAATAACTTCGTCGGTAGCATAGTCCAAACTGGCAATTAAATCCCATCAATCAAAGTTTAAAATTTCTAATTCAAATTAACCGAGAGTAATTAAACCTCGAGTTGTTTTCCCTAAGAACTAATGCCTAAGAGTGCACAATTTTGGTTGTAGAAAGCAAAGGAGTTTTCGATGATGAAAGCAAATAATTAAGAGATAAAAGAACGATTCAAAATTGCAATTAATAAAATAATAAAGGAATAAAAAAACTATGTATGTAATATGGACAAGTAAGACTAAAAAATGAAGAAATTGTGGTTCAAAACATAAATGGAACCTTGACTTGGGATGAGTTATGGAATTCCTTCCTTACCATAACCACAACTATGATAATTATGATAGATTAATCTCACTAAGTCTACCCTTAACATCGAAGAGTAAGTCAAGTGAGCATAATTGTTATTAATCCACAAATCCTAGCTAACTTACTAGTTACCTTAGTAAGAAGCTAGCGTTAGTGGAAACAATAACAACTAACAACCCAAGAATTATCACTAAATGTCGAACATTATGACTCTAGTAATCCATATACTCATTTCCCCAAGTCAAAGGGTGAAAATCTATCCCATAATCAAAATTGGCATTTCATCAAATACATAGTGGGCATAATCAATAAAACATGGCAAAATTAGGAAAATGATAAAAACTATGAACCACAAATGATCAAAATCAACAAAGGCAACTCAAACAAACATGTAATAATCATGTATCATCAAATTCATCAACTAAAAATCCAAAATTGCAAAACTATATATATTGATAAGGGAAATTAAAATATAAGAAAGTGTAGAGCAAGTAATGTAATAAAAGAGAAATTAAATAAATACTTACAATGGAAAATGGCTAGAATCAAAGATCAAAACTTGAACTATAAAATTCTACAAAATCCTAATTAATTTTGAGAAAACCTAAGGAAAACTAACCTAAAAACTACCTAAAAACTAACTAAGTGTGTAATATAATGTATGGTAGTGTATTGTCCTATATGGGTGTGTTGCTAGCCTCCTTATAAGCTCCAAAGCCATCAGAAAAATGGGCCAAAAAGTCCCTCAAATTGCGAGTCATGTGACTTTATAAAAGTCACGTGCAAGGACTTGTGCGTACGCACACCTTCTGATTTTCCTCTTGTATGTACGCACAGCGAGTTTTGTGCACTCACACATGGCTGTGTGCTTCTCCTTTGTTTTCTTCATGTTTCCTCCCACTTACATACTTCTCTTCCACTCTTATCAAGCCATTCCTACCTCTTACACCTAAAATCACTCATCAAAAGCATCAAGGCTTTGAATGGAATGAAAGTGGAATAAAATTAGTTAAATTAAGCATAAAATAGCATGTTTTCACAATTAAGCTCAACTTAGGGAGAGAACACAAAAGTATGCTACTTGGATGAATAAATGTGGGTTTATATGATGAAATTCATTCAAATCAATTCAAAATTTATCGTTAAATATGGATTCATCATTCTTCATCTGACAAATGTGGAGCTACATCCTGATTGGTTTAATTTTGATTTGCATTTTCCATAGAATTGTTGGCTCCATCATCATCCCGATCATCTTCCAAATCCAATTGATCTAATGTTTCACAAATCAACATAAAAAATAATATAAAACATGTTATAAAGCATACTAAAATCTTAGTTGATCATAATTCATAAATAAATAAAAGCATACCTAAATCATTTAAAGGTGATTGAAGAGACATATTTGCTAGATCATTTCGTAAAGATCAACTTCTTCAGGAGTTAAAAAATGTGGTGAATCTTCCAATATCCATTCCGAATGATTCTCAAATGCATCAAGACAAATTGGATGATAAACTTGCTTTCTCATTTGATCTTCCAATATACTTCGTCACTCTTGTGGTGATTAAAATTTTAAAATAATACTTTCAACTTAAAATAATAAAAAAAGTACCTTTGTTGTAACCTTAAGTTGTAATGAACATATACAAGATCATTAATTTTTGATGCTCTAACCGCTTCCTCTTCTTTGAGTGAATGTGTTAAAAAATACTCCAATTACTCTCACAACCTGAAGAATTACAAGTTTGGCTTAAAATACGAATCATCAACTTTTTGCAAATTTGGCGCTCCATAACCATAAGATTTCCACCATTGATCTTAACATAAAAAACAAAAAAATAATTTATCACAATCATAAATACATCACAATCATAAAAGACCAAAATTTATGAATAAATTCACCTGGCATAACAGTGCTTCGTTCACGGGTTGCAGACAGTCTTCCAAAATCTTGTTAAGCATTCTTAAAGATCCTCATCTCACTTGTCAGCTTAGAATTCAAATTAGGATCACCATAAGCATATTAGTCAATGACATCCAACAAGCCAGAAGTCGTTTGCTTGTGCTTTTCAAATTCTTCAGCATTAAATCGAAAAGCTCGATTTAACCAATAACCAGCGGCATGAAGATTTTTCTTAAGTTGTGCATTCCAACGGGTTTCTAAAATCTTCAAATAAGGATCAACAACCTTCTTTCTTTTTTGAAACCTCTTCACCATTTCTTCTTTAGCCTTATAAATTGCTTGATAAAGAAAACCCATGGCAGCTCTGTCTTTATTATCCACAATACGTAAAACACGAACAAGTGGTTCAGTAAGTTTAACAATATCAGTGCATTGACTCCAAAATTCAGAATTCAAGACTTGATCCACAAATATCTTAGCTTTGGCTTCTTTGGAATAAGTTGAGCTTGTCCATTCTTTAGAGGTCACCATAGCTCTCAAAGGATCCTTTTGAGCCAAAATACTTTGCAAAGCAATGAAAATAGTGGCAAATTGAGTTGGAGCCGGATGAAGTATTTTTCGCCTACCTGTAAACTTTCTCATCAAGAACAGCGGATAGCAATGATTATAGATATACTTGGTGATTATTGAAGCTTGTGATACAATTTCACTCACTTCTTGTAACTTCCCAATATCTTGAAACATCAGATTAACAGAATGAGATACACAAGGAGACCAATACAATTTAGGAAACTCAGCTTCCAACAACTTTCCCGCAGCAACATAGTTTGCAGCATTCTCCGTTACAATATGCACAACATTCTCAAGACCAACAAACAATACAACATCCCTAAACAACTTAAACAAAACATCAGCAGTTTTTGAGACATTAAAAGCATCAACTGACTTTAGAAAAATAGTTCCTTTAGGACAATAAACTAAAAAATTAATCAAAGTACGCCTACAACGATCAGTTCATCCATCGGCCATAATAGTACATCTAGTTTGTTTCCAAATCTCACGATAACCATCAATTATTTTCCTCACATCCTCAACTAATTTACTCAACAAATACCCACAGACTCTTGGATAATTTGGCCCTTTATACCCTGCACCCATGCTTGCAATAGCATCAATCATTGGCTGATAATAAGCTGAATTAACTGCATTAAATGGAACAAAGGCATCCATCATCCATTTTGCAACAGCAATATCACAATTCTCCACAATTTCTTTGCTTTGAAGAACATTTTTGATAGTTGGTTGAGCTTTGGGTGTTGTTGCTGATGGAAAATAGGATTGTAATCCTTTGACTTATTTTCCTTTTCTAGAGCTAGGTGCTGGAACTCCGGATTTTTGTTATTGTTGCTGCATCTCATTACGTTCGATCTCGTCAAATTCTCTTTCAACTTCATCACAAGCATTATAACTTTCTGCATATTGTTCTTGAGTTTTTCTTTTCTTGCTTCGAAGCTCTTCAATGCTTTGATGGAATCGGTGTCTCACTACAGCTGGCACCTTTCGACATGACTCAATATCTCCTCCTTTTCCAGCCAAATGAAGCTTAAACCGATGAATTCCTCCACCCCTAATAAGCTTCTCACAATATATGCATAACAGAATGGTTTTTCCAGATTCCACAACTTGTTTACAATGACCCCCATACAGGATCAGTTTTTGCTCTATTATTATTTTTTTAGGTTCCAATTGATGCATCAGGAGTTGATCCTTGTTCTTGCGAAGATGGTGTATTTGCAGAAGCCATTCTAAAACAATATGGAGTAGCAAAAGTATAAAACAACAGTAACCCTAAATTCCCTATTTCTTATTCCCTATTCAGCAAGACAACATTATTCATAACAACTTCATAATTTCAAGTTTTAACAAACAGCTATTTTAACAACAGAAATTTCACCTATTCATCCTAGAAATTTCAAGTTTTCATAACAGAACAGAACAACATAACAACATTATTGATAACAACTTCATAATTTCAAATTTTAACAAGCAGTTATTTCAACAATAGAAATTTCACCTATTCATCCTAGAAAATTCAAGTTTTCATAACATAACAGAACAACAGAACAACATAACAACATTATTCATAAATCATAACAGCTTCATAATTTCAAGTTTTCAATAAGCATTAGAAGAACAGAGTAGAACAGAGGAGAACAATATTCAACTAACCTGTTTGACAGAGTAGACAGCAGAGGACGAAGACGATGGCGGTGGCGCGGCGGCAGCGACTACAAATATGAGAGACGGGGATGAAGGTGAGACGAAGCACTGAAGCAGAGTCACGGTTCTATTCTATTCCTTGAGACTTCAGGTCGCGGTGAGGTCTTCTAAGATGAGACGAAGAAGACGACGATGGACAGCGAACGACGGTGACGCGGTGAGTGACGTCGCAATGTGAGGAGGTGAGGGAGGGTTAGCCGTTGTGGATTTGTGGTTATTGGTTAGGGAATTAGGGTTGGGGACTTGGGGAAACAGGAATTTGGGGGGGGGGTTATTCCTTCGAACTTCAAGTCTCTTTTTCTTTTTTTTTTTAACCAAAACGACGTCGTTTTGGCAAGTGAATAAAAAAAAAGCCTTCTAAACGGGCCGGTTGAACAAAAACCACTGATTCTCTAATTTTTATCAGAATTGGTTGGTTTAAACCAGTTCTCAACGATTCTATTCTTTATTCGGTCATATTCATTAACCGGATCAGTCAAGAATCTGGTTTATTGATTTTTCGATCGAACTGGCCGATTCGATCCGATTCTTACAACTATATTTAAAATTGTGACTATAGAATAAATTTTGGATACAGCTTTAAACATAATTATAAAGTAGGCTAATATCACCATTTAAAATCGTAACCACAAAGCAAGCTAAAATCACGGTTTAAAATCGTAGTCTAAAATATTTGATAGAAAAAATGACAATCGAGATAAAAAGAAAAAAGAAAAAACCTGTAACCTTAGACTAAAAACTGTGGCAATGGATAAAAAATATTACATTGCAATAATTAAACTAATATATATAGCGATCATAAAGGGTCACCTGGCCTTTTATTCACTCAAAGGGCATATTTTGATACAATCCTTTGGCCTAAGTCCACCTTCAAATAATCGAAGTCATGCTAATTATTATATAACACGATAGTCATTATCATTGATCAAACATAGTATATCTGCAGCGAATTAATTAGGCGTGTTTCTTAATGTATCATAATATCGTATCGAATAAATGTTCACATTGGTCCCAAAAAAATTTAGATAGAATATTTTAGTTTTTAATAAATTTTTTATTTTTTAGAAATTTTTAATAATTATTTTTATTGGATATTTGATCTTTTTATTATTTTAAAGAGAAATTAATTTATCTTATAATAATATTTTTTCGAATCAAATTATCTTTTAATAAAATTTATTATTAAAATTTATTAGAGAATTATTTATTCAATACACATATTAAAATTTTAATTAAAAGCAAAAAAGAGACTAATATATCTAATAAAAATAATTCTTAAAAATTTTAGGATATAAAATTTGTTAAAAATTAAAATATCTATTCTAAAAAAATTTTGGGACTCATTTGAGTATAAATACATTTTTTTTTTCATTCCAAAATTCTAAAAACTAAACTAGTCATTAAATTGTAAAGTTACTAAGTTAGATGTTCAAAAATTTAAAGATTCGCCTTGTGTTGATAGATCAGGATTGGAACCGGAATGCTCATCTTGGTTAGTTAGGGATTTCCAAATTCCTATCTTTCTTTATTATAAAGCAGTGTAGTGCCTGAAATGTCATGGATCGCTGGACCAGCTATTTAACCTTTTATTTTTGATCTCTTGTCTTTCTAGCAAAAGAATTGAATTTCGTCTACAAATATCAAAGTATGTTCTCATGAATCATTAACTAAAAATCTCATAAGAAAAGAAGAAAAAGCTTTTGATTTACTGTCTTTCTTCCATTTAAGTCAGTAAGTGGATCGAGAAACTACCGCCTAAGGGTGCTCATAGAGCGGGTTTCCGTTTGCCTAAGATCCTATTATGAGATTGGAAGAAAGTAGAATAACATTCTAGGACCAACGACCAACTGTAGGTTTAAGGTCCAATGGGTAAGTAATTAACCACTGAACATTAAACATACAGTGGACACTCCTGATTGAAGACCATTCGCAGCAATAATATATATGCCAACGATGAATTCCGATCTGAGACGGATTAATTTTTAGTCTGTCGAATTAGGAGATACCGTGAATAACAAAAATTTTTTTTAATTCAATTGAGATTTAATCCGAATTAAATCAGATATAATAAAATAATATATTCATGTATCAAATATATATCTTTTAAAAAATAGTTAAAAACTTTTTATATTTCATTACAGTCCAACTACACATCCAAGTATTTTTGTAACTAAGTCTAATCAAGTATGCCTAAACTCGACAAAAAACACTTTCATTACAAGTACACACGCGCGTTTCAATAACGCTTCTTCGTCTTCATCTTCGTCTTCGTTTTCATCTTCATCTCTCCGTTCTTCCTTCTTCTTCTTTGTTTTCCTCTTTCTTTGTCTTCGTATTCCTTCTTCTTCTTCTTTTTCGCGTTCTTCCTTCTTCTTCTTCGTCTTCCTCCTTCTTCTTTTTTGCGTTCCTTCTTCTTCGCGTGTTTTCTCTCAATCGTCATTCTTTTATTATTGTTGTTGTTGTTGCGTTTTTTCTTTTTCTCCTTTTAATTGAGGTTCATTTGTACCTAAAAATGAACTGAATTTGGTTCAGATTTGGTGAATACTTAATAGTAGTATCAAGTGAACCTAACTCAATTCACAAATGAACCAAATTCGGTTTAGATTTGAACAAAAAGTTATAAACATTCAATCAGCAAGAAAAACACATTTCAATTCATTTCTGCATGCAAATGAACTCAATTAAACTAAAAAATGAACCGAATTTCTTAAGAAATAATAGATTTGGTAAATACTTGAAAATAGTATCAAGTGAAACTAACTCAATTCACAAATGAACCGAATTTGGTTCAAATTTGAACAAAAGTAATAAACATTCAATCAGCAAGAAAGCACATTTCAATTCATTTCTGCATTCAAATGAACTCAATTAAACTAAGAAATGAACCGAATTTCTTAAGGAATAACAGATTTGGTGAATACTTAAAAGTAGTATCAAGTGAACCTAACTCAATTCACAAATGAACCGAATTCGATTCAGATTTGAAAAAACAGTTAAAAAATTACATAAAGAATAAAAAATTTGGTCAATACTTATCTGCAGCATTAAGTGAAGCTCAATTAACGGATAAATGAACTGAAATAAACTAAGAAATGAATCGAAATTATTTAATGATGGCATCAGAAAAAATCAGAACTAATAAAGATGTTAGCAAAATGTTGGTGTTATTGGTGTTATGACAACGAAAAAGAAAAAAAAAAAGAAAAATACGCAACGATGGGGAATAAGAAGGAGGAGGAGGATGAGGAGGAAGAAGAAGAACCTGTGTGTGCGAATTTGGAAGAAGAAAAAGAAAAACCTGCGCAAATTTGGAAGAAGAAAAAAAGAAGAAAAAGGAGAAAAAAAAAAAATGATAAAGAGAAGGAGAAGGAAGCAAAGAAGGAAAAATTGAAGAAGAAGGACAAGGAGATGCGTTATTTAAAAAATTGTTATAACAATTTAGTTAAACTTAATTAAATATTTTACTTAAATATAAAATTTTATTTATTTTATTATTTTAAATCGATTAACCGTTAAAAAGAGTCACATGATTCCATCAATTAATAAATTTTTTTTCAGTTCTTTATTCAATTCGTTGCCAATTAATTTTTTTTATCTGAATCAGACCGATTTAATAATCAATTTTTAATTAATCCGATTGTACTGATTTGTTCGATTTGATGCACCAATTAATGACTCAATAATCGAACTCCATCTATAAAAGACTACCGAGTCAAAGCTGACTTGTTAAACCAATACTGAGTTTATAGTAGAACACATCTTCTTTATATTTTCTCTTATTTTTAATTATTACGAGTTATAATTGAGAGATATATGAATATGACATATATATTATATAGAAAAGATTTTATAGATAAATTATGATAATATTTTAATATTTTATTAATATTAAATATAGATTAATTTTTTTGTTAATGTTTTCAATTTTTTTAATTATATAAAAAATTTTAAATAACTGTTTGTTATTAATAAATAATAATATATATTGTTTTTAATGAATTTGATTCATCTAAATTTTAAATTTTATTTTAAAAAATAAAGTGTGATCTCTCACTATTTATTTTATAGGTGAGATAAAAAAATATAAAAAAAATCAAAACTAAAAAATTACACTTAATTACTTTTTTAAATAAAAATTTAAAATTTAAAAGATTTAAATTTGTTTTTAATATAATTTTATAAATATAAACAAAGAATAAAATTAGACACATTAATAAGTATTTAGTTATATTAAAGTATACCCAAAAAATATTTTAATTTTATTTAAAATATAATTGAACACAAATACCAAATGAGTGTCATATTCAGGATATATCTTGAGACTTAGACACATTAATTTAACAATGTTCTTGCTTCAAAGAGAGGAATGAGTAAATAAAATACTAATAACAAGGCATACTTTAGAGCACTAAATCTAATGTAATCTTGGAATTATTTTTTTAGTTGCATTTCGTTGACTTTCGGTATATGCCTTTTTTCGGCATCTCATTTCCCATTTCATAGAGTTTATGTTACATTCATAAGATCCGTCCATATGCCTGCCCTGTTACATGATTGAAATCGCTTATGATTAATTAATCGTTACTCCTTTTAATTTGTTCCAAAATAATTATTTAGAATGGGACTATTGGTACTCCAAATTATATATCTATTTATGATAGATACTCTCGTGATAACATTTTTACGTGAAGATAGCATTATGAACCATTAGATAAGTTGATAAAGTTGATTAAATATGATTTATAATGTCATTTTTATAATAAGGAAGAAGGGACAAAAGTACACCTGAAAGTTCATACACTGGACAATAATACACTTTAATCGTTTAATAAGTCATGCGTGCACAGTTGTCATACACTCCGGTGGACAAAATCACCATTCCGGCCATCAGCGTGTGGCGTGGTTAGTTTAAGTGGACAGGTGGCTCTATTTTATCCTTGCTGGCACGTTCACAGTGAGTGACTTGGGTATTTAGTGCCAACTCAAAAATTATAATTTATTTTAATGATTAATTAAAATAAACCATTCCTTCTCTTTTATCTTCAGAAAGAAGATGCTATGTGTTGAAACCCTAACACCTTAACCAATAACTAAGAATATGGACTCACTCTAGAAAAAATCGAGCTCTTTATCCCTAAATTATGGCAGCGCTGTTGGTGGCGGATCTTCGTTGTTGAAGAACAAGAAGAAGAAGAAGAAGTTTGAGTACAACAATGGCAAGTATTTGCACAGAATTGAAGCTGTGGTACTCAAGTCTGGAATAGAGTGAAATCCAGACAGATCCTTGTGAGTATTTTGTTTAGCTGGACGAAGTAGAAGGAAAAACAAGAAATGTGGGGATAGAGGTTGTATCTGAAGAAAGGCTATTGAAACAATCATACCAGAAGATGAATGAGCTTACAGAGTGTGCCATCGAATTGAAAGAAGATGTGCAACAGTTACAAAAGACAGTTAATACGATTAAGGGTGAAATAAAGTGTATTAAAAATATGGTTGTGGGCATTTGTTTAGGGTTGAGTTTTTGAGCATTATTAATCACCTAACCTTGTATTGAAGTTTCTATCAATCAGAAAATTTGTTGATTTCTGTGGATTACAAGTGGTGTTGATGAATGAAGAGTATCAATTTTCTTTGCAGTTTGCAATGCCAAACGAACCCTTCTTCCCCAATTTGGAAGCTTGCTATTATTGCTCTGGATTTTGGACAAGATATCAATCTCGTTATCAACCTCATTGTTGCTGATGATGAACTCTGGTGCAGATGCAAAGGAAGAAGAAGAAACCATTACAGCTTTATAGACATAACCATGGCTTCCTTTGCCGAAGAGCTTGCGCTCTGAGAAGCTATTGGTGGCAGCTTCAAGGTCACTGTAATGAAAGTGTTGGATCTTGATGGGTTTTTCTTTTTCTTTGTTGTTCTGTTTTTTTGAAGTGGTGGCGGTAGAAGAAGAAGAAAAAGAAGGTGATAGTGTGAGAGAATTGGAGGTTGAAACTGCGGATTCAGCCCTGTAAGAGAAATTGAGGTACACCATCAATCAAAGTTTCAAGCTTTTGGTGTGAATCAATGAAGGGGTGGAAGAGAAAGAAGATGTTAGGGTTTCACCCTTAATTTTGCCTGATTAATCATTAAAATAAATTAATTTTTTTGAGTTGGCACTAAATGCCCAGGTCACTCACTGTGAACGTGCCAGCAAGGATAAAATAGAGCCACATGTCCACTCAAACTAACCACGCCATACGTTGATAGCCGGAATGGTGATTTTGTCCACCGGAATGTATAATTACTGTGCACGCATGACTCATTAAACGATTCAAGTGTATTACTGTCCAGCGTATGAACTTTCAGGTGTACTTTTGTCCCTTCTTCCTTATAATAAAAAGATGTCATTATGTGAGTATTCTTCTCTACATATACCTATGTTGTACGGATTCTGATATGGACACGAAACATAATATAATACGGGACATGTCAACACGCAAATTTTAAAATCTTATTAGGTACGAAAACACGCATATATATAAAATATAAAGTATCTTTTAGATAAATCGTAATGATATTTTGATATTTTATTATTTTTAAAATATAAATTAAGTTTTTAATTATTTATAATGTCTTATTTTAATTATATAAAGTATTTAAAATATTTTTTATTTTAATAAATAATAATATATATTATTTCTAAATTTATTTTAAGAATACATGTTAAAAATAAGATTGGATATGCTGACACGTGATGGTATTTAGGTGTGTCCAAACGTGTCTGAAAAAAATTTATTTTTTATTAAGACACAATTAAACACAACAGGTACGCATATCAAACGAGTGTCGATAAATATCATGTCCAAAATATGTTTGATACGCAAACACAGTAGCTTAACAAAATATCCGTATTTTATAAATCTATACTTTATAGTTTATATTAGTAACTACAAAATAATTTTAATTTTCTATTCGGCCAAAAACTTTCTCCTTTTCTCTATTTCTTCTCTCTTCTTTTATTGTTGATTTAAAAAAATATTTTAATTTTTTTATTAAATGAAAAAATTTAAAGATCGGTTGGAATTATTTTTTAATTAAAGTTGGAGCTATAATTAGTCATAAAAAATAGTTTCTTTTGAAGATTATTAAAAAAATAAATTATATATTCAAATTAATTCTCAACGAATTTTAAATCAGACATTTTAACTTTTAATAAATATTTACTATTTTAAAAACTTTTAAGTATTTTTTTTTGTCTATTAATTTGATCTATTTATTACTTACAATAAATTATTTAATTAATATGTGTATTAAACAAGTAAAATTTTAATAAATTTTATTATAAGATAATATCATTAGATTTTTAATAAACATTATTTTTTTATAAAGAGACCAATTCGTTTTAAAAAATTTTAAAATAATAAAAATTTGTTGAGGATCAAAATGCTAAATTTAAAATTTTTTTAGGACTAATTTAGATATATATTTACTCAAAATATAGTTAGTCATTTACATTTCGAATTATCAATTACTTCATAATGTTTTTCATATAGTCAGTCAAATTTGTAATATTAATTAAAAACTTGTTAATTGTCTTTCTTTTTTATGTTTCATCAATGTAATATTGTGGAAGAATGTATATTTATTGTAAACAAAAGTCATTTTTGATGAACTAATTGGTTCTACAATTATTAATTTTTTATTTATATTTTATTATATTAATATTCTTCTTTTTCTTCTTCCACTTCTCTCTTTCTTATTCTCCAAGAATAATCCCTCTGTTTTCGCTTTGCAATATTTATATTCAATTAAAAAATCTTATACAAATAAAATATGAAATTATTTAGGTGCGCATAAAAATATGAAATTATTGTTGTCAAGTTGAATTGTATATTTGATTAAAATTTTGAATTAGAGTAGCTTAGTTTAGGGCAATTTTGGAAATCAAAACTATAGTAATTAATAGAGTGTAGATATAGCCAAATAGGTGACAGTGCTAAAAGCCAACCTGGTTATTTATTTAGACAAATTGATAGATTAAATATTTAAATATATACCGTAGAAAATAATCAATGAACAATTAAAGTAAGTTAACGAAATATTCCGTGACTAGAATTTGCATTAGCTAGGAATATACTCTAATTAAATTAACTGACCCATCATTATATATATATATATATACATATGAGATGATAACTAATATTTGGAATTGAATAGGATTCTATATCCAAACTAAATATTTAATTAAATTTAATTAAATTATTATAATTATTTTTTAAATTATACGTTTTTTTTACTATCAGTTATTATTTGTTTGTTATTATCATCGTTATTTTCTTCTCTTCATCTTCTCTTTTTTTTTTATTTTTTTATTCGTTTTTTCCCTCTTCTTTCTCCGTCGTCATCATCATTATTATTATTGTATCGTTATCATCATCAACATTATCGTCGTCGTCATCTTTTTTATTATTTTTATCATTATTATTATTATCATTAAATTTTTGTCATATTAATAAGGTTGTTTGATCCAAAATTAATTTAGATGTGTTTTTGTTTATGATTTAGTCTTGTTTGTGTGCTTATTTTTTAACTGAATTTGCGTGTCGCAATCATTAAGTAATTTTGGTGTAAAAACTAAAATTTATGTGTATTTGTTAAGAAGTTTCAGTGTATTTTTATTCTGATAAATTTTGCATAACTCAAAACTCAACACAACAGAGAAGTCCAACCATTCCTTCTTCAAGGTGAGGGAGAATATTATCTACAGCCCAATCAAAAAGCACATAATTTATCCGATTATTTCTGCACATTAACTTGCTAATGAGATGTCGCAGTACTAAAGTGTTAATCATTCCATAACTACTTACATTAGGTCATGATAAATTACTCTAGGTCTTGCAACTGTTTCTTCTTCTTTTTTTTCATCATCATCATCATTTTTTTTTATTCATCTTTTCCTTCTTGTTTTACCTTATTAAGTTTCTTCTTGTTTTACTTTCTTAACAATAGTAAAAACAATGAACTTACATTCATTCACCTAAAAGAAAGAAAAAACTAAAGAAAAAAAAAAAGAAAAATGCAGCATTAAAAAAAATATTTTTGTGCTTTTATAGCAAAATTTTGGTGTAAAAACTAAAAAATTTATATCTATTTGTTAAAAAATTTCGGTATATTTTTATTCTGATAAGTTCTACATAATTTAAAAATCTTCCTCTTCCTCCTCTTCTTCTTCTTTTTTGCCATTATTATCTTTTTTTTTTCTTATTTATTTTTTTCTTCTTGTTTTACCTTCTTAAGTTTCTTTTTGTTTTACTCTCTTAGCAAGAATAAAAAAAAAAAAATCAAACAAAGAAGAAGAAAAAACATAATGTTGCAAAATTATTAGGAAGAAAATAATAAACCTATGTTCATTCAACTAAAAGAAAGAAAGAAATAAAGAAAAGAAGAAGAAAAAATACGGCATTAAAAAAGACATTTTTGTACTTTTGTAGCAAAGTTTCGATTTAAAAACTAAGAAATTTATGTGTATTTGTTAATAAATTTTGGTATATTTTTTTATTCTGATAAGTTCTACACCATTCAAAAATCTTCCTCTTTCTCCTTTTCTTCATCATCTCCTTTTTTTTATTATTCATCTTTTCTTTCGTATTTTACATTTTTAAGTTTCTTCTTATTTTACTCTCTTAACAAGAATAAAAACAAAAAAATAAAAAACACATAATTTTGCAAAATTATTAAAAAAAAACCTACATTCATTCAATTAAAAGAAAGAAAGAAATAAGAAAAATACAACATTAAAAATGACATTTCTATGCTTTTCTAACAAAATTTTGGTGTAACAAATGAGAAATTTATGTGTATTTGTTAAAAAATTTTGGTCTAATTTTATTCTGATAAATTCTGCATAATTTAAAACTCTTCCACTTTCTCCTCCTCATATTCTGCTGCTTCTTCTTCATCTTCTTCTTATTATTATTATTTTATTTTCTCATCATTCTTCTTGTTTCACTTTCTTAAGAGGAATAAAATAAAAAAGACAAAAAATCAATGCTGCAAAATTACTAGAAAGAAAAAGAGAAAAAAATATAGCAATAACAGCAGCAATAAAAGAACGACGATGGAGAGAAAGTATGCGAAGAAGAAGAAGGAACACAAAGACCTAAAATGGTATGTTTGCGTTAGTGAAACGTACATATGTACACGTTGGGTGTAATGAAAATCATTTTTATTAGGTCTGGACTAACTTAATTAGACTTGGTTGACAAAAAAACTTAAATGTGTAACAAAATTATTTGAAATTTTGGATTAATAATTATGGATAAGTTAAGACTTTTGTTAGTAGAAATTCATTAATAAATATAATAAAAATTTAAATTTTATAAATTCTTAATTTTTTTAACTGATATTTTAATATTTATTTTTAAAATATATATTAACTAAATTCTATTTTTTGAAGTGAATTATGGATGGGTACTACCACTAATTTATTTAAGAATGATACTACATGCACAAAATTTTTTATAATCAAATTCAATTAAGTTAGTATTAGTTGAAAAAAAATATACAAATATATAATGTAGTAGTTTTTTATTTCCGTATTTTTGTAACACAAAAATTTTATTATAAAGAATACAAATTTTTATACATAATACAAAAAATTTTGTAATAATACATAAATTTATGGATATAATATAAAAAATTTTATACCATAAAAAGGTTTGTGATATAACAGAAATTTTTTGTATTGTATGTGTATTAATTTTTTTGTTATACATTAAAATTTTTATGTTGTGTATTAAATTTTTTGTGTTTAATATTTTTGCTGAATAATAATAATAATAATAATAATAATAATAATAATAATAATAATAATAATAATAATAATAATAATAATAATAATAATAATAATAATAATAATAATAATAATAGTGATAGCAGCAATAGTGATAAAGGTCCATCTAGTGTACAGATGTGTTTTGGTACAGATTTACAGATTTTTGTTTTTTATTGATTTAAAAGTGTATCACTAAAAGTGTTGCTTAAAGAAAAAGTGTTACCCTTAATCGTTAACTTGGCTCTGATACCAATTTTTACCAATTTTTAAAATTAACTCTTCATATTTTACTTCAAATAACTTTATAATTTGTATAGATTTGGTTGGTGGTACTTTATAATTTGTAATTTCATAATCAAAAGTATTGAGCATTTCTACTATTACTAATTCTGATTTCATTTTTATAGTTTTTCAATCTTGTTTTAGTTTATAATATTCTTTTTTGCATTGATTATTGTATATAAAATCTTTTATCTGTTTGTCTTTTTCTTTAATATAATTTTTCAAATCCTCCAAAACTTCTTTTATTTCTACACTTTCTGTTGTTTCTAAATGTCTTTTTAATTTTTCAACTTCATTCTCCATTTTTTCTTTCAACAGCTTTAATTCTTTTAAGTCATAATATGGTGTTCCAGGCATTTATAAATTTTTTAAGTTTAGTTCCAACTTGTTTATATTTGTTCTTATTTCTATCCTTTTTATTATAAGGTCATTAATTCCAAACTGAAGATTATTTAATTCCCTTTTATACTCTTTTATTTTACTTTTTAATTTTTTCGCCCTTTTTCTTTTTATTTTGTTTTCTGGTCTTTTGATCTTTGTATACTTCATTATTTATCTTAGAATTTCGGCAAATTCTATCATCGATTCATCACTATTTTCTAGAGATTCTATTAATTTTTCTAACTCTTTAACTTCTCCTTTCAATTTGTCATAGATTATTTTTAGAGCTTCAAATGCTCTTTGATTTATTTCAGAAAAGTGTAGATAATTCAACCGATTTTCTCTTTCAAAGAGCTCTTGTTTCTTGTCTTGATAGGTTACATATATTTTCTCTTTATTTATTGTCATAACTTAGTGTTTAGGGTTTTATTTAATTTTTCGACCTTTTTTGTTAATTCTTTTATTTCAGAATTTTCTTCTTTAATCTTTAACTTAGATAAACTTAAAGGGCTATTAATTTTGGATTTTCTTATTTAAAAATTTGATGAAACTAATTTTCCTGATGGTTCTTTTAATAAAAGAACTGGGTTTTCAATAGCTTTATATTTTGGTATTTCTGTTTTTACAATTTTCTGAAATAATTCATCGACATAAATTATTTCTCTGTTTTTAAATATTATACTATGATGGCTATTTGTTAAAGCATAATTTATTGCATATGTAATTGAAAATGGTTCATCGTCTTGTTCCATTAGATTCTTTCTGTGAAATTTATAAGCCAAACTTATAGATCTTCCAAGATTTTCAGTTGATAAAGGTATAGCATATCCAAGATGGGCATTGAATTTAACATTTACGTTTGCCAAGTTTCCATGAACAATTCCAATTATTTGATCTATTGGGTCATCAGTAATTCTTTTGTCACAGATTGCTAAGCTTATTGGTGAATTAATTCCTTTCATATATGTAGATTTGATTAAGACTTGTATAGTACTAATATGAATCCATCCAATTTTAGATCTTTTTTTGTTGATCCTTAATTTTCTCAATCTGTTTACTCAATTCTTCATCATTTATCAAAGCTATTTCAAGTTCTCCATTAGCAGATTTTATCTTTATAGGGGCTTCAAGTTGAATTTTTCCATAGTATATTATATTTTTTCTATTAAAAACTTCTTTTAAAAGATTTTGTTTATTAAAATTTTCATTTGATTTAAGATTTAATTCTGTTTTTAGAACAGCTTGTTTTTCATTATCTAATAAGGCAGATAATCTATAATAATCAGATTCTTCCGTTAATTCTAAACTTTCTAAATAATTCATGACTATGAGATTAAGATAAAGGCGTACCTTTCTAGAGAAAAACTTCCTTTATTTAGAATATTTTACATAAGATGTTTTTATCTCCAGAGGGGAGATTGTAGATACTAACTCCAGAGGGGAGTTTAGAATTGGTTTTTCCTAAGGGAATTCTTCTTCAAACTATAGAATCACATCGGCCGCTTCCTCCTTGCTCTCCTAGCATATGAGTACTCTTAGCCTCCTGCTTTCTATTGTTTGATGATTTCTACAATTGCCTAAGCAACCTATTTATAATGGTTGGGTCTGATGGACAATTCCCATCCTTACCCTTCTTATGACGTCATTGCTTACGTCATTATTTATTATCTTGCACCAGCTACATTGTTAGTGCTCTATGACCTAAGCGCTTACGTCACTATGTAATAATGTTGAGAGATGCTTCAGATGTGCTGTCCTCCTCTTTCATTATGTGACCTTCAGATGTGTTGTCTTCTTCCTTTATCATGTGGGTTGATTCCGTTTCATTATTGCTTTCTTCAAATAACTCTGAGACACATAGCTGGCACTTGTGGTCTTCTCTGTCTTTTATCAAATAGCAGAGATTCCTCTTTATCCCTTCGGGGAGCTTTTCTAAGAGTCCAGATAAGTTGTAGAATGCTGATTCAAATTCCACTAAGAGTCTCATCTCTCTTTCTTCAATTTCATTCATTTTACTGGACACAAGCAAAGTATTTCTGCTTTTATAATTGATTCTTGTGTGAGATTCCCTTGTTATTTTTTGAGTTCTTTCGAAGACCCTTACTAGTGTGCTGGCTAGTCTTCCTTCATGACTGTAGATTGTCAAATCTTGAACTTGATCAATTGGTTGAAAATTTCATGGGAAGACGGACATGAAGATTACTTGATGTGCTGGAACCAAACATTCTTCTTCTTCATTAAAAATAGGTTGACTGTTCGTAAATTTTAGGGATATATCCCTTGGATTTACGTTGTCAATCATATTTTTAAATCTCTTTACTGCATCAACGAATCCTGCAAGAAACTCACTAATAATTTTCAAATCATTAAAAATTAAAATTGTATCAATTAATCCATACTGGAAAAACTGATAGGTGTCAGATGGGGAAGCTTCTGGAAATATAACCAGCTTTGTTAACTGTTCTTTGGCAATAGGATAATATCCCAAGATTGCCCTTTTTTCTTCAGTCCAATTTAGGACTATGTTAAGCGTTTCTCTGAGATTTGATCTACAGACCCTTTTCTTTTCCTTGATTTCAGCCCTTGTAGGAATGTTTCTTATTATTCCTGTTCTCTAGGTTTGAATTGGAGCTTTATCTGCTCTTTTTAGGGTTTGCTCTGGATGAAGAGCTTCATATTCCCTGAAAGATTTCTTTACTTCTTCCAGTGTTAAAAACCCTCCTTTATGAATTATCCTTGATTGATGTGTAAATGGTGCTGCTTTTTCCCAGGCATCATATACTCCTTTCATGGGGCCATTATAAATTACATAATATTTTTTATCTTGGGTGGATTTTTTTATAATTTCAGCAATTGTTTTATTTTCTGGAATTTTTTCTTCACCTGATTTGTCCACCACGCTTAGCTGGCTGAACTCTGATGGTTTTTGTGTTGATTTCATTGCTTCGATGGCCTTCTTGAGGGATTGGATCTGTGTCCTTATTTGCTGACAATGCTTGCATCTTTCGAGTTCTTGTTCGTATTTCTGAATTTCTTGGTCTAATGCGTTGTAGATGAACTCCATTCTCTTGTTAATGTATATGCAATAACATTTTTGTCACCCTTTATATATTCAATTTTTATTGGATATTGTAACAAAAATAATTGCCATCTTACCAATCGTCCATGATTATAATCAACTTTTAAATTATATCGTATGAAACCTGTTAGATAACTTGAATCTGTCCTTAATGTAAATTCTCTGGGTAGTAAATCAATTTTCCATTTCTTAAGAGATTTAATGGCTGCTAGAGTTTCCTTTTCATAAGTGGTATATCTCTGTTCTATTGGAGTAAAAGTTCCTGAAATATACCTGCAAAGTAATTCCTTTGAGGAATATTTAGAATCTAATGATTCTTTTTCTTGTTCCAAACTTTTTATAGCTTTCTTAGCTTTTAGACATCCTGACCAAGTTATGTCTGAAGCATCTGTTTCTACTATTAAGTAGTCATTTTCTTCTGGAATATAAAGTTCTGGAAGTTTTTCACATAATTCTTTAATCATTTGAATTTGCATACTGTCTTTTTCATCCCATTTCCATTCTTTTTTAGTACTTATTTTTGGAAATAAGCTTTTAGTGTATCCTGTTATGTTCTTTAAAAATCCTTGATCAGAAATATAATTTATACACCCTAAAAATCTTTGTAATTATTTTCTATCTTCTATTTTATTAGGAAATAAATTTACCTTTTCTAGGACATTTGGCTGCAGTTTTAGCTTTCCTTGAGTGGATAGAATTAACCCAAAAAACTCTATTTCTTGTTTTGCTATTCTTGCTTTCTTTTTGCTAAGAATTAATCCTTTTTCTTTACATCTTTCTAAAACTATTAATAATTTTTGAAGATGATCTTCTTTATCCTGTTTTGTAAAAATTAGTATATCATCAATGTACACTAAAACAAATTCATTTAATTCTTTTAGATTTTCTTCCATAAATCTTTGATAAATACCTGGGGCTTGTTTTAATCCGAATGGTAATACATTCCATTCATAGAGTAACACACTTGTTGATTCTTTTGTTGGGCAAGTAAAAGTAGTTAATTTCTTTGTTTCTTCGTCTAAACGAAGTTGCCAATACCCTGATTTTGCATCAAGAGATGAAAACCAAGTTGCTCCTTTGATTTTTTCTAAAATAGAATCTTTTCTTGGAAGTTTGTGAGCATCACCAATAGTTGCTTCATTCATCTTCTTATAGTTAATAACCATTCTTCGTTTTCCCCTTTTAATTTCATTATTGTTTTCGACATAAAAGGCTGGAGCCGCATGAGGACTTTTACTTAATCTTATAATTCCTTTTTCCAAAAGATCTCTACATTCTAATGAAAATTCTTCTCTATCTCTTACGGAATAAGGAATTTTATTTGGAACATTTATCTCTTTTGTAGGATCTTTTAATTTAATACTTACTAATTCGTTATTTGTATTTTTAATATCTAAAGGATTTTCAGCACAAATTTCATCCAAAAGTTCTTCTATCTTTATTTCAAGATTATTTTTTGGGATATTTATCTGAAAGTATAGATTTAAATAACATGTCTCTAATATAGAGAATATTTTAAAATTTAAGATCTTATCTATAGTAGTAGTCGGTATTTTTATTCGTTTTGATTTTTGATTTATTGAAGAATCGTGTGGAGCTTTTAAAACTATATATGTTAATTCTTGAATGAATGGATGATATAGCTTTAAAAAGTTATTTCCTATAATAAAATCTATTCCAGAATCTAACATATATATTGATGGAACAATGAACCTATAATTTTGAATAAAAATTTCAACCATCTCTGCTTTTTGGTTAATTTTATGTATTGATTTGTCAACTATTCTAACTCTTAATGGTTTCTTTAATTTTTTCCAATCAAGTTTTATATTTGAACTAGCAAAGCATTGTGTTGCTCCAGAATCTATGAAAGCATTTATAAATTTTTCTGTTATTTTTATAGTAATAAATGTAGCATTATTACTCAGTCTCTGAGTCTATTTCCGAGACATATTCAAAAATATAGTCTAAGTTGTCATCAGATTCTTCTAATGGTTCCATGAAACAAGACTTAGCAATTTCTATTTGTTTAGTAAGATCCTTTTTATCCTTCTTTTTCGGGCATTCATTTGCATAGTGTCCTTCTTCTTGGCAATACCAACATTTACAATTTTCTTTTTTATTCGGGCAATAGTTATTTCTTTGCCTTTTATTTTTATTGTTATTTTCCTTTCTAAAATATCTCTTTTTTCTCCAGTTTGGATAGTATTTTCTTTTTCTAAATTGATATTTTCTTTTTCTTTGAAAATTTTTATTAAGACCATATTTTTGAGGTATCTCCTCATTATCTTGACAGCAAATTTTAATTATATTTGCAAATCTTTTTTGAGTTGCTTCTTGCATACAACGTTCTTTTATTTCCTCTCTTATTGCAGAGGTTGCTCCACCAAAATTATTTTCAATTGTTCCTCTATTTATTTCTCTTATAAATCTTCCCATTATAAATTCATTAGCAGGATATGAAAGTTTTGTTATATACATACTAAGATAATGATTTTTATCTTCTTCTTTTAATTTGTAATAATGTATTCTATATTCACATATATAAGACTCCACATTACATAAATCATATATCTGAATATTAGCTAAATGATTTTTTGCTTCTTGATATTCTTTATTATAGACTTCTTGTCTATGATCTATAATATTTTTTCCAAAAAATTCTTTATATAGAATCATCATTATATATAATATCTTATCATAAGCTGATGTTTTTGTTTCTAATTCTTCTATTATTTGGTTTTCTATTGATGTAATATAATCTCTTATAGTTCCTTTAGTATGAAACCCTATGTAATTCCAAATGTCTCTTCCAGACAATTCACTGAGTTTTGGATTAGTAAAGGCTTCTAATAAGAAGGAATTCAACCAGTTTTCGAAAAATTTTTTTCATTCTTTTTACAGTCTAAATCGAGCATTCTATCTCCTTCCATTTCCTGGATTTTAGGGATGTATTTTGATGGTATTTTTGTATATTTTGAATCTTTATTTATAAAACCTTTTTTAAAGGCATAATTATCAAAACCTGTTTCCCATTTAAATTGAGATTGATTATCCTTAGATGTTCCAGCTTCATTTTTTACTTGTATTGGAATTGCTGGTTTTTCGTCACTTGAATAATCTAGAATGTGTTCTTCATTTTCTATGTTTTCCGAATTTACTAATTCTTCTTCTATTTGAAAACCATGTTCCATAATATTATTTTCTTGAGCCATTTTTAATTGTTTAAAAAGCATTGTAACTTCTTCTAATTTTTCTTCAATATTCATAATTTCAATGGTGGTTTTACTTTTAAATCTGTTATGTTGATTATATTTTGAAATTTTTCTTCTTTGGGATTCTCTTTTTCTTTATTTCTTTGAAATTTTATGGATACTAATATTTCTTCAAGCATATCTACTATAGAATTTAATTGTGGGTTGAAGGTATGATAAAGATGTGGGGAATCATTTCCATGGTAACATTTTTTAGAAATTCCGTGTGAAAAATAAATTTTTTCAGGTTTTTGAAGTCCTTCAATAAAACTTATAGTAAAATAAAGATTTTGAGAAAAATCATTTTGTATTGATTTTAAGAATTCGGTGTCATTACAATTAACATTAGTTAAAATCATTAATTTTTGATCTATTAATTTTGATAACTTAATTATTTCTTCTCTTAAATCTTCTAATTTACTTTTTTCCATTAGGTGACGCTTTTCTTTGTAAAGAGTTACGATTTTAAGTAAAAGGTGTAGCTTTAGGATGTGTGGTTTAGATTTTGCCACATCTTTAAATCTTTAAATTTGTACAGATTTAGATCTGTACCATATAATTTTCTTAGTGATAATAGTGATGGCAACGAAAATAACAAAGACCATATTAAAAAAAAGTGCATAAAAAATATATAATGAATGATGAAAAAAAAGAGAAAAAAAAGGTAATACGTAAAAAGAAGAAAAAGCATACTTAATTGGAATTTGGTTTACAAAACGTTTGGAAGCTTAATTTTATTGTTTATTTAATTAAATATAATCTCAAGCGATATGGAATTGGAATCTAAGACGAAGGTTAGGCTAGAGAAATCGGATCAAATAGTTTTGGTCGCTGGTCATTACCCAAGAAGATAATATAAACAAAAGAGAATATTCTAGCACATTCATATAGCTAACTCTCGAAATTAAAAAATAATATACCCCTTGTCCTGGAATATTCGTGTGTGGGGCACTATTATCATTATTATTGCCTTGTCTTATATGCAGAAGACTCCAATTGCAGCTTTCATCCTTTGTTTTTCGTATATCGAGTGTGAATATATAATAATTTAGGTCAGTGATGATGCAGAAACATCAATATAAAATCTAACACCATCCTCATGCATGTAAAAGTAAAGTTTCTTTATTTAAATAAAATAAAGAGAGATCTAAATTACTTAATTCTTTTAAATCGTATTTTATCACGTAAATTTCCTATTTGAATTAATATATAATTCGTTCTAAGATTATGTGGTTTAATTAATATATTAAATCTTACACTTTATTAGAACGATTTATGTGTAGAAGTTCTCTCATATAATAAGTATAAATTATTTTAAAGTATTGACTTCTCAAAATGAATGTAAATCGTTTATTCTTAAAATGATTTATACTTTTACATATAAAACACAACAATCTGACACAATTTATGGTCAAAACATAAACCTTAGAACTTTGTAATAATTTATATGTAAAGAGTTAAATCCTTAGGATTCTGTGACGATTTATGTGTAAGAATTTTATGGCGATTTAAAAAGACAATAACTCTATAAATAAATGAGAATACACTAACGTGAAGTTAGAATTTTGGAAGAGATAATTGAGTGTATCTTTACTAGTTCATCACCGAAAAAAAAAATGACAAAAACATAAGTAAAAGTGTTGAAAAAAAAAATGACAAAAACATAAGTAAAAGTGTTAAATATATACGAAGAAAACAGTTAAGGCTTTAGAGTTATCTATTTTTTGAATTGATTTTTTTTACTAACTATTTTAATCATGTAAGATTTAATTCATGGCAAACTATTTGTGACTAGGTCCTAATTTCTTAGACCTTCCTAGTCTCCTCTAAAATTCATTAACCGCCAATTCCTTAGTCAATTAATTCTAATTAGAGGGTGATGATCAAATTCCAGTTTGTATGCCACCAAAATCCTAATTACCCAAAATTAAGAGGATTATATGTCACGTATCCCGTTAAACACAGATAATTAGAATTTAGGAGAAATTGTTTTCAATCTATTGTTCAAGTAAAGAGCTTTTCCAAGTTATACAAGAACTCAATTAGAAAGAGGGTCATACTTCCGTTCCACCCAAATTCATAAGATAAAGAACGAAAATAATTCTTGAAATATAAATCAAAACATGAATTAAAATAGAAAAATAATAGTATCAATCCATACAATAGACAAAGCTCCTAACCTTAACAATGGAGGTTTAGTTGCTCATGATTCAGAGAAGAAAACTAGGATTGTAAATTGGGTTGAGGTGGAATGAAAAGTTAACTAATGTTCGGATCCCCCTCAGGGAAGTTTCTTTTTCCTTTTATATTTAATCCTAATTAATTTAAAATCTAATTTCTAAAACTAAAATAATATCTTTTTCTATTTTAAAGATAAAAATAAATTTTAAATCAGAATCAATTAAATAATCAGCAAGTCTTCACTTGATGGATGGGGACCACTTGCTTCGTAGGACCCACGCCTAACTTAGGAAGTAATGATAAGTGTTCCCTTGATTTCTTCGTTCTGCAGCCTCTGATCTGTGCTTTCTGAGCCGAAAACTGGGTCAAAAACAGCCCACAAATCGCCCCCAGCGTTTTCTGCACGTGGCGCATGTCACGCGTACGCGTCGGTGGTCTTCTTCGCGTGTCACGCGCACGCGTCACCGTGCAAATCTTTAAATCACGCGTACGCGTCGCCATGGAAAGCTCCAAATCACGTGCCCGCGTCAGGTACGCGTGCGCGTCGCTCCTCGCTGTCCTCTCCTTTAATTCTTGTGCTGCAGAAACTCCATCAAATCCAACCGAATGCTACCTAAAAATAAAAAGAAATGCACAAGACTCAAAGTAGCATCCATAGTGGCTAAAAGATAATTAATTCTTAATTGAACTAAACAAATTAAATGCAAATTCACTAGGAAAAGATAGGAAAAATGCTCACGCATCAGCGTTCAACGCCAGTAATGGTGCTTCCTTAGGCGTTGAACGCCCAGCTTGTGTCCCTTGAGTGGCATTCAACGCCAGTAAGTGTGCCTTTTTGGGCGTTGAACGCCCAGTAAGGTCTTCCTTACTGGCGTTCAACGCCTGTGATGGTGTCTTTCTGGGTGTTGAACGCCCAGTAGGGAGTTTCTTATTGGCGTTCAACACCAAATGATCTCCTTTATATTCGGCCTCAATGTCCACTGTGATGGCCTTGCACTCTTCTCTTGGGTTCACTTCAGTGTTGCTAGGAAGAGTGTTAGGAGGAGTCTCAGGGATTCTCTTACTCAGTTGACCAACTTATACCTCCAGATTTCTAATGGAGGACCTTGTTTCAGTTATGAAACTATGAGTGGTTTTAGAGAGGTTGGAGACTACAGTGACTAAGTCAGAAAGGCTCTGCCTAGGAGTCTTCATATGTTCCTGAGAAGATGGGAATGGTGGTCTGTTGTTGAACTTATTTTGGTTTCTTCCACCTTGATTATTGTTGAAGCCTTGCTGAGGCTTCTGTTGATCCTTCCATGAAAGGTTAGGATGATTACTCCATGATGAATTATAGGTGTTTGCATAGGATTCTCCCATGTAATTCACCTCTTCCATTGTAAGTTGATCTGGATCATAAGCTTCTTCTTCATAGGAGGCTTCTTGAGTGCTGCTAGTTGCAGCTTATGATCCAGTCAAATGCTGAGAGATCATACTGACCTGTTAGGTCAAGATCTTTTTCTAAGCCATTATGGTATTCACAGTGTCAACTTTCAGGATTCATTTCTTTTGAGCTACTCCATTGTTCACAGGGTTTCTCTCAGAAGTATAGATGAACTAGTTGTTTGCAACCATTTTAATGAGTTCCTATGCCTCTGCAGGCATCTTCTTCAAGTGGAGTGATCCACCAGTAGAATGATCCAAGAAAATCTTGGATATATCAAATAGACCATTATA
The DNA here is from genome assembly GCF_003086295.3 of Arachis hypogaea. NCBI lineage: Eukaryota > Viridiplantae > Streptophyta > Magnoliopsida > Fabales > Fabaceae > Arachis > Arachis hypogaea. Next base: position 109,671,131 of record NC_092040.1, read on the forward strand.
GAAGATTCCTAGAATAGACCATTCTGGGAGCATGTCAGAAGGACACCTCCTGATCAGTTGCTTGTATCTTTCCCAAGCTTCATAGAGGGATTCATCCTCTCTTTGTCTAAAGGTTTGAACTTCCACCCTGAGCTTGCTCATCTTTTAAGGTGGAAAGAACTTGGCCAAGAAAGCATTGACCAACTTTTCCCAAGAGTCTACGCTTTTCTTAGGTTGAGAATCCAACCATATCCTAGCTCTGTCTCTAACAGCAAAGGTGAAAAGCATAAGTCTGTAGACCTCAGAATATACTTTATTGGTCTTAACAGTGTCACAGATTTACAAGAATTCAGATATGAACTGATGTGGATCTTCCAATGGAAGTCCATGGAACTTGCAATTCTGTTGTATTAGAGAGACTAACTGAGGCTTAAGCTCAAAGTTATTAGCTCTAATGGCAGGTATAGAGATACTTCTACCATAGAGGTTAGAAGTTGGTGCAATGAAGTCACCAAGAACCTTCCATACATCTCCTCCATTGTTTGGCTCAACTGCCATATCTGTGTTTTCAGCTTCTTGTTCGAATAGCTCTGTGAGGTTTCCTCCGGATTGTTGTGCTTTAGCTTGTTGTAAACGCTTCCTTAGGATCCTCTCAAGTTCAGGATCAAGATCAAAGAGAGGTTCTTTATCCTTGTTCCTGCTCATAAACAAGAAAAAGAAGACAAGAAAGAAGAAGAATAGGAGATCTATTTCAAAGAATAGAGGATTCCCTGTGAGATGTGTGATGAGCGGATATTTTATACACTTTTTGGCATCACTTTCATATAGTTTTTAGTGTGTTTTGTTTAGTTTTTATTGCGTTTTTATAGGTTTTAGTGCTAAATTCACATTTTTGGATTCTATTATGAGTTTTTGTACAATTTCAGGTAATTTTTGGCTAAAATTAAGGAGCTGGAGCAGAAGTCTGATTCAGAGACGGAGAAAGCACTACAGATGCTGTATGGATCTGACCTACCTGCACTTGAAAGAGCTTTTCTGGAGGTACAAAAGTCCAAATTCAGAGCTCTTAACGGCTATGGAAAGCTGAATTTCAGAACTTTCCAGCAATATATAATAGTTTATACTTTACTTAGGATTAAAAGGCCCAAAACTGGCGTCCAACGCCAACTTTCTGCCCTCTTCCTGGCGTCCAGTGCCCAAGAGCAGAGACCGACATCCAAACGCCCAAAGAGGACCCCCTAGCTGGCGTTCCATACCCAAGAAACCTCATAACACGTGAATCTCATCAAAGCTCAGCCCAAACACCAGCAAATAGGCCCCAGAAGTAGATTTTAGCACTAAATAGACTGTTTTACCCTTACTAGTCATCTATTTAGTATTTAAGGGATTAAATTTATGTAATTCAGACCTTTAATCATCATCTTCGAAGCTTTTACACCATATTTTCATATTACATTGTATTTTTACTTCAGTATGAGTTTCTAAACCTCCTAGGTTGAGGGGAAGAGCCCTGCTAAGTACTATAAATTAGTAAAAGTATTACTGTTTCTTCTCCGATTCGTGTTTGATCTATTTCTAAGATGTATATCCGATCTTCATCGTGGTGAATAGGATGATCTAACAAATTAGCTCTGTTCATGACATTAAGACGAACATGTCTAACAAATACCCGTGTCTACTTGCATTCGTGTGAATACATGACTGGAAAGCACGAGCCAATAGCTATGTTTATACATCTCTCAAAAGGTTAATCCACGACTTTGTTGGGGACTTCTCGAGACACCAGTTCAGTTGATTTTCTGAGAGATAAAGGTCTCCATGGTATAGGCTAGAATCCAAAGAAGCAGCATTCTCTGATCCGGAAGATTCGACCTTATCTGTGGTGCTTTAAGTAGGATCGCCAGGAGAATGACTTGCTAACGCTTCACCCTTTGTTAGATTGGATGACCACGACCAATGGCGTTCAATCTGTAGCAGAGGAGATCAATGACCACGGCCCATGCGGTTGATCATATACAACCTGCCACAGAAGAAGATCATTCACAAGCAGAGAAGACAGTAGTGCCAAAGTTAATTCAGAAAGGCAAAGAAACTCCAATCCTTAACTCTATCTTTAATGTTATAAAAATCCTAAACTCCATAATCTAACAACCTTCTGATCTGTCTGACTAAGACCTGCAAGATAACCATAGCTTGCTTCAAACCACAATCCTCGTGGGATCGACCCTGACTCGCTCATGTATTAATTGGATGACCTAGTGCATTTGCTGGTACAATAGTATGAAAGTGTGGGATTCGTGCTACCAAGTTTTTGGCACCGTTGCTGTGGATTGTTGAGTTTGGACAAAATGAAGGATTGTCTTGCTCCCTAGATTAGGTAATTTTTATTTTGTTAAGTCCTTGATTTTGATTTTCTTCTTCTTCAAATTTTCGAAAAAAAAGCTTTTCAAAAATATTTTTTATTTTCTTTGTTTAATCTTTGTTCTTTGTTTGAGTCTTGTGTTCTTGTTATTGTTGAGTCTTGCGTTTTCTTTGAGTCTTTCTTTCAAAAAATTTTCAAAAATATTTTCTTTGGTTAAATCTTGTTTCAAGTCTTTAAGTTTGGTGTCTTGTTATTTTTCTTTTGATTTTCGAAAATTTATGTTTGGTTTTCTAAAAATTTTAAGTTTGGTGTTCTTTATATGTTTTTGTGTTCTTTGAGTCTTTGCGTCTTGTTCTTGTTGTTCGTTTTAGTCTTCAAAGTGTTCTTGAGTCCTTGTATGTTTTGATCTTAAAAATTTTTAAGTTTGGTGTCCCTTTGTGTTTCCCTCCAAAATTTTCGAAAATTAGGGGTGCTAGATCTAAAAATTTTAAGTCTTGTGTCTTTTACGTGTTTTTCTCTTTCATCATAAAATTCAAAAATAAAAAAGATCTTTTCTAACTTAATTTTAACCATAATTCTCGAAATTAACCATAAAAATTCAGATTTCAATTTAAAATTTTTATCTTATCTTATCTTAGTTGTCCAGTTTTCAAAAATAAAATCTTTTCAAAAATAAAAATCATATCTTTTTCAAAAAAAAAATCTTATCTTTTTCAAAATCTTATCATATCATTTTCAAAATTTAAAAATCTTATCTTATCTTTTTCAAATTTCAAATTTAAAAAAAAATTCAAATCTTTTTCAAAATCAAATTTCTAATCTTATCTTTTTTGTTTCTTATCTTATCTTTTCTAACTTTCAAATTTTAAAATCATATCTTTTTCAAATATTTTTAATTTCTTATCTTACCTTTTTTCTAATTTCAAATTTTAATTTCAAATATTTTCTTATCTTATCTTCTATCTCATTTTAAATTCAAACCTTTTCTTATCTTAAAATCTTATCTTCTCTCTTATCTTTTCCAAAACTTCCTAACTAACTCTTCTCTTCCTTAATTTTTGAAAACTCTCTCTCTTCTTCTTTTTCTTCTTTTAAAAAACTACCTAACTAACTCTCATCTCTCTTAATTTTCGAAAACTTCTTCCTCTTCTCTCTCTTCTATTTTCGAAAATTCATTAACTAATTTTCAACTCTTTTTAAATTAATTAACTTAATTTTTAAAATTAATTAAATAAATAAATAAAAATAAAAATATTTTAATTCTTATTTACTTTTCTATTTATACTTCTCTTCTTCTTACTTCTATTTATTCGACTTCTATCCCTCTCTCATCTTCCATCTTCTTTTATTTACTTCTATCCCTTATTTTCAAAGTATCCTTCTTCTATATCTTTTATTTCTTTTCTATCTTCTTCTTCTCTCTTCACATCTAACTGGAAGCTCTTTTGTCCAAGTGGTACAAAAAGCTTTCTTCTTTTTTTTCTTTTCTTTTCTTCTTGTTTATGACCAGGAACAGGGATAAAGAACCCCTCTTGACTCCTGATCCTGAACCTGAGAAGACTCTAAGGAGGCGTTTACAATAAGCTAAAGCACAACACTCCGAAAGAGACCTTTCAGAAAGTTTTGAACAAGAAACAGAAGACATGGCCGAACCTCAAGAGGAGCCAAGAAAGTTCCTTGGTGACTTCACCATGCCTACCTCTGACTTTTATGGCAGAAGTATCTCTGTACCTGCCATTGGAGCTAACAATTTTGAGCTTAAGCCTTAGTTAGTCTCTTTTTTGTAGCAGAACTGTAAATTCTATGGACTTCCAATAGAAGATCCACATCAGTTTTTAGCTAAGTTCTTACAGATTTGTGATACTGTAAAGACTAATGGAGTTAATCCATCTACAAGCTTATGCTCTTTCCCTTTGCAGTAAGAGACAGAGCTAAGTTATGGTTGGATGCCCAACCTAGAGAGAGTCTTCACTCTTGAGAAAAGCTAGTTAATGCTTTTCTGGCTAAATTCTTTCCTTCTCAAAGAATGAGCAAGATTAGAGTGGAAGTTCAAACCTTCAGATAAAGAGAAGGTGAATCCCTCTATGAAGCTTGGAAAAGATACAAGCAACTAATTAGGAGATGTCCTCCTGACATGCTCTCGGAGTGGTCCATCATAGGCGTGTTCTATGATGGCTTGTCTGAGATATCCAAGATTTCATTGGATAGCTCTGCAGGTGGATCCCTCCACTTGAAGAAAACACTTGCAGAATCTAGAGAACTCATTGAGATGGTTGCTAACAACCAATTCATGTATACTTCTGAAAAGAATCCTGTAAACCATGGTACCTCTCAGAAGAAATGAGTTCATGAAGTTGAAACTCTGAATGCCATCTAGGCTCAGAATAAGATATTGACTCCGCAAGTCAATATGATTTTCCAGCATCTGGCTAGAATGCAAACTGTAGCTGGCAGTGCTCAGGAAGCTTCTCTTGAAGAAGAAGCTTATGATCCTGATCAATCCACCATGGAGGAGGTGAATTACATGGGAGAGCCCTATGAAAACACTTACAACCCTTCATGAAGGAATAACCCTAACCTCTGGGGATTCTAGCAAAGCTAAATCACAATCCAAAAGGATTCACCCAGTTAAAGTGTCTGTGGCATTTATGTATCGAGTGGTAATATTAGAAAACAAAGTGCTTAGGGTCACAGTCAAGACTCTGAAAAGTGTGTTCAAGAATAAAAAAGAACTAAACTAGAAGAGTCAATAATATCATCTGAATTCTAAGTTCCTAAAGAGACCAACACTTCTGAGTTTCAATGGATAGTGAAATGCCAAAACTATTCAGAAGCAAAAAGCTACTAAGTCCCACTCATCTAATTGTAACTGAGCTTCTTTGGAAACTCTGAGATTTATTATATCTTAATTATCTTCTCTATCCTACTATGTTTTTAGTTGCTTGGGGATAAGCAACAGTTTAAGTTTGGTGTTGTGATGAGCGGATATTTTATACGCTTTTTGGGATTGTTTTCATATAGTTTTTAGTATATTTTGTTTAGTTTTTATTAAGTTTTTATAGGTTTTAGTGTTAAATTCACATTTTTGGATTCTACTATGAGTTTATGTGTTTTTGTACAATTTCAGGTCATTTCTGGCTGAAATTGAGGAGTTAGAGCAAAAGTCTGATTCAGAGACAGAGAAAGCACTGCAGATGCTGTCCGGATCTGACCTCCTTGAGCTCGGAAGAGCTTTTCTGGAGATATAGAAATCCAAATGGAACGTTCTTAATGACTATGGAAAGCTTACTTTCAGAGCTTTCCAGCAATGTATAATAGTTCGTACTTTGCTTCAGATTAGAAGGCCCAAAACTGGCGTCCAACGCCAACCTTCTGCCCCCTTCCAAGCGTCCAGTGCCCAAGGAGAAGAGACCAACGTCCAAACACTCAAAGAGGACCTCCTAGCCAGTGTTCAATGCTCTAGAGGCCTCCTAGCATGTGGATCTTATCAAAACTCAGTCCAAACAATTACCAAATGGGCCCAAGAAGTGGATTTTAGTACTAAAAAGACTGTTTTACCCTTACAAGTCATTTGTTTAGTATTTAAGAGATTAGATTTACATTATCTAGAGAATTTTTTGCCATATTCGAGTTTTACCATTGTATTTTCCTTTCAGTATGAGTTTCTAAACCTCCTAGGTTGAGGGGAGGAGCCCTGCTGAGTCCTATGAATTAATAAAAGTATTACTGTTTCTCTTCTATCCTTGTTTGATATAATTCCAAGATGTATACTCGTTCTTCAATATGGTGAATAGGATGATCAGTGACAATCAGCTCTGTTCATCATACTAGGACCGCGTGCTTGACAACCACCATGTCTACTTGGATTCGTGGAAATACGTTACTGGAAAGCGCAAACCGCTAGCTTGATTATACATCTCTCAGACGGCTGACAATCGGATTTCTGCTAGTAAAGAATTTCATAGAAATATAATCACGTTGTAAGTATAGTTTCTAAACCAACAGAAAATCCTTTCGTACAAAAGTTTTGGTTGTCACTTAAGCAAACCCAATAAAATTTATAACCGAAGTATTTAAACCTCGGGTCGTCTTCTCAATGAATTGCAGGGAGGTATGATTTATTATTGGTTATGGAAAAAAGTATATTTTTGTTTTGGGTTTTTGAAAGGTTTGAACAATAGAAATAAATTGCAGGAATTAATAAATCAATAGCTAAGAAAACTCTTGGCAAGGTATGAAAATTAGAAGTCCTATCCTAGTTATCCTTATCAATTGTGATGAGAATTGCTCGTTGCTCCCACTTAGTCAACCTCTAACTATGAAGGTAAGTCAAGTGGATAAATCAATATGAATCCTCAAGTCCTAGTCAATTCCCAAAGAAAGACTAGAGTTAGTGGAATTCAAGTCAATTAGCAACTTCCAATTATCTATCAACAAAAGAGTTTGATAACTCAAGAGTCTCTAATTACTCAACCAAAGCCCAAAAGGGAAAAAGTCCAAATTATTTATATCATAAATAAAAGAAAGCAATCATAAATCTGAAATACCTCGAATTATATTAAATAGAAAGTTAGATTGAACATAGGAACCCATAAACCAAATTGGCAACATCAAGTAATCAACTAAAGTAATAGAATAAATAAAAGTAGAAGGAAACATAAAGTAAAGTAAAGGAATATTAAACCTAGAATTGAAAAGACGAAGAAATCCTAATCCTAAATCCTAATCCTAATCCTAAATCCTAAGAAAGAGGAGAGAGCCCCTCTCTCTAAAAACTACATCTAAACCTAAAATTGTGAATAATGAATGTTGTCTGAATTGTTGAATGAATGGATGGATTCCCCCACTTTATAGCCTCTAATATGTGTTTTCTGAGCCAAAAATTGGGTTAAAAACAGCCCAAAAATTGCCCCCAGCGATTTCTGGTTCGTACAGGTCGCTGCAAAGTCACGCAGAAGCGTCGTCCACGCGTTAGCGTGGATTGGGTTTTTGCCAGGTCACGCGTCCGCGTGATCCACGCGTCCGCGTGATCCACGCGTTCATGTTTCCTGGCTTTGAGGCAGCTATAGCAAATTATATATCATTGCGAAGCCCCGGACGTTAGCTTTCTAACGCAACTGGAACCGCATCATTTGGATCTCTATAGCTCATGTTATGATCGTTTGAGTGCAAAGAGGTCAGCCTGGACAGCTTAGCAATTTTTTCAACTTCTTGTATTCCTTCCACTTATGCATGCTTCCTTTCCATCCTCTAAGCCATTCCTGTCCTGTAATCCCTGAAATCACTTAACACACATATCAACACATCGAATGGTAATAAGAGAGGATTAATATTAGCAAATATAAGGCCAAAGAAGCATATTTTCAATCATAGTACAAAATCAGGAAGGAGAATGTAAAGCCATGCATTTTGTATGAACAAATGTATGAAAGATTGATAAAATTAACTCAATTGAGCACAAGATAAACCATAAAATAGTGGCTTATCAACGGATAATCCATGACTTCGTTGAAGACTTTTCGAGACACCAGTTCAGCCGATTTTCAGAGAGATTAGAGTCTCTGTGGTAGAGGCTAAAACTCAAAGAAGTAGCATTCTCTGATCCGGAAGATTCAACCTTGTCTGTAGCATTTTGAGTAGGATCGCCAAGAGAATGAATTGCTAAAGCTTCACCCTCGTTCAGATTGGATGACCACGGCCAATGGCGTTTGATCTGAAGCAGAGGAGATTGATGACCACGGTCAATAGCGTTGATCCTATGTAGCCTGCCATAGAAGAAATCACTCACAAGCAAAGGAGACAGTAATACTAGAGTTAATTCAGAAAGACAAAGCAACTCCAATCCTTAACTATATTCCTATTACTGATTCTATTTTAATTTACAAAGTATTTTATTCCTTTCATCTCAACCTAGTTTAGATCTCACAAATCCAACAACTTCTGATTTTGCCTGACTAAGACCTGCAAGATAACCATAGCTTGTTTCAAACCACAATCCTCGTGGGATTGACCTAACTCGCTCAGGTATTATTTGGATGACCCAGTGCATTTGCTGGTATAGTTGTACGAAAGTGTGGGGATTCGTGCACCAAACGCTAATCGGGTTGGAAATCGTACGGAACCCATGTAGAACAAGGGTGATTGTCATGGGTCACCCTCAATTCATAAGATGAGGAACGAGGTTGCATAAGAGAATAGAATCAAACATATTGAATGAAAATAGTAATATTATTGATCCATGAAACTCAGCAGAACTCCTAACATTAACCTTAGGAGGTTAGTGACTCATACTGATAGAAAATACAATGAAAGGTTCAAATGGGCAAAGATCAAAAAGTTCTTTACAATGGTGATCTTTGTTATATTTATACTACTCTTAATGACTAATGATTACAGAAAATAAGATAAACTAGTCTTGTAGTGTAAAAATCCACTTTTGGGGCCCACTTGGTGAGTTTTTGGGCTGAGATTGATTTGTCTCCCATGAGCTAAACCCTTCTTGGGCGTTAAACGCCACCCTTGGGCTCCCTTTTGGGCGTTTTGACGCCAGTTGCTCCCCTTTGGGCGTTGAACGCCAGGGATGAGGCTGAAAGCTGGCGTTGAACGCCAGTTTTGGGCCTTCATTTCCAAAGCAAAGTATGGATTATTATATATTTCTGAAAAGCCCTGGATGTTAGATATCTATAGTCGTTGAGAGCGCGCCATTTGGACCTTTGTAGCTCCAGAAAAGCTCCTTCGAATGCACATAAGTCAGATCCTGACTGCATCTGCAGTCCTTTCTCTGCTTCTGAATCAGACTTCTGCTCAAGCTCCTCAACTTTAGCTAGAAAATACCTGAAATCATCATAAAACACACAAACTCAAAGTAGAATCCAAAAATGTGAATTTTGCACTAAAACCCATGAAAACTTAATAAAATTTAAACAAAACATACTAAAAACAATATGAAAATAATGCCAAAAAGTGTATAAATATTCGTTCATTATTAATCCTCTTTAATCTCTCACTAATCTCCAATCCTTTAAAACACCTAAGTTGATGATTAAATTCTGAGCACAGAGCCCATGATTTAAAACGTTAATTGACAAATATGAAGAATTACCTATAGCTTGACTTGAGATGGAATATTATTGGATAAACATTGATTAGATTAGATTTGATCCTATTTTATTGTTGATTTGTTTTGGAATTCTAAATTAGGTCTAGGGTTAGCATATATAAAGGGTGAGAGACACTTATGTAACTCGAGTCCTTTGGCCGTTTTTTAATTCATAGTTTTTGTTTCCTTTGCATCATGCGTAACTAATCTTCTTTGTTAAGTTTAGGAGTTCTATTTATCTTTTTATGGAGTATTAATATAAGTATTTTACTTTATTTGAGATTTATGCTTTGATCTATTTTATGATTAAATTTTTGTTCTTCATCCCTAAAGATTTAGAATTGTTGAAAAATATTCTAACTCCATTTTAAATTCTAAATATTGTTTTGAAAAAAGTAATATTGGAATTAACTAGAAAACTCTTGCTCACGCCTTTTTTATTTAACTAAGAATAGTGTTTCAAAAAGTGTGTGATACTTATGATTTTCAATTGCTCTAATTTGAATAAATGATATAAAATTTGGATTAGAAAATTTTTGAAAACCATTATTTCTTGTAAGTTTCAATTGTTTGGGACTAGCTTGGATAAGTGACAAAAAATTCAACCTAAGAACTATTCTTGAATCTTATTTGAAATTAAATCATATTTGTGCTTTATCTCTTTTCTTAAATAATTGACTAAGAAATTAGCAATTAATTAGCTTAAAGAGAAATTGGAATTTGATTATTTATTATTTGTCGTGATTGATCTCGCCATGCCTCAATTAAATGAACACAAGGATTATTTTTCTAAAGAGTGGATATCTCTGAAATCTTAACATTTTCACCATCATTGTCTTCACATTTACTGTTCACATTTTCCTAAAGAGTGAATCTCATTCATCCCTCTATTTTTTGAATTGTCTAATTAGAATGATCAATTAATCATTGCTGCTTAGTCTTTAATCCTCATGGAAACGATAACTTACACACCATGATATTACTTTATACGATTTGGTGCATTTGTCGAGTTGTGATTTTGCAAAATTGCGCACCAATTTAGCGGAAGATATTAACTTTAATTGGAAAAATTATGGAGTTTGTTACCGTAGAATTTATCCCCCGATAAATCCTAAAGGTAAACTTAATTTTTTTTAAATGTTTAAATTCAATCATTTTCAAATTAACAAAATTTAAAATTTTATAATTTTTCATAATAATTTGCCTATAATTTTTTGTTAAAAGTTCATAAATAAATTCACACAAAGTTTAAGATTAAAGAAGAAAAATAATAATTACTCAGGTAAGAAAAAAGGTAGCACTATAAACATATATACTCTAAATGGTATATATATATACTTTCAAGTAACATATCATAAGATTCTAAGTAATCCACTAATATGCAATTATGTATATCTCTCAAATGGTATATTTATTTAAACTTATACAATTTTAATAATTTATAAACCTAGTTAGAGATTTTGCATTAAAAACCATTAATCTATGAACAAAGAATTACCAGTACCAAAGACCTATCGTCTACAAATGTATTTTCTAGAATAGCAGACTGTACACTTTCAATTACAAACTATAAACATAATTAACACACAAACTATAAACATAGTCAACATAGAAATTATAATTAAATAAACAAATTAAAATTCATATATTCAAATGAGTAAATTATAACAAACTCAGTAAAAGTAATAACAATCATCCCAACAAAATTAATTCAGAAAATAATTAATTTGGACAACAATAAACTCAAAAATTTAACAATAATCAATAATAAATCAATAATTAACTTAGAGAATTAACAACAATCAATACTAATTAACTTAGAAAATAATTAATTCAGTGAACAATAAACTCAAAAAATTGACAATCATTCAAAATACCATCAACTCAGAATAAACCCAAAATTATACCCTACCTAATCTAACATTATTTAATTTCTAATTATACTAAATTAATATAACAAACTCTAACAATACACTTTATTAAAAAAATTAATCAATAATTTAATAAAATACCTAACAAAATCCTAAACAAAAAAACAAAAAATCTAAAAGAATACAAAAATTATAGAAAAATTATCTCTGATGGTTGCTGCAAGATGGTGGAAGTGTGATGGTATTAGAAGGCAACGATGAAACTTACAGTGGTGGAGTTAGAGTATAGTAATATAACAAACATCTAAAAGAAAAAATGGACAACAACCTTTCCTTTGGTGCGGTGGACTTTAGCCGCAGTGACGGCGACAAGGTGACGATCTCCGACGGCAAGGGACACCAACAACGTCGGCACGAAGGAGGCTTTCCATGGAGACTCCAGCAGCAGTGATGACAACGTGCTAATCTGCAACGATAATGTGGCTTACTGGTGCCGATGGCAGCTCCTGGTGGTGGCAGCGGAACCTTCTTCAATGGAGAAGAGGGAGAGAGATGAGAGAGAGAGACAAGAGAGAGAAGAAGAGAAGAGAGAGAGAGAGAGTTTGCAGAAGTGAAGAAGAGGAGTTTTGCGTTTGAATTTTACCTAAATTTACCGGTGGATTTATTGATGGAAAAAAACTATGGTAGGGTGTTCGTCGTTGCCTAAACGTCGAGTTTCAGTAAATCATGTTACCGTCAAAATTTTTTGACAAAAAATCCGACGCTAAATCCGCCAGTATTCAGTACATTTTTGTAGTGTAATTAATTATATTTTCTTAAAATATTATTTTATATTTTTTTACGCATAAAAATTGTTCAGATGAAAAAATAAAATTGTAGAATTTAAAAATAATTTTTTTTTGTGTAAAATAATTTAATATTCTATTTATATTCTACGATTGCATGCATGAATACATATCCATATTCATGATGAAAAAATCCCTTTGAAAGGTTATGACTTTAATAAATTACAATTCTATAAACAGATGCAACCTTATAAATATGATTTTTTTTCATATATTTTGAAAATAATGTGACAGCAATTGTTTTAATCGAAAAATTTTTGGGAAATCTTATTCAACGATCAATCTGACGATAATAAACTTATTCCTTGTAGTGCTTATGTTTGAGTTCTATTTTACTCAAGAGAGAGACAGATATTTCACCTTCCTAGCACGAGTAATACGTACTAGGTTAATTTTATAATGGGTCAAAATAAAAATACACTAAGTATAAAGTCAGATCAATATAATTTGTATAAAAAAAATTGAAATTGTGAGCAATCCCTATTTGAATAGAAAAGAGAAGAGATATTACAATAAGAGAGAATGAGAGAATTTTCTTTCAAATGAAAATGTTGTATATAGAGCACCTTAAAAATTTTATAACCAAAAGTGAGTGATATAAGATTATTAATTACAACTAATAACAGATTACATCTAACTAAATTTGTTACACGGAATAAATTTACTACACGTATTATAGATTTTTCCTTTGGCCAAAGATATGTACGCCTACCTTGTTGGTCCTATGCTCCATGTATATTGGATGCAAAATAAAAATCAATCCAAATTCAAGTAACCAAGACACATATTCAGAGTTAGGACCACGGGATTCACCAATATTAGTGGTTGCAAATCTATCAATGACATGTATGTCTTATTCATATTCATATTGGTGAAAATGCCAAAATGGACCCCTATTCCTGTTCTTGATAGACAATACCAATAATTTAGGGCACATTGAAATATTTGGTGTCTATTTGAAATACTTGAAATGGTTATTAAGAAGTAGTGTTACATAAACATTATTAACTATAAATATAATCTAATTAAAAAAAAAAACAAAGTGAAAAAAAGTATAGAAAAGTATATGAGTGGGACAAATTGCATAATTAAATAAAATGTATTGTAAAATTATCTAAATACAATAATTAAAAAGTAGTTATATTTTAGTCTTGTATTTATGCTATGAAAAATGATTACTAATATAATATAAACTGCTATAGTCAATAATAGTTTATATAAAAAAAAAATATAATTACATAAAATGTGACAAATTATAGTGGCTTACATAAAAACTATAATCCTTAAGAGAGTGTAGCAGTTTATAAATGATTGATGTGCTTGTATGACTTTTATATCATAATTTATTTATTTTTTGATGTCTTATGATTCTTTTATTTTGAATTTGATACTTTACTTATAAAAATTATTAATTTATTTCGTAAAATAATTTAAGTATTTTAAGTATTTAAAAAAGAATTTAAGCTAAATTTATATTTTAACAATTATCTAAATTTATTAAAGGATAAAATATTTTTTTAATAATAATGTTTTGAAATAAGTAACTGTCCTGATAGAGAGTATTGGAGATAACTGTGCATGGTTTGGTGGTGTTTGACATAATGGCAATATATTTTTATTATGGCCTCCCGTGAATTTTATATTTTGATCTTTTTTTAAAAAAATATTTTATACTTTATTAATGTGTAATTAAGAATTTATAATAAAAATAGGAAATACTTAGTGTTAATATTGATATATTTTGCTGTTTTTTTGGTCTCTTCCTATCCAATTTTTAGTTAAAGTAAATTGTGATGCTAATAAATTTAATGAATCTGTTAGTTTTGGGTGTGTATTGCGTGACTATAATGGCTCTTGGTTGCGTGGTTATACTGGTTCTTTACCACCTGCTACTATTCTTCGAAGCGAACTTTTTTTGCAATCTGGAGAGGACTAATTCTAGCATAGAAAACTGGGTTTAGCGATATCACTTGCGAGACGAATTGTTTGAATGCTTTTATCTTTGTTAATGATAGAAACAACCAAGTGCAAAGTTCTGATAATGATTTGGTGACTAAAATCAAAGAGATTTTAAATTAGAATTGGAGAGCAAAAGTCAATCTAATTCAAAAAAATGCCAACTAAGTTGCTGATGTTTTGGCTAAATATGCAACATCTAATTGCATACAACAATTGAAATGGGATGAGCCTTGAAAAGATTTAATAGTGTTGTTGTAACGGGACTAGTCTTTGGTGTTTAGTGTGTTTTCTTTTGTTTTTTTTATCCTTTGACACAAAAAAAAAATGACGCACTAGTTCTTTTTAGATTTTTTTTCACTAGATTTTTTATATCAAAATTTTAAATGTATTCAATAATAAATACATTAAATTATTTTATTATCATAATGAAATGATTAAAATACACCATAAAATTATTAATTAATTATTTTTCCTTAAAAAATTTTTGATCCCACGTGGAGAATAGTCTAGGTTTGTCTAGGGGTGTCAAATTCTCAGAAGACGGGTATCCCTGCGTGGACCGTCTCGAATGAGGTTCCGATGGTGGGAAATTTTTTTCGTGGGGATGGGAATGGGAGCAAAAGTTTTCCAAGACAGGCGCGGGGGCCGGAGCGGGGATCCCCGCCCCATCCCTGATAATTCCTCGAATTTTTGAACTTAGTTAAATACCTTTTCTTTATTTCTAACATAGGATTTTTTAGTAATTTCATCCATTAAAATCCTAATCCTATTATTCAGTGTCTTCCCTTCTCACTTTGTTGCTGCGCCGTCTACTCTCTATTCCCAAACTCCAACTCTCTATACTCTCCACTTTATTCAAACTGCAAAACTCCCACAGCATCATACACCCTTGTTGGTTGCCACTCGCCACCGGCCACTCCTGCGCCTTCACCCTGATAGCTTCACCACATCGTTCTCTCTCTTCGGGCACGGCGTCCTTCTCCTCTCCACTCCTGCGTCTGCGTATTTGCTTCCATCTCTTCGCTGCTCGCCGCGTCCCATCCCATTGCTCCACCATCTCTTCACTGCTCGTCATCTACTGCAGAGCATCGCTGCTAACGCTGCAATAGCCACCAGTTGCCCCTCTTCCATTCCCCGTCCACCTTCCTATAAACTTGACTTCAAGTTTGATTTTCTCTCCTTCTATGTATCTGAAGAAATTAGACATATAGAGTTTATAATTATGAAATAGTTAGGGTTTGATTTTGTTAATTATAATTTCTGTGATTCTGAGTTGCTAGATTTATTTAGGATTTTGTTAATTTCTGATTTTCTGCATGTACTTATTTTGCTCGTTTTGAGTTGATTTTGTAATTCAATTTGAGTTGAAAACTCTGATTATGTGGTTCTGAGTTGCTAGGTTCAAATTTGCTTGTTTACAAAAATAAAGTATCTCCTGATTTCTCTACTAAGTTTCATTTCCTTACAACACTTCTTGCAAGCAACACTGTTCTGGCTCCTACCACGTTAAGAGACAAAATCTCAGTCTTTACAATTTCTACTCAAAGTACTTCAACAGAACGCAAGGATTAAAAGCTAAATAAAAATGAGGCTAAGATTCAACCTCCCCTTTTTTTAGCCACTGATAACTATCATCACTGTTTTTGAAAACATGTTTATTAGGTCTTAAAATAGCTAATTTTAATTCACTTTAATTCCTTTCGATGTCTTGATATGTTTGTCGAGTGATTTCAGATTCATAAGGCAAGTATTGGATGGAAGAGAAAAGCAAGCAAGGTGGAGAATTCATGAAGAAATGAGCATTTGGAGAATTGAAGGCCGCGCGCACGCGTCACCCACGCGTACGCGTGAGTAGGAGATCTGCAAGCCACGCGCATGCATCACCCACGCGTACGCGTGAGGAGGAAATTCGCCAACGACGTGCACGCGCCGTCCACGCGCACGCGTGACGCTGATCACGTGACCTCCTTAAAGTGAATTCGCTAGAGGCGATTTCTGAGTTTCCTAGGCCCAAGTCCAACTCATTTCTGAAGCTATTTGATGCAGAATTCAAGATTGGACAAAGGGGGAGCAATTAGATTTGGTTAACATCATGTTATAAGTAGTTTTCTAGAGAAAGAATCTCCCTCTTCTCTCTAGAATTAGGGGTTCTTAGGTTAATTTTCTTCTTAAATTTAGGTTTAATTTATTGTTCTTACATCTTCATTCTCTTAGTCTTTCTTGTTAATTTCCCTTTTTATGTCTCTTTTATGTTTATGAGCACTTTTGTTATTTTAATTTTCATTTAATACAATTTATGTTTTATGTTTCTTTTCTTGCTTAATTGAGTTGTTATTGTTATTTTCTTGCATTGGGTAGTTGTAGAATTTATGTTTCTTGCAATTTACCATGCTTTCTTTTTATGCCTTCTAAGTGTTTAATAAAATGCTTGGTTGGATGTTAGAGTAGTTTTTGAGCATTCTTGGCTTGAAAAGAGAAATTAGGTGCTCTTGAGTCATTAATACCCAACTTATGTTGGTGATCTAGAGTTGTTAGTTAATATTGTTTCCATTGACTCTAATCTCTTACTAATTCCATTAGTGAGTTGATTAGGACTTTTGGATTGAGACTAACTAGTCTTATTTGACTTTCTCTCAAGTGAAGATATCATTATACCTTCTTCCTATGTTGGAGATGACTAAGTAGGATTAGCTCTTGATAATTATTGTAATATTATTAGTGACTAGGATAGAAAGCCTTAATTCTCAACCCTCGCCATGAATGTGTCTCTCTTTATTACTTGCTTTTTTTTAATTGTTTCCTTTACATGTCTTGTTATTTAATTTTTTATTCCCTTATTTGCAAATCACCCATTGGATACCATAATCAATAATGTGCACACCTCATTGCAATTCCTTTGAGAAACGACCCGAAATCTAATACTCTCGGTATTTTTATTGGTTTGCATTTGTGACAAACAAAATTAAACTTTGATTGAGTGCTACTTGTTGATTTAGAACTATACTTGCAACGAAGTTATTTCCTCTAACCGAGAAAAAAATTTTATCCGACAATAATACTCTTTCACATACATAAAACAATACAATTTATTTTTTAAAAATAATTTAATATATATGCTAATTAATTACTAACCAAAATTACTAAAATCTGCTAGTCCCACAACTTTTTGAAATTATAATAGTTTCAAAAAGTTTGTAAACACCTATACGCTTTAGAAAAATAATTGATAATTCATTTCATTACTCAGAATAAAAAATGGAAAAACTATAGATAAACAATGAAAATACTAAACAATGTGAATAATGGATATGTCGAATGTTCAATTCAATAGGTATGCAAATGATTATATTCAATATTTTTAATTGGATGATTATTTCTTTTTATTCAATTTATTCATACACATTAATAATGGTTGAATATTTAATTCACTAAATGTGCAGATGGTTATACTAATATTAAAGTTTAAAAGATAATTTAAACTTTAGGGTGGAATATTTTTTTATTTTATTCTGTTAATTTTAGAACCCATTATACAAAAGTCATTGTCTACCTAACAAAATCCAAAAAAATAACATCGTATATCCAACTAAAATTGGGTGACTTATTTATAGATCAAAATTGTCACTTTCTATGTATTTCTCTTCTATAATTAAATCTCGGACAACCAAAAAAATAAAAATACTGAGGGATAGAGGACTTTCTACAAGAACTTGGTAACAAAACTTCTGTTTTTATTTTTCATTTTTTCGCTCTCTACACACATCTTCAAAATCAACAGCCAGGTGAAGTGGTGCCATGTGTGGATGATGATGAGGCAGGAGAATTTCCTTCACCGTGATTAGCCCTTTCTTCTGAATGTGAATGATCTGAAACATCTTCTAACTTGTTGCATTTTGGTGAGTTCTTCATTGAAGGATGAGTTTGTGTGCGGGGAACAATGGTAGTTGGATGTGTGGCCACAGGTGCATAAATAGCAGCGTGTGGTGCAGTTGTAACCGTGGTTAATTCCCCTGATGACACTGTTGAGGTAGCTATGGCAGCAGTAGCAGCAGCATATTCTTGTGGCTGAACAAAAATGTTGCCAACAAGAAACAACGGAGCAGTTTGGGAGTTTGCACTGTTTGGAATCATAGTGGTTGGCCTTCTTGTGTGGAGACGAAATTTCTGTCCAAGACAAACACGGAATAAACACTTTTAGACCTATGATTTACAATACAAGATCAACTAACTCCAATTGTTATGAAAGTTAAAGAGGATTGATACCAATGACTTAGTTAAACTCTTATATCATTTCTCAAAGAATTTAATTTTGATATAATGTCATTGTAAAATAACTTTATACGTTCAGTCATCCAAAACAGATGTCCTGTGTCTGTGTGTTTCAAAACTACTCCATTTATGTCTGAGCTTCAAATCCAATTGAGTCATAAAGTTAGAAATGACCAAAGAGTAGTTTAGTATACAAATTACTAACCTGTAAGTGACTTTTGACTTCATCATTTGTAAGGCCATCAACCTTCATTAGCTCCCTTATCTGTTTTGGGGTGGCAGCTGCAACATACACCAAAATATTCAATATCAAATACAATACACACAATTCAAATTGTAATATATAGGTGTGATTTTCTTCAAAAACACCTTTTTTAATTTCATTCAATTTTGCCCCTAATATTTTTTATTTGTGTAGAAATTATCCAAAGATGATAATTCTATCTAAAATATTAGGAACAAAACTGAAAACTTAAGAACAAAATGTTAAAGGAAAAAATTGAACGACTCGAAAATGTTAGCTACAAAATTGAAGGAGGGAAATCTCAAAAGTTAGGGAGTAACAGAAAATTGACAAGGAAATTATGTTATGCTTCTTAAAATACTTACAATCTGCACCACCAAGCTGCTGAAGGGCATGAAGGAACCGTTTGTGTAGTTCCTGTGACCAGCACCGCCGCTGCTTCCTCTGACCCTGTCCTTTATCCTCTCTTTTACCGCCGCTTCCAGCATTGCCTCCGGTCGATACAGGTCCTGTGGAACTTGTTGCTGGTACCGGCGGAGAAGAAGGCGTTTTGGCAGTTGGCAATGATGATGATGATGCATTAACCTTTCCAACAGTGCTCTCCTCTCTGTGAAATGGCTGAAAAGCACCACCAATGCTTCTCTTCACTTCCACAACAGACGCTTTTCTAGGAACATCCTGATCAACAAAATTTCAAACAGAATCAGATTCCCACACTATTTCAGTTAGAAATTTTGAACTAAGTGCGTCTAACTAGGTGAGGATACATCAAATAATTTTCTAAACAGAGCAAGTAACATAACTCATTACTAAAAACGACACCAAGAAACAGAAACTAAAACAGTTCAACTAAGTTGAACCCAAACTTTTTTTTTCTTTATTTTCATACCTCTTTAGGTGGTTGGGGATCAGGGTTCCACAATTGAACAGATCTGAGCCAGTCAGATTTTTTCTTATCAGTGCTGCAGCTGCTGTTATTATTATTGTTGTTGGTACTATCCTCCTTTTGAATCTTGTTTCTATGAGAATGTTGCTCTTCACCATCATCATAATATTCTTCATCATCTTCTTCATCGCAATCAGGTGAAGCCCTTTTCTTGATTGGAATGAACTCCTCAAAAACAGGATCGTCCGTTGATGTCTGCTCCGAACACTCCGATTGGCCATTCAAATTGTACTCTGTCGTTGTTCCAGATAACTGCTGCCTACAGGCTTCAATTGCTGCATCAAACAGGAAAAAAAAAATTGGAACATCAGAAAAAAGAGCAAACAAGTAAAAATAAATAAACAAATAAAATACCCAGAAACAAAAGGAACAAACTTTAACATGTTTCCCCAAAAGGGTGTCTGAAAATGTTTTCCTTTTTCGGTTTCATATTTACCTTGCGCGACAAGTTCTAAGGACAGGGGAAGCTCTCTGTGGAAGACTTGGATTTTTCTTCTCTCGTCCTCCAATGCTTCGATGTACTCGCGAAACCCCATCTTCTGGGGTTGGATTTTCTCAGAGAATTGCATCGCAAATTAACAATACAAGCCTCTTCAAAATTCTTCTCTATTCTTTTGTTTTCTCGTGAGTTCAGGTTTTTTTTTTCTCTTTCCTTTTTTGTTTGCGTGAGGGGGGAACTCTTAAAACTGTTTGAAGAAGAGGGTGAGAAGGAATATATATAAGGAAATGGCGTTTTGTACAAGCAGAGAGAGAGAGAGAGAGAGAGTACGGATCCAACAATGAAGAATATGGGATCTAAGTAGAATCAAAATTCGGAATAAACTTTCTAAACAAGCAAGAAAGAAAGAGAAGGTAGAGAGAGAACGTGGTATTGTGGGTTGGATCGGAGGGTGTAGAAAAACTTGGGAGGAAAAAAACACACCGAGGTCGGGGCGTCGCATAAGAAAACGAATCTTTGATGCGTTTTATATTCTCAACTTCTTTTTTTTTTAATTATTTTCTCTTTCTATCACTAGTAGTATCTCGTTAGTTTTCTTTCCTTGAAGGTGAGGGGTAAAATAATAGAAAGAAAAAGTGAAAAGGAAGAAAATGCGGTAAGAGACAGAAGAAAGAGAGTATGATATTATGAATGAATATTCCAGGCTTTGATTCGCTTTTAAGTTCATTGTGAGTTGGCAATTGCATCAGCGGGTTCTATTCTCTCCTCTTTATCTCTCTCTCATCGGATAAGATCAAAAGACACTTCTTTTATTTTCTTCTCTCCTTATCTCCAGCAATTTTATCTTTGAAAAGTATAGAGTGCAGAAATTATTTTTAGAGGTAGGGTACTTAATATATTAAAATTAATTATTAATATAAAATATATATTAAAGTGTATTATAATATTATAAAAATATAAAAAAGTATTTAACATATATTCTGTGTTATATTAAAATAATGACACGTATTCAATATATATTTTGTGTGTTGTTAGAATAATAATACATATTTTAAGTATTACATATATCTTATGTGTTGATTTTTATATACAAAATTTGTCCACATATAATTATATAAAATAACTATATTTTTAACAAAAATATCAATATTTTTTTATTTAAAAAATTAGCCTATAAAATGTAATTTTTTAAAAAAAGATTTATTATTAAAATCATTAAACAAATTAGTATATCTATATTTTTGTTATTATATAAAAATAATTAATCTGATTAGTAAGATTATTTTTCTATATTTGAATCACTAACATAAAATATAATAAATAAAAAATTTATATTTGTTTAATAAAAATATAGTTAATAAAGAGTATTTTAAAAAAGAGTTAGATTAATGTGCTGCGTATATTAATTTGATTTTTAAAAAATAAAATATCTTAAATAGATTTTTTAAAAATATAATAAATTATGTTTAGGATAAATTTTTTTTAACGTTTCACTTTTAGTATGGATACTTTAAAAGTTTCTTTTTATAATTTACTAACGAAAATGTCATTTTGGTAAGTAATTAAGTATTATACACTTTTAATCTTTTATTAGTAAATTAAATAAAAATATCTTTAAAGGCACCCAAGTTATTTTTATATAATAAAAATCATACGTTTTAAAAATATTATAATTATATAAGCAATATATTCAATATTTATCAAAATTTTTATTTTTAATAAAAATATTATTGAGTAGTAATTATTGTATTTGTCTTCAATATTTACATTTTATGTTAATTTTATTCTTAATATATAATTTTAATTTTATCTTTAATATTTTAATATATTTCAATTATATTCTTGATAAAATAACATATAATACGAAAATCCTATACTATTGGCACGTTAGCCAATGATTATCACATGTTAGTTAATGCATCACACTACAAGAAAATAGCCTAAAATCGTCAAATTTATTGTCAAATTCTATTTGTCTGTAATATTGTTGAAATTTTTGTTGAATTTTCTGATGGTAACACTAATTAAAAAAGTTATGATTTTTACCGTTGGATAAAAATTTTTATCCTACAGAATCCAACACTAAATTTAGCAAACAATAAAAACTATTATAAATAGCACAAATATCTCTGTTAAATATACAATTAGAAAATTTGACTGAAATATGAACACAAAAAAATATTGTTGGTAATATTGTTATTGTCAGAGATCGAATCTGATGATAATTAAAATGTTTTATTTTCATCAATAAATTTAAATTATTGTCAAATTTTTTCGAAGCAGAATCCGATGGTAATGATTTCCTAAATAAATCAGGCGCGATCTTTTTCACCTATCTCAAAAACTCATCTTCTTTCCTTAACCCACCAAACACCCTCTAAAACACCCCCAAATCCCCCCAAACACTCCCACCTCCTCCATCGTGCCCCCTGCCGTCGTCCCTAGTCCCTGTCCTATACCACCAAGTCTCCACTATTTTTGTTGTCGCCATTAGCATTTCCTCTAGCTTCTAATATCATCGTCACATGCACCCTTTTAATAGAGCAAACTTTTTGTGCTGCCGTAAAATTATCATCTCCTGACCCTCTACTTTAGATTCAAAAGTAGGTTAGGATTTTTTTTTTTTTTGAAATTTAAATTTTTTTTCTCTTATTTTCTCCATTTTCATTATGTGGTTGACTTTCAATTTTTCAATAGAGCAAAACAAAGCATTGATCTTAGATACTGGCTTCCTTTCATTCTCTCTATTTCAATTTGTAATTTTTTCTGTTCTAATTTTATTTTAATTTATTTTAATTGAATTTAATATTTTTAAAAAATGGTTTTAATTTTTGTATGTTTAAAGAAAAAGAATTTTGATTTTATTTTTTTTAGCTTGAGGATTTAAATGTTATGACGTTAGATGTGTTAGGGTTTCTTGCTACTGATTCTGTAAAAAAATATTGAAAACTGATTTGTTTTTGTTGTTTAATTGTTAAATGGTTAAATTTATTGATGTTTCCCAATTGGACATAAATGTTAGGATTCTGATGTTCTCATTTCAGTCGATCAAGCATAGATTTACAAAGGACTTAAGACTGCGATTGATTGTTGCTTGGAGTTAAAGTTGAATTTTAACAACTATGTTTAAATGCTACCCATTGTTTAGTTTTTGCTAGAAACTTAATTTTTTTAGGATGGATTTGTCGCACAAAAATGGGAGAAAGATGTCTAGTGACACCTTCTTGACCCTTTATTTGCTGGAAATTATGATATAACAAAAGAGTGCACAACATAATGGTTATGGCTTGATTGATTATTTGAAGTATTTACTTCGTGAAAAATGCAAATGATGCTTGGTATATATCTCTAATTTAAGAAAAAAATCTGCCAAAATTTTGTTAAAAATATCTAAAGTTTTGATGCCATTAATGCTTTTATTTTTATTGAGCCTATTTATATTGAAAAAATTGAGAATGTTGTTTAGTGGAGGTCTCTAAGAAAAAATTCTAGCAAAATTACAAAAAATTATAACTTGGATTGTTTACACTTTGTGGCACAATGATTCTAAATCATCATTTGTAGCTGTTTGAGGCAGAATTAGAGGCTCAGACCCAGACATCTCAGCAAAGTGCTAAAGAAGTCAACGGGTCGAACAGTATTATCGGATAGCCATACAAGAACTACATTTATAGAAAGGGATCCTATTTCGCGAACACTCTTCGATTCGATTCTCTGGCGGCATCCTCCATGGCTATGAGTGTTCCACTGATATCTCAAGAGACCATGGCCAAGTTGCGTGAGCAGATCCACAACCTCACTCTAGGCTTGGATGAGCAAGGTCGACAATACAACAAGGCTGAATACCATCAAATTTACCGTCCGATTTTGTGTTGAACATTAGCGGAGAGTTTATCGATGGATTTGGCAATAAATTCGTCGGGTAAAAATATTACCGTCGGATTGAATTTTCTGACGGTAAATTCGCTAGTAATAATTGGAGGAAAAAAAAGAAAAATTGTCGCGATCATTACCATCGGATTTACCAGTGGATTTATCTGCCGATAATTCGAAATAGTGCAAAGCTGCATTTTTGTCATTCACAAAGCGTTACCGTCGAATTTATCCGCCGGTAAATCCGATGGTAATTTTGCACTAAATTCGAATTGCGAACTCTCTCCCCCCTCATTTTTAAACTACTCTCTCTCTCTCTCTCTCTCTCTCTCTCTCTCTCTCTCTCTCTCTCTCTCTCTCTCCACAAACCACCTCCGACAGTCTCTCCACCAATGTCGGTCACCACCAACAGCATTCAAAGACTGCGTGGACTACTTGCGTTGTATTCGTCACTCTATCACCGCCTTTTTGTTGCTCTCGCTACTATTGTCGTCGCCGTTGCTGCCACCGCTATCGCCGCTGCTCCTTGTGTCACTGGAGCTGCCTCTTACATCCCTCCAAGTGTGTTGTCCTTCTACTTCTTCCTATTAATTTTTTAATTTATTTAAAAAATCCTAACGCAGTCATGCCGGTTAGTCATTGTCGGCGCCACTTTGGCGTTTGTGCTGTCACCACGCCAAAAAAGTCCTCTGCACCGCCAATGTCTCCAAGTAACTCACTAATTAATTTTGGGTAGTTAAATCCCAAAACATAATGTATCTGATTTTAATTTGTTATGTATAAGAAAATTTGTAATTAGGATGTTTATATTAGAGATTTAACTGTTTCTCTGGGTTTGCAATTTAGGGTTTTTAATTCTGTTTTTATTTTGGATTTTTTTTAATTCTGTTTTGATGATTCTGTGTTTGAAAGTTTGTTTATGATTCTAATTTTGAATTTTGTTTTAATGATTATGTGTTTATTATTATGATTTCTATTTAATGTTTTGATTTTTATTTTATTGTTCTGTATGTGTAAGATTTCCAACTGTATTGTTCTAATTTCTGTTCTAATGCTGTTTGAGTTAATTATTTTATGAGTTAATTAGTTGATTATTGTTAAATATATGAGTTAATCTTAACTTATTTTATTTTCTGAGTTATTATTGATTTATTGTTTATTGTTGTTAACTGTCTAAATTTATTATTATTTGAGTTAATTAGTTGATTGTTGTTTATCGTTTGAGTTAATCTTAACTTATTTATTTTTTGAGTTAATTATTGACTTATTATTTATTGTTGTTAACTTTCTAGGTTTAGTATTATCTGACTTATTATATTAATTTAAATTCAAGGATTCCTTTCGTTTTTCATCTTATGAATTTGAGTATATTAGAAGATAATTCTTGTTCTACATGAATTCTTGTTGATTCTTGAAAAAGTTAACTATCTTAATAATAGCTTGAAAAAGTAACTTCCTCCTAAATCATTAATTGCCTGAACTTAACGGGATACGTGACATATAATCGTCTTATATTTGGGTAATTAGGATTTTTGTAGCTAATGAACTAGAATTAGACTTAAACCTCTAATCAAAATTAAGTGACCAAGAAATTGGCAGTTGATTAGCTTAGAGGAGACTAAATCACTAAGGAATTAGGGTTTAGTCAATTACAATTTACCATGAATTGAATCTTACATGATTAAAATAGTTGGTAAGAACTACTAATCCAGAAAAATAAATACCTCTGAAACCTTAACTGCTCTCTCATACATTTTTCACACCAAATCTTTGCTCGCTTTCTTGAACTCTCTGAAATGTTGTTTAATGCAATTTAAACCCAAAACACTATTTTTCGCTTGTCTGACTAAGTGAATCACTCAATTATTGTTACTTGGACCATCAATCTTCATGAAATCGACTCTCACTCATCTGAAGTATTATTTGGTATGATCCGGTACACTTGTCAATTTAGTTGTTGATTGTAAATTCTGCACTAATCTTCCACCAACTTAGCATAGAAGTTTTCCCAGAGTTGCATGTAAGTGTTGTTCATCGTCTATTGTTTCCTTGTGATGATGTTGAACCTTGAGAAGCCATGTTTTAGAATTTTTTTTCTTTTTTGATTTTCAAAGAGAGTGATCTAAGATTTACATTGGGATTTTAGGTTTTTTATATTTTTTTAATTTTTAATAAAAAGATAAAATAAAATGATTAAAAAAAGCTTTTTAACTGACTAGGATAATGTATTGCCACATCAGACACTAGGGTAAAGTACTTTTTTAGTCCCTAAGGTATTGGGTCAAAATTAAAATCGTCTCCGACATTTTTTTCTTATTAAAACCATTCTTAACATTACAAAACATTATAAAATCATTCTTTTGTCCATAAACAATATTTTTTGACAATTTTGCCCTTAAAAAAAATCCTTTCCTTTACCACTAACCTCTCTCTCTCTCTTTCTCTCTCTCTCTCTGACTCTTAATCTCCTTCATCACTAACCCCCGTAACCATAAAATAAATCAACAATTCAACAACAGTAACAATCACAAAATAAATCAACAATTCAACAATAATAACAATTACAAAATTAACAACAACATAAATTAAAAAAATTAAAAAGAAAGAACTCATGTATATGTTCTTTAAAAATTAAAAAAAGAAAAAAGAAAAAAAAGAAAAACGAATAAGAGAGAAAGAGAGCAAGGAAAGAAAATTAAAAATATAAAAGAATGAAGAAAATTAAAATCCAAAAGATAAAGTAAAATTAAAGAAATATGATACAGAAGGAAGAAAATTAAAAAAAATAAAAGAATGAAAAACAAATTAAAATATAAAAAATCAAGTTAAAAGAAGAAAAAATGGAGTAGAAATTTAGCTGAAATCCAAGAAATAACAAACTGTTATTTTGACCAAGTTAACCACATCTTCTCCTCTTCCACATGCAACACCATACCTTAGTCAAAATCCTTTTATTTTTTTCTTTGTTGGCATTCCCTTTCTGTTCACAACAGCCCCTCCTCGTCGTTCCTTCATTTCTCAATCTCCTAACCTTCTTCTCAAGAAGCGCTTCCAATTCGTCATTCAATTCCGCTGTAAAACTCTCTTCGACAACTACCGCATCTTTGGGCAGAATGAAGATCAGATCAGCTTTGTCGTCGACGTCTCCCTCCTCCACCGCGTCGTTCGCAGCGCTGCCACTATCTGTTGCGACTCCTTCTCTGACAGTAACAATAACTGCCTATGGTTCAACCTCTTGAAGAAGCTTCTACTGAATGAAGTCTCTTTATTTTGTGATTCTTTAATTTGTGTGCGATTCAATCTTTGTTTTCGTGATAATGGTGATGGTGATGATGATGGTGACGAAAAGATGAGTGGGTTAGTGGTGTGAGAGAGTAAGAGTTTGGGACAAAGAGAGAGAGAAAGAGCTTCGGTGATGATGATGAAGGGGGTTAATAATAAGGGAGAGTAGAAGTGAAAAAAAGAGGCTCGGTGATGATGAAAAAGGGAGTTAGGAATTAGTGGTGCGGAGAAGTCTTTTTTAAGGGTAAAATCGTAAAAAAAATTATTTATGAATAAAAAAATGATTTTATAACATTTTATTACGTTAAAGATAATTTTAATAACAAAAAAATGTCAAAAATAATTTTAATTTTGATCCAAAGTTTTAGTGGCGAAAAAAGTACTTTAACTCTAATAAAAATACAGATGATTGAATAGACAAATTAAGTTTTGTAGAAACCTTAAAATTTAAATATTAAATTTTCCTAATTTGATATTTTATGTGGATATTTCATTTTCTTGACTCTTGTTTCTTTATTAGTGTATCAAAAAGTGGGTGGGGAATTGATTCGACTACTATATTTAATATTTTATTGTCATGTGCGACATATGCAGAGAATATACCTCGTGGTTCCAAAGGTCTGAAGCAGCGCGTTGCACGCCATGTAAGATTCGGCATTATCATGTATAATGTAATGACATAACATAAAGATAAAGTTTTCCTGATGTCCTTTCATAGCCCTAATGGCCAAACCAATTCACACCACATTTTCAAGTCTCAACCACTTTCCACAGTCTTCGTGGTTCCGCCAATAATCACCTTTGGCTTCTCGAGTGATTAGTTTATGATAGAGATACTCTATTTGTCATTAGTTAGTGGTTGCTACTTACCTCCTTTATCACATTGTTACTGGTGGTTATCAAGTTAGAAAAAACTTTCTCGTACGAGTAGTCATATTTTAGGATTTTTTATAAAAAATAAAAAAATAATTTAAAAAATAAATTAAACTAAATTATATTGTAATTTTTTTTTTTGAGTTTTACAAAGTTCCCCCAATCAATTGAAAATTTTTTATTAATTTTTTCAAAATTTTCCCAATTTTTCGGCAAGTTTTTGAAAATTACACAAAGTTTACTTAAGCCTTCAATGAACTTTATGTGATTCTCAAGGTTCGTCCAGACCTTCAGCAAACTTGTCCCACTGTAATTCACCCAGCCTATAAATACTACCGAGTGAAAAATTTTACTCACTAAAAAAATACATTTACTCTTATTTTACTTTTTTTTTTCTTTTTTGAATCTACCGTTGTTATTAATTTATTATAAATAAAAAATAACACTTGATCAAAATAGATTTATTGTATTTAGTTTTATTTAATCGACTTTTGTATATATACCAGTTGAAGTGAGATGTTTAACTGTCATAACGTGCTCAGAATGAATTACAATGCGACGAGAATGCAACAAAAGAATAATAAAGATGTAGACAATGGAGTAGTCGCCAATTTTATTATAAAAAAATTGGATAAAATAATAAATCTGTAAAAAATTAGTTTTTGAAAGATCTATTGGGCTCGGGAGTTTGCTTATACGTAAAGAAGGGCAAAAACAATTCCTTAACACATTTATTTTAAACGTTTACCGTTGAGTATATTATACAAATGATTATAATTTAAATAATAGTTATATTTTATTTTTATTTCAATAGTAAAACGATGATGACATGATACAAATTACAAAAAAATGGCAAACAAAATAGGTAAGAACTTAATTATGATCAAAACTCAACATTTTTCTTTAAAAAATAGAAAAAAAATCTTGTATTAAGTTATTTTTTTGGCTAGTATGTGTTAACTTATTTCTAATTATAAGTTTCTAAAAAAAAATTTTAAATTTATTCTTTTTATAAAAAAAAAAACTAAAAGGATCATAAAGCATAAAAGAAATAAACCCAAAAAAACTAGACTAAAAACAAACCTAAAAAAAAGAAAACATAAATCTACTCACCCGAACTTACAAACCAAAAAAAAATAGACAATATAAAATAAAAGAATCTAACCAAAATATAATGAACAAACAAATATTTTTAAGTACTAGTTCAAAGTTAACAACAAAGAAAAAAAAGTCCAATTGAAGTATGAAAAATGGCTTTGTCTTAGGTGAGAAAAGTATATTCAGGTTCTTGATGGTCTTAAAAGAAAAAATTATAAAATAAAATAGTAAATTCCATAAATACCCTCATCTTCTTCCTCTTCTCCCATCTTTTTTTTCTCACATTTTTTCCTCCGTAGCCACCGCCGCCGCGGCTAAATCCGCCACCACCATATCCACCGCCGCCTCTGCTTCTGAAGCCACCTCCACCGCCTCCGCCGCCTCTGCTTCTGAAAACACCTCCACCGCCACGGGATTGAGCCTCATTGACAGTGATGTGGAGCCGTTCATGCCATCAATCGCATCCTTCATGGCTTGCTCAGAAGCAAAGGTCACAAATCTACAATCTCTGGATCTTCCAGTTTTGCGATCGTAAGAATCATAATAGTAACAAGAGTAACACAGAGATCAAGTAATGGAAAATAGATCACAGAACAGATCAGAGATCAGATAGATAGCAGTAACAAATTCCAACCCGAATCAGTTTTCAGATTCCGATCGATGATGCCTGCAATAAACGGATCTTCGATTCAACGATTTTTGCGTAGGCAGAGAAGGCTTTCTCTAGAGCTTCATTATTGGTGGCCCATGCAAGCCCACCAACGAAGCACCGGAACTCAACATTTGCGGCAGCCATTGAAATATCTAAATAATGACGACAGCGGCTCGGTGACAGCAAGATGCAAATGAACGACGGTGAGGACGGCACACATAGAGGCAGTCCGAGAAGATGACGACGACGGCGGCTCCTCATGGCGGTCGTACTCCTCCTTTCAGCGATGTCACCGGCAAGAGGGGATGATGGAAACAAGAAGAAAAGAAAAGACAAAAATGTAATTTTAAAATAGAAGTATTTATAAAAATATTTAAACATATATATAATTATTATATTATTAATAAAAGTTTTAAATTTG
This sequence comes from Arachis hypogaea, assembly GCF_003086295.3. Lineage (NCBI taxonomy): Eukaryota > Viridiplantae > Streptophyta > Magnoliopsida > Fabales > Fabaceae > Arachis > Arachis hypogaea. The sequence continues at coordinate 109,701,343 of NC_092040.1, forward strand.
AGCCATTGATTCAAAAGTTTAATGGCCATGATTTATAGTAATTTTAGACCTTAAAGGTTTTGAAAATGCTTTCTTCGCTGAAAAAAGCTCCATGAAAACTACAAAAGAAGAAAAAAGATAAAACAAATACATTAGCCACACCTTAGAGGCCTAGATACTCGTCCTCGTTTAAAGTCAACACACTATGTGGAAGAGGCATTGCACTAATGATTTTTGTTTCTGAAATAAAATAAAAAATATTATTTTCTCAAACCCCATTTTTTAACTTTAACTTTTTAAATATTTTTTTTTTGTTTAGACCAAGTTCGTCGCACCATCGAATGAATTCTATAAAAATTGTAAAGTTTGTCTTACCCTCGATAAACTCCACTCAGATTTTTCAAAACCCACATTTTTAATCCATATTATCATCTCCAAAATAGTATATAGATTTCCAAACAGTATATATGAGTACACAAAAATGCATAAACAATAAGTATCACTTTTTCAACAATTTTTTTAATTATAAATTAAAAAAAACCATATTTAACAATGATAACCATTATCATTGTTTTCAAAAATACATAGGTACACTGGAATAAGCCATATTTAAGAAGGATTTTTTTAATTATAATTTTAAAAAATAACTATTTTCTAAAAATAAAATACGACTTATTCTTGTGTACTCTGGAGACAACGATAATGGTTACTGTATCGTACCCTATAATTCGGAAATAACGACTTATACCTCAGCCACGTCAGGTAATTCAAATTCAGGATAAGTCCACTAGCATAACTCACGTTCCCTCAGAATCTCGGCCTCAACCGAGATTCACTCAACGGGATACTGAACAATTAAAAAAACCAAAAGTCTATGAAACGAAAAGGAGAAAATCAATCCCACAACAACACAACAGTAATACACAGAACAAAATATATAGCCCATTGATCACGTACTTTCTTTGATAAGTGATTCTTTACTAACTTGAGCGTCGGAGTCTCTTTTGCAGGTACCACGCTCGGGTCCGAGTTCACGAGGATAGTTCCATTTGAGTTTGAGATGACAGACGCACCAAAGCCGATGCGAAGCCGACTTATAAGCTTGGAGGGAATATCCTTGCAAGAACATTTGGCGCCTACTGTGGGGCCCACGCCTTACTCTCTAGTTTTTTGACCCGACATTATTATACTCTCTTTGTACTTTCTTCTCTTTTCAGGAACTGCAGCATGACAGACCATTCAATGACCTCTCAAGCTAACCCGACCAATGTCGACCTCTTGGCTGCTAACGCCGCCCTACTAGCAGGAAAATCAGCGAAGAGCCGGGTTGTTGGTAACAATGCAGAATAATGGTGAAGGAAAGAATGACGATAAGAAGGCACACACTGACCAACACGATAAACACCAGTCAGAATCAAACGTAAAGACAGGAGGGACACCTCCCAAAACAAGACGACGGACTAATCCTTTCTCGGAAGAAATAATGAGTTAAAATGCCTAAAAATTTTACACTTCCAATGATTCTAACGCCGTACAAGGGGATCGGAGATCTTAAAGTTCATATTATAAAATTTGAATCTATGATATTTCTTAATAGCGACTCTGATCCCATCTTGTGTCGGTCTTTTCTTACCTTTTTGGATGGGGCTGCATTACTATGGTTCTCTAATTTACCTGCAGGTTCTATTACAAGCTTTGACAAATTCGCAAAGCTATTCGTTAACCATTTTGTAGCTTCCAAGATTTATGTAAGAGACTTCGACTACCTCAACACGATCAAACAGGGACAACATGAAAGCTTAAAGGATTACATGACGCGCTTTACCACAACGGCCATGGAGATCCCTGACTTCAATCCAGAAGTACAATTTCACGCATTAAAAAATGGTCTCCGGCCTGTAAAATTCCAGGAAGTGATAGCTATAGTAAAGCCAAAAACATTGGAGGAATTTAGAGAAAAAGTAACGGGGCATATTGAAATCGAGGAACTGTGTGAAGCTCGGAAAAATGAAAAGCCTCCATCCCGGAAGGAGGAAGAAAAACCTCACAGGTCCCAAAATAAAGATTCCACAAAGCCTTTCAAACTAACTCCGAAGTTTGACTCATATGCTAGGTTTAACACCAAAAGAGAGGACATCATCAAAGAGATATTGCACAACAAACTAATAAAGCCACCAAGCAAAGCAGAAACATACCAGGATCAGAAGTATGTCGATAGGAGCAAACACTGTGCATTCCACCAAAAATTTGGTCACACCACTGATGAATGCGTGGTTGCTAAAGACTTGCTGGAAAGGTTAGCGAGGCAGGGCCTACTGGACAAATATGTCACTTCCAGAACCCAAAAAGAACTAACCAGGGACACTGACAGACCGAGCTATAGCTCGGATCACAAAGAAAAAGGGGCTTGGCAAGGACACGTCGAAACCCCCACCCCTAAAGGGGTAATAAACTACATTTTAGGTGATTTTGTAGGTGAAGGAACAACTACCTCAGCCAGGAAGAGAAGTTACCGAGCTATGATGACGATGGAAGGATCTCGCCCAGACTATCACGTCTCAGTCCCAACTCCCCAAATTGCATTTAGCAATGCTGACCTCAAGTCACCCTGCCCGAATTTTGATGACCCGGTGGTGATCTCAGTCCAAATGGGAGAGCTGACAGTAAGGAAAGTTCTGCTAGATCCCAGAAGCAGCGCCGATGTACTATTCTATTCAACATTTAAAAAGATGCAGCTCAGTGACAAGGCACTACAACCCTCGCATGGAGAATTAGTAGGGTTCTCCAGGGAGAGAATACCAGTATCAGGTTATGTTTTGTTAAGGACAATGCGAGGGGAGCCCCCGAGCTCCAAAACTATAGACATTCAATTTTTAGCAGTCAATTGTACTAGCCCTTACAATATTATTTTAGGATGCCCATCACTTAACTCTTTTGGGGCCATTGTTTCCATGGTCCATCTCTGTGTTAGATTTCCTTTGCAGGATAACATGGTCTGGACGGTGTACGTTGACCAAAAGGAAGCTCGACAATACTACAACGCAGGCCTAAAAGCCACCACAAAGGAGGACATACCTAAGGTCCATACGGTGTGCAATTCGGAGAGCATACCCACTCTGGCTGAATTGGACCCTAGAGACAACAACAGTTGCCCCTCCCCCATGGACGATCTAGAAAAGGTAAACTAGGCCAAGACGACTAATTCACTAATATTGGCTCTGCTTTTTTTGCAGGAACCAAACAAGATCTCATTAAAACACTGGAAGCCAACGCTGACCTTTTTGCATGGACACCAGCTGATATGTCAGGAATCGACCCGAATTTCATATGTCACAAACTAGCAATCAACCCGAATGCTCGACCTATAAGACAGAAGAAAAGAAACCTGGGCTCAAAAAGGAGAAAGGCAGCAGCATTAGAGAAACAAAAACTACTCGATGCAGGGTTCATACGAGAGCTTCGGTTCTTCTCATGGCTAGCCAATGTGGTAATGGTAAAAAAGAGTTCAGGAGAGTGGTGCATGTGTGTGGATTTCACCGATCTAAACAAAGCATGTCCGAAGGATTCTTATCCAGTTCCGAGCATTGATAGACTGGTGGATGACACCTCAGGTTTCCAAGTATTCAGCTTCATGGATGCCTATTCAGGCTATAACCAGATACTCATACACCCAGACGATGAGGAGAAAACAACATTTGTGACCGACCAAAGTAATTTCTGTTATAAAGTTATGCCATTTAGACTAAAAAATGCAGGCGCTACCTACCAGAGACTGATGGATAAAGTTTTCAAAGAACAAATCGGACGAAACATTGAAGTCTACGTTGATGACATGGTAATCAAGTCAAGCTCAGAACAACAACATAAACACGACCTCAATGACATCTTCAAACAACTTAGAAAATATAACATGAGGTTAAACCCGAAGAAGTGCTCATTTGGAGTACAAGAGGGAAAATTCATTGGATTTTTACTGATGAACAGGGGGATAGAGGTAAATCCTGAAAAATACCAAGCAATGATAAATATGCAATCTCCTTGGTCTGTTAAAGAAGTCCAACAGCTTACAGGTCATCTAGCAGCTCTATCCCAATATTTTCCCACGGAAGCAGCCAAGTCATATCACTTCTTTAGCACCTAAGAAAAGCAAATAAATTCATGTGGACAGAGGAATGTGAAAAAGCATCCACCGAATTCAAGAACATCCTGGGGTCACCACCCATACTACAAAAACCCAGCAGGGTAAGCCACTTTATTTATTTCTTTCAATTTTAGCTAATGCTATCAGTTCCGTACTTGTAACAGGCACAGGAAAAGAACAACACCCGGTATACTTTGTGAGCAAAGTGCTCCAAATGATGAAACAAGATATCCGACGATTGAGAAATTGGCATTCGAACTAGTCATCACAGCTTGGCGTCTATGACACTAATTCCAGACACATCAATTAATAGTCCAAACTGGTCAACCTCTCTGCCAAATATTATCAAAACCCGACCTGGCGGAAAGACTTACAAAATGGTCTATAGAACTCTCAGAGTTTGACATCATATACCAATCACGAGGATCTCTCAAAGCTTAAGCCCTAGCCAATTTCATTTTGGAATTCACTAACGAAAACAAAGAAGCCGAGCCATAGGAGTTGTATGTGGATGGTGCGTCAAATGAAAACAAATATGGAGCAGGGATAATACTAAAAGAAAACGGCGAAATATAGGTGGAGAAATCAATCAAATTCCTCTTCCAAGCAACAAATAATCAGGCCGAGTGTGAAGCATTGCTAGCAGGACTGAGGCTTGCAAAAGAAATAGAAGTGATAAGGTTAAGGGTGTACTGCGATTCACTACTCGTAGTACAGTAGGTAACTGGTAACTTTCATGTCAGAGATCCCCTCTTAGAAAAATATTTGAATACTGCTAAAAGCATAATATTAAGTTTCCAAACATTTGAAATATCACACATACCATGAGAACAAAACTGTCGGGCCGACATCTTATATAAACTAGCTACATATAAGCTGCGTTTGTTTACAGAGACAGGACACTGAGACAGGGACACAAAGACACAAAATCGTGTTTGACAGAAGAGACATGGATAGAGACAATATGTCTAGAGATACTGAATTAGTGTATTTTGTGTCCACCCTGACAGGAAGGACACGGAGACACTAACAAGGGACACAACGTATTTTCTATTTTTTCTTTCATTATTCTTGTTAATTTTTCATAATTATATTTTTTGTTATTATATTTTTCATCTCATATTTTTTTCAATGAAAAAAATGAGAATCAGTTGGGTTTTCATAAATTGTTCTAGTTTATCATCAAACAGAATACAAGAACACAAAATTTTGTGTCTCTGTCCATCATTGTCTTGTCCTGTCCTGTTCTCAGTGTCTTATCCTGTTGATGTGGAGAATTTAGTGTTGATCTAGAATTTCACAAAATAGAATCTCGTTGCTAGTATAGTCTAAATTAACAATTAACTCCAAATCAAAGTTTAATTTTCAAATACAAATATAACCGAGAGTAATTAAATCTCGGGTCGTTCTCCCTCGGACAATGCAATTAAGATGCCACACTCTTGGTTGTGAGGAAAAGGGGGTTTTGAAGTATAGAATGAAAGATTAAAAGAACTAAGAAATAAAAGAACTAAGAAATGATCAGAAAGGGAATTAATGCAATTAAAAGGGAAATAAGGTCAACATTAGTGAAAATGCTATCAATGTATAAAAGAGCATTGACTTGGGAATTAAGAGTTAAGAAATCCTATCATCGTCATAACCACAACTATGGAAACTATGATGAGTCAATCTCGCTTCGTCAACCCCTAACACGAGGAGTAAGTCAAGCAAGCATAATTGACCTTAATCCATAAGTCTTAGTTAAATTACCAATTAACATGGTAAAAAGCTAGTGTCAATGGAAACAAGAGTCAACTAACTACCCAAGAATTACAACTAAATGTCAGACATTATGACTCTAGTATCCTAGGAACTCATTTCCCAAGCCAAGATGCGAAAACTATTCACAAAATCAACCATAAACATTCAATCAAGCACATAAGAATCATAAAACATCAAATTCATAAATTAAACGTTCAAGAAACCAAAATTGTATATATTAATAAAGTAACTTGAACCATAGGAAAATGTAACAAGAGAAGTGAAATTGAAGAGGAAATTAAAGAGTACTTACAATGAGATAAGCAAAATCCAAGATCAAACTTGATAGTATAAAATGTTACAATGGAAATTAAGTAAACCTAAGAGAGAGTTTTCTACTTTACACTAGTCCTACTCCTAATAATGCATTCTAATCTAATCTAACCTAATGAAAAGGTGTCCTAAGCTAATGCCTTCATGTATACTCATTTTCCTTTGATATAGCATCACAAAAGGCTTCAGGAACTCCAAAAATTAGGCCTAGAGAGCCCCAAATTCGCGAGCCACGTGCCTCATTAATGAAGTCACGTGCTGGTACCTGTTCCGAGAGTTACCTGAAACTGAAGGTTGATCTCGGAAGAGATCTGTTGTGGTGGTCGGAGCTGTCGTGTCCGACTTGTTGAGCCTGGAGATGTTGCTAATTCTTGATCACCGGAGGGTGGTGGTACCTGCAAGAGACTCCGATGCTTAAGTTAGCATGGGTTTTAAGCAGGTTTTTTGTTTAGAATCAGAGTGTGTGTTATACCTGGGTGCTCCAGTGTATTTATAATAGTGTGGAGTGACCTCCCTTGAGATAAGTTAGTTATCTTATCTTATCTTTTGTGGGTGAGTCCCTTTATCTTTGGCCAGCCGCCTTTAGGTGGGCTGTGATCTTCTGCTTTGGGCATACTTGGGCCCTTATAGCAATTTGGCCGAGCTCTTTGGGAAGAGGTTGGCGCTGATCAACCTTTATAAGAGGTCGGTCTTTTCTGTCTTCATCCAACCGGACTCGCCTAACTCGACCTGTGGTATGAACAGTGCCCCTGCTCGAGCTTCGATCTTCCCTTGAGGTCGTGCTTTCCAGCTTCGATCCCTTAGGGAAGTCGTGTTCGAGCATCAATTTGATTTCGAGTTGCTCCTCCTTGTGTGGTTCTTGGCGCTTGCTTTTACTTTAATGCGAAGCGTTTTCACCTCCTTGGAAATACGCATGCACTTTTAATCCCTATTTGAATAGGTTTCTTTTTTGTTTTGCCATTCCATTTCATCGCTTTATTTTAAAATTGAAAAAAGACTTGGTTTTCAGTTTTCTAGCTTTCATCCGTTTCGTTTACCCGGTGAAGAAAGGCTTCCTTTTGTTCGTCCTTTTCTTTCTAAAAAAAAAAGCCTCTGTCCTTTGTTTTGTTCCTTTGATAAGTTTTCACTTTTCTTAAAATGATCACCATCTTGCTAAAGTTTTGCCCCAAGCTTTTCTTCTTTGAAGTTTTGAAGCTTTTGTTGGACCGTTCGCGCTTTTCGTTACACCTCCGTCGTCGCTTCTTGTTTTCCTTTGCAGGTTGGTGCTTATACCCTTTCTTGTTCTGCCTGCTTTGTTTGTCATTGTTCTTATTGCTTTTACTCTTGCATGCTTTCCCTTTGCACAAAGTTTTGGTCTTTGTTGAACTTTAGTAGAAAAAGGTTGAAACCTTCTTGGCAATTCTTGTGTGGTCTTGGTTTTTCGATAATTATAGTCTTTTTGTGTTTGCTGTTTGTATGAAGAAATGCTGGTACTTATGTTGAACTCTTTGTATTTTCTTTTGTTTGAGAGGGTTAAGGCTGGTTAGTGCTATGAATTTTGCGTCATTTTTCTTTTCTGGGTTCTTGTTCTGTTGTTTCCTCCAAAGGGTGTCCCTGGGCTTTGGTGTTGATCATCCGTTCTTTGCGAGTCCTGGGGTTTCCCTTTTGCTGCCCTATCTGATACTTGTTGATTGTTTCTTTATCATTCTCTTACTGTCTGAGTTGTTCGGAAGTGACCTCTTCTTCTTTTATTCTTACTGCAGGTGTAGTTGCAATATGTCTACCCGTAGGAATATTGTCGAGATGTCCACAAAAAACCCTGCTGGCATGGCCGACTGGCTAGACTCTATAGTTTTGATGTGTGTTACTGTGGCCGATACGGAGTACTGTGAGAGGCTTAGGAGGTTCTATAGGATCTGTAGCAATAGGGATGATGATAAAAATTATGAACTGGTGTCACCTGATCCTAAGGAGAGGGTTAGTTTCCCTTCCTTAACTTAGGAAGAAAGGCCCTTCTTCTATGCTTATGACTACTTCTTTAGTCAGCTGAATATCACCATCCCTTTTACTGCTTTTGAGATCAACCTCTTATGGACTTGTAATGTGGCCCCTTCCCAGCTTCATTCGAACTCTTGGGCCTTCATTAAGATTTTCCAGCTGTTGTGTCAGGAATTAGGTGTCTGACCTACCATACCCCTTTTTCTTTATCTTTTTGTTTTGACTAAGTCTGGAGTGGCCAAAAAGAAAGCTTCCTGGATTTCCTTCCGAGCTACTCAGGGGAAGAAAGTTTTTTCAATGTTTGATGAGTTCTTTCGAGATTTTAAGAACTATTACTTTAAGGTCCAAGCTATTGAGAATGCCCGACCTTTCTTTTTAGATGAGAATAACGAGCAGACCTTTCCTTTATGTTGGCAAAAAGATATAGTAGCTACTAAGTATTTGATGTGTGAGCATCTTTCCTATCTTTTCTTAGTGAATTTGCATTCAAATTGTTGAGTTAAATCAAGAATCAATTATCTTTTAGCCATTATGGATGCTACTTTGAGTCGTGTACAATTCTATTTATTTAGGTAGCATTCGGATGGATTTGATGGAGTTTCTGTAGAAAAAGAGAAGGAAGCAAATGATGCTGTCAACCCTGACCTCTCTGCACTCTAACCTGAATAACTCGAGCTACAGAGGTCCAATTGATGTGATTTTAGTGGCGTTGGAAAGCTAACTTTCAGAGCTTTCCAACAATATACAATAGTCCATACTTCTTTTCCATCAATGCTGCCAAGATTGCGCCTAACTTGAGATTCAGATACCACAACAACACGCAAGATTAGTTTTGATTCCTTCAAGTTAGGCGCACTCCACATCCAAGTTAGGCACAGCACACAAGACCAAGTGGCCACTCCTTGCTGCCCACTCCAAGTTAGGCGTGCTCCACTCCAAGTTAGGTGCCAGTTTGTCAATTTAGCAAGTGATCCCAACACCAAATCAAGGATTGCACGAGTGTTTAACTAAATTCTGATTAAACTTTATTTTATTTAAAAATAGGAAAAGATATTATTTAATTTTAGAAAATATAATTTACATTAATTAGGATTAAATTTAAAAGGGAAAAAGAATCAGTCCTTCGAAATAATCTCTTCTCTACGACCTCATTTCGCACTTCACAGTTTTTACGAATCCTAGTTTTTTCTCTGAACCATGAGCAACTAAACCTCCACTGTTAAGGTTAGGAGCTCTGTCTATCGTATGGATTGATACTATTATTTTTTTATTTTAATTCATGTACTGATTTATAATTCAAGAATTGTTTTCGTTCTTTATCTTATGAATTTGGGTGGAACGGAAGTATGACCCTTGTTCTAATTGAGTTCTTGTATAACTTGGAAAAGTTCTTTACGTGAACAACAGTTTGATAACATATTCTCCTAAATTTCTAATTATCTGGACTTAACGGGATACGTGACATATAATCCTCTTATATTTGGATAATTAGGATTTTTGTGGCATATAAACTACAATTGAACTTCACCCTCTAATTGGAATTAAGTGACCAAGGAATTGGCGGTTGATAAATTTTAGAGGAGACTAAAAGGATCTAAGGAATTAGGGTTTAGTCACATATAGTTTAACATGAATTAAATCTTGCATGATTAAAATAGTTAGTAAGAAAAATCAATCCGGAAAATAGATAACTCTGAAGCCTTAACTGCTTTCTCTACATTTTATTCCCAACTTATTTATTGCTTGTCTTCTGATATTCTGAGTTTCTTGTTTAATGCTTTTTAAATTCTCAAATACCATTTTCTATTTGTCTAACTAAGTAAATCACTTAACCATTGTTGCTTAGTCCATCAATCCTCGTGGGATCGACCCTCATTCACTTGAGGTACTACTTGGTACGACCCAGTGCACTTGCCGGTTAGTTTGTGGTTGTAAATTCCGCACCAGTATTCTTGGGAGAGTTTAGATGAGGTTGAACAGGCCTTTGTAGGTGTTCTAGAGGAGCACTGGGGGAGCCTCCTCATCTGGACACGAAGAGATTTCTAGGAGATCCCTCCCTCCTTCGTGCTAGGCTAGGTAGCGTCCGACTTCTTTTAGAAGTGGTTTTCTTCTTTTGTTTGTAATGTTATCCCTCCTTATTATTATAACTTGTTTTTCCTGGTTTCCTTTTCAGAGATGGTGAAATCTTCGGATTCCATGAAGGGCTTTCGGAGGGCCAAAAAGGCGATAGCTGCCCAAAATTTGTCAGCGAAGACCTCGGGGGAAGGGTCTTCTCCGGTGTCCCCAAAGAAGCCGACATCTGACTCTCAGGGCCCGAGAAAGATCATCCCGACCCCTAGAGTTTGGGTAGTTTCCTCTGATCCATCTTAGGCGACTTCTTGCCCTGCCTCCTCTCCCAATGCTGCTAGCCCGCCTCTTAAGTGTCAAAAAATTGTTGGGACGATAACCTTGATGACAAAGAAATCGACAGTGTGGCCTTTGCCACTGAATTGATTACTCCCCATGGTAAGGTCCTTCTGGACGATGTCTCCATCCTTCGTCATCTTGACTTTATAACGAACAACAGCATTCGGATGGCCAATATTGGTGCAGCCTTATCTAGGGTTGTTAGGGAGTCCCCTCTCCGTGCTACCAAGGCTTTTCTAGAGGATGCCCAGGCTGAGTTTAATAGGGTGAAAGGTCTGAAGGATGAGCTGGACGCCAAGGTTGCCAAGCTGGAGATTGATGTGGAGAAAGAGAAGGAGCGCGCTACTAGGGCAAAGGCAGCTGCTAACTTGGCTAAGGAGGCTGCAAAGAAGTATAAGGAGAGCTATACCCGGACCTATGGCGAGTTATTGGAAACTAAGGAGAGGCTTCAATCTGCCCAAGATAATTATGCCGAGCTTCAGGGGCATATGGTGAATAGTATGACTGATATGTTCGAGATCCTGAAGGCTCAGGTCCGAGTTATTGCGCCTGAGGCCGATCTCTCCCTATTCAACATGGATAATGTGGTAGAGGATGGCAAGATTGTGCCTGCCCCTGACAATGATGATGAGGGGCCTCCTCTTGTGTCACCGGCCAAAGCTTCGACAGCTTCAGCTTCTTCCATTCCTTCAGTGGTTAACCCTCCAGAGCCCGAGCCCGAGGTGCAGATTCTAAATGGGCCGGATGGAGTCATTAATGCTACCCCGATCTCGACCATTCCTCCTCCTCCCGCTACCAACAATGCTGCCACTGGGGCAAATTTGGATCCCCTATGACTTTTTATGATTGTAACTATTACAGTCCGACTTGTGGACTTTAAACTTTTGCTTATGTTTTTTGTAGTTTGACTCTCTCTAACAGTTGGTTACTTGCTAGCAACTTTTTATTTCCTTAGAAAACAAAACATTTTAAACTCCTGGGCTGCCCTTTAGGCAGCCTTCGAGTCTTTAATGTTTGAAGAATGCATTTTGCTGAATGTCTGGAGGTTTACTTTTTGTCATCCTTCTAGAATTTGATAGAAATCAGGTCTTTCCTAGTCCGACCTCTTTTGAGTGTGTTTTTCTACCGTCGCCCTTAGGATTACGCTTTTCTTTGAATTGGTACTTGTCAACCCTTTATTAAGTCGGGCAAAAATATTCTTGTGGCTTGGTGTCCAAACGTTTAGCGACTTGTCCGATGACTTTTCAGTGTTCTTTATATAGAACCTTTTTAGTCTCGGATGACTTTTTGAGACCGTGCCTTCTTTGAGCTGATTTTGCACCCTTTTAGCTAAGCACTTTTGAGCCTTAAGTTTTTCAACCTTTTGGCTTTTTTCTTTTGAGATCGTACATGTGCCCCTCTCACATCGACCCGTACGACCTTGTTATTCAGGCTTTTTAGTCATATTTCAACAATTTTCTAGGTAGTGTTCCTGATGAGGAACCTTTTCTTTATAGTTTGTTTGGATGACTTTTTAGCACCGTTTTGACTTGTGCTTTTACCTTTTAAGTAGTATCTTTTTGCAAGACTTGTACTTTTTGGCAAACACTTCTGGCCTTTCTTTAACCTTTCTTTGGTCTTTGCGAGGTGTTTTCATCCCTTTTCAGTGATCTTTTCATTGGTTCGACTTCTCTGTCGGGCCATCTTAAGTTATTTTTAGTAATCCATTTTTAGTCAGACCTCGTCAGGTCACTTTTTATGGGTTACTTTTTATAACTTCTTGTATTAACTTGCTTCTATCGCTTCACCTTACCGACTTTTTTGTAATCGGACGATGAATTTTGCCTTTTATGAGCTTAGATTAATGCGTCTTGGTAGGAAACTTTTTAGGGAATTGATAACTTTCAAATAATAATGAGATAAAAACATAAATAAAAGTGTATACATTCGAGTACTTACCCTTCTAGGTCGGGCAGTTTCTTAGATCTCTGCCTGGCACCTCATTAAAAAACCTTTTCAGGAAAAAGAGTGCGCCTTGACCTAAGATCTTTACTATCTTCTAGCTACAGTACCTTCTTAGGTTACAGGCATGCCATGACCTTGGTAGCTCTCGCCCTTCTAGGTCGGACACCTTGTAGTAACCTTTCTCCAGTACTTCTGCTACTCGGTATGGTATTTTCCAGTTTGCTACTAGCTTTTCTTCTCCTAACCGACCTGCTCCGATATCATTTCGGATTAAGATGAGATCATTGGTGGTGAAGCTTTGCTGGATTACCTTCCGATTATACCTCAGAGCCATTCGATGCTTTAGGGCTTCCTCTCTAATCCGAACTCTTTCTCAGACTTCTGGGAGTAAGTCGAGCTCTTCCCTTAGATCTTGGGAGTTGGTATCTTCATTGTAGAGGATCACTCTGGGAGATCCTTCTTCTACTTCCACGGGAATCATTGCCTCTATTTCGTAAGCAAAAGAATAAGACAACAGAGGTTGGTGAAAAACAAAGATTGTTCCGACGGATTCTAAAATAACAAGTGAATCTGAAAGCAATCCCACGGATTCAGAAAGCACAAGGAAATCCAAAAACCAGTAAGTTTGATGTTCATTTGGTTTAGTTTTGCTTGTGTTTGATGAAAATTGTTCTTATGCGCTTGTTCTTATGTATTGCAGAGAAGAAGAAGAAATAGAAAAAAAAAAGAAAACAACCACAGAAGGTTGTTAAGAAAGAAAGCAAAAAAAGGAAGCCTGTTCCGACAGATTCGAAGAGCACAATAAATCTGAAAACCAGTAAGTTTAGGAATTGATAATTTTCGGTTCATTTCTGTGATTGTATAATGTTCATCTGGTTTACTTTTGCTTTTCTTTGCTAAAAATTATTTGTGTGTGTTTGTTAACTAAATTACAGCTATGATATTATTCTCTGGTATAAATTCGATGTGTTTGTATATGTTGTAGAGAAAGAGAAATCGAAAAAACTCGACAGTAAAAAGAAAACAACCGAAGAGGGATGCAAAAAAAAAACCAAATCAAGTAAGCTTGTTCTGACAGATTCAGAAAGCAAAACTAAATCTAAAAGGGAGTAAGTTTCTAAAATCATATTTTGGGTTAATTGATCTTTTTATTTTAGGTTTATTGATACTTATTTTATGAATTTTCAAAAGTGAACGAGTAAGGGTCAACGCTGCCGAAAGAAGAGGAGAGGCGTTATAGCTATTCAAAAAAAGGAGAGCAAAGAGAAGAAATGATGGAGCTAAAAAAACAAACGTTGCTCCGGATGGCTTTGACTCGACAGAGGTACGAAATGATTTATCCGAGACGTAAGATTCAGTTTCTCTCTTTTTCCTTGTTTGTTAACTTTTCGTAAAACCTCTTCTAATTTCTCTAGATTTACTGAGTAATATTTATTATTTTGCTTGGACTGCCGACTGTAAATTTGGGCAACGAACCTTTGTTACAGACTCAGACGAGCTCCACACCATCAGTAAATGCCTCGACTAATACCAGGTAAATTCATTCATTTCTTGGTTTAAATTCGGTTCATTGGATTCCAAAAATGAATTTGATATGTTTCTAGACCTCTGCTTTTAATCTTGATTGCTGATTTTAATTTGGTATCTTTTTTATTAGGAAAAATACCCTGAAAATCTCGATAAAAGTTTTTAGAAGAAAGAAAATCCATCAAAAATAGAGTTTACAAACTCCACCTATGTAAGTTGAAATATTTATATTGGTCTTTTAGATTTAGGTAATAATTTTTGTTTAATTAATCACATGGAATTTGTGTTTGAATGTCAGTAGCACTACACCTGATCCTCAACTACAAATCATTGAGGTTCGAGAAGAAACTCATTCTCAACCTTTGCATATGTGAGTTTTTCAATGTGCTGATTTCGGTTTCTCGGTACCTATTCTAATCATTCAACATTAACTTCTTCCTTGCTACATTTCTTAGATTTTCTATTGCGGTGTCTCTTACGAGTTCTCTTAAGAAAGAGCTAATAAAAGATCCATTTACCTATGTCCCTTCCAAAAGTCAAACACAAGAAGCTTCTGTTAATGAGTAAGTTGAACATAAATTTCTTTTTATTAGTTTTAATTATAGGATAATAATTTGGGGTCATTATTGAACTCTTTACTGTTTAATGCAGCAGCCCTCCGGAACCGCAACAGCAACCCTGCGAAGAAGAACCAGCAAGGCACTCAGAACAAGAAGCACTTGGCGATGTGTAAGTTTTACTACTTATTTAAAATTGGGTAATTTCAGTTCATTACATGCTTTACTTGTGGATCATTTGAATCCAGAAATCAATTCCTTGTGTTCTTAGACTCTTTTCTGTAGCTACCCTTTGGAACTCAAAAAGCAGGTTGGCGAGGAATCTTTCCCGACGAAGACGGGGCCAGAACCTCCGTTGATTGTGTAATTTTTAATTAATATCATTTTTTGTTAGCTTTCATGTTATATGATATTGCTTTTTCATTGTTCCTTTAAGTTGTAATTAGAATTCTTTTTATTAGTATTAATGGTACAGGATAATAATTCTGGGTCGTTATTGAACTCTTTTCTGTTTAATGCAGC
The DNA here is from genome assembly GCF_003086295.3 of Arachis hypogaea. NCBI lineage: Eukaryota > Viridiplantae > Streptophyta > Magnoliopsida > Fabales > Fabaceae > Arachis > Arachis hypogaea. Next base: position 109,716,472 of record NC_092040.1, read on the forward strand.
AGCCCTTCCGAAGAACAACAGCAACCGTTCCAAGAAGCTCCAGTGGCAGAGAAATTAAAAGAAGAAGCACAACCTGATTTATAAGTTTTCTGCTTGTTCAAATATGGATAATTTCAGTTGAATACATGGTTTACTTGTGGTATCTTTGAATCCAGAAATCAATTACTCTCTTTTGTTTGTTACAGCTGCCCTCTAGAACCCGAAAAGCAGGCCGATGAGGGATCTTCCCCAAGGAAGACGGAGCCAGAACCTCCGTTGAATGTGTAAGTTTTAATTAATATAATTTTTTATTAGCTTTCGTGTTATATGATATTGCTTTTTCATTATTACTTAAAACTTTCCTCTGTCGTCTTGCAATGCTGCTCGTCTGTCTTTGTGGGAAGATAATGCACCTTCCTTCGATCTTGGTGTAAGTCCTCTAACATCTCAACCAACCCCCCCGACCTCTTAGTCGACGGTGACACAACTTGAAATCCTAGCAAAGGCGATGATAGATGCTAGGGTTGCGGCGGCATTGAAATTTGCTGGGAAAACCAGTTTCGAGCCGAGTTTCATAACTGATGAAGGGTACAAAACTCCAGAGAAAGAGAAAGAAATAACGGAGGAGTTGAAGGAAAAGTGTTATCATTTGATGACACATGTAAATGAAACAAAAGATAGCACCAACGAATATGACGCCATATTCATCTTTAACCATGAAGAGCATTTGGAGGGGCTTAGACATCATTTCTTGTCTCTAAGGCCTGGAGAAGATGTAGATAACATAGTAAATTCTTTGCCTATTGCCTTAAGATTAATGATTTTTCTAAAGACTCTTATACTGTATATCTCAAAAATTTTCTTCCTGTAGGTGGTCAATGCACAATGTATGATTCTCAATGATAGAAAGTGTCACCGGTTTCAGGAAGAAATATACTATGTGCCGATGGAAATTATGGTAAGCCAAATTTTTTATTCCCTGAGTAATTTACTGGTTTTGATAAATAATTTGGTTCATTTGTGATTTAACTAAGGTTCATTTTGCAAATGTTTATGTTGGTACCCATGGCGAGAATTACATTGATCCACATACCAACAAGGCCTACCGGATGGATATCGATCAATATGCACACTACTGCCGTTTTTTTGACAAAAAATAAAAAAAACTGGCATCGCATCCATTTGTAAGTTGTGATTTCTGAAATTTCTTTGATAATTCTGTTGTTTGCTATTTGGACTGAAATATTCTATTATTTTCCCAAACTTCAACTATTTGTGCCGATTTGCAACGGAAGACACTGGTGGATGTGGATTGCCGATGTCCAGAAGAAGGCTTTCTATGTGCTTGACCCTGTCAACAAGAAGAAAGATCAAATACCTGACTTGAGAATTAAACTGAACAAATTTGTTGTAAGTTATTTAAATCATACATATTTTTTTGTAATTCAAACATAAGTAGAATTCGGTTCATTAGAGTTGGTGATTTACATTCAGTTCATACTTAAGTGTTCAATTGAATTCTTTTACATGCAGAAATGTTTCCCTTGTTGATTGAATGTTTATCGCATTTTATTCAAACATGAATAGAGTTCGGTTCATTGTAGTTGTTGATTCACATTCACTTCATCCTTAAGTGTTCACTTGGGTTCTATTGCATGCACAAAATATTTTTCTTGCTGATTGAATGTTTATTATGTTTTATTCAGACCATGAACAGAGTTCGGTTCATTGTAGTTGGTGATTTACATTCACTTCATCCTTAATTTTTGTATGCTTTTCAGGGATTAATAGTCTCCCAGATGAGGGTTTATGCTGGGACGAAACCCTTAATAGAGGACGAAGAGGAATTAAAAGCAGAGTATATCAGGCTCAATAGACAACGAACAAAGTAAAAATCTTTCTCTGCTATACTACTATTTTTAATGTGCTTTATTTTGTATACTGTTAATCATATTTTACTTATTTCTTGCTTAGCTATGATTGCGGGATATACGTCATGAAATGGCTCAAAACAATTGATCCCCGAAAGATCAAAAAAGGGAAGAGGTATTAATATAAAAACTGGACACAAGTAAGTAATTTCTAAATTAATGAAATTCGTTTCACTTCTTATTTCGGTTGGGATTCATTTATTATGTAACTAATTTATTTCAATTGAATTGTAGGAAGAAATTGATGCCTTCAGGCGCGAATATGGTTCAAACATTCTCTTGGACAAAATGAACAAAATTAGAGAACAGATGATTCGAGAATCTGAAGCCATAAGACTCCCAAAGCCATTTGCTGCCTTCTCTAGCCCTTTTTGTAAATTCATATCTGGGGACATATATAGTAAATAAGATATACTTTGTTTGACTAGTTGTCATTAACACTATTTTGTTTAACTTGTTTAAAATGGTAAACACTGCTTCTTTAATGTATATATGTGAATATTAATGAAATTTTATTGGAAATCTAATGTTAATAGAAAATATAATGTTATTGTATATATCTGTTGGAACTCTCTGGCTGCTGTTTCTTTCTAGGTTCACAATGAATGGATTCAGGGTACTTATCAAACGTTAAGAGCCCCCAAAACACAAATGAACTGAAATTAATACATTGGATGAATAAAAAAAGTGCATATATCACTATAGTAGAGAGCTAATTTGAAAAAAAATGTATATACAGTATTCAGTTTCAGAAACACCTGAACCCTTTGACATAACAGAATAAAGTAACTATTTAATAAACTAAAAAGTAACTACTCAATAAAGAATTTCAGTAATTTAATATGAAAAATAAAAAAGTGACTATTCAATAAAGACTAACACCAGTCAGGAATCAACCCTCCTATAACTTCAATGAACCAAAATTTGCTCATATATGAATGCAAATTTATGTTAATAAAAACTAAAACTCCTATAATCCTCTCCGGGATAATTCATATCCTGTGCATTATAAAGGCTATAGCTTGACTGAATCATTGATCCATCGTCTAAAAGGTTCAATTACAAAAGAAAAAATAAATCTTATATTAGCAAAATGCACAAATGAATGTTTCCCTAATCAAAATCAAATCAATGTTACCTCTTTTGTTCTAACACGTGGCGGACTTTGAAGATCGTTCACATCGCTCAACGTCGCTTGTTCGTGGCATAACAAACTTTTTCCTTTGCTTCTCGCTTGATATTCTTGCATCTGGCCCATGATATTGTCAAACGCCCGGTCCAGAATTCTGGTCAGCTACTCAGACTTTGACGCAAATTCGCAAATATTGTACGGTCGAAATACCAAATCGTCGAATCTCTTACTTTTTGGATCCAATAGAGGCTCGTATTGGCTGCTTTTGATGTGTGTATGCCTCCGCTTTATGTTCTTGCTCCAGCGTTCCAGTATGTATTTCGGTGCCACGTTATCTACTCACTCGAAGCTTAAGATGCTTAGAGAATGGTGGCACAGTTTGCCCCTTGACTCAAACAACAGGCACTGGCACTTTACCTCTCGTGATACTGTGTTGTAGGTGACGAAAAAATTGTTGAATGTGGATTTAGAAACATGCTCTATGACTTCGTATGTTGTGAAACCTAGGGTGGAATGCATTGACCTTGTGATGCAGTTTACCTTTCCTCCGAATTATCCTTGAACTTTCCTAAACTTCTCATGGGTATACACGTGCTGAAACTAAGCCTCTATTGCTGATTTTGTTGCGCACGGTATCACAGTGTGAAAATCTGTAGCATCAAATTTTCTCTCTCTTTATCATCTGCTTGCTAGGCAATTGTCGTATTGCTTCACGAATTAACTCAAGGAGCTGTTGCGTGTGATGAACTTGTTGAGAAATACGTGCATGCTCTCACTACTTCTCATCCCATACCAGAAGTGGTGATCTAGGTAAACAGGAATCTATATATGGCGATCTTCATATTGCTCTGTAGAATGAACCGAAAACATGAGCCAACATAAACCAAAATCTGTGCACATTTTAACCCAAAAAGTAACAGCATGAAAATAATTCAAATTAAAATCTCGGTTGCCTGAGAGCCACTTATTGCCTTTGAGACCGTACTTTGTGATGAAATCGTTCCAGTTTCTGTCGAATGCGTCTTTTGTGAACGAGTTCCAAACGACGTGGCTCATCTCGATGGCCCTTTGCATCGATGCGCATTGGTTGGTTAGAATGCTTTTTGGTACTTGCCCTCCCATGCAATGTAGACAACACTCAAATAGCCGTTTGAATGATTAGATGTCCTCGTTTTTCATCAAGGCGCTTCTGAGAAGTGTCGACTGACCATGATGATTCACGTCTACAAAAGAACCAAAAACTAAATTGTACCTGCAAAAATGGACACTCTCACAAGTTATGAACCGAAATGTGTAGATTCAGTGAACCTAAAAACTTAATTTCGGTGAGTCGAATACCTGTTTGTGTTGTAGGTGGTGTCGAATGAAACCACGTCTCCAAAATACTCGCATGCAGCCCTGCTTCTTGCGTCGGCCTAGAATGCATTTTTGATGGAGTGATTGCATTCGAAGTTGAGCTCAGAAAAGAAATTTTGGTTCTTCTCTTTCATTCTTAATAAGTACTTCCTGAATTCTTTGGCATCGTCTTGTTCGAAAATATTTTATACTTCCCTTCTGATGTAATTTCTCATATGTCTTTTTCCATATAACTTAGTTCCCGATGATTGCCAGCTGTTGCTACGAATGATTGGTAAGTTTTGCTCGATCTTATTCCGGCATCCTCGTTGGTTTCGATGGTTCGACGTACAAACATGCTTAGCTTCCTGTGTTGTTTAAGCATATCTACCCGGTCTGGATAGCAGGAGTGTGAATGATTTAGAACAACTTTGAAAATTATTCAAAAGACCAACGTCCTTCAATACATGTACGTAGATCCTAGCTGGACAGTTTATGTCGGCTGAGAGATTTCTCTTCAGAGTTTGAGATATCTTGGATTTTCACCTCCCTCTTTGCTGTATACGATTAGTTGATTCTTAATCTCGTCTCCCTTTCGAGTCGTGTTTCTTATTTTGGTAGAAAAACCAGCAAGTTAAGAATAATTTTTGTAGAACATTCCAGCTTCTTCTAGTGTCTTGAAAGTCATCCCAACCTTTGAGACAAATTGTTCATCCACAACACATCTGATATGCATAATGAACATAACATATTATTAAGGTGAAACAATTGTATAGTACTAAATGAACGGAACATTATCTATTATATAAATTCAAATTTGAACAGCTGTCTGCATAATGAACCGAACATGTTATTAAGGTAAAACAATTATATAGTACTAAATGAATGGAACATTATCCATTATATAAATTCAAATTCAAATAATTTTTTGCATAATGAACTGAACACGTTATTAAGGTGAAACAATTGTATAGTGCTAAATGAACGGAATATTATCCATTATATAAAATCAAATTCAAAACACCTGTATCTACAATTTAGAGATTATCAATTAATTCAATTAAATTCAATTCAGAACATCTGCGTCTATTCAATTCAATTCAATTTAGCAATTACATTCCATTCAATTCGATTCAAAAAATAATCCAAACCTCGTCTGCTTGATTCGTTTTAGAAGAATAATCCAAATTGTTCTCATTCAATTTATTTAAAGTTGAATAATTCATTGTTTTGATAGCCTGTTGAAATATGAAGAAGATAAATCCACAGATCGAAGAAGAATAGGAAGAAGAACGACGAGCAACAGAGAAAAACAACGAGCAGCAGAGAAGAAAAAAGAAGAAGAACGATGAGCAGCAGAGATTGCAGATCCAAAAATTACAATGCAAATTATTAACGTTGAAAAATGTTTACATTGAAGAAGAAACTTTACGTAATTATGTTACGTTAATAGGAGGAAGAGGGGGGAACGCGTGTATTTCACATAACTTGGGGGAGAGGGGAGGAGACGCGTCTAAAAAAAATGCTTGGATGATTTGGTTAGATTTTTTCAGTGTCTATTTAAACATCAATACTTGAAATATTAAGGCCTACTTCCTTTCATGCATGTAGTTGAACATTTGAACTTGATGACACATTTGTATCAGAGTCCATTAACTTGAAACTCAGGAGGCACATCTTCATATTGAGGTAGAGCAAAACTATATGGCTGCACAGATTGTATATTCCCATTGTAATAGCATGGCGATGAAGAGTTCTGGTTGTTGCTTCCATCTCCAGTGTAATTTAGAAAATCACCTTGTATATCATGAGTGCTAAAAGTACCAACTGGTTGCTCCCAATCCAAAGTCCCATTTTTTCCCATAAGTTGCATACTATTTTGGTCAAAATGAAGAGTGGAAGATTGTGATGAACTTCCCCCTAATTGCGAAGGGTAGAATGGTAATTGGGTGGTATAATCAATAATGGGTGTCATGGGAAGGTGAGGAATAAACTGTGCTTGCTGAGACTTGTTTGGCATAAAATTAAGGTAGCTACTAGGGTTTGATGAAGCCAAGTAAAGAGTAGCAAAAACATTCTCATCAACATTGTCTTTTGATTCTACCATTATTGCTTTTCCCTTGGGATCTTGCTTTAGCATGTTGATTCTTTGATTGCAAGACACAATCTTAGAATCCAACATTCCAGCAAACATTATCAGTTGGTCTTCCCTAAGATCATTGAATGAGGTATCCCAAGTAGGATATGTGATCTTGGGCTTAAGCTTCTCCTTCTCCTTGTGCACCTTAGAAATCTCACCTTCAACTTTCTTAACCCTATCTCTATAATACTTTTCAATATCATAGATCCTAGGAGGTCTATCACTTGTTGTGTTATGGTACTTTTGAATGATTCGGCGTACCTGGTCGATGTCTTGGGGCCATGTCTCAGGTTTGGTGGGTCTTTGACCATCAAAGTTGGGGCCATAGATAATTAAACAAACATCAACACCACAAAGAGTGGAGAACTCGTCCACTTTCTTCATTAATCCATTCTTTCTCTTTACAAATGTTGTCTTCCTAGCTTTTTCTTTCTGAATTAGCTCCATTGATAGTCTTCCACGACCCATTTGCTGAAAATTATACATTCTAACATTCTTAGAAATAATACAACACATTGTATTAAAAATAATACAACACATCCAAGTCTTTTTTGTTAACTAAATTTAACTAGTTAGTCTAACATAACAAAAATCAGTTATGACGAGCTTATTCTAAATTTTATTGTTTAATTTAGTTAGACTTAATTCATAAAAAGACTTTAAAATTGTAAAATTACTTCTTTTTTATTTAAAAGATTGATTTAATTATTTTAATTTTTATAGATAATATTAGTTATTGTTAAATCCTATTTGAACAGTGTCACGATAATTATATTATTTTTTTTAACACAAAAATGACAAATAAGGTGAATGAACAATTGTGGAGCAATGTGTGAAGTCCAATTAAAAATATGAAGAAAAAAAAAAGAAAATAAAAACCATGAAGACGACAGAAGCTAAAAAACTGAAACAAAATGTAATAATGGATATCAGAAATGTTTACTAACAAAAATTAATAAAAAATAGTTAAAATTTATTTTATTTAATATTTATTAATTATTATTAAAATTAATAAATATTAAATAAAATAAATTTAATTTATATTTTTTTTCTTTCTAATTAGTATTACCGATTCATACATGGTTGGTCCATTCCTTCAGTCTTACGTAGAGTGTTTTGTTTTTCATCTAATAATATATTTTATTAGATGTCTTTTAGAAAAGATGCTATTATTTAGAAACAATATTTACATCTTGGACTAGTTTTAGTTTGATTTTTTCTTTGATTTTATTTACCTATTTATTATTTTATTTTGAGTAAATTTTAAAATTTTCTGATCATATCTTTATTTTCAATAAAACAAGATATTTGCAATTATTATGGTCAACAAGTAATATATTGAATATATTATGTGTACATCAAAAATAACTGCGAAAGTATAAAATATATATTAAAAATAAATTAAACTATACATATATTTATATATGAATATATTGGTAACTAATTTTAATAGTTAATTTTGATGTACAAATAATATTTTAGTGCATTCTACTATATAGATCAAAATTGTATAGAGAAAATATAAATTATTTTTGTGATTACTTTTTATTATATGAAAAAAATTTCTTCTAGGGATTAAACTCGTTAATTATACTATTTGATTCCATAAAAAAAATATCTACACACTTATATCTTTATCATATAATTTACCTAACATTTTTATATATCTAAATATGAAGGTGGCTATAATAAATAATAGAGACATTATGATGAAGTATGCACAAAGGACATGAACACATTATCACACGTTGAATTTTGTTTTTTTTACGTGGAGAAAAAATCTAAATGTTAAGATCTAGATTTATGAGAGCGAAAGAGGCGAGTCTCATTTTGTCAAAAACATAAGTATTGAGAGAAAACACTGTCCAAGTTTTTCAGGAGAATAACATACTTTGAGCATTTATTTCTCACTCGTTTACCATTGGATCAATGTGAATTTTGGACTGCATGTTTAGCTTATCTTTTTTTTCATTTTGAACGGTAGAGATTTTGATTGTAAATATACAATTGGAGAAATTGAATTCGGACAGAGATTTTTTTTGGTATCTTCATCTTATTTGTTCTTGTTTGAGTTTTGAAACTTTAGTTATTTGACTTGTTTATATACACTTTAGTAAAACTATTTTTTAGACTTAGGTGACTCGTGTTTTTACTTTTTATATTTAAAAAGTTTTTCACGTTAAAAATTTTGGGATGATAGCTTGCTTTTATTTTTTGGTTTATGTAATTTTTTGCTGTTATTTAATATTATTGTACTGCTATTATTATTTATTATGAGTGAAAATTATTACTCTTCTTATTCTTATAAGTAAAAAATTATGTGTTTTATTCCTATCACACACATAATGGCTTAAATCGCTTGCTACAGGTGAAGCGGAGCTGCTGATGGATTTTTTTTTATAATAGTATACATTATTCTGTTTTATGAGTAGTGTTAGGAGTGGTTGGTTTATCTTGTGTGTGTGCTCTTTTGTGTGTCATAGTTGTTGTGGTTTAAAGTGTAATTATTGTGATTCGATAAAATCATGTGATTCGTGAACATTATCAAAAAATGAATAATAAATCAAAAATTTTTTGCTTTTTATTTTTTATTTTTGGGTTGAGTTTGTACAGACTATCTAAACAAAAAACTAATAATAATCTAATAGATTTTAGTTGAATATTTCATACATATATTTACTCAACCTTAGTTTTAAACGAATATGCAGTTCATAATAGAAACATACCTGAATATGTAGCTAGATTGTGGATCAATAATATATATAACTCCTATATTCTCTAGGAACCTGTAACAATACAGCACATAGAAAAAGAAAAAGAAAAAATATTATTCGATATATGAAGGGAGGATGAGAGCAAGGACAAGGAATTGAATGGAAATAATAAGAAATTGATACCTTAAGAAAACTCAGAAGACTCGCTCTATATTAGTTTCTGGTTGTCCTCTGAATGTCACCTATTTATATAATTTTGCTATTGAATAACATATTTATAAAATCTCCTATTCATTATCAATTAATCATTACTTGATTGTGATTAGATTATAGGATGAGATTTGATATGAATTTAAGTTGATTGCTGCTATAATAATCAGATTTTTTTAAAATAAAAAAGTTTCTATATTATTTCATCTGTTTTCTTATTTATTATCTATTATCTGATTTCGCAAAGCGAATGGAACGCTCCTGGTTAATCTTTCAGTTGCCTCTATTGTTCCAGTACTCTCTAAAAAATTGGAGATATATTATTCCTGTATTTTTAATGTGTAAGATAATGAGATCCTAAATGGATACAACCTTTTTTCTCCCGAAGATTTATCAAACAAAAGATCAGGCATTTTAGTTTTAATCAATGAAATATGTTGAGAAAGAAAAAGAGATTAGTGACAAAAATGGGTGATTAGACAGATTAGTGTTTCATATTTTCCTGTGTTTTACTATTATTTTAGTTCTAGTCAATGAGTCTTCGTTGGAAAAATAATGAATTTTTTTCTTGGGTCAAGAACAACAGTAATATTGTTTATGGTAAACAGCAAGTGTTCTTTGGAGTGGAACGTGATAAAATCTGCTTGAAGCCTTTTTCTTTTTTCTTTGAAACTGAAGCCTTTTCTTATTTATATTGTTAGGGAATAGGCCTAGAATAAATCAGGATACCAAAGCCCAATAAGACATGTCTGAGAAAAAACCAAAGAAAACAAAACAAAAATAGTCCGACCAAAAATAAAATATGAAATTCGGGTGAATAGTCAAATTAGTCCCTAAAAGATAGGACATTCTTTAAATTCATCCCTGAAAGATTTTTCCAATCAAATTAGTTTTTCAAAGTTTGTGAATTAATCATATTTGTCCTCCAATCATTCCATTAACAATTTTCTTCAAAGATTGATGTTATATAATGTTAATTGACAATATATATATATATATATATATATATATATATATATATATATATATATATATATATAATACTTGATATATCTAATTGGATATTAACCAAATATATTTATAAAAATTTGCTATCAGTTAGCATTGCACATCATCAATCGTTGACGAAAATTGAGAGTGAAGTAACTAAAGGCATAGTTATTAGAATCGGACCGGACTGACCGGTTCTATCGAAAAACCGGTGAATCGGTGATCTGATCGGTTTGGTTGATGCTATGAACCGGAAATACAGTTGACGGTGGTCAAATCCGTTAAAAACCAACCAGTTCGTGTCTGAACCGCTGTTGACCCGTGTGAGTCCACGGATGCACTCACGGGCTGCGAACCACTGTAGGAGCTCCGCTGTCCAGAAATTAGTAAAAAGTTTGATGCAGGGTTTGCCAACACGTTCTTGAAGGCATAGTTATCAGAACCGAACCGGACCAGTTTGACTGGAAAACCGATGAGTGGATTGCTTTTTGTTGACCTTCTTTCTTTCTTTTTGTTGGGGTAGGAGTTGGATTACTTTTCTAACTCGTCTTCTTTTTCAGGACTTGAGTGTTGTGCAGTGTTTGGAAGGATCCCTTTATCAAGAACTTCTTGGATTAATGGTTCAATTTAAATCAACCCGTATGTAGCTCTCTGATTCACTAGAGGATGGACTCCTTTGAATGATTCCCTTATATTCTTTTGTAAGAATTTGCATTGATTCTTTCGAAAGGGACTTTGAATGTACTTTTGCCACCTCTTGTAACCTCTGCGGATATGGAATGCTAGGCTTGTATGCCTCCACTACCTCCTTCTTCATTGAAATTTTACTTGGTACAGGGACCTCTTGATCTTGCACTTGCACTTCTAACTCCTCCTTTGTCGCCTCAAGTTGACCTTCATTGTTCTTGCTAGGCACTATTCCACTCTTAAGCTCATGGCCTTTCCCTCAGCAAGAGATTGTGTCATCTGGGCCATTTGCACTTTTAGATTTCTTCTTGAGGACCTAGACCCTTGAACGTAGATGTTGACATTTTGAGAGATTTCTTTTACAGCCAGCTCCAGAGATGAAGGTTTGGAAGAATTTTGTAAATATGTGGATGCTGTGTTGAGGGTGAATTGGGGGGTATGAAAAGTTTTTTTGTGGGTTGTGAAATGAATTTTGTGTATTTTGAAAGGGGCTTTGTGGATTGTGAAATGGATTTTGTGGATTTTGAGAGAGTTGTTTTAAAGCAAGCTCATGTGGTGAAGGTTTTTTATATGAGTAAGTAGGGGGCGAGGTTGAAAATTTTTGCAAGATTTTATCTATTGTTTTCTGCAGTTCTTGGCAGGTAAGATTAAAAGACGATGGTTCTTGGTACGAATAAGGAGGTGACAGTTCTTGATATGAACAAGAAGATAATGGTTCTTGATATGGATAGAGAGGTGGTTGTTCTTGGTGTAAATATAGAGATGGTGGTTCTTGATATGAGTAAAGAGATGATAGTTCTTGATAAATGGAATATGGGTCACTGAAGTTTCTTTGATCTTGACTTTTCCAACCAAAATCTGGGTAGTTCCTCCATCCATAATAATATGAGTCACTCCTTAGGTGTGAGTAGTAACCCACGTGATCTATCTCCATTATTCTCCTTAGCACAAAATACCAAACAAAATTAAACGCATCATGTGGTAAATAGAAAAGCACAGAAGAAAGAATAGAAAGAATTTTATTTTTAATTTTTTATTTATTTATATTTTTTAAAATAATATATATATTTCAAAAGAAATAAAATATAGAAAAATAAAAATAATAAAAATAAACAAAAATAAAATAAAATATAAAGAAAAACAAAAATAAAAGGAAAATAAAATAAAGAAAATAAATTGAACAAATTAAACAGAAAATTCAATCAACTAATAAGAAAAAAGGGATAAACAGAATTCGAACTTAAATAAATAAAAAAATTATTAGAAAAATAAAACAACTAAGGGAATACCACACATAATTTCAGAAATTAAGAGAAAAAATTTAAATAAAATAAAACCAAATTTTCAAAAATTTAGATAAAGAAATTTAAATTAAATTAAAGCAAAAGTGTCTAATCTAAAAAATCAAACAAGTAGTAGTTGTCAATCACAATCAATCTCTGGCAACGGCGCCAAAAACTTGATGTGGATTTCGAATATCTATAAACTCCGACAAGTGCACCAGGTCATACCAAGTAATACCTCAGGTGAGTGAGGGTCGATCCCATGAGGATTGATGGACTGAGCAACAATGGTCGAATGAATCACTTAGTCAGGCAAGTAGAAAGTTGTGTTTTGAGGGTTGTAAAATGCATATTAAACACTATATTCAGAGAATTAGAAAGCAAACAATAAAAGTGGTGTGAAATATATGAGAGAAAATAGTTAAGGTTTCAGAGTTGTTTATTTATCCGGATTAAGTTTTCTTACCAACTATTTTAATCATGCAAGATTCGTTTTATAGCAAACTGCAATTGCCTAAACCCTAATTCTTAGTGATTTAGTCTCCTCTAACCCAAATCAACCACCAATGTCTTGGTCACTTAATTTAGATTAGAAGGTTAAGAGAAATTCTAGTTTATGGTCACATAAACCCTAATTATTCGAAACTAAAAGGATTATATGTCACGTATCCCGATTAGTTCAAGTAATTAGCAATTTATGAGGAATTTATTTTCAAGTTGTTGTTCAAGCGAGATAACTCTGTCGAGAAATACAAGAACACATATAGAATAAGGGTTATACTGTCATTCTACCCAGATTCATAAGATGAAGAACGAAAGAAATCCTTGAAACTGAATCAATACATTAATTAAAATAGAAAAGCAATAGTCTTAATCTATAGAAATAAACAGAGCTCCTAACTTTAATCAAGGAGGTTTAATGGCTCATGACTTACAGAGAAAACAAGGGTTTTGAAACATGAAACGTGTGGAAGTGCGAAGATACCCCTGAAGGGTGAATATTTTCCCTTTTATATCTAACCTAATTTGATTTGAAACTAAAATAAAATAATAAATTCTAAACCTAAAAGATTCTGTTTGTAAATAAAAAGGAAAAATAGACAAAAATACACCTGAATTTTCACACGGAGTACAGATGTACTCCTCAATTTTTTAATGAGTCATTTGCACACATGAATATAAAATTCCGTTGTTAATTCTACCCTTTCGTGACCTGAGTAAATTTTTCAGCAGTGGTGGAGGCCAAGTGGCACGGTATTGTATGATGTGGCCAATTTCAGGTGACACTGTGGAAAATAGAAATATTCATTATGAAATTTGTTGAATCTTTTTTTTAAAAAAAAGAAAAAGTTTTACAAGTTTCTTCATTATCTTCGTTTTCATATTTCAGTGTTGAATGAAAACATGCCCTAGCAAAGAGTAAGCATAGTGAATTTTTGAGCACTTCGCAGTTTGTTCATTACAGTTCGTCATGTGCGTTACATTCTGAAGGAAAAAGCGGTAGGGCAAGAAGCGTGGAAGTCCAAACGCAAGCTTGTGAGAAGGAGGAGAGTTCAGAATCCGACGCGATCAAAAGGTAATGCTTCCGTCCTTCACATGTATATGTGTTATGATATGAAAATGCATCAATTTAGTTATTCTATAGTTTGATAGAGGAATTTTTGATAAACAGATGACAAATCATATAACCTTTGTGTATCATCACAAGGGAATATTTAAGAGAAATACGAATAGGGTACTAAAATATGTTGGAAGGGAGGTTGCTGTAATTCCTAGGGTGAATTTAGAAACTCTGAATACATTTTTTATGGTGGGATTATTTAAGGATTTGGGGTATGTCTTGTTCAAAGATTTTTACTGGGCTGAGAATGAGGTATCGAATGGTTTGCATTTAATTAGGCTTGACAGTGATGTAGTCCGAATGTATGAATTTGGTATTCAGAATGGAAGAATATACCATGTTTATTGGGATCATATTGTTGATTTAGCCGAAGAAGTTGAAGTGGTAGACGTTGTAGATGATGAGCCATGACCAACTACAGATACCGTTGAACAATCTACACCACAAGAAACCCCAAGAAGGAGAAGTAAGATTGCAATCCACAAAAAGCCTACCCTAAAAAAGTTGTACAACTAATGCCACATTTCGAAATTCCAAACGTCAACCGAAACACGACCCAGTAGCAAAGTGAAGCAGAAGTCTCACCTCCTAATAATTCACAGCAAGAAGGTCAGAATGAAGTGCCCACCCAACAATCTAAGAACAGTCAGAAGAATAGAAGAGCATCGTATAACAGGCCAGCACCGACTGGTCAAAGGTTTGTTCAAGGAGGAAGGAATGAGGCACCAAAGATATTTGTTCCTCATGTGGAGTCTGATTCCTCTAATTCAGATGATGATAGTGACTCCGACCCTGACTACTATCAGTATGAATATGAAGATTTACACAGTCCAATGTCATCCGATTGTGAGGATGATTATGATAGTGAACAAGGTGTGTGGCCTCAGGGAAATCCAACAGCACCATTTGGCCAAGTTCATCTGGAGTTTAGGATAGAGTTTGCTACCATGGATGAGTTTAAGAGATCCGTGAGGAAGTACAATATTCAAATCGGAAGATGCATCAAGTTCAGCAGGGTTGAGCCAACCAAATGTAAGGCGATTTGTTGGGATGAGAATTGTCCCTGGAACATTTACTGATCTAGGTCAAACGAGCCAAGGAGTTATAAGGTGAATACATTTGTGGATCAGCACGTCTGTGCTAGAAGACATAATAATAAATCTGCAGATAGGGTGTGGGTTACTGAGATGCTAGAAGAAAAAATTAGAGACCAAAAAGAAATCACTTGTGCGGAGGCCGAAACTTGGTTTAAAAAAGAGTTTAATGTAGCAATTAATTATAAGAAGATCTAGAGAGCCATCAAAAAGGCAAGGGAAAATATAGAAGGATCGGAGAGAGAACAATATGCTGAGTTGAGGGACTATCTTAACCAAATACTACTATCATAGTTATGCTTACTTATTGTTCATAATGAATTAGATCTTCAGTTTGTTTTGTTGCACGGAATTGTACTAGAAATAAAATTGAACCAACCATTTGTATTAATAACCTTGAAAAAACCCTTTGTATTCAGATACTAGTGAAAATGAAATTGACAACACAACCTTCTACTTAGAGAGAATTACAACTACTGATTAAATGTCTTAATGAACAAACACATAATACATATACTTATCCCTAAGCATACATACTGCATCCATTTTCTAATGTTCTTTAACTCTTGATTAATCCCATCAATTGTCTGCAACATCTTCTTCATTTCTTCTTCTACCTTTCAGTTGCTTTCTTCTGCATACCTCCATTTGCTTTCTTCACTCTGCTCCTGAATTCCGCAATCGCTTCCAGCATCAACAACTTCATCAGCCCAAATGAAATAGTCACACCTCAATTCAACCTTCTGCATCATGACAATTTTAACCATTTTGCAGAAAATTAACATTTGTCATCATAAACAAAATCAGAATTCACATACCTCCCATAATGGACAACGAAGAAACAATCTTCCAGGGTTCCACTCTGTAGCAGACTCAAGCATCACTGCGTTAAGTCCATGCAGGCACTTGCCATTGTTGTAGTCAAACTTCTTCTTCTTCCTATTTTTTGGCGCAAAAGATGAGCCACCGCAACCACTAGCACAAGCATGAGGTATATTCTTCTTTCGTTGAGACTGTGACATTTTCATACATTAAAGTTTACAAACCCTTGTTACAACAGAAAGGACAAAGATGTACAAAGAAAAATAAAGAGGGTGAAGGAAGAATTTTTTTTCCACCCTGTGTTAGGGTTCATATGGTTCGAAGAAATTAGAGAAGGAAGAGGATGAACAGTGAGTTCATTATTCTCTTTTCTTATATTTATTTCAACAAATTTCATAATGAATATTTCTATTTTCCACAGTGTCACCTCAAATTGGCCACATCATACAATACAGTGCCACCTGGCCTCCACCACTGTCGAAAAATTTACTCAGGTCACGGAAGGGTAGAATTGACAACGGAGTTTTATATTCATGTGTACAAATGACTCATTAAAAAATTGAGGAGTACATCTATACTCCGTGTGAAAATCCGGGTGTACTTTTGTCTATTTTTCCAAATAAAAATTACAAAAATAAAAGATAAGATAATAACTAAAAGCTAAATCCCACAAAAGATGCTCCTTTGAAGAGGTTGGATCCGGATTGATTGGTGGTAAATGTCCAGCTGGCGTTTAGTGCTCCCATAGGCAGAGAGCTCCCCTTAGTTCGCTGGTTGCTGGTGCTAAACGCCAGTTGGGCGTTTAAAGCCCAAAGGGGGCAACTTCAAAACTTCTCCTTTTTGCTCAAAACTCTGCTAAATTGATCCGAATTTTTTTTGGAATAATAAAAACATCAGAAAAACTCAAAGTAATATCTAAAGAGGATTTTAACACTAAAATATTATTAAATTTACTAAATTCTAACTAAATTTAACTCGAAAATAAGCCAAAAATGGGTATAAGATGCTCACATATCAGGATCGGGTAACACTAATTCGTAATTTCTCTCATTCTCTACTCTCACACATTTTATGATGCTGATGAGCAGATAATTTATACGCTTTTTGGCATTATTTTTAGGTAGTTTTTAGTATGATTTAGTCATTTTTAGTATATTTTTATTAGTTTTTAAGCAAAATTCACAATTCTAGACTTTAATATGATTTTTTTATTTTTCTGTGATTTCAGGTATTTTCTGGCTGAAATTGAGGGACCTGAGCAAAAATCTGATTCAGAGGCTGAAGACGGACTGCAGATGCTATTGGATTCTGACCTCCCTGCACTCGAAATGAAATTTTTGGAGCTACAGAAACCCAAATGACGGGCTCTTAATTGCGTTGGAAACTAGACATCCACGGCTTTCTAGAAATATATAATAGTCCATACTTTGCCCAAGTTTAGACGACACAAACTAGCATTCAACGCCATCTTTCTGCCCTATTCTAGCGTTAAATGCTAGAAATAAGTTGCAAGCTAGAGTCAAACGCCAGAAACAAGTTACAAACTGGCGTTTAACTCCAAAGAAGGCCTCTACACGTGAAAGCTTCAATGCTCAGCCCAAGCACACACCAAGTGGATTTCTGCATCATTTACTTATTTTTGTAACCCTAGTAACTAGTTTAGTATAAATATAACTTTTTACTATTGTATTAGACATCTTGGATGCTGGGATCTTTTAGATCATCTTTTGATCTCTGGATCACGTTTTGGGGGCTGGCCATTCGGCCATGCCTGGACCTTCATCACTTATGTATTTTCAACGATGGAGTTTCTACATACCATAGATTAAGGTGTGGAGCTCTGCTGTTCCTCGAGTATTAATGCAAAGTACTATTGTTCTTCTATTTGATTCATGCTTATTCTTATTCTAAGATGTTCACTCGCACTTCAACATGATGAATGTGATGATCCGTGACACTCATCACCATTCTCAATTTATGAATGCGTGCTTGACAACCACTTCTGTTCTACTTGCAAAAACTAGAGTGTGTATCTCTTGGGTTTCTAATCAACGATTCACATCGACTCCCCTCTGACAATGGGGCATCTGAATTCGAGATTAGAATCTTCGTGGTATAGGCTAGAATCTATTGACAGCATTCTTGAGATCTGAAAATCTAAACCTTGTCTGTGGTATTCCGAGTAGGATCTGGGATGGGATGACTGTGACGAGCTTTAAACTTGCGACTGTAGGGCGTAGTGACAGACACAAAAGAATAGTAAATCTTATTCCTACACGATCGAGAACCAACAGCTGATTAGCCATACGATATCTGTGCATGGTATTTTCATCCGAGACGAGAAATCTGACAGTTGATTAGTCGTACAGAAATCGTAGAGGACCATTTTTATTGAGAGGACGGGAAGTAGCCATTGACAACGGTGACACCTAACATACAGCTTGCCATAGAAAGGAGTATGAAGGATTGGATGAAGGCAATAGGAAAGCAGAGATTCAGAAGGAACAACACATCTCCATACGCTTATCTGAAATTCCCACCAATGAATTACATAAGTATCTCTATCTTTATTTTTATGCTTATTTATCTTTTAATTATCAAAACTCTATAACCATTTGAATCCGCCTGACTGAGATTTGTAAGATGACCATAGCTTGCTTCAAGCCGACAATCTCCGTGGGATCGACCCTTATTCACGTAAGGTTTATTACTTGGACGACCCAGTGCACTTGCTGGTTAGTTGTGCGAAGCTGTGAAAAAGAGTTGAGATTACAATTGTGCGTACCAAGTTATTGGCGTCATTGAGATCACAATTTCGTGCATCAGATGCCTACGAAAGGCATCACATTATTCCCATCAACTACGGGGACACAAGAGAGTACATTACTATCTACCCAAGATAAGAGGCTAAGAGGGACCTTAGTCGACATATTCAAAACTACAACATGAGACATAAAGGCTACACCTACAGATGCAAAGTAAAAAGATCGTTACTAAGAGAAGTCGGACCTCATCCAAAAGAAGTCAGGCGAAACCAGCGAAATCAAAGAAAGCCATTTTTTTCAAATTTTTTCAAGAAGCAATCAAAGGTGTCTCTCCTACGCAAACATCGTCACATCGCAGCGACACCATTGGCGGCAACATAGATACAAACAGACAACAAAATGGTAACAAATATAGTTCCACAAAGATAAGAAAATCCAAAATAAAAACAAGCAAAAGGGTGATATCAATAAGCCATCAAAGTTAGTCCTTTAAACTCAAGCGTTCTACACCAGTCTCAAAAAGAAAATAAAAAAGACTTTTTCAGCAAAAGAAACAGAACAAAAGTTAAAGCAACTTCAAGAATCAACAAACAAAGCACGACAGCATCAATATAGTGCTATGGAAACTACCGAGACAGCCTCAAATAAATGATGCACCAAGGAAATTAGAGCACCAACCTTAATAAAAGCCGAAACGAAGGAGGACACGTCAACGACAAAATCTCGAATGATCCTCTCCACAACAACAAGCTGAGACCTTCGGCAAACCCAAGAAAGAAAGCTCTGGAATCAAAGGATGATTGAAACAAAAGAGCAGAAAAGACTGAATTCTTTGCAGAGGAAAGAAGAAATGGAAAAGCTTTTGAAATGAGAAAAAAGGAAGAAAAGGGAAAGTGGGAGTGTTTTTATAAGAAACAAAGGGATTTAAATACTTCATTAACTCCTCATTCAAACCTGTGCAGATCCAAGGAGAAATTGCCGGATAACATTTGCTCTCTCTTAAAGGCAGTAATGTTAAAAAATTTGAAAATATGACGAGTACCCGACGTGAAAGCTAAAGGCCTAAAATGCTCGAAACCGACCTCTTAAAAAAGTTTAGACTCAAGCAGGTGCACTGTTCATATCCTGCCCCAAATTATAAAGTCAGGCCCAATAAACGATAAAAGCCCAACCCAAGAAGGTGGCCTCTATCCCATACCCGACCTCCTTAAAGATGTCGGACAAGATCAAAGGGGACCGGCTTGTACTTATCTGAATAAGTATCGTAACTGCCTCCCCGAATCTCTCCTGCTATCTCTATCTTCCCTAAAAGATAGATCCCAACAAACTCCTAAAGATAAAGAGAACGGTTATCCGTCAATAAAGATAGAACTTTTGCAACAAAGGTGATTATCTATCATACTATAAATACACGGACATCCCCAGGTATAATTCACGTTCTAATCTATTAAAAATCTGCTTAAGTCCTTGCTAACTTAAGCATCGAAGTCTCTTATAGATACCACCCCACCTCCTCACAAGAAATTCGGACAAATGACACCTCGTCACCAACAAATCGGATGCTGCTACTCAAAGAGACCTGAACCTCACGTTCAAGTCCAAATCAATGTTTCAAGTTACCGGAACAAGTATAATATCATTGTGTCAATACCTTGTATTTTTTTCTTTTAAAATTTTACTATTACATAAAAAACTATTGCGTGTATTTTTGTTTTATCATATTCTAACTAAAAATATGTTGAAAGTATATCATGATTTGTAATAATTAATATCAATATTATTAGCTTATTTTTCTAAGGAGAAGATAATATAATTAAATATATTATTTTCGAACATATAAAAGAAAAATGCTACAATTTTTTCTATTTTTTACGATTATTTTTTTTTTCAAAATTTATTGACTTATTTGATAAAACTCTGAGTAATGATTATCTACGGAAAATAATTATTATGTGCTTAAATATAAAGTATTAACAAGCTAAAATAAATACTGAACAACATAAGGATATCAAATAATAATAAAATCGGAAAGGCAGTAGTTTGCATTGGACTGATGATGAGGAGAAGAGATAGAGCAAACAACAACAACAACATAGTTTGCATTAGATTAAATTTTTATTTACTATTAATTATATTTATTTTGTATCAAATAAAATGAAAAATATTGCACAAATTTAGTCAATGTCTATTTATGTATTACATGCAAAAATACTGAATGAGAATAAATAATCCATTATTATATATTCATGTATATGTATATGTATATATGTTATTTCGTACAATTTTCTATTAGAATGATTACCACTAGAATATTCAAATTTAGTATATATAGAAGAATAATCAAAATTTCACAATCGGATAAATTAAACTTTTTTATAAACACCAAATGATAGCTGATTTTTTTGTATTTGTGTAATATAATTAAAAATTATTTGACATACTTTTTTATATATCAAAATTAACAGTACATAGTATAAAATTTTAAAACTTACTGCATGAATTTAAGCCGATAGACTAATTATAGTTTTATTTGACGTTAAATTTTTA
This sequence comes from Arachis hypogaea, assembly GCF_003086295.3. Classification (NCBI taxonomy): domain Eukaryota; kingdom Viridiplantae; phylum Streptophyta; class Magnoliopsida; order Fabales; family Fabaceae; genus Arachis; species Arachis hypogaea. Next base: position 109,737,722 of record NC_092040.1, read on the forward strand.
CAAAATTTGGCAAAAATAATCTTATTAATACCTGATAATAGTTCAAGGGTTGGATAAATAAAAATGTAATTTACATAAATAAATTATTTGATAAATAATCTTATTGGGACCACCCTCAATATGCCGTCTAGGTTTTGGTGGCTCTGTTAGGGTTTCTTTTGTGGTTATTTCCTCGGAGCTTAAATGTTTCAAATACACTTTTCGTAGTTTTCATAAAACTCTATATATTATGTTTTATTTTTTATTTTTTAAATTTTTCTAAGAATGTTTTTATACATCATCTTTTTCCCATCATGCAACTTTTTTGGATTCTTAGTATTATTAAGGGATAAGTACTGTTTTGTTCCCTAACATTGAGTGCTAGAATCGAAACCGTCCCTAATGTAATTTTCGACTTAAAATCGTCTTTAACGTTGCATTTCATTTTAAAATCGTCCTTTCTAATAAAACTTTTAAATTTATTCCGAAAATTATCCTTATTTTAATAAAAAAATATAAAATTAAAAAAAAAAGAAAACGCGTTTTGTGGGGGAGGGGGAGGCAAAGGGTATACGAAGGGGGAGGGGGAGGGGGGACGGTGCCGGCGACGAAGCTTGGAGGGGAAGGGGAAAGGACGTGGGGTTCGGGGTTGGGGGAAGGGGAAAGGACGTGGGGTGGAGGTGGGGGAAGGGGAGAGGCGGAGGGGGAGGGGGAAGGGGAAAGGGGGGAAGGGGACGGCGGCTGTCGCTGTCGCCCCGACTGTTCCCACCGCCGTTGGATCCGTCGTGTGCGTCGTCGTCCGAGGAGCCACCGCCGTCCTTGCTCGTCGTCTCCCTTAGAGCCGTCGCCATCGAGGGCTAGCAGAGAGAGAAACGCGAGAGTCAGGGTCACCACCTCGCCGCCTCTGCCTCGCCGCCTCGCCGCCTCTGCCTTTGCCTCGCCTCCACTGTCTCGCCACCTTGCCGCTTCTGCCTCGCCGACCCACCGCCGCACCGCTTCTTCTTCTTCTTCTGTGAATTCTGTGAATTTCTGGATTTCTTCTTCTTTTGTTGTGGAATATTATTGTTGCTGATTTGTTGATTTGTTGTGGAATATTATTGTTTCTGCTTGTTGATTTATTGGGGGTGGGGGAAGGGAATACGGGGAGGGGGAGCGGACGGGTGGGGACGCTGGGTGGGGGAAGGGGGAGGCAGTGAGGGGGAGGGGAAGGGGAGGGGAAAGGGGGAAAGGGGGGCGGCGGTCGCGTTGGTGGTGGTGTTGGTGGTGGTGGAGTGGCAATGGGTGTTGATTATGATGATGATGGTGATAATGATGCTGATAATGGTGGTGGAGTGGCAGTTGGTGGTGGTGGTGGTGAAGAGGTAATTATGTTGGTAGTGGTGAGGGTATTTTTGTCCAAAAAAATAAAAATGACGATTTTAATACGAAAAAAACGTTAAGGACGATTCTAAATCGAAAATTAAAAGAGGGACGATTTCAATTCTGACCCTCAACGTTAGGGACCAAAATCGTACTTATCCCTATTATTAACATTGGAATTTAACTAGGAGCAAACAATTTTTTAGTCAATATCACCTAGAATTTTGAATTTTTTTACTTAAATTCTAAATCTCAAATTTTAAATTTTAAAGCCTAAAATTTTTAAAAAATAAAGCTTAAAAAACCATTTTACAATAAATATAGTTAATATATATTAGTTAATTAAAATAAAATTAGCTCTATGTGTATATTATTCTTAAAATTATTTTAATATTATTTTTTACTTACACTTCCTTTTGTCATGAATTAATTTCGTTTATTACTTTGACTATATTTGACACTTTCATTGGGTGTCATGACTCTGTTGTATGTATGTGTTCTCCACTTTCACTACAACCTTTAACAAATTGTGAAAATATTTCTACCAAAATTTTTGTTTTTACTCTGACTGTACGTAATTGTTTGAGCGTTTCCTGTGATATATGAACGAAAATCATTGATTTGATAAAAAACTAGTACAAATTAAAGTATAAATAGCTATTACTGTTGTCTGGAGAAAAAAAAAATGCTTTCATACTGGAAGGTAGTTAGAACACAGGGTTGAACTTAAAAAAATGTTATTCTATTTTCGTCTGGATAAGGATTATCATGACAAGTATTAAAAGGAAAGAAATAAAAAACAATTAAATTAGTCTTTAAAATATCTGATAATAGAATTGATTAAATTGAAGCTTCAAAATTAATAGACTAATTTAATTAATTTAAAACAATGAAACTAATTTAATTACTAGTATATATATATATATATATATATATATATATTAAATTAGTTATCGATATAAAATATATTTAAAATATAAAATATATATTGAAAACGAATTAAATAATATTTATATTTATACATAAATATATAATAACTTATTTGGAGCTAAAAAATTTGGACATAAAAATAGGATGAGTGTTAACGTAATAATTTTTGGTGTTTTTAAAATTATGGGAGTACACAAATCGAAAGTTTCGATTTGTGTTAAAAAAAATTTTAAAAATTTGGGGTATACAAATTAGACCCACCGATTTGTGTTTAAAAAATTTTAAATTCGATTTGTGTACTCTAAATTTTTTTAATTTTTAAAACACAAATCGAACAGTTCGAGTACAGAAATTGGACGGTCCGATTTCTATACTTCTTTAAAATCGGACGGTTCGATTTGTACTCCATAAATTAAATCATCCCACATCTTAAAAAAATAGTATAGTAAATCATATTTAAAAAAATACTATTGTTAACCTAGTATTAAAAATAAAAATGTGCTCATTTGATATCTGATTTTTTATGTTTATTTTTATTTAATTTTTATGCAAAAATTGATAGATGTATCTGATTGTTATGTTGCCATAAATAAAAGACAAAATACTTAGTCATGTCAGTGGGAACATGAAACAGACGTTACGAACACACAAGAAAAACATTAAAATGTTGCTCGTCAATACTGTACGGCTCATGAAACATTAAAGTCTCAAAAACAAATTAAAACTGTCCTGTTGCTCATCACATGAAAGACAGATTATAGAACACAGTCTTCTCTCACAGTCACAATCACAGTCACAGTGCCTCTGATCTGATCGATGAGCTATGCCAATACACAGTGACAGCATCTAAACTGGCCTCACATAACCTGCAGAGGAAATAACATTTTCCAACACCGATTAACCGTCAACCGATTCAAACCAATATTCAATATTCAATAATGAAACAAATAACATCCTCTGCTATTTAATTCAAAACTTTACCTGTGATAAAACCAAGCAGTATGGACTATTTGGACAAACAATAGGTCACCAAAACCAAATGATTAGAAGCCATTTTGTCATCAATTATTTTTTAGCAAATGGATATAAATACAGGTAAAAGTAATAATGAATAAATAAAAATACATACTAAAATTCATAAATATCAAAATACGTCTAAAAAATTGATTTTGATGGATAAAAATGCACCTCAAACTTTACAAATTTGGCGTAATACTTTAATTTTGTTCATAAAAAAATATATTTTAGATTTATTTTAATATTTATTCACAATTTTTATGTGTACTTTTTTCTATTCCAAATTCTTTTATGTATATTTTGTCAATTTATTCATTATTTTTCTAGAAACAAGAGTATAATTTTTAGTAAAATTAGATAAAGATATAGTTGAGTATTTATTCTAACAATTTAGAGTAAAATTTTACTACGATTTCTAACTATTTCCTTAACTCTCATTTCGCTCCTCATCGATTGAAAAATAACATTGCGACCCTTTAACGATTAATTCTGTCAGATATTCTACCCCCTTCCATTAATGTTTTCGCCCAAAGCTAACAGATTTTGTCTATGTATCACGTTAGCTGATGATGTATTAAGGAACCATTCTAAAGGACAATGTCCCTGCTATGTCAGTAATATGCTAAGTAAAATAAGACCATTAAATTCTAAAAGAATTTTTAGAAAACACTTAAATCCCTAACTAATTTAAACATAAACCTATAATGAACCATGAAGTACGAGTGTAGGACAAATATCTCAAAATTTCAACAAGTCGTTATACCTGCTACTACACTGGATTGTTAGCCTTGGTTGGTAGTAACCTTAGTTCCTTGCTTCATCTTCTTATATTTTAGAGATTTTGTTTCGTAACATGTGCGAGAAAGGATTGATCTCAAATAATGTTACTTTCACCACTTTTATTGATGGACAATATAAATATGAAAAATTAATTTTTTCTAAAATAATTTTCAGGTAATAATAGATGAAAGAGGTTTAAAATCTAACAAGATCACATTTACAATACTAAGCTAATAGATGAATATTATAAAGATGGGGACACAAAATTGTATTGGAAATAAAAAAAAAGATATTTGAAAGAAATTGAATTTGATGCGGTAGCTTTTACTGCAGTCATATCAGGACTTTACAAAAAAAAAAGAAAAAAAAGACCAAAGAATTGAGGTTACTGCCAAAAGTTAGCAACCAGTGTAGCAAATACAATGGCTTGTTGAAAATTAGAGATACTTGTCATATTTTATCGTTCATTATGGATTTATGTGTCTATGTTTAAATTAGTTAGGAATTTAAATGTCTCTTAAATTTTTTTTAAGGATATAATTGTTTTATTTTAGTGCATGCAGCGTATTGCTAATACGACAAAAGACATTTTATCTCTTAAAATAATTTATTGACACGTTATTAACTAACGTAATATGTAAGCAAAATCCATTAACTCTAAATAAAAATATTAATGGAAGAGGTAGAATATCTCATAGAATTAATCATTAAAAATTGTAATATTATTTTTTAATTGATAAAAGATAAAATAAAAATTAACAAAATAGTTAAACATCAGGGTGGGATTTCAACAATTTAATTAATTTGCATTCCGCAGCATTTTTATATACCATCTATTAACAAGTTAAGAGAGTTTTAGGAAATTAATTAGCATTCATCATTCTCCCCATCTTGATGATAAGAAGAAAAAGAGCAACACAAAACTCAGTTTGGCATATAATATATTTTAAAAAACTTACGCTTACTTTGTGAAAAATAAAATCATATTACATATGATATCATACTTCTATTTGTAAAAAGATATATTAACTTCTATGAAAATTTAAATTATAGAAGCACTCGATATCTTTATATTTTACGAAATTCAATTTCTTTATAAACAGACATTTACTTCCAATTAAGTGTAGATATATGACCAACATAATAAATAAATATGAGTAAACAGTACAAACACTTCGTTTGGAGGGGTAAAATACAAACATATACTAGCTAATTTTACGTTTGAAAAATAAAAGATGTTACGTGCATGTAAAGGCTAATTTTTTTTATTATGGAAGTAGAAGTGGTGATATATTTTAATATTATAATTTTTGGTATTTTTTAAATTTGGGAGTACACAAATAGGAGGGTCCGATTTCTGTACCTCAAATTTTTTAATTTTTTTTAAACACAAATCGGACGGTCCGATTTGTGTACCTCTCACAAATCGGACGGTCCGACTTCTGTACCTCTACAAATCGACGGTCCGATTTGTATACTCCAAATTTTTTTAATTTTTTCAACACAAATCGGACGGTCCGAGTACAGAAATCGAACGGTCCGATTTGTACTCCGTATATTAAATCATCCCACATTTTAAAAAAATACCACAGTTATCACAATTTAAAAAAATATCATTGTTAATCCAATATTAAAAATAAAAAGTGGCATGTAAATATATTTCCATATTTTAAAAGTTAAGAGTGCACAATTTTGTTGAAGTTAATTTATAAAAATTAAAAAATTTAAAGTAATTTCATATTGTAATAAATAATTAAATTTATCATTATATTTATATCTATTATAATTATTTCAATTTTTAAATTTCTTTTATAAAATACGATTGTTGTTGTTTGTGCTTATTCAAAATCAATTTTTATTTCATTTATCATATCAATTGGTGTTACTGTTTAATTTGTGCTTATATAAAATCCATTGAATTGAATTGGATCATCAATAGCTTGATGTCCGGTATAATTGATGGCTCAGCCTACTAAATAATTAGATGACCAAAATTTCGATCTAATTGGTTGAGTCGAGTCATTTTTGATAACCATGGTCTGATATTAGTTAACAAAATATTTATAGCCATACAACTCTTAAACTAAAATTCTTGCATTGAAATATTTATTTTAATATAATAAATTTATCAGGAATCGTAACTAGATTTCATGAGCCACACAGTTTCTCGAATTTAAGGATAATAATAGATGTATATAAATATAACTACACAAAAAATGTTTGGTAACCAAATAAAATTAGTCAAAAATATGTATAATTTATTTTATTTAATATTTATTAATTATTGTGACAATTAATTAATGTTAAATAAGATAAATTCTGGCTATTTTTTTTTTTTTTTGTCTTCCTAGCATCCATGACCATTAACAAGTAACATGGACGAACTTTCCTATGTAATATGGAATATGAAATTCATCCATAAAATCGAGTTCTCCAAATTTGCTGGAAATAAGTTAATTATTTGACTGTGCTTCTATTTCTATAAACGAATTTGTGAAAAGAATTGAAACAAACATGTGAAACTTGAAGAGATGAAGAGATAGAGACAAGCTTTGGATTCTAAGAGTTTGATTGAATGAATGAATGAGATGGGGCAGAGAGGGGAAGGAGGAAGAAGGGGGAAAGTGTAGGTGATGGCATGAGGTTTGCTTTGTGAAATTGGTATAAGTGGGAATTGAATGAGGGAAAGACAAAGATAAGCTTTGCCAAATTGTTGTTCTTGTACGAGAATGGAAACGTGGACAAACCCAACACTGCTCATCTCTCTGACTTCCGTAGCCGCCCCCATCATTGATATGTCACACACCCTCACAGTCACAGGTGTCCCCCCTCTGCTCTCTCTCCCTCTCTCTAAATCCTTCTAGTCAAACTTTTTTTTATATTTGACTCATCTCTCCAACACTAACCAATTCTTAATAACCTTTCTTTCTTCCTACAATAATTAAATTATTATCTAATAATTTTTAACTACTAATTTTATGTATGAATCTTTTTTTTTCATGTTTCTTTCTTTAATCTTCAACTACTCTTTCAGTCTAAATGGTACTTCTTTTCCCTCCTCTCATTAAGATAAGGAACATTTGAACCAATATATCTGTTTTTCCTTTCGCGACAACAAAAATATAAAACTATTCATTATGTTAAATCGTCAAATTTTGTTAATTATTTGTTTCGTGTATCTCTCTTATTGGGAAAATTGTTTTACGGTTAAAGTTTAGACACCAATATTGTAGGGAGATTAAGTTTTTGTGTTCCATACACAACTTAAGATTAATGGTTGAGATTGTCAACATATTGCGAAGATGAAAATATTCCTGTGGTAATAAGACTTGGAAACTCAATAAAAAGAGAGAACACACTTAATTATATCAGCTAGAATAGACATTCTTAATTGAGAACTAATCTTAGTTAAACAGTCTTTGGATGGAGAAGAGAATAAACTTTGGACTTGGATTTGATAATTAAGTGGTTGAGGGAGAGAGACTAGATGACCGCATCCAGTATACTTTATAAGTGGAAGGATGTGAATCACAAAAGCTTGCTAGAGTAATATAAAGTATGGAATTAGCGGCAAGGTGATGGAAATAATGGTATATATGTTTTACAACCTGGGTAAGGGTAACTCTTGAATCCAAATGAAAATGGTGCTTAGAATCTCAATTCAATTTTTAAAAAAATTTCGATAGATAATTTTAAATAAGTAAATGGATTTTATAAAATTAAACTAGATTTGACGATTTTATAATTTAATTTTATATTTTACGTACCTAATTTATTTATTTTTTAATTATACGTAACTTTTGATTTTTTCTATCTTGCAAAGGAATTAGTGGTAACTAAGCTACTATATTCCTCTTCTGTAATTAAGCGACTTACTCTCTATTGTTTTCTAATATATATATATATATATATATATATATATATATATATATATATATATATATATATATATATATATATATATATATATATCATGTGATCAAATTTCTAGCAAATATATATAGATTGAATGAAATTTTGATCATACAAATCAATTCTCTAATCTAAATATACAAAGGAAAAAAATCAGAAATAAGAAAATTCAATAGTTAATTTTAGTGTGAAAATCATCATGGGAGTATGGATTGCACTAGTCATAGTTATACGACTTTCATAAGCAATTTTTTTGGGTAGGACTAAAATTTTGAAGAGTAAATTAGCACTTTTGTCCCCAATTTATAAAAAATGCTGACAAAAATAATTTTTACTTTTGTTATTAATAAAAATATTTTGATATATTCAAAATACTATAAAAATTGTTCAATCATAAAATCATAATGTTAGGAAATTACTATTTCCTAATTTATTTATAGGCAATATATATTAATAAAACAGAAAGAGTATATAAAAAGTATGCAAAGATAATAAAATTGTGAAAGAACAAGAAAAGAAAAAAAATGAAGAAATTTTATTGATTGTTGATTGATTGAAATTGTAAACTATAAAGGTAAAATTAAATATATATAGAATATTGACTTATGAAAGATAAAAGCAAATAACGATAAGATAATGATAAATAAAGATAAGATAAAGATAAAATTATAACTGAATTTGTGTATTCTATTGGGCTGAATTTGTTGGCCGTGGGACTTCTTTATTGTTGTTATGGCTAAGGTGGAAGAGTGGTTTAATAGGACCCCACAAGCTGGAAGATGAAAGATGTCAAAAACACCAAGTTTATTCAAATTAAGATGGAAGGGTTGAGAAAACAAAGGCTTGGTGAATATGTTAGCTAGCTGGCCAGAAGAAGGAATGGAAAGAAGTTTCATCACTTCAGTTTGAGCTTTTTGTCGAACCAATTGACAATCAACCTCTAAATGTTTGGTCCGTTCATAAAAAATTGGGTTAGCAGCAATACAAAGAGCACTCTGATTATCACAATATAAAACTAGTGGGCGGATAGGAGAGATGCGTAAAAATTGTAACACATTTAGTATCCATTGAAGTTCACAAGTTGTGTTAGCAAGTGCATGATATTTTGCTTCAGTGGATGAGTAGGAAACAGTGGTTTGTTTCTTTGTCTTTCAAGAGATTAAAGAACTACCTAAGAAGAAACAATAACCTGTTAAAGATTGTCGAGTGTCAGGACATCCGACCCAATCAGAGTCACTGAAGCCGAGAAGCTGAATTTTTGATTCTCTTGGAAAAAAAAGTCCTTTACCGGGACTAGTTTTCAGATATCGTAACACATGCTTGGCAGCTTGAAGATGAGATTCAGTAGGAGATGCCATAAATTGACTTAAATGTTGAGTGGCATACATGATGTCCGGTCGAGTAGTGGTGAGATAGATAAGATGCCCAACCAAATGACGATATACAAAAGGGTCAGATAGCAGGAGACTTTTGTTTTGATATAGTCTTGTGGTACTATCCATTGGAATAGAGGCAGGCTTAGCACCTAATAAACCAGAATCCTCCAAAAGATCAAGACAATATTTTATTTGAGATAAGCAAATTTCCTTCGCTGATTGAGCAACCTCAATATCCAAAAAATATTTTAACAGGCCCAAGTCTTTAATTCAAAAGTGTTGGTGCAAAATAAACTTAATGGCAGCAAGTTTAGAAATGGAATTACCAGTGAGAACAATGTCATCAACATACACTAGAAGGATAGAAATTTGAGCACCAATGAATTTAACAAATAGACTATAATCTAATAAGGTATGCTGATATTCATGAGATAGCAAAAGACGAGAAAGTTTGTCATACCACATACGACTAGATTGTCGTAAACCATACAGTGAATTTAGTAGCTTGCAGCATTGATTCGGTCGAGGAGATGTAAATTCGGGTGGCAGAGTCATAAACATCCTTAGAAAGATCCCCATGTAAGAAGGCATTATTGACATCCAACTAATGTATGGGCCAATGCTTCATATGCCAAAATTAATCTGATGGTGACAGACTTGACAACAGGTGAGAAAGTTTCCAAGAAATCAACACTTTCAGTCAGAGTGAATCCTTTAACCACAAGGCGTGCTTTATATCGATCAACTGAACCACCAGGCTTGTGTTTGATGTGATAGACCCATTTACAGCCAATTGGCTTAACGCCTATAAGGCAATCAACAAGATGCCAAGTTTTGTTCAGCTCAAGAGCATCCAGCTCATCTTTCATAGCACTACGCTAATTAGAGTGTTGATTGGCATTCTTAAAAGACTTTAACTCAACGTCAGAATGTAGAGATAAAAGAAACTTTTTATGTGAAGATGAAAGAGAAGAAAAAGACATTACTTAAAAATAAAGGATACTCGCACTTTGAGGGAGATTGATTTGTAGAGATGAGAGAAGAATTACACAAGTAATCAGAGAGATATGCTGGAGATCGGTGAGGCCGGTCGGAATAACGAGAATGGGGTTGCTCAGGTGGTGAAGAGAGTGATGGGGGATGAGGAGGTGATGGTAGACTGGTGTCTAGTATGGAAGGAGAGATGGGTGTGTGTGTTGAAAGAGATTCGGTGGTCATGGGTTCAACTTGGTTAGAAAACGACAATGAGAAAGAAAGAGAGGTTGTTGGAGAAAATAAAGAATTAGGTGGAGTTGGGTCAATGGGTATAGGTGAGGGTTCAACTGGAAAACTAACTGAATCTTGTTTTTGAGAAGGTGTGTTTGGAAATGTTGGGTTGGGTATATGGAATTGGACATCTTTTGTGACTAAGGGCAAGATCATTTCATAAAAAATCACATTTATAGAAATTTCAATTCTTTTATCTTCTAAAACATAAACAATATATCCTTTAAAACCATGTTGAAAGCCAATAAACACAGTCTTTTTTACTCTTGGATCAAATTTTGATCTGTTTACCATTAGGGTAGAAACAAAACATAAGCATCCAAAAACTTTAAGGTCATTATAATTTGGTGGATGATTGAATAAAATCTCAAATGGTGTTTTAAAATTAATTGCGGATGACGAAACTCTGTTAAGTAAAGAAACAACATGTTTAACAGCATAAGACCAAAAGATGATGGTAAATTAGATTGAAACATAAGAGCACGAGCTATACTCAAAATATGTTGATGCTTGCGTTCTATCCTTTCATTTTGTTGAGGAGTTTTAACACAACTATGTTGATGAATAATGCCCTTTGAAGCATAAAAATTATGTAAAATCAATTCTGGTCCATTATCGGAACGAATAGTTTTGACTTTAGAATTGAATTGTGTTTTAACTAAAGTAATAAAAACTTTTACATGATTTTTCACTTCTTCTTTTGATTTTAATAAAATAACTCATGTAAAGCGGCTAAAATCATCAATCATAGTAAAAAAATATTTATGATTATGAATAGAATTTTGTCAAAATGGACCCCAAATATCAAAATATAATAAATCAAAACTTGCATTGACTTTTGTTAAAACTTTAAGAAAATAAAAGTTTTTTTTATTTAGAAATATGACAAATGTCACAAGCTTCATCATGATGCATAGAGATAAAAGAAAAATATTTATGTAAATGATTAAGTCTTTGTCCAGAAAGGTGTCCTAAACGAAAATGCCATATATTTGAAGGTGTAATGGGTGGAGATTGAATGGAATTAATGGAGTGTATAGTGGACCGAAATTGGGTTCAAAGACATATAATCCCTCTCTCATTCTATATAAATCAATCATCCCCAAATTGTTGCTCTGTAGAGTGCAAGAAGAAGATGAAAAAGTGAGTTCACATAAAGAGTACATAAATAGTATGCAAAGATAATAAAATTCTGAAAGAATAAAGAAAGAAAAGAAAAGATGAAAAATTTTTATTGGTTGTTGATTGATTGAAATTGTAAATTATAAAGGTAGAATTTGTGGGCCGTGAGACTTCTTTATTGTTGTCATGAGCTAAGGTGGAAGAATGGTTTAATATATATATTAATTATAATTACAAATTAAGCTATATATTTCATATTATATGACTTATATAACGGTGATCTTATTTATTGTCATCAATGTTTAATTGAACAAATCATTATTATTTTTTATTTTGAACTAAATGAGAATAAAATCAAAAATAGTATTTTATTTGGGTTTAAGGTCTGATGGGTGTCACACTCAAATATAAATAGTGACTCCAGGATTTTGGTTCTAACATATCAAAACCGCTTCTACATTTCTTTTTCTATAAGAGGAAATACGTTTCAATCCTATTAGAAAGATTTTGGTTGAGAATGATCAAATCATCAAATTTTTTCAATCATATACGAATTTAGATACAATTCTATGTATTTAAGTATTTCTTTTTTAATGATTTAATATAGATGATCTATAGTATTAGAGCCTTCCACGCTTGAATCATTAAAACTATCAATTTGATTAGTAGATCGTTCTTTTGATTAAAACGATTATTTTTTTTCTTTGCTTTTTGTGTGGTAATCTTCTGTGTGGTATTATTAATAGTGCACATTTAAATTTTTTTATTTTGGCTTTAAAAATTCACTATGAATTTATTTTGTGGTGAAGAAAAATTTATTTATTCTTTTCTTTTATTTGGATTTAATTTGTTAAAAGAAATTAGCGTGATTTTTTTTAGTAGAGGCATAGCATGAAAATTTTATTATAAAAGAGAATTATTTATTTTTTTATTATTTAAATTTTTTTGTCATGGATTTAATTTTGTGTTAAACAAAGAAATGAACAATTGATTAATAAGGACACTTAATATTATGTGGTTACAATTGATTAATAAGGACACTTAATATTATGTGGTTCTTATAATTGTGGCTTATTGTTTACTTATTAATTTTTGTGCTATATGTGTGTCTTGGATTTGTTATAAGATATTAGTAACATTTTTGCTACAAAGTCACTTTTTTTGTGAAAAATAATTTATTTTGAAACATTAGGAATATGGTGATTTTAGGGACGGAGTTAGATAAAATATTGGAGGGGTCAAAAAATATTTACACTGTAAAATAAGATTAAAATAAAATTTTAAATGAGGCTAAACTGAAATTTACCTATAATTTATATATAAAAAATTAAAATTAGGGGGCATTGTCCCCCTTTCTTGCAATGTAGCTCCGCTCCTGAGTGATATGTAATTCATACGAATATTAGTCAGCTCAAAAGAAGGTCTATTTTTGGCCAAATTACATATACATATTGATGGTAACTATATGCTTGTGCAACTAGTTAAACTTAAATCAATGTTTATTATTTATCCATACAATAATCGGCCCAAAAAAAGTTTATTGTTTGGACAAATAATAAACATTGAACTTTTTGTTTATTTTTTATTTAATTATGCAACCACTAACCGACCCAAAGAAAAGTTGGTGTTTGGCCAATTGATAGAAAATATATGCGGTAATAAATAGGTATAATTCTCAAGTTTTTTTTGTGAACAATTAGTCGATCCAAAGATAGGTTTATTCACTACAAGAAAAACGCTGAATACCATCGGATTTACCGTTGAAAAAATGAATAAAATCTGACGGTAAGCTAATTACCATCAAATTTATAGTTGGAAACAATCAGACGACATAAACCTCGCCGGTAAATATTTATCGTCAGAATTTTTTCATCCGATGGTAATTCTGCGACGAATTACTAGTTTGAACAACTAATTGGTTACCGGTAAATTTTTCTGACGGTATTATTGGCGCCAAAAAATGTTGTTTCGTGTTTCAACGGTAATGTCAATTTTTTAAAAGAATTTGAAATAAATGGTCAATTTTAATTTTAAATTTAAATTTGTTTTCACATAATTAGTGTTCAATTCATAAATAATGAAAAACTTTTATTTAAAATAAAGAATACAATGTTCAAATAAATTAAAAGTCAAGTACATCAAATAAATATAATAAAACAATAAAATGTAAAACTAATAATTACAGATATAGGTAGTCGTCGCTGTCGTCGGTCCCGTGGTCCTGAGTCGGTGGCGCATAAGGCGGTAATATCTGTATGCCACCAGTAGGACTACTGTCACATGCAGCAGGACCGCTACCACCAGCAAAGTCGATGCCAGTGTCGCATATCTGGGCCTGGTACACCTCCATCGAAGCCTCCATATGCTGCATCCGCTCCAGCGACTCCCTCCACTCCAGCATGAGTTCATCCGTAGATGTCACGTAGGTGAGGATCTCCTGATACCTCTTCTGATAGTCGTTAAGCTCTTGAGCCTACTGCTGAAAGCTGCATTGAAGCTACTACACCTATAGCCTCAAATCCACACCTTCCTCGGCTCAACGGCTCGAATGGAAGTGGAACCTGACGACGGCCTCTACATGGAGGCGCAGAGGCTGCTGGTAAAGAACGACCCCATCCTGTATTCGTGCTTCTTGTATGGTGCCGAGGCGGTCTCGCGCCAAACTACACCGGGATCGATGACTGAAGCTGCAGAGCCACCAATGGCATCCTTCCCACTTTGCCGAGATTGCTAAGTCGTGGTCTCTAGTCTCTGTGTATAGGAGTCTAGTGTAATTAACACAAGTTATTGTGATTAGTACGACAGATATACAGTTAATCTTTAATAATTTTAGCAGAAGATAATCAGATGCATGTTTAATCACACATAATGATCCTGAGACCGCTGATAAGCAAATTTCTCTTTGTTCTCCTTCAGCGTGTGGGGTGTACTTGAACGTCTCTGCCAATGTTGCATCGCGATCCAATGACTTTGACTACACATGTTGCATTGAAACAATACGATTAGGATGCCTAGAAATGATATGCAAAAGAATATAACTAAGTTCTTAACAAAATTAATGTCACTTTACATACCTGCCTGGCCTTAGTCTTCACTAAGGTTGCAGAGCTGCCAACATACTTAGACGACCTGACCGAGACCCTGTTAGCTCTATTGGTAAGACGCTGATGCTGGAACACCTCATCCATCTCCCAATGAACAAACAACACCTTCTTTATTTCCGATCGAAGTCAGGTCATCCAGTGGTCCGCCCCTGACAAACATCATCTAGCATCTGCTGGAGCTGCCGACCCATTTCATAGTCGAGTATCTTCCTAATGGTAAGGTCATGCTCAGCATCCCGCCTAAAGTGCAGCTGCAACAAAAAAAATTTAAAACTAGTTAAGCAAGATAGAAGATATAAACTAACTAAAAAGGTTTGAAACTAAAAAAAAAAGTAATTACTGCCCGTTTTTGAAACCATCGCTCCCTGGTCTCAGTGGAGATCTTTATGTATTTGGGCCAGGGATGATCATACGTCAGCGTGATGACATTAGTCATCTCCTGAGTACACTCGTTGTTATTTGGCAAAACCTAACAACCTACAAATAAGAATCAACCTAAATCCACTAAATAGGAATAATAATCGTTGAAACTTAAAACCATAACCAGGCAAACAAGTCAACGTAAATCCACTAAATAGGAATCAATTTTCATGAACTTTAAGCAATAACCATAATTATTGAAATAGGAAACACTAACCAGACAACCATTCCCCTTCGCTCTTTTAGTTCTCTTGAGTTTAGCATGAGGACATGCTAATGTTTAAGTGTGGGGAGGTTGATAAACCACTATTTTATGGTTTATCTTGTGTTCAATTAAGTGGATTTTATCAATCTTTCATACACTTATTCATATGATTTGCATGAGTTTACGTTTTCCTTCCTGATTTTGTGCTTTGATTGAAAATGTGCTTCTTTAGCTTTAAATTTGCTATGTTTAATCCTCTCTTATTACCATTCGATGCCTTGATATGTGTGTTAAGTGATTTTAGAGATTACAGGACAGGAATGACTTAGAGAATGGGAAGGAAGCATGCAAAAGTGGAAGGAATACAAGAAACTGAAGGAATTGCCAAAACTGTCAGCCTGACCTCTTCGTACTCAAACAGTTATAACTTGAGCTACAGAGGTCCAAATAATGCAGTTTCAGTTGTGTTGGAAAGCTAACGTTCGGGGCTTCGATTTGATATATAATTTGCAATAGTGGCCGTACAGCTAGGTGACGCGAACGTGTGCTCCACGTGGACACGTCGCAGTGACGAAAATCAGCGTGTTTGATTTCATAACCAGCACATTCTGGTCTGTTTTTTACCTAGTTCTCGGCCCAAAAAATACATATTGGAGGCTACAAAGTGGGGGAATGCATCCATTCATAATTGAACAAAGGATACACAACATTGAAATTCATAATTTTAGGTTTAGATGTAGTTTTTACAGAGAGAGGTTCTCTCATCTCTCTTAGGATTTAGGATTAGGATTCCTCTTTTAGGATATAGGATTTCTTCTTTCAAGGACTTCTCAATTTTCAGGTTCAATGTTCCTTTTATTTATTTTTTCAATTTGGTTTATGAACTCTTTATGTTGAGATTGATTTCTTTTATTAATACAATTTGAGGTATTTCAGATATATGATTTTAATTTAGTTTTCTATATTCTTGGCTTTGGTTGAGTAATTAGAGACTCTTGAGTTATCAAACTCTTTTGTTGATTGATAATTATTATCTTTGCTAATTAACTTGAATTCCACTAACTTTAGTCATTCTTTGGGAATTGACTAGAACTTGAGGATTCATATTGATTCATCCACTTGACTTACCTTCATAGTTAGAGGTTGACTTAGTGGGAGCAACGAGCAATTCTCATCACAATTGATAAGGATAACTAGGATAGGACTTCTGATTTTCATACCTTGCCAAGAGTTTTATTAGCTATTGATTTATTAATTCCTACAATTTATTTCTCTTGTTCAACCCTTTTAAAAACCCAAAAATATTATTTTCCTGCAATTTATAAATTTTATTGGGTTTGTTACTTGTGACAACCAAACGTTTGTACGAAAAAATTTTCTGTTGGTTTAGAAGCTATACTAACAACGCGACTATTCTTGTGAATTTCTTTACCGACAGGAAATCCGATCGTCATAGCTACCATGTGATTTACGTCGTTTGATTTTTGCTTGGCATAGTTAATTAAATATGTTTGTTATATAGGATCGTAATGCATTGGATATTATTTGCTAATTAATTTTTGTGTATGTATGTTGTGTATAACTATCAAGTTGCCTGATTGAAGTATTTTTCATACTTAGTATCTGATTTATATCCAATACTGCACATTATGGTTGATATGGTTGTATTCTAAGATAGTTACTATTTAGATCATCAAATGTTGAACTAATGTTGTGGTATTAGTTATAGGAATTACCTAAGTATTGTTATAATTTATTGTTGATTTGTTGTGCTAAATTTCTGTTAATTTGTATGCTATTTACAGAAATGACAACAGGTAGAGGTGCTCAAGCTACTAGTCGTGGTCGTAGTCGTAGTCGTGGTCGGGGTAGAGGGAAGGTTTCTTCCGATACTCTCGGAACTTCTGGATCCTCTTCCTCTACTCCGACAACCCTCGTGATGCCACAGGTTATGGGTTTAGTGGACCAACTGTTCATCATGGTCCCTAACCCCAACTACGTGCCTCCATTTATGGGGATGACGCTGCCTCCTATCGCTCAGCAGCCCGTATCCACGGCGACGCGCCTTCAACTGCCATGGCTCCGGAGTCCAGCCACGGAAGTGAGACAGCTAATACCCCTCTACCACCTCCCATCATACACATGAGGATTTGGCCTGATGGCGACACGGGATAAGTATCATTTTTAGTCTCATGTATTTTCTGTTTATGGTTATTACTGAAAGTTCTTGAAAATTGATTCTTGTTTAGTGGATATAGATTTATTTGGTTGACATTACCGTCGGGAAAAAAAATGAAATTATCATAAGATTTATTGTAGGAATAATCCGACAGAAATAGTGCACAAAACAATATCTTTTGGCACCAACAATACCATGGAAACAATTTGCTGGTAACCAATTGATTTTTTGAGCTGGTAATCCGTCACAGAATCTGACGGTAATTACTATTGGATAAAAAATTTGACGGTAACTATTTATCGACAAGGTTTATACTGTCTAATTCATTCCGACGGAAAATCAGATTTTAATTAGTCTTTCGATGGTAGTTTCTCTTGGCTCTATGCTTCATCCGGGGGAGAGATCGAGTTTCAAGAAATAATGAATGGTCTTATCAATACACAAATGTATAACTCTCCAGGAATCTCAATTGCGCTTATATTCATCACTGTAGGAATTGGGTTCAACCTTTTCCCAACCCCTTCTCATCAATGAACTCCTGATGTATACGAAGGAGTGCGGTTCATTCGATAAATTCCTACCTCTCTATCTATTTCTGAGATGTTTGAATTTTTCAAAACTTCATGGATATGCAGAAGAGAAATGCTATTCCCACTCCAACCAAGACATAACTTTACTTGTTCAACTAACAATTAAGGTGAAGCAGAGTCAGGAACAACAAATCCCTTTATGATAAATAGATTCATTTTGCAAGTTCGTTATTACAGTAGTTCCTACAAATGATCGGACTAATGACGTATACAATACTTAAATTCTCGATCTAGGTGCTACTTACATAGTTGGTTCTCACCATTCAGAGACTACGAGTATAATAGGAACCTCCGTCGACAAAAGAATCACCCAAAGATGATCATCTCGTGGCTATTGAGAACAAATCAAGTCAGATGGTTCTATTTCTCAATCTTTTCGACCCCGATTTGGATGTTCAAGTAGAATTTGGAGCATTCCAAAAACTGGGCGATCCAACTACAAAAAGGCAAATACGCTGATTCGGATAGAACGTTATTTTTTTGTTGTTTCTTTTTCACTATACTGTTGTTTGGGGTGATTAAAATTAAATTATGGAGAATTTGATTAATCTTGATTTGAATGATTGTATTTTTTTACTCTAATCTAATAAACAGGCATGAAAGCTATAATTGTAAACCAGGATGAAATCTATGGAAGTATTGGTTTATACATTTCTCTTAGTCTCGACTTTAGGAATAATTTTTGTTGCTATCTTTTTTAGAGAACCCCCTAAAGTTCCAACTAAAAAGATGAAATAATTTTTCATTATCTCGATTGAAGTAATGAGTCCTAATATTGGTTTTGTAGTTAGATTTGAAAGATTTGAAGTATGGTGGTGGTGATGGTGGTAGTGACTATGAAGATGGCTGGTGGGTGGGAGTACGGGGTGGTGGATGCAATATGTGGAGTTGGGGAGAGTTTTGTTTTTTTTTTTTTTCTATTATTAGTAGGGATAATTTGGTCTAAAATATAAAAAAGAAGCAGAAAAAGATATTTTATAACGTTTTATAACTTTGAGAATGATTTTAATAAGAAAAAAATGTCGGGAACAATTTTGATTTTGACTAAAGACTTTAGGAACAAAAAAAAATACTTAACCCTATTTAAAACTAAAAAAAGTATGTTATTTTAGTTAAAATTATAGTCAAGGAAGCAACAACTGAAATTAGAACTTATTTTATTTTAGAGTAAAATATTATTTTAATTTCTAATTAGCATTTAAAGTAAATCTTAATTATTTTTCCTAATGTTTAAAATGTCATGTTTTTGTCAAGAACAAAAAAAAGGTAATATTTTTGAAAGGAAAAAAAGTTTAATTTATACTAAAAAATTAAAATAGAACGAAATAAAATGTTTGAGATAAAAATATATAAGATGTTTCCAATGTTAAGAGCGGAATTAGAATTTAGTCTAATCGTTAGCGATTAAAACAATGTTTTAATATTTATTTCAAGTGAAGTAATATTTTAAAATAAATAAATATTTTCATTCCATCGATAGTTAGTGGGTCAAATGTACACATGAAATGTATATCTCATCAATGGAGCTCTATTTCAATTAAAAGTGGTTAATAAGTTGCGCCAGTGCTTTTGGTGGCTCTTCTTCTTATTGGAAAATAAGAAGAATATTGATTACAATAATAGCAAGTCTTTGCATGACCCTGGTGCAGGGATACTTGAGTCTGGTACGCAATGGAATCTTATAAGATTATTTCTTCGATGTATTTATGTCATCTATGGAAGATATGTTGTTGCGGGTTGCTTTCCTTTACCATATTCTAATTTGTGTTTCTATATATCCATGACTAAATGAAGAATTAAAGTGCATTAGGAAATGGATACATGTTATTTGCTTTGGAATGAAAATTTGTGCTTTATTCTTGTTTATGTATATTTTTCAAAAGTGAAATTTGTCTTGTAATGTCTCTCTAAAGTTATTCTTATTGTGTAACTTCTATTGAATCAAAAAAGAAAAATGTTATAACAATATATTTCAAAACAAGTCCAGATGATATAGCTAAATCAACAATCTAATTTTCTCTGTATTATCCAAATAGCCAAATTACTAATTGTATAGTGTTAAGGTAGAAGAAATTAAAATATGATATATTGTTAACCTCTCTTAACGAAAACAGAACTCCATTGACGGGAGAATGGATGTGACCAACGAATTTATACATTTTATGTGTATATTTAATTCATTAAATTATTAGTAGATAATTTTATCTTCTGTATAATCTTTAATATGTTTATTTATCTATTCTTCCGAATATTTTTCTCTCAAAATTTTGAAAAAAATTAAAAATATTTTTGATATTTAATTGTATTAATTTTATTCTTACCATTTAAACAATTACTAACCAATAGTTGCTGATTGTGGAAAGAAACCAACATTAGAAAGAGATTAAAGAAAATTTTGCAAGTATTATTATTATTATTATTATTATTATTATTATTGTCGAAGTTGCTCACGTACGTCAAACAGGGATGAGTTTGACTGAATAGTGTCGTTTCCAATAGACACACATTAAAGAACGGAAACAGTTGTGAGTGCAAAATTTCAGAGTAACATCAAATCAACCACATGCAAAAAATAGAAAACCTAACAGTGCTAATAAGCGATACATCCTAAATTCACGGCTATCAAAATATGCCCATGTGTTTAGCTTTAGCACCTCTTCTTGAATGGGAGTAAAATTATGATATCTAGTTTCTTCTTCCTATTAAGCAACTAGAAAGTGTTGGAGAGTTGAAACCGAATATATAATCCATTGATGATAAAATAGCCTAGAGGCCCTAAAAAGCATGCATGCACTTAGCTTAGCTTAGTAGCTAGGTATATATATAATGGAGCTCTAGGCTTAGATAGATACAGTTAAAGACTTCTCGAATTGGAAGTTCTACCTGACCTTTTTACCATACCTTTTGGGTGCACTATCTGAATTGGAACTTATTATTAGAGGAAAAGGTTTCTTGTTTAATTTTGATGGGATTGGTGTGACAGTCAATCAAAGGTTTCAAAGTTTTGGGCTATGTCTAATCAAAATATGGCCCACAATTGCCCTTTGATTCGGCCCATTTAATGTTGTCCCCCTCCCCCACCTTTCTTTGCATACCATGAATATAGGACGGTTAGAATGGCAAATCCCTGTTCTATTTAAATAATAATTTCATATTTCAATCATGAGGGTTTTTTTTTTTGTGACAATTTGAATCATCGGTATAAAAAAATTAATATTGAGATAGTCATCTCTTTTCTTTTTCGTTTTTTTAAGTATCTTTTAACTCGATAAATCAAAAACTAATTTATCGTGAATTGGAATTTGATTATTATAAACTAAGTATTAGACTAATCAAGTTAGGTCACATTCTTTATGAGATTACAAACTCTCGAATAAAATTATGTTTTATAAAAAAATATCTATAATTTTATTGAAAAAGTCTTACACATTTAAAATACATTAACATGTTTTCTGATTTTGTTTTTTTAAATAACTCATCTTTTACCCTTTTTATAATTTTATAACCAATTATATTAGATATATATTAAAAAATTAGCTACTAAAATCAACCATCAATATAAATAAAAATAAAAATATAAAATAGATATTAAAAATGAATAAAATTATACATATATTTATACACAATATATAATGACTAATTTTAATATATAAATAATATTTTTATTTTACAATATTGTAAATGAAAATAAATAATTAGGACTATTTTTAAAATATGTAATTCAGTGTGTTTTTAAAAGCATGTAATTAGTCACCAAAAAAAAAAAAGCATGTAATTATTTCTCTAAATGGAAAGTGTTGAACTGTTCACATAGTGTGGCTTTTATCAATTATCCCATATATTAGATTTTTTTTTTTTATCGGTGAGATATCCCATAATTAATTAATCTGACTTTTGCTCAACATTGAGAGCTTCTCCATTTGTATCCCGTGATGGATGGTACTTACGCAAAAAGATTCTGAGTGGTTTCAAAGATTACAATAACTTATTTACAAACGGGGGTTGCGTCCACTTAGCAAAATATGAAAGAAAAGTTAAATATATATATTGGTGTGCAAACACGTGAACTATTCAACATGATGTATTATTCGAATAACTTTAAATGTTAAAGTTTCCTATTTGATATAATTTCAACACAAAAACTTTTTAGTTTCATTTGTAGTTTTGAAAAAAATGTAATTATTCGGTAAGTTTCTATAATTTTATCGAATTTTTAATTAAGTGTTTATAATTTTTTTTAATTAAATCTTTATACATTAATTTTTTTTCAATTTAATTCTATTGTGAGAAAAACGTTTAAAATAACAGAATATATATTCTATTAAAAAAATAAATATTCTCATAATTGAGTTAGAATATCTAATTAAAGACATCTCCATATTTTTAAAATACTAAAAGAACTCTTGGCATTTTATTCCAAAGTTAGCAAACCCTTACTAACTTTAAGTTATTTTCTGAAATTTCTGTGCAGTCGTGTTTCTCCTCCATATTTCTCCGTCACATTTTGTGGTTTTTCTGAAGTCATTGTTGTCAATTCTTCGAAGATCCCCAAACAGCCATGCTAAACCACTTTGTTTATCATAGAGATTTTGTTTAACTTTTGCGACGTAGTTATATTGTTTGTCGTAGAAGTAGCTTGAAAGAAATAATGGTTGTGGAGATTCTACTGGTAACGTAGGAAGGATGAGAACTGGATCTAATTCATAACGAACGAGTTGTTGGCTTTATCGAGAGGGTGTTGGTGTCGTTACATTGTTGATGGTGGTGAAAGATGACGGCGCTTCAACGCGTGAAGTAGCGATAGTGGGAAGGGATCGGGACAAGAGTCGTGGCGGTTGTGGATGGAAATGGAACGGATAATCGGAGGGAGGGATAGGCCTGGTAAGGATTTGCGGTGGCTATGACGCCGGTGAGATCGTGGAGACGTTGGTAATGGTAGTGGGTCTACATAAATGAAAAATGGTGGGAGGAGGGAGAATGGGGAGGATTTATGACGGATGTGAGTGGAGGTGGGGGTGGGGTGGGGATGGGAATAGCGGAGGAGGGAGGGTGGCATGGAGGACAAGGGAGGGAAGGGACCCGGTGAGAAATTATGGTGGCAGGGACGGTGGGACGAGGCCATAATGGTGGTGGTGCCAGTGGTTGATTGGAGGAATTAGCTACATGTAATAGTAAAAATTAAACTAATTAATGTGTTATCATTATTATTTATTTTTTATTATTATTATTCCATAGTTATGAGAGAGAAGATTTTAGAAAATAACTATTTAAAAAGAATGGTGAATAACTTAAAAGTGATGAGAAAGGTAAAAGGCAGGAGTATATAAGTAATTTTATAATTTATTAACGTTTTTTGACATTTAATATTGATAGAGATTAAATTAAAAAAAATTAATCTATAGAAATTTAATTAAAAAATATAAAAATTAACATATAAAAACTTAATTAAAAAAAGCATAATATGTATGATGTTTATGAAACTTTTAGATTTAAATATTATTACAAATCCTATACATCTCTCAAAAATAAGATATTTAGATAATTTATAGGTATAAGATCTTTTTTATTCTATGGACTAATTTTAAAATGAGTCAAACTTATTAAATTTTAATTTTAATATAATATTAGAGTTTATCTAATTTAATATTGTCAGATCACCCACTAATAAATATTATTTTAAAGATAAAAAATATACATAATTTATAAATGTAAAACGTTGCCCACTCTATGAGCTAATTTTTAGAATGGTTAGACCTATTCAATTTTAATTCTAAAATATCATATATATTATCTGCCAATATTCATTTCACCATCTTTAGACTGTGTTTATTTGGTATAATATTAATGAAGCTCTTTGAAGTTCCCTTAGCTTAACATTTGTCAAGTCTGTGTGTAGATTATCACGATAATATCTGCCACATCCACTTTCATTGTGATGTTTTTGTCTTTGTCTGGTATTTTGTCTCAATTTTGGATGATGATTGAACTTTGGTCATATAATCCTTGGTATCCTTTTTCAAAAAGCTGGTTACTTTAATATATATATATATATATAACATTCAATCAAAAACTCGAATTTTGGGTTCTACTCTTAAATTTTGTTAGATGCATGTTCCATAAATATCTACTTCTAAATGTTTCTGTTTAATTTTCGTTCTGCACTACTGACATTGTTTTGAGATTTTAATTAGTTGTCCAGTTTTGTGGCAGCAATTATTTACGCAACTTTCTTCTTTCAGCATTAAATGAAAAATCACAACATATTATTATAAATATTTGATTATACAAAAAAAAAAAAAATTAGCTACCAAATAGTTAGTAGTGCTTTGTATATACATAGTATTTTTTATTTATTTATAAAAAAATACGAAAAAAAATAAAGAACACAATTTATTGATAATAACTAATAGGAAGTGATTTTAGGTATAGTTTTTTTCATTTATTTTTGTCTCACTGAAATAATATAGAGTGAGAGATGATGTTTGAGAAGGCGAAGGAAGAGTAATGGATTTGAATGAGACAGAAGGGGAACGATTTAGAAGCTAATTAATTAGAAACACAAACAGTGGAACTATCACTTCCAATGCATTAGCATCACTATCGCTATCGCTATCACCATCAACATCACTATCACTATCCCTTTTGGTAATAACAAAGTGGGAGAGAGAGACACACGCCTCCCCGTTCTACAGTTCTCCGTGTTCCATATATTAAACATTCACTATCACTTTTTAATTTCTGTGAGTTTTATTTTCTTTCTTTTCTTTCTTTTTCTGCCTCCCTCTCTGAAATGGAAAGAGACTCAGCAATCGTCCACTCACTCTCACTTTTGAGTGTGTAATCTCTCTGTGTATCTTAACACCCTCACACAGATAGAGAAGAGTAAATGCGGCCACAAGACAAAATCAGAAAGCCAAACGGAAAATTAGTGCATGTTTAATTTCTACAAGAATATTATCAAATAACATTACTTTAGACCAACATTTTGTTTTTATATTATTAAAATTTAAAATTTACTTTTTAGTATTTAGAATTGATAAAATATTTTAACGAAAAATATAAATTTTGTTAAATTACTTTTATATAAATATATGTGTTTAGAACACGTATAATTATTTATTTTAATTATAATTATTAATTTAAATAGTTATTTTTAGAGTAGAAGTCATGATGGACTACAAATAAATAATTTTAGAAAATAATTTTTTGGTCCGGTGTTAGAAATATAATTATTTATAATTTTTTTATATATATTTAAATATTTAAAAAATAGTATCATAACATAATATTTTAATTTTATTTTATAATAGAAAAGTTTTGAATTCAATCTTTAATTTACTGTATTCAAAAGAAAAAATAAAATATCATAAAGTAAATAAAAGGAAAAAAATCTATATTAAATATTGACACAAATAAAAAATGAGACTGTTGTATATTTTCTATTGTTAAATAATTGTGTTCAAGATATATTTTCCATTATATATTGTTAAGTCTCACTATTTTTAGTATAAATATATGCAAATAGGAAGTAATAATGTATACCCAGTCCATCTAACGTTTTTTCATGCAAGAACGGTGTTATATGTGTACGTGTGTTGTGAATTGAATCTAAGAGGAAAGTGTGAAGTGTGAAGAGAGAGTGGGAGTGGTACTGAGATAGTAGTAGTGTAGTGTGTCTTATTGGTGCGCTATTCTATGCATTTGAATGTAAGTTGTTGTATCCTGGCTTTGCTTCACTCTTCCCTCCTTTGCCGGTGCCATGTCTCCTCCATACCCAAACACGCCAAAACTCACCCCATATCAACTTTCCCCTAACCTTCTAATACTCCCACGTGCACTCCTTCATCTTTCTTTCTCCCACTCTCTTTCTTCTATGCTATTAATCTCTCTCTAATCAACGCTAAACACAAACAAGACCAATATTTATATTTACCATGTTTTTCCATTATTTAAATACCTAAATTACAGAGTTAATCTTTTTCAGCCAACAGTCCGTCAATAAAATAGGTAACACTATAGTAAAGAGGAGTATTGGGTAAAAAGTAAAGATTGCACTCTTTATAATAGAAAAAAAAAAAGACATCATGTGAAATGCACACTTCTCTCAAAATGTAATTATAATTGAGTGAATACCCACCAATTATCAACTTTACTTAAAGTCGATTTCAGCTGAATTTTCATCTTACCATTTTTACCAAATATCATTCTTCAATAAAAAATTCCTAATAAAATATTAAAAGATAACCTTCTTTTAACCAAAAAAGACAAAGATGATAATGAGCGAGAATAAAAAAACAAACAAATTAAAGTTAACTAAATTTTATTACGTATAGTGGTGGTTATTTTAGTAGTCCATAAAAGTTGCTGCAAAATAATTTAGCAACAGTTCAAAGTAGTTGTAAAACCCTAAAAACACTGTCGCTGTATATTGTTGCTGTAGTAGTATAATTGCAAATCTTTTTTATTTGGGTTAAATACTTCACTCAATATAATAATTATACATAAATAAATATTTACACATAATTTTAAATAATAATAATATATGCAAATTAAATATGTAGAAAAGATATGACTGTAAGAAAAATAGTTGTCCGTACAATTGATATAAATGACTTTATCTTTCAACAGAAATTAAGTTTGATTTTAAAATGGTAAAAACTCAAGTGCAGTCGATTTCACGTGAAGTTGATAGATGAGAGTCATTACATGAAAATTTATTCAAATAAGTCAAATCATCTAATGGCCTCAGTTATTAATTTTACGTGAAGTCGACTGCACCTGAATTTTTCACCTTTTAAAATTATTAATTAATACGAGAGCTTTTTCTTTAACTGTTTTTATTTGCATGTAAATATCTTTTTAATATAACTCAGAATGTCCGAAAATATATTTTAATTTTAATAGAGTGAATAATAGTAAATTTACCCAAAGTTTTAGATCAAGAACACAAATAAGGAAGCAAGTTGATCACCCTGTTTAAGGTTGTTGACTAGCATTGAAATTAAAATATTCTTCTCCACACAAAAATGGTTCTACATGTATATTTGTGTTAGCTATTGTTCTGAATATCTAGAATAGTATATGAGGCTACTTAAAATATTAATTACTAAGAATTTTCTATACTAAAACTCTTAAGAATTCCAAATGAAACAGGCCAAAAGTGGACACAAGATTTGTTTATTTATTGCCTTTTGTCGTCCCCACTTACCATCATCTCTCTCATCTCCCACAAAACCATCGTCAGCATCGCCCAGAACCTCTCCCTCCCTCTCCTCTCTTTTCCCACGTTACTGGGATTCGAAATCACATATTTTCCTACTAAGTTTTTATTCAATATTAGTAGGATACCGCACCAAAAATTAATTAATAAATTAATTATTATATATTTATATATAAATATATATAATATTTAATTTATTTTTAATATATATTTTATATTTTAATATTTATTTTAAACCAAAAAAAAACCTAATTTATTTATTAATTTTTTTTACATTTAATACAGTTGAAAATAAAACACAGTAATAAAACAATAAAAATATTATTTATACATTAAAATCAACTATTAAAATCAGTCATCAATGTATTTGCATATAAATATATATATAATTTAATTTATTTTCAATATATATTTATATTTTAACATATATTTTATACTAATGACTAACTTTAGTAGCTGATTTTAATGTACATATATCATTACTCATAAAACAAATAATCTCTTTCCTGTCTATAAACTCTCTACCAACCTATATGTATGCACACTCACCACATCAAACCATTTAACAGATTATTTTTAATTTTATATTTTAACCTATATTTTATATAAATAACTAATTTAATAATAATTTTTTTTTCAATACAATAAACATTCTTGAAATAAAAATACAGTAATAAAACAAATAATCTCTTTCTCTACCAACCTATATGTACAACTACAACCCTCTCACCACATCAAACCATTTAGCATACCATACAATAATACTACAGCTTCTCTCTCTCTCTCTGTCTCTCTCAACATGCAAACTCATCATCACTCTTTCTCATCCTACATATCCTCTTGTGGGAGTAGTAGTACTACTAGTCCCTTCTTGGACAATCCCGAAGATGCCGATGTTGTGCTTCTTGATGACGAAGAAGCCTCCATTTCCCTTTCTCTTGGGCCTCCCGGCCAACATCACAACCCCAAGATCTCTACAACTTCACCACTACTGCACCATAACCATTACAATCCCAACCCTAACTGTGATGATGACCAGAGTGGTGTAACAGTTGCTCTACACATTGGCCTTCCTTCCACAACAACAACTGCACCCAACACCACCACCACCATCAGCACCACAACAAGTAAAACTGATACCCTTCAGGGTCAGTACTGGATCCCTTCCCCTGCACAAATCCTCATTGGTCCCACTCAGTTCTCTTGCACTGTCTGCAACAAAATGTTCAATCGTTTCAACAACATGCAGGTTAGTCAACATTATTCAGCCACATTTATTAATTATACTGACCACAGCTTATGTAAGCTAGTCAAACATTTAAAAAAACTCCTAAGCATTTATAATATTCAAAGAATCACTGTTAGTCAGTGGTCCTATCTTTTAATTTTTTTTTACAGATAAAAAAATGGCTATGCAAAATCAACTCCATTTTCAAATGCTCTTCTTCTTAGCACGAATATGCAGTGTCAATTTGTTGGGTGCACTTTTTTACCTTTTTTCCCCCTTCTTCTATGGATTTTACTTTCAAATGTCTCAAGGGTTTTCTTTAAAAATCTTTTTCTATGTTGTTAATGAATAAAATACGAGAAGTATTTAGGTGAATAAATTATTTTTTTAACTAAATTCAAATACGTTTTCTTCAATTGATTTTTATCATGTCAATAAATTATTAAACTTAATTACCAAAATGAATTGCTAACACAAAATCACTGACAAAATATATAAAAGTTTTAATTTTCTTTTTGATAAATTAAAGTTGGCTAAAGCAGTATATGAGGCAGAAGTGAAATTTGTCTAATTTGTAAGAGAAATAAAACAGATGCATATGTGGGGACATGGGTCACAATATAGGAAAGGACCAGAATCATTAAGAGGAGCAAAGCCAGCATCTTCAATGCTGAGGCTACCATGCTATTGTTGCGCGGAAGGTTGCAAGAACAACATAGAGCACCCAAGATCAAGGCCTCTCAAGGATTTCAGGACACTGCAGACTCACTACAAGAGAAAGCATGGCGCCAAGCCCTTCGGCTGCCGCAAGTGCGGTAAGCCCTTCGCCGTCCGAGGAGATTGGAGGACGCACGAGAAGAATTGCGGCAAACTTTGGTTTTGCATATGTGGCTCCGATTTCAAGCACAAGAGGTCCCTCAAGGACCATGTCCGCGCCTTCGGCGACGGCCATGCTCCTCATACTGTGGAGAGCTGTGACCAGTTCGTCGATGAAGAAGAAGATGATTATGAACTTGATGATGATGACGACCTAGACTTAGAAGATAATAACAACAATAATAGTAACGGCAATCAAGGTGTTTTTAGTTTCAATTAATTAAAATACATGTGGGTGTAGCGTGTGAGTTTATCCTTTAAAGTTTAAACTAAAATTAATTAAATGTCTCAAAGTTTGAATTCAATCTTATTTTTCGTTTGAAAATAATTCTATTTAGATAAAAACTCAACTGCAAAAATTTTCACTTAAAATTTCTAGTTGTGAATAATTAAATAATTTAATATATTTAATTAAATTATCACCTACTATTTATTTCTTCTTGTACTTGCTACTTTCCCTTCTAGTATAAAATAACTATCTTATTTGAACAAAATGATATACTAAAAAGATGAATCAATGTGACTATTTAGAAACAACTTTTATTTAGGTATATCACTTGGTCTAAATTATATTTGATATGGGGAAGAAAAGTAATTATATTATTATGATATAAGGTTTGTTGTTAGATTATTGGTTTGTATGTACATGGCTAAGAAATGGAGTAATCAATATTAAAGAGGGTGTGTTTGCTGCTGTTGTTGTCATGGTGTGTGTTAATGTTGTTATCACTTATCACAATTGTTCACAGCAAGAGAGAAAGAGATAGAGAGAGAGAAAAGGAGTGCGAGAAGATGGAGACAAACAGTGAAATGAAAGGTAATAAGGTTCTTGCATTAAATGCTGGAAGTGGCAGTCTTATCTAATCAAAGGACGTTTTCTTTTTTTATGCTACTTTCTTCTATTTTCTTTCTTTTATCCGTGAGAGAGAGAGAGAGAGAGTCATGAAGGTAGTCAAGAGAGTATTCAGTGACTGCAGATGAGAGACAGACATGCAGACAAGGGCAGTCACAGATTCTACTGTTCACATCTTCGCATTTGCTTGCCATAGATATTGCGCAGAGAAAGAGGGAAACAGAGTGAGAGAAGGTTAACATTTGTTTTCCTTTTTTTTTCTCTTCTTTCTCCTTTTCCTTTCCTGTTCCGAGACAAGAGGGGATTTCTAACATTACAAAGGTAAATTTTTTATTATAATTTAAAAATATTTAGGTTATTTTTTTTAATATGTGAAATATTTTGTTTTCCTTTTATATGTTTAAAAAGATACTTTTTATTTTTTTCTTTTTCTTTCACTTTTTAAATATTAAAGACAAATTAAAATAAGTACTTAATAATCCATATGTTAGAAAAAAAACATAATTTTAACCTATTATTTGCATCATTTAATAATATCTAAGACACGTTTTTCTTTGTTTTTGATACTATTTATAAGGTTTAATTATTCTATTGGTTCTTATAGTTTTGCGAAATTTTTAATTAGGTTCTTGTATTTTTTTTAATTAAGTTCTTATACCAATTTTTTTTAATTGGGTCCTTACACTTTTCTTTTTTTTATTTGGATCCTTACACTAATTTTTTTTTAGTTGGATCCTATAAAATTAAGGCAATTACTACTAATAGAGTATAAAAACCTAGTTAAAATTTTTGTAAAACTATAGAGACCAATAGAATAATTAAATCTATTTATAATTAGGTTAGTGCTCACTTTATTATATATAGTTGAGTTATTTTAATTTTTAGATAATGAGTTAAACTATTTTTTATTAAAAATGTTATTCAAATTTTAAAGGATTAATTTAATTTATAATTATATTATACGTAGAATAATTTATACGTAATAATTCTAAATTCATATTTATAATCAAATCTTATAAACAATATAATTAAACTAGATTTGCACTCATAATCAAATCAAATTACGTATAAAAGCAATATAATTTAATTTTTGGTGTTTAATGAAAATTTTAATTATTGTGCTCATAAAATATTTGATTACTTTACAATAAAAAAATTAATTATATATGTTGATATAGTCAATTAATTACTCTGTTAGAATGTACATATGAAGCACACTTATAGAGCCTTTCTAATATTACTTACGAAAAATATTTTTAACTTATTTCATTTTTAAGGAAATAATTTGATTTATAATTGTTACTTATGAAAAATGATGTTCACTCATTTAATTTACTTAGACTAAAAAGTGACTGAGATGATGAGTATCAACCTATTATTTATTATAAGATAGTAATGTTGGTTTCTTTTAAGTATAATGGTAGTAACTTTACAATGCAAGTTTAGAAAACTTTTGTGAAATAAAGATATCAGTTATTAACACAGTCTTTTTATTTATAAATATAGAATGAATACGTAAAAATTTTATTACTATATAATAAAATATAACTTTTAATCAAAGTTCATCTTATCCAGTTTAGACAAAATTATTAAAATTGTATTCAAAAATTTATATTAATAACAAAAATAATCTCCAAAGATTTAAATATGAAACAAATCTTCAAAAAAATTAAAAGCATAAAAATTATTTTTTTTATCTTTAAAATTTGATAATTTTACGGCTAATAAATTTCTCATGCAAATCTTTTATGTAAAGGGTTGATGCAAATATTTTTAGAAAAAAATCTAAAGATCAAATTTTATTTCAAATTTTTTATATCTTTTAAATAGTTATTCAAATATTTTTATAAAAATTTGAATCAAATATACAAACTATCTGCCAAATACAATAAACATTTACTTAAAAATTAATTTGTTCGTTATTTTTATAATATTTTAAAATCTTTTAAAATTTTATTTATTCATATATTTTGAGATAATTTTTATGAAAAATACAAACTCAAAAATACCATATTTAGTAGTTTATTGTGCATTTTAATGTTTGAAAGAATGAGACGTTATACGAGTGGTGATTATATTATGGGGGGGTTGAGTTCAGTGATGAGTGATCAGTGAGAAACTGAGGTTGGACTAGCACTGGTTAACACTTTGAAGGATTGCTACTGTCAGTGTTCGCTACGATGGACCACTGATTATGTGTTGCTGTTTTTGGGGTTTCACCCAAAGGGCTACCTTTTGCCTTTTCAGACCAACTACAAACAGATACTACGCAACATTTTCAGAACCTCTTTTATTTTGTTCATATTATTATTGTTATTTTGTTCTTTCTTGCATTCTTATCCTTTTAACTCCCCCCGTTATGTATGGACTTATATGTGATAGTAAAAAAAGTGAAACAATGGATTAAAGTATATATATAGAATAAAATATACTTCAAAAAATAGAAATTAGTCAAATACATCACAAAGGTTGTCGTTAGTCGATGCTAAAATTCAAGTTATTGAAGAGTAAATAATTTTTTAATAATCAATTGATGTATTCATTTTTAATATTTTATTAGTTGTTAGATATACAGATTAAGACATATATTAATTAATATAATTTACACCCTACACATACACTACAAAAAATATAGTATTTATATCATAAAAAATTGTTGCAAAAATTACTGATTTTGTTACTAAATGATTTTGTAACAAAAACAAAATTGTAAAAAAATATTACGGTAAATTTTCTTTCAAAAAATTTTTGTAATAAAAAAATAATATTTTGTAACAAAAACTTTTAATACGAAAACTATAGTTTATTACAGAATCAAGTAAAATATCTTTGTAACCATTTGAAATTTTGTGTCATAATACTTTATGACAAAATATTATTTATTTTTGCATGATAATATTTTTTATTCTTTTAGTTACAAAAATAAAATCTCATTTTATAATATTTTCTTTTTAAACAATTAATATATCAACATCTATATAAAATATAGTAATATAAATATAATAAACATCTTACATATAATTAAGATTATTTTTATAATAAAATAGAATTAAAATTCTACAAAGTCAACTAAATATAACTTTTTCCTAATATAAACTAGTGTCATATAGGATTATAAATCCTTGACTCTTCTAGAGTCAATACAAAATATAATATATTGTCATCAATTTTGCACTCCTCCAAATTGTGAACAATGAAAACCAAAGTTAAAAACAACATATGTCAATATCTTTATTAAAAATAAAAATATAAAGTGTCAATATAATAATTTTTACCAACTAATCAATCACAAATTAACACTGAACATAGTGAAATAGGTTAATTAAAATAAAAATTATATGCAAAATGTTAAATAGAAGACAACATCACTTGGCTGGAGTTAGCTGGAGGCTAATATAGCTGCAAATTCAATTCTAAAGGGCCAACAAGCACACGTTTTTTTTTCCCTTGAGAGTTTTCCACTCACAAGCTCCCAAACTAAGATGTGAGGAAGAATATAAGCAACAACAACCAAACCAACTAACAAAAAGAAAATAGGACAGATCATAGCTTTCCTACACATTCTTCTGCTCTATAAATTAAACTTAAAGCAACGTGATCCTTCTACTAACAATATATATCAAGCACAATAAAAAGACTCATAACTCCTATAGCTTTGCACCTATTCTCCTTTGTTCACAATCTTTGATTCATAATGCTGTGAAGTGCATGCACCACCTCAACAGAGTCATCCACAGTCCACACCTCTTTATCTCTTCTTCTCAACTGTCTTTCAAACCATGCATGAAAGCACTCCCTTGGTTTTTTTTTTCTCCCAATAATTACAAACCCAAGCAGTTCAAAGCACAGGAAAAAATATTTAAACAATATGGAAATATGCTGCCACAAAAAATCCAAAATAACCTAAAAATATTTAAACTAGCCTCACCTACAACTAATCCAAAACTTGAATAAACCAAACCCCAGCAATAAGTAACCCCGCTTAATAATTCAGAACTTAAACAATAACAGCATCACCTAATTATCAATATCTTGTTATACACTGAGAACTTTTATTGATATGCACATAACTCTAACAACTTTACAACAACTCAAGCATGTAATATCATCCATTATCAATAACTTTAATAATTTCTATGAGCTAATTAATTACAAATTAAGGCTCATTTTTTTTTATATGAATGTTATGCGTGTGTTGTACTTTGTTATAGATATGGGATGTGTTATACATTGAGATGATGGCTGTTTTTTTTAATTGACAGAGTAGAAATTAGACCGTCTGATTTTTTTTTATTGTTGATGTATTGATACAAATCATACGGTTCCATTTGTATGAAAAATAAAAATTCAAAATTTTGAAGGTACCAAAATTGGTAGATCCAATTTGGATGTTTTATTCCTTTTATTTTCAACCGAATTAAATCAGATTGTCCGATTTGTAGGTGTTAAAAAATATTTTATATGGTTAAATGTAAATTGGACCATCTAGATCCGATTTGGATGTTTTATTCCTTTTATTATCGACCGAATCAAATCAGATTGTTTGATTTGTAGGTGTTAAAAAATATTTTATATGGTTAAATGTAACTTGGACCCCACACACACACATTTCTATCCTAGTTGGCAGAACTTTCTCTTTTTTTCCATTTCACCATCGTTCACATTTTCAGAAGTCTCACACTCGTCTTCTTCTGCTTAAAAAATTCAAACTTCTTCTTCTGTTTCAAAAAATATACTGAGTTTGAATATTTCAATGTGAGGTAAAATATATAAGATCGACGATAGAGTTTTGTTGAAAGTATATTATCATCATCAAATTTTGCTACAAACTTTTGAAGGAGTGAAATTTGTATGTGAAAATATGTTGGAGATTGTTATTTCATTCACACTTTAATTTGAGAAACTGAAAGGTATGATACATGAGAAGATAGATCTTCAAATATTAAGGAGAGTTTCATGTATTTTGTACAGGTATGCTATTCAGTATTTGGTGGATTCTTTCAGTTTCAAACTAAATATGTCACTGATGAAACGAGCATGCAAAAGATGTTTTCAATGTATATTGAAACTTGATCTCAGATATCGTTTATTTAGTTTTATATTGAGTTCGAACAATCTGAAGTCGATCGACAAATCGAACGGGAATATTACAATAGTGATAGTAAGAAAGAGTTTAAAAGTAACTATGAGGTTGTTGATCCAAATGGAGCAAAGATCAAGCTAATGGCACTACATAAGGAGGCAGATGTCGCAAAGGTGGCAAATGCATTAGCAAATTAGTATCTGTTTGAAGAGTAATCTTTCATACGCGTGCTGAATTTGGAGGCCATGCATGCACCAAAATTATCTGAATATATGAATACTGTGTTAGACATTTGTATGAGAGATTACAATTTTGTTATTTTTAGTATTATTTGATCGATTAAGTATTTATGTGACATGTGAATACATAATTAGGTAGCATTTGTTTACATATTTATTTGTTTAAATTTGAGATAATAATCTTACTAAGTTTGAATAATATTTTAGTTTAATTTAAAGTAATTACTTGAGTAGAAATAAATACAATGTATATATTTATATTAATATTATAAATATTTATTTATAATGTATAATTTTAATATAAATTTATAAATATTTATTTATGATTTATAGCAGATAGGTGAATTTAAATTTTACTTATTTAATATTTATTTATTAAACATTTACTTGATGGTGTCGTTGTAGCAGAACTTCCTGTTATTGCAGATGGTGAATTTGACGTGGGAATGGAATTTAATTCCAAAAAAGCTATCGTTACAACGATGAAAGATTATACCATTCATATAGGTGTAGACTATCAAGTATATGAGTCAGAACTAATGACATTTTATGCCAAATGTACACAATATGCCTCAGGATGTAATTGGTTGATCAGTGTTAGCATGATCCGCAGGAAGTACTGTTGGGTTATAAGGAGGTATAATAGTAGCCACATGTATACTAAAGCCACAATTCCTCAGGACTATTCGAAGCTAAAGTCCAACACAATTGCAGAAATAATAAAGTCGTTGGTAGAGGCAAACCCGCCTATAAAGGTGAAATCAGTTATTGCGAAAATACAGTCGAAGTTTAATTACACCATCAGTTATTGCAAGCATGGTTGGCAAAGAGAAAATCAGTGAAAAAATATTCGGAGGTTGGGAAGTATCGTACGAAGCTTTGCCCATATGGTTTGCGGTCATGTGTTATAAGGAGTCATCAACAGTCGTCCATTTTGAAACTATGCCTGCATATCAGGGCGATGACTTAGTAACTAATATCCAGGTATTACACCGAGTCTTCTGGAGTTATTATCTTTGTATTAGAGTATTCAGATATTATAAGCTAGTTGTCCAGGTGGATAGAACTCACTTGTATAAAAAATATAAAGGTCGTTTGTTCGTTGCAGTTTCACAGGATGGTAACAACAATATCGTCCCTATTGCATTTGCCAATGTGGAAGGAGAGACTTTTGATGCATTGCACTTTTTCTTAGTAACTTGCGACAGCATGTGGTGACTCAGGATAGTATGGGACTTATCTCTGACCGACACAAATCCATCAGTTCAGCTATTGCCCATAGTAATAGAGCTTGATCGCCTCTTAGAGCTTTTCATATGTTTTGCATCAGCCATACAGAGTCAAATTTCTTGAGAAAGTTCAAGGCACCATACCTGCAAAAGCTTATCGTCAATATAGGTAACTTTAAATATGTCAAAGTTTGTTATTACCAGTTACAATTAAATCGTTCTCATTTATAGTTGGACTTTGGTTTTTTTTTTCATAGGATATTCGAGGATGGTTCACGAATACGATATGTGTTATCAGCTTTCACGAGAATGGGGTGAGGCTTACACTAACTAGTTAAATCGAATTCCACGCGAATAGTATGCGTTGGCATTCAATGGTGGTTACTGATGGGGTCATATGATGACGAATCTAGTGGAATGCATCAATTCAGTCTTGAAGGATGCACGCAATATTCCTGTTACTGCACTTGTCAAAACAACATTTTACAGGCTTAATGAGTTGTTCACCTAGAAAAGAGCCGAGGCTGAGGCTCACATTAATACTAGACATATTTTTTCTAAGCTTATGATCTCAAAATTGCACGCAAATCAATGTGTATTGGAAACATCCAAGTTAATTGCTTTGACAGGCAGAATGAGGTATTTGAAGTGCGCGAGATGCTAAGTGGATTGGAGTATGCCATTGACCTTCATCGACAATGTTGTGACTGTGGTGAATTTCAGGTGGACCAGATTCCATGTCGACATGTATTTGCATGTTGTGCGAATCAACGACTAGATTGGCAAGTGCAGGTTCATTTTGTTTATAAGATGGAGCAAGTTCGAAGGGTTTACCGAGCTAGGTTTACCAAATTTGTTTCTCAGACGATTACCACAGGTCGACCAAGGATGACGCCTTCTTGAACGAAATGGACACGCAAATGTTATGTGGTCCTAGGCAACATAGGAAATATGGGGCAAGGGTCACAGCCATAGTAGATGCCGTCAGCTCGATGGTGCAATTGCAGGTCCTAATGCTCAATAGAGTTATATATTTTATCCAAGTATTCCATTAGGGTTGCAATTTTTATATTGTATCCAAGTCCTCTATGATATTTGTAACTTTATATTTTATCCAAGCACTCTATGATATTTGCAATTTTATATTTTATCCGAGTACTCTATGAATTGCACATTAATTCTACATAGAAATGTTAAGTTAACAACAACCGCACCAAATGCATTCACATAGTCATGAAACATAACTCTAAAAACATACTACTTTTTCATCGCCCACTTTACATCTTTTACCAAATTTTTGCACTTTTTGGCTACCCTTTTAAATGTGGACAGGGTGTATCGATTAGTGCTACAACGTGGCGGATCAGCTCTAAGATTGTAACCTTTGCCTATATCAGCTGGAATTGATTCTTCACTAGTCCCTGCACCTGTACCACCTACATAATACATCATATACATCAACCAGATTACTTGAATATAAGAAGTAACTTTGCATCTACCAACCAAAAAAATCAAATACGAATACTAGGTATTCAAACAACAAACTACTAAACCTGCACTAGGCCTTAGATCATCACCATGATTGTAATTGTCATTGTGGGATTCCTAATCGGCATCCTCATCTTCGTCCTTATCTTCATCCTTACCATCTGAGGGATCTACTAGATAGTCATTTGTCTCGTGATCAATACCTTTAATGTTTTCTTCTATTAGACCTATTGAAACACGTCGTGGATTCTCACTGTGTAAAATCCCTCGACCCTAGTCACTCCTACTAGAGTCTCCAGATACTCTCCCTCTAGAATTACCCGAGGAAGTGTGGCATGGATGCCTTGCACCCAGGGAATACCTATCTGATATCACATCAGGATGATGACTAGATTGTGATTGACCTGGATTTGCAGTGATGAGTGAATATTTTATATGCTTTTTGGCATCAGTTTCATATAGTTTTCATTATCCTTTGTTTAAGTTTTATTATGTTTTCATAGGTTTTAGTTCTAAATTCATATTTTTAGATTCTACTTTGTGTTTGTGTGTTTTATGGTGATTTCAGGTATTTTCTGGCTGAAATTGAGGAGCATGAGCAAAAGTCTGATTCAGAGACAGAGAAAGCACTGCAGATGCTGTCAGGATTTGACCTCCGTGCACTCGAAGGAGCTTTTCTGGAGCAACAAAAGTTCAAATGGTGCTCTCTCAAATGCTATGAAAAGATAACATCTAGGACTTTCCAAAAATATATAATAGTCCATACTTTGCTTAGGAGCTCTTGGACACTCTACATGTTTTTCATTACTATTTTCTGTACAGTATGAGTCACTAACCTCCTAAGGTTAAGGTTAGGAGCTCTGCTGAGTTTCATGGAATAATAATATTATTGTTCTATTTCAATATGTCTGATTCTATTCTCCTAAGTAGTTTGTAGGAATACTTGAGATTGTGTTAACCATCTCTTCATCACCTTCTTCAAAATATTCCTCATCGAGATCAGTATCTTTCTCATTAATTTTAAAATAGGCTCAGCTTCGACAACTTTACCTTTACCACCTTTTGCTGGAGAAGGTATTCCCTTTAAATAAGTTTTTCCATCTGATGGAAAAACAACCCTTGTATGAACAGAAGGTGTTGCTCCCTTATCCACAGAAATTGATGGCTTCTCAAATGCAACTCGTCAAAAATATATTCCACCTCGATTCTCTCTTGCTCTTCCTCGAGGATATGGGTAATGACCCCAATTCTTGATAGCCCCTTTGAGCTTGGCGTTGTCGATACTCTTGCGCTTCTCGATCACGGAACTCATGATAATTCTTAATCCGATAAACTCCAAGTACTTGAGAACGATTAATTGAAGGAGAGTGATTCTCTTGAGAATTTCGAGAACTTTGCCCTTCCTGACACCGAGAAGGATGTCTCTGATGGAATTGCTTGTCCTTATGAGCTAATTCTTTTTTCATCATTTCCTTCTTGAAAATGACTGCAACTTTAGCATCAAATACAACATTGCATCGAGGGTGTCAGAAAACATCTCGATCCTTTAATTTCTGATGCATAAAAGATTCTAACAGTCTCATCTACTCCAGGATAGACTTTTCAAACATTTCCTTCAAAATCTCCCAAGACTGAATCAAACTCAAAGGATGTAAAACTAGCCATGTTTATCCCTATGAAATAGGGTTCAGCAAAATTTGCTTCAGCATCAAAAGGATTAATATCGACCTTCATCTCTTTTTTCCTATCATCAAACTTCAATCGTCCTTTCATAATTGCTTCTTGAATCAAGTCCCTGAAACGGATACAATTATTAGTCGAATGACTAGTTGCTTGATGAAACTTACAATATAGTTTTCCTTTCAAATCTTTAATCGAAAGCAATGTTTTGCCCTCTAATAAAACCAATTATTTATCTTTAAGCAACACATCAAATATTTGCTCCGATTTTGAAATATCAAAACTATACTTTTTTATCACTCTTATACTTCACATCATTGAACATTTGCAATTTTCTTAAGTAAAGAGAAAACATAAGGTGGCCCTTTCTTTAATTCAGGCAAATCGACTTCAGGAAATTCAAAATTAGATTCTTCACTCAAAGATTCAATTTTGATATACAAAACTTTTTCCTTTCTAGTAAAAGACTTATTCCTGAACTTTTTCTCACTTTTAAAAACTTATTTCTCTTTTTGAAGAATTTCTACCTATCTAACTCTTTTAGCTAAGTGATCCAAATCAGGTATATGTACATTAAGCAACTTTCGAAGCATGTAAAAATCTAAACCTATAGTTGCAGTCTTCGCTACCTCACATTCAGGAAGAGAAACATAGCATCAACTTCGAGCATTCTCAAATCGAATTATAAAGTCATCTATTGATTCACC
This sequence comes from Arachis hypogaea, assembly GCF_003086295.3. Lineage (NCBI taxonomy): Eukaryota > Viridiplantae > Streptophyta > Magnoliopsida > Fabales > Fabaceae > Arachis > Arachis hypogaea. The sequence continues at coordinate 109,778,564 of NC_092040.1, forward strand.
ATCATCGCACTTCAAAGCGACTAAATCGGTGATTGTCACTCTCCCCTATAAAATTGAGCATGAAAAGCACTTTGTAATTGTGCCCAAGTAACAATCGAGTTAGGTCTTAAGGTCGAAAATCAAGTAACAGCATTCTTCGTTAATAAAGAAAAAAAAACTTCATTTTCAAATTCTCAGTGGTGGACTCTCCAACTTCTCTTGCAAATTTTGTTACTGTTTTAGGGTTTTTCACACCATTTGGCACTTTTGCCATTTGCAGATAGCAAAGAATGTGGAAATAAAATATGATCGATTCATAAAACCTACATTAATACCAACCCTATTGAGAACATCATCGACAATCCTAGTTACTTGATAATGCTCCCCTCACTGATTAAAACAAATCCTATCCAATACATCATCAGCATTTTGATCACGTCGAATTACACGAGGAACATTCCCATCTAAATTCATATCGTCATTCATATCTCTAGGATTATTCCTTAAGCTCTCGGGATTCACTCCTCGATTTTGACGATCACCTTCATTATAATTAACAATCCGAGCAATTCATTCAACTTGTCTAGCCAAATGCTCAAATTTTGTCGCATGATCAGCCATCATGGGATTTAAGATAGTAGTAATCTGTTGTGTCAATAGATTGATAAAGTCATGATGACTCTCATCGACATGTTGTCGAAATGCAACCATCGAGCCAAAATTATTCGATGTTGATCCCACCTGATAATCTTGAGCAAACTCAAGATTATGTGGTTGATTATTAACTGCTCCTAGTGTACTACGAAATCTAATCAGAGACACGTAACCACTCATAGGTGGGTTATAACCTGGAGGAAGGCCAAAAGGGGGCCAACCTGCAGTTATTGGCGGTTGCATCTGCGTTTAAAAAATTCATGGACATGGATTACGCCTAGTATTTCCTGCATATGGATTATTAATATTAACTATAACATTATCTCTAGAACCATTGCTTGGATTTTGAATGCTTTCTTTTGCATGTGATGTTAATTCTGCAGACATTTGCGCAACTATTATGGGGACATTATTATTTGCAGATGACCCAACATTGCTATTTGAAACTTCATCAACCATATTTATGACTCTGCCACTTCAAAGTTACATAAACTAAATTATTACTAAAATACCAACGAATCTTTTGACACACTTTATAAAACTGTCACACTGGGTGTGCCAATTTGTTATGCAGATTTTTAGCAAATTTTGGTTGGTTTGATATCTAATGATTTGGGAGCGAAGTCTACTCCTTTTTTGAACAAGTACCAGTTTTCAAATGTGCACCAAAGATCCTTCTTTGAATGAAACAAATAGAAAAGGAAAAAGAACTAGATGTTAAAAGGTTGAATTAAATGGAAAGTAAATGCAGGAAGATAAAACTAAGAAATGGAAGTAAATAAACAAAAGACTTCGACAAAATTAAAGGATTCTGAAATTAAAATTACTAATTCGAAATTTAAAAGAAAGAAAAAGAGTATACTACAAAAGGAAAATAACTTGTATAAAAGGACATTACAGATGAATTTGAAAAGAATTGTAAAGACATGGAAGGAATCTTACAGAAAAGAAAGCTCTTGGCAGACTCAGAAAGTCACTGGGGATGTGACTGTGCGAGAATATTTTCTAAAACCAAATTCTAACCTTTGTTTCTTCTAAATTTCATTCATTTACATACCTTTTTGACCAATCCTGAACTGCCACCTACCCCTATAAAGAGCATGGAAAGTAACTGTTTTCGCCAAGTACACAAGATCACATAACCGCTTATAGGATCTCTGTCCTTTTTTTTTTTCGTAAGAAGCCTCATTGAATCACACATCTCTATGTCGGTATGCTGTCTTCGATCAACCTTAGAGCACTTGATCTTCAAAGCTTTGACAAGAATTTCTTCGATTCTTATTAATTTGTACATCGATTGCAATGTCTTCGATTTGTAGAATATTGACCAACTAATGAAAAAAAGAGAAAATATTTGGAAGTTATATATGATTTAGAAGGAGAGCATTTGAGTAATTTTGCATGATTTAAATAATGCGTGAAGCTCCCAAAGAAACTAAAACAATGCAAAAATAGTAAAAAAGGCAGGATCTCCTACAAACAAGGCATTATTCCTAGGTGCTAGTCTCAATCTCCTACTCCAAGCTTGATTACTTGGACACCAACGTAACCTACTACCCAGTGTCTGATTAGGGACACTATTCTTACTTGGGTCCACAAATTAACATCTCGGAATCCTACAAGTTTATTTACTTGATGTCTACCGCATCCTCTGGAAGAATCTCAAATGACTAAGGCCTAAAATAGTATTTGGTCCACACTACTCAAATCGAGTACAAACTCGGGTTCTCGACCCGTTACTCGACTTGCTGACTTTGGCATCTGAGTCTCTTTACGCCCAACCACCATTCAAGCATGTCTTGGGAGCTCTTAGACCATATACTTTCAAGGCCCAATCACCCTCGTTGGTTTATGTGAAGCACCTCGGAATAAATAATGAACCACAAAAAAAAAAAAACTTTTTAAGAGGAAGAAGAGAAAGAGAATGAAAAAGAAAAAAACAAAGTATGAAAGATTTTGCTGTACTAATAAGTTATTAGACCAATTTGATTAAATTTAATTGTAAAAAAAAATTGTTGGATTGACATTAAAATTTTATTTGACAAATATATTACCCTTTAAAAGATCTGAATTACTTGAAATAAAAATTTTGGCAATAACAAAATGAACAATCTTATATGACTAATAAAATTTATTATTATTAATCAATAACAATATTTTTATACTAAATTCGAATCCCTAAATCCTAAACCATAAATTCTAATAGTATAAAACTAAAGTATTATGTCAAAGTGTTGACTAATGTTATAAAAAAATATTGACACTTAATATTTTCTTAACCTAATATCACCGCAAAAAATTCAAATAGGAACCACAACCTTTTTGTTTTTTGTCATACACAAATACACACACCCACACTCATTTACACACTACATTAGAAGTTCTTTTTCAACTATTAGGGTCCAAACCTAGGAGGCAAACATATTTGCCACTAGTACACATGCCTCAACCATGGAACCACAACCTCGTTTTTTTTGGACATACTCATACACTTGTCCACTTACACACACTAAAGGTTGTACCACAACTCAGCTATAGCTTGGAACTAAAACTATGGATGTGGCTATTATTAGGAATGGTAAAAAAAATTGCATCCGCATATATTTGCAAAGATTATCCGCTACGGGGAAGTTAATAGGATCCACAAAATTCCACGAGAACAGAAACCTGCCCCACAAATAAATGAGGAAGAATGCGAAGATTGAGGTATCCTCTCCAAGAGGATCCGTAAAATCCCTGCGAAGAGAAATATATATATATGAAAGTAATCCTAAACCAAGAATTATTATTTTGTTTTGTTACAATTTTTTATTTTATTTTAGTTTATATGTTGAAATTTTTTATGTGTATGGTAATATGTTAGATTTGTATTTGTATTATATTTAATTTAATATATTTAATTAAATTATATTTTAAATTTTATTATGATTGTATTAATTTTTTTTTATTTTTTAAAACTTAATATCTATGAATATCCGAGAATAACCCTCTCGACACCTCCTATGTAAGAGTAAATAAACAGAGACCCAACAAAAATAAACGGAGACAATAAATATTTTTACTAAAGGAAGACAGAGAGCAGCGAAAAGATTCCTGCTCCATGCAGCCATTGCATTCCCTAGCTATTATTATTATGAATTTATGGGGCAACATGACGGAGCTACAACCTTTTTTTTTTTTTTGGACGGAACGGAGCTACAACCTTGAACGATGAATTCCCTCTTACAGCTCTAAGACAATGAACTACTTTTTTTTTCCCTTCAATGTTGTTCCTTTTAGTCTATTGGGCTTTTGCACTTGTGCTGATATTCTAAGCTGGATCCTATCTCTCTTTTCTTCTTAAAAAAAATTATATAGAACATCTTCAAATACAAATACTATTTGTTTGGCGTAAGCCCGTAATGCCAATCAACTCCAGTAATGCGACCCAAACTCAAACAATTGATTCCCGAATAACACACAATATTTTTCCAAATTCCAATTACTTTTTTACCTAACACATTCGCCACATCCAAAAGTCACTTCTTACACAAGAAGATTGAACGATAATAATACCATAAACAAAGGGATTATTTCGGGGAGGGTTCAGAAAATTTTGATTGTATGACCATGAGCCTATCAAGTTCAATTTTTTTGCATCCTCATTCATCAGTTGGTGAAATTACGTAAAGAGGCATGAGGCTCAGCAGCCTTAGCAGCAGGAGACGGTTCAACATTAGGCGAAGGCTCAACCACCTTTCCAAGAAGCTCAACCGGCAAATCGGGGATACCCTTCAAGTAGAAAGTGTAGAAGAGCTTGAAAGGGAACACAAGTTGCTGAAGCTTCACCTGTCCAGAAACCCCTTCGAATAGTCCAGATCCACCAGTCACAGCGAGCCACGTGTCCTGGTAGGTGAGGTACGCACCTTGAACTGATATGTGGCCGTAGTCGCCAAAGTAGAAGCTGTAAATGGCCTCGTAGCGATCACCCTTCTCTTGAGGCACGTGTTGGATGAGGATGCATAGTCCGGCGGTTATTCCTAACCGTTTTTGTAAGTTCCCGGAGTAGAGTTTGTTGCTGAATGGCACTAAGTCACCAAGGTGGTTTACCGACTTTTGGCTTAGCCTTAGGTATGCCGGGCTGCCACGGTCACGCTCGTTGATCTCGTACACAAACAGTTCTTGAACTTTGGCTGCTACAGCAATGAAAAATTACAAGCACCTTATAAAACTTGACTTTTAAAAGAGAGTTTTTTTAGAAGTTGTTTGATAAATCAAATCAAAAATAACTTTTAATAAATATAAGTAATATTAATTGTGTTTGATAAAATAATTTTTAAAATTTAAAAATATTATAATATATAAATATTAAATTTAAACATTAATTAATATATGAAGTTATATTAGACTTTTAAATTTTAAAAAATATAAGTCAATTTTAAAAAGAGTAATGCTAGGAAGATAAAAAAAACAATCATAACTTATCTTATTTAGTATTTATTAATTGTTGCTATGGTTGTTTTTGGTTGATTTTCTCTGTTTACCAAACATTTCTATTTTAAAAAATTCTATCTTAGGTGCTTTTTAAAAACTACAAGCACAAGTACATAATCTTTTTTATTTACCAAAAATAAAATAAAGAACTTGAGCTTTTAAAAAATACAAACACCTCTTCGAAAAGCTTCATCAAACCACGCTAATATCTCGATTTGGTCTCCATTCTAAGTTGTTGATTTAGAATGAATTTATTATTATTATTTTTATTGAAATATTAGAAGTTGATTAGAATTTATTATTTTTGGTTATCACTTTTGGCTATTAATTCAATTTTTTAGTTTAGTATTTAATAACATACTTTAGCCTATTGTTTTAAACATTGGTAAATAAGTGATGACAAAAAAAATCAATTTTAATAGTCTTTTTAACATTGTTCGTTATTATTATTATTATTATTAGAGTTCCAATTAAGAATGCTAACTCTTTATGTAGTGTTTGGATAGTGTAAAAGTAAAAATACAAGGAAATTAAAGATAAAATAAATACGAAAATAAGAAAAAGAAAAGCTAATACTGTGACAATTTTTGTTTCACAAATTCACAATGTTCTATACTTCTATATCTAACTACACTATCTCTGACTGCCTCTCATTTTAAACAAGATATGCAAAGTCAGTTTTTTGTGTTTCTATCTCAAACTAATTAGTAAATACTACGAATTTGTAGATAGAGTTTGGTTAAAAAATGCTAGTCAGTGATCCAAGTAATAAAGGGAAACATATGAGCCATTGTAATTTTATCGTATTAAATCCATAATCATTGATTTTTCTAGTTGATGGTTCAAATGTTGCAATTCATTTTACAATATGCAAGTCTATATCTGCTAGTAAAAGAGGTCAACATATGACCCCCCAAAAAAAAAAAGGGAAATAGATCTATAGAAAGTAGAAACACTTGCCTGGTTTTGGAGATTCTTGTGGCTGCTTGGGCTTGTTGAAGAAAAATGCTTTGATAGTAGTGTTCTTGAAATTTCTCGGTATAGGTACTTGAGTGGGACTTGAGAATTTTAAACTTTTATTGGCTGGAAAGTGCTGAAAGAAACTGGAACCTACCTGCTTTTGGGTTTGATAACTAGCATGCTGAGATCCATGAGCAGCGATTATTTTCAGAGAACCTATGGATGCCATAGTTAATGACAATGTCGGAATTGGTAAAGTATATGGTTTGTGTAGGGAGACTTCTAAGTGCAAAAGAAATTGTAGAATATTTGTGTTTCTTTAAGACTTTAACACGTGATCATACCTTATAATAATATTTTGGTGGGAATCAATCATGGATGGTAAAAGGTGCACATGAACACCGCTTGTGCGTTCCCCACGTGGATTGGCAATTTTTCTATTTCAATTTTTCCATCTTTATTGTGAATTTTCTTTGTAGGCTCTACTATCAACGGTTGAATATTAAAATGTTGCTATCTACTGCGGGACTTCTTTCCACCTAGATACCAAGTTAAATGATGGCTTTAAGCCAATGTGACAGAAAGCTGATTTTTTTAGTTATGAATTAAGTTTGTGTGTTATGTATTGATAAGGAAGAGGGGTGTGTTGTACTCTAATGTGAAGTTATTATTTTTTATAAATTTACAAGTAGTGAAATTGAAGGGTTTGATTTGCTTTGCAAGTGAACAACATTGAAGTCAGACTGTCTGATTTATTTGGTACAAAAAAAAAATAAATTTCTGTTAAAATCGATAGATCTAATTTAGGTCTTTCAATATTTTTTAATTTTAAAAATATCTAAATCAGCAGGTTCAATTTGTAATAAAAAAAATGTTTTAGAATATCAAAAATTAGACGATCGAATTTGTATGGCATATAAATAGGTCACGCGTTTACCAATTGTGTATAACTCTCTTCTTCTTTCCTTGTCTTATGCTCTCTTCCTTTATTTCTAGAAAAGAGTTATAGTAAAGTTTAGTTTTGTCAATTTGAGTATTAAAAACAAAATGGATGATAGACTTTGCCATCCACTACTTCAAATACCATCAACAGAACAACTACTAGTTTAACGTAGGATATTTGTTCAAATATTAAGGAAAAAATTATCTACTACACTAGTACTAGTGTAGTAATAAAATATATAAGTGATGATCAAGTTATCATTTCACTCTATAAATACTTTATTAAATTTAAATATTTATTTTTATTCCAATTTATTTAAACTTAATTAAAATCTTTGATAACTTAAATATCAACATTTTTTTACAGGTATCCACCACTATTCAGGCGAGGACGTCGAACAAATACACCATTCTAATGGACAAATTAAAACCTTCATTTAAAAGAATCTAGATTCATATTACTATAATTTCAGATATTATCTCGGATCAACAATTTACTAAATATTTATTGCTCCCTAAGCATTTATTACTCCTCTATATTAAAAACAATCATTAAACATTTAAAACTCACCTAGAAAAACTAAAATATCTTTAGAATAGTGTAACATCACAAAATATACTTAATTAAACTAATCATTTAAGCACATTCTTGATTACTTTGATTTGGACTTCATCTTGGATAGCACATCCATTGAAGGCTCCAACATATACACAAAATTGAATAAACAATTTAATTAAACTCTTTAAAAAAATTTAATAATAAATATTTATATTAAAAATAATTTATAATAAATTATTTTTAATATAAATATTTATTATTAAATTTTAAATCATATTTTTTAATTTTTCCATAAACATTTAAATAGTTTCTTAAAAAACTACAATTTAATTTTAAAAATTATATCACACATTAATACTACTATTTTTATAAATTAAAAACTCAAAAAAATAACTTTTAAAACTTCTCAAAGGGTCTTGTACAAATCTAATTTACTTTCTTTTTTGTTCCAACTTAAATGGATTAAATTTGCTCGTGCTCCTTGCATCTTTAAATATTTTGATCTTCTCATTGAACCGACTATTTTTCTTAAAGAATCCTGAACTCATTTGAATATTACAATTCTCAAGTAAAATTAGTTTTTTTTTTTTTAAACAAACACTTAAATGGGTCTTTAAAAACTTGCAGTTTAATTTTTAATAAATTTTATTATTCTAAAATTTTTCAAAATGAATTGATCCTTTCATAAAGAGAATTAATTGTTTTATACTTATATTTTTATAGTTATTTGTAAGTATATATATATATTAAAAATTTTATTAGAATGATGGAAAAATCATTGTATCTCACTGAATTAGTTTGTAGAATTATTCAAAGTAAAAAATTACTAGAGATTAATTTGGGTATTGATTTGTTAGTTTTTATTATGCAGAAGGATACATTTGCTAATCAATTTTACATTTAATTGTAAGGAGATTTCACATGCATGTCAAAGTTTCTTTGTTCTTGGGGGCTGCTATTCCAAATTGTTGTATATGAGTTTATTAGGGGATGTTACAGTACTTTTTGTCTCATTACAGAAAGGATCTAAATGTTATTTGATGAAAAAGCATCTTCTTTGGAAAAGAATAATATTTTAGAATATTGGTTATCCCCGAAAGCTGTTGAATTGAAGTGCAAAGCAATTTCAATACGGCACTCCCTCATAAAAAAACATTAAAAACAAGATCAACTGAACCAAACATCATTAATTAATAGAGTACTATATGTACAATCATTTATTTTTCTGCTAGGCTTTTGATAGGAATTATTACATCATTCAATCACAAATAATCGTCACTTTTTGACAAGTACACGATAAAAGAAAATTAAAAAAAATTCTTAATTTTTTAAATTTGAACACAAATACATTTTTAACTAATTAAAAATATAAAAATATTTTTTACCTTTTAAAATATAAAAAATTTAAATCTCTCTATTTAAAATATATATAAGAACAAATAGATCTTCTAAAGAGACTTAAATGTCTCGCTTTTTAGAAAGTGAAAAATGTTTTTATATTTTCAAGTAATCAAAAACTTAATTGTCTTCGAGCTAAAAAGATGAAAACTCATTTGTCTTTTTAAAAAAACAAATGGGTCATTGACTTTTTATCTCGAAGACAAATAAATCCTTAACTAATTAAAAATATATAAACGTCCCTAACCTTTTAAAATACGAAACATTTAAATCCTTCCGTCCAAAATATATAAAAACAAGTCGATTCTCTTAAAAGACCTAGATATCACGTTTTAGAAAGTAAAAAATATTTTTGTATTTTTAATTAATCACGAACTTATTTATCTTCGATATAAAAAGTCAGAATCTATTTATGGTTTACTCAATTTTTAAAAGAGCACTTAAAAGATAAAAACAGAGCATTTAAATTGAGATTAAAAGTTATTATATGCTTAGTGAACAATAAAATATACTACAATTAGTACGGGCATAAGTGAAAAAAGGTAGAATAGAACATTTGGAAACTCAAATAACTTACATTGATATTGGATAAAAGAGGGAGTATGGATGGACAAGCCTCTTAATTTGATACTTCGAACCTGAAATTGAACATAATAAAGCTCATGTAATCTGGATTATCAAGTAACCCTATTGCATGCCACCGCCAATTTTTTATAAAAAACCCAACATAACCCTTTACGACAATTTTTTTTCTTACACACAGACTCACACACACCTTAGACACTATTATGGCTTATATTCCACCCTTTTTTTTATGGTCATACAACTCGCACACATTCACACTCAACAGTCAACACACTATTAAGGGTTCATCCACAGTCTCTAGTGAGACTTGAACCCAGATGCAGCACATTTGAGGCATGATGATGGACCACTAAGCTAAAGCCTCAGCTGCTTCCATTCCTTGTTTAAACCCAGGTTTTGAACCCTGGTGTAGCATATTGGGATGCCCAACAAATCCTCCATTCTTGCCAAGCCTCAGCGGTCCCTTTACGATCATTTAAAAGCATTAAATTGGACACACAGAGTTAGTGTTCTTGAACTACACTGTTACTAAAAGTGCTATTTGTCTATGATGTTACAAAATCCCTAATCTCTCACTTTGAACCGGAAAATAAAAAAAAAGGACACGACAGAAAACAACCACCAAAATACCAAATTGTAGTAACAAGCCAACAATATACTAGCTACTAGGTTTCAGAACGTTTTATATGGTTCCTCAAACAATCTTTACCTACCTGTGCATAATGCTCCGGAAGCAAATTTAAGATGGATATTATTTATTATTTACAAATAGAAAAAGTATCTAGATGTTGCAGGCTTGCAGCATGAAACAAGGAATATTAAAATAAAAAATGGAATAAAAAAAAAAGCGAAAGAAAAATACGTATCAACATGTAGTCAAAATCTCAGCACCAGTCCTTGTTATCAAAATGGTATGCTCAAACTGTGCAGCTGGACACCCATCGGCTGTTACTGTTGTCCAGTTGTCTGGCCATGTAACGGCGTCAGTGCTTCCCAATGTGAGGATAGGCTCTGCAGTAGAAGAATTTGTAGGATTTCATTTCAATACTAAATAAATAACAAGCATGATTAATGGAAAGCACTTGACTTATGTAACAAGTAACCACCTTATCATGTATTCGTGAATAGAAGATATTCACTTCCAATAAACATCAAGAACTATTAGGCATAAAGATATGAAAATATTATTAAAACATTTATTTTTGTATTTGATTTAGGATGAATTATATGAAATATAGAATAAATAATCTACAATCGGTGCATTTTTCTTAAAGATATCCACTAGTAAGGACCTAGTAAAACATTTTATTAAGTACAGGACCTAACTATAAAATTTTAAATTGTAAAGACTTGGTTAAAATTTGGTACAATAATAGAGACTAATAGAGTAATTAAACCGAATCAATAATGAATATGACAAATAGTAACTGATTGTTTGCAGATACAATGAGCAGATTAGAATTGAGAAATAATAAGAAAAAGGTCATCACATCCATGTAGGTCTGCTTTCATAATGGAAAATCAAAATATAAATTTTCTTTTGGGATGGGATGAGGGTGTACAACAAAAACAGGACTGAAAAACTTAGAATGCACAACAGATTGTAAGTTTCACAACTTAATTGGATGGACATGGAGGAAAAGTTTAACCATGAACCATCCATTGTTGTCAGGTTGAACCACAATGTAACACGGGAGGCAGCATAGCATAGAAAATTAGCAGTGAACAACTCTAAATCTAGGTAGAATTTAACAATTCACTTACCAATTGTAAATGTTTGACCTTCAACCATGCAACCTGCTTTGTTATTGCCTGTCATGATATAAAAGTAAAAGTTATCTGGAAAGAAAATATACTGAATTACTATTCTGAAACTTCTGGAGCTTTCTAGTAGCTACACAACAAAAAGTAAAGGAAAACAAGAAGGGGCAGGGGAAGGCCGCTCAGGTTCTTATGTTGATTTATAGCATCTACATCAAAAAAATAAAATAAAAAGGTTTATTGAAGACAACCAAATGGCCAATTTACCAGCATTTCACCATAATGAACCAACAGTAAGATTTTCTGTTAGTATCTTTCAATAGGATATCAATAATTTATCTACGGAAACTACGAATTCTTATATATCCAAATATCAATACTCTATCTATGGTACACTGGCCTTATAACTTTAATTTTCATTGTGTAGTTGAGACATATGGTTTCTCATAAGTCTTTGTCTATGTCTCTGTTCTCCTCTCTTTTTCACTGACTGGTTTCAAATAAATGTGATAGAGACCAGCTAAAGTGGAGGTGCCCATTACGGGTTGCAAGGAAACACATGGTCCCAACTTCTTTGTTTTGTATTTTTTGTACTTTCTGATGGCAGGGGTAAAAAACATCCATCTCTATATTTCTGTCGCATGAGACAAAATCCAAAGACAATGTAGCACCTTTTTTAATGTGGGCTTAAGCCATGGTCTTAACTCCACACAAATTAGGCTATCACATTGACTCAAGACTTAACTCTCCTAGACTCAATCTCTAATAGTCAACCTATAGTTGTAGCAGTCTTTTTCGAAGTTAGGTCCTCTTCTATTTTAATACACGAGACGTTGGTACGGAAAAGTGAACCATAAGGCACACATATGTCATGGTATACCTAAGCATACAAATTTAATCTAACATCCACATGTAGATCACGATAAAATGATGCATATGCAAATGATGACTATGCTGCTACAACAGTATAAATGTAAAAGTTTGAGATAATAAATAGCAAGTAGCGATCATAACAGAGTCTATGTAAATATACAATATTCATCATCCATGTTCATGTCATCCATATCCATTGTCATCCATCATATACAACAACAATAACAAAACTTTGTCCCACTAGGTGAGGTCGACTACATGAATCAAACAACGTCATTGAGCTCTATCATGTATCATGTCTACAGAGAAACCGTTTACATGTAGATCTCGTTTGACCACCTCATGAATGGTCTTCTTAGGTCTTCCTCTGCCTTTCATCCCCTTGTCCATCTTCCATCTCATCCATCCTTCTGACTGGGTGTTCTGTCGGTCTTTTTCTCACATGTCCAAACCACATAAGACGCGATTCTACCATCTTTTCCACAATGGGTGCTATTCCAACTCTCTCCCTTATATCTTCGTTCCTTATTTTATCCAATCGTTGAATCGCGTATAACCACTCATCCATCTCAACATCTTTATCTCTGTCACACTGTACCATAAAGCATAGCCGGTCTTATAATCTCATTTCATTGATCACCCTCACATGCATCAATCACCGCCTCCCCTCTTTCACGATGACAGATTGCATGAACCCATACTCATGATGGCACCGCTTTCCCACTTTCCAAACTCAAATAGCGCACACAGGCATATCTTTGGATGTAGCCCTTTTTCATCATGACTACCACGCAGACTCATCACAATTTGCAAAACTAGTGCAGAGCACCCTTGTCCGATTTCATATTTCATTTGCGGAACTAGTACAGAGCACGCTTATCTGATCTTATCTCATTTCATCAGTTACCCTCACTTGGTGTCGGCATCGCTGCCCCTCTTTCATGACGACGGATTACATCAAAATCAAAAACAAAACTTTCGTGGAACTAATGCAGAGTGTTATTGTCTGTTATGCCAAAAATGAATATTTTCATTTAATATCAAAATCAATTGGGTCAATATCCTTAGACACGTGTTCAAACAAATCCCTAGGCTGGGACATCAATCTCAAATTCTCAATAAGGTCATTAGGGAGTAATTACCCAAATCAGTTCCCAAAGATTTTAAAAACAGACATTTTAGTCCTCGAGAAAAATTAATACACTGATTAATTCCCAAGGGTTTACTCCAACAGACAAATCAATCTCCGATTTATTTTTCGCCATAGTAATTACCCAAATCAGTTTCCAAAATTTTAAAAGCAGACATTTTAGTCCCCAAGAAAAATTAATACACAGATTAATCCTTAACGTTTTTTTCTGTCAGACATAACAGTCTCCCCGTCTATTTTACTTTTACTATATGTCAACCTTTATTATTATTAACTTAGCTTTGTACATGTGGACGATGACACTAGCATATAAATACACTCTTTTCGTTAGAAACAAGTAGGGTGAATAATGATACTCTGAAATCCAAATTAAAACATTTTCTTTTAATACAAACATGTTTTTTAAAATAGAACATCTTTTGATTATATTAAATACAAAAATATTAAATGGTTTCAACCTTAATTTATTGTAGAATAATCTCTAATAATTTTATTGAATACAACAACAAAACCTTGTCCCACTAGGTGTGGTCGGCTACATGAATCAAACGACGCCGTTGAGCTCTGTCATGTATCATGTTTACCGTGAGACCGTTTACATGTAGATCTCGTTTGACCACCTCATGAATAGTCTTCTTAGGTCTTCATCTGCCTTTCACCCCTTGTCTATCCTCCATCTCATCCACCCTCCTAACTGGGTGCTCTTTCACCCCTTGTTCATCCTCCATCTCATCCACCCTCCTGACTGGGTGCTTTGTCAGTCTTCTTCTCACATGTCCAAACCACTTGAGACGCGATTCTTATTTCTTACTCTCTCCCTTATATCTTCGTTCCTTATTTTATCCAATCGCGTACAACCGCTCATCCATCTCAACATTTTCATCTTAGACACACTTAGCTTATGTTCGTGCTCCCCTTTGGCCGCCGAACACTCTTTTGCCATAAAGCATAACCGATCTTATAGCAGTGCGATAGAATTTACCTTTAAGTTTTAAAGGTACTTTTTTGTCACGTATAAAACCAGAAACATTTCGCCATTTTATTGAATATTATTATTATCGAGTATATATATATATATATATATATATATATATATATATATATATATATATATATATCTAATGAATAAATTTATCATTACTTTTGCCCAAAAAATACAAAAAATTATGGTATAGTATTATTGTGCAATTAAAAATAATAATAATAATTTTATTTCACTTTTTTTTTTTTACAAAAGACTATTATGTCTAATGGAGAAAAACGTTGGGAATTAATCTGTGTATTAATTTTTTCTTGTGGACTAAAATGTCTGCTTTTAAAATTTTTGGAGACTGATCTGGGTAATTACTCTACCGGAAAATGAACTGGGGATTGATTTGTCTGCCATAGTATACATTGGGGATGTTTTTGTGTATTAATTTTTCTTAGGGACTAAAATGTCCGCTTTTAAAATCCTTGAAGACTAATTTGGGTAATTACTCGATCACTAGGGCTTGGAGGACTCGCATCATGGCCTTTTTATCTCAAATCGTATGTAGTATTATTCAATGGTCATCAAATTCCTCTCTAGGGTTCAGCACATCTTGGCCAATCATTCATATAAATTCTCAGCGTTTTTCAATATCCACAATTAAGCCCTATAATTAAATCATATGACTAATCCTAAACTATATCAAGGTTCACCCCATAATTATTTGCCTCAAACCAATTCCACAAGGCATTCTGCCAATTAGGTACAATTCCCATCAACTAGGATATCTAGATCAAACACTCCAACTGAGGCAATTCACACATCAACCCATAACATTTTCCATAAACTTTACCACTGTAAAGGACTGAAGGAGTGCAAGGCTCTAGATCAATAGTTAACCTCTCCAAATACTCAAAACTGCAGTAAGGCAGAAGTTACAACATAGACCTATTTCTCCAAAAATTCACTATATACCTTAGGGAATCCCACAAATTCCCATTTCAAACTAGAGTTCACAATCTTTCTAATGATTTTGTCCCCATAGAAATCAGATCACTGAGCACATTGATACAAATTTTACAAAATACTGCATTATGCAGAAAACCTGAATTCGGAAAACCAACCTCATAGGCAACTTCCAAAAAATTGGATAAATTGCTACATCGATTGGATTCAGCACAAACTTGGTGTACATCAACTAGGGTCACTAATTTCTCACTTCCAATTGGTTACCCAAAATTCAGATAACTGAGCAATTTGTTGTAGATTTTACAAAACACTGAGTTATGCAGATTTTCTGGTTCAGTAAAACAGCAAGATAGGTTTCTTTCAGAAATTGTACAAATTTCATCACTGATCTGATTGCCCTTAAATTTTGTGGTTATCAACTAGACTCACACCTTTCCATTCTAATTGGTAGCACATAAATCAGACCACGGAGCAATTAGTTATAAACTTTACAATATACTACATAATGCAGAAAATCTATTTCAAGAAACCAGCGCCATAACCAACTTAACAAAATTACATAAAAATGCTACACTTATCTGATTTGGCTCCAATTTGATGTGCAGCAACTAGTCACATATCTTTCATTTCCAATTGGTTTCAAGTGAATAGAAGCTCTAAAGAAGTTATGCATCTTGGAAGTAGCTGCCCTGTTTTGAAAATTAGCTTTTTAAAATATTGCAGGGGCCATTTTCCAAAAATCATAACTCATTCTCTAAAACCCCAATCCACCTGAAATTTGGTGAAAACAAACTAGGTATACCAAATTTTGATATAAAATTAATCCCATACAAAAATGATTTCTGACGTGAGAGCAGTAATTAAAACAAGTTACTCGTTTATGCAGAAAATTTTGCATAAACCAGATTTCACAAAATCAACAACCTCACAACCTAAATTTTAATTTAGGCATTTTCAAAAGCTCAATCCGAATTCGTCACACCTATTCTACCAATTGAAACTTGTTCCAAGGGTTAGTTCCCCTTAATTGGCCAGAATTCACTTTTTCACCATTTTTCAGATTCTAATTAGGCCAATTGCTTGCTGCACAAGCCTAACCACTAACACTCCATCAATAACCATTTTAAACCTTCAAACAGATTCAAAATCACTAATATAAGGTGGTGAACAGTAATTAGGGTTCAAATATCAACTCTAACACAGTTTTGGCTTTCTACCCTCAAACTTTGTACTAGTAGCTAAAAATTCAGCAAATTCACCACCACAAACAATTATCAAACAACACAATCAACCACCATCATCAAAATCAGCCACATGCAATCAGTTTAATTCATCAAAACTCACATGCAAAGCTCTGTTCAAAGTTCACAACAATAACTAGCCGCATGCATCCTTCTAAAAATCAAGAAAACATGTTTGCCTACCTCATTGGTGAAAATCGATTGTGTGATTGTGTGATTTGGTTGTGATGCAGTGCAGCAGCTCAAGCTCCTCCCTTCCTCTTGAGCTCATCTTCTAGTTTTCAATGAGGGAATGATGGTTGTGGTGGGTGATCACTAAAATCCCAGCTCCTCTTCTCTCTTTCTTGAGTCCTTTAGGAACCTTATTCCAAAATTCTGCTCCTTTGTTGCTTTGAGGTTCCAGCCGTCTGATGATGATGATGGTGAGATTGGATGATCAAGTTTGGCTCCTTAATTTTCTCTCTCAAAGTCGCGGCCCCATTTCTCTCTACTTCTCCAAGAATTTGATGATTTCTTGAAGAAGATTGGTGCTGTGTAATGTGTTTATGGCCGGTTATGTGGTGTGGGAGTGGGCTGAAATTTCTGCACCTCCTCGGCTATATATATAGAGGGGAGAGGGTTCACAAGTAAGCCCCTCACTGGGAAAGGCTTGACTGATAAGCCTCTTTGAGCTCGGCAAACAAGCCACTTTCCCGTGTCTCACATTTTTGAGTACTCAAGTTCGTCAGGTTAGAGTTTTTTAATTCAAACTCTAACTTTCAAGACATTCCAAGTGAACCCTCCAAGAATCATATAACTACACTCCACACACACATCATAAAATTCCGAAATTACAGTTTTACTCCTAAGGAGCCAAATTGCAATTTACTGAAACTTTGGGGTCAAAATGCAATTATTTTCGTACTAGCCATTATATTTAATTTTAATCGGATAAGTTCTATTCTATTCCTTAATCGTTTCCTCTTTTAGAGGGAAAACGGGTTAATCCATATTTTTAAGAAATAAAATTCTAGACTTTAACACAAATTTTGATCTCCTAAAAATTCGGGATACACACAACCTAAATACTGAGCTGTACAGTTGAGGGTAGAATAGCAGTGAATGCATGTGCTTGGTGGCATACGTATTGGAGAGACTTAGCCTTGCTAATGCTCAGTCCATTTTCCTTTTTCTGCAACTGGTAATCCTTTTTTTCTCATTCCTCCTCAAATGATTGACAGACCACACAAGTTCATCTCGAGTAGGCAGATTAAGATACAACTATTCATATGTCTATCAAACAAATTAAACATTTTTAGAGAAATAGTTCATCAAAACTACCGAAGTGACAAGGTGTAATCGAGCATACACACGATTACGGTAACATGAAATAATTTATACTCCTAATAGATGTGCTTTTATTTTATTTGTTTAGTGTTTTTTGGAGAATATCAATTATGAATGTAATTAACAGATGATCATTCTAAGAATCCTGATATTTGTATCAAATCAACATTCTATATCACATTTTCACATTAACAAACCATTTCATACTTTCTGTTACATACCATATACAATACCAATTTTCTTCAACAATCCAAATAAAACACATCACTTCAAAGTTAAATGCATTCAAAACATAATTGGATTTCACATGATCAATCATTAAAGAAATTAGATATACGTGTAGCCAATTGTTGAAATACTTTTAACCTCAGCTAAATTGGTCTTAGGGAAACAAAGGCAATGCAATGAAATCATAACATTTAATACGTCACTTACGGTGATGTAAAATAATTGGCTCAGAATGGAACACTTTTCCCACACCATGCCCAACAAACCGCTCCACTACACCATAGCCATACTTAGCAGCATGCTCACTGAGGTAACATTTCAAGCGAAGAGATAAGGCTAGAGAATTTATACAAGAGGCCATCAAGTGTAGTTAACATCATCAATTGATACAAATGATAATCGTGCCAAAGCAGAACTAGATGCAGAACTACTCAGTATAACACACAAAATAAATGTAAAAATTTTGAAATCCAATTCTTGAGAGGGTTTGAGTGAATTGCTTTAATTTAAAAAACAAAAAAAGGTTAAAAATGAAAACACATCTGCAATGACATGCCATCTAAATATACATATGCTTACACCTGACGAAGAATGTTTGTATGACATCAAACTATTTGCTTCACAAAGACCAAATTAAAGTGTTAAAGACCTTATTGAGCTTCCCAAATCATGCTCAAGCAGGTTGCTTGACAATATAGAGACTTGGTCACTTGGATAACTAGGTTCCATTTCCCTAGCAACTAACCCAAGAGATAGAACCATGCAAACCTCTCAAAACCACTTAATAGGCCTCTTTCACAATATGCCACTGTTTCTAAACAAAATACCACCCTTTTTAAACTATTTACTCAGGTGTCACTGTTTTGCCATATTGGCACCTCTTTTTTTTTTTTTTTTTTGCATACTGACTAGGAGGCATCTAAGGAAAAAAAGTGTCTTCCACGTGGAAAACACCAATCAAGAAGCGCCTTCAGTTCCAAAAACGCCAAAGCGTGTAGCACCTTTTGCTAGGAAAACACTGAATCGAAAGGCGATTTCAGGCTGAAAATGCCAAGCGTGAAAGCGCCTCCAGTGATGTGTAAACATGAATAGGTTGTTGATTTATATAACATAATTAATAATTAATAATCAATGATTAACTAATGTTAATATAAATGTTAACTAATGTTAATTATTAATTATGTTACATAAATTAACAAACTATTACTTTATACATGCAGCGGAAGTCCTTTATTTGGCATTTTCAGCTTGAACTCGCCTTCTCATTCAGCATTTCCACGCGCTTCCCTGATTGGCATTTTCCACGTGAAAGACGCACTTAGGCACCTCTCAGTGAGCACCCCAAAAAAAATACATGGTGCCACTTTGGCAAAAGATGGCACTTGGATAAATAGTTTGAAAATAATGACATTCTGATAATATGTTTTAGGAACAGTGGCATATTGGAAGGGGGAAAAAACCACTTAATAAGAATGCCTTTTCAATAAAAGTAAGCTTTTTTCTTGACAACCATGAACAGGAAAAGTTAAGGAAAGGCTACAAAGCCACAATAGAAGGCACCGGAACTAAAATTAGGACCAAATATCTGGCTTTATTCTTTAGTTACAAAATGGGCTTTGAAGCAATCACTTGGCCTTCACGGTTTGAAGACCAACAACTCATCATTAATATTATGTTAATATCAAGAAGTTGAAAAGCCATGATTAATCTTAAATCATAGCAAACATTGTTTCAAGTGAAATTCATGATTTAATGCTTCTAGTGAAATATTTACTTGTATATTTATTTTTCTCCTTTACGAAGCAAGCTCTAGAAAACTGTACCTGATTCTCTTGCCAATTTTTCTAAAAGGAGCACCATCCTTGCAAACAGCTATTCCCTTCTCCAAGCACTCTTGAGTTACCTGCAAACATTATGTAAAATGATTTGCTCAATAACTAATCTAAATTATTTCTTAACTAGCATTGATAATGAGGTATTAAATTTGTCCATGTTACAAAGAATGGAAATATATAAAAGATTAACAATATAACAGTATAGATCATAATGACACCAAAAAAAAAAAAAAATTCCCCACTGGTAGAGAACTATTTACCACAACAAGATTTTTCATTTCATCACTGACTTCCCCGCAGAAAAATGTCTTTGACGTGTCCCCATGATATCCCTGAAACATACAATTAGCAAAGAATACAATTACTTGATAATTAACAATAAAAAAGGGGAATTGGAGGGAAAGCAGAAGATCAACTATGCAAGCAGAAGGGCTAATGAGGAAAATTTGTATATATTATTATGGTGAGTTATGGAATTAGTGTGTAAGTAGGATCGTAATATAAAAAAGGAACAAAATGATCCCATGACCTTTTCAGGGCTTTAAGTCTCTCCCTATCACATTCCACTACAAGTCGAACTACCGTATCATGCTGCTTATTCCCCCTCAATATTGATGCAGTATATTCTGACACACTGTCCTATACTACCCTGGCCCTTTCTATTCCTTACTTGGACCCCCTTCATTCCCCTCTTTATTTGTTCTTTTATGTACTCTACTAATAGGTGGTGCAACATGTGAGGTCCTACCAGATTATGTATACACTTTACTTTGGAATTACTAATTACTTAATCCCAACCCTAAGCACTTTCTTGAACATACATATAATTATAATTCTTAAAACAGCGAGAATGACAATTAAGAATGTAGTTCAAGATGATTTCCATTTTCTGGATATAGGGGCATACACAGAAAGGCAACTAAAAAAGTGATCTGTTCACTAAATAAATTTTCACCAGGAAATTAGAAGCATACATTCAGGTATACTGTCACATCAATATTAATAATGTCACCATTCTGCAGAAAAGAGATAAATGTCATCAGCTTATGAGTGATATGCATACCAAGGATAAAGTGAAAAAGTAAATTAATAATTATGTATATAGAGAGGCTTGTGAAACCTGTAACTGCCTAGAATCAGGTATTCCATGGCACATGCACTCATTAACTGATGTGCACACACTTTTTGGAAATCCACCATAGCCAAGGGGCGAGGGATAAGCACCAGCATCAATTATCATCTGATGCACTGCTTTATCAATTTCATTAGTTGTAACAGACGGCTGACAATATAAACAAAAATAACATCAGATACAGAAAGGAAAGCTGTGTACACTACATTACATAGAGGCATCAGACAGAATGGAAAAAACATATCAAACAAAAATAACATAACTTGCCACTTGAATAATTAAATTAAAATCCAAACGAGGTCATGAGCAAACTTCAAATGTTATTGGTGCTTACTACTTAGTTCTAAACCCTACAACCTAAACATTACAATAGAAATCTTAAACTTATCTAATTCAATAAATACATAAGAATACATGTAGATATTGTGTGTGTGTGTGTGTCTGTGTATTCCCGAGAGTGCTAAATTAAGAATCAATGAACTAATAGTTAAAAAAATTATGTTTTTTTATTATTTTAATAAAAGAAGAATTTCATTAAGAAGATGGGAAGGATAATACAAATTGGGGGATAAGGGATGCCCTATACAAAAGTAAAAGCAAAAAACAAGATTTACCTATAAAACATAGCTTTCCAATCTCTCAACATGTCCAAGAGGGAAGGTCCCTTATAAAGATTATGAGCTTTACACAAACTAGATGCTAGGCATCTAATTGTAATAATCTCTATCTTGCAAGAGAAGGCTAACATAGAATAAATAAATGGCTTGTAAAGTACGCAATAAATCTTACCCTAACCAATGTTCCTGCATAGTTTAAGACCCTTGCTGCAAGCTCACATGAAGCCCTCATGTTAGCTATACCTTCAGAATCATGAATTTGATATTCACTTGAAATTTCTGGTAGTATTTCTGAAGCTGCATAAGGAGGCCTTGGTATGTGATCAGGAACAGGGAGACGTGGTGATACTCTCCCACGCCTCAACGGTGGACTCCTTTTAGACTTTGTTAGAACTTGACGTTCACGTTCTCTTCATATGACCAGAGAAAAGGTAAGAATCTTCACAAAAGCTGCATCAGCTTTCATGCGCACATACACATTCACCATTACTTGGATAATAGAAAATAAATGCAAGTGTAGAAAAGTTAGGCAATGAATTATTTTCTAAATACAGAACTTCAGTATTTCTTGGCAAAGAAGATATTAGAGGAAGAAAGGAAAATTGGATGCCTACAAAATTTAAAGAAGGCACCTTAATATTCCAAGATCTAAACAATAGGAAACCTAAAAAATGTTATACAGAACAGGGGAAAATAGAGAAAAGATGAATGAAATTAATATCATTGAAATATTCTATTACACAAGCAACAGGTCAAGCATTTAACAGTGAAAACATGCATACAAGTACATCACTAAAGCCTCAGAACATAAGATACATGTATACTGAGCAGTTTTCTATGCTAAGGTTGCTAACAAACTGTCTTACATATATTAAGAATTCCCAGTGTACAAGAGAAAATTGTTATAAGAATCAATATCAACAATTAACTTCCAATCTAAACCAGTCAAATGTTTCCATAATGTTCGATCAATCAAAATAAGCAGTAGAAGGGACATTGTCAAATTTTTTCCTAGAATAATATTTAGAGGATCATGCATGCATTTATTTCTTTCAAGGGCTAAATTGTCAAATCAATAATCTTTCGGAGCTAAATTGATAGCTTCCATTAAACAAAGTTCTTTTTAATATTTTTTATCTAAATTGAAATCTTTCATACATTATTACACACTGAAAAGTACAAGTTCAATCCACTGTAACACAAACAATAGCACAATAAGTGTACCTTCTGATTTTCATGGCCTCCTCCAACCCAGCCAACTTCCGAGCAAAAACCACAAAGTGCTTTCTTGAAAGTGATTGATTTCCTGTCGTAACAACACAGGAAGTGTAGATTAATTCATATTATTTGTCAACAGTTCAAAAACTAATGATATATTAAATACGCAAAATAACAGAAAATTGGGCGAACCGTGAAGGGTAGTAGAGCGTGGGAGAGTGAGTGGGGAGCCAGTAAAAAGGGAGGAAGTTGAAGAGGAAGGTGATGCTTCGCCATGGAAGGAAGATGAGAGTTTGAGAAATGAAGTGTGAGTGAGCGAGGCAGTGAGCACCATTCTACCTCTTGCTCTGTCTCTGCAGAGAGTGAAGATAACGGAACAAGAGGGGGTTTGATATTTTTGAATGAAAAAAATCCGAGCAGAGAACAATTTTTTTTTTTTTGGTTGTGGAGCAGAATAGAATTTATATATGAGCTAGGAGTGTATGGGCTGGGCCCTGCCTTGGCCCAAATTAAGCCACAATAGGCTGAATTAAGACAATCGAACTGACTGACCAAAAACAAAGACAATCGAATCGATTATCCAACCATGCAGTTAGAGATTCAAATATCTCAAACGATTGTATCGAATATAATAAAAAATATACATATATATTAAAAAATAATTTTTTGCATGTTATATTATTTTAAATTAGTTGATTGTTAAAAATTAAAATAATTTAATAGATTTTTTTTACGGTTCGTCTACAATTAATTTTTATCCTAAATAATGACTATTCTGGTGGCTGATTCTTAGAACTATTTTTTCTTTTTTGATGTCTAACTGTTTAAACATACCTTACATTAACGACCACTTTTATCATAAGTATTCATATTTTGATGACACCTTTGAATTTACTCAAAATCAAGATAGGTCTTCGAACTAAGTTGTTAAATTTTTCAATTCAAAGTACTCAACACTTTTTTTAAACACTGTAGGTCTTTATATTTTATAGATCTTTCTGTAAACTAATTAATAGTAATAGTAATATCTAGTTTTAAAAAGGGTTGGGGAAAGAAAATTTAAAATTCTCAAATTGGTGGAATGTTGAGTCTTACCTGAAAAAGTTAGTTAAATAAATACATACATATATATAGTTTTACTTATATTGGTGAACATTCAATCTGAGGAATTGTTTAGTCGTCCAAATAAAATTTGAGAAAATAATATTTAAAGTTTTTAGAGTAGTGAAAAAGATCTGACTAGCTTAATAGATCCAAAAAGGCTTGATGAAATAATATCGAACGCTCTCATTAGGTTGGTTGTGATCCAATCTAAGCCAAAACTTAACTTGTGAGGGTTTCAAAAAAGAATATTAATTATACACTCATCTTATTATGGAACTTTCAAGTTACTTTTGAAAACTAGATGTAAGTATTTTAGATCAAGCTAGTATATATCGCTTATGTATATCTTTTCAACTCATATATGAAGTTTGGAAGTGAGTTTTAGTTTTACTTATGATGCCTCGTAAACGTTTTTAAAAGCTTTCTAAAGTTTATCTAGATCTCAAAAAATGTGCTTTAATATATATAGGTGAGTTCTATTAAATCTCCTCTAAAACATGTAAATTATTTTCTATGATATAGTACATTTTAATTAGATGTTTTGTTTTAGTTTGAGTTAATTCAACCCAATAAGAATTAATATCTTAATTAAAGTAGAGCCATTTTATAATTAAATATTTTTATAAGGTGAATAATTATGTAATTTTTGTAAATATTAAAAAGTAAATTTATGTTTTTTTATCAAATCAGTTTTAATTTGATTCGTTCTACCCTTCTATTGAAGAACACCTCTCCTGTTGAGTGAAGAACATTTTCTCCCTTCTATTGTTCTTTCATACTCAAATTCGTTCCTGCTAAACTTCGTCGTCGTCGAGAGAGAGAGAGAGAGAGAAGAAGCGTCTGCTGTCCTTTCGCTCGGAATATACTTCTTCATTTGATCATCCCTTAACATATTTCTATCGCGGTTCTCCCTACAACCTCCTTACTTTTGCAATTAGGTTTTTGTTCTATCCTTTCCTTTGTTTTATGTCCTTTAATTTTGTTCTAAACTGAGTTAATTAGAATTGAAATAGGTAATTGGAACAAGAGTAGCTCTAATTTTGATCAAAAACACCTTGGATGTTGTTGTGTTATTTTTCTGAACCTTTCATCTTATTATAGTTGCTGATGTTGTGTTGTTATTGGTGTTGTTTTGTTTTTTTAATTTATCTTTTTGCAATGTTCCTATTTGCTGGTGTTCTTCTGTTAATTGTAATTCCCCTTTCACTTTCACTTTGATATGGAAGAGGATGGTTACTGCTTTAACTTTGGTGTATAATCTCCTAAAAGTATTTACTTAATCTGAATTATTTCTATTTTAATTAAGTGTGCTACTAACTTTTTAAAGTAATTTTAACTTTACTCGTTTCCTTCAAAAGAAGTGAAATAGAAGTTATGAAGTAGAAAAGGCCTTAACAATTTGTATGATATTAATTATGTATATCTATTGAATGATTATGAAACAAATAAAAATGGGTAGTAGCCAGCTAAAAATAAAAAGAAGTTGAATGCTTTTTCTTGTGCATGCCCTTATGATTTTTGAACATTAGATTAAAATGCATTCAACTCAGTGTTGTCTCTTTTTTATATGACTCATTTGAATTAATTTCTAATATTTATCATTTATCTTGTTTCTATAAACATAATGTGCGTGACTTTGTTCTGGTTAGGTGGTGCAAGTATTACTACCACATATTTTCATTGTTACATACATTTTCTTCATTTTAACTTTGGTGAGAATTTTATTTTTACTTTGTACAAACCATGACAAATGAAATTCTGAAATGATGAAAATCATAATAGATTTTTAGCATGGTCCAATCTGAGATCAAGGAGAAAGACAACTAAAGAAATGTCAAATTTATTTGAAATTAGATGAAAAATATCTAAAATAAAATTCGAAAATCAAGAAAAAGATAAATAAGATAAATATCGAAAATTAAGAAAGATAAACAAGATAGCATTTAAAATTAAAAGAAGAATTAATTAAACCAAAAAGAAAATCACTAAAGAAACACTAAAATTAAAAATTGAAATTAAATAAAAAAGATAACAAAGATTCGAAAATAAAAGGAAAAGATAGATAAGATAGAAATAAAAAATTTAAGAAAACTAACAAGATAAAAAGAAACACCAAATTTAAAATTTGAAATCAAATAAAAACAAGATAGCCAAAACAAAAGAAAAAAATTCGAATTTAAGGGAAAGATAAATAATATAACAATCGAAAATTATGAAAAATAAATAAAAAAATTTGAAACTCAAAAGAAAGATAATTAAACAAAAACTAAAAATTATCTAATCTAAACAACAAGAGAACCTGTAGTTGTTAATTACGAACAATTTTTGATAATGGCGCCAAAAATTTGGTGCGTGAAATTAGAACTCGCACTAGCAAGTGCACCATGGTTGCATGCACAATGACTCAATAGGAAAAAATTCGTTCCGGAGGTCCAAAGATATAGTTTCTTCCACAATGGGTCAATAACGTAGTTGTTGTCTAAATTACCATTGCGTGGATTTTCACCTCGCTTTTGGAGTTTTGTAATTGTGTTGACAATATCATTCATTGCTTCGACAAAATCACTTGAGTTCTTACATGCAACATCCATCAATCTAGAACACTCAACACATAACATACCCAAACGACACTTTAGTACCTTATCAGAATCACTTGGATCATCGACGTTTGACTTCATAAAATCACTCTTGCCATTCTTCGTCCATCGCTTGCACACTAAGCGTTCTGGAGTAACTTCAACGTGTTGGTGCTTTAGGCATGCGAATATGTGCATGTAGGGAATCCCTCGATTTTCAAACCGCAAACACTCACAACAAAGCATCCCTCCAATTCTGTCAAACTCAACCACATGATCAATCTCTGGCATTCTAAAACTGTTACACTTGAGGTATAGTTTTCCATCATTCTGAATTACCAACTCTATTCAAAGCACAAGCACCCTCAATTTCCTTCTTGACCTCCCAGAACATGTTACGAGTAAAAGTCTTTGCACCAAAACCTTCAAGTGTCAGCAAAGAAGTCACAAGCACTGAATCGGTATATTTACTATTGAACTCTGCAACTCTTTCATTATTCCTGTAATGGCTAACAACGGTCTTGATTGATAAATTTAAGAAGGGTATCTTTCTTTATTACATATGTTTTTATTAGAGAGTTAATCCCTTCACACTGGGATGTTGTCATGATTCGCCCAAAAAATTGGTTCCTCAAATATGCAAAAACTCATAAATTCCTCAACTCATAGGTTTGGTCGACCCAAGAGCTGCTTGATAAGTTATACCTCGCCACCATGTCTCCCCATACGACCTCAAACTGTTCAACACTCACATTAGCATAAATTAATTTCTTGAAGTCATTTAGAAATTCACTATTCTTAACCTTCTCGCATGCATTTCTATGTAAGTGCCATGCACATAGTCGATGTGTTGCATAAGGAAAGACTTGTTTAATGGCTTCTCTCATTGAAAGATCTCTGTCAGTGACAACTGCCATAGGGTGTTTATTACCCATTGCTTCCAAAAAAGTTTTCAAGATCCATTTGTATAAACTAATATCCTCGTTAACAAGAAGACCATATCCAAATATGACGGTATGCCCATGATGATTGCTACTAGAAAATATCACAAGTGGATTATTGTAGACGTTTTTATTGTAAGTTGAATCAAATGTCAAGACATCCCCAAAGCACTCATAATCAATACGGCTAATTCCATCAGGCCAAAACGAGTTTTCCAATCGATTCTCATTACTTAATGTGTACTTGCTAAAGAAATACGATCATTTCCAGCTTTACCTCTCAGGTAACTTATTATAGCATTTGTATCACCACCCTTCACCTTTTTACTCCTATGTTGAGTAATGAGGTTGTACATATCTTTTTAGTTGAATGACAAGTTTGCATATCCACCTTTTTGAGCAGCCAAGTATCCCAAGATATGACAGGTCCTGATGCCTATGTCGTGCAAAATCTTTGCCTGAGCTTTATTTGAGACACTGAATGTGCAATACTCAGGCATCATGTTAACGTCGAGTGGATCAACTAATTCATGAGAGTGCTCTTCGTTGAACGAAACAACCTTCCATTTATGAATTTTTCTACCTAGTCTTGCACAAATTCTCGCACGGCAACAACTTCGAGTTAGGAGTCGGTGGTCCCTGATTCTTTCGTCCTTTTCAACCTCTTCTTTTCTTGAGCCCGTCCGATTGCAAACAATTTGGCACATAATTACGCAATCATCGCTATTACGTCTGACTTCATCCAACCTCGCAGCAAAACCGTGCATCATTGCATTAGTCTTATAGAATTGATAAACATCTTTATTTGTAAACTCAAGTTGCATGATGTCTTCTCGTGACAGTTTTGTTATTCTCTTATCTTGAGGTCTATCTTTATCAATCTCCGAATCTCCCTCTAAAAACTCTAGATCGTCTCTTCTTGAAAACTCCTCATCGGAGTGTGTTTTAAAAAAATTGCTATCCGATACCTCCATCTCCCAAAAATCAACATACACCTACAATTTATAAAAATACTAACACATTATCACACAATTAACATTTTCTAAATGTATAGACTTGATTTATTACTAATAAGTCTAATTTGAATTCATTGAATTCGATTTTTATAAAATTACGAAATAAGACATCCAAATAATATTTTTACATTTAAAAAATTCAAATAATATTGATTTTTCTTTGGTTTATAAAGGTGAATTGCTCTTATTTTTATGAGTATTAAAGGTTGATTGATACATACATTAATGTTAATTAATACACTAAAATTAATGCTGTGTAATGGCTCAATTCGGCTAATTCATATAATACTCTCCCTGATTCTGTGATGAGGTGTTTAACTTTGACTGAGGGTTGGAGATGCTTTGAAAATGTTTGAAAAGACACAATGCACACATAATTAGTTATTGTTAATGTTTATTTTATTAACATAACTAGGTAATCTAAACAGCAGAATTATTATGCATATTCAGAGAGTAGTGTTGACTTTATTATTTTCAGAAATAAGAAATGGATGAAGATAATTATTATCATACCTAGAGTTCAATGTCTTTTCTAATTATTTAGCTTCGGAAACCAAACTCATATGCTGAAAACCATAAATTAATTAAGCAGATCCAAATAAAAATTTATACTAGATATACTCCTAATTAATTTTATAGTAGAAATAAGAAATGGGTTATTATTATTATTATTCTTTCTGGCTAACTATGATTAATTTTCACAGCCTTAATATATCTAGATGTATACACGAATATTACAATACATTGTTGTCTGAAATGACCCGGAGAATATAAGAATTAAAAATAAGAATATGTTGTATACCGAGAGAATAAGGATAGCTTACCTAATCTCCATCAACATTATTCTTTCCAAAACTAGCAGAGATAAAGATAAGGATTTTTCTTTTGAAAAAAACCGCTAGTAGCAGAAGCAGCAATAGTTTGAACTTTGAACATTCAGTTTGTTTTTATAATTGACAAAACCTATAAATAATAATCCTTCTCTTTACGAATTTCATCCAAAAAATTGAAATAATAATTACAAATAGATTTTTATTTTAGTTTCATACAGTGATAATATAAAATCCTAACATTGTCACCCAATAAAAGTTTTTCTTTTGTATATTCTTTTTAAATAATAAGTATAAACTATAAAAATAATTACTTTTATTAATATAACTCTATATATAATTTATACTAATAACGCCTAGAACTTAAGAGTATATGTACTTGTGTCAATTGTTTTTACTAAAAAAAAAAAGAAAAAGAAAAAAAGTAAAAAAAAATCATATAAGTTATATAAACTAATAAAAAACTGAAGTTAAAATACTAATTTTCAATTTTTTTCTATAAAAAAGTTTAAGCAGAATAATTTGTAATTAAAATAAAATTTAACTTTTTAGCTATACTAAAAACAAGCAGATTATAAAATCATTTTGCTAAATCAAAAACCAAACGCGTCCTATTTTTTTCTCCCCAATAAGCAGTATTATTCAATCAAAATGATATCGATGTTCCCAAAAACATGTCTAGAGCAAAATCTGTGTTCGAGATTCCATAGTCGTAGTGCCATAAACGATTCCACAAACGAAGAAAGCTTATTCCTTCGTGTAAAGTTGACCGTTCCAAAAGCGACGTACATACATACTTTGAGAAATTGTCTAATTTTTCTATTCTCATAATAATAATAATAATAATTTCTAAGATATCAAATTAAATTAAAATTGAGATGGATGGGGCAATGTACACTGTATAGAAACACCATCACATTGCCCACTTGCCAAGCAGGCTCTTTCTTTATTGGACAAATGTCTCATTATCAACTTGTTCACACTTTCTTAGGCCATGCCTCCACTGGGGTCCCCCTCTCCTCCTTGTTGCAGGAATGCCCCTCTTTATTTCTTCCCCTTTTTATATTCATAATAATAATCTTGAATAATATTCACAATCAGACAAATATGTCTCATTACTATCATGTGGATAATTATGTAAACTATTTACTTTAAAATTATTATTTCCCTCAATCGCAACCATGGTTAGCATTATACCCTTTGATTCTCCACCAAAATAATAATAAACAGTTCTTTTTATTAAAAATTTTTTTTTGGAACACATGTTGCTGATGCTCAGCTCCTCCATACAATTAGAAAGAAGAAATTAAGAAGCTTATGTTTATGCAGACGTTTTTTGCTGAACGGATCATGGAGTACAAGTGTACAACGCATATATTGCATCATAAAACATTCATGAAAAGAAACATATACAATTGAACATTTATCCTTCATTATTATTTCCTTTTGTTTCCCTTGTACACTTCGATCTGTTACACCTAATTTCATCTTCTTCTTCTAATTAATTTACAATTTGCAACTTGCAACTGCACCATCTTCCTCCCCCCCCCCCCCTCCATTCCTTTCATCATCAGTCACAAAACTCAACTAAAACTAAAAACTAAAAACAAATAAAATGAAGAAAAAAGAAGCACTAAATTAAAAAGAAAAAATTAAAGTGGAAGCTGAATGTTACAAAGCTCCAATGATCTTAGGCTTCTTGCTACCCTCCAACGTAAACAGTTCCATCTCTTTTCTCTTCCCATTGAAGCACCCACCAATTGAACCAGCAACATTATTATCATTATTGATATTCAGAATATTATTGTTATTGCTATCACCGGCATCAGATCCAGGAAGCTTTAAAATGTTAACACCAAAGAGCCGAACCATCTGAACCGGCTCCAAAACCGGTCCAATCGGTCCAAAAAATCCAACCCCATCATTACCAACACTCCTCGCCTTCCAGTCTATAAACAGTTGCCTGTCCGGTCCAGTGGACCGGTGGAAACAAACCGTGTCACCGGCTTTCAGGTTCTTCTCCTTAACGAACCGGCTCCACCCTTTCGTTAGCACGTAGCTCTGGCTACTGTTCCAGTACGAGTAACGAAACCGCCACACTTTTCCTCCGACGTCCTCGAAGTTCAGCAAAACGCCCTTCGCCGCCGTAACTACTCCGCCGCCAGCTCCGCCGCAACCGTTTTGTAAGGGAAAGTGTTTCTCCGCGTGTTGTTTTGGTATAACTAACCGATTCAGTTTTCCCACGTCACTTGGCGTAACGGCCTTCTCGAACAACTGCTCACGCGCCTTCCCTCCACACGCGCCGGATGAAGACATCATCCCCGCGGAACCTCCGTTACCCGCAGCTCGGTTGAGCCGCCGCCCTATGAGGCCGCGGCTCCGCTTGCTCTGCTCCAGCTCGTCATTGTACGTGTGTTTTCTCAGCATGTCCACGATCTCGGATTTTGAATGCGAGTTGAGAAACTCGCTCTCGAAATCCTCGTCCTCGACCGCGGTGTTGTTGGACACAACACTGCCGAGGGGCTTGAAGTTGGTGACGGCATCCTTGCCACGAAACCGTTGTGCTGCGATGTCATAGGCTCTAGCGGCCTCGTCCTCCTCGTTAAAGGTCCCCAACCAAACGCGTTGATGCTTCTCGTAAATCTGAGCGCCCCAACGTCCGTTTGGTTGGGGAACCACACCTTTATACTTGGAGGAAGGGAGTTTTCGTGACTCCACTTCGGTGACGCCGCCACCGACGTCCGGATCCACGATTGTGCTGGCACCGCTGCCGACACGACATAAGCTGTTTGGTGGCGGCGGTGACAGCTTCTTCGATGTGGCGGTGAATGGCGACGCGGGTGTCGCCGGGGTTAGGGTTATGGAAAGCGAGTCATTTGTGCACGTGGTGCTTTCATCTACGGAACTTGTTGCATCCATTTTTCTCTTTAATTAGAGAGGAGAGAAGGGAAAGAAGTTTTTTTTTTTTTTTGTGTTTGGTTTGGTTTGTTGACTAAGAAGTAGCAGAAAGAGTTGTGTTTGTGTTGGAATAGGGAAGGAATATATATAGAAGGAAGGTGTACTAATGAATGTGTTATTTTATTATATAAATTGAAAAGGAAATATACTTAGTTGGGAGGGATTATAAATGATGAGGTGATAACTAATGGCTTGATTTTTGTTAAATTAATAATAATAATGTGGATTTGGGTATGGTGTGGTGGGTCAACTCAGATGGGGATAGAAGGTAAGGAACTAGGAAGATTCATGGTGTGAGAAAAAGGGTGGGGACTTGAAGGGATGGGAAGAAAGTAATGAAAGGGGTAAAAATTAAAAAAAAAGAAGAAGGGAGAAGCAGAAGGAGAAGGAGAAGGGGTGGGTCTATATCCTCTGTTGTTATTGTTATTGATGTTGTATTGTATGTGTGAGTTGTGGGCTTTGTATGTTAGGTAGGACCCACGTAATACCAAGTTGATGAGATTCACATGAGAGGGTGGACCTTGATTTAGTGAAGTTCATCCCCCCTGAACTTTGCTGCACCCTTCTATCATGCAAAGCCCCTCGGCATGGTCTATTCCATCTCACTTTTGTATATCATAAATTAAATTTAATGAGACATTTTTGCATCAATTTAACTATAAGATCTGATATTCAAGCACACATCCATAATAAGGACATTATTTCACTGACTTTGATTTATTTAAGGAAAAATTATTAATCATCTTAACACACGTAGCCCTATCGATTTTCATCATTATTAAATAATATTTGGATACAACCTATTTAATAAATAAAAAAATGTGAATAGTAATGAATAATTTTTATACCTATAAAATATTATTATTGCGCTTATTTAGTTAAGTATGTCTATAAATAAGAGCTTCAACAAAAGAGTAAAAGATTGAAAATTCTAATTAGAAACACATTTATATAAACTCATATATCAAAAATTTCCTGAGTTCGTCCTAAATTAGTTTTCTGTAGATTTTCTTCCGCTCATCTTTTATTTTCTTTACATTTTTGCGATTTATCTTTCTGCAAGATCTAGTTTCTTTTATCTCATTTTGCCTAGTTCTTTTCTTATTAATTGTAAAATCGTTGGATTACTGAGAAGGCTTGAAGTTTGTATTTAACACTTTGATTTTTGAGAAGTGTTGTATACTTATATTCATACCATTTACAAGTTACATTTCAGAATATATTGATGTTGCATGCATGTTTATGATTCTGCAAGCTTCTAGTTTTCTTTTATCTTCTTCTTCTCGTTGCCAAAGAGAGAGATTTTGATGTACTTTGAAATTGATACATGCAAAGAGGAGTTAATTAGTTTCACTCCCAAATATTATTATTACATTCTGAACCGAAATCAAACATAATAAATCTTTTATTTTAAACAAATTCTACATCAAACAAAAATTAAAATAGAACAAAACCTAGAATATTTTGAAACATATATGCATTCAAAATCAAAGAAACACAGAAATGAAAGTAAAATCCTATATTTATTAAAGTGAAATTCAAGAAATTTCGAGTTACCTTCTATGATGTTATTCAACTAGGATTTCTGTGTATAGCAAAGTATAAACTAAGAAAGTGACTAATGAGGAAAAAGATACAAAAAAAAAAAAAAATCACGAGATTGAGAGTGAGAGTGAGAGTGAGAGGATGCAAGAGTGAAATTCTGAGTTTGTGTTAGGAATTCTGCGTTGAATTAGTAAATTATCAAATCAATTTAATTAGACGTGATTAGAAAATAAACTCGATCGTGTAACATAACTGCTTGTCTAAAATATAATAAACCTTCAAAAGATTTTCTGCCTAAGTGCCAAAGCGGATATCAAATAACTCATATTTAAAATTTGATTGGATGAACTTATAAAAAAATATTTTATTTTAAAAAAATTATACTTAAATATTTTATATAATTTTTTTATTTATAACTTATATTTAGATATAATAATATAAAAATATTATTTATTTATTTATATGTAAAAATATTTAATAATTTTTTTTAAATGTAAATTATAATTTATATAAAAAAATATTTTTTAATATTTTACTTTTATTACTAAAAATTTATCAAATACTTATACACCCTCGGATTTAAGTGAGTATCACAAAGTTTATTCAAGATCCATTTACCTGTTTAGGTGGGTTTAATATTTTGTTTTTATATAATTGTGTTAAAAGTGCACTAGGAATGTCATATATATATATATATTAGAGATGATATAATATTATACATTATTTCGCCATTTGGTTTAGTTAAAGTATTGCCTAAGTTGTTCTATGGTGACCTTTTATATATGTTAAAATGCATGATGAATAACTTTATATAACAAAAGACCACTATTATTTCATGAAAGAAAAATTTTATCTAATCATTTAAGATAAATATCAAAATATTAATAAACATATAGTTTTATATCTATAAAGTTATTAAATATGATTGTGTATTTAGTAAAAAAAAAATTGATATAAAAATGAAAATTAAAATACTAAGTATATATTCAACCGAATTCAATAATAAAATAAATATAACATTTAATCTATTTAAAATATATTTTATTTTTATTTGCTAATTATTTATTCTAAGGTTATTTTTATTAGAATTTTCGCTTTATATGCATGTTATATACTACAATATCTTATGCGTTATATATTAACACTTGACATACAGAACATAAATATTGTATAATATATATCAAAATGTTTGCGGACCTTAATATAAATCGGAAATTATAATATTTCTTCTTACTTTATCAAGCCTCATAAAATTTAAATATAAATTGTTAAACGTATATATAGTCGTCTTTCAGGCTTTATACACTTCTTTGACTTTATTATCATTGTACATATAATTATACATATATCATATATGGGTCTCTATCTCTTTGTCTCTCTCTATATATATTCAATTAAAACTGACTTCTTTATTTTCCCTCACTAAATCAAAAAGATATATCTTATCAAATACTGGTGCATGATCAAAATCTTCTCTATAATCTTTTGACGCTTTAAATATGGAGAATATAGATAAACATAAAATTAAGTGAAAAGGGCAAGAGGGGGGTGGGGATCATCTTCCACTTGGATGGGTTGTGGGGCTGAGGTTTTATGAGAGGGCATGGGAGAGGCATTGAAGGGAGGAAGAATAGACACCCTCGCATCCAACAAGAAATTCTCACCATTGTTCATTTGTCCCCACTTGGCCTCATCTCATTCGCCGTTGCCAAGTTCCACTTTGTCCTATTGCCCAGGTTCACATAAGAATCTTCTTCCCACATCAAATAAAACAAAACATGAATTTGAAAATTAAAAATAAAATAAAATAAAAACTTCAGCAAATTTTCATTCTCTAAACATAAAATATGACATATTTTGTTTGTCTTAAAAACTTTAAAATGTTAATTTTGATCCCTACTATTAGTTTATTTCAATAATAAATATTTATATAAGAAACTAAATTATGATAAATAATGCCGTAATAGTGACCATTTTATAAAAACATTTAATACTAAAGAAAATACACTTGAAATCGTCAAATTTATTATCAGAATTAAAATAAAAATTTAACAAAAAATTATTTTACAGTCGAACTTATTAATCCATTAAAAAAAATCTTTGACAACAAAAATTTATTATCATCAGATTTATCTGGCAAAAAAAAGTTATTTGACTAATTCGCACAATTATTACCATCGATATATTTTTTAACAATAAATTTGACGGAAATGTTTCGACAATTATTTATATTTAAAATAAATAAAAATTATTATTATGGGATAAATTTCATGTAAAATCTAACAATAATAAATAATAATTTTAAAAAAATATCCTTGGTGAAGTGAAATTTTTAATAGTTGCTATCAATTATTTTTTAAAATGGATTGAAACTCAACCATTGGTTAAGATAATATCTCAACAAATGATCTCTTTTGTTTAAAAGTATATCATATGTAAATTTAGTTTTCCTAGACACATTATTACTGACAATGGTCGCCAATTCACCAATAAAAAATTCACATAATTTTTGTAGAAAAAATAACTCAAATACAAACTTCAGAACTTGCCCTCACAATCTTCGACACATCTATCTCACTCACACTTTTCTTATCCACAAACAAAGACCATCGTACCTTCACATCCTCGTTCACCCATCATATGTACCATCTTCTACTAACGGTTGTCCCTCTTTTCCCTTTTTATTTTCTATCTCTGTTTCGAACAGAAAGAAAGAGAAGAAGAAGAAAATACAATATAATAAACCAAACGGCAGGAAGTACTTACCCCTTTTATTCATATCTTTCTCAATACTCTTTCCAACACGTTTTGACAGAGGGGAGTGAAAATCATGAAAACTATTTGGATTCCAAAATTAAAATATCATGCAAGTTAAAGGCGCCGGTTGGGTTTCACCATGAAATCTCAGCCGTTGCACACCATGACACAAACGGTCCAGGTAACACTGGTAAATGGAAAAGGTAAAATAATCTATTTAATGATGTAATCAGTTTTCTCTCTCATTCTTTATTCATTTACTTTTAAATTATTGACTTCCTTTAATTCCAAATTTAATAAAGTATGTTAAACTGGGAGCTCCATACCCATAAAACCACCGAGTTATAACTCATCCTTTAAAAAGCTTAACTTGCTTTATCGAAATTCTGCCAGACCAAACTTGGGGGCTATGATATAGCTGTTATAAGTCGGTCAAACATTATAATGCAGCTTCGTACGTTATAACTTGACCTTAACTATATCAAAATGAATATTATAATCCAAATACGATATTATTCTTCTTTATTGCAAATTACTTCGAAAATGTAACTGTAAAGACCTTGCCTTACATATAAGGAAGGTAAGACATTTTTATCGAATATAGACACTTGAATATACATTTTTGACTGACTGAAATATCGGAGTGCCTTTTGCAGGTACTCTCTCCCTTTGATTTCTTCGCACCAAGACATTCTTCTTCCCAAATAAGAAGCTCGGAGTTAACTGTCGAGGACAAGCTATACCTAATCAATCTGTACAAGAACAAAACATATTTCTAAATTTATTTCTAAATCACAATTACATAAATCTAAAAAAAGTCTAGTATTTATTATTTTTATTAAACAAATAAATAAAAAGTCAATAGTACAAGCAAAAAACTCAAAATTCCAAGTTAAATGTACAAAATAAAAAAAAATGTCAAAGGAAAAAAGAAATTTTTAAGGAACCAACTATAATATAAGCTAATTCAGTCAATTTTCTTTAATTTTTAATTTGAAATTCAAAAAATTAGGCTAGTGAGGAGTTATTCTTTTTTCGTAAGAGACTTGTTTTTCAACTAATTGGTTCTAGTTTGCTACATTCCTAGTTAGTTTTCTAGTGGGATCGATGAAAAAAACGATGCACCAACAAATAAGCTAAGATATCTTATAGGTCCACACTGTCATCAACATCATCCTCCTACCTATCTTGATCCCTTGCAGCATCGGTGGTATTGGTATGGATGATGGCCAACTGTAAAGTTCAGTCCGGCTCGCATCTACTTGTCGTACACGACCATATCCTCTCTCATATTGTGAATCTCCTCTCAATCCCTTAGAATCTCTATACGAGCTGTTGCAATGACTTATCTATCCTCCACAAACATCAATTCACACTCATCAAGGTGAGTGAGCAAGTCTCAGATACGATCTTCAGATTCGTGGTATGGCTGATCTCAATCGGCCAAACTATGTGTGAGGCTGTAATCCACTCACACAACTCGGCAATGATTTTCAGAAAAAACAGAGATGACTTGTAGCTTCGAAGGACGCCACTAGAGTAGTGGTGTCAATATGCTTGGCCCTACTTTATAGGGTCAAAAGGACAAAAGGCCCTATAGCTAATAGGGTCAAATTTTCAAAAGCTCATAGGGCCAAAAAGCCTTCACGGACCAAAAACCCTTACGAGCTAACACGCGGGCCACCTAATCCTCTTTTTTTTTTAAATCTCAACAACACATATAAAACTTATTAAAAGTCATTGACTTCTTCTATCCCTTTGTCATTTTTTATGTGTAGAAAATAAAGAAGTTAAAAAATAAATATCAAATAATGTGTATTGTTCATATTAAATCCAACTTTTAATTATATACATCAAGAAATCAAACATGACATTCACTATCTCATCACCCTTCTCTTTAGTATCCACCATCAATAATGTCTCTAGTAGAAAATCAAAATAAAATTTACACAAAAATTTATCATCTAAAATCATGAATATTAAGGGAGATGCATCGACTCTGTTGACACTTTTTCTTCACAAATTTCACCAATATCATCATCTAAAATCAACCAATTAAAAATTAATTAGAAACTCAATTTAAAATGTTATTTAAAAAAAATACAAATCTTTACCATCATAATTTGGAACAAATCCACGTAACCAATTCTTTGTGCAAATAAACATTTGGACATGCTCATAAAGAGTGGAACTTTTATATTTTGTTAAAAGACGTCCACTAATACTAAATGCAGACTCAGATGTTACTGTAGTGATGAGAATACTTAAAACATCTCTGACCATAACTGACAGAGTGAAAAATCTATCCTCATTAGTCTTCTAAAAATTCAACACATCATACTTCAAATCATCTTCATTGGTGTGAATCAAACCTTCTTTTAGATAAATCTCTAATTCATCTTTATCCGTGAAAGTTTGGGTTTCATAGTCAAATTCTCGAAACTCCTAAAAGATGTAGTATAAAGATCATTTAAGTAACGAATAAACACAATAGGAGAAAAATAATACTATACTAGCATTAAATACCTTTATCACCATTTTGCTCTTCTTTGTAAGCCTTCCTTCTTCAGGTGACTTAGGAGATTAGTTACTACTTTGAGAAATTGTTGAACCACTAAAAGTATTCATATACTTTTCATACAATCTTTTAAAGTTCTCCAATACTTCATTTGCCTTCAATTCAAAGGTTGAAAGATCTAGTTTTTTGCAACAAAACCTCAAGAACTTTAACTTTAATCGACGATCAAGAATTGTCTCAAAAGCCAAGATGGTGTGATAATCCTTCCAATATTTATCAAACTTCACCTTCATTCTCAAAGTCATGTTCATAATAACATCATTATCACAAATTTGATTGTTTTTCAAAAGGCATTCAATTTTCTAAACTTGCATAAAATACAAATTTGATGTTGGATATGATGAACCCGAAATGAGGTTTGTAGTTCCATAAAATGGCTATAAAAATTCACATAATTTTTTTTTGCTAAGCTCTATTCTTCATTTGTCGAACAATGTTTATAAGCTCCATCTACAATACTAAGGATGTCAAACGCTTTTTCAAATCTAAGTGCACTTTCCAACATCATATATGTAGAGTTCCATTAAGTTGGAACATCTGATTTTAGACCAACACCTTCTTCAATTTCTGCTTGCTGCACACAATCTTTAAATTTCACCATTCTCCCATATGAAGCTTTCACATATTTCACACTCTCTCTGATTTTAAATAAAGTTTTAACAGCCACCTTTAATCCTACTTGCACAGTCAAATTTAAAATGTAAGCAGAGTAACGTATATGAAAATGTTCTCCATTACAAAGCAAACTATATTCTGCTTACGTAGATGAATTTTTAAGATATTTTATATGTTGTCATTTGTAGAAGCATTATCTAAAATAATAGAGAATACTTTTTTATCAATTCTTCATTGCTTCAAAGAGTTAAATAAGATTGCTTTCAGATCAGTCCTAGTATGGGGAGGGATCATTCGACAAAAAATTCAAAATCTTACTCACTAGTCACCAATTCTCATCAACAAAATGAGTTATCAGACAAATATATCTTTCAGTGATAAATGTTGTCCATACATCATATGTCAAATAAATTCTATTAGATATCCTAGACATTTTCTTCTTCAATTTCTCTTTCTTTGTTGAGTAAATCATTTTAAGATCTGATACTAAAGTATTTTTAGAAAGCATTACAATAATTGGACTAATGTAATTAATCCAATCTCTAATACTCACATACTCAACAAAGCTAAATACAAGATCATGTTTTACTATAGCCTAAGCGAATTTTTCTCTGATGAACATTCTAGTCAATTTTAGTTAGAAGACCTTCTATATCATCATCGAATCTAATACTGAGGGGTATGGATTTACAAGAAACTATATGATGACTCAGATGAGAAGTTCCATAACTATTCTTAGTTTCCGAATTCTTCTCAATTTGTTATTTATGATTACAAAAGTTGTATGCACCCATTTCAACACCATCTCTGTCTTTTTCAATATTCTTAAAAAACCTCCAAATATTAAATTTTTCGCAAGAATCAACACTATCAGAAACTTAAATAAAAGTTTCAGAAATAATCTCATTATCCATGTTTATAAATTTTCTACTCATATCCAAATAATGTGTATTGAAATTCTACAACAACAACAACAACATTATTCATCTTATCTAAATATGCATATGCAACTGCTACGGTTCTACTACACTAGCCCTTTTAGCTATACATATACTAATTAGACTGTCTTCAAACTTGGTGGAGATTAACTAGACCTACATACAACTAGCATTCTAGCTCGAATTTTAGCTTGATCAATGAAAATTCAACAAATCGAGTAATAACTAACACAAATACATTTCTAACTAATATTATTAATTATTGCATATGATAGACAAAAGACTTGTTTAGATTGCTAAAGAAAAATTTAGGTCCTTCAATTCCTTTATAGCACAAAAGTTGACACTTGTTCCAAAGCATATTAATTGTTAAGCTTTAAAAAATAATAAACTTTTACATCAATGGATAAGTTTGATAAGAACACATTGCAAGTATAGTACTACATAATAAAGAGTTTATTTAGCATATTCATATTCATATTTTATTTATACACTGCTTTTGAGAAGGAGAATTGAAGAATGGCAAAAAATATAAGAGTTTAGGAATCGATCTAGGAACTACATTCATTTAATATAGTACATTAGTTTGATTCATTATAGAAAATATGAAAATATCACAAGACATTTTACTATTTTGTAGATGCTAAAAGGTTGATTGGCAGAAAACATAAAGATTTCAAAATTTAAAATGATCTCAAGTTGCCTCGTTTAGGTTATTAAAATGAGACAAGGAGTGTTGTTTCTTGATTTTGGTTGGTAAAAAAGTGATTTCGAAAACAGCCAAAAATGGATTTCAAAATTAAAAATGAAAAACAAAGAAATAGAGACACATATGTAGTTGTTGATAACTAACACAAATACATAACTTTTTCCCACTATTTTAGATTGTATGGAATAGAAGTTGCAGATTCAAGAGATCACAAAGGGATGCAAAACTTAATGACCCAAATCACGTAAGAGAAAGAAAAATATGATTAATCAAGCACCATTAAGATTAATCAAGCACTCAACAAGAATCAAGTTAAAAAGAACATAATTAAACTGAATTTAAATAGTTAGACACCATTAAGATTAATCAAGCAGATTATTTTCACATAAAATAATTGAACTATAAATAATTGATAAAATAGATAAAAATCAATGAATTAATTAAATCGGTTTGATTTATTTTGAAAATCCCATTTTGAGAAGTCCCATTTTGAAATCAAGTAGAAATAAGCAAATTATAAAGGCAGAAACTCTAGAAGAAGAAGAAGAAAGTCATCTTTGAGGCTCTAAAGCAGAAACACACACTCTCTAAAGCAGAAACAAGCTGAATCGGTGATAGCAGGACAAGCACCACATCATGGGGTTAGGGAGGAGGAAGAGCACTGCTTCAGGGAAGAGGAGGAGCAAGAGGAGCACTGTGTCACGGCGTCAGGGGGAAGAGAGCACCGTGGGAGGAGAAGGAGCACTGTGTCATGATGTCAGGGAGGAAGAGGAACACCATGTCACGACGTCAGTGAGGAAGAGAAGCACCGTGTTAAGGAGGAGGAGTACACCGAATTCGTCTTTAGCAGATTTCAGCGCAAGTTTCATCGTCACTCGTTAGGGTCTAAAGGAAGAGGAGGTCACCAATTTGATATTCGGACTTTTAGGGCTAGCCCTGTTTTAATTTTAGGGGGAGCTTAATTAGGGTCAGGGCTTACAAAATGTGTTTTTGTAATTTTTGGGCCTGTGGGATGAAATTATTTTGAAGGGTATAGGACTAGCCCTAGAGTTTTGGGCTCAATTGACACCACTACACTAGAGGACCCATAAGTATAGTTCTTGTATGGTTGTCTGAATGTCCCCAACCAAATTGTATTAGGATTCACCACAGTAGCACTGTTCAATCCGTTGCCTTCATGTGTACCCTATTGGGAATTCTAAGTCCGAGTCTTGAAGGTTTTTGTATACTTATTCTACGTAATAAAAAGAGAGATTTAGTTGTCATAGTTGAAATGAATATTATTTAAAATAAGTAGT
This sequence comes from Arachis hypogaea, assembly GCF_003086295.3. Classification (NCBI taxonomy): domain Eukaryota; kingdom Viridiplantae; phylum Streptophyta; class Magnoliopsida; order Fabales; family Fabaceae; genus Arachis; species Arachis hypogaea. The sequence goes on from NC_092040.1 coordinate 109,821,299, forward strand.
ATAAGAAAATCGAGATTCACATGTAAATGCTCAGATTACTCATCCATTCACAAAATCTTGTTCTCCTTTTTGGTATGGAGATGTATCAAGATCTCAGCGTGAGTCAGGTTGCGCTCTAACTTCTTCGTTTGCACATAGTCAAGTATAAACAAAGACAAATATAAATACAATGATGATATCGATAAAATCTAAATTAACTATAATTTAAAAACTACTTTATTATTTTTTGTGTGGAAACAATGGTCACTTAATTTTCATAATGCAAAGAGTCACTGTTGGCTGATGTTCTATTTTTCCTAATTATTGTTTTATTTTGCTTGAATATGAAAAAGTTTGAAACATAGGAATAAATTCTCTAGAGTTTATGTTACATATGAACAAGGGAGTGTTTGATTTTATCTGAATTTTTTCAACAAAATCTATTTCTTTATATAAGAAAGCACAAGAGTATTTATTCTAAGTTCCTGCTAGTTGCATGTTAGTTAATTCTGAAAGGTATCAGATACTAGTGAGTCAGAGGAAGATAAGACCAGAAGAGAGAAATGAAGAAAAATAGGGAGATTGAGATTTTCATTTTCAACAAAACTTGCAGAATTGGTTACACCAATATACAGTTGAGGTATATCTAGACATAATGGAAAGGGAAACTATCTAGAAGGAACTAGAAGAAGCTGTGTAACTTACTTGACAGCTCAGTATACTTGTAATAGAAACTCTAACTAACTTCTCTCCCTTCTCTCTACTCTTCTTTGGCTAACTGTTTTGCATACTCTCTATCATGTCCCCGCAAACTTAAGGGAGCAGAATTTAATAAATTCTACACCTTGATTTTGTCTTTAAGTGAAATGAAAGCAGCTAAAGGGAGTGCCTTTGTGAATGTGTTTGCGATTTGAACCGAGCTTGGTACATGACTCACCTGTATCACTTTCTTTGACACATAATCCCTCACAAAATGCAAGTCGATCTTGAAATGCTTCAATTTCGAATGGAGAATAGGATTTGTAGCCAGAAGCACTATACTTTGATTGTCACAATAAGCCATGGTACCTTTGTAACACTCCATTTCAATTCCCCGATGACGCCTTTAATCCAAATAAGTTCAGCTGCCAAATCTGCCATGGCCCTATATTCTGTCTCTATACTCGATCTTGCTACAACATCTTATTTCTTTGAATGTCAGAAGACCAAATTCCTTCCTAGAAAAACACAAAAGCCTCCAATAAATTTTTTGTCACTTGGATCACCTGTCCAATCAGAGTCATAATAAGATGTAATTTTTAATGAAGGGTCATTGTGAAGCTTTAGACCATGTGATGCTGTTTCACTCACATATCGCAAAATCTACTTAACCAGCTTCTAATGATTCTTCAGAGGATCTTGCATAAGCTGAGCTACTTTGTTGACACTATATGCTAAATCCAGTCTGGTGACAATCAAGTACTGAAGACTGCCAATAATATATCGATACAAGTAAGGATTGTCAAAGGGTACACTACTTGTGGCTTCAACTTTACAGTGAAGGGGAGTGGTGTGTGACACGATTTGCAACCACTCATGTTGGCTTTTGCCAGCAGATCTTGAACATATTTTTTTTGAGTCATCATTAAGCCTCCATCATCCATTATTGTTACCTGAATTCCTAAAAAAGTTACAAATTACCCATGTCCTTTAATGCAAAGGTTAAGTTCAGCCTTCGAGTGACTTTAAAAATGACTTCAATAGAGCTTCTAGTAAATATGATGTTATCTACATAGATCAGGACAGAGGTGATTGAAGGGTGATCATGCTTCACAAAGACAAACACATCTAATTTGGTGGCCGAGAACCCTAAATTTTGAAGTGCTGTAGAGAGGTTATGGTACCAGATTCTTAGTGCCTACTTTAGTCTATATAGGGTCTTGGTGAGTTTGCACACAAATTTGGAACTTTACCTTGTGTATCCTTGCGACTATCTCATGTATACATCTTTAGTGAGCTCTCCATGCAAGAAAGCATTCTTCATGTCCAACTGTTTTATAGACCAAGACCTTGCTAAAGCTATAGATAAGATGATGCGAATGAAAGTTAGTTTAACAACAGAACTATACATTTTTGTGAAGTCAAACCTTGGCCGTTGAGAGAATTCCTGGGTTACTAACCATGCTTTAAGTTTCTGTAAACTACCATTAGCATTGTACATGAGTCTAAAAACCCATTTGTTGTCTATGGCCTTTTTGCCAACGCGTAATGGGACAAGTTTTCAGGTGTGATTATTTAAGAGTGCATCAAATTTAGTATCCATTGTTGTCTTCCATCGAGGTCAGCCAAAGCTTGTTGAACACTTCTTGGTTCAACACAAGCTTGGAAGGCTCTTGGTCTAAGGGAGCTTGACTTGATGCGAGTGATCATGGGGTGAACATTTGTTGCCTCTTAATATACAATATCATTGGATGCCCACGGAAATACAATTTCCATGTCTGAGATAGGCACTGTGACTAGGGTATCAGATGGTGCTGTGTGTGATAGAGTAGAGTGATTAGTTATGGTTTGTGGTTGAGGAAGAGACATAGATGAGAGCGAAGGAACTGAAGGTGAAGGAATTGGAATGGTGACAGGGGGTGGAATAGAAAAATTATATGGCAAAAGAGGTGGAATGGATGAGGTTGAAGAAATTGAAGCAGGTGCGGCAATGGGGACCTGGGTTGATGTTAAGGATGGCGAGTTTAGATTGATGGTTGAAGATTTAGGAATAAGTGGAAATTGTGGTAGGGGTGTGTAATTAGGTGGTGACTGCTTGTCTTGATTTTCAGCGTTGAATTCTGAGGTTAGATATTTGAATGGGAAGTTGGTTTTATCAAATATGACATTTCTTATGATTATCACTCTTTCTGATGGCGTCAAGCATTTATACCCTTTGTGACTGGTTCCATAACCAATGAACACACTAGGGGTTGATCTGAAATCAAGCTTGTGCTAGTTATATGGTCTGAGATGAGGGAAGCACATGCAGGCAAACACTTACAAATTTGCATATGGATGATGCTATTGAACAATTTTTCAACTGGTGACATGCCACTTAGTAATGGAGTTAGAAGAATATTGATTAATTTGACTGTTGCTGTGAATGACTCTCCTAAAAATTTGATAGGCATGGAGGCTACTGCCATCATGGTTAACCCCATTTCAACTACCTGTGCTTTCTCTCAACTATGTCATGCAGCTGGTGAACATGAGGACAAGAAAATATGTGAATTACTCTTTGTGCTTGCAACATTTTTGAAAGGCTAACATATTTTGTAGCATTACCACTTTGAAATATTTTTAGCTTAGTATTAAACTATAATTTAACTATTTGTTGAAACTGTGAAAAATTAATTTCAATTGAGCTCTATTTCTAATCAAATATAACCATGTAAATATGGAGTAAGTATCAACAAAATTGACAAAATAGTTATTTCCATTATAATAAAAAATTAGAGCATGACCCTAGATGTCAGAATAAACAAGCTCTAAAGGAGCAGAATCAACTGATTTTGACTCAGAAAAGGCTAAGCAATGAGACTTGCCAATACAACAAGAACTACAAACACATTTATTGAAAAAAAAGGAAATATTACAATGCTTTAGAATATTTGAGATAACAACAGCTGAGGCATGACCAAGCCTAGCATGCCAAAGCATGTAATTGTTTGAATCTGACTTCACTGAACTTAGTAATGCATATGGTGAGTGAGCTAGGTAGAAATTGAGCGATCTATACCTTTCTTTTGCAACATTCCCTTCTAAGACTATTTCTTTAGTATCATGGGATTTAACATAGCATTCATGAAATTAAAACTCAAAGAAGACATTATTGTCGCAACAAAATTGATAGACACTAAGCAAATTCTTAGTAATATCAGGCACTAATAATAGTTTGTGCATGATTAAATTTTTAGAGCTCAAATTAGTTTTGAAGTAAGCTTTCCCAATGTAGTTTATGGCCAAACCTGTTCCATTACCAACCATCACTTGATTAGTGCCTATATAATTTTCTTTTTCAACAACAGTTTCTGGATTTGAGGTAATATGGTGTGTTGCTCCTGAGTCAAGATACCATATTGAATCATGAATTGTTGCAGGATTTGCTAGAACACTGATAAAGTTTGCTCTTGGCTACTCACTTGATTGAGCTCTTTCTGAATACCTTGTGATGATGATGGAGCATCCTTATATCTGTACCAACATGATGACTTTGTTGTATGTCCATACTTACTGCATAATTGGCATTGAGGTTGATCTTGCAATCTTTCATACCCTTTTCTCTCATAATTCGGTGTTCGTCCATAGCTTTGTACTCCATATCCTTGTGTTTCATAATTCTGAGGCCTGTCATAGCCCTGAGCTTGTATTTTATCAACATATTGTGGATGACTTCTACCAAAATCTTGTTGTTGCCTTCCTCCTCTGATAGATCGTCCTCTGCTTCTGAAGCCTCCTTTAAACACTCCTCTTTGAGCAAAATTTGCTTGAAACCTATCTTGAGACCTTTCTTGATCAAACTGACTTATGTAACTAGACTCAGTAGCATTAGCTTGCAAGAGTTAGGCTGGCTCTAACTTCTAAAACTTTTCTATCATGCTTTCATGTGCAAATAGAACTGCCTCCAGCTCAGCTACAATGATTCCTTGAGCTCTTATTAAGAGTGAAGTGAGCAGTGCTGCATATTCTTCTGTTAAACCGTTCAACAATGCATTCACATGATCACTCTCACTCACTATCTCTCCAACTAACACTAGTGCATCAATCGTGCTCTTAATTGTTAGCATATAGTCACTCACAAAAGCACCAATTCGTGTATTGCTCAACTTGCTTCTCAACTGCATTACTCTAGCTCGAATTTGTGAAGCAAAATGACTCTTTAACCTGTTTCAGATCTGATAAGTGAATGTACATCGAACCATTCGAGTTGTGTATGGTTTTGTCATTGAAGCTAGCAATTAGGACTTCAACAATGCGTCTTGCTTCTTCCATTTTTAAAATTCTTGGTTCAGTTCTCCATTTTCAAGAAACTGTTGAAGAATTTTTTGTCCAGTGATGTGATCTAATAGATCATTGCCTTCAATCATTGCTTCTACTAGATCCTAAATTATCGTTATCAAGCTTCATATAGATTGAATTTGCTGTGAAATCAGGAGCGCTCGCTGTTTGTGCTGAGCTTTGATTATTTGAAGCAGCATTAGCAAAATTGCTTATTGCAGCCATTGTTGTGGTGAGATTCTAGCTCTGATACCATGAAAGGTACCAAAGACTAGTGAATGAGAGGAAGATAAGATCAAAAGAGAGAAATGAAGAAGAATAGAGAGACTGGAATTTTCATTATCAACAAAACTTGCAGAATTGGTTATACTAATATACAGTTAAAGTATATATAAACATAATAAAAAGAAAAACTATCTAAAAAGAACTAGAAGAAGCTGTATAACTAACTTAATAGCTCAACATATTTGTAACGAAAATTCTAACTAATTTCTCTTTTTTTTTTTGTTCTTTTTTGACTGTCTATTCTACACTCTATCACATTCTAACCTTAATAATAACTTTCTAAGTGACTATTTGTGTTGCAACCAATCTGTTTCTGTGGTTCTGTTATAACAAAATTTCCAATAATTAACCTTGTATCACTCTTCTCCACACATATAGTATTTAAGGAAACAACTAATCGTAAAAAAATCCAAAAAAAAAACATTTATTAAAACCAAAATAAGAAAAGAATATTTCAACTCATGATGACTATGGACTTCATTCCAAAAAGGAAAAAAAAAAAAATCAATTTCATGATTCCTGTGGGTAATGGTTAGCGGTTAGTCATAATATACACGGACGTCTCATATCGCAAGTAGCCAAGTGGATATCTCTTTGTTTTCTCTCTGTGCATTCATTGTACAAAACGAAACTTCTAAGAATGACTTGGAATTGGTTTAAGGTACAGACTGGGACAACCCTTGTGATGCATTATAGACTCTTCCCTTAGCTTAAACTATGATGACTTGTGACTTATGACTTATGACTTATGACCGTTCCATCCATTGTACTGGAGAAAGAATGCTTTACATATACTTACTCAGGGGTTGGGGCCATTGTGTTTGAACTATTGAAATGATTATGATATTATTTAGGTTAGATTATTTTGTTAATTTTTATAATTTTATTAAATTTATAATTAAATTTTTATAATTTAAAATTTTTAATTAAATTTTTATACTTTTTCAAATTTTGTAATTAAATATTTGTCATATATAAAATATTAAAATTAGCTAAATATTTTTTTTAAATATTCACAGTTAAATGTTAAATTTTTAAATTTAAATGTTTTCTCATTTTTAGGATATTCTCGTATATATGGCATGGTGGGTAAGTAATGATCTTGTATATGATTTATGTTTAATTTTTACTCTCAATTATTTAAGAATTATTTTGTTGGATGATTTATTTATATAATAATGTTTAACAATTTAAAAAAACTTCTTGGGGAAAACTATAAAAATTTACTTATGTGTTCTATGTTTTCTCATTGTAAAATGTAACAAGACCTAAAAACACAAGATAAACTATTAAAAATGCGTTTAGATAATTTTGTTGTTGACAAAAATACATTTGAATTTTATTATTGACGAAAATACCTTCAAATAATTTAAAGATGTGACAAAAATATTCAAAAGAATATTATTTTTTGTAAGTGGCAAATGATTTTTGTATTTAACAAACTAGTTATGTATTTAATCCAAAATTTTATAGTAATATTTAGATAACTATTTAAAAATACACACAAAAAATAAATAAAAATTTGATCTCTATATTTTTTATTTTTTAAAAGTATTGTTGGTTATTGACAAAAAATCACAAAAATATATCTTTAGCAAAAAATTACTAAATTTTAAAAATAAAAATATCTTTTTTTAATCATATTTACAAAAAATCATATCAAAATTTAATTTCTAAAATATTTTTTAAAAATACATAATTTAATGTTGGATATTTTTATTATATTTTTTAATTATTTAAAAATATTTTTATTATAACAAAATTTGAATATATTTTTGTCTAACAAAAAATTATTCGAGTGCAGTTTAATAATTTACCCTAAAATCATATTTTTCTTCGGTGGGTAGCAGTTTATCTAAATTGTTACATAGCATTATTGGGATTTGAAAAGAAAAACTTCAAGTATACGTACACAAAATTACCATTTTTGCCAGACAACATAGTTTGTCTTTCAGTATATATGTTGTAGCTCTTATTAATTAATCAAGTTTGGTTAACTCTTTCCTTATTTTAGATTTAAATACTTTTAGATTTTAGTATATAGCCAGTCAAAAATTTTAAAAATATAACTGTTCTGACCTGTTAATGCCGGGCTTAACCTTGTCCTCCGGAATAGGTCGGATGAACTTCTTGTAGTCGAGCACAAAACACGGTGGTTGGAACTGAGGAGGTGGGTACCTGCAAAGGCACTCCGACGCTCAAGTCAGTAAGGGAGTCTTTTAAGTATCTCCTTATTCTCGGATTGAAACGACTTACCCTTTAAGTTTCTGTTTTCCGCCTCTTATATGGTCGGCCGCAAATGACCGTTCTTCAGATAACGTCTGATCATTAATTCGTATATCCGACATTATGAGGGTGAAGTAAATGCCGACTTAATTAGAACGGTTAGCTGTGATTATGAATATACGTTACCGATCTACAGGAATATGCGTTACCGAGCTATAACTCGTAACCGACTTTTTATCCTGTTCGTACCACAGCCCCCAAGCTTGGCCTGATCTGAGAAGAACAGGTTGAGCTTTGTTTGGCGAGTAATAGCTCGGTGACGTCAGCCCCCAGGTCAACGTGTCGTATCAGATTTGCCGCTTGGCACATGAAAAGTTTTATTACTGATATATATTTTTTATAAATGAGTAACGGTTTGCTTTATGGGTAAGTGAGTTGATTTAATGTTTCATTTGGTTCAACTTCCAACGCACATCTTGGACCGTTGGGGATTTTAGGAACGTGTGGTTTGGATTAAAAGTTGGAACTGAAAAGTAAATTAAACTTGTTGAAGTTGAAGCATTCATAAACATTTTGCTTTAAGTTTGAAGGCAGCAGTTTTTAAGCAGGAAATGAGTAAAAGAGGTTAGCGCTGTTCTTTCTTCTTCCTTTATTTCTTGTGATTTGCTTTTTCATATCTGTAAAAAGGAGAATGAGTGAGAAAAAGAAAAGTGTGTTACCGTCGAACGAGAGTTCTGGGAAATATGACTGGGTTGATAAGGATGTTCAAATACGTGCGTCTCTATTTTCTGATTCTGAGAGTGTGGGTAGGATTAATCTGGGTAGGGTTGTGAGGAATGGGTTTCGGATAGAGTTGCTGCCATGCAGTCGCTCAGACCGCGTTTTTCATAGATTGGATGATTTTGAATATTTCTATGTTTATAGCTGTCTGATTGAAGAGCTGAGAGTGAAATTACCGTTTTCTGATTTTGAGTGTAGCGTGATGAAACAGCTGAACTGTGCTCCATCTCAAATCCACCCAAATGGGTGGGCCTTTATCCGTTGCTTTGAGGGTTTGATGGACTTTCTGGAAATAAAGCCTGATTTAGAATTGTTTTTTACTCTGTTCCAAGCTAAAGGTGTTTGGAAAGGTTTATGGATAAATTTAAACAGTACCCCTGGGTTTTCTATTTTTAAACTGTACAAATCATCCTTCAAGGATTTCAAAGAAATGTTTTTGAAAGTTAAATCTGTAAATGAGCAGTTTCCTTTTTACCTAGACGAAAATTTGGGAGAAAAATTCCCGCTCTATTGGTGTTGCCACCCGCAGCATATTCTGGGTCCTGAATTTATCAACAGTCGCAATGAGTGCATAATCTCATTTTTGATTGAAATGGTCGACAAAGGGGGATTAATTTCTGTTTCGGACCTTCTCTCGTGGGAAGAAAATAAAGCTGTAGTGGTAGAGTATTTTGGTGAGGATTTTAGTGGTTATCTGTTATGGAAAAAACTTGTTTTAATTTTGCTAACTAGTTTTTTCATGCATGTGCTCAGGTGGTAGTTTTCCTGGAGTGACTGCTTCTAGTTTGAGGTCTCGGTTCAAAAGTAAGAATTTTGAAGGATCCTCTTCAAACGTTGAAAAAGCGGATGGTGGGGGGAGGTGGATCAGCCCCCCAAGAAGAAAAGCATTGTTTTTAAGAAGAGGAAGTCGGATGCTGTTACAGAAAATGAGGGACCGGAGGAGGAAAGATTGCAACTTGACGACTTGCCGAACTTAGTTTTAAGGCAGGAGAAGTTGCATTCTTTTGATGAGGATGAGGAAAGCTCCTCTGTTTGGTGTAAGAAATTTCCTTTTACTGCTGTTGCCGATGAAGTTGTTCAGTCTGAAGTGGATAAGAATCGTATTGAAGCGGTGGGGGATCTGGGTGTTGATCAGTATTTGCAGGTGATTTTCGTTTTTGTTTGTTGTGTGTGTTTTTTTTTTTTTGTGTAATGATGATATTTTGATGTATTCAGGTTTTAGGGTTTCGATTGGCGTGTATTGGCCGTAGCCAGGAGAAGAAACATAGGAAAAGTTCGTCCGAGGTTTCAAGTATTGCCAAGCTGAAGGAGGAATTGGCCTCGAGTGAGGCTAGTGCTAAGGACCTGAAGAAGAAGTTGAGTGACATGGAATCTGAATTTAAAGTTGAAAAAGAATGCCATGAAAGAATTTCCGAGCTTTTAAAAGAAAAGGAAAACGATCTGTCAACTGCGAAAGAGCGGCTTACCGACTTATCTTCAAAGATAAAAAAGTTTGAAGAGAACAAGCAAGGCGATATTTTAGATGCCTTTGCTGAAGGCTTCATGCGAGCTGTTAATCAAGCGAAGTTTCTGTTTCCGGAGAATGATTTTGGTGCCATGGACCCTGCTAAAGTGATTCGAGATGGTAAACTCGTGGATGACGAGGAAGTGTCTGAGAATGACGACCTTGCGGACTGACTTTAGTGTTTTGTCTTTTGTTACAGGTTTTTGTATTTTCTGGATTTGGACTGGTTTTTTGAATTTGTGAACTTGAAAGAATTTCGTTTGAAATTGGTCGGTTAGGCCTTTTATTGCCTAATTAGCTTTTTTGATGCGGCCGATTTTAAGGCTCGAGCGACTGTTATTTTTGCGCATTCGTTTGATGATGCGACTTATTGTTTCCGTCAGTTACTGCTTGTCAGATAGGAATCTTATATTTGATAAATGGTAAATAAAAGCATGTATGAAAAAAGATTTGCATTTAAAGTGAATGATACCTGTACAGGTTTGTTTCAGTTTTAACCAGCCTCGTTAAAACCCCCTATGAGCAAAAAACCCCTTACTGGGGAAAAAATTCTCAAGGTGGGAAAAAGAGTACTGGCGAGATACTTTTCTTACTTAACTGAAATATTGTTTCAAAGAGTTTACGTTCCATGTGCTTGGAATCTCTTTGCCGTCCATTTGCTCGAGCTTATAAGCTCCTTGGCCTAGAACTTCGGAAATTCGGTACGGGCCATCCCAATTGGCGGCGAGTTTTCCGTGAGAAGGGGGTCGTCGAGCTTGTTCAGTTTTCCGAAGTACTAAGTCTCCGTTGTTGAATGTTCTTGGAACCACACGCCGATCATATCGTCGGCCCACCTGTTGTTGCAGGGCTCTGTGCCGAACTGCTGCTGTTTCCCTAATTTCTTCAATTAGGTCTAGCTCTGTTTGTCTTGATTTGTCATGGTCTTCGGCTGATGTCCGTATAGAGCCTTGCGATATTTCAATGGGAATCATTGCTTCTGATCCATAGACCAACCTGAATGGAGTTTCCTTGGTCGTTGAGTGGACTGTTGTGTTGTATGCCCATAGAACTTCAGGAATAAATTCGGCCCATAAGCCTTTTGCGTTGTCTAGTTTTTTCTTTAGTGCCTGCAGGATGATTTTGTTTGCTGCTTCTGCTAGACCGTTGGTTTGCGGGTGCTCCACAGAAGAGAAGTGGTGCTTTATTTTTAAGTTCTGTAAAAATTCTTTGAAAGTACTGTCAGTAAATTGCCGACCATTATCTGTGACGATATGGCCGGGTATACCAAACCTACAAATGATATATTTCCATACGAAACTTATCATTTGTGATGAGGTGATTTTTGCAAGTGGCTGAGCCTCGATCCATTTAGAGAAATAATCTATTGCGACTACCAGAAATTTTACCTGCCTTGGAGCAGTGGGGAAGGGGCCGAGTATATCTATTCCCCATCTGTTGAATGGCCAACTTACCTCTGAATGGTGAAGATGTTCGGCAGGCATGTTAATGATCGGTGCATGCTTCTGACAGTTGTCGCAGGATCTGACCTTATGTTTACTGTCTTCCCATATTGTTGGCCAGTAGAAGCCTGCTCGTAGAGCTTTCTGTGCCAGGCTTCGAGCCCCTGAATGTATACCGCAAATTCCTTCATGTGCTTCTGCTAAGAGAAGGTCGGCTTCTGCTCTGTTTAAACATTTCAACAATGGTCGAGAATATCCTCGCCTATACAAAGTGTTATTAATTAATGTGAAGAAAGAAGCTTGCCTTCTGAATTTAGCCTTATTCTCAATGCCCTCTGGAATAGCTCCGTTAAGGAGGTATTGAATATAAGGTTGTTGCCAACCGTCTTTAGTGAGGGTGTTAAGAATCTGTTCTGACTCAATGCTCGGCTTATCTAAGGTTGACTGTAACAGTGTGGCCGTGTGTGCTTGTGTTGTTGCTAGTTTAGATAGAACGTCTGCCCTATGGTTCTGTTCTCGGGGTATGTGAGCTATTTCTATGTGAGAGAATTTGCTTAATAAACTGTGGACGATCTTTAAATATTGTGAGAGAACTGGATCTTTTGTTTGAAAAGTTTGATTTGTCTGCTGCACAATTAACAAAGAATCACAGTAAACCTTTAGATCAGAAATGTTTAAATCATCAGCTAACCTGAGCCCAGCTATGAGGGCTTCGTATTCGGCTTGATTGTTGCTGGCTTTAAATGTGAACCTGAGAGAGTGTTCGAAGATTACACCATCCGAGCTTTCTAGTAGTATTCCTGCTCCTGCCCCTTTAGGATTTGAGGCTCCATCGACGTATAACGTCCATATCTGACCTGTTCCTTCTGGTGGAGTATTTGTAAACTCGGCCACGAAATCGGCTAGGGATTGAGACTTGATGGATCCCCTTGGTTGGAATTGTATGTCGAACTCAGAGAGTTCGATTGACCATTTGGTTAGTCGGCCCGCCAGCTCGGGCTTGGAGAGGATTTGCCTCAGCGGATACTCGGTGCGGACGATGATGGTATGACTTTGAAAATATGGTCGGAGGCGTCTTGCCGAGAATACAAGTGCTAGAAGGAGCTTTTCAAGCTTTGGATATCTGAGTTCTGCATTCTGTAGTGTCTTGCTTACAAAATATACTGGTTGCTGGTCTTTTCTGTCTTCTTTAATAAGAGCCGAACTTATGGTCAATTCAGTGACGGATAAGTAGAGGTATAAAGGTTCGCCGAGCTTTGGTTTCTGCAAGATTGGTGGCTTGGATAGGAAGTTTTTCAGTTGCAGGAATGCTTCTTCGCATTTTTCGTCCCAGGAAAAGCTCTTTGTGGTTTTCTTTAGACATTGGAAGAAGTTGAAGGATTTTTGAGCCAAGCATGGTAGAAATCTTGACAATGCTGCTAATCTTCCTGTCAACCTTTGGACATCTTTCGCCGTCCGTGGACTGCACATGTCAAGTATTGCTTGACATTTTTCTGGGTTTGCTTCGATTCCCCGACTTGTTAGGATGAAACCGAGGAATTTTCCCCAATTTATGCGTTATGACTGATGGGCTGATCCCGGGCATGTCCCCTGAAGTCCATGCGAAAAGATCGGCATTTGCACGTAGAAAATTTGTTATTTTCATTGTAGCTTCCTCGCTTATTGATGTTCCGATGAATGTGAATTTTGATGGATCATCGGTCAAGGTGACCTTTTGGAGCTCTTCATTTGGCGTAGGACGTTCGAGGAAATCGGCCCTTGGGTCCAATTCTGTCAGGATTGGTTTCTCAGACTGAATTGAGTTGATCCGAGCTTCGGTGTTTCTTTTGATAGGCTTCAGGCTCATATTATAGCATTGCCGAGCTTCCTGGAGGTCACCGTGTATGGTTGCGATTCTATTATCCTGCACAGGAAATTTAACACAGAGGTGATATGTTGAAACAATAGCAGCAAACTTATTTAGAAATGGTCTCCCTAAAATAACGTTATAAGGGCTGAAACAGTCTACGACTAGGTATTGGATATCCTGTGTTTTGGATAATGGCTCTTCACCCAATGTAGTTTGTAACCATACTGAGCCCAGGACGGGGACCCGCTCTCCTGAGAATCCGACGAGATCTCCTGAATATGGCTGCAAAATGTTAGTGCTCAGTTTCATTTTTTGAAATGTTGCAAAAAAAAGTACATCGGCACTACTCCCTGGGTCGAGCAATGTTTTCCGAACAATGAGGTCGCCTAATTGGATAGAGACGACTACAGGGTCGTCGTAGTTGGCGTGTCTGGAGTTGAAGTCTGCAGGGCGAAATGTCAGATCTGGAACGTCCGGAACTAGCTCGGAGCTTTGATCAGCGCTTTCTACCATTAGCATAGCTCGGTATGTTCGCTTTCTGGCCGAACTTGAATTTCCACCACTGGCATAACCTCCGGAAATACAGTTTATGACCCCTCGTGGTTGAGCGGGGGTTTTATCTTTTTCTTTTGATGATTGGCCCGCCAAGGGTTGGTCGGAACGCGTCGCTGCTCTTTTTTCCATATGACCTGTGATAAACTTGTCGAGATGACCTTGGCGAGCTAATCTCTCGAGGAGATCTTTGGCAATGACACACTCATCGGTTGTGTGCCCATGCTTCTGGTGAAATGTGCAGTACTTCGACTTGTCAATGTTTTTGGGCTCGGGGTAATGTCCTACCTTGCGGGGCGGTTTGATCAGTTTAGAGTTCAGAATTTCTTTAATGATGTCGTCCCTCTTGGTGTTAAACTGAGTGTATGATTCGTAACGGGGGACCGGTTTGAAACCCTTCTTGGTATCCCGAGCTTTTTCGTCGTCTTTAAAGGTAGGCTTCTCTGACTTGCGTGCCTGGCGAAGTTCTTCGATATCTATCTGCCCCTTGGCCTTTTCGCGGAACTCAGCTAACGTTTTGGGTTTAGCCACCGCAATAGTTTCTTGGAATTTTCCTGGTCTGAGGCCGCTTTTAATGGCGTGAAGGTGCACTTCTGGATGGAGATCTGGGATACTCATGGCGACCTTGGTGAACCGAGTTATGTAATCTTTCAGGCTCTCCTGCGGGCCTTGCTTGATGGTTGTCAAATAATCTGAATCATGGAGGTATATGGCCGAAGCTGCAAAATGGTCCTCAAATTGTTTGGCCAGCTCCTGAAATCGTGAGATGGAATCTGCAGGCAAAGAACAGAACCAGTCAAGTGCAGGACCATCTAAAAAGGAAGGAAAACATCTGCATAAAATAGGATCAGAAGCACCGTTGACGATCATGATTGATCGGAATTTTTTGACATGCTGTTTAGGGTCTCCCATTCCGTCGTATGGGGTTAGTGTGGTCGGCAGGGTGAACTGTCTCGGTAACTGAAAATTCATTATCTCGGCTGTGAATGGTCCAACAGAGTTGTCGGGCTTTTCCCCCTCATCCTCGGGGTCTTCATTATGTTGCTCTTCGCCATCTCCATGTTGTGGTGTGTCAGAAACGTGGGTGGGTAATGATCGTCGTTCGTCATTCCCGTGTTCGCGGTTATCATTATTATGCTCCAAACGAGCTTGTTCCAATTGTGCGATTTGATTCTGCATACGCTGGTTTTCCTCGGCCATTCGCTGGTTTGCTTGTTGAAGCTCAGTCACCATCCTCAGAAGTTCGGATGGGGTAGGAGGAGGAACATCAGCCATATGGAGACTAGACGGCCCTCCTTCTAGCGCCAAATGTTCTGACCTGTTAATGCCGGGCTTAACCTTGTCCTCCGGAATAGGTCGGATGAACTTCTTGTAGTCGAGCACAAAACACGGTGGTTGGAACCGAGGAGGTGGGTACCTGCAAAGGCACTCCGACGCTCAAGTCAGTAAGGGAGTCTTTTAAGTATCTCCTTATTCTCGGATTGAAACGACTTACCCTTTAAGTTTCTGTTTTCCGCCTCTTATATGGTCGGCCGCAAATGACCGTTCTTCAGATAACGTCTGATCATTAATTCGTATATCCGACATTATGAGGGTGAAGTAAATGCCGACTTAATTAGAACGGTTAGCTGTGATTATGAATATACGTTACCGATCTACAGGAATATGCGTTACCGAGCTATAACTCGTAACCGACTTTTTATCCTGTTCGTACCAATAACTATCACTTATTTTTAATTAAATAACAAAAATATATCATATATCATTCTCTAACAACAATTAAACCAAAATCATTTTTCAAAAAATAAGGAGTTGATTTTGATTCTCAGAAGATAATATCACTCTTAATATCATGTAATATTATTTAATTTTAATTTTATAATTGTTTTGCTTGGATTTTAGTTCTTTGATTCGGCTAGAGGTGTTGACTAAATTTTTATCATAATTTCAATTCAAAAAACAAATATAATTCATCTCGAAGAGATCGTCTTAAAAATTTATTGACTATAAGTGTTGAAAATAAAGACCTTGCAAAAAATTGAAAATGAATGAAAACCTATATTATTAAATGACACCATCTTACAAAAAAAAATGACACCATCTTACAAACACAATTCGTGTTTGAATAAATCGGGAGTTAAACATAAACCTAAAATAAAACTAAGAACCAAAAAGAAGAAAAATGCTTAACTGCTGGAAAAATAAATAAATAAATGAAGAACAAAACTTAAAGGACTGGAAAGAAATAAAAGCTGAAAATGAAATGGAATGAATAGAAATAAAAGAAATGGTTTTCAAACACTCACGCACTTGCACTTTATTCACTGTAATAAAAATATTGAATACTGTCGAATTTATCATCGTTTTGAAGTTGACAGTATAAACATTGCCAGAAATTGTTTATCAACAAATTTTTTTGTTCAACGCTAATTATTCTCAGATTTTTCATCGGTATTTTCAATAGATTTGCTGAGACTGAGTTAATAATTACCATCGGATTAATCTGATGGTAACTTTGGTGCCATTTCACGTGTTTAAGTGCTAAGTTACCGTCAAATTTTTATCCGATGGTAAATCCTACGTTAATATTTTTTTTGGCACAGTTAAGCCACAATTAGTAGTCAAATTAAAACTCTTGTTAACAAAATTGTTAGCATTAACATAAAATTAGCAGAAATTAACAAGTTATTTTATTAAAAATAAATTATCTGAATACAATTAAATATCATAGAAGTAGAATGCATTGAAGTTGACAAACAAAAAAATAAAACCCTAACCCTTATAAATCACAGTAATCGTTTCGTCGTCATCGTCATCGTGGTCTCCTTGCTGAGGCGGCAGAGTAGGTGCTGACGTTGGTGCCCCACCAGTAGCATTGCCGTTGGAACCAACAGTGCCGCTGCCTCTAGTGCTACTGGCTCCAATGCGCATCTACTAGTTGTACGCCTCCATTTGCTCTCGCAATCGATCTAGTTACTCTAACTTCTCCGTTAGGTCTGGGCTGATGGCAACGACTCCTCCCATGCGTGCAAGAAGGTTGTTGTACATCTGCTCAGACTGCTCCGCTTGTTGGTAAAACTCCTGTGTCAGCTTCTACACTTCTTTCCTTAAGTCAACAACTTTCTGGGGATCGGTAGGGCTGGTGGCAGAGGCAGAGATAGAGGAAGCTGCCAACGCGGAAGAGCAGAGGTCACTGGCGAAGAACGACCCCAACCCAACCATGAGAACTAAACAGTTGCAGGGGATTCGGTGAAAACGCTTTCTACACCACGACCACGAGAGCTACTCGGTCTACCTCTGCTACTTGTCGTCATGTGTGCAAAAAGAATGTATTATTAACACTAATCAGCACATATTAACTACGCAAAACTCCTTGAAAAAATTGGACATAACCTCCCCTAAAATTGGACATATAACCACCTTTATGGTTCCAACAAATCCATCCAATCTCAACCCACAGCATCAGTCAACACACAATAAATTCAAAAGAGTTAAACTCAACTAAACAAGGAGCTTTCATGATTCAAATCCAAAAAAATGAGATGTGACATGCATAAATCCAATACAAAAATATTATGCAAAACTTGAAGCAGAATCATAATGAGCGGATATTTTATATGCTTTTTGACATCATTTTGATATAGTTTTTAGTAGTTTTTATTTAGTTTTTATTAAGTTTTTATAGGTTTTAGTGTTAAATTCACATTTTTGGATTCTACTATGAGTTTTTGTGTTTTTGTATAATTTCAGGTAATTTCTGATGACTGAAATTGAGGAGGTGGAGTAGAAGTCTGATTCAGAGACAGAGAAAGCACTGCAGATGCTGTCTAGATCTGACCTGCCTGCATTTGGAAGAGCTTTTCTAGAGTTACAGAAGTTCAAATAAAGCGCTCTCAACAGCTATGTAAAGCTGATTTTCAGAGCTTTCCAGAAATATATAATAGTCAATACTTTGCTTCGGATTATAAGGCCCAAAACTGACATCTAACGCCAGCTTCCTGCCCCCTTTCAGGCGTCCAGCGCCAAAAGAGCAGAGCCCAGCATCCAAAGGCCCAGAGAGGACCCTCTAGCTAGTGTTCCACACCCAAGGAGCCTCATAGCACGTGAATCTCATTAAAGTTTAGCCCACACACTCACCAAGTGGGCCCTAGAAGTAGATTTTAGCACTAAATAGACTGTTTCACCCTTTCTGTGTAATCCTTAGTCATTAACCTAGTATTTAAAGAACTTTTACACCTCTCACTAAGGGAGGTCTGCCATATTTTTGAATTCATCATTGTATTTTTCTTTCAGTATGAGTTTCTAAATCTCTTAGGTTTAGGGGAGGAGCCCTGGTGAGTCCTATGAATTAATAAAAGTACTATTGTTTCTCTTCGATTTGTGTTTGATTAATTCTAAGATGTATATTCGTTCTTCATCGTGGTGAATAGGATGATCTAACCAATTAGCTCTGTTCATCACATTAAGATGAACGTGCCTGACAAACACCCGCGTCTACTTGGGTCAGAATGCGTCTTTCACCGGACAAGGATGACCAACAGCTTGAATATACATCTCTCAGACGGCTAATCCAAAACTTTGTTGGAGACTTCTCGAGACATCAGTTCAGCTAATTTTCGGGGATATTAGGGTCTCTGTAGTAGAGGCTAGAATCCAAAGATGTAGCATTCTCTAATCCGGAAGATCCGACCTTGTTCTTAGGCTTTATCCAAGTACTTCTTCATAGTGGGGTCTTTGACTTGATAGATGTCGTTAATTTGTGAAGTTGTCAATTGTGAATAACTGAACGCTATCAATCTTTCCGCCCTTACTTCTTTGGCCAGCTGCAAGCCAACAAGTAAGGCCTCGTACTCTGCTTGGTTGTTAAAAGCAGGAACTCAAACCTTAGGAAGAGTTCTATCCGAGTTCTTTGGTCACTTTCTATAATGACACTTGCCCCACTTCCGGATTTGTTTGATGACCCATCTACGTATAGGCTCCATGTAGCTGGATCTCCTGGGCTTTCGGTGTATTCAACGACAAATTCAGCAAGGTATTGTGACTTAATTGTCGTCTGAGCTTCGTACTTTAGGTCAAACTCGAACAATTCCACATCCTATTGTAGCATTCACCCTGCCAAGTCCATCTTTTGTATGTGTTTCGTTAGTTGATTAGTGCGGACTTTGATGGTATGAGCCTGGAAGTAAGGTTAGATTCTTCGAGATGTGAGGATAAGGGCAAAAGCAAACTTTTCTCTCTTTTAATAGTTCAACTCTACCCTCTTTAAGGCTTTGCTGACGAAATACATAGGTTGTTGTCCCTTTTCATCTTCTCAGATGAGGCCTGAAGCTATAGCTCGGCTTCATACTGCCAGGTATAGCACGAGCTCTTTCCCTTTGATAGGCCGGGTAAGTATGGGGGGCTGTCCTAGAAATATTTTGAAGTCCTGAAAGGCTTGCTCACATTCTAGGGTCCATTCGAATTGCTTCCCTTTTCTTAGGATTGAGTATAAGGGAAGTGATTTTAGAGTGGATCCGACTAGAAATCTGGATAAAGCTGCCAACCTTTCATTTAATTGTTGGACCTCTTTAACACAAGTCGGGCTCTTCATGTTGAGTATAGCCTAACACTTGTCTGGTTTTGCTTCTATACCTCTTAGGGTTAACATGAAGCCCAAGCGGTCGGAATCTATGCCAGACATGTCAAAGGCTTTCCAAGCGAAGAGGTCGAAATTCTTCCTTGGTAGTCCGACGAGCTATTCCTTCAGGTTTCCCTCTAGAATAGCCCTTATATTTGTTATTTTGTCAGGGTGATCTCCAATTTGTACCTCCTCTACTTTGCCTCCAGGTTGGAGGCACAACTCTTCATGAATTTAAACTCCACCTAGTTCAATTATGTTGACTACTTTGCTTCTAGGGTTGCCTTTTAAATTAAGGCTTTCATTGTAGCACTTATGTGCTAGCTTTTGGTCTCCCTTAACAGTGACAATTCCTTCCGCTGTGAAAAACTTCATACAGAGGTGAAGTGTTGAGATGATAGCTGCAAGTCGGTTCAAGGTGGTCCGACCTATCAAGGCGTTGTATGCCGAGTTTACATCAACCACGATGTAATTGATGCTTAGTGTCTTCGATCTTGCATCCTTTCCAAAGGTGGTGTATAAGGATATGTACCCTAGGGGTCGGATTGGCGTATCCCCCAGTTCGAATAGGTTGTCTGGGTAGGCATTTAAGTCCTTTTCTTCCAGCCCGAGTTTATCGAAGGCGGGCTTGAATAGGATGTTCGCCGGGTTGCCCTGATCTATCAGGTTTCTATGGAGATTAGTGTTCGCGAGGATCATCGTTATCACCACGGGGTCATCATGCCCATGAGTTATCCCTTGGGCGTCTTCTTTATTGAACGGGATAGTAGGCAAGTCGGGTAGTCTATTTTCCTCCCCGACTTGATATACTTCTTTAAGGTGTCTTTTTCGTGATGATTTCGTCATTCCTCCTCCCGCGAATCCCCCATTGATCATGTGTATGTGTCGCTCTGGGGTCTGGGATATATTATCTCGTCGTCCTTCTTCTTCCTCCCTCCTTCTCTTTCTCGAGTCGTCCGATCTGTTGGCCAAGTATCTATCTAGTCGGCCTTCTCTGGCCAACTTTTCTATGACATTCTTTAAGTCGTAACATTCATTGGTGGAATGTCCATAGAGCTCATAGTACCCATAGTATTCTGTCCGACTTCCTGCCTTCTTATATTTGATTGGACGAGGAGGTGAAAATTTTTCGGTGTGGCATATCTCTTTGTAATCATCCACTAGAGAGACTCTAAGGGGAGTATAGTTGTGGTACCTTCGGGGTTTTTCTAGATTTTATTCTTCCTTCTTCTTGGGTTATTTTTCCATTTCCCAAGCTTGGTAGGGCAGGGTTGGTCGGGAGAAAGGTTCTCTTAATCGGAAATTCTCCTCCATGTTGATATATTTTTCTGCCCTCTCTTGCACTTCATTTAAGGAACTTGGATGACTTTTGGATTTGGATTGAGAGAACAGACCTTCTCTAAGGCCATTAACTAATCCCATAATCATGGATTCAGTAAACAAATATTGAATCTCCAAGCATGCCTTATTGAACCTTTCCATGCAGTCACGGAGAGTTTCTCCGACCTCTTGCTTAACTCCTAGCAAACTCAAGGCGTGTTTTGTTTTATCCTTTTGGATGGAGAATCTGGTCATAAATTTTCTTACCAAGTTGTCAAAGATAGTCGCTGACCTGGAGGGTAAGTTATTGAACCACTTCATCGCCGCTTTGGTTAAAGTGGTCGGGAAAGCCTTGCAACTTGTGGCATCAGAGGCGTCAGCTAGATATATTCGGCTTTTGAAGTTGCTAAGATAGTGACTCGGGTCGGTCATTCCGTCATAGAGATCCATGTCGAGGCTTTTGAAATTCCTAGGAACCTTAGCTCACATGATCTCTTCTATGAACGGGTCTTCTCCGCCTAGGGGGCTTTCCTCCCGATCTGCTCGGTTATTTTGGTTTCGGAGGTCGGCTTCTAACTTTAAGAGCTTTTCTTCTAACTCCCTCCGTCATCTTACCTCTCTCCTCAGCTCCCGTTTTGCTTCTCGTTGTTGCTCAGCTTCGTGCTCGAGCTATTCTAGTCGTTCTCGTTGGCTATGGACTATGTCTAGTATCTCTGTTGTATGAGGGGGTTCCTCATCTTCAGGATGGTGGATTTCTGAATGAATCTGCCTTGGGTGGAGATTTCTTGACGTCCCCTCTCCATGAGGCCCCTGGATATGTTGTCGTGGAGGAAGTACGATGGTGTTGTCTTATAGCTGATGCTCAGATTTTGATTCAAAGACCATGTGGATGTCTTCATACTGGTGGTCCACCATTATCAGAGGGTGAATCCCAAGACTCCGGCAACGGCGCCAATGTTCGAAGAATTACCTGAAATGTTGATTTGGACTTGGACGTGAGGTCCAGGTCCCTTTGCATGGCAGCGTCCAACTTGTTGATTACGAGGTGTCGCCTGCCGAGTTCCTCATGAGGAGGGGTGGTACCTGCAAGAGACTCCGATGCTTAATTTAGCAAAGGTTTTAGGCAAGTTTTTAGTAAATTAGAATGTAAATTATACCTGAGGGGTGTTAGAGTATTTATAGTAGAGTGTTAACCATCTTTGTTGGAGTAGTTCCACCTTTATTGGTGGATAACCGTTCTCTTTATCTTGAAAATGATTGAGATCTATCTTTTAGGCTAGATAGAAATTGTAGGCGATATTTGGGGAAAAGGGTAGTTATTGGCTTTGTTGGCGTCTAACCTCTTTAAAGAGGTTGGGTATATTTGTGAAGGTCTTTTTTATTAGTGGATCTTTTTGTTTGTTGGACCTGACTTCACTTATGGAACTACGGTATGAACAGTGACTAAAAATAAAATTAGAATAGATTAAAAAGATCTATAACTTATTTAAGTTAAAATTATTTATGATGTTATATTATTTTAGCAGATTTTATTTAAAATTTTCTGGGTGATTTTAATTATTAGGAGTTTTTAAATGAACTAAGGGTAAATTAGTTTTTCACTCAGATTTTCACAAATTAACATCTTTCTGAGACCTGTATGTCACCCTGTTTCTTTCGTTTGGCCGTGACTGGTTATCCGTTAAACTCACTCGTGGCAACTGTCGATATTAAGTATATTTTGATAATACCAAATAGATCAATTGTCGGCTTGCACTTTTATGGCTGCTGAATGGAAAAAGATATGGTTTGTGAGATATCAAGAACTTTTTTCACGCCACTTCAATTCCGATCCATTTAGACATAGGTGGATGACTAATAGAAAATTGCTTTATAAATATTAAAAGTTTCATGGCGTCAGTTGTTTCGTTAATCCCTCTCCGAATGTGTTGACTTTGGGTCTTGATCGGTGTTTAAATCCTTTATTAAATTCAGTATAGTTAATTAGCTAGAGAAGACTATTATCACTAATTAATTGCCTGAAAGACCTTTAACCGTGCAATTGGGATTAAGCACACTTTAGAACCCAATAGGTTAATAAGAATTATTTGGTTGTGGTTTTTTATTTCATCTAAAAATTTGTCATCAATTAATAGGACGTTGTATATATAAAATAAGATTCAAATTTTAAATACTTATTTAAATAAATAAGTGAGATGATCACTCGACCAACCTACGTAATTGTTGTGCATCTCCTTTTTAATCATATTCATTTCCAGAATGTCAATAATGGATATTAATTTGGAGGTAACTACTTTCATTTTTTATTAGGAAGTGAGATAAACCTAATTAATTAGTGGAAATCAAACCTCAACTCACATCACATTGCAATTAGTCTTGAAATTAAAGATGCTGTTATCTTCCTTCATTCAGGTAAGAATTTTTAAATACATTTTGGTTCTTTATATATTATTTGTCTTCCACATAATGTGAATGCAAGAAATTATCTGGTTCGCCTAGCCAGCGCTAAAGTGCATTTTTCAATTTTTTCATATTAAAGAATCACAAAGTTAATCTCAAGAGATACTCAGTGCTATTTCTTTTCCATTATGTCAGAAATCCTTATCATAAATCAGCCAAGCAAATTCGGACAAGTTTTCCTATGATGATATAGAAGAGGTGAGGCACCCCATTATTTTATTTTATTGTTTAAAGTATGAATGAATTCGACACCAATTAGTTCACTGCTGAGTCAAGACATTATTCGATAAATGCTTACATAAATATTTCCAAATTATTTAATACTGTTGGATTTAATTAACGAGAGAAATTTCGGCAGTAATTTGCATAATGATAATCCGTCAATAAAGTTGATATAATTTTGGAGCTATTTTGTTTTTTATTTTTAAATAACACTAGTATATTACCATAAAAATTTTGTGAAAAAATTCAACCATAATTTATTTAATCAAAACAAGGAATTTTATTTGACAAATCAAATGTTATCGTTGTATTTTTTTATCTAAAAATCCGACGACAACAACATCCTATATCTCTTTTCGATCTATACTTCTCATAAATTCAAACTTTAACTCACACTTATTTAAGTTCAGATTTTATCTGATTTGTTTATATTATTTTAGGAAAAAAAAATTTAGTACACTACATATTTAAGCAAACATTAGCTACCAAAAAATAAATTATTAAATTATATTTATTATTGTAAAATCAATCTGAGATACTATGCAGGTAACAAGAGAAATACCTGGACATAAAGGCCAAGGCTGAGATTAGTTGGGATCCAGCGCAGGAGACTCGTTGTATACTGACGACTTCACTACACATATATGCTGTCATGTCAAAGAAAATAGTATGTAACATATAATCAACCATAACAATATCGTCTTAACTTCCATTATCTTTTATCTAATTTGCTATATATCAAATTTTTAAGAAAAAATAATTATTACAAGATTAGGAATACAAAAATAAAAAAGTAATTTAAAAATTATTATCACAGGATTCAAAAATAAAATCTTTGCAACAGTAATTGTTCATTTTTTTAGATTTACTTGTTATCTGATTTTTCTCAGAAAATTTGAGAAAAAATTAACAGTAATAATTGATGTCATATTCTTTTTATTCAATGATGACATATTTTGTTAGAAAATCTTATGATAAATATGTTTTTATTTTTGTCGGATTAAAAAATTTAATATAATTATTCTCTTTTAAGATGTTTGTTAGAAACAAAATTGCTATACATCTAAATATTTTTTTATTTAAATTTATTTAAATAAGTCAAACACTAACAAAAATCACTCTCATTAAAAGAGCATCATTACACGCGCTTCTTCTTCTTTTAAATATAGGTATACGTCCTCTTCTTCTTTTTTCAAATTCTCGCATATCTCCTCCTCCTCCTCCTCCTCCTCCTCGCACACGCAGTTCTTCTTCTGCTTCTGCTTCTCCTCCTCCTCTTTTTCTTCTTCTTCTTCTCCTCTTTCGTTATCGATTTATCGTCATTACCAACAACACCAACATTTTGCTAATGTATTATTTTTTCAATCAAATTGAATGGAATGCAATTGCTAAATTGAATTGAATTGATAATATCTAAAGTGTAGATACATGTGTTTGAATTTGATTTTATATAATGAATAATATTCCATTCATTTAGTACTATATAATTATTTCACCTTCATAATGTATTTGGTTCATTATGCAGAAATCTGTTTTAAATTTGATTTTATATAATGGATAATGTTCCATTCATTTAGTACTATACAATTGTTTCACCTTAATAACGTATTCAGTTCATTATACAGAAATCTGTTTTGAATTTGATTTTATATAATGGATAATGTTCCATTCATTTAATATTATATAATTGTTTCGCCTTAATAACATATTCGGTTCATTATGAATTGAATTGAATGGATGCAGGTGTTTTGAATTGAATTGATAATCTCTAAATTGTAGACACAGGTGTTTTGAATTTGATTTTATATAATAGATAATGTTCCGTTCATTTAGTACTATACAATTGTTTCACCTTATAACATGTTCGGTTCATTATGCAGAAAACTGTTTTGAATTTGATTTTATATAATGGATAATATTCCGTTCATTTAGTACTATACAATTGTTTCACCTTAATAACATGTTCGGTTCATTATGAATTGAATTGAATGGACGCAAAAAGAGGATGAGAAGAATAAGGAAAGAAGAAAAACATGTGTGTGCAAATTTAGGAGGAGGAGGAGGAGAAGGAGAAGAAGAAGGGAAAAAGAAGAATATGAGCGAATTTGGAAAAAGAAGAAAAATAAATACGAGGAAAGAGAGAAGGAGAAAAAAATGAAAAAGGAGAAGAAGCGCATGATTTGCAAAGTTGTTACAACAACTTAGATAGACTTAGATAAAGATTTTGTTTGGATGTAGAGATTTATCTGTCAAAAAATATCAAATGATAAATCTAACAGTAACTTAAATTAATTGAAAATTAACAATAAAAAATTTTATATTCAAATGCAACAGAAAATTTGACAATAAAAAAATATTTTTTTGTAATTTATCTTAAAATTATGGATAAAATACTAAAAATATATTCGAATAATTTTATCGCTAACAAAAAAATATTTGAATTTTATTATCAATAAAAATGTTTTCAAATAATTTAAAAATACGACAAAAATATTCAAAAAGACTATTATTTTTTATAAATGGAAAATAATTTTTATATTTGACAAACTCTTTATGCATTTGATCTAAAATTTTATAAGAATATTTAGGTAAATGATTAAAAAAAATACACAAAAAACGAGATAAAACTTTAATCTCTATATTTTAATTTACTTTTTAAACGTATTATTGGCAGATGAAAAAATTTACAAAAATATTTTAAAAATATTTATTGAAAGGAAAATTACCAAAATTTAATGATAATAATATCTAATTTAATTTTTTTAATCATATTTGTAAAAAATCGTATCAAAATTCAATCTATAAAATATTTTTTGAAAATACATATTTAATATTAGACATTTTTATTGCGTTTTAAAATTATATATTTGAAGACATTTTTATTGATAACAAAATTTAAATGTATTTTTTGTCAACAACAAAATTATTCAAATATATTTTTTATAGCTTATCTAAAAGCATTTTCGACAATATCAAAATCTCAAGCTCATTACTGTTAAATATGTTCTGAACTTTTATTATTTATACACACCTAATTATTTCACATGTCTTTGATCCACCTTAAAAAATTAATTATATAATAATATCATTCCCTAGTTTGCCACAAAAGCATAAAGCATCTGTTTATCTGTAACATGCATTTGGCCTTTTTATCAATTTAAAAAGGGTACTAGTGATTATCTCAAATGCCTATTTTGTTTATTTTACCAAGTAATATCAAGTGCGTGACTTGTTCTCACTTTCCCTTCTGCTTACGTAAGAGGGCTGCTTTCAAAGTTGGCAATGACTTAGATCCATGACTTAAGATTATGTTGCCATGTCATTCTAAACAAAGTGCCATGCGAATGGCATCATATCAGAAAGAAACAATTAAAGACGCCACACGTTTAATTTTGTGTTGATGATATCATATTAGTTTTTAGGGTTCTTTTAATTAATTAATCTCTCTATGTGCAAGGACATATTCTTTCACACAAAGATAAACATGTTGCACATCTATTTCCTAAATAACAAACTTGTTTAGTGTTTTTAATAATAATTGTTCGTTGGACTTGATTATCTCATTAGGTCGATGGCATCATCTGTTCCTTTTTTTTTAATTATTATATTGTTAATATTTAGTATAATTATTTTCTAATGGGGTGTCCTTTTTCTTTTCATTGGTTCAAATAGGATAGAAGGACTTATTTCATCAAACTTTTTAACACCACTTTTCCCCCTTATTAACATTTGGTGCTGTGTCATCAATTTGTTCCACCCAAAAAAGAACTCTCATTTTGGAGGTGTGTAACACGATGTGGTGAGATCATCTATTTACACATCACCCATATATTATTTTGTGGGCTCAGTATCATCCAGTCACATAATTAATTAATTGAAAAAATATTCTAAGTACAATAAGGGCGGCATATATATATATATATATATATCTTCTCAAAATTATTAATTTGCATTGATTCCTTAGCATAACTTTTTTACCCTTTCAATTTTCTTTTAAAATACTCGATCATTATATGATCCTACAATAAATTACATTCTAATATTAATATACTGACCTAATATATTTTGATATCAGTATATTTGTCTTTTTTTATTTTATATTTCTAAACAATATCAATTTCAAATAATTATATTGTTAATATTTAATAATTAATTATAATAAAATTTGTTAATAATCATAATATTTTATATTATAAATCTAATATTTTTATAAATATTATATAATATATATAAAGTATTTCATTTATTGTTGATGAGTGTAAATTTTAGAACTAAAAATTATTTTGTTTTTAAATATTTTTTTGTCTTCCTTAACTATTTCATACATAACAATAATAATATATTTTTTATTTATTTTTTATCAAAATTAATTCTTTTCATGGTATAAGTTAAAATTTTGTCATTCTTTTATAAATTTAATTTAATTTTTATTCTTTTAATTATATATATTGAGTGTTCATACTCAATTTTTTTCTTTTATTATTGTAACAAAATTATCTTTTAAGCTAGAAGAAGAAGAAAGTTAATAATAAGCTAGGTCTCTAAACAAAGATCAAATTCAAAAGTTACGTGAGAGAAATTTTTTTTTTGTACTTCATCAAAGATTATTGAAGAAGCCTTCCCTCTGTATATATTAAATAGGTGATTTGAAGATTGAGCTCTGTTACAAATCAAGGGTCAAAAAAAAATTTAGAGTCAAAGCAAAAATGAACGGTTCAAATCTTTGAAGAAATTTGAAAAAGAATGAAAGAGAATATGATAGGTATCAATGCATGTAAGATTCAATCACTGTTATTAGTCTATCTCTTTTCTGCGCCGCTGCTATTGTTATTTAGGGAAGAAGAAGTCAAAGTTACTGAAATCAAGTTTCAAGCTTTGAAAGTTTTATTCCTCTATTAAATGGGTAAACGGTTAGAGATTAATTCACGGAGTGAGAGCACAAAATTTGAGTTTTCATAACTTACAAAATTATACCTTCTTCTCCTTCATGATTCTCCATTGAATATTCTGCTTTCTCAATTTTATCTTTCTTTATTTTAATGGAAAAAGGCATTAATGTGAGGAATTACGAAAAAGTCATTGAGAAAAAAGGCAAAGAGAGTTAGACTTGAAAAAAAGCCAAATGCTTATTTTAAATATCCTTTGTACGTTTGTATTCATAATCTTGAGAGAATTCCTTTGCTAAGTTGGGTGAGTATTTAGTGGTTGAAAATCTTAGGGAGTGAATCTACTCAAATCTAGTTTGGATAGAAGTTGGGTTTGTCCCAGACTCCCAGATATGATTGGGTTGAATCCTAGAAAAATTGGTGAATGTAATCTTTGTTAAAAATAGAAAAAATTTCATCATTATTGTGGTAGAGACTGGATATAGACTATATTGCACAAAGTAATTGAAATAGGATATATGGTTGTGTTATTCTTTCTTCTCTGTTTTGATTCTTGTTTTATTCTCTGTAAGACAAAATAAAATTGTCTCTTACTTATTCAATCCAACAAGATGTCACGGTAATTCTACTCCCTCACAATTTTGTTTTGGCTCCTTTATCGACAAGAGACAAAATAAAAGTGCCTCATGCGTTCTCAATAAGAGCAGACTCAACTGATTCTTTAAGTTTCATTCAGTTTGAAATAAAAGCAAACAAAATAAAAAAAAAGCTTAGATTCAATTCCCCTTGTCTAAGTCACTGATAACCATCACTAACTATATATTCACTATAAGAAAAATTAGTTTTAGAGGTAAAATTTTTTAGTAGCAATATTATCGTCACTATTTCTTTTAGTTGATTTACTTCTTTTTTTTATTTGTAGTAATTATATATTGTCATTATTATTATATATTATAATGATAAGTTATAGAATTTTTGTGATTATTAAATAAAATCTTTGTTGAAAATTATTATAATTAATATTAAAATTTTAATAATAAAATATAAAATAATTAATATCTAATTATCGATAAATATGTTAGTAACTATTTCAATTGCCAATAAAAAAAATAAATTATCACTAAAGGTGATATTACGGAACTGAAGCAAGCATTTAAGAATAGACGTAGCTTGCATGTTGTTCTCAAGGAGCAACTTTTTGTAATTCCCTTTTGTCTAATTTTCAAATAACTAATATTGTGATTAAACCATTATTTCTGCATCTCCATTCTTTAATTTCTACAACAAACTCAGAATGCTGCCATCCATCCCTGAATTTGAGAACGAATGTGAGGGAGAGTGATATATCAAATGTGAATTAATTAACAGCAATACTGTATAACAATAAATATTATTATTTTGGGTTATTATTTAAGTAGTAATAACTTGTATTTACATTTACAAAAATTTATACATATGAATTAAAGCATATAATTTTTAATTATATTTATCAAAATTTACACACATAAATTAATATAATTTATATTTATATTTATCAAAATTTATATATATAAATTAATAAATTTTGTGAAGACAATTTAATATTTGTGCTCGTTAATTACCGGCTAAAATTACTAAAATTTATTGCCCCAAAACTTTCTATTTAATTAATGTCCAAAATATAGAATATGGTTATTTCTATTTTTATAGAATATTCTAATGCAAGTAATGCAATATAATAGGGTTGTAATTTTTTATTGGACATTTAGAATCATAATTCATATACTAGAAAGTAATATTCAGTATTTGTTTTGGTGTCATTAAGTTAATAAAAAAATTTTTAATAATTTTTTTTATTTTTAGTCTGTTTAGTAAATTTTTAATAATAAAAATAAAAATATTAGAAAAATAAAAAATATTTTTTTGAAAAATTATAATTTATATTTTTTTAAAATATTTTTTACGTAATAAATAAATAAAAAAAACTTTTATACGATAGATTTTACTCAAATATAATTGATAAATAAAAAAAAA
This sequence comes from Arachis hypogaea, assembly GCF_003086295.3. Classification (NCBI taxonomy): domain Eukaryota; kingdom Viridiplantae; phylum Streptophyta; class Magnoliopsida; order Fabales; family Fabaceae; genus Arachis; species Arachis hypogaea. Next base: position 109,851,450 of record NC_092040.1, read on the forward strand.
TTTTTATATAAAATATCTAAATATAAAATTATGTTTATTTTTCTACCACATTTTTATAAAAAAATAACTTAAAAAAATATATCTCTTAAAAACTCACCCAAATAAATCATCAGCATGTGAGTTCTTTCTCTTTGCATTATTTCTTGCATTGCAAGATTCAATTATTGTTGTTTCAATTTTTTCGCAGAAAGTATTGTATTTTTTTTTAATCACTAGTAATCATTAGCTGAAATGTCCGATTTGTTACATTATATCGATTTTTAACAAGACCAATTATATGAATATATAATTTTTTTTAAGTTCTATATAATAATCAAAGATATCATTATCATTAAATTTGTCACCTTAGCCTCAATACTTTATTTTCGATATGGCTGGCTGTATGATTTTGATGAGTTTATAATTAAATAAATTTGATGTTTATTTGTTATTTAAGTATATTCTTAGTTATCCAAGCTATTGAAGATCGATCTTAGACGATAATGTAAAAATTATTTAGTGTAAGTAGATAAAGCATGGATCGATGTTAACCACCACGTAACCAACTTAAAGTGCAAGCTATTGGCCAAATTGTGATATCCTAGAACCTTTTCAGATTTCCATCATCATTACTTGAAAGTTTATAGAAATGATATATACTTCTTTTTAATGACATATAGCATTATACTTTTCTTTATTTGAAAATAAAATTCTTAATATTTTAGGTTTCGAAAAATGATTCAGCGAGATAATAAAACAGAAATGGCAATTAAATATTGAAATTCCATTTATGTTTAGAAATTAGAACTTTCTGCTGCGTCAACTGCACGCATTTTTTTTATTATAATTTAATTTTAATTTTAATTTAATTTTTTATTGCTATTTTTGTATGTTTCTTATCTTCCAACTGGTGTGCTTTTCCATTTATTCGTTCACACTTCACACTACGCAACAAAACTACAAAAAGGTTAAATAAAGGTGGAATATATTAATTAAAAAATTCATTCTTTTTCATATAGCTTATTTTATGAGGGAAATAAATAAATAAATAAATTATAAAACGATATTTTGATGCTAATCATAAAGCTTTTTTAGATCTTTAATTTGACGGTTGCTAGATACCCTTACCGACGTGGAATATGGCCCTTCTTTTTTTCTTTGTTTTCTGGTCAAACCACGTGACAGTATTGGCTATACAACTCACTACTTACGATACTTAAAATCAACATTTTGATAATTATATTCTTATAATTTGCATAAATTAATAATCACATGATTGATTAATTTAACCGGTATGATAATTGAACGAGATAGGCATCTGGGGCAAGTGTAATAATACAAATAGTGAATGTAAATAGTGATTAATGTTGTGAAATAAACAAATAAATAAATAAAATAAATATAAAATAAAAAATATAAATAAAAAATTCTAATATTAATATTTATTAATATTATTATTTTAATAAAATATAAATGATTCATATATATTTACTAAGCATATGTAACATATAAAGTGAGAGAGGAGTGTTTGTTGTTAGGGGTGTGCATGGGTCGGGTGAAATCAGGTTTGATGTAACTCAGATTCGGCCCAAAATATATAACGGGTCTATTTGTTAGACTCGAACCTAATTCTAAACCCGATGAAACCTATACACTTTCGGGCCACGATTATACCGGGTAAAAACCGGGTGAAAACCGGGCCGTTAACATTATATTACCTTGATACCTTCTTGTAAGTTAGCATGTAAAATATCTAAATTTTCAAGACTCCAACTATTATTTGACATGGTAAAATTCACTTAGAAAAATATAATAAGAACCAACTTTTTCTCTAAAATTAAAGCATAACCATAATCAATACTAATATTGCCTAATAACACCAAATATTTAAATAAATACAAATAACACAAGATTATGCATTAGTCTAAAGTCTTATGCATTTTAAATATAAAACATTAACTTATAGTCTTATATATAATGACTAGTAATACAAAATATTAAGGTTTACAATACTTAAATTTCACATAATAATAGCTATCATTCATCACTAATAACACAAAATATTAATTGTGTATGATGACCGGGCCACCGGACCAATTTCGGGTGACCCGAACTATGACCCGGACCTGACTCGAAATAATGACCGGGTCTATTTTTAAAACCCATATCCGACCCTAAATCCGATGAAATCACACCAAATTAGCCCAAAAAATATTCAGAACCGAACCGGATCTTCAAGCCGAACCGAACCATACACACCCCTGTTTGTTGCATCGCTTGTATGTATCTTTCTTTTGTCTCAGACTAATTTTTTATATAGGTACAGAATTTACTTTTTCAAATTTTATTAAATTTGCTTTATTTTAAAAATTGGTATATTTTATCATAGAAAAAATTGAACCACACATCTATATAAATAGACATTCATCTTTATTTATCACAACAATTAATGTTATTATTTTGTTATTTTACGAATAATAGGAATAATTGTTAATTAATAACGTAAGCGAATTTAAATTATCATCATCGTGAGAAAGAATATGTTAAATTTGCAAAACGCATGAGGTTGATTTAGCACGAATTAACTATGATAATCGTGTAACCAACTTAGGATTATTTCATTAGTTTGTTTAAGTAAGTGTTAAAAATTTAAATTTTACTTTATAAATATAGTAATTTATTTGATAAGCAATCAATTAATTATTTATTTATTTATGCATAATTAATAAAATTTTGTAGAGACTAAGACGATAAAGATGTTTAAAACGTCTTTATTTAAAGATGTTTGATCTCGTCTATTAGTTATATTATCATGTATTAGATCTTTTACATATAACATAAATTAAAAATATTATTTTTGTTAAAAAATATTGATATATTCTTGAAATCGTTAATTTGACTGTTATACCAATTTTTAATTTATTTAAAATTTAAATTTTTAGCAAAAAATTTATTAGAGGATTGTTTAATTTTTATTTTTTATAAATTTTATAATATTATTTTTCTGTTTTATTTCATTTCACTATATTTTGATATTTTTTATTTTGTGAATTTAATAATTTTTTACAAGTTGATTTTTTATTTACAATTTTTATAATTCTTTTAATATTTTTCTCTAATTTTTAAAAATTTATATTTCAATCTACCAATTTTTATTATTAATTGTTTTATTTTTAGTTTAATAATTCTTATTTATTTTTGCATTTGAATAAAACTGATTGTGAAATTGAAATTTAAAAAAAATTGTATTCCTTAAAAATATTCGATGTTGTTTTGAATTAATATTAGTTAAAATAATTAATATAATTATTTCTTCTGTTAAATTTTTTATTTTATTTATAATTTATATTTTTGTTTTTAATCTATATTTTTTATAATACCTTTTTAAAGTGGCCAAATAAACAATTTAAAAAAAAAATTATTTTTGTTATCTTCGTGGTGCATTCTTTTTAAACCCACCAAGTCCAAAAGGGTGGATGGCTTCTCTTTGACGGAAATACGTGGAACAGATATCTAGAATCACAAGGATATTGTTAATTTTTCAGTTTATTTTTTTAAAACTAGGTTAAGATAAGAAAAGCATCTATCTTCTATTAATTGTGAATATACGATACAAAATAGAGTTTTAATTATCAACGTGTGGGATTTAAAGAAAAGTTAAGAATGATACTTTGTAAATAATGTGGTCTCGAAGAACGGATTGATTGTTGATCCACTATATTTAGAGGTTTAAAAGTTTAATTGAATATAATAAATAGTATATTTACATATAAAATATATATATTAAAAATAATTTTTTATATTTTATTATTTTAAATTAGTAGTTACTAAAAAAATTGCTGGTTCAACTGATTTATAAATTTTTTATTTTTTTCGATTTTTGACCTATTCACTTAAAATTGAGTTTATCTTGTATCAATTAATCTGATGGTCGATTTTTAGTTAGTTCAATTGAACTAGTTAGTAAATTACTGACAAGTTTATTTTTTATTTTATGATAATGTTAATTATTTTTAAGCAAATACCTTTAATTTATATATAGTAATTAAATAACTATCATCTACTATATACCAAAATCAAATTATAATATACATAAATTTAGAGATACTTTTGTTTCTTTATTTACTTTTAGATAAATTTAACCATCATCATTATCATATTATTATTATTATTATTATTATTTTGGAGAAAGAAAAAGTAGTAGCGGTATTAAACAAAAGCATATTTGCAGCGAATGCAAAATGGCATATGCAATAATTCTTAAAAAAGGGAGACAGGGAATTGGGCAGAGAAAGGTTAAATTATGTTGGAGTGTTACATGGGAAGATTCTATTTTTTCAATTCCCATTCCAATTGGAGTAAGCCAATGAGCACATAGCTTACAGCTGTTGCAGTGTGTGGATTGTTTTAATAAAGCATCCAATAATATTCAACACACGCACACCCACACCCACACCCACTTGTCATGGTCACAAAATATCATATCATTGGCTTATCTCATTGCCTATTATACTTACCTACTAATTCTAGGGTCACACTCTCACATTACACACAACCCTGCCTTGGCCTTCATACTCACTCAACCATAGTTAGCTTTCTCCCAACCCCTTAACTGTAAGTGGTTGCTTTTGTTGACTAAGTAAACTTATCCAGCATTCAATTTCAACCCCGTTGCCCATTCAATAATTTACCAACAATGTGTGTTTGGATTTCAGGTTCTAAATGAAAATTTGTATAAAATTAATTTTTTAAATTTAATTTTGATAAAAAATAAGTTTATGTTAAAGTGATTTATATTTGATAATTTTTATATTAAAATAGATTATAGTAAAGTAAATATTGTTTAGATTACACTATTCAAAATTATTTTTAGATAAAAAATTATTAAAATAGATATCAAGTTAAATAAAATTTTTATATTATTCTATCATTTTAATTTAAATATTTAAATAAATATTATTAATTATTGTATTTATATATAAATATATACATAATTTAGTTTATTTTTAATATATTTTTTATATTTTAATGTGTATTTTATAAATTGTGTAATTAATTTTGCTAACTAATTTTAGTTTATATTTTATAAAGTATAGACACCTCGTTGAATTACTGTGTTCGCATGGTAGATACATTTCGGATACGACATTTATTCGTATTTGTCCGCATGTCTAATGTGTCCAACCATGTCTTAAAAAAAATAAATAAAAAAATTTTGCATACGTTTAAACACACCTAAATACGATAATGTATCAACATGTTCAACTTTATTTTTAACATGTATTCTTGAAATGGGTTTAAAAATAGTATAAATTATTATTATTTATTAAAATAAAAATATTTAAATACTTTATATAATTAAAAAATATTAAAATAATTAAAAATTAATTTACATTTTAATATCAATAAAATATTTAAATAACTTCACAATTTTTTTAAAAAAATATTATATATATATATATATATCATATTTCCATGTCTTATAAAATTTTAAAATTTGTGTGTCTGTATATTTTATATCGTATTGTGTCTCGTGTCGTGTCATATTCTATGCAATGTATTATAGTTTATACCTAATATGATTGTTCAATTTTATATAATAATTATGTGTGATAATAATTATATTAAAAATAAAAATATTTAAAATATAATTATTTCTATAAAAAAGTTTATCCCGTTGTTGTTATATATAATTATACTCAAATTAGTTTTGAGACAATTTTTTTTCGTGGATAAAATTTTGACACTCTCTAATAGCTACCTATTTATACAATTATACACATTTAAAGTATCTATACAGATTACAGAAAAAAGTTTAGGAAATTATATGGTACAGATTTAAATCTGTACAGATTTAAAGATTTAAAGATGTGGCAAAATCTAAACCACACATTCTAAAGCTACACTTTTCACTCAAAACCGTAACTCTTCACAAAGAAAAGCGTCACCTAATGGAAAAAAGTAAATTAGAAGATTTAAGAGAAGAAATAATTAAGTTATCAAAATTAATAGATCAAAAATTGATGATTTTAATTAATGTTAATTGTAATGACACCGAATTCTTAAAATCAATACAAAATGATTTTTCTCAAAATCTTTATTTTACTATAAGTTTTATTGAAGGACTTCAAAAACCTGAAAAAACTTATTTTTCACACGGAATTTCTAAAAAATGTTACCATGGAAATGACTCCCCACATCTTTATCATACCTTCAACCCACAATTAAATTCTATCGTAGATATGCTTGAAGAAATATTAGTATCCATAAAATTTCAAAGAAATAAGGAAAAAGAGAATCCCAAAGAAGAAAAATTTAAAAATATAATCAACATAACAGACTTAAAAGTAAAACCACCATTGAAATTATGAATATTAAAGAAAAATTAGAAGAAGTTAAAATGCTTTTTAAACAATTAAAAATGGCTCAAGAAAATAATATTATGAAACATGGTTTTCAAATAGAAGAAGAATTAATAAATTCTGAAAACATAGAAAATGAAGAACACATTCTAGATTATTCAAGTGACGAAGAACCAGCAATTCCAATACAAGTAAAAAATGAAGCTGGAACATCTAAGGATAATCAATCTCAATTTAAATGGGAAACAGGTTTTGATAATTATGCCTTTAAAAAAGGGTTTATAAATAAAGATTCAAAATATACAAAAATACCATCAAAATACGTTCCTAAAATCCAGGAAATGGAAGGAGAAAGAATGCTCGACTTAGACTGTAAAAAGAATGAAAAAGAAATTTTCGAAAATTGGTTGAATTCCTTTTTATTAGAAGCTTTTACTAATCCAAAGCTTAGTGAATTGTCTGGAAGAGATATTTGGAATTACATAGGGTTTCATACTAAAGGAACTATAAGAGATTATATGACATCAATAGAAAACCAAATAATAGAAGATTTAGCAACAAAAACAACAGCTTACGATAAGATATTATATATAATGATGATTCTATATAAAGAATTTTTTGGAAAAAATATTTTAGATCATAGACAAGAAGTCTATAATAAAGAATATCAAGAAGCAAAAAATCATTTAGCTAATATTCAAATATATGATTTATGTAGAGTCTTATATATGTGAATATAGAATACATTATTACAAATTAAAAGAAGAAGATAAAAATCATTATCTTAGTATGTATATAACAAAACTTCCATATCCTGCTAATGAATTTATAATGGGAAGATTTATAAGAGAAATAAATAGAGGGACAATTGAAAATAATTTTGGTGGAGCAACCTCTGCAATAAGAGAGGAAATAAAAGAACGTTGTATGCAAGAAGCAACTCAAAAAAGATTTGCAAATATAATTAGAATTTGCTGTCAGGATAATGAAGAGATACCCCAAAAATATGGGTTTAATAAAAATTTTCAAAGAAAAAGAAAATACCAATTTAGAAAAAGAAAATACTTCCAAACTGGAGAAAAAAGAGGTATTTTAGAAAAAGAAATAACAATAAAAGCAAAAGACAAAAAAGTGACTATTGCCCGAATAAAAAAGAAAACTGTAAGTGTTGGTATTGCCAAGAAGAAGGACACTATGCAAATGAATGTCCGAAAAAGAAGGATAAAAAGAATCTTACTAAACAAATAGAAATCGCTAAGTCTTGTTTCATGGAACCATTAGAGGAATCTGATGATAACTTAGACTATATTTTTGAATATGTCTCAGAAACAGACTCAGAGATTGAGTAATAATGCCACATTTATTACTATAAAAATAACAGAAAAGTTTATAAATGCTTTCATAGATTCTGGAGCAACACAATGCTTTGCTAGTTCAAACATAAAACTTGATTGGAAAAAATTAAAGAAACCATTAAGAGTTAGAATAGCTGACAAATCAATACATAAAATTAACCAAAAAGCAGAGATGACTGAAATTTTTATTCAAAATTATAGGTTCCATCTATATATATGTTAGATTCTGGAATGGATTTTATCATAGGAAATAACTTTTTAAAGCTATATCATCCATTCATTCAAGAATTAACATATATAGTTTTAAAAGCTCCACACGATTCTTCAATAAATCAAAAATCGAAACGTATAAAAATATCAACCACTACTATAGATAAGATTTTAAAATTTAAAATATTTTCTATATTAGAGACATGTTATTTAAATTTATACTTTCAGATAAAAATTCCAAAAAATAATCTTGAAACAAAGATAGAAGAACTTCTGGATGAAATTTGTGCTGAAAATCCTTTAGATATTAAAAATACAAATAACGAATTAGTAAGCATTAAATTAAAAGACCCTACAAAAGAGATAAATGTTCCAAATAAAATTCCTTACTCCGTAAGAGATAGAGAAGAATTCTCATTAGAATGTAGAGATCTTTTGGAAAAAAGAATTATAAGATTAAATAAAAGTCCTCATGCGGCTCCAGCCTTTTATGTCGAAAACAATAATGAAATTAAAATGGGAAAACGAAGAATGGTTATTAACTATAAAAAGATGAATGAAGCAACTATTGGTGATGCTCATAAGCTTCCAAGAAAAGATTCTATTTTAGAAAAAATCAAATGAGCAACTTGGTTTTCATCTCTTGATGCAAAATCAGGATATTGGCAACTTCGTTTAGACGAAAAAACAAAGAAATTAACTGCTTTTACTTGCCCAACAAAAGAATCAACAAGTGTGTTGCTTTATGAATGGAATGTATTACCATTCGGATTAAAACAAGCCCCAGGTATTTATCAAAGATTTATGGAAGAAAATCTAAAAGAGTTAAATGAATTTATTTTAGTGTACATTGATGATATACTAGTTTTTACAAAACAAGATAAAGAAGATCATCTTCAAAAATTATTAATAGTTTTAGAAAGATGTAAAGAAAAAGGATTAGTTCTTAGCAAAAAGAAAGCAAGAATAGCAAAACAAGAAATAGAGTTTCTTGGATTAATTCTATCCACCCAAGGAAAGCTAAAACTTCAACCAAATGTTCTAGAAAAAGTAAATTTATTTCCTAATAAAATAGAAGATAGAAAACAATTACAAAGATTTTTGGGGTGTATAAATTATATTTCTGATCAAGGATTTTTAAAGAATATAACAGAATATACTAAAAGCTTATTTCCAAAAATAATTACTAAAAAAGAATGAAAATGGGATGAAAAGATAGTATGCAAATTCAAAGAATTAAAGAATTATGTGAAAAACTTCCAGAACTTTATATTCCAGAAGAAAATGACTACTTAATAGTAGAAACAGATGCCTCAGATATAACTTGGTCAGGATGTTTAAAAGCCAAGAAAGCTATAAAAAGCTTGGAACAAGAAAAAGAATCACTAGATTCTAAATATTCCCCAAAGAAATTACTTTGCAGGTATATTTCAGGAACTTTTACTCCAACAGAACAGAGGTATACCACTCATGAAAAGGAAACTCTAGCAGCAATTAAATCTCTTAAGAAATGGAAAATTGATTTACTACCCAGAGAATTTACATTAAGGACAGATTCAAGTTACCTAACAGATTTTATACGATATAATTTAAAAGTTGATTATAATCATGGACGATTGGTAAGATGGCAATTATTTTTGTTACAATATCCAATAAAAATTGAATATATTAAGGGTGACAAAAATGTTATTGCAGATACATTAACGAGAGAATGGAGTTCGTCTACAACGCATTAGATCAAGAAATTCAAAAATATGAACAAGAACTCGAAAAATGCAAGCATTGTCAGCAAATAAGGACACAGATCCAATCCCTCAAGAAGGCCATTGAAGCAATGAAATCTACACAACAAGCAAAACCATCAGAGTTCAGCCAGCTAAGCGTGGTGGACAAATCAGGTGAAGAAAAAATTTCAGAAAACAAAACAATTGTTGAAATCATTAAAAAATCCACCCAAGATAAAAAATATTATGTAATTTATAATGGCCCCATGAAAGGAGTATATGATACCTGGAAAAAAGCAGCACCATTCACACATCAATCAAGGATAATTCATAAAGGAGGGTTTCTAACACTAGAAGAGGCAAAGGAATCCTTCAGAGAATATGAAGCTCTCCATCCAGAGCAAACCCTAAAAAGAGCAGATAAAGCTCCAATTCAAACCCAAAGAACAGGGATAATAAGAAACATTCCTACAAGGGCTGAAATCAAGGAAAAGAAAAGGGTCTGTAGATCAAATCTCAGAGAAACCCTTAACATAGTCCTGAATTGGACTGAAGAAAAAAGGGCAATTTTGGGATATTATCCTATTGCCAAAGAACAGCTAACAAAACTGGTTATATTTTCAGATGCTTCCCCATCGGACACCTATCAATTTTTTCAGTATGGATTGATTGATACAATTTTAATTTTTAATGATCTAAAAATTATTAGTGAGTTTCCTGCAGGATTTGTTGATGCAGTAAAGAGATTTAAAAATATGATTGACAATGTAAATCCAAGGGATATATCCCTAAAATTTACAAACAGTCAACCTATTTTTAATGAAGAAGAAGAATGCTTGGTTCCAGCACACCAAGTAATATTCATGTCCGTCTTTCCAGGAAATTTTCAACCAATTGATCAGATTCAAGACTTAATAATTTACAGTCATGAAGGAAGACTAGCCAGCACACTAGCAAGGGTATTCGAAAGAATTCAAAAGATAACAAGGGAATCTCACACAAGAATCAATTATAAAAGCAGAAATACTCTGCTTGTGTCCAGTAAAAGAAATGAAATTGAAGAAAGAGAGATGAGACTCTTGGTAGAGTTTGAATCTGCATTCTACAATCTATCTGGGCTCTTAGAAAAATTCCCTGAAGGGATAAAAAGAAATCTCTGCTATTTGATAAAAAATAGAGAAGACCACAAGTGCCAGCTGTGTGTCTCAGAAATATCTGAAGAAGGCAATAATGAAATGGGATCCACCCACATGATAAAAGAAGAAGACAGCTCATCCACCCACATAAAAGAAGAGGACAGCGCATCTGAAGCATCTCTCGACATTATTGCATAATGACGTAAGCGCTTAGGTCATAGAGCACCAACAATGTAGCTGGTGCAAGATAATAAACAATGACGTAAGCAATGACGTCATAAGAAGTGTAAGGATGGGAATTGTCCATCAGACCCAACCATTATAAATAGATTGCTTAGGCAATTGTAGAAGTATCAAACAATAGAAAGCAGAAGGCTAAGAGTACTCATATGCTAGGAGAGCAAGGAGGAAGCGGCCGAGGCGATTCTATAGTTTGAAGAAGAATTCCCTTAGGAAAAACCAATTCTAAACTCCCCTCTGGAGTTAATATCCATAATCTCCCCTCTGGAGATAAAAACATCTTATGTAAAATATTCTAAATAAAGGAAGTTTTTCTCCAGAAAGGTACGTCTTTATCTTAATCTCATAGTTATGAATTATTTAGAAAGTTTAGAATTAACGGAAGAATCTGATTATTATAGATTATCTGCCTTATTAGATAATGAAAAACAGGCTGTTCTAAAAACAGAATTAAATCTCAGATCAAATGAAAATTTTAATAAACAAAATCTTTTAAAAGAAGTTTTTAATAGAAAAAATATAATATACTATGGAAAAATTCAACTTGAAGCCCCTATAAAGATAAAATCTGCTAATGGAGAACTTGAAATAGCTTTGATAAATGATGAAGAATTGAGTAAACAGATTGAGAAAATTAAGGATCAACAAAAAAGATGTAAAATTGGATGGATTCATATTAGTACTATACAAGTCTTAATCAAATCTATATATATGAAAGGAATTAATTCACCAATAAACTTAGCAATCTGTGACAAAAGAATTTACTGATGACCCAATAGATCAAATAATTGGAATTGTTCATGGAAACTTGGCAAACGTAAATGTTAAATTCAATGCCCATCTTGGATATGCTATACCTTTATCAACTGAAAATCTTGGAAGATCTATAAGCTTGGCTTATAAATTTCACAGAAAAAATCTAATGGAACAAGACGATGAACCATTTTCAATTACATATGCAATAAATTATGCTTTAACAAATAGCCATCATAGTATAATATTTAAAAACAGAGAAAGAATTTATGTCGATGAATTATTTCAGAAAATTGTAAAAACAGAAATACCAAAATATAAAGCTATTGAAAACCCAGTTCTTTACTAAAAGAACCATCAGGAAAATTAGTTTCATCAAATTTTCAAATAAGAGAATCCAAAATTAATAGCCCTTTAAGTTTATCTAAGTTAAAAATTAAAGAAGAAAATTCTGAAATAAAAGAATTAACAAAAAAGGTCGAAAAATTAAATGAAACCCTAAACACTAAGTTATGACAATTAATAAAGAGAAAATATATGTAACCTATCAAGACAAGAAACAAGAGTTCTTTGAAAGAGAAAATCGGTTGAATTATTTATAGTTTTCTGAAATAAATCAAAGAGCATTTGAAGCTCTAAAAATAATCTATGACAAATTGAAAAGAGAAGTTAAAGAGTTAGAAAAATTAATAGAATCTCTAGAAAATAGTGATGAATCGATGATAGAATTTACAGAAATTCTAAGATAAATAATGAAGTATACAAAGATTGAAAGACCAGAAAACAAAATAAAAAGAAAAAGGGCGAAAAAATTAAAAAGTAAAATAAAGGAGTAAAAAAGGGAATTAAATAATCTTCAGTTCGAAATTAATGACCTTATAATAAAAAGGATAGAAATAAGAACAAATATAAACAAGTTGGAGCTAAACTTAAAAAATTTATAAATGCCTGGAACACCATATTATGACTTAAAAGAATTAAAGCTGTTGAAAGAAAAAATGGAGAATGAAGTTGAAAAATTAAAAGACATTTAGAAACAACAGAAAGTGTAGAAATAAAAGAAGTTTTGGAGGATTTGAAAAATTATATCAAAGAAAAAGACAAACAAATAAAAGATTTTATATACAATAATTAATGCAAAAAAGAATATTATAAACTAAAACAAGATTGAAAAACTATAAAAATGAAATCAGAATTAGTAATAGTAGAAATGCTCAATACTTTTGATTATGAAATTACAAATTATAAAGTACCACCAACCAAATCTATACAAATTATAAACTTATTCGAAGCAAAATATGAAGAGTTGATTTTAAAAATTGGTATCAGAACCAAGTTAACGATTAAAGGTAACATTTTTTCTTTAAACAACACTTTTAGTGATACACTTTTAAATCAATAAAAAACAAAAATTTATAAATATGTACCAAAACATATCTGTACACTAGATGGACCAAAAAATTTTCTTTGTCATTTAAGTTAGGCTAATATTGCAGTGGGGTCCACTGTATCCCGCTTGCAACATAACTACTCCGATTGGTTGAGAGGGCTATGTTATGTCAGCTATGGAAACTTAATAGGTATATGGGGCAGGTTGGATGTGAGGATAATGATAATATTGTTATTTGGATTTATTTTATCTATATATTTAATTAACAGTTTTTTATACATTTTCTAATCCTTAATTAGTGTGTGACATTTCCACAAGATTGGTCTTGAGCCGTATATTATTAGAGGTGAAAAAGTATATACTGTGTGCTCAGTACTGACTGATGAATATACAAGATATGATTTTTCTTTAAAATAGAAGATTTCTAAAGTAAAAAGTTGAGATATTGAGCGCGTATCATTAAATTATTTGGTGAAATTGACATATAATAAAAATTATAAATTTTGGTACACTGAAAATGCCAATAACGATTATCTAACTTAATTTATTTATTTAAATAATTTTTTAAGTAAAAAATTTAAAAATAATACTTTTATGTACTAATATAATATAATGATACATAATTATTATGTGTTTGTATATAATATTTTTACACTGATAGTATAAAAAACCACAACGTAACCTTTTTTTTATTAGAAACAAGAGAGCAATTTACAAAAAATATTTTGTGCATTATTCAGTTTGAAGAAAAGTACAATGTACAATGGTATATATAACTGTTAGAAGAATTAAAATAACAAAAGCATAGAAGTCTATATAAATACAAATGATATTAAGTGATCTAATTTGATTCTAATCATTCTCTTAACATTTCCCCTCAAACTCAAGTGGGAGATAAGGATACCATCTTAAGTTTGGATAATACAGTCCAGAAACGAGTCGGATGATGAGCCTTTGTGAAGATATCAGCAGTCTGATCTAGTGTTTCAACCGTGAAGAGACGAACAGCATCAATAAGGATATGTTGCCGAACAAAGTGACAATCAATCTCAATGTGTTTGCGTTCATGAAATACATCATTATGGGCAATCTAAATAGCACTGCAGTTGTCACAAAAAAATATCAATTGGGGATAACTGAGGAGCACCCAAGTCCTCGAGAAGCCAACAAATCGAGATAACTTCAACAGTGGTGTCAGCGAGAGCACGATATTCAGCTTCTGTGCTTGATCAATGGTGCACGAAACTGGCTCAGCAGAATTCGCACAGATAGACCGACAAGTATACCAGGTCATCCAAGTAATACCTGAGGTGAGTCAGGGTCGATCCCATGGAGATTGTTAGTTTGAGGAAGCAGTGGATACCTTGCAGATCTTAGTTAGGTAGATAGAAATTATAGTTTGTCACGAAAAACACATAAAACAGATAAATAGAACGTTACTAGGTAGATAAGAATTCAATGGTGATAGAATGGTTGAGGCTTCGGAGATGCTTTGTCTTTCCGAATTAACTTTTCTTACTGTCTTCTTCAATAACCTTCTGATTCCTTCAATGGAAGTCGTAAGTGATTAACTCATGTCCTCTCATCAAGTTAACCTCCTCTACTGTAGCAATCCACCACGTTGAAATGACTCATGTCCTCTCATCAAGCCACCTCTAGGTTTCTCACTGTAGCAGAAGATGAAGCTCTAAGCAATTCACTCTCCTTCACGATCCTATTCAAGGTGCCACAGATAAGGCAGATCTTCCAGGTCAGAAAGTGCTGCTTCTCTGATTCTAGCCTTACGTCACAAAAACTTCACGCACCCATAGTCAACGGGATTATATGTCACATATCCAAAGTTGCTCATATGCTCTATTAGAATCCGCAATGTAATCTCTAGCTTTATTAGTTCAATGCTATCTAGGTTAGGAAGCGCACGGAACCAATGTAGAACAAGGGTGATTATCACGGGTCACCCTCAATTCATAAGATGAAGAACGAGGTCGCATAAGAGAACAGAATCAGACATATTGAATGAAAACAGTAATATTATTGATCCACGAAACTCAGCAGAGCTCCTAACCTTAACCTTAGGAGGTTCATGACTCATGCTGATAGAAAAATACAATATAATGTAAACATAAAAGTGGGTAAGAGTTTGGAGAGATCCTAAACATGGTTGATCTTCTCCTATATATACTAATCTAGTAACTAAGGACTACAGAAATATGATAAACTAGTCTTGTAGTACGAAAATCCACTTCTGGGTCCCACTTGGTGAGTGTTTAGATTGAGTTTGAGTATTTTCCACGAGCTAGTATCCCTTAGGGGCATTGTACGCTGGCTAGGGACCCCTTTTGGGCGTTGAACTTCAGTTGCTCCCCTGTGGGCGCTAGACGCCAGGAATGGGGCTGGTGGCTAGCGTTAAACGCTAGTTTTGGGCCTTCGTTTTCGAAATAAAGTATAGACTATTATATATTTTTGGAAAGACCTGGATGCACTACAAGAAAAAGCAATATTTGTAACAAAAAAATTGTTACAAAAAATCAAAATTTTGAAACAAAAGGATTTTGTAACAAAAAAAGGAGCCGTTGTAGTATGTCCCGTTACAAAAAATTTTTGTAACAAAAAATAGAACTGTTACAATTCAAGGTCATATTTTGTAACAAATTTTTCTGATACAAAAAATCAAAAGTCGTTACAAAAGTGATAACAAATTTTGATCTTTAAAATATTTTTTGTGACAATATATTTTTTCCTATCATAAAATTTTGTTACAAAATGTAACTTGATTTTGTAACATTTTTTTTCTTTAGTTACAAAACACTATGTATTTTGTAATAAATTTTTTTAATACAAATTACACGCATAATTTGTAAAATTATATTATTTTTTATTTAATTAATATATTAACTAATTTACTCAGCAAGTCAACATTTATATAATATATAATAACATAGATAATTCAAATATCTTTCATTTAACTAAGATTGTTTTATAAATCTTCCGCATATAAACTTTAACGTACAAACTAACAAGACATATTGAAGAACCCTAATGAACTAGATAGATACATAGGACAAAAAAATAAGAAATTATAAATCTTCAAAATATAAACTACAAATTACAAACTCCATTATGTTCATATATCTCCTTTCTCATGGAGAAGCTTCTAATAAGTGACACACAGCTGAAAACACGACCAACCAAAAAATACTAGCTTAAGAAACAAGATTTGTTTTTCCTTTAAAAATGCACAAGAAAAACAAAAAAACTATACTCGTATTATTCAACAAAAAACTATAACCTTGGTGATTGTAGAACAAGCCTCTCAACATCTCTAACGTATAAAATGATGGGAGCAGTTTATGAGATAGAAACCAAGACCTGCACAAAGAAAATGTTCTTAGAACTTCTTTTTCCAAAATCTATGTAACAGAGTAGATTGTTATCAAATATGAGATAATAGAAATTTAAGGAAATTAAATCACCTTGTAAAATGACAGAGCAAATAGCTTTTCATTGAAACACAAGCTACTCATGGGCTTTAAAGGAGCTACAAACAAAATCTGAAATAGTAAGCACAATATTGCAACACAATAAGAAGCAACACTACTTATATTAGATGCAGTAGAGCCATTCCTCCTAAGCTTTAAAACAGTTTTCAAACCTTCAGCACCAACACTTTGTTGATGTAAAGTACCTATAAGATTAAAAGATAGTTATAAAAATTAGCAATTAATATCTAGGACAAGATCAATAACAATATGATGTCAATTAATGCAATTCTAAAAAATTGTCTAGAAAATTTGAGCTTTACTTTCTCTAGTACCTATAGTTTCAAATTGTTCAGTTAGCACAAACATATGAGAAAATCACATAGCCAACATAACCAAACGGTTCAACTCAAATTAAATGAGACTTGCAACATTGTAAACAAGACACTTTACATAGCATGGTTCTTCACATCCTGTCACCTAAGGTTTGAAGCTCCATGAACAATGGCAGAGTTTTGCCAATATCAATAATCTGCTGAAATTTAAAACCCTATTGCATTACCAACCAAAGGGATAAGCACATACTTATCAAAGCATCAATATCCTCATCACAGAAACTATACACCCATCCTAAATTTTTCATTCAACAAAAAAAAATCAATATACTTGGCAAAGGAACAAAAAAATTTACACCAACAAAAGATTTAGCTAAGTGATTTTTTAAGCAACACAACAACAAATTCAACTATTTAAGTATTAAACTCAACCCAATGATGTTATCCAGCAACAAAATTCAACCCAATGATGTTATCCAGCAACAAAATTCAACTCATTGATGTTTAACAGCAACAAAAAAATTTATTCAGGTTCAGAAATAATTCTAAAATACCAAATACTACAACAACAACAACAACCACTAGTCCACCATCATAAAATTCTAATTTCAAACCCTAAGATACACCAAAATTGACACTAAAAGTCTGAAAGAACTGGGTCGAAGGGAACTCACCTGGAAAGCTGACCAACTAAACAAATTGCCAAAACAAGAAGACCACCACCACCGCCACCACTCAAGGGAGTAGATGCTGGTTCAGTCTGCTTCTGCAATTCACTATAATGGTATAAAAATAGCAACAAATCAACCCTAAACACTAATAATAAAAAAAAACAAAAGCATCAATCAACCACTAAACCTACATATATTACAATGTATCAACAAAATTTGAATGATCTGCCAACAAAATTTGGGAGGATGGTGTTTCTGATGGTGTATTTGATGAAGCCATCTAGAACAACAATAATATAAAACAACAATATATTACACTATTGAATAATTTGCCTGAATCAACAAAATTCCAATCAACTAAACATAATCAACAACAATAAAGAATCTGTTAGTACATGGTAGAATTGCTTGACTCCAAAACAAGAAAAGTAAGGTTGATAAGTAGAAATTGGTTCGAAATTGATTTGATAAGTTACAGGTCTGGTTAGTTCTCATCTCAATGTTTCTTATCATATATTGTAAAATCTTTACAGAATCAACAGATTAATCAGTTCCTCAGTTAATCCAATTATAACCCAATGAGGCAATAAGTCAATAACAGAATAAAAAAATTAAAAAATACCTGAGAAGAGGGAGACTAAGCACGGCAAAGCAGAGTCTGGCAAGGGAAAGGCTACAGCGACGGTGAGCCACGCCGGACGAGGGCGCGACGACAACGACGACGATGCGAGACACTATCATGCAGAGGAGGCGAAGAGCCAGGAAGTAGATGCGCAGGGGCCGACGCGAGAGTCACGTGACGAAGCAGAGTAGCCCAACGGCAACGCATCAGTGGTGAAGGAACAGCGATCTCCAACGGCGAGCTTGGTAGCAACCAGCCGCGACACAACAATAGCTCTCTGTCTCAACGTCTTACTCTCTCCCCTCTTCGTCAACGTCGACGGCGGTGAGGTGCGACGCCGACGTGGTCTTCTTCTTCTCCTTCTCTTCTTCTCTGTTTCGCGTGTCTGTGTGTAAGGGTATATTGTGTGTGTGTTTCTTACGTTGAAGGAGGATGAGGCTACGACTGTTAGGGTTAGAAATGGGAAAAATTAGCGTTTTGAATTAATTTGGGAAATAGGGTTAGAAATTAGGATTTTATAAAAGAATAAGGATAGATATAAATAGATATTTTGATAAAATTAGCGTGTAGAGTAATTTTAACAACAAATATATTCCATTCAAAAGTTTTAAGAACATTATTTATTAACATATTGCTAAATTCAATTAATTATTTTTTATCTAAAATTTAAAATGAACATATTAATCTCATTCTTATAAAATATAGTTTAAACTCAATATTAATTATTCAAATTAAATGATATAACTTTTCATTATTTCTCTATCACCGGAACTTTAATTTCAATTTATAAAATAACTAATTATAATAAAAATTATACATTAATATTAACTGACTTAAACTTAAAGTATTTATAAAAATCAATCTAATCATTTCTAATAAATTATATAATTCTTTCTTATTTTTCAATTACTAAAATTATAATTTCAATTATACAAAATATTCAAATAAAGATTATATAAAAATTCTAATTAATTTAAACTCCAATTATTATAAAAGTTACATATAACTCCTAATTATTTTTAAATTTAAAGTATCATAAAGCTTTATAATTTTTTTAAAATAAAATTCTCAACAATATAATAAATTTAATTATAAAAAATCTTGGGATGTTATAGCTGAGTTATGGTAGGTTTAGGATTAGTAGAGAGAGAAAAAAAAATCAAAATTCTATATGTTATTCTTAAGGAAGTTTTTCAAACTTTTATTTAAATGGACGATGACGGCAAACAGCAAAATAAAAAATAAAGGTAATGGGTAGAATTAGAATTTTTACTTTTTATATTTATTTTTATTTTTAAATTTTAATTATTTTTATTTATATTTAATAACTAATTTTTTTAATTTAAAAAATTAATTTTTAATCAACATTTAAAACTTAATTATTAGTAAAATTATATATTAATTTTATAAAAAAATATAAAATAATATATATCATTTTTAAAAATAAATCATTTAATCTTTAATTTTTTATAAAAAATAATTAATTAACACAAATAATATTTTAAAAAATAAAATTTTTAAAATAAAATAAAATTATCTTAAAGATTTTAACATTTTAAAATAATTTTTTTAGTTACAAAAATTCTTGTATTTGGTGACAAACAAATAATTTGTTACAAACAATATTGAATTTCGTGACAAATTAATTTTTTGTTACAAAATATTTTAAACTTTTGCAACAACTTCATCTTTTATTACAAAATATTTTAAAATTTTGTAACAGAACACTGGTTCGTCACAAAAGCCAATATAATTTGAAAACAAAAATCAAGTCGTTACAAAATATCAAAACATTTTGTAACAAATTGTATTGTTGTTACAAAACATTATTATTATGTAACAATTACTAATTTTGTTACAAAAAATTTTTTTTGTAACAATTTTAAATTTGTTACATATGTTCCATTTTCTTGTAGTGATGTTAGCTTTCCATAGTCATTGAGAGCGCACCATTTGGACTTCTTTAGCTTTAGGAAAGCTCCTTCGAGTGCACGGAGGTCAAATCCTGACAGCATCTGTAGTTCTTTCTCTGATTCTGAATCAGTTTTCTGCTCAAGCTCCTCAATTTCAGCCAGAAAATACCTGAAATCACCATAAAACACACAAACTCAAAGTAGAATCCAAAAATGTGAATTTTACACTAAAACCTATGAAAACTTAATAAAACTTAAACAAAACATAATGAAAACTATATGAAAATGATGCCAGAAAGCGTATAAAATATTCGCTCATCAATCAAGCAGTGAATATTTGCTTCTTAGCTTGCCAGAAAATGAGAGAGTCGCCAATAGTGGAACGACGATCAATGGGATAGGGCAGAAAAATAAAGGTCATGGAATAGGGAGCCTTTGATGTAGCATAGAACGAGAAGAATTGCCGCATAATGAGTAGTACAAGGAGCTGACAAGAACTGGCTAAGAACATGAACTGGATAGGTGATGTCTGGTCGGGTGACAGTTAAGTAGACGAGTCCTCCAACTAACTGTCGATAAAGAGTAGGATTATCCAAAACAGTGCCATCCATAGGAGTAAATCGAACACTAGGCTCAAGAGGAGTAGACTCAGTGCGACTATCTGTAATTCTGGTTCGAGCAAGAAGATTTGAAGCATATTTAGCTTGAGAGAGATAGATGCTATTATCGGTGGATATGACTTCTAAACCAAGAAAATAGCTGAGAGAACTAAGATCTTTTATCTCAAAAGTACGCTGAAGGGACGCCTTGAGATCAGAGATGCCATCAACATCATCTCCAGTAATGATCATGTCATCAACATATAGAAGTAGAAGAACAACTCCATGTTCGCTTTTAGTAATGAAGAGAGCATTCTCATGAGGGCTGCAAGTGAAACCAAGATTGTATATGGTAGTGCTGAACTTGTCAAACCATTCACGAGGAGCTTGCTTAAGTTTATAGAGTTCCTTACGAAGGAGATAAACTTTGCTAGACGGATAAGGATAACCTGGAAGGGGTTTTATATATACCTTCTTTTTCAAATCTCCATTAAGAAATGCATTCTTCACGTCCATTTGACTGAGAGACCATTTTTTGACCGCAACAATGGGAAGAATAGCTCGAACAGATGTGAGACAAGCAACAGGAGCAAAAGTCTTTTCATAGTCAATACCATACTCTTGCGTACAACTCTGAGCAACCAATCGTGCCTTATAATGTTCAATAGAACCATCAGAGCGAGTCTTGATCTTGTATACCCATCTGCTTTCCATAACTTTTTTATTAGAAGTAGAATCAACCAAATTCCAAGTGTGTGCTTTTTCAAGTGCTTGTATTTCTTCCTGTATTGCTTGTTGTCAATTTGGATTTGTGGAGGCTTCTCTGAATGACTTAGGTTCATGTTGATGAAGAATAGTAGAAAAAAATGATAATCAAGAAAATGAGGAGGTGGATTTCTTACTCTAGAAGAACAAGTGGAAGGAGGAGGCATGACAGTAGGAGCAGGATCGTCGTCTAGTCTGGAATCATTGGGAGATGGAGAAGGCAGAAGAACAGGAGGCTGTAGAGGGTGACTCGAGATAGAACCTATAGAATCATCACCAGAAAAAATATCAATATTGGGGTTAGTGAGAAAAGGTGACTGAGTAGGAAAAAATGGAATCAAAGGAGGAGAACCGAGAAAACATGTGATGCTCCCAGAAGACAATATGACGAGATATACGAAAAGATAATTTCTTACAAGACATAAGGCTTTCATGTCAATTTAGCTTATATGCTCCATTTTTAATTTAGTTATTCTAGGGTTAGTGACTTGAATTTCATACAGACTTTTTTCCCCTTAGGTTGGGTGCACAAGATGAAGTTATTTTCTTTTGGCAGGTGATTTATGATAAGATGAGTGGAAGAAGCAGGGGCTTTGGTTTTGTGACCATGTCTTGATTGAGGAAGATGAAGCTGCTAAACAATAATTCAATGACTATGTAAGTTGGTGGTGTTCTGTTTGATGATAATACATCTTATTGTTTATATTTCTCTTTGATTATTACATCTTTTATTCTTTGAAGTTATCTATGTTAAAATTTGACAGTGCTAAGAATGAGGGTTCCCATTTCAGATCTCCTTCTAGGGGTGGTTTTTCTTCGGATAACGGAAACTGTGTTCATGTTGGTATTCTTGCATGGGGTGTTGACCATTTAGCATTTGAGGACTTGTTTTGTGAACAAAGAAACTTTTTGGAGGCCAAGGTAATCTGTGACAGAGAAAGTGAAAGATCAAGAGGCTTCGGATTTGTGACTTATAGCAGCCCTAAAGAGGTCAATAGTGCTATTGAGTCCTTGCGAATCTACTCCTAGTATCCTGTTCGCTAATCACAAATAACAATTTAATGAGTTTGAACTTGTCCATTTGTATATGTTACATTGTAAGTGTAATGAGTTGCTGTGGCAATTAGTTTCCATCATATCATTGTTTGATTATTTTGCACTGAGTTATTCATTCTTTTGTTCTTGAAAACATAAGAAAAAGCTAATATTTCTTTATTTTCTTATTGCTATATGTATACACTTTTTTTCTATTGTTCTGTAGAATTATAAGCTTCCTCTGACATATAATTTTCACAACTATATGCTTTGAAACATGGATGATGAATTTCGTGACACTGTTGGTGTTAGATAATTGCTCTAAGATGAATTTGGAGCCTTTCTTTAATTAGCCTTTCTCTAAGATGTTATTTACTGATATTATTTTTCTTTGATATTTTTGCATTTTGATCACATTATAAGTGACAACATTGGTGAAATTAAAGGTAGAACTGGTGGACATGTTCTTTGTGCAATTGATATGCCAAGACTTAGGTGTTGTTTGTATTTTTTATTTTTTAAAAATTTTCAATACGAAATGAGGAACTGAGATGTATAATGTATAAAGAATTTTATAGAAGCAGGAGCATATTTGTGCAGTCAGATTGAAACATCTCTAAAGAAGTGAGTGAATACTTATTTTTACATGATATTGTAACTGATCCTTTTTCTTTGTTAGTTTACTAATTAAGTCATGTTTTCTAGAGCTATTGAATAGATAGAATAGCATTTGATCAAACCCAAAGGCTTGGTTATTATTAGGTTAAGCTTTAATACTTAATTTCTTTAAACATGGTTTGAACTTTTTAAATATATATAATTTTGATGAACTAATTTTATTTGTATGCGTTATAATTTTTTAGTTCAATGAGTAAAATAAAAAATAATAAGGTTTATTTTAGTATAGTGACAAAATTGGTATTTTGACTAATATTCTAAGAAAGATTAACGACATATTTGTTGGTGATGATGGTGACAAATTAAAGACTTTATAGCGACTGAAATATTTGTAAGATACACATCGATTTGTTACTAGTTTAAAAGGAAATTGTGATTACATTTGCGATAGTATTGAAACTGATTGACTACATATTATTTCCTAGAAAATTAGCAGCAACTTCGTAACTTTGCTTTTTCATTTAGAATAGCTTTTGTTTAGCGACAAAATTCCTACAATTTGATTAAGAATTTTCAAAGATTAGCTATAAATTTGCTATAAAATGTCATAGATTTGCGATCATATTAGCGGACAACTTGTGACGAGTTAGGTTCGGAAAAATTTCTCGCTAATTAGCATCAACTAAGCATTCCATTTTTTCTATGAAGTTAGCTTGGATTTAGCGATGAGTCTACTGTAGTAGAGTTTGTTGCTAATCAGTGACTACCTTTTAGTCTATTTCTTCTATGGAATTAGCTTTTAATTTAGAGATGGATTTGTGACTATTTATTCGATCGCTAAAAATGTTTTTCGATGAATTAGCGACTATTATATTTGTGTCACTGATTTGTGACTTGTAATTAGCGAGGAAAGCATTGGTTGCTAGGCAGTAGCTAATCCATCACAAATTATATTTTGCATCAGATTAGCGATGAATTTTTTTACTACTTTTGTAGTAGCTAATCGGGCTTATTCTTGTAGTGGATGTTGCTGCTATAGTTTGTTTTGTAGATCTCCATGATATAGCTATATCACCGTATATGAATAGGTATTTTGTTTGAGATTTTTCTTTGTGTGGATCAGACAAGTATCCTGCATCTGCATAGCCAACTAATTGTGACTTGGATTCATATGGATAAAACAGTCCTATATCAACTATTCTATGAAGATATCAAAAAATTTGTTTGATTCCATTCCAATGTCTTCTGGTTGGAGAGGAACTATACATTGCTAGTAAATTCACAGCAAATGATATGTCAGGCCATGTATTATTAGCAAGATAATTAGTGTTTTAATGGCACTAAGATATGGTACTTCAGGACCAAGTATATCTTCATTTTCTTCTTTAGGACAAAATTAATCCTTTTCCATATCCAAAGACGTTACGATCATTGTGGTACGTAATAGATGTGAGTTATCTACATAAAATCTCTTCAAGATTTTTTCTATGTATGTTGTTTGATGAATGAAGATCCCATTATTTGTATACTCAATCTGCATGTTGAGACAAAATTTAGTCTTTCCAAAATCTTTCATCTCAAACACTTCTTTTAGAGATTTTATAATTGTTGAAATCTCTTCAGAGGTTCTAATAATATTTAAATCATCAACGTACATAACAATTATAATAAATCCAAATGCAGATTTCTTTATGAAAACACATGGGCAGATATCATTATTCTTGAATCCGTTTTTGGCCAGATACTCAGTAAGACGATTATACCAGATTCGTCCAGATTGCTTTAGACCATATAAAGATCTTTGCAATTTGACTGAGTATAACCTTGTGAATATACATTAGATAGTTTAGATATATTTAGTTCTTCAGAAATTTTTATATAGATATCACAATTTAATAATCCGTATAAATAAGATGTCATTAGTAGTAGACATACAAAAATGTTTCATCATCAAGATTATTTCTGAACTTCCCTATGACCGAGAAGCTTTTTCCTATCGTGTATGGTCTCGTGCTAAGAAAAAAGAAGGGGGGAACCTGGCTCACAAACTGGGGGATCTGGGGGCTTTTGCCCGCTCATCAAGGCATGATCTTCCTTTTTTTATCTCACTTCCTTCCTCAACAAAAATTCATGGGAAGGGGAAAAGATCCAAACGTTAAAGAGCAGATAAGGAGATAAGCCCCGGTAAGCATCTGGTGGACGAAATTGTGATACAAGAGTTCCAGGCACTGTTAGAGAAGCTCATAACTCCGTTCAACTTAACCAGCAAGTGTACTGGGTCGTCCAAGTAATACCTTATGTGAGTAAGGATCGATTCCACAGAGATTGTTGGTATGAAGCAAGCTATGGTCACCTTGTAAGTCTCAGTCAGGCGGATTTAAGTATAATTGGATTATTGGTTTAAATTTGATTAATGGAATAATTAGAAAATAAAGATAAATAAACTAAGATAGAAATACTTATGTAAATTAATGGTGGGAATTTCAGATAGGCGTATGGAGATGCTGTGCTCCTCTCGAATTTCTACTTTCCTATTACATTCATCCAATCCTTCTTACTCCTTTCCATGGCAAGCTGTATGTAGGGCATCACCGTTGTCAATGGCTACATCCCATCCTCTCAGTGAAAATGGTCCTATGCTCTGTCACAGCACGGCTAATCATCTGTCGGTTCTCAATCAGGTTGGAATAGAATCCCTTGATTCTTTTGCGTCTGTCACTAACGCCCAGCCTTCAGGAGTTTAAAGCTCGTCACAGTCATTCAATCCCAGAATCCTACTCGGAATACCATAGACAAGGTTTAGACTTTCCGGATTCTCATGAATGCCACCATCAATTCTAGCTTATACCACGAAGATTCTGATTAAGGAATCTAAGAGATATGCGCCCGGCCTAAGGTAGAACGGAAGTGGTTGTCAATCACGCGCGTTCATAGGTGAGAATGATGATGAGTGTCACGGATCATCACATTCATCAAGTTGAAGTGCAACGTATATCTTGGAATAAGAATAAAAGAGAATTTAATAGAAAGTAATAGTAATTGTATTGAAACTTGAGGTACAACAGAGCTCCACACCCTTAATCTATGGTGTGTAGAAACTCCACCGTTGAAAATACATAAGTGAAAGGTTCAGGCATGGCCGAGAGGCCAGCCCCCTGAATGATCAAAAGACCGAATGGTCAAAAGATGACTAATACACTAGTAAAAAGTCTTATTTATACTAAACTAGCTACTAGGGTTTATATGAGTAAGTAATTGATGCATAAATCCACTTCTGGGGCCCACTTGGTGTATGATTGGGCTGAGCTTGATCTATCTACGAGCTGAGGCTTTTTTTGGAGTTGAACGCCAAGTTATAACGTGTTTTGGGCGTTCAACTCCGGATCATGACGTGTTTCTGGCGTTTAACTCCAGACAGCAGCATGTACTTGGCGTTCAACGCCAATTTACGTCATCAATTTCCGAATAAAGTATGAACTATTATATATTGCTGGAAAGCTCTGGAAGTCTACTTTCCAACGCCGTTGAGAGCGCACCAATTGGAGTTCTGTAGCTCCATAAAATCCATTTCGAGTGCAGGGAGGTCAGATTCCAACAGCATCAGCAGTCCTTTTGTCAGCCTTTTTCAGAGTTTTGCTCAAGTCCCTCAATTTCAGCCAGAAATTACCTGAAATCATAGAAAAACACACAAACTCATAGTAAAGTCCAGAAATGTGGATTTAACATAAAAACTAATGAAAACATTCCTAAAAGTAGCTTGAACTTACTAAAAACTACCTAAAAATAATGCCAAAAAGCATATAAATTATCCGCTCATCACAACACCAAACTTAAATTGTTGCTTGTCCCCAAGCAACTAAAAATCAAATAGGATAAAAAGAAGAGAATATACTATAAATTCCAGAATATCAGTGAATATTAATTATAATTAGATGAGCGGGACTTGTAGCTTTTTGCTTCTGAACAGTTTTGGCATCTCACTTTTTCCTTTGAAGTTTAGAATGATTGGCTTCTCTAGGAACTTAAAATTTCGGATAGTATTATTGACTTTCCTAGTTAAGCTTGTTGATTCTTGAACACAGCTACTTATGAGTCTTGGTTGTGGCCCTAAGCATTTTGTTTTCCAGTATTACCACCGGATACACAAATGCCACAGACACATAACTGGGTGAACCTTTTCAGATTGTGACTCAGCTTTGCTAGAGTCCCCAGTTAGAGGTGTCCAGGGCTCTTAAGCACACTCTTTTACTTTGGATCACAACTTTAACCACTCAGTCTCAAGCTTTTCACTTGGACCTTCATGACACAAGCACATGGTTAGGGACAGCTTGATTTAGCCGCTTAGGCCTGGATTTTATTTCCTTGGGCCCTCCTATCCATTGATGCTCAAAGCCTTGGATCCTTTTTACCCTT
This sequence comes from Arachis hypogaea, assembly GCF_003086295.3. Taxonomy (NCBI): domain Eukaryota; kingdom Viridiplantae; phylum Streptophyta; class Magnoliopsida; order Fabales; family Fabaceae; genus Arachis; species Arachis hypogaea. The sequence goes on from NC_092040.1 coordinate 109,879,049, forward strand.
GCCTTTTGGTTTTAAGGGCTATTGGCTTTTTCTGCTTGCTTTTTCTTTTTCTTTCTATTTTCTTCGCAACCTTTTTTTTTCTTTCGCCACTTTTTTTTCGCAAGCTTTTGTTTTTTCACTGCTTTTTCTTGCTTCAAGAATCAGTTTTATGATTTTTCAGATCATCAATAACATTTTTCTTTGTTCATCATTCTTTCAAGAGCCAACATTTTTAACATTCATAAACAACAAGATCAAAAATATGCACTGTTCAAGCATTCATTCAGAAAACAAAAAGTATTGTCACCACATCAATATAATTAAATTAAATTCAAGGATAAATTCGAAATTCATGTACTTCTTGTTCTTTTGAATTAAAACATTTTTAATTTAAGAGAGGTGAAGGATTAATGGAATTATTCATAACTTTAAGACATAGTTACTAATTACTAATGATCATGAAGTAGAGACACAAAACATAGATAAATACAACATAAAAACCGAAAAGCAGAAAGAAATAAGAACAAGGAATGAATCCACCTTAGTGAGGGTGGAGCCTTTTTGAAGGATCAGTGGTGCTTTTTGAGCTCCTCTATGTCTTTTCCTTGCTTCTGTTGCATGATCCATAGTGATTTTGGTGCTCCTATCCTTAGTTGCTCCCAATAGTTGTGTGGAGGACCATTTATCCCCTGAGGTATCTCAGGGATCTCTTGATTTGCAGTCAAATGTTCTACCACTGAGCTATAGACCCTTTACATGAGTCTTTCCATCTCCAATGACTCAGAGGTGGAAGCTTTTGTCTTCCCTTTTTTTTTCTCTTCTTCTTCTCTTTTTTTTTGAATATCTCTGGCCTTAGGTGCCATTAATGGTTATGGAAAAGCAAAAAGCTATGCTTTTACCACACCAAACTTAGAAAATTGCTCGCCCTCGAGCAAGAGAAGAAAGAAAAGATGAAGAATAAGAAGAAGATATGGAGGAGATTGAGGGATGTGTGTATTCGGCTATATGGGTGGGATTGGGTGGGAAAGAGAATTTGAATTTAAAAGGTAGGTGGGGTGTATGGGGAAGAGTGGGTAGATGTAGGTGGTGAATGAAAAACAGAAGGGATTGAAGTTGTTGGGAAGTGTGTTTTGGGGAAGAGTGGAATAGGATTAGGAGGTAAGGTGGGAGTATGTTAGGTGGGGATCTTGTGGGGTCCACAGATCCTGAGGTGATCCTGTGGGGTCCATAGATCCTGTGGTGGCAAGGAATTCCATCCCTGCACCAAATAGGCATGTAAAATGCCATTGCACACCATTCTGGCGTTTAAACGCCGAGTGGTGCACATTCTGGGCGTTCAACGCCCACATGTAACATGTTTCTGGCGTTGAACGCCAGTTTCATGCTTGTTACTGGCGTTCAGCGCCAGCTATTCCTCTAGGCACATTCCTGGCGTTCAGCGCCAGAATGTTGCTTGTTTCTGGCATTCAGTGCCAGGTTGATGCTCTGTTCTGGCGTTGAACGCCAGCCAGATGCTTCTTACTAGCGTTGAACGCCAGTCTGTGCTTCCTCCAGGGTGTGATTTTTTTCTTCTGTTGTTTTTGATCCTGTTTTTAATTTTTATATTTTTTCGTGACTCCTCATGATCATGTACCTAATAAAACACAAAATAACAATAAAATAAAAATTAGATAAATAAAATTGGGTTACCTCCCAACAAGCGCTTCTTTAATGTCAATAGCTTGATAGTGGCTCTCATGGAGCCACAAAGGTGATCAGGTCAATGTTGTATAGTCCCAACACCAAACTTAGAGTTTGGATATGGGGTTTTAACACCAAACTTAGAGTTTGATTGTGGCCTCCCAACACCAAACTTAGAGTTTGACTGTGGGGGCTCTTCTTGACTCTGAACTGAGAGAAGCTCTTCATGCTTACTCTCTTTTGTCACAGAGGGATGGCCATGTGCTTTAAACACAAGGTAGCCCCCATTCAATTGAAGGACTAATTCACCTCTGTTGACATCTATCACAGCTCCTGCTGTAGCTAGGAAAGGTCTTCCAAGGATGATGCACTCATCCTCTTCCTTCCTAGTGTCTAAGATTATGAAATCAGCAGGGATGTAAAGGCCTTCAACCTTTACTAACACGTCCTCTACTATTCCATAAGCTTGTCTCAATGACTTGTCTGCCAATTGTAATGAGAACAAGGCAGGTTGCACCTCAATGATCCCCAGCTTCTCCATTACAGAGAGTGGCATAAGATTTATCCCTGACCCCAGATCACACAGAGCTTTTGCAAAGGTCATGGTGCCTATGGTACAAGGTATCAAAAACTTTCCAGGATCTTGTTTCTTTTGAGGTAGAGTTTGCTGAATCCAGATATCTAGTTCATTAATGAGCAAGGAAGGTTCACTTTCCCAAGTCTCATTACCAAACAACTTGGCATTCAGCTTCATGATAGCTCCTAAATATTGAGCAACTTGCTCTCCAGTCACATCTTCATCCTCTTAAGAGGAAGAATAGTCTTCAGAGCTCATAAATGGCAGAAGGAGATTTAATGGAATCTCTATGGTCTCTATATGAGCCTCAGATTTCTTTGGATCCTTAATAGGAAACTCCTTCTTGCTTGAGAGACGTCCCAGGAGGTCTTCCTCACTAGGATTTTCGTCCTCCTCCTCCCTTGGGCATTCGACCATATTGATTACATCAATGGCCTTGCACTCTCCTTTTGGATTCTCTTCTGTATTGCTTGGGAGAATACTGGGAGGAGTTTCACTGACTTTCTTACTCAGCTGGCCCACTTGTGCCTCCAGATTTCTGATGGAGGATCTTATTTCACTCATGAAACTGAAAGTGGCCTTTGACAGATCAGAGACTAGATTGGCTAAATTAGAAGTGTTTTGTTCAGAATTCTCTATCTGTTGCTGAGAAGATGATGGATAAGGCTTGCTATTGCTCAGCCTATTGCGTCCACCATTGTTAAAGCCTTGTTGAGGCTTTTGTTGATCCTTCCATGAGAAATTTGGATGATTTCTCCATGATGAGTTATAGGTGTTTCCATAAGGTTCACCCATGTAATTAACCTCTGCCATGGCAGGGTTCTCAGGATCATAAGCTTCTTCAGAAGCTGCCTCTTTAGTACTGTTGGATGCATGTTGCCATCCATTCAGATTTTGAGAAATCATGTTGACTTGCTGAGTCAACACTTTGTTCTGAGCCAATATGGCATTCAGAGCATCAATTTCAAGAACTCCCTTCCTCTGAGGCGTCCCATTATTCACGGAATTCCTCTCAGAAGTGTACATGAATTAGTTGTTTGCAACCATGTCAATGAGTTCTTGAGCCTCTTCAGGCGTTTTCTTTAGGTGAATAGATCCACCTGTAGAATGGTCCAATGACATTTTCGAAAATTCAGATAGACCATAATAGAATATATCTAATATGGTCCATTCTGAAAACATGTCAGATGGACATCTTTTGGTCAGCTGCTTGTATCTTTCCCAAGCTTCATAGAGGGATTCACCATCTTTTTGTTTGAAGGTTTGAACATCCACTCTCAGCTTGCTCAGCTTTTGAGGAGGAAAGAATTTATCCAAGAAGGCTGTGACCAGCTTATCCCAGAAGTCCAGGCTATCCTTAGGTTGTGAATCCAACCATATTCTAGCTCTGTCTCTTACAGCAAAAGGGAAAAGCATGAGTCTGTAGACTTCAGGATCAACTCCATTCGTCTTTACAGTCTCACAGATCTGCAAAAACTCAGTTAAAAACTGGTAAGGATCTTCAGATGGAAGTCCATAAAACTTGCAGTTTTGTTGCATTAAGGCAACTAGCTGAGGTTTCAGCTCAAAATTATTGGCTCCAATGGCAGGAATGGAGATGCTTCTTCCATCAAATTTGGACGTTGGCTTTGTGAAGTCACCAAGCATTCTCCTTGCATTATTATTATTTTCGGCTGCCATCTCCTTCTCTTGTTCTAATATTTCTGAAAGGTTACCTTTAGATTGTTGTAACTTAGCTTCTCTTAATTTTCTCTTTAGAGTCCTTTCAGGTTCTGGATCAATTTCAACAAGAGTGCCTTTTTCCTTGTTCCTGCTCATATGAAAGAGAAGAAAACAAGAAAAGAAAGAGGAATCCTCTATGTCACAGTATAGAGATTTCTTTATGTTAGTAGAAAAAGAAAGGGGAGAAGAATGAAGAAGAGTGGGTTCGGATATTTAGGTGAAGAGAGGTGAAGAGAAGTGTTAGTAATTAAATAATTAAATAGATTAAGAAAAGAAATAGAGAATTTCGAAAATAATTTTTTTTTTAAAAAAAGGGTTAGTAATTTTCGAAAATTAGAAATAAGATAGGATTAAAATTAAAATTTAAAACAAAAGAATTTTTGAAAAAGAGATGAGATATTTTCGAAAATTAGAGAGGAAAAAGTAGTTAGGTGGTTTTGAAAAAGATAAGAAACAAACAAAAAGTCAAAGAGTTAGTTGAAAAAGATATTAAAATCAATTTTGAAAAGATAAGAAGATAAGAGGTTAGATAAGATATTTTGAAATCAAATTTTGAAAAAAGATAAAATTTTTGAAAAAGATAAGATAAAAGATAAAAAGATATGTTTGAAAAAGATTTAATTTTTAAAATTACTTAATTAACAAGAAACTAAGAGATAAGATTCTAGAACTTAAAGATTGAACCTTTCTTAACAAGCAAGTAACAAACTTTAAATTTTTGAATCAATCACATTAGTTGTTAGCTAATTTTCGAAAATATGATATAAAGATAAGAAAAAGATTTTGAAAATATTTTGAAAAAGATTTTTGAAATTTTCGAAAAAGAGAAAAAATTGGAAAAGATATGATTTTTGAAAAAGATTTTGAAAAGATAAGATTTTTAAAATTGAAAATTTGACTTGACTTGTAAGAAACAACTAATTTTAAAATTTTTTGACTAAGTCAACTCAAATTTTCGAAAATTTGGAGAGAAATAAGGAAAAGATATTTTTTTGATTTTTGAATTTTTAATGATGAGAGAGAAAAACACAAACATGACCCAAAACATGCAAATTTTAGATCAAAACACAAGATGCATGCAAGAACACTATGAATGTCAAGATGAACACCAAGAACACTTTGAAGATCATGATGAACATCAAGAACATAATTTTGAAAAATTTTTAATGCAAAGAAAACATGCAAGACACCAAACTTAGAAATCTTTAATGCATGGACTCTAACAAACGAAAAATGCATATGAAAAACAACAAACAACACAAAACAAAAAAAATCATCAAGATCAAACAAGAGGATTTACCAAGAACAACTTGAAGATCATGAAGAACACTATGAATGCATGGAATTTTCGAAAAATGCAAGAAAATTTTTTAAATCATGCAATTGACACCAAACTTAAAAATTGACTCAAGACTCAAACAAAAAATACCAAATATTTTTTATTTTTATGATTTTCTAATTTTTTTGGATTTTTATAAAAAAAATTTTCGAAAAAATTTTTGGAAAAACGAAAAAGAAAAGAAAATTTTGAAAAAGATTTTTGAAAAGAAAATTACCTAATCTGAGCAACAAGATGAACCGTCAGTTGTCCATACTCGAACAATCCCCGGCAACGGCGCCAAAAACTTTGTGCACGAAATTGTGATACAAGAGTTCCAGGCACTGTTAGAGAAGCTCATAACTCCGTTCAACTTAACCAGCAAGTGTACTCGGTCGTCCAAGTAATACCTTACGTGAGTAAGGGTCGATCCCACAGAGATTGTTGGTATGAAGCAAGCTATGGTCACCTTGTAAATCTCAGTCAGGCTGATTCAAGTATAATTGGATTATTGGTTTAAATTTGATCAATGGAATAATTAGAAAATAAAGATAAATAAACTAAGATAGAAATACTTATGTAAATTAATGGTGGGAATTTCAGATAGGCGTATGGAGATGCTGTGCTCCTCTCGAATTTCAACTTTCTTATTACATTCATCCAATCCTTCTTACTCCTTTCCATGGCAAGCTGTATGTAGGGCATCACCGTTGTCAATGGCTACATCCCATCCTCTCAGTGAAAATGGTCCTATGCTCTGTCACAGCACGGCTAATCATCTGTCGGTTCTCAATCGGGTTGGAATAGAATCCCTTGATTCTTTTGCGTCTGTCACTAACGCCCAGCCTTCAGGAGTTTAAAGCTCGTCACAGTCATTCAATCCCATAATCCTACTCGGAATACCATAGACAAGGTTTAGACTTTCCGGATTCTCATGAATGCCGCCATCAATTCTAGCTTATACCACGAAGATTCTGATTAAGGAATCTAAGAGATATGCGCCCGGCCCAAGGTAGAACGGAAGTGGTTGTCAATCACGCGCGTTCATAGGTGAGAATGATGATGAGTGTCATGGATCATCACATTCATCAAGTTGAAGTGCAACGTATATCTTGGAATAAGAATAAAAGAGAATTGAATAGAAAGTAATAGTAATTGTATTGAAACTTGAGGTACAGCAGAGCTCCACACCCTTAATCTATGGTGTGTAGAAACTCCACCGTTGAAAATACATAAGTGAAAGGTTCAGGCATGGCCGAGAGGCCAACCCCCTGAATGATCAAAAGACCGAATGGTCAAAAGATGACTAATACACTAGTAAAAAGTCTTATTTATACTAAACTAGCTACTAGGGTTTACATGAGTAAGTAATTGATGCATAAATCCACTTCCGGGGCCCACTTGGTGTATGTTTGGGCTGAGCTTGATCTATCCACGAGCTGAGGCTTTTCTTGGAGTTGGAAAGCCAAGTTATAACGTGTTTTGGGCGTCCAACTCCGGATCATGACGTGTTTCTGGCGTTTAACTCCAGACAGCAGCATGTACTTGGCGTTCAACGCCAATTTACATCGTCAATTTCCGAATAAAGTATGGACTATTATATATTGCTGGAAAGCTCTGGATGTCTACTTTCCAATGCCGTTGAGAGCGCGCCAATTGGAGTTCTATAGCTCCAGAAAATCTATTTCGAGTGCAGGGAGGTCAGATTCCAATAGCATCAGCAGTCCTTTTATCAGCCTTTTTCAGAGTTTTGCTCAAGTCCCTTAATTTCAGCCAGAAATTACCTGAAATCACAGAAAGACACACAAACTCATAGTAAAGTCCAGAAATGTGAATTTAACATAAAAACTAATGAAAACATCCCTAAAAGTAGCTTGAACTTACTAAAAACTACCTAAAAGCAATGCCAAAAAGCATATAAATTATCCGCTCATCAGCATCCCACAGTGAAAGAATTTAACGAATTCAAATATTGAACTTTTTTTTATCATTGATTAAATGACCAATATTTTCTTCAAAATCCTTAAAGAAATCAAATACTTCATAATGAGTGATGTAATTTTTAACAACATCATTTGAAATAAAATTTGTCCCTTTTTCGTTGTCATCCTTTTTCAAGGATGCTTGACAAAGATCAACTAAGTGCCTTAAGATACGACAAGTACGTGACTAGTAACCCTTTCCACACAATGAAAATATTTATCCTCTGTTGATTTGTTTTGTCCATTATTTCTTTCTTTATCCCAGTTTTGGTGAGATCCTTTCTTATGAAAATAATTTTTCTTTCTTTCATAATTTTTTTGTTACCAAAGCCTTGCCATTTACCTCTTATGGGGTTATAATTTGCTGCATTTACTTTAGAAAATGGGGGCAGCGCCAGTTGGGTGTGCTTCATGATTTCTTAAAAGCAATTCATTGTTAAGCAACAAGAAGGCAAGAAATTAGCTCAGAATACTTTTTAAATTTTTTTTCTTGACACTGCTGTTGTAGAAGCACATTCAAAGCATGGAAGGTCGAGAAAGTTTTCTTTAAGATGTCATTATTAGTTATCTTTTCCTCACATAATTTTATTCGTAAGGTAATTCTGAACATTGTTGAATTGTATTCATTTATGCATTTAAATCATGTAGACGCAAGTGTGTCCACTCATATCAGGTTTAAGGAAGTAGTATCACTGTCTTTTGATGATTATACCTTTCTTCAAGTTAAGGTTCTTCCACAGATTTGCAGGATCTTTTACTGTGAGATATTCATTTTTCAATCATTCGTCAAGATGACGATGAAGGAAGATTATGGCTTTGGCTTTATCCTTCTGAAATGCTTTATTTTTAGCCTTAATGGTATCTTCAAGATCCATTGAATCAAGATGAATTTCGGCATCTAATATCCATGATAAATAGTTATTTTTAGATATATCAAGAACATTAAATTCAAGATAAAAGAATTTTAACATAATAAAAATTTATTATATATGTCTTTCTAAATTTTGATCAGAGCCTTATGTTGATAACATGTTGTAAAATAAATAAATAAAAAAAAAATAAATATGAAATAGAAAAGTATAAATAGAGAATTCTAGTATTAATATTCTCTAATATTATTATCTCATATAATAGAGATAATCCATATGTTTTTTAATAATTCATTCTTTCGTATATTAGAATACACATATATAGAGAGAAGTGTTTTGTTATTCTTATATGTTTTGTCTCAGACTATACTCTTCCTATTTATATATGTACAAAATTTACCTAACTTTTCAAATTTTATTAATGTTCAGTTCAACTTTAAAAAATTTGTACTGTTCACCATTAAAAATTTGAACCACTCAAATAATTTTAATTAGAAAAATAAGTCATAGACATTTTATTGATGAACATTCATATGGTAACAAATTAGACATTTCTAAAAAGGAGATGATAAATATAAACTTAAATTCAAATGAAAAATATATAAATATTGGCTATTAAAGAGATACTTTAACATACATATATGACAAGCCACATGATTAATTTTTATGCATATTTTCTTATGCAAGAATATTTTGAGTTTGTAGTGCTGATAACTATAATATAAAAATTTACATATTTTTTAATACTTTACGCTATATTTCTATTTAAAAGTTAACTTATGATTAAACCTTGAATTTTTATTTGGAATTCTAATATTATATTATAAAATTGTTATTTTTTAAAATTTTATAGAAGTAAAAAAAATATAATTTCAACAAAAATCATTGAAAGATTATAATAACCCGTTATTTAAAACCATTGCATGTGGTTTTTCTTAACACAAGAAAAGTATATTATACTTGTGTTAATGTAGAGAATAATGATTCAAACAAGAAGTCACCCCTCAGTTTTCTTGTCCTGTCTAAGAAGTTTCCTTCACATGGGAATATATATGTGGTTATGTGGGTTATGATTATCCTCTCGCCTAAAGATATTTTTATTTTTATTTAAAAAAATGCTTATAAAAAACAGATTGATTTTTGAATAATGAATGGCAAGCAAGTTGATTTCGATTTGGACGTTTTTGCGAAGTCTTATTAAATAAGATTATTGGATGAGGAAAGTCATGAAAAAAAATTGTTGAAGAAAATGTTACCTTTTCACCAAGAATTTAAGAGGATTCTTTGGCAGACTTACTACGGGTCAAAAGTTAATTGCATGTGCTTCAACGAAAGTAATTTCTCAAGACTAATTAAGAATTAACAGAGAGAAATTCTTGATAGGAATTGTGGTTAATCAATTGATTTTATTTTTTTAAAAATAAAGTATTATTATTTTTTATTTTTGGTACGTACGTGTAGCGATTAATCGGATACGAGATGAGGGTGTCTTAATATATAAGGTGTCTTCAAAGGTGCTATCATGGTGTTTTATTTAAGGAGAAGTATGAGTAGAAAATAAAAATATTAAATAATAATATAAATAATAAATATATTAAATATTTATTTTATTAAGTATATAAATAATTATTTTAATATTAAAATATAAATAATTAATTTATAAATATAATATATTTTTATTTAATTGATAATTATTTATGTTAATTAAAATAGTTATTATTTATTTAGTATTTTTTTATTTATTGGTTATGTTGATGTCCAAACAACAGTACGATGATATTAATGATCGGATCTTTTATGTTAGGGTTTGAGGCTTATATATGACAATAAAGAGAGATATATAGATAGATATAGATTAATAATAAAATAGAGAGAAAGAAGGAAGTAAGACCCTGAGATTCTGTTGCCGACATGGCACGAATAAACGTGTTGTTAGAAAGTCAAATAAATTAAGTAGTTTTGGCCAAGTGGAAGCTGTCGTTGGCCATCGTAACCATAATAATAATGCTTATAGACCTATGGACATGGACTAGAGACCCGATAGGAGTAATATAGAATTGAAAAATTTTTAAATGTATTAATATATTGGTATTTTAAAAATTTTTAATCGTTAATTTTAATTATAAAAAATATATATAATATATAATATAAAATTAAAATTAATAATTAAAATTTATTACTGTATTTATATATTTAAAATTTTTTTATATAATTTTATATTATTACTTAGATACAGACATAAATTTAGTATTATATTTTTTATTAAAATTTAAGTTTAATATACTATTATTGTAAAATAGCTTAGTTTTATATATATATTTAATTATATAATATTATATCAGTAAAATAATTATTTTTTATATTAATGATATAAATGATTATCTAAAAAAAATTATTGAATAATTAAATAAAATTTATACTATTAATACATTAAAATTAAATTTATTTAACTATATCTATAATAAAATTAAATAGAAAATTATTTATTATTCTGTGTCTTCTAAAAATTTGTTACTATGAAATTATATTTTAGCACATTTAGAATTTAATGTATTTTGACATACAATTGTGTCTAAAATGAACATACATAGTGATTAAAAAAAAAACATTGTAGGAGAGGAGATATTAAGAGAGAAAGAAAACCAGTTTTTATTTTCTTTTCTACTTTCTTTGTTTGTTATTAGTTATTGGTACAGGTGTTACAGATAAGCATCGCATTAGAGTACTCATATTTCTCACTCAAACGTCCACATCCTTTTGTCATCTAATTGTTCAACTTGCCCAATACTAAAATATACTATAAAAGTACACGCTCAATAAATTATTGGCTATTGGTTTTTCAAAATTTTAGCAGAAATTTGAGGGTAAGTGGTGTGTTTAGGAGGAGGAGACTTTTTGGTGGGCATAGAAATCGAGGTCAACTAAGTCAATAACATTGCCCATTACTTTGTTTGATAAACGACATTTACTGTTGTATAGTATTAAGTATTAACTGATATAAAAAACGGGTGTGTTACACATCAATATAACCATATAATAAAGTTGGCCTAAGTTTAAATAGAGTCACGCACATTAATGGCAAGTGAAGACACGCATTCGAAAGTCCTTTATTACTTTGTGCTCATTATGAAAAAACGTTACTTCTTCCTCAACACAAAACTGCTCATTCTCTTCGAATCTCTTTCAAAATCACTCAAACTTCAGTCACGTTCTCTGTGAAAACCACTACTAAAGAAGAATCGCGAGAAGATTTGTCAAGGAACAACCAGAAACGAACGAAAATAGCAACAGAGATTCGCCTTCCTCCTCCTCCTCCTCATTCTCCTCCTTCTTTTTCGCCTTCTTCTTCACGTGTTTTTTTCTTATCTTCATTCTTTTGTTGTTATTGCTGCTATGTTTTCTTTTTTGTCTTTTCCTCTTTCTCTCTCTGGTGAAGAAGCAATAGAAGGTGAGGATGAAGAATTTTAAATTGTGCAGAACAGAAATGAACCGAAATGGCGAATTCCACTGAATCGAACTTCATTCATGTGTTGAATAAAATGTCATAAATATTTAATCATCAAAGAAAAATATTTTTACATGCACAAGGACTCAATTGAACACACTAACAATCAAATAAATCAAAATGAGCAACTCCACTGAATTGAGCAATATTCATGTACTGAATAAAACGTCATAAATATTTAATCATCAAGAATAGCATTTTTTCCATGCAAAAGAAGTCAACTGAACACATAACAATCAGGTGAACTGAAATGACCAACACCACTGAACCGAACACCAATCACGTGTTGAATAAAATGTGATAAACATTCAACCAGTAAGAAAAATATTTCTGCATGCACAAGGACTCAACTGAATACATTAACAATCAAATGAATCAAAATGAGCAACTCCACTTAACCGATCAAAATGTTGGTGTTGTTGGTGATCATGAAGAAGAAGAAAAACTCCACTTAACCGTTCAAAATGTTGGTGCTGTTGGTGATCATTATAACGAAAGAAGAAGGAGGAAGAGGAAGAGGAGGAGAAATACTATTCTTATTGATTGAAAGTTGATCACCATTTATTCACCATATGAACATTGTTCGGTTCGGTGGCCTCTTTTTACTTTATTCAGTGTTTAAGATTATTGTGATAGCATGCAGCAATCATTTCCTAGCTGTCTCAACGTAATAACCTCATTCAACTGATTTGAAGTTGAATAATTTATTGTTTCCATTCAAAAGTATAGATCGAAGAAGAAAACGAAGAAGAAGAAGAACGACAGAGCTTATTACATTGAATTCAATGCAGATCAATAATGAAAAATGCGAGCAGAGAAGAAAAACGCGAAAAGTGGATAACGACGAATTTTATTAGGTTGAAGAAGAAGAAGAAGACCGAAAACGCGAAAAGAGAACAAGGTTTACATTATATGAGGCGCATGTATAACAAATGTGTAAAGAGTTTGGAGAGGCGCGTCTGATTGAAGTTACTTGGATAACTTAGATAAAAAAATTACATAGATGTAGAGCTTTTCTATATAACAAATTACGTGTACAATAAATGATCAACAACAAGACTTTCTTTGTCTCATTAAAAAGTGAATTGATATATGTATGAGAAATGTCCAAATAGAATTTTACTATTTATTTGATGATTATTGTTAGGGCTAGGTAGTGCTAGAATATCAAGAAAATATGTAAACAAAAAAATTCAATAAATTTAAGAATAAATTATATTTTGATATTTAAAAATCTAACCTCGGATATTTTTTTTAATAGAAATAAATGATATATGTCCCTCTTGGTTCTATTCGACAAAATACACTTCTTAGTCGTCACTTGCACTAGATTCTTTGACAGAAAATTTTGAACGGACGATAAAAAGACAAGGATATAATATATGTAGGAAACTGTCAAAGCGTGTAATAACACCAACTTAGCCCTAAGAAAGAGGTCTTGAGACACCACGAGAAATTTTTCTATAGGACTTGGATACAATAGTAGAATCACAAGACAAGGTTATCTTCATCAATTGGAACTTGTAAGGAGAATGTTATCCTAGGTCATGCATGTATCTCAATTTGGCATACACTTTGAGTCATGAAGTGCAATCAAAGTATAAACAATGACCGAATTTCTCATAAAAATCACCACAACTTACACTGACCAAACGACTACACAGTGAAAACTCCATGTAGATAGAGCTTCCAACCAAACCTCTAGGGCCTCCAATGTCATCTTAGATAATTCAAAAGGAATCTTGTTTGAACGTTCGATCTGGTATGAGTTTCTAGTGTCGAAAAACCAAAGTGTGCATGTGGCCCTTATTGTTGACCAGGTAGTAAACTAACACATTTAAAGAGAAAAGAATGTTGGGGCAAACTTGCTTTCAATACTAGCAAGGAATAAACCTAACACTAGAAAAGAATGTTGGGGCAAACTTGCTTTCAATTCATCTTTCATTTGTTTCTTTAAAAAGAATCTTCGCTCTTCATTTCAATGATTCAAATATATTGATAGAGAATTTTAATCTCATTTGAATCCTATGAAAACTTGAGAAAGGGATAATAGGAATTGAGCTAGAAGTTCTATCTCCCACTTTGGTGATTCTGGATTTTGGGATTGATATATGACATATAATCAATCTATAGCTTGATTCATAAAATTGTGTGGCTCTAAATCAGAGAGCAATCTTCATCTTTTCTCATGACTAATTAGATCAAGAAATTGACAATTGATCAAGTTATTAAGAGAGATTGAATTATCAAGACATTATAATTTAATCACTTATAATTTGTCAAAAAATCAATGATTGGATGATTGAAGTTGAGATGAAAAACTATTTGATCCAAAAAATTACTCTAATGATCTTCTCTTATTCTATTATTCTCTTTTTTTATTAATTATTTTCAGTTAATATTCATTTACGTACTTTGTTTCCTTTACATTGTAATTTACTTTTTTTACAATTTACTTCTCCAGTATTTAAATTCTAGCAATTTAAATTTTCAGTAATTTACATTTATATTCTTTGTTTTCAAGTCTTTATTGCTTTTATTTACTTATTGTTCAAGTTTTTTATATTTCATGTTTTTCGATAATTATTTATTATCAAATTGTGAAAAAAAAATATAAATAAAATTAAGAGTATAATTTTGTTTTTTTTTTCACAACCTCATGGGTAAAAGTTATTTCAAAACAAAATATAATATAATTATGAGTATAATTAGGTTTGGCCCAATTAATAGAGATAGGTTTAAATAGATAATATTATTATTAGAAATTGTAAGATAAGAAAGAATATAAATTATAAAATATCTTAGAACATCTCTCTCTCTCTCTCTCTCACTCTCTCAATTTCTCTTCTACATGATGAATTTCCTTCTTTTCTATTCTTACTTTTCAATATCATTGCATTAATACTGAGACAAATTGCTTACATGAGAACATCCTCCTTGACTCTATGACAAGTGACATTATCTAACCAAACAAATCCGGTTAGAATTTATCAAATAAAGGGAAGAAAAACAAAGAAATGTTCGTTGGTAATAGTAATTATGAAATAAAGTAAATGGTCAACTGATTAATTATTACTTTAAGGACCCTTAAAATAAAGGAAATGGTCAACTTGTACTTAAACGATATCACCTATGTGTATGTGCTTGCCTCGTTTTATCTGCGAGAATTAATACTCGCGTGTGCTCGGAAGATACATTTACATGATCTAAAAATATTCACAATAATCTTTTTGTTTATAATTTTAGTATAATTATTAAGCATTATAAACGATAAATAATTGGCAATATTTTTATAAAAAGAAAATATAAAATATATTTTACTATCATCAATTTTTTTTTGTTTTACATTATTATATTGTAAACACCGAAAATTAAACTTGTACGATTGTTTACAAAATTTGGCAAGTTGGTTTATTTAATTTATTAATTTATTAGAGTATATATTACTTATATTTAGGACAAAATATATTTTGAGTTTTGCCTCCAAAATTTGACGAAAATTTTAAAAATATTTTTAAATATTATTTTGTTTTAATTTTGTCCTAAAAATTTTCAATTTGCATCAAATATATTTCTGACAGTTAAATTTTAAAAAATTTAAAACTAGTTCAACAACAATATATGATAATTATATTTAATTTGCTTATATTAAAAATTATTTTTATAAAAATGTAGCTGAATTAATTTTAAATTTTCTGAAAAATTAGTTATTACGGATATATTTAATACAAATAAAAAATTTATAAAATAAAATTAAAACAAAATAAAATTAAAAATATTTTTAAAATTTTTATCAAACTTTAAAGATGAAAAATATATTTTACCCTTTGTATTTATATTAGATATGTATCCGTGCCTAACTTTATAATGTTAACAGAAATTCAGATATTGAACTGTATATAATAGAAGGCTTTTACTTTGAAAGCCATCATTTCCTAATTAAATTACCATTATTTTTAGATATTTGCTTTATCACTAATGCGCTATATTATCTTAGGGAAAAAAAAAATCCTCTAGCGTCAGGATATTTGTAAAGATGTGCATGTTGTTGTGCAGTACCTAAAAGATTACTACCTAACATCAATTAAATTATTTTTCAGCATTATCTACAGTTAAGCAAGCTTTATTAATTTAAGTATTAAACAAAAAGATGAATGAATAGCACAGAAATTTGACATTTGAGACAGGTCAATCTAAATAAACCGAGTTGATATCAAAAACCGTGTTTGCTGCGTTGAAATCAATAAAATGAATTAATTATGGGTGTTCAAAATCATTACCATAAACATAAGTAACGCAAATTTGAAATTGATGAGTGCCGCATTTCATGCAATTTTATCAGATATATAGTATTTTTTATAACGTTTCTTGCTCTTGTTTGGTCTACAATTTATTTTCTTGCTTTGTTAGATTTCTTTAACTGATCAGAAATAGCATTTGGGTTGATAGCAGCAGAGGCACACTTCAATCTCAATCTTTTTTTTTTTTTATTATTTGATTCGTACTTTTCAATTACGGTATATAATAATATTATATCACTGTGTTATTGGCAGTGTTCACATCAAAGTTTGTATACAAATTGTTCCGTCCGAGAAAATTTAGCCGGGTTACATTACAAAAAATATCGTTAAAATCAACGTAAAATAGATGGTAGAGGTGGTTGCTATTAAATTTATTGATTTTTTAAAGGAAAAGTATGTGGAACCAAAAGGAGATCAGTCAAAAACTAAACAAAACTACATTAATTTATATTAATAATTAATTTTAAATTTTTTAAATTCAAAATTTAAAAAATTTAAAATTAATTAGGTAAACTTAATTAAAACCTATAAAAGACTTCCTCTTCTCTCTCACATTAACCTACCCACCTCCAACAATCACACACAGATCTCTCTCTTGCCAATGCTGCTGGAAGCACCGACGACTTCTATGCTCTCCAGGTAAACCTATCTTCATTCAGTGAGGAATGAGTGGGAGCCGCCTTCCCCGTTAGGAGTTCCAAGAGCAGTATACCAAAGCTGTAGACGTCTGCCTTTTGTGATACTTTGCGAGAGTTAGCGACCTCTGGGGCACGATAGTCGGAAATACAGTTGGGTGTGACGGTCGGGAGAGCAAGATGAGCAAGGCCAAAGTCGGAGACACGAGTTTCAAATGATTTGATGAGAAGGATATTTGAGGATTTGATGTTTCCATACGAGGATGTTGGTCCGTGTGAATGTAGGCATGCGACCCCACGAGCAGCGCCAAGGGCAATGGCAGACCTTGTTTTCCAATTCACGAGAGTCCCTCCGGCGTCGTTATATAAAAAAAACATTCATTTAATATGAAAAAAACCATCCTAATACTTAACAAAAGAAACATCTAATTATATTTTAGTAAAAATAATTAAATATCTATAAAATTTTTAAAGAAATAGAGACATTCACATTTGCAATACAAAAAAATACGAAAAATATATAAAAGAACATCCATTTAGTATGAAAAAGAAATATTATGATACTTAGCAGAAGAAACATCAACATATATTAACTCGTATAGATTTTGAATTCACCAAAAGTATTTTGGCTGGTTTTTGGCTAATACCCTTTTGGTTCCCTAGCGTTGCTCTTTTTTAAAAATTTAATAAAATCGACGGTTTGTTTAGTCGTCGATAACAATTTAATAAATTCGACAATATTTTCGTCTATAATATGAATTTAAGAATTTTACATTCTTACTAAAATCGACAACGCTGCCGTCGATATTATTATATAAAATCAACGACATTTCTGTCGATATTTGATTCAATAAAATCGACAATATTTCCGTCTATAATGAGTTTGTGAATTTTACCTGCCTAATAAAATCGACACAATGGCCGTCGATTTAATTGTTTAGATACCGACAAATTCTTTGTCTATATTTTGTTTTATTTGTCTATTTTAAATTTAAAAAGCGACAACGCTGCCGTCGATTTTAATAGCTATATTTTTTTAATTATTTTTTCTATTTGAAAAATAGTAAACAATTAATGCAAATAAACTTTTAAATATATAAATAAAATTTATACAGAATATTAGATAATAAGACAAATAAACTTTTAAATATAAAAATAAAATTTATACTAAATATTAGATAATGAATTTACAAACTTATCAAAATAGTAAATAATCCTCTACATAAAGAGTCAAGACAAAAATAGATAATTAAACTTAGACTTATATTCGTTTAAATTGCAATCCACTAATAATACAAAATATTCAATGCTATTCAATCCACTAAACTTGACAAGGGAAGATTACGACTCCCTTTCTGTCTTGAACCTACAAAGTTCTTGAGCTTCTCAATGTTTGATCTAGACAATTTGAACAAACCCCTTACAAAATACTATTCTTACAGAAAAATCACAGGACATGAGAAATCTTAGTAACAACAGCCATTTTCTCTTATATCAGTGTCCTTATCATTGAACTGTATTTCACTTCAGAATCAGAAAACAAGAGAGAAGAGAGAGATGGATCAATAGAAATAGTAAATCTCATGTTAATATCAATAGCAAAGAAAAGAAAAACCACCATACCAAACTTATAAAAGAAATATAAACTTCTCAGGATCTATAATGAACCATTTAAATAAAGGTAAATATCAATAGGACAAAGTACTATTATCATGTTTATCAAGAATCAAGTTATGAAGAGTCACCTCACTTGTTTCTCTATAATGCACAACAACAAGATGCTCATATGCTCTGCCATAAAATAACATAATATCAGTTATTCTGAACAACTGTTACAATAACATATGCACAAACACATCTCAAAGAGCAGTTATGCATATATTAGGTTCATTATTCCAGAGTTAAGAAAGGTTAATCTCAGAAGTTCTTCTTCAATATTTAGTTATCCTCAGTATGAACTTTTCCCCCACAATGATGCGGATTGGTGAAGTAATAGTTGAAATTTACTCACGGATCCAACATCCAATAACACCGCCTCTGGAAAGTAGGGTTCTACTCTCCATGTGCATAGTAACAATTTAAGACTTCGACAGTTCCAACCTAATGATGCAAATCATTATAATTAAAGATTGTGAAAATCAATATAGGGATCAAAAGGCAAAAAAGTATTCCATAAATGAAAAGTTGAAAAGTACCTTCCTATGGAACCATGGTTGAAAAGAATGCTATACTCAAAACATTCTCCATGGTTGAAATTCCACCCAACAGATTATTCTTGTTAATTCTGTGAATAGAGCATATACTATACGTGCATGGTGCACCCTACCAGCAAAGCAATCATATATTACAAGTCATATTATTTCAACTTATGTGAACCCTAACTCATTAAGTTTGATATTATTAATAAAAAGAAGTGCAAAAATTCTAAAATGATAAAAAGTTACCATACAATTGAAAACAATTCTTGGATTACAGAGTTGCAAGGCAGATACTTACGTGTTCTTAATGGACAAAACTTCCTCCATCTGCCTTTCCTTTACCCATTCAGTAGCTAACAAAAGAAAACCATAAATTAGAAACATATATGTCAAATGTCAATCTAGCAATCATGACAAGATTAGATGAAACATGATAAAATCAATCGACAAATCAAAAACTTATTCTTATCTATACACACATTCTACCAACCAGTGGTAACAAGCACGCTCCACAAGATGTTTTCAACTTCGAGCTTCCTAAATCTTAATACCTGATAGCATTATTAGAAAGTCTAATTTTTAAGACAAACTCAAACATGACTTGAAGCACCTTCCTATGGAACCAACCAAACACTGGCATTATCAATGTACTTAATTTACAACAGTGTAAATCTTCATCAACAATAAAGATTCTAACATAAGAAGATGATTAGAAAGAGAATGTTACCAATGGTGCTTAGAACTATGCTAAAGACATATAGCGGGTAAAACTAAAGCAACTGTAGGGAAAAAACAGAAAATATGAAATATGGAGCAAGCATATTTCAGGATATGAAGATTCTACTCAAGGTTATTAAATCCAGAGCATAAATTCACCAAAACAAATGTCAAATCAAATAGGAATCCTATCAAAATTTTTCATTGAACAAAACTTGAGACTCTGTCAATCACTTTAAAGGCCAGCGACAATATATAACATGCATTTATCATGATGTAACTAAATTCACCAAATAATTAATGGAATCGCATGTTCAAATGTATTATTCTAAACCTATTAAATTTGATTTCAACCCTATGCAACTAAATCATTAGTCCAAACAGTAACAAGATGTAAAAATAATTAAATTACCGAAGTTAGGTTTCCTTGAATATCATAAAAAAGGACACGTTTCTTCAGCATCTTGAGCTTCTTCTTGGCGCTCAACATAGCAGCTCCCTTC
This sequence comes from Arachis hypogaea, assembly GCF_003086295.3. Classification (NCBI taxonomy): domain Eukaryota; kingdom Viridiplantae; phylum Streptophyta; class Magnoliopsida; order Fabales; family Fabaceae; genus Arachis; species Arachis hypogaea. The sequence goes on from NC_092040.1 coordinate 109,899,035, forward strand.
TCCTTCTTCTTCTCATTCCCGTAATACTGCACATGCCCCGAATCACTGAACCCGCAGCAACAATGTACCACCGCCTTTTCCCTCATCCTCACTAGCACCATAATACAACCACCACTACTACGACGACTGGAACTCACGTGCATAGAAAAGGAAGGGCATGTGACATTCCTTAGAACGGCGGTTGAAACCTCCATCGGTGGGAATTAATTAGGAACCAAATTCTCCTTTTCCCTCTTTTGTGGTTTCCTATTTGATTATGCTAATTAGGTTTAACACATAACAAATTCAGAATTTCATGATGAAAATAGTAGATACAAAAATTGCAAAAGTAAATATAATAATCAGAGAGAGACAGAGAGGAACTTACAAGAAGTTGCGACAACGACGTGCTATGGTGACGGGCTCACAGCGACGGCGACCAGCAAAGACGAGTCTGTGGAAGAAGAAGAACTTACATGCAGAATCACAAATCACAATGTGACAGAATGAGAGAGAGAGAAACAAACTTACATGAAGAGGATGCTACGGCAGCGGGCTCGGCAAAGAAGAAGAAGAAGAAGAAGAAGCGGCGCTGCTCTCAGGCAGAGGACGGCGGGTTTTCTCAGGAGTCGGAGAAGAAGAAGCTCTACTCTCTGCCTCTCTCCGTGACTCCGTTCTAGTCTCTACTCTCGGGCGTTAGATGAGAAGAAGTGTCACTTTAGACTTTGATTCTCTGAAGATCTTGGGTTAAATTTTGGGAAAATGAGTGAAACAAGTAGGGACGCGGGAAGCAAACGCGGGAGTAGCTTTTTGTTGATAAAAGTCAACAGCTATTTTGTCGATTTTAGTTAAAATAAAAATTAACATTTTATTTATCTATTTTATATAATAAATCTATACTATTTATTCAATTTAGGAAAAAAATCTCTGTCGTCTAAATATATTGACAATAGAAACTGTCGATGTTTTAATTATTAAAATAGACAACCAGTCTGTCAATTAAAAAAAAATTCAACCCCTATTTTATCGATAATGTGATGATAGTAGCAAAGTGTTAACAAATATTATAGCGCCTCCTCTTGTAGTGTTATAGCGCTTCCTCTTCTGTCAATGATGGATTCTTTCAAGGAACTATACGGCAAATTGAATTAACACAGCGAATTAGAACACCTACAAAAAACACATCAACTCTCAAATTTGTACATAAGAATATTAACAGGAAGGAAAACTATTGATTTTGTATTAGTTTGTTCTGATTCTTGATCTGAGTCTCTTCGTATTTCCTCCTTTTTTTATATATAGGAGAGACATCGAGTTTATCTGATGGAATTTATGCGTATCCTCTATTTTCTATTTATTTTGCTATTTTCATTTTGATTATTGGATCGTTATTTTAACTTAGTCTGTTTATGTTTATTGTATTTGAATTTATTGTGTTAATGGCCGAGGTATCAGAGATAGTAGCCGAACTATAACGACCATATCACAAATATATATTTGTATATTAGAAATAATAGGTTAAACTAATTTTATAACTAAATCTAATCAAATAGTTTAAAATATATTTTTTATTTATCCTATTTGTAAACTTAATGATAAATACAATCTTTTAAAGAAAAATATTTAAAAAAAAAACAAAAATTTATTGGTGCTATAAAAAAGTTTTATGGTAATAAACACAACTATTTAAAGATAAATACAAATTTTAATGAAAACGTAAGAAGAAAATACATAAATTTATTGAGAAAAAACATAAAAATTTTACGACGATAAACATAAAAATCTTTTGAAGGTAAAACACTATTTCAAGATAAACAGAAGAAGAAAATGAAAATATTAATTAACAATAAACACAAATTTTATGGTGATAAATACAGAAATTCAAAACAAATTCAGTTGCTCAATTAAATTTTTTGCTTTTTTTCACTATTTTTTTTGTGTTTTACGCTAAAAATATACTTTTCTTCTGTATTTTTTTAATTATGTTTCAATACAATTCAACTTAAAAATTGATTTTTTTAAATGAAATCCTCTACTTTTTATAAGAAACATAAAAGAACATAAAAATTATCAGTTATGTTACACATACAAGCCTTTTTGACTTACAAGTCTTACAAGTTGGGTCAAGCCCAACCGTCGAGATTCAAGGCACATTCAAAAACTCTGAAGAAACTTTCAAACTCCTCGTCAACAGTCGACGAAATCAACATGCAAACATCAAAATCTCCACCAAAAAACACCAAAAAGAAAGAAGAAACATTATTTAAGGTAATGTTTCACTAATGTTTTAGGTTTTTTAGATTTCTCTTTCTGATTTTGAAGGCAAAGCATTATATCATCATATTTCTCTTTTATTAAGTAGATTCATTAAATGTTCTTGGTTTAACATAGATATTATGGTTCTGGTGAAACTGTTCAAGTCAGTTATACTATTTTACGTACTTTTAGTGAATGGTTTAACGTATTTTTTCATCTATTTTTGTGCATGTTTGCATGTTTTAAATTGAGTTTGTATACATATAAACTTTGTACTGTATTTCAAGTAAACTCATATTTGGGTGCATATGGCCGATTTTTTGGTGTATATCAATCGAATTCGAATATGCCTGGTGATTCTAGTGACATTTTGAACTTAAATATCATTTTGAACTCATATAATGCCTGGTGGTTCTTAGGGATGAGTATGGAGACACTCTCAGTCATTTCCTGAGTCTTGATCTCCTTCAATTCCTCATTAGCAGGCTCCTTCTTGGGTTCGGACTTAGCTTCCATAGTGAGGGCCTTGCACTCTTCCCATGGGTTTACTTTTGTATTGCTTGGAAGAGTGTTGGAAGGAGTCTCCGATATTCTCTTGCTCAGCTGACCTACCTGTATCTCTAGATTTTGATTGGATGACCTAGTTTTTGCCTTGAAACTATGAGTGGTCTTGGAGAGGTTAGAGACTATGTTAGCCAGGTTAGATAGGCTCTGTGCAGGGGTTTTCATCTACTGCTGAGAGGGTTGGAATGCTCTGTTGTTGAACCTATTCTGGTTCATTCCACCTTGATTGTTGTTGAAGCCTTGTTGAGGCCTCTACTGATCTCTCTACCCAATGTTAGGGTGGTTCCTCCATCCCTGATTGAAAGTATTCGAATAGAGATCGTTATTGGAGTTTCTAGAGAAGTTTCCCATGTAGTTTATCTCCTCCATGGTGGTTCACGCAGTGTCACCAGCGTCCACTTCATACACGGTTTCTGGAGAATACGCAGCTGAACTCTATGCCCCACTCAAGTGCTGAGAGATCATATTAATCTGCTGGGACATGAGCTTGTTTTGAGCCAAAATGGCGTCAAGAGTGTCCACCTCCATGATTCCTCTTTTCTAAGCAGCCCTAGTATTCACAGAGTTCCTCTTAGAAGTATACATGTATTGGTTGTTGGCAACCATTTGTATAAGCTCCTGTGCCTCCTTATGCGTCTTCTTCATGTGGAGTGAGCCACTAGTAGAGAGGTCAAATGACATCTTGGACATTAGAGGTGTTCAAAACCGATCCGGACCGACTTAAACCGATCAACTGAACAAAAAAACCGAAAACTGAACAAACCAATAATCGAAAAAACCGAAAAAAACATGTTTTGCTGTTTTTAGTGCAGTTCGGTTCGGTTTTCAGTTTTAATTATGAAAACTTCAATCGAACTGAACCGAACCGGTATATTAAAAACCCTAAAAAACCAACCCCTACCTCCACCCCCAAACGTGACTCTTGTCTCCTAACTCGTGACCTGATCCCCTCACCCCCAAATCCCCAATTGCCCCAAACGCAAACCTAGCTCTATTCTCAGTCTCGCACTCTCGCACTCTCAGTCTCGAGCTCGAAGCCCTTCCTCCCACTACCTGGCAGCGCCGCCAAAGCCTTCTTCCCAGCATCGCCGAACCTTTCCTCCTTGTGAACAGCACCACTGAGCCCCAGCCAGCCAGCACCACTCTCACGGAGTCGCGATCGTCGACACACACCGGCGCCACCCCTAGCACCGTTTCTGGCCACCCGCAGCACCGAGCCACCCAGCACAGCACCACCGAGACTCACGAGCAGCAGCACAATGGACAGCATCCTCACGGATGACACCCACAGCAGCCTTTTGTGTCATTGCCAATAGCACCCAGCCACCCACAGCACCGTTTTCTCCCTTGCGGATAGCACCCAGCACCCCCAGCACCATCTCCTCCACGCCGAGTTTATGGAGCCTCCGAGCCAGGTATTCAATTTTATTGTTCTATATATTTGTTGCTTGATTGTTGATTGTTGTTCATTGCTGATTCTTGTTCATTATTTTATTGTTGATTTTTTGAAATTGCTAGTAATTGATGATTGTTGTTCATTGTTCATGGTTGATTGTTATTCTTTGTTCATTGTTGATTGATGATTGTTATTTATTATTGATTTTTTAATTATTTGTTCATTACTGATTGTTTAAAATTGTTAGTAATTAGGTTGATGAAGGTAGCTATTTTGTAAAGTAGGTCAATGTTGTTCTTTTTCCCTTTATAATATTTGAAAGAAAACTACTTTCTGTTTCAGGTTGGGGAGATTATTAGCAGATTTAAGAAGAAGGGATTCTATGGTTGAGATGTTGATTCTGATTTGGTTAACTTGTTCTTGATTATATGGTTGAGCTGTTGATTCTAATTTTGTTTTTTAATTTTGAACTTTTGTTCTTTTTTGATTTGGGCTAATTTTGATTTAGGGTTGATTCTGAACTTCTTGTTTATTTGATGACATTGCAGGAAAGAAGAAGGTGAAAGAGGAAGAATTTGTGGAATTAGTGCACCACATGAAAATTTTTAGAATTAGTTTGGTTGTATTTCTGATTGTCTTGCCTTTTTTTTTTTTGCTTCTTGATTTACTAAGTCTGGTTAATTATCTAACTTGAAAATTTGTTCTGTGTTCTTATTTTTATAGTGTTATCTGTTTTAATTATTTAATTTGAGTTTGTGGTTTGGTGTTCTAATTTATGTTATTTTAATTTTAGTGTTGTTCTAATTTATAGCTTATTTTTTGTTAGGCAAAGATGACTATAATTTTACATTGTCCTATTTTATGATGAAAGCTGAATCCTTTTCTTGATTTTTTTTTATCATGACAGGTATAGGATGCATCCAGAGATATGCAAATCCTCTTCACTACATTTTGATGACAATAAAGCACAAAATAGGATCCAATAACGTATATTTGATGGATTGCTACTGGTTGTTGACTTGTTTATTTCATTCTTGTTGCCTTGTTAGTTGTTCTGTTGAGTTATTGAAACTATTTCTGTTTTGTTTGGTTTTGATGTTCTGTTGAATTACTGAATTACTTTTGAGTTTTGAAGTGATTTAGTATGATTTATCAAGTGTTAGAGGTTTTGAATTACTGAATTATTGTTGAATTGCTTTTGTTGAATTACTTTATTGTTGGTATTGTTAATGGTTGGTTAATGATTTTGTGAATTGCTTGTAAATTGATTCATATTGTTTAATGTATTTGTTTAGTAAGTTTGATGTCAGTTCAAGTGAGAATATGGGTGACATCAGATTGTTGATTTCAATTGTGTATTTTTGTTTTTCAATTTCAATGTATAAGACTTTGTGAAATAGTATTGTAGTATTTTTTTAATTGATTGAAAAAACCAAACCAACCAAACCAAACCAAACCGATTTTAATTGGTTTGGTTTGGTTCGGATGGTCTCGGCAAAAAGACCGAACCAAACCAAACCGCACTTTAATTAGACAATCGGATCAGATGACATTTCTCTTAAAAACCGAACCAAATCGCACCGCGAACACCCCTATTGGACATCTCAAAGAGGCCATCATAGAAGATCTCTAATATGGTCCACTCTGAGATCATGTCTGGAGGACATTTTCTAATCAATTGCTTGTACCTCTCCCAAGCTTTATAGAAGGATTCTCCCTCTTTCTATCTGAAAGTCTGGACTTCTATGCTAAGCTAACTTAGCTTCTGAGATGGAAAGAACTTGGTCAAGAATTCATTGACCACCTTCTCCCATGTGTCCAGGCTCTCCTTAAGCTAAGAATCTAGCCATAGCCTTGCTCTGTCCCTTACAACAAAGGAGAAGAGCATGAGATTGTAAACCTCTGGGTTCACTCCATTAGTCTTGACAGTGTCACAGATCTACAAGAAATTAGATATGAACTTGTTGGGGTCCTCCTGCGGGAGTCCATGAAACTAGCAATTCTATTGCACTAGAGTGACCAGTTGAGGTTTAAGCTCAAAGTTGTTTGCACCAATGGCAGGTATGGAGATGCTGCGCCTATAGAAGTCAAATGTGGGTGCAGTATAAGATCCAAAGACCTTTTTTGCGTCTCCTCCAGCTTTTGGATTAGCTGCCATAGTTGTATCTTCAGCTCTTTGCTCAAGAGCTTCCGCGAGATTCCCTCTGGCTTTGCTAGCTTGGGCTTGTTGCAGATGCCTCCTTAAGAATCTCTCAGATTCAGGATCAAGATCAAGAAAGGCTTTTCTATCCTTATTCTTGCTAAAAAACAAGAAAAAAGAAACCAAAGAAGAAAGATAGGAGTCTCTATGTTAGAGTAGAGAGTATAGAGGACTCTTTGTGAGAAACTCAAATAAAGAAATAAGATGGGATGAAGTAAAGAAATAAAAAAAAATTCAAAAATAAAGGTGTCCTTAATTAAATAGTTTTTGAAAATAAAGAGAGAGAAAGAGGCTAAAAATTTTCGAAAAAGAAGAAAGAGAAAAGAAAAATTAAAGAGACACCAAAATTTTAAAATAAAACAAATAATTAACTAACAAGATTTTGAAATTCAAAATTTAGAAAGAAAAGGTCAAAAGAAATAGACAAAATAAGATTTGAAAATTAAGATAGGAAATTTAATTTTTAAAAATTTTTAAATTTAAAAAGAGAAAGCCAAAGAAAGATTTTGAAATTCAAATTTGAAAGAAAGAAAAACTAACAAAATACTAAACTTTAAAAATTTAATTTAAAAGAAAGATAAGATAAGATATCAAAATTTTAAAATCAAAGAGAAAGATCAAAAGATTGGGAAAGATAATCAAGATAAGATTTAAAGAAAATTAAATTTAAAAACAAACAGATTACTAATAGGACACCAAACATAAAATTTTTTAAATCAAGATAGAACAAGATTCAATATTTTTTTGAAATTTAAAAGTTTTTTTTTGAAAATTTAAAATGAAAAGAAAAACACTAGAAGGACACCAAACTTAAAAATTTTGAAATCAAATACACTAATTTCGAAAACGTAAGAGAGAAACACTAAAAGACACTAAATTTAAAATTTTAAAATCGAAAAGAGATACTAAAAAAACTCGAACAAAAGAAAGCAAACAAGATCAATATTCGAAAATCGAGAAGAACAATAATTAAACAAAAACTACTAAGAAACACCAAACTTAGAAATTTTGACACAAAATTCAAAAAAGAGAAAAGATGACTAAGACGATTTTTTGAAAAATTTTAAGAAAATAAAAAATAAGTTTCGAAAATTTTAACAAATAAAACAGTTAAAATAAAAACTAGTAAAAGATACCTGATCTAAGAAGCAAGACAACCGGTAGTTGTTAATCACGAACAATCCCCGGCAACGGTGCCAAAACCTTGGTGCGCGAAATTGAACTCGCATAACTTCACCGGCAAGTACACTGGGTCATCCAAGTAATACCTCATGTGAGTGAGGGTCGATCCCGCGAGGATTGTTGGATTGAGCAAGTAATGGTTATGCTGCAGATCTTAGTCAAGTGAATAGAAAGATAGTGGTTGTTTTTGTAGGCGCATAAAACAAAACAATAAGGAAACAATAAAGAATTGATGTAGAAAACGTAATGAGAAAATAGTTAAGGCTTTGGAGATGCTTTCTCTTTCCGGATTAATACTTCTTACGGACTACTTTAAGAATGAATGATTCATTCTGTGGCAAAGCTGTAAGTGATTAACTCCTGTTCTCTCAGCAAATTAATCTCCTCTAATCCACATCAAACGTCGTTGTCAGTGGTCATTTAATATGAATGAGGATGAAGCTCACGTGATTCACTCTCGCTTGATCCTACTTAAAGTGCCACAAACAATGTCAAATCTTTCGGATCGGAGAATGAAGCTCAATATTCTAACTTTAGTGCCACAGAAACCTCAATTACTCATAACGGGATTGTATGTCACATATCCCAATTAGCCCAGATAACTTGTTGGTTTATGAGGAGTGTTTTCAAGCTGTGGCTCAAGTAATCGTTTCCCAGTATCACAAGAACCCATATAGAAAAAGGGACATATCCACTTATCACCTGCTTTTGAGGCAATTATCATATTGTTTGACAAATTGGATAAATGAGCTGTTTTGCATAATGAACTTGTTAAAAAAGACATGCATGCTCTCGCTCCTTTGTGTGCTTCTCATCCCGGCCCAGAAGTGGTAATCGAGATAAATTGAAATCCATATATGACGGTCTTCGTAAATCTCTGCAAAAAATACCTAAATCAGAACTATAATACACCTAAAAACATGCAATTTACACCTCTGCTACAAATTTTAAAAGACATTACCTGAAAGCCACTTGTGTTCCACAAGACCATACTTCATCAGAAAATCATTCCAATTCCTATCAAATGATTCTTTGGTATGAGAGCTCCAAACAACATGGCTCATGTCTTGTTTGATTTCTAGGTGTCTCTTGTAGCCGTTTAATTTGCTTGGAATCTTCTTCATGATGTTCCAAATACACCAACGGTGAATTGTTGTGGGCATACAAGCCTCGATAGCCCTTTGCATCGATGCACACTGATCGGTGAGAATCCCTTTCGGAGCATTTCCTCCCATGCAACGAAGCAAACATTCAAATAACCATTTGAATGATTGAATATCTTCATTTTTCATAAAAGTGCATCCTAGAAGTGTTGACTGACCGTGGTGGTTTACCCCGACTAAAAAACCAAAAACCAAATTATACCTGAAACAGATTACGACAAAACAGAATTGAAGTCATTAAATACACTCAAATAATAACCATGTACACCCAAAAAAGTCCAATATACACCTCTACTGCAGATTTATAAAACAACATTAATTCAACATCATAAACCAAAATAGCATATTACTTATTTGTATATTAGGTGGTGTCAAATAAAATAACATATTCGAAATATTCACAAGTAGCCATGCTCCTTGCGTCTGCCCAAAATGCAAGCTTAATTGACTGATCGTCCTCGAGTTCAAGTTTGAAAAAGAAATTCTGATTCTTCTCTTTCATTCTTAATAAGTATTTTCCAAATTCTTTTGGATCCTCTAATTCCGAAACATTCCGCACTTCTCTCCTGATGTAATTTCTCACGTCTTTTTTGATAAAATTTAACTCGCGGTGACCCCCAGCTACTGCCACAAATGATTGGTAAGTTTTGCTTGGTTTGATACCAGCTTCCTCATTATTCTCTATTGTATGACGCACAAACATGCTTAGTTTCCTGTGCTGTTTAAGCATCTCTACTTGATTTGCATTACAAGGATGTGAATGATGCAATACATCCTTGAAAATGATCCAAACACTGATGTTCTTCAATATATGTATATAAATTCTTGTTGGACAATTTAATCATGCTAAGGGATTTGTGTTATCCGTTGGAGATATTTTCGATTTTAATTTCCCCTCTCTGCTACATGTAATCAATTTATTCTTAATTTCGTTTTCCTTCTTATTTGTACTCCGAACTCTTGTAGAAAAACTTGTAGCTTTCGAATAATTCTTGTAGAATTTTGCAGCATCTTCAATGGTGTTAAAAGTCATCACAGCCTTGGGAACAAACTGCTCATCAACATCACAGAATGGCTACAAAATACGTCATACTAAAACAAGCATAAACTATAGAATATAAATACAGCTATAAAATTATCATAAAAAATAACAAAAATCAGATTTATGAATCATCATCAATCAAAAACTAAAACAATTCAACTAAAAGAATAAGGTAATTCACCCTCAATCAAATGAAAAGTCAGAACCTGTAAATACACCCAAACTTTCCCACGCTACACACAAATATTCCTGATTTACACCCTAAAGTCTAATATAAAATGCAGAAAATTCATCAGAACTAGTACATTATATTCAATTCAAACAATGAACAATGAACAGAAAATTTCACAGGCAAGTTTCACAACATTATTCAGCTCCACAATCATAAACTACTAACAAAAATATTAACTGGAATTAAACCACACATCAGGAACTTCATTGGATTCAAATTCAAAATCCACTTCGCTCTGATTCAACTGACAATCTGAAGTTAAATCATTCATTATCTTTTTAACGATTTTAGAAACAATGGAAATCAATAAAAACGAACAAAGAGAACACAGAGAGAAACGCACGTAAACGGCGAAGAAAAACGCAGAGAGAAACGCATGAAAAAGATCGAAGAGAGAAGGCAAGAAAACACAGAAAAAATTTAAAAAAGGAAATAAAATTCTTTCGAAAAAAGAAGTTATATATTCTCGCCCGTTAATTGAAAAATCTCTTAAGAAATGCGTGGACTAGACTTGCCAGAAGAGGCGCGTTTTAGGTATAAGTGACTATATGGACTTCTAAGACTTGTATAACAAAAACACTTGTATGTGAAAATTAATTGTAATTATTTTGTATTAATAACAAAATATAAAATAACTTAAAAAAAATACTAAGAGGTAAAAAGCAAGAAGAGTATAAAAAGAAATATGAAAAAAGAAGAAATTAGTAAAAAAAAAAATAAAAAAAAGAATTAAAGAAAAATGAAAGAAAGAAGAAAAATATGTGATTTACACACGTTAAATGTTATAGGTAATTTTTATCGGACTAATTAGTAATTGAACAAATTTAGTTCGACTTAATTATAAAAAAAGTATGTATATGTAGCATCATAGTTTTTACATATACCCTGTTAAAAAATGTTATGTCACTAGCATTTTTGTTTTCTTTTAAATACATCAATGAAATTAGAAGAAAACTCTTTTTTTTTTTTGGTAATTAACATTTAATCAATTCTCCATTTTTTTTTTCTCTTTCACTTTCTTCCTCTTCTTCCCTCGATTATCGTGTTGCTTGAATTAAAAAATGCTTAAAATATTTTTTGGATAAAAAAGGTAGTTCTCTAGTTGTACGGGTTCTATAATTTTGTTGATGATGTTGTTTATGACAAACCTAATTTTAGATGAATATAAGTGCAGCGGTACTTCTCACATTATTTATATTTAGCAACCATTTCACAATTTTAGTCAAAGTATATATTATTATTAGAGTAATGCTAGAGAATTAATTTTTTAGTCAGCATCTCTTAATTTTTCCAAAATTATTTTATTTATTTTAAATTTTTTAAAATTTTTAACAAATTACAAAGACAAAAAATATACTTTAGGGTGTTATTATTAAATAGTCAGTCAGCTATTTTAGTGGTGCGATCCCCCTTTTCCGGTTTGCTCCATATACCACCCACCAACAGATTCATTATACAAATTAAATTTACATATATACACTACTTGTAAGGTTTGAATAAGACTTTCTCGTCAAAGCAAAGCATGCAGTGAAGTATACTAAATTATTAACATGTAAGACGTAATTATATAAAAGGTGTTTGTTTAGATGCCTATAAAAAGTTGCCTAATTTACTAAAAAGGAATAAATATTAATATTTAATTTAAAAAATATAAAAATAAATAATTTTTAAATATTTAAAATTTACTTTAAAAAATAATTTCGACAAATTCGACACCACACTCATAGACATCAAAGAATTTGCCTTATATAAAAAGTCAGGTTCTTGTTAGATTGTAAAAGTCAATGCCACAGATGCTTTTGAGGTTTCTTCGTTTTTCAATTTTTCATGTTTATTTAGTTAAAGTCAAAGCTTTGTGAGTCTGAAATAATGTTTTTCTTGGAAATGTGATAGCATTCCATACATAGATGATTTAGGCCTGAGGCATATTCAAATGGAATAATATTGTTGCCAATTATATACGCACAAGGAAATGTGTTATCAAACAATGTTAAAAAAAATGTATCAAATAATATTTCATAAAAAAATTAGAGTTGCACATAAATCAGATAAGATCCGTAGATTTACAGTATTTTATTTGTATCCAATTCAAAATTATAGATAAGATCTTATCCGGATAATAAATGGATCAATACATGGATTTGAGATGGATACCCGCAGATCCGATCCACATATCAACAATGTAACACCCTAATATTCAAATCTTTATACTCGAGTCATAAATCAATGATATTTCGGTGGTACAATTCTCAGGTGAATTTTTAATATATAGCTATAAGTAAAATTGAATGGAGTATTAATCGAGAAGCCTGAAATTGAGTAAAATAAAATCGCGAAGTCGTATTACTCACGTTTCAACTACTTAAAGATAAAGCGTGAAGTCGAAAGCGATATACAGATAAAGGCATAAAGGAGAGTAAGAGAAGGACAGTATATAGATATATAACATAAGTAAATAGCCACTAGTCGCGACCCGCAAAGTTTAGGCCGGCTAGGGTACAATATGAAAGTAGTTGACAACAGTACCTCCTAATCTCTCCCAAATAAAACATGAAAGCCTCTATAGGCAAGTTCAAAAGAATTCCATACATAATATAAACTTTTCAAAATAAAGGTGGAGAGATTTTAAACAAAATATAAAGTAGAGGATATAAAGATCTTCGCCATCTTTCAGATGAACCACAACTCACTTTTGAGCACCTGGATCTGTATCTGAAAAACAAGAGATATATACTGAATGAGAGTCCCCGACCTATGGGTTCCCAGTATGGTAAAAGTGTCAAATAAATACAATGCATTGTAATAAAAACTCACTAAGCATCCTAAACTTCCTTTCACCCAGTATTCATTCTATGTTCTCGCTAACCCATAAATAGGCAACTGTCATAAGAAAGTGCTAAATCTGATTCATATTCCTCATGCTTCCTAACTTTCTAACTCCCTGACAATTAACAGTCAGAATTATAAACGAAACCATTCCTAACCATACTGTCTCAGCAATTCTATATCGTTACCTCATATCCTCACCTAGAGCAAGTGAAATAATTTCACTGCATCTACCCAGGGAGCTCAAATCATCTCATTCTCTACCTGGAGCAAGTGAAATCACTTCACTGCATCTACCCAGGGAGTTCAATTACCTCATTCAATAATCATCATCATTATTCAATTATATCATCAACTCATCTCATCAAGAACAACCCTCAACGTCAACCGACACTAGCATGAGGGACCTCTCAGTTGTACAAACACAAGCAATACAGGCTGTAACACCCCAATTACCCTAAGCCTTACCTCTAGTCGTAAAGCAAAGGTTAATCAGAGGTTACGACAGTCCTAAGGCTTATATATGTTTATATATAGAAATAAATTGTATATTCTAGAAGCCTGATGAAGAGTATAGCTCAAATACAGGATTCAAAAAAGCACAAAACGTACTAGCGAAGCTACTAACTTAAAGCACAAGAAATAAATGCAGTATAGCAAATATCATAGCATAATATTATAAGAATCTAGCCACAGCTCGTGGAGTTTAAGCCGGCTAGCCATATATACAGACAACTAGAAGACTGTAGTTCAAACGGCTTATACAAGTTTTGTCTTCTCAAATAAAAGCCTCTAGGCAAAACAAAATACAAAATAAGAGAGTACAAGTCAAAAATAACCAAGATGACAACAATATAGAATAAGATCCTCCGCTCTGCTACCATAACCCAACTCATATATAAGTTCTAAAAGAAGGAAGTTAATACACTATAAGAGAGTGTTTATTTGTTTCATGTTAGTGTTCACTATTGGTTTGTTAAGACACAAATATTTGATGTATACTTTTCCATATGATTATACATATTTACATCTTTAAGACATGTATTTTGTGTTTGTTCAATTTGTTTGACACACTTTTGTGATAGACGAAATAGATTTTTATGACAATTATGATATTAATATCTTTTCAAAATTTTTAAATCTACTCTCCTTTCCTCCTCTTTTTGATACTCTCTCACCTCCCTCCATCCCTCTTTTTCCCTTTAAACTCGCTCCATTCCACCCTCCCTCGCTTCACATTCAAATTTGCTTTCTACTATGGCCATCATTATTTTTGCCTTCCATCTTTACTTGAATTCCTTCCTCTCGAGTTTGCAGATATCTTTTCTCCACCTCACCTCTACTGACACTTCTCCTTTTCCTCCAACTCTTCTCTCCTCCCCTCGTCCTTTGTTACTTCTCTACTTATTCTTCCTCTTTCTTCTTGAATTACTCCCTCTCCCTTACCCTTTATTTTTTCATCTGTCATAAATCTACCGTTATCTTCATTTTACTATTTCTCTTTTCATCTCCTTCTATCTCTTTTTGTCTTTGTTACTTTGTTTTTTGTCTTACCTTCATCTTCTGATTTCTTTGCAATTGAGTATCAAATTGACGTTAATTGCATTTTTTAATTGGAGATTCTAGATGAAGGTAGATGATGTTCATGGAGGGTGATGAAGAATAATATTTTTGGTGAAAGATAGTGAATGATGTTGATGCCTTGTTGGTGGTGAATGTGGTAATGTTGTGGTGATTTAAGCTTTTAAAGCTAAAATTGATATTTAAAAATATTGTTATATGTAAGTATTCTATTGTGTCTTTGTTATCAAACAAGATAAAATATCTTTTGTTATTTTGTATGTCAAGCGCAAGGTTCGGAAAATCAGACCGGTTATCAAACCGCTCTAGCTACTGGTTCACTGATTCACTGGTCCAACCGGTCTAATCGGTGGTTCAACCGAAAAAACCGTTTTAAAATAAAATAATAAAAATTATAAATAAACATGCTAAAATATAATTATAGTATAACATAAATATTAAAATAGTTTTCAAATTTAAAAAACTACATTAAATGTCATCAATCAAATTCATATAATTTTATTAATATGTTGATGGTGGTGGTGTTTTCTGAGGCATCAATGTCTCCTCATCCAGCCCCTCCAATTTCTTCAGCCAAAGCCAGCAATTAGAAAACAAAGCCAGCAATTACAAAACACTAAACCTTCACCCAGCAATTACAAACAAAGCTAGCAAAACCAACACAACCAGCAACTACAAATCAAAGCAAAACCAGCAACTACAACACAATGAAAACAGAGTAGCATTCAGCAACAACCATTACAAAATAGCAGCATAACAACAACAGTGCTATAACAAAACAGCAGCATAACAACAACAGTGCCATAACAAGTCACTAATCAGAAATTCCAAATTTAATTAGCAATCCTATTCTTGTTTTGTGCATTTAATTACTCGTAAACAAAACTCAACTCCACCTGAATTGTTAATTTAACCTTGGTCCTATGGAATCATAAATAGGAATACATTACATTGCTCTTTCTCCTAAAATTCAAGCAACAACACATGATTTCACAGTTTAAAACCTTATTCACCGGCTTGTCTTCTGATGTTGTGACTGGGAAGCAACAAATTCAGCAACAAGCAACAAATTTAACAAATCCTAGTAAAGTCCCGATTTACAGCAAAAAGACAAATTTATTGATTACCAATTCAGCAACATGCAGAAATACAGGAGAAAGAAAATCTGGAAAAGAGAGAACACCAAACCAAAACATTAACCAATAATCACAAAACACTAAACTTTCACCCAACAATTACAACTATTAGCACATTATAAAACATTCCAAAACACTAAACATTTACCCAGCAAAACCAGCAACTACAAACAAAGCCATCAGTAAATTTGAACAAAACCATAATCAGAATTCAGGAAAATCAATGTCTAATCTTATTATTTATAAACATATTCAAAAAGGACGGATACCCATAAATTTAGCATGATTTTGAAGTAAAACAAGAATGAGGACAGATGAAATCAGTGATAACATGATGGCAAGGCATGACAGATGCAGCAACAGAGGTAGCAGCACTGGCGGCCGTCTTCGAGCTCAAACACGGCGGAAGCAGCAAAGGCTTCACCCTTCGTGCGCCTCCTCCCGCGACCTCCACCCCTTCTTTCCCCTTCGCAGCACGACGCGACGGCAGAAGAGAGTGGAGCATATGCGACGCGACGGCAGAGACGAGTTGCGACGACGCTGAAACAGTAGAGACGACGGTTGGACCAGATTTAACGGCAGAGGTGACACAGCTTGAAGAGGAGAGTGATTGAGGCTAGGGTTTGAGCAGACGAAGACCAGCGAGGCAGCGAATGACGGCGAGCTCGAGGAAGACGCACCAATTTCCGAATGAGGGAGAAGCACGGACGATCGGACGAAAACACAGTGGTGCTTGAGAGCAACGAACGGCAGCGCTGAGCCCTGTGGCGGTAGGGGACTTGTAATATAGGGTTGTGTTTTGGGGAGAAAGATTGAAGAATAGCTCGAGGGGTTGAGGCTATGGAGACCGTGCCATTTCATTTTATAATAGAACGGAAAACGACGCCGTTTTTCAAAATTGCCCGGGTCCCAGTTCGATCCGACCGACCGATTCTCGGCCAGTTCAGCAGTTTGAGAACGATTTTGATTTTGGCAGTTTTTTATGTTGAACCAAACCGTTTAAGTCACCGATTCGCAGTTAAACTAGTCGGACCGGCCAGTTCGGTCCGATTTTCAGAACCTTGGTCAAGCGTATAAGTCTGGTACCATACTCAAAGCAAACATAGTCAAAGAGTCTTAGCTGTGAATGTATCGAACTCTTCCAATAGTTTTTTATTTTTTTATTTTTTTGTAATTGAAACTTTCATTCAATCTGGACAAAGGCCTAAGTACATAATGAAAGATCCTATCGGTGGGCATTCGCATACTTACATATTGGCATAGCCTCATTAAAACTTCGAAGAGAAAAAAAAAAGTTAGTGAAAAAATTAAGAAAAATAGTATCATACCAATTAGTGAAAAAAAACACCAAAGAAGAAAAATAGTATTATACCAACCTAATTAAGTGAAAACACAAGAAAAAAGTTTAAATTTGGCCTTTGAAGTTTTACTTGATAATCAGTTTGATTCTCGAGATTTAAATATCTCAATTTTATAACCATGAATCGTGTCACGTTTTAATTTTATTATGGAGAAGGTAATGGTGTAGAACAGCAATGTGAAAAAGTAGCGTGTTCTACAGGCGTGTGATGTCAGAGAGCTATAAATCGGACGGTACGAGTGCTCCCAGAAAAATCGGACAATTTGATTTTCGTTTTATTAAAAAAAAAATTTTTTGTATAACACAGACAGCCCATTTACTCCTTCTAAAATTTAAACTTTTTTCCGTGCAAATCGGACCATCCGATTTGACTATGATATTTTTTTTTCAAAACAACTCGCATGCTCCATTTTGTTAAAGCACAAGTTAAAAAAGACTGCCCCCACATCAAGTCTAACATCACTGTACCCTCATAACATAGCACATCACATGCATGCCTCGAATAACAAAAAAAAATGAGCCGAATCGTGTTAGTTATTTTGCCACCAATCTAGCTAATAAAATACTTATGTGTATAAATAATCGGTCACAAATAAATGGCTAGTTAACACTTAACATTGTACTGTGACTCAATAACCTTAAACAAATTACAAGAAAATAATTGAACCATAGCCATCACACCAATCCTCTCCACATGTGGAACATACTTCTCTCTAAGGCTTTGTTTGGATGGATGGAAGTGAAAAAGATGAAAGGAAGAGAAAAAAAAGTGGAGTGGAAGTTTATTTTTCCTTTAATTGGTTGGATGAAGAGGAGTATATTCAATCCACTGAATATAAAATCAACCACTAGACCAGTCTGGTTAGGGATAAAGCTAGAGCATTTCTTAAAAAATGGCCAATATGAAAAATATAACTCTAGAAAAATGGAAAAAAAAATAAAATTAGGATAGCTAATATAAAAAGTAAAGGCTTTTATACATTAAAATTTTTAATTTTGGGGAGAGGGACACCCCCAGTATATACTAACCTCTAACTCCGAGTCTACTTCACAATAAAAATCGCTTGACAAAAAATTGATCAAAAATTAAAAAAAAAAGTCTATCAAAATTAGTTAACCAATCAAATTTGTATAATTTTTTAATAACAAACCGATTTAAAATAATAAATAAAAAATCAATTTTTTTAAATTATACATTTTATATATAAATATATTATTTTATTATACCTAAATTGAATTTCAATTAAACTTTTGAACTTCTTATTGAATTTTTATAACCTTGCCGATAAGATATTACATGTGAGTATATATCTTAACATAATGCTGCCTCACTAAAATCCCAAAAAACTCAGGAATTATACCTCGAATCTTCAGCAAATCAAACTCTAAGTTTTATCTCAAATAAATGTATTGGGATTTCTCCGTCAGCTTTATTTACTATAACAGAAGCTTAAAATACATCGTACAACAAAATCCAATCACTGCTACTTTAGCTACACAATTACATCACAAATTCACAATTAATAAAAAAGAAAAATCTAGTAGCTACACAGATCAAATGAGTATAAAAAAAAGAATGGACTCTAACTTGGTCAAATTTCATCCATAGATGCTTAAACTTTTCGTTTGTTCCCATTACACTTTCAGCAGAAGCAGTAGACGGGTATTGACATAAAAGGCAATATAATATTGTATATAATATGCCTTCATGTGATTGGTCAAAAAAATGTGACACAAAGCAACACATATATAACAAGTGGATTCTAGAATCCTTGATGAGACAGTGAAACGGGAAAGGCAAATCCCAGAAAGCCATTTTTTTGTTTATTTTTTGGTTATTCGAAAGCCGCATGTTTAGTCACATCGTGGCCAACGATTGATGGAGTAAGGCTTTCAATCTCCCATAGGCTGTGTTGGTGTGTATATTTAGCCGAAAAGTATGAAAATCAATCCTTCCTTGGGCAATTTCATTTGGAAAGGGTTATTGTTGAGTGTAGGGTGAGGCTACCAATCCCTTGGCATGTTGACTCTCCATCTCAAGAAGCATCAATGACTTTTGCCTCTGATATCTGTTTCTCTTGGCGGCTAATGCTGCAAAAGAAACAACATAATAGTCAACAGTTAGCATAGGATTGATTAAAGAAATAATAGATATCACTAATGCTATTTCTGCGACTCACTTTGACAACAATCCAAACAATTGTCACAAATCCCGTATGATGTGATTTTGCAGGGGCTTATTTTATTTTATCTTATTTTATTATTTATTTTTTTGTGTCTGTAATCACATTCCACAGGGGTGGTTGATAAGTTGATTGGTTGGAGAGTCATCAAAATAGTAAAACTGAATAGATATACCAAGCTCTGTTAACACTTAACATTTTCATTTGAAGACAATACAATTCGGTAAAGGTGTACTTTAGATGGCTTCTACTTTGAAGATAGTTGACAATGCACAATGTTGAACATTCAGGTCATGCATGTCAAATATCAAAGCATGAGGTAGTAACAGTTCAGTAAAAGATTGTAGAAAATATGTGCAAGAAACTAAGAGATCAGGGAACAACAAGAATCCCAGCTAAGAAATCTACCTATTATGCATTTTTTATCACAAACATTCTTTTCTAAGCACAGAGTTACAGTGAAAGTAAGTCATACTCTTGAAGCAGGTGTTATATATATATATATATATATATATATATATAGAGAGAGAGAGAGAGAGAGAGAGAGACTTTTCTAGCTATTGAACTAACAAATAGGTAACATAATATTCGAATCGAGTCCTCTTCAATCTTCAATAAGAAAATAAATCTAAATCCTAGAAGAATCCTTTGTAACAACAAATAGGATAAAAGTGTTTCTAAATTTTTCTTTCAAGGGACTAATATGTGTAAATTCATAACTTATTCCAATTGTGCCGGCATATTAAGCTTATTCTTGACCTATATTCTTGAAATGTTTATAGAAATATTATGCATTTTTAATTATTAATACAAAATATCTAAAATTCCTTATATAATTAAATATATTAAAAATATTTTGAAAAAATAGTTTGTACTTTGATATCAATAAAATATCAAGATATTATCATTTATCTACAAAATTATCTATATCTTAGTGTGGAAAAGATGAAGATGCTTGGATGAATGAGCGACCAAACACATATGGAAAGAATAATGAATGAGGATATAAGAAGAAAAAGTTGGAATAACACCTATTGTTGCATAAATGGTAGATTCCCGTGTTAGGTGTTTCAGACATGTGAAGAGAAGATTGGTAGAGCATTCAATTAGGAGGGTGACTCAAATAGAAGATAGATAAGTTGCAAAAGATAGAAGAAGACCTAACCGAACCATGCACAAGATGGTCAAAGGAGATTTATATGTAAACAGTTTCACTTGAAACATGACATATGATAGGACACAATAGCATTATTTAATCCATGTAACAGATATCACCTATGGATAAGACTTTGCTTCTGTTGTTTGTTGTGGTTGAGAAGGAATGTCTGTCTTTAATCAGGTTTTTTACCCCTCTATTTGTTATGGGAGTCGTCCTTTTCATAACATATTTGTAGTGATTACTACCCAATCTAATCATTTAACATATGCAAAAGGATTGACGGTGAATGATTCATTGGTTCTTTTTTGCACTAATGATGGTGTGCAATTACAGTGACCGTTAATCATAAGTTTGGAGATCTAAAGGTTGTTAATTAATGGCACCTATTTCTAACATTTTGAACCCAGCTTTATGTGTGATTTATCATTACTCCACTTTTTTTTTTTTTTTTTGTTACTTCTCTCTTTTCCACCATATTAACATCCTCTATTTCGCTAAATTATCACAAAAGTAGCAAGAAGCAACATGAAAATCCCAATCTGATTTGCATCCAGCTTATCAGGTGACAAACAAACTCATGAAGCTTTGACGAGTCCCATATGAGATGATCTTTGTTAGATTTCAAGAGTTGAATATATGAATCAGCAAGTGTATGATCTTGATCAGAGGTGAATCACAGAGAATTGCAAGTTTCTTGGAAAGGAAGTAAAGTATCTCAATTGCATGAATGATTAATCTGATTACAAGGCAGAGACTAGTGATACTCTAACTAACTATGTGAGCTCACTAACCATTCTCTTGCTCAACTAATTCAGTTATGGGTACACTACTCTTATCAATCTTTAAGTGCTCCTTCCAAGAATATTGCACCACTTGTTGGAGAACTAACCATAAGTGTAATACAGCGATTACATTGTCCAGCATTAAATGCCGAAGCCTTGGCAAGAGAACATTCTCGATTCAACCTCCTTTCCACCATATTAACGTCCTCAATTTCATAGGATGAAAGAAAAAGGGGGAGCAATAACAATAATTTTGAATAATATTTAGGATCAACGTACTAGATAGAAAACAAATACATAAAATTGAAACCAAAATGTGAGGAATAAGTGTCACCACTTAAGAGCCATCAAATCTCTAAGCCTATGATCCAACTGTCATTCTGTGCAACATTAGTGCAAAACAATGAAGCACCATCGAATCTTTTTCTGGGATTTGAGAGCTCATTCCCCCATTTTATTTTTATTGGTTTCCTTTTCTTTACTGGTTCTCTTTAAGGACTGGACCGTATCCTCTAATCTTGTGTAAATATTCCCTCACTTTTTTATCTATTAGGTATGTCGGTTGCAGGGTAAGAGTGAGTATAAATTTTACCTGAGTTTTCATGTGTAAAAACACAAAAGAAAAAAAAAAAAAACAAACGAAAAACGCACGCACACACACAAACAAGAACAAAACAAAACCAAGGAAACAAGCTTGGCAGAGGAACAGATACCATAGTTAGCGTCCCCAAAAACATTAAAGCTAGATGGAAGAATCTCGTTAAAATTAGACTTACATGTTAATTCATGAGGCAGAGCAAAGTCATAATCATTTCTTCTCCTCCTGATGAAGACAAAGACCAGCAGCACCACCACACAGAAAACAAAAAAGCATGACAAGCCTATTGCAATTTTACCCTGAGTAGATAACCTTCCATTCTCCCAAAATATAGGACAGGATGGCAAGGTTGGAACACCGCACAAACCTTTGTTGCTGGAGAGACTGAGCCAAAAACAATTAAACAAAAAAAACGTGTGTAAACATCATTTCTAAATGGGTTTAAAGTTCAATTTCCCCCCACCCCTCCCCCAACCTCCAAAATAAATAATTGATTATTTCTGGCAGCTTCATGACTGTGACTGTGAGCCACTGATTAATAAAGAGTATTACGATGATCAGGTTATCAAAGAAATCTCCACGTCTCAATGGATTGCAAAATACAAATTTTATCCGTATTCTTCAAGACGCACAATTCCAAGTACTCCCCCATTCAAAAAAGGCCTGTTCGTTTTCAACTTTTTCTGCAGTTTTTTTTTTTTTTTTTTTTTTTGTGAAGCTAGTCATTTTTTTTTCTTATTTTAAAACGAGGGTAAATTCAGTTTAAAAAGTGATCTTGCAACTCATCAAATTCACATCAGGCTAACACCAAAATGGCCATATAGCCAACATGGGGCAATGGCGGTGTCCATTTAGCTAAGTTTAGCATTCAATGCTGATGTCAGAGGATACTCAAGACTAGAAGGGATTATGTGGCTCTTCTTCCAGATTACAAAAACATACAGATATAGTAAAAGATAGAATTGTTTACATATGTTAAATAGCGTTATGCAGAACTTGATAGAAAGGCTATCAGATTAAAGTGACATACTCAATAGCTCCACCATGGACACCAATCGAATAAAGTTCCTCTGGCACTCTTCCTTCCAATAAGTTACCGTTCAATAGCCTGTCATGATAGAATGGATTATGAAAAAAATAAATGAATAATAAATAAATAAATAACTTAATTGAGCAAAAAAAAAGTCTCCTGGATGAAAAGACAACCATTTAAGACTGTAATAGAGATTAAGTACTAATTGTCCATCCTCTCCTTAATGGGAATATATACATAGAATGGTCTTACCTTGTAACACCCAAAATCTGCTTAGTTAAGGACTAAAGCAAAGTTAAACACAGGATATTGCTTTTCATTCTCACCATACTCATACTAAGATTTAGTTTAAAGCACTGCTGACTAACCCTTTCTTTACAAATATGTGGCAGCTTTTCATAATATGATAAGGTAGCTCTAACTCTGCTGCAAAGGCAGTAATCAGGCCAAAGTTTATACTGGAAAAGCAATATCCAGGTAGATCTTCAGATAAAAGGATATAAAGTATGCCAAAGAAAATTCTTGGAGAAATAATTATACATAACCTTATTTTAGATAGGTCTGTCAGACCTTTTCTTTTTGATACACTTCAATTGTACCACTAAGTCCATCTAGGAGACCCCTTTGGTAACATAACACTTGGTTGTAATTTTCAAAAGAGAGGCCAATCTATGAGTAAATTTTCTCAAAACCTGAGTTATTTATTGTAGGATTCCCATATCAATTTAACCTTTTCTTTTCTCTCCGTAGCTTTTCCATGACCAACAATCAAAATGGCAAGTCATTTTTCAATTAAGTACAGCAGTCTCTTCCTTTAAATATCGTTGTTGCTGTGTATTGTAAAATGTAAACATCAAAGAAAAGAAGTTGCATTGAAGATCTTTAAAATATAAATGAAAAAGAAAGAAAACATAATATTTAGTTTAGCCAAACATACTAAAATTTTTAAAAAGATTTTATTAAAAGAATTTTTTTCTTGCAACTTAATGATATCTAAACACGCATTTAAGAAACTTTATTAGATAAAGTGCATCCTGGTGCCTAAGTATCACACATTAATGCAAGGTCTAGAGGAGAGCCGCATCCAAAAAGGTTGGAATGTAAACAGCATAACCTAATAATTGCATCAATGGCTAATTCTGCATCTTGTTCCAGTGACCTTGAGGTCACATGGAAACAACTCAACCGTTGCTCCAAGGCTCCCCTTCAAGGAAATTTATTAAATAAATGAAATAAATAAGAAGGGTTCATTGCAACCATATTATATAAAACATGAACGTGATGCTAATCATGACACACAATAAAAGCACGGAGACAATAGGGTAGGCTCAACTGATGAAAATCAAAGCACTTATGTATCTTAGGTTTAATTCCCATTGTTATGAATTCCCACTTCGTTGACAATCTTTAAGTACCATCATACACCATTGGCAAGCCATCTGAGATGCTCTGGCATCACATTGTGTAGCCTACTCCCAGTGAACTTCTTTGATACCAAAACTAGGCATGGTCAATACGCCCGTCAGCTTCTCTTTACCCCCAAAAAATGAATTAAAAAAAAACTCATCCAAAGGAGAAGATTTCAGGGTTTGATATAATGATGATACTAAAAAAGTGAGCAACGTAAATAAAATAGCACATACTTACACAAGTTTCAAACTAGATGAAGCTATACTATCTGGTATGGAGCCCGTCAACTGATTGTTGGACAGATCCCTACAACATGCATCGCAGAGAACAAATAAAATACAAAATAAATCAGACAGCTGAAGGCTAATATCTACTACAAATATTTTGGTTTAATTACCTTGGAGGCCAATTTCACTCAATTTTCAAACAGGTCCCTGTAGTTAAAAATTTATAATTAAGTGTCTGTATTGTACAAAAAACTTCATGAAGGTCCTACCATTATAAAAACATTAGTTAAAACAAGATGCTCCTTTTGGCGGACAAATACCCCTTGTACAAACCCACCTTCTCTTTTATCAATCCATCACTCTTCAACATGGCTTCAATTCATTCCCCTAAGCCCGAAACAACCCAAGATAGCAGGTTCAGTGGCTAGTTTACAGCGGTTGTGGTCTGCGTAGTGGTAGTTAGGGAAGTTGCATTCACGAGAGAAAGAGAGAGAGAGGATGAAGAGGGTGATTGGCTGTCTGAAGTAAACCACATTAACTGTAGGGTAGGGGGTAAAATAATATATGCTAGTTTTAATGATAGATTTCTGTTTTATATAATTGAACAGTTTAGATCAGTAAAATGTCTAAAATGTGTGATGCACTTGACTTTATATGTGTATTACAGCATTACTAGTAACTTTTTTTGTAATGGTGGTTCAATGTAACGACTTGGTTGCAGAAAAAATGCTAAATGCAGAGACTTAAATACAAACTTCTAAACTATGGGACCTACTGAAAAATCAGGTGAAACTGTAAAGACCTTCAGAATATATATATATATATATATATATATATCACCAATGGATGTCCTCAGAATTTGAATGTGCCAGAAAAATATAGGCTCTGATTACAATGAGCGATGAGAAGTGCACATGAATGAAGTAATCAAATAAAGTACTCTGCTCAGTAGAGTTCTGTAAATAACTTACAGGTGTATCAGCGACTTTTGACCTAGTCCATTAGGTATTTCACCCATCAAAGAATTAGAACTCAGGTTCCTGTAAAATTAAATAGAGATTGCCAGATAATTAGTACCAATAAAAACATGACTATATCTGTCTAGGACAACACATGCTGAAAGTGTAAGCTTGATGAATGATGATATACTACATCTGTATAGGAGCATATGAATAAAAAATTACGGCCAATATATGTAGAAAGAACACTTAATTACAATTCATAATTCATGAAATGGGGTATGAGATTTGAGGTTCACACTAGCATATAGTTATGGAATTCTAATAATGATGTTAAGAACAAGAGAAAATAAGAAGAGCTTAAGCATAATGCAGTTAAATTGTTGCACTAGTCGGTGTTTGTTCAAAATGTAGTGTTACTCCGTCAACACCGTTTAGCATATCAACATAAATACTGTAGCCACCAGATGGAATGGAACTATGGGTGATAGTACCAAAGCTATTCATTTTCAAAATAGCATTCATATTGCTATGATTGAACGGACAAGGAACAAAATATAACAAAAACAAGATAATAGTTGTAAAGTGCAGACTTTTATATCTGCTATAACAAAACAACAGTCAGATTATTTCAAAGCAAGGGAGAAAATGTATAGACCTATGTCAATTAGCATATTTTTCTACTGGATCCCGGCTAGGACAAGAAAGCTGAGATCCCATATAATATCGCTGCAGATTCTCACTGGGATGGGATGGGAACCTCGCTAGGATCTCACGAGATTAACTACTATAATACAATGCTTGCTAACATCAACAAAGCTAAGCCACATTGTACAAAGATGTCTAAGCATATGTAAGCATTGGGCTGTTGATACTTACAGGCTTACCAAGTCTGACAAAAGACTAATCTGGTCACTTATGTCCCCTTTCAAGCCTTGACTGCCCAGATCTCTGAAATGACAAGTGAAACAAAGATAAGGTCAAAGTTTTAGGGTTTATTAATAAGGGGAAAGACTTTTTACTCGAATTTCAAATGTGAAATGTAGCTCGAATAATGATAAACCCATCCTTACCTGATTACCAAAATTTCAGTTTTTACTAATTGTGCGTAATTTTTATTGGGTAGCATTCTTGTTCATGCAGTTCGTACGAAATTTTCATCATCCCATGTAGCATTTTTTGTAAAATTAAGAAATTACAGCAAGGAATAAGGACTATTCTCTGAACAATAACCGAAATCTATCCTCACCTCCACCTTTTTACCCTTTCTTCTTTCCTGTTGGACCCATAATCCACCGCCAACCAACCTTTTATGTTTAATGGGAAGGAGTCTTGATAAGCTCAAAAGTTTGTTGGCAAGATAACGTTTATGTTAGGAAAATGCATTTTTCTAGTTTTGTACAAAGAATGACTAAGACTTATGAAACCTCTGATAAAAAATTAAAAATGATTGCTGCAAGACATGACGAATACATTCACACATACCATTAACTGTACACTTAAAGTGTGAAAATGAAATGTAGTGCAGATTATTATTAAGAAATCTTTCAAGATATCATGTATATGATGTGCGAAGAAACATTAGCCAATTAAATTAGAAGCTGAATTACATTAGTTAAAATTTAAAAGAAGTGAAAAAGGAAGAATACTTACATTTGACTTATCACGAGACCAGTGTTATCCTTACTCATACGGCAGGTAACTCCCTCCCATGCATCCCAATTAGTAGGTGCACATGGATCACCATTCCAACCCATCCTCTCTGGAATCCGAAGTGAATCTTTCAATGCCTTCATGGCAACCGCTGCCAAACAAACAAATAAACAGAATATCATAAAATTGAAAGTGAAGGAGAAAAACAAAAATGAAAACCCCCAGCACATATCGTTGACCAAAATTCTTACGGTGTTGCGGTACAATCAAAAAATATATTGACCTTGTTCTCCTTTCTAATTAGTAATTACCCAGTGATATAATAAATCAAAATAATATGATGAATTACTAGAATAATTACCAAAAAAGAACATCAAAAGTAAAAAAAACAACAGCCACCTATGTAATTGGTAACTATATTTGCACTAGATTCACGAAACATAATTAGTAGCTATATTTCAAGAAAATCCAGAATCATTCCTTTCTAGCAACAAAGTTTCCAAATTTGCACAACATTATCAACACAAAAGGAAAAAAAAAACAAAGGACATTTCTAAATTTCAACAAGATCAACGAATCAAAACTCTACCTTGTTGAGGAACAGTGGAAGGATCGTTAGGGACAAGAGCGTAATTCTCAACCCCACAGATGAGAGGCGCTCCCTTCACACCCTTGAGCTTCACGCTCAGAACACTGCTACTCAAATTCTTCACCGTGTGATGCCACGTGTACGCCGCAAAACCGCCAACGCTGCGGTATATGTCAATCCTAGTCAAATTCTCGTCGTTGACCCACACATCGAACACTCTCTCCCCCGCCTTCCGGACCTTCCCTTCAATCTCCGCGAAATGCAGCCACAGAAGGTAATCAAGCTTCGCATCCACGCTCAATTCGTACTCAATTACTCCCCCCTCTTCCTCCGCCGTTGTCACCGCAGTCTGGTACAGCTTCTCCGGGAAGTAATTTGGCTTCTGGTCGGTGCCTTTGATGCCGTACTTGGTGGAAACCGCCACAAATTTGTCGGAATTGGCGGTCCTGTAGTCAGAATCGGCCTGCCAGGACCGGCCAAATCGGTCGGAATCTGCACTGAAGCCCGGGCCCCACTGACCGGAGCCGCAAGAGAGGCGGCCATAGTTGACTAGAACAATGTCGGTGGTAGCGGTGGAAGCGGCGTCGTAGGAATTCGGATCGACGGAGAATACCTCAAGAGAGGAGATGACGGGGGGATCAGTGGCGAAGCTGTAGAAGCAGACAGGGACGGCGTCAGCGTCGGAGGGAGAAGAGGCGAGGAGGTCGGAGTAGGCGCCGCGGCGGGAGAGGGAGCTTGGCCAGGGGGAGCGCCAGGAGAAGACAATGGTGGAGCGGACGGAGACATCGAAGGAGGGAGGGTGGGCCTTGCCGTCGTAGTTGTCGTATACGACGAAGGTGCGCAGGAGGAAGCGGCGGTGAGCAGAGGAAGTGGAAGAGGGAGGAGGGAGTGGGAGGGTGTAGCAGTTCTTTTTGCCGGAGGAGGTTGGGAAGAAGCGGAGGGTCTTCTCGTGAGGGTGCTGGAAGAGGAGGGGCTCCGAGACGATGGAAGTGGCGCCACCGGAGAAGTAGCGGTCGGAGAGCCAAGTGGTGTTGAAAGGGTCGGTGGTGTTAGTGGGACTGCCGCAGTCGATGTGGTAAGAGAAACCTGCAATTATTATATTATTATTCTTATCAGAGAATGAGTGAATCAGATTGGAATATTATTACTTATGAGAATGAGTGAGTTTGGGTGGAGGGAGATGCATGTTTCTTACCGTAAGGATAGGAAGAAGAGGGAGAGGGAGAGGGAGAAGGGAGAGGGGTAGTGGTGGTGGTTGTGATAATGGTGGTTAGGAGGAGGAGGAGGAGGAGGAGGAGGAGAAGAGGGAGAGTGAGGGACATTGTATTTGTATTTCAGTATTTGTATGAATGAGTGTGGGCGTTTATTCTAGTGAGACAGTTAGAAGGGGGGCCAATTCCAAATGGGAAAGGTAAGGTAAGTGGGGAGAGGCAATAATGGAGTGGAGTGTAGATCCAAGAAGAAAGAGAACCAGGGTGTGTCTGTGTTGTGACTTGTGAGCTGTGACTTTCTGTCAGTGACTCGGTGGGTTAAGTGAGTTCAAAGAGAGAGAACTGACAGTGATAAGTGAGCCAAAATCCAAGGGAGCGGTAAGATTTTCCAGCAACAACCATGCATAGACATTGAAAAGGCTTATTAGTTATTATTCATAACCGATAATAGGATAAAACGAGCAAACACCATATGGCATATGCAAATGTAGAAGAATATGGAAATGCTAGTGCGCAAATTACGGTTTTTTTTAAATAAATAACATAAATATTTTATTTACCACAATAAATAATTTGTAGCATTTTTATTAAAATACATCGAAAATTTTATTTTGTTTACAGTATAAACGAAACAATACTATACGAATCTCGTTTATACTCTAGACAAGATAAAAACACATAATATTGATGTGCATATTTCGTTTACCGTGTAAACGAGATACGTTATGACAAATTTTCAGTAGCTATAAAAGGATATACAACTCTTTGTATTTTTCGCAAACATTTCATTGCTTCTTCTCTATCTTTTTCTTCTAAAAATAAGTCAAAATGTCTAGTAGTAGTGGATATTTGATTGTAAGTGTGTATCCCAATTGCCATATGAGAAATAGTAATAATGAGATGATATTTGAGTGTGAGAATTCCATTCTGTTGCGTACCCAACGAGTAAGTTCTTTGTCCGAGCTGAATAGTCTGATATTGAGTAGCGTCAGTGGTAGCGGAAGAAAAGAGATCGGAAGCGCGGGGTATAGGTTGCTAGCACCGATGGGAAACAGAGTTTTCGGTTTCGACAATTTTTGCTCCATGGCGACGAGCATGTGCGCCTGATGTTTGACATCTATGGGAGAATCATTGCGGAACAAGTGATAGAGCTTTCTACGAATATTGGTGATGTCAGTGGTGGTGAATCTAGACAGTCGAACTTTGTGCAGGATGACCTACCTTTCGCATCACCATCGCTACACGTTGCTCGTCCAGTGGAAGAGATCGATGTTAATGGTGAGGACTCAAACGAGTAGTATTTGCGGATAGCAACGAGCGTGATTCTTCTAAAGATGATGACGATGAAGAGTTTGTACTGGAAACCCCGGTCGAGCAATCATGTTGGTATCTTCTGCCTCCCCCGAACCCAATTCTGGCATTGTCATCTGTACCCAGTCACTATCATGCATTGGATGTGGATGCAATGCAAGAGAAAAATCCGTTTTCCAACATTGGTGAAGACGTTTACAACTTATACGGTAGTGTCAAATTTTGAGATGGCCACAGATTCAAAAGCAGAGATGCAGTATTGCAGGCGCGTGAAGAATTACAATATTCACAAAAGTGCTGAGTACCGAGTTGCAGATTTGGATCGATTAAAGTACCATGTACATTGCCGACAATATGAAGCAAGATGCACTTGGAGTCTCCGTGTTGCTCTTCGAAAGAATTTCGATATTGGTAAGTTCAAGTTTAATTGTGTTCTATATTCTCAGTTATCATTGTTATGCTTGTTTTACATGTGAACCACGATTGTTCTATTTCATTAGGGAGGTGTGTAGGATGGGAGGGGTGCACACGTAGTTTAGCACCTACCATGTCTCAAGACCATCGACAGTTGGACAACAGTCTCATCTAAGGGTGTTCACGGGTATCAGGCACCCGATTACCCATCCGAATCCGAACCGAACCAATTAAATTGGTTCTGAAACCAATGGATAGTCGGGTACAACCCAAATCAAATTGATGACACTCTTTGTTAATTGGTTCGGAGAATGGTTATGGGAGTGCAGAACTCGAAACAACCCGTAGATCCGAACCCTTTATTAATTAAATTAAAAATATATATAAATTTAAAATATATATAACTTTTACTGATTATTTATGACAATGACTTAAGTATTTAGCTATAATTGTGGATTATTATGGATATTTTATTATTTTTAGCATATTATTGACTTGTTTACTGATTTTACATGTTTATTAATTATTATATTTGCAGGATTTTTAAAATAAAATTTTCATTTTTTATTTTTTATGAATTTCTATTTTATCGGGTACCAAATTACCCAAACCAAGCTAATCCGTTCTTAATCGGTTTGGTTTGGTTCGAGTATACACAAAAAACATAAATCCAAACCAATTCGAACCAATTACAATTCAATTAATTCGATTCTAATTTCACCCCAAATCCCAACTAACCCGATCCGTGAACACCCCCTAGACTCTCATCTGCCATGTCATCCTCTTGTTGATACAATTCAGCCCATCCTGTCAGCATCTCTGTCCTACAAGGTACAGTTAGGGAAAGCTATCACTTCAAACCCTCATACAGAAAGGTTTGGATGGCGAAGCAAAAGGCAATTGTGCAGATACACGATGATTGGGAGGATTCATACAATAAGGTGCCAAGGTTACTGCAAGCACTACAAAGTTATTATTCTGGAACAATATGTGAGATCACTGTTTGTACCGTACTATGATGGACACCTTATGGTGCGTGATTGCAGCATGTTTGATAAAGGTATTTTGGACATTCCCTGCCTGTGTAGAGGCTTTCAAGCATTTCAAGCCATTTGTCTCCTTTTATGGCACACATCTGTATGGCAAGTTTGGTGGTATTTTGCTTATTGTAGTGGCAGAAGATTGTAATAGCAATATCCTTCCTGTAGCCTTTGTAATTGTTGAGTTTGAGAAGAGGAATCATGGTCTTTCTTTCTTACCAATCTAAGGTGACACGTCACCCTGTAGAAAGGCATGTTGATTATTTCTGATAGATCACAGGCGATCAAGGCTGCATTGAGAGTTGACGATAGTGGTTAGCATCCTCCTAAAGCATTTCATACTTATTGTGTCTGGCACATGGCGGTGAACTTTATGTCTCATTTCAAGTTTGCCAAGGAAAAGCAGTATCTCATAAATGCTACTTACAGTTCAAGCAACGCTGGGTACGAGCAATACATGGATGCATTGAGGGGTTTGTCAAGGGAGATGGCAGACTAGGCTTATAAATTCAACAAAGAGATTTGGCTACAACATTACGATAGTGGCCGCTAGTTTGGGCACATGACGATGAACCTCTCAAAGTGCATGAATGCTGTGCTTAAGGGTACACACTATTTACCGATTTCAGCCATCATGCAATGCACCTACGAGAGGCTGCAGTAGTTGTTCGTCAGGAAGGGATGGGAGGCACATGCTCAACTAGTGGCGGGAAATCAATTTTCACAATGGCAGATAGCTGCTATTCAGAAGAACAAAGAGAGAATCTCTCCGATGCGCGTCATTCATTGCGACAGACGGGCTTCAGTGTTCTTGGTTGAGGAATTAGAGCCTTTTGAAGGTTGGTCGCAAGGGGCATTCCGTGTTCACTTGACGGCTAACATGTGTGACTGTGGCATTTTCCAGTCATTCTATTTTCCATGTCGTCATGCGCTTGCCGCCTGTGTCGCCGTTAGTGTTGAATGGGGTTCATACGTCCATCCGGTGTACCTGCAGCAAGTTGTATTCAAGGTGTATAAGGCGGAATTTTTCCGATATCAGACGAAAAGCTTTGGCCGGATTGGTATGGAACACAACTTCGTCCTAACCGTGCCATGCGCAGAAAGTCTAATGGAAGACCTATTTCCACCAGGTTTCGTAATGAGATGGATGAGGACGAGCACTAAGAGAAATGGTGTGGTCTCTGCAAGCAAATCGGTCATACTCGAAAAGGTTCTCCAAACCAGCCGACAGACAAGGCTTAGTTTACGGTCGCTAGTTTGTATGTATTTGTTGAGGTTGTTGTTTTGCATTGGTCATGTGTTTATGTTGTTCATCATGTCATGGTTCACTTTGTGATATTTTCACAAAACACATTTTATACTCGAATTTTATTAATATCTACGATTCATGAGTTTATGTTCGATTTGAATTCTAAAGGTTAAACTATAACACATGACCACATTTAAGAAGACCATAAATAGTGTACCAAAATATAACATAAATAGAGTTCCAAATTACAACATGTATAGTGTATCAAAGTACATCAATGGTAACATGTTGAATAACAAAATACAAAAGTAATAACAATGTCATCAATGGTGATCACACGGTGGGAAATGTAGGCGATGTCCGGTGCCACATGGCGGAGGCTGTGCCTGTCGGTGAGGTATGCTAGGACGTTGGTCCACAGGAGGCTGTGGGTGACGAGAGGTGATGAATCCATATTTGATTATAATTTTTGTCTTGAATTGGACGGATTTCGTCACCTAAACTCACACTTATTCACCAAAATAGCATACTTTTGTGATTTCTCCATAATTTGGACCTAAATATGAAAACATGCATTTTTGTGCTTAAATTGACCAATTTAATTCCAACTTTATTCCATTCGATGCCGTGATATATTTTGTGAGTGATTTCAGGTCAATTAGGCAAGAATGGGTTGGTAGAAGTGGAAGGAAGCATGCAAAATGGGAGATTTCATGAAGAAAACAAAGGAGAAGCACTCAGTCAAGTGTGTCTATGATAAACCACTATTTTATGGTTTATCTTGTGCTTAATTGAGTGGATTTTATCAACTCTTTACCCACTTGTTCATACTATTTGCATGGTTTTACATTTGCCTTCCTAATTATGTGCTTTGATTGAAAACATGCTTCTTTGATCTTATATTTGCTTATTATTAATCCTCTCTTATTACCATTAGATGCCTTGATATGTGTGTTAAGTGATTTCAGGGATTACAGGGCAAGAATGGCTTAGAGGATGGAAAGGAAGCATGCAAAAGTGGAAGGAATACAAGAAGTTGAAGAAACTGCAAAGCTGTCAGCCTGACCCTCTCGCACTAAAACGACCATAACTTGAGCTACATAGGTCCAAATGACGCGGTTCCACTTGCGTTGAAAAGCTAACGTCCGGGGCGTCGATTTGATATATAATTTTCCATAGTGGCCGTACAGATAGGCGACGCGAACGCATCATCCACGCGGACGCGTCGCATCTGCGAAAATCAGTGTGGCAGATTTCGCAAACAGTGAATCCTGGGCTATTTCCGGCCTAGTTTCAAGCCCAGAAAACACAGATTAAAGGCTGCAAGTGGAGGAATGAAGGAGACACTTCAGATGCTATTCATAATTCACTTTTTATTATTTTAGATGTAGTTTTTAGAGAGAGAGGTTCTCTCCTCTCTCTTAGGATTAGGATTAGGATTAGAATTTATTTTAGGATTAGGATTTCTTATCACTTCAGGATTATTTCATCTTTAATTACAGGTTCAATGTTCCTTTTATTTATTTTCTCAAATTAATTTATGGATTTCTATGTTCAACTCAACTTCTTTATTTGGCTATAACTGCCCATGTTACATTTGATTGAGTTATTAATTTATGATTTTGAGGTATTTCGGATTGATGATTGCTGTCTTTTATTTATATAAATAATTTGGAGTTTCCTATTATCCTTTTGGCTTTGGTTGATTAATTGGTGACTCTTGAGTTATGAAACTCATTGTTGATTGAAAATTGGCACTCTTCAAGAATTAATTCGAGATCCAATAACTCTAACTTTTCCTAAGGAAAGACTGGGACTTGAGGATTCGAATTAATTCATCCACTTAACTTACCTTCATAGTTAGAGGTTAACAAGGTGGGAGAAGAATCCAATTCTCATCACAACTGATAAGGATAACGGGGATAGGACTTCTAGTCTTCATATCTTGCCAAGAGTTTATTTTACAGTTATTTATTTATTTTTATTGCTTTGAAAATATACCTGTGCCCATTGCCCAAATTTCAAAACCCCTAATTTTACCTTTTTCATAGCCAATAATAAGAACATACTTCCCTGTAATTCCTTGAGAAGACGACCTGAGGTTTAAATACTTCGGTTATCAATTTATTTAGGGGTTTGTTACTTATGACAACCAAAACGTTTGTATGAAAGGACTTTTTTTGGTTTAGAAGCTATACTTGCAACGGAAATTTATTCTGAATTCTAGACCACGCAAAAGTTCTCTCATCAAAATGGCGCCATTGCCGGAGAATTGCAAATGTGTGCCTTATTATTGGTTATTGTAAATATTTAAAAAAAAACCATATCTTTGTCAAAATATTTTCTTTTTGTTAGTTTTTGTTTTTATTTTCTCTTACTACTATGAACTCTCACCCCTTTGGCTATGAGTTTGGTTACAATTATGTTGCAGGAAGAAGAAATTACAATGAGAACATGTATCAAGGTTGGAACTATCAAAGATGGGAGGAGCCACAAGGATTTGATCAACCCTCATGGCAACAACCACCTCCAATGGACTATCAACAACCACCACCATATGCCTATGAACCCTTTCCTCAACACAACTTTGAACCACCACACTCACAAGCCAACTACCACCATTCACCTTCATATGATCCTAACCCTCATCTACCACACCAACCACCTTATGAGCCATATGAACCATATATAGAACCACCCCAATTCCAACCCAATTACTCCCAAGAACCACCACCTCAATATTTTCCATCTCCATATCCATCGATCCAAGAGCACTATGATCCTACTTATGATAGCCGAGCGCAGCAAGATTCAATGGATCGTCTCACAGAAACATGTGCAAAACTTCAAGCAACCTTTCGCCAACTGGATCAAGCGATAAATCAATTAGCTTCCCGATGTTCGGACACTCAAGAAACCCACATAGCTTCATGTGGACAATCTAATGAAGAACGTAGCATGAAAGAGATACTAGAAACTCCAGTGAACAGTACGGAATATGACTTTGTACTGGAACAAGTGGAGGAAGCCGAAATTATTGAAGAAGAAGAAGTGGTTGAATACTTAGGAGATGCAGAACCTCCACGGAAACCTCAAGTCACAGAACCCTCTTCTAAGGAGTTTGAATTTGTTGTTGAGGAGGGTGTACAACCTCCAAGACATATCATGGCTGAAGACTTGGAAGAGGTTGATCAAGAGATGGAGTTTAAAGAAGAAGAAGCACAACCTCCCATGCCCTTGGTAAGCAATAAAGAAGAGATTAAATTGGAAGAAAGCTACCAAGAGGACGAGGTTGAAATTGAAGAAGCTTGCAAAGAGGTGAAAGATGTCAAAGAAGAGCACAAGGAAGTAGAGCTTGCACGTTCATTAAAAACACCTCCCCCTAAGTTGCCATCATCCTTCACAACATTCAAGTGGGTAAAATTCATATCTCTTAGCTTTCTAATTCCACTTGAATACGGGCTACTGGAGATGGATGGTCAACTTAGAGCTCTTTGTGGCATTAATAGTAAGAAGAAGATGGTCAGTAGTAAGATCTGTCCTGCAAGGTTCATTATGGTTGGAAGATCAAAATTTAAACGCAAAGATTGGTATAGAGCTCAATTGAATGGGTCTAGGAAGTTGTTTGGACGCTTCAGTGAGAATTCTAAAGCTGAACCACCGGGATAGAATCATGATAATCAACTTAAAGACGGGTGTAGAAATAAGATTTGGGATCCTAGAGGATATTGGATTTGCAAACATTGGTGGAGATTCCTGGATCAGTACAAGCACAAGCCACCATAACAAGGAGCTCACCAGAATGTCCAACTTAAAGACTTTAACTAAAAGTGCTAGGTGGGAGACAACCCACCATGGTATGATCGTTTCTTTTTCATTTTTATCTAGTTTTATTTGTTTTCAAGTCTTGTTTTATCTTATTATATTGAACCTGGAGTTTTGCATAACATTCATATTAGTATTGCATTCTGCATTTTTCATGCATATAAAAAAAATGCCACGCGACGCGACCGCATCAGCGACGCGTCCGCGTCGCAAGGAGAGGGGAGAAAATAAAAATGAACAGAGAGTCACGCTGGAGCGTGGCTGGAGGCGTGCCAGTGGCACAAATCGACCCACGCGACCGCGTCACCGACGCATCCGCGTCACCGACGCGTCCGCGTCACATGGGAATAACGGCCTCCCATGCGACCGCGTGACCCACGCGGCTGCGTGCCCTGATTTTCGACGTCAAAAGGGTGCACAATGAATTATTGTGCGAGAGTGGTGCTGGATTGGTGCTGAACGCACAATTCTACCCACGCGGACGCATGGCTCACGCGTCCGCGTCATTCCCTTCTAAAGCCCACTCACGCGATCGCATGCCCCACGCGATCGCGTCACTCCAAATTTGGCAATTAAAATAATTTGAACAGAGAGTTGTGCAGGCGCGAGACTGCACTCGTGCCAGAAGCATAACATGTGTCACGCGACCGCGTCGATTAATTTAAAGCGCAAGTCACGCGACCGCGTGTCCCACACGCCCGCGTCGCTTGCACCGCACAACTCAATCCTAATTTGCCAATTATCTTATCTTTTCTTCCCCAATCCTAATTTTTCCCTCCCTCCTTTCTTACTCACTTCTTTCCCTTCTCATTCTTCTTATCTTTCATTTTATTTATTTGCATATTTCATTCATTGCATTTTAATTTAGTGCATATTTTTCTTATCTTTTCTAAACTTATTATTTTTCCTTTGGTGTTGATTTTCTTATTTAACTGTTGCATCTTTTCTGGTATAATTTTTAGTGACTTGTTTTACAATGTTGGGTGATGCTATTTTTCTGTCAATGTCAATCTTTTATGATACCTGTATTCCTTTTGCATTGACATGAACTTACATTGTCTTTTATTACCCACTCTCTTCCCCATTGTTGTACATTTTGTACCACTGACATGCCATGGCTTCTATTGTTTTCTCACGTACATGTTGAAGCTTCCATGTAAATGAGACCTTTATCATTTGGTATTAACCCATCCATACTTCATTTATTTTCTTATCTCTATTTCTGGGTTACTTTTCTTTCCTTTTTCTTTCAGGATGGCCACCCGGAAGGGAACCAGAAGACATTTATATGGGGAGACAAGACAAGTCCATCTGCACAATCTTTGGAGAGAAGCATCAGTTGGAACAACCCATCCACCTTCACATCTCAGCATGCACCGAGGACGGTGCAATCTTTATGTGTGGGGAGGTCGATACCGATCTCCATGGGTTAGCTATTTTCTTCTTTTCAACACCATTGTTTTATTTTCTTTGTTTATTCATTATTGCATTTGCATGTTTGTTGATTTTATGCATTTAGTCACTACTTGGCTGAAGTAATATTTTCTTTTTCAAGAAAATTTTTATAATATTTCACTAGTTTGAATTAAACTTTTTGAAAAACTTGTTTGGAAGTTTTATTTGGAACATAGGTAAAAGCTAGAACACACAACCTATAAGGTTTGAGCTTAATTGTATGGTTACATTATTTAACCATAATATTTTATTCTTGTGTGTTTCCTCCTCTATAATTGTAATCTTTACTTTGTTCCATTCTATATGTCCATTATTTAGTATATTTACATGCTTGCATATGATTGAGGCCATTGTTTGATTCTAGCTCACCATTCCCAAGTTAGCCTACCTTTACATCACCCTTGTTAGCCCCCTTGAGCCTTTAAATCTCCTCTTGTTTTATAACCACATTACTAGCCTTAAGCAGAAAAACAAAATAAAAATCCCAAGTTGAATCCTTGGTTAGCTTAAGATAGAAATTGTGTAATTGTTGAAGTGTGGGGAAACTTTATGGGAACATGGATGATAAAAACAAAGGGTGGAAAGTTGAAAAGAATGAAACAATTCAAAATAATTTTTTTGGGAAGCATGCTCATGTGAAATCAAAATAATTGAATTACCATGTGCATTAAAAAAAATAATATAATTCAGTATTTGAATAAAGGGGATACAAAAGAATTCTCCAAATGCAAAATAAAGAATGCACATGGAACAAAATTAAAACTAATGCATGAGCATGTAACATCAAAAGTGGGAAAATATGGGAGAATAGGTAAAGAAGCTTTGCTTTACAAAGTATGTATGTTAGGTGAGATCTTAGACTAATTAAGGATTCACTTAATTAGCTCACTTAGCCTTATATATATATTCCTACCTTTACCTCAGCCCCATTACAACCCTGAAAAGACCTCATGATGTTTGTATTAGTATACTAAATACTTGTTGATTGGTTAGATGAAAAACAAAGTTTTAGAAAGCATGATTAGAGAAGAGTAGAGAGATTGACCCTAGACACTTGAGAGATTTGAGCGCATTTACACTACCAGTGAGGGTTCAATGCTTAATTCTATGTTCCCTGCTTTCATGAGCTATCTTCTTACATGTTTACTTGTCTTTATTTTATATGATTTGAATTAGTGAAATATGATTTATGTTTGTCTTGGAGAACTTATTTATTTTTAACCAAGTAGGTAGAAGCATTTTTGCATGTAGTTGCATTCATATAGATAGATGGCATTTCATACATCCTACCATTCCTCTTCATCTTTATAGTTTCTCTTGAGCTTAGCATGAGGACATGCTATTGTTTAAGTGTGGGGAGGTTGATAAACCACTATTTTATGGTTTATCTTGTGCTTAATTGAGTGGATTTTATCAACTCTTTACCCACTTATTCATACTATTTGCATGGTTTTACATTTGCCTTCCTAATTATGTGCTTTGATTGAAAACATACTTCTTTGATCTTATATTTGCTTATTATTAATCCTCTCTTATTACCATTAGATGCCTTGATATGTGTGTTAAGTGATTTCAGGAATTACACGGCAAGAATGGCTTAGAGGATGGAAAGGAAGCATGCAAAAGTGGAAGGAATACAAGAAGTTGAAGAAACTACAAAGCTGTCAACCTGATCCTCTCGCACTAAAACGACCATAACTTGAGCTACAAAGGTCCAAATGATGCGATTCTACTTGCGTTGAAAATCTAACGTCCGGGGCTTCGATTTGATATATAATTTGCCATAGTGGCCGTACAGATAGGCGACGCGAATGCATCATCCATGCGGACGCGTCGCATCTGCGAAAATCAGCGTGGCAAATTTCGCAAACAGCGAATCCTGGGCTATTTCCGACCCAATTTCAAGCCCAGAAAATACAGATTAAAGGCTGCAAGTGGAGGAATGAAGGAGACACTTCAGATGCTATTCATAATTCACTTTT
Source organism: Arachis hypogaea (assembly GCF_003086295.3). Lineage (NCBI taxonomy): Eukaryota > Viridiplantae > Streptophyta > Magnoliopsida > Fabales > Fabaceae > Arachis > Arachis hypogaea. The sequence continues at coordinate 109,939,032 of NC_092040.1, forward strand.
TATTATTTTAGATGTAGTTTTTAGAGAGAGAGATTCTCTCCTCTTTCTTAGGATTAGGATTAGGATTAGAATTTATTTTAGGATTAGGATTTCTTATCACTTGAGAATTATTTCATCTTCAATTACAGGTTCAATGTTCCTTTTATTTATTTTCTCAATTTAATTTATGGATTTCTATGTTCAACTCAACTTCTTTATTTGGCTATAACTGCCCATGTTACATTTGATTGAGTTATTAATTTATGATTTTGAGGTATTTCAGATTGATGATTGCTGTCTTTTATTTATATAAATAATTTGGATTTTCCTGTTACCCTTTTGGCTTTGGTTGATTAATTGGTGACTCTTGAGTTATCAAACTCATTGTTGATTGAAAATTGGCACTCTTCAAGAATTAATTCGAGATCCAATAACTCTAACTTTTTCTAAGGAAAGACTGGGACTTGAGGATTCGAATTAATTCATCCACTTAACTTACCTTCATAGTTAGAGGTTAACAAGGTGGGAGAAGAATCCAATTCTCATCACAACTGATAAGGATAACGGGGATAGGACTTCCAGTCTTCATATCTTGCCAAGAGTTTATTTTACAGTTATTTATTTATTTTTATTGCTTTGAAAATATACCTGTGCCCATTGCCCAAATTCCAAAACCCCCAATTTTACCTTTTTCATAGCCAATAATAAGAACATACTTCCCTGCAATTCCTTGAGAAGACGACCCGAGGTTTAAATACTTCGGTTATCAATTTATTTAGGGGTTTGTTACTTGTGACAACCAAAACGTTTGTATGAAAGGACTTTTGTTGGTTTAGAAGCTATACTTGCAACGAAAATTTATTCTGAATTCTAGACCATGCAAAAGTTCTCTCATCAGTCTGCACACAACTTCTGTGTTTACACACAAGTACAGAAATCAGCAAGTGTGCCTACGTACAACCCCTGTGCGTACGCACAGGTGAAAAATCAGCAAGTGTGCATACGCGCAAGTTTCTGCGCGTGACTTCAGTAATGAAATACGTAGCTCGCGATTTTGGAGCTTTCTTAGCCCAATTTTGAATGTGTTGAAGCTGGTTTGAGGTGCTATATGAAGGGGACATCAACACATATCAAGGCATTAGCTTAGGATTAGATTAGGGAGCTCACCATTAGATAGAAAATGCATTAGGAGTAGGAGTTGTGTAAATAGAAAAAAATCTCTTTAGGGTTTACTTAATTTCCATTGTAGCATTTTATAGTTCAAAAGTTTGATCTTGGATTTTGCTATCTCATTGTAAGTACTCTTTAATTTCCTTTTTTATTTCACTACTCTTGCTACACTTTCTTCTATTTCTAGTCACTTTGTTAATATATGCAATTTTGATTTCTTAAAGTTTTGGTTGATGAATTTAATGTTTTATAATTTCTCTTTGTTTGTTTGAATGTTTATTGTTGATATTGTGAATAGTTTGGTTATAGTTTTCATTTTCCTTTGTAATTTTACAAGTTTTATTTTTTGCCCACAAGGTGTTTGTTAAAATGCCAATTATGAGTTTTGACTAGATTTTCACACCTTGGCTTGGGATATGAGTTTCTAGGATACTAGAGTCAAAATATCCGACATTTAGGGGTAATTCTTGGGTAGTTAGTTGACTCTTGTTTTCATTGACGCTGCCTTTTTACCAAGTTAATTGGTAAGTTAGCTAGGACTTATAGATTAAGGTCAATTATATTTGCTTGACTTACTCCTCGATGTTAGGGGTTGATGAAGCGAGATTGACTCATCATAGTTGCCATAGTTGTGGTTATGACGATGATAGAATTCCTTAATTCTCATTCCTAAGTCAAGGCTTATTATGCATATATAGAATTTTCACTAAGTTTTGATCTTGCTTTCCTTTAATTTGCATTAATATCCTTTTTGATCATTTCTTAGTTCTTTTATTCCTTAATTCTTTTAATCTTTCGTTTCTTGATTCAAAAATTCCTTTTTCCTCACAACCAAGAGTGTGACATCTTAATTGCATTGTCCGAGAAAAATGACCCGAGGTTGAATTACTCTCGGTTATTTAAATTTGAGAAATTAAACTTTGATTGAGAGTTAGTGGTGGAGGTGGAGGAAGGGCTGGTAGCGGTGGTGGAGAAGACGGTGAGTCACCCTGGTCATCTGGGATATCACCATGCTCCTCCTGTTAGTGATATTCCACCTTCTCCTCAGACTCCACGTCCAAGAGCTCCCTACGAGGTCTAACCCTATCCCTCCGGCATCCTGTAGCTCCTCCGCACTCTTTGACCTCTCTCTCTCTCTCTCTCTCTCTCTCTCTCTCTCTCTCTCTCTCTCTCTCTCTCTCGCGGTAGGCCTCCGGGTGTCCACCTGAACCTCCCTAGCCCATCAACGATGGTCAGAGATGTCCTTCAGCTGGCTGGCAGAAGGATGCATGTCTCTCGGTAAATCCAACAGCCTGGGGTTATTAAACACATCCTGTCCCGATAATCTAAGCACGGTTGAATAGATATCCAGTATCCCTCCCTAAACCAAGACCTCTACCGATCGTACCACTCAGAAGCTTGGTAGGCCACTAGACATCCTTGCCTCTACCTGTGGTAGTAAGAAACTTGTCAATGTTGACCGGGATCCCCTGGCTTTGGCTGCTAGCCATTGAACCTGCACTTCACCTGATCGGCATGGTAGAATTTAACTATGTTGAAGCAGATGAGGGGAACATCAGACATCCATGTCCCCCACTCCACCTCTTCCTTCAGCCATAGCGGACAGATATCCTGCAATGCAGGAATGTCATATAGTGTCCATAGAAACTACATTAGTTTAGTGAAATAATGATCAATGACAAGTACTAAAAAATATAGAGTTACTATTTGAATTATAATTTATATATAATATATAAAAATATTAATATAATTTTACTCTATTATAATTTTTTTTCTTCTTACTTTTTCTTCCATCCAAGTAAAAGAAATTTTTTCCTCTATTTTCTTTTCATTTATTTTTTCTTCATCTAAACACACACACAAAAATATACTTTTTTCCATTTTGTTTCCTCTCATTTTCTTTCTTTCTATTTTATTTTCTCTTATTTTTTATCTTATATTCAAACAATAACTTAGTGTTTATCTATTTATCTTCTATTAATATTGTTATAACAAGGATACATGTGACTGTATAAAAATGATATAAGCTAACTTTGATTATCTGAGAATTTATTGAGTGGCTAGAATAGCTCCACGTTATGAACCAATGAATGCTAGCAATAGAGATGATCACAAAAACAGTCAAAAAAGGTATTTGCATAGATTACTCGCATTTTGGTACTAGATGGGTACTCGTGAAATCCTCACGACCTGCCATCCAAAAATAGATGGGGACTTGGGGTGGCAAAAATCCGTCGGGCTGACCCGTATAACCCGACAAAAAAGAAGGGTTGGGTTGAAAATTCGAGCCTGCCAAACTTAAAAAGTCCACCTACTCCGCACCGCCTAATCCATGAGCTTTGGCAGGTTTCGGTGGGACAGTGCAGGTTTTTCTGCTGGGCCAAACTTTTATTTTGTCAAGACCATTTTTTTTTTACAAATTTCTATGATGTTATTAATCTACAAGAGGATGAAGATGATAATTGAAGATGTTCTAAGTTGTATTTTAGATTATGTTTTTATGTTTGATTGATTACAAACTTGAAGATGTTTAATCATATATTTTAGACAATATTTATTTTTGTTTTGGACAATATTTATTTTATTATTTTGTTTCAAAAAATTTGATTTATAATTATGTTTATTACATATTTATAATTATAATTTTTTTATATTTTTAGAAATTATAAATTTATCGAAATTATTGTGAAATTATATATATTGTTTAATTTTTAATAATTTATAAAAAAAAAGAGAGCTCGCAAGCCTACCATTAGGCGGGGCGGGGGAGAAATTTAAGATCACCTGGCAGGGTGGGGGCAGGCTAGCCCACCAGATCGCGGACTTTTGGCAGACAGGGCAAGCTTTCCTGTTTGTCACCCCTAATGGAGACACAAACATAAGTATCCACCCCATGGAATAAAATTATTAATTTATCCTAATTTATGTATACATAAATTCATTTCTTGAATTTAGTAACCTTAATTTCTGCCTTCAATTGGAATTCTTCCTTTTTCTTTTAGACTCATTCTCTCTCTCTCTCTCTCTTTCTCTCTCTCTCTAACTCACTTTCTCTGCCTTTCAAGTCCGTCACTACGTCACTTAGTATCGTCCCGAAAAATTATGTTATGTTATTATGTTGGAATATGTTTTTATGTTTTTTTCTTTTGAAATGTTATTTTTCATAACGAATATGTTATAAATTGTGTTGAATTATATTGAACTGATTATTTTATGATTATTATATTATGTCTTTTTGTGTTAATTTTTTTCAAAAGTTTACCAAGAAGATCTGCATTTCTTAAGGGGTAATTAAACAAGAACTTGCAATGTCAGACAAGGAACGGGAGCATATTTTTTAAATAGGAGCGAGGGATGGGAAGGGGGTTTCTCATGCTCCTCTGAGTACTTATTACCATATCTAACTAGCAACGGAGATCCAATCTGAGTCGATTTAAGAGGGGACGCGTGGACTTCATCTACATTGGGCCTTTAAGGTAACGAACCTAAGTCGAATTTGGGACCCTAACAAAGGATTTTAGTTGATCTTGCTTGCATTGAGGTCTTACTAGACCCAAATATATCTTGGATTAATATTTTGAGTCATTATTATAGCAAATACTATACTATTTAATATTATAACACTTAGTATATATAAAAGTTGAATATATTTACAAGACATTTTTAATTCAATTAAAAAATTAATTATCTCTTTTTTAATTTTAAATATTATTTTTTAATATAACGAAAAAGTAAAAATAACAATAATAACTCACATAATTAAAATAAATAATTTTAATATATACATGACACTATATATATCAAGGATTATTATATATGATGTATATTTTTTTTCTGTAATGACTATTTATATAATTTATTTAATAATTTTTTTATCTTAATATTTAATAAATTAACATATAAAATATTATTTAACATATAAAATAAGTAACTTAAGTCATCATCAAGGACAATAAATATAATAGTGCAAATGTTTATTTATTTATTAATAGTAAAAAATATGTAAATAGTATAAACTGATATTTTATAGTATAAAAGCAATAATAAAGGTTATTAATTAAGTTAATTATCTAATTAAAAAAATTATGAAAAATTGTTTAAATAATAATAACAAATAAGATCACTATTTTTACATATTACAAAGTTTATGAAAAAAATTTTGGATAATAAATCAATCCTCAATAAATTACATTAATTCTGTCAAAAAAAATAATTAATACATTGGATATTATTATTTATGTACTAATATAATATATATATTATCGATTATCAAGTTTATAATTAATTTTTAATCCAATTTTTGGTAATTAAAATTTAAATGATTGAAATTACTAAATGTTAAATATTTTACATCTAACCAATTCATTTTTTTATTGAAATAAAAAATTGAGCCATTAATCAATTCTAAATTTAAATTTAAATTTGAGTAAGAAAATAAAAAATATTTTAAATTTTATCTCACTAACCAAAATTAATTTTAAGTCAAGAAATTATTTTGCACATCATATATATATATATATATATATATATATATATATATATATATATATATTATGAGATAGTATGATAATTTGCTATTTTTTAATGATAAATATTGTCAAATAAAATAGTGTAAGAAATTAGAAGAAAATGTATTTATAAATTTAGAAAATATTAATTTATTTTTCAATAGAATAAATTATATATTGAATAACAAAAGTTATTATTAGTTTCTCTTCATACTAACTAACACCCAATCTAATAATTTTTGTAACGACATAAGTTTATGAATTTGAAAATTTAAAAATCATTTCATAAAATGTGAAATTTTAACAAATAACAATGTTGATTATATTGTTTTGACTTCAAGAATGAATACGATACCAATAAATAAAATTATCCTAAATAAATTTTAACAAAGACAAAAATCCATAAGTATTGCTATTAATAAAAAATTAATCTATTTTAAAGATAAATACAATTTTTTCTACAAATTTTCTAACTCGGCAAGTCGAAAATTAATCCACCACATATTAATGTTCTATTTATTAAGGATGAGATTCGAACTCTAAATATTTGCTTAAGCAGACAAATAAATAATAATTTTTTTTATATAATTTTATATATTATTCCCTAGGAAACATAAACTAGTTTATCATAAAAATACATTATAAAATTATTATTAATAAAAATATAAAATTTTTAATAAATATTAAACAAATATATTTATAGTTTTAATAAAACTTCTCACAAATAATATCAGCATGTGCCATTTTAGGTACAAATTAGATAAACCCTAAACATTAAACAACATAGATTCAGATAATACATGCGTGATTCGTGATTATCGCATGCAGACAAATCGCACCACATGACTTTGCCCAAACGCATCTTCTACACCCCTTCAATCATAATTACTAGAGACCAGAATCAAATTTTAGCCGTTTGCCCATCTCAATTGAGTAAACCAACGTTCAAGATCGCATTATCATGGCGTCACGTGTTGCTTACCATGAACCCCAAACCAGGAGAGCACAATCCTCCTCATCACACGTCACAGGAACAAAGCACGCATTCCGAAGCAAAAAGGTAGAGACGCGTCTTTCCAACCTGGCTTCCTACCAATGTTACCCCACGCCAACCAAATCAAGATGAAATACCAAACATACCCCTAAACCTTCTCAAAAACACACACTCCCTTTTCTTTCACTATGAGCCTTCCTCCCACTCTTCATCATGATGCCACCGACATTCATCTTTCTCCTCTTTACAGCTGCAACAGTTGCCGCTGCCGCACATTTCCCAGTATCCGGTGATATTCCCACCTTTCGCGAAGCTCAAGCATTCCGCAACGGAAGGGAATGCCGTCGCGCCGCGTGGTCTGCCGTTGGCGCCGACCATAACCCCGCCGTAATTCACATCGCCATGACGCTTGATGCGACCTACCTCCGCGGCTCCGTTGCCGGCGTCTTCTCTGTCCTCCAACATGCGTCATGTCCAGAAAACATAGTCTTCCATTTCATTGCGACCACGCACCGCCGTCCGGAGCTTCGACAAACTATTGCCGCCACATTCCCGTCGCTTACGTTTCGCCTCTACTACTTCGACTCAAACCTCGTCCGCGGCAAGATCTCATACTCCATCCGCCGCGCACTGGACCAGCCACTCAACTACGCCCGAATCTACCTTGCCGACCTCCTTCCGGCCACTGTACGGCGAATCATTTACTTCGACTCCGACCTAATCGTCGTCGATGACGTGGCGAAGCTCTGGAACATCGATCTCGGTACGCACGTGCTCGGAGCACCAGAGTATTGCCACGCGAACTTCACTAACTACTTTACGCGCCGATTTTGGTCGAATCCTAGCTATGCGGCGTCGTTTAAGGGACGCGACGCGTGTTATTTCAACACAGGTGTTATGGTCATAGATCTCCTGAAGTGGAGGGATGGAAGATACACTGAGAAGCTTGAGAACTGGATGAGGATCCAGAAACGAAACCGGATCTACGAGCTTGGATCATTGCCGCCGTTCTTACTTGTGTTCGCCGGCGACGTTGAGAGAGTGGAGCACCGGTGGAACCAGCACGGCCTCGGCGGTGATAATCTTGAAGGGCTTTGCCGTGACCTTCACCCTGGTCCGGTGAGTTTGCTGCATTGGAGTGGAAAAGGGAAGCCATGGCTAAGAATCGATTCCAAGAAACCGTGTCCGCTGGATAGTCTTTGGGCGCCGTACGATCTGTTTCGGCACTCTTCGTCGGTGTCATCGGTTTTCACCGATAGCTAGTTGTTACGGCATGTTTGATTTTCCGTTTAATTTAAGAAAATTGAAGTTGTTGAAGATAATTTCGTGCAATTGCTTTTTCTAAACGGGGAATCAAACAAGCTGCGCTAATACTTTTTATTATTATCATTTTTTTTTATCACCGTTGCGGTGGGAGGGTGGTCACGTGACAGTGGTGGACACGCGCGTGTAGTGGAAAATAATGTGTCTGTGTACTGTGTACGGTACGGATAATGTCTGACACGTGTCTTTTTTGGATGGTATACGGTGATGTAGAACGGGGTTTTGCCGTTTTGGGTTGCCGGTTGCATTGGGGTATTGTGTATAGTAGAATCATAGATTGATAAGGTAGATGGTTAGTGTGCAGTCTACAGCGTCAGTGTGTGGTTGAGGGGGGTTAATGGTAGATAGGTTTTTCATTTGGATAATTGTAGTACCTCACTGATGCTGTATTATGTGACTCGGCGGATTCTTCAATATTGTTGAAAACCGGAAATTGTTCATTCTTTATATATATATTTTTCCTTTGGTAAATGACATGTTAAAATAGAAAGAGGTTGGAAATTACACAAATATATTTGAGGAGTTAAATTTTAATTTGGTTTCTAAAATTTGACTTGATGTTTAAAATAATCTCACAATTTGATTGGTCTCAATTAGAATTCTTAAATTTGTAATCGTGATTCTGGTTTGTTCTTGTGATCATTTTCGTCATTAAAATGTTTATTTGGCATAATTATATGACACGATGGACTACACGTAACTTGTTAAGTGCTGAGTGGGATTGTTTAGGGGTGTTTATGGGCCGGGTTTAAGTTGATCCAGACTCGGCCCTAAAAGGATAGAGAGTCTATTTTAATCCAATTCAAAGTAATTTGAAAAGAAATCGGGTTAAGGATAGAGAGTCTATTTTAATCCAATTCAAAGTAATTTGAAAAGAAATCGGGTTAAATCAGATAGACTGGATGAAATATTAGTATATACAAATTTATAAATTTTATATATTAAAACTTTACTTTTAAAAGTAAATTTAACAAATGTTAGCTCATATTTATATTAAAATAAATTATTTTAAAATAAAAATAATATCGTATAATATAAAAAATATTAATTGAATTATAAAAATATAATATAACATTACTAATTAACTCAAATATATTTTATTGTAAAAAGTAACTTTTCGCCGAATTAGGTGACCCGAAACAAAATCTGAACCCGACCTAAAAATAACACCAGGTAAAAAATAGAAATCCGAACTCGACAAAATATGTCTCGGATTCAGACCGGATTTTGGGTCGGGTTGGGTCTTGAACACCCCTAGAATTGTTAACAGTTATATGACCTGGAGATAGAATTTTATGTCTCAATCTAGCCCTACGATTGAAATAAATTCATAGACAAAGGCCTAAAATCCCTAAATTGATAACTCATCATCATCTTTATAGGGATGATTGGGAGCAGCAGTCAAGGTTCAGGGAGTTCAAGTAGGTCACGTTCACATGGAACATGGGCGAAGACCACCAATCGTATCAGAACAGGGAAGCCTCATCAATGGTATGGATGCGGGATGCGCCCTGTTCTTCGTTGGTCTGGTATAGACGCCAATCCCGAGCGATCTTTTTTGGTTGTCCAAACAGGAATGTGAGTTGTTGAATCTTGGGAGCTTACTGGAACCTTCTTATTAACTGTTTTTTTATGTTAATTTTTTTTCAGGTATCGTTGCAAACCGCAGGGAAGATATGGTGCGGACTTTTCGTATGGACAGATGAGGAGGATGAAGTCATGGTTGATTCTGCAAGAGATGTTGACCATTGAAAAATGAATTTAAGCTGGACAATTAGGGATTTGGAAGCTGATGCTAGGGTTTTAAACATATGGAACTATGTTTTAAGTTTGTTTGTATCTTCGATTGTGGTTTTGTGTATTGGTTATGGCTTAGTTGTAGAAAAATAAATCATGTGAAATTGTTTCTGATTATACAAATGAAATTAACTTGAATGTAATAGATATGTTAAATGTCACTTTTTGCAAGTTTTATTTTCAAGTTAGCTAATATGGTGATGTTGAATATTATCAATTTTTACAATGTAGTGGTATGAAGTTGCGGTAAAAAAATAGCACTTAATTGAATAAATTATTATAATAACTAATATGCAAGTTTTATTTTCAACTTGGCTAACATGGTGATGTTGAATATTATCACATTTTGTAACGTACACGTATCAAGTTACAGTTAAAAACAACACCTAATTGAAGATAAATGATTATAGTAACTAATAGGCAACTTTCATTTCCAAATTGATAATAAGGTGATATTAACACTGACAGTTATAACAGTCATTAGCATTGATGTCTATCTAGTATTATCATTATACAAAATACTAAAATCATTTAAAATAGAATCACCTATTCAAATCCAAATTTAAACACTTTATATCAGTTTTACTATTTCTAACTTGTACATAAACAAATCAAAAAATACAATCATCAAGATGAATCCAAGTTTAACATAATTAAATACTACAAAATAGAAAGCATCTCATCACTTCTTCCTTGGAGGTATGAAGTCTGGTGTAGGGACAAACTTTATGACTCCTGCCAATTTTGCTACTGTCCCAAAACTTGCCCCCTGCATTGGTTCCATATTTGCAGCAAGTGAGCGTTGAGTTGATCTTCTCTTTGGGGGCAACTTCTTTGGCCTTGCAGGTTGAATTGGAATAAGTGGAGCAACCTGCAAGATAATGAGTCAGTTCTGCTACAGAAATGTGTAAGCAAGAATTATTGTTTATTACTTTGGAGTGAGTTGGGAAGTCATACCCCTTCATTAATCAATGATTCTGAATAACTAGGTTGTATGATTTCAACCTCTGAAGCTGCAGTATCATTTTCAGCATTGTTACCAGCATCATTTTCAATATCATTAGCAACATCATGTCCATCATTGCTAGCAGTATCCCCATTATGTGCATCAGCACCAACATTGACAGTATCACCAGTATTTACAACAGCAGTAGCTTCAGCAGCAACAACTTCAACAATGGCTTCATCGTCAGTCTTTCTATGACTACAACTCCTTTTAATGTAGCCTTTTGTTCCACAATAGGTATAAGTAAACTGCTTGTACTTTCTGTTCAACTTAGTTACACCTTTTTGCTTTTTACTTTCTGAATGTTCTTCATCGGCATCTTTTCTTCTTTTTCAAAGTTCCTGGCTTTCTCTTTATTTTAGGAGCTAAAGGCTTAAGATATTGAGATTTTTTCTATAGTGTTTCTCCTAGAATTGGATTCAATGAGTGCAAGTATGTAGCCTTATAAGAATCCATAGTCAGCCATTTGTGACAAAAGTCCTCAAGATCTTTGTTTACCCATGATAGTGCAGCACATACATGAACACATGCATAGCTATAATTTATGTGACTCGTAAATGAAATTTACACAATAAGCTCAAACACATAAACAAACTCATATATTAATGAAGTTTTTTAAAGTATTTAAAGTTAGTGAAGAAAATCTCATGAAGAAAAAATGTATTTTTTATGTACTCCTACTATAATTAATTACTATTAACATTAAACTAATAAAAAATTATCTAAGTAACAATCAGCTCAACAGCATAAACAAATATATATATATATATATATATATATATATATATATATATTTATCAAATTTATACAGTAAGCTCGACAACATAAACAAATACATATATTAATTAAATTTGCTAAAGTAGTTAAAGTCGGCTCAACAACATAAACCAATATATATAAATTTGAGTTTCATCATATATTCTAGTGGGAAAAAGGTAAGAACCACTTTCTTTGTATTTATGGTATTTTATGGAACCCTAGTATATTGAGAATTGTGTATATTATGTGAAAATAGTGTAGAGTGATATTAGAGGCACTATAAGTGATCATTAGTGAGGTTTAAAGTTAAGGCTTGGTAAAAATTCACAAGTGATCTGAGAGGCTTGATTTTGACTTCCAAGAGGTACGGTTTAAGTTTCATTTAAATACCATATAATGTAATATGAAATTCTAGACTAGATGTCCCCTAGGACTAAGTTTGAATTGTGTATTTGGTTGGAATTCATATGTATAGTTGATGTGTTGTGACAATTGATGATTTGGATGAGAATTTTGTATTTATCTATAGTTGATATGTTATGGAAATTGATGATTTGGATGATGATTAAGTATTTATGAGTTATGTATTGAATTGATGGATATTGAGTCGGAGGCTATGAAATTGTGTCGGAAGTTGGAAAAGGTGACAATGGTAAGTTGTTGAATGTATTATGTGATTATGTATGAGTTTGAATGAAATTTGGATATTGAATGTGTGAAATTTGGAATCGTAACACCCTAATATTCAAATATTTATGCTCGAGTCATAAGTCAATGATATTATGGTGGTACGACTCTCAGGTGGATCTTTAATATATAAATATAAGCATAATTGAAAGGAGTATTAATCGAGAAGCCTGAAAAGAGTAAAAATAAAAATCGCGAAGATGCATCACTCACGTTTCGACAACAAAAAGATAAGGCGTGAAGTCAAACGTGATATACAAATAGAGGCATAAAGAAGAGTAATATAAGTACAGTACATGGATGTATAACATAAGTAAATAGTCACTAGTCGCGACCCACGAAGTTTAGGTAGGATACAGTATAAAAGTATATGACAACAATATATTCTAATCTCTCCCAAAAGAAACATAAGAGCCTCTATAGGCAAGTTCAAAAGAGCTCAATACATAATATAAGTTCTTCAAAATAAAGGTGGAGAGATTCTAAGCAAAATATAAAGTGGAGAATGTAAAGATCTTCGCCATCTCTCAGACAAACCACAACTCACTTCTGAGCACCTGGACCTGTATCTGAAAAACAAGAGATATATACGGAATGAGAACCCCCGATCCATGGGTTTCCAGTACGGTAAAAGTGCTAAATAAATACAATGCACTGCAACAAAAACTCACTAAGCATCCCAATTTTCTTTTCACCAAGTATCCATCCTAGGTTCTCGCTAATCCATGAATAGGCAACTGTCATAAGGAAAAGATAAATCTAATTCATATCTTTCATGCTCTCCAAGTCTCCAACTCTCTAACTCTCCAACAAATCATAATTAGAATCATAAACAAAACCATCCCCAATTATTTTGTCTCAGCAATTCTATATCAATACATCATATTCCCACTTGGAGCAAGTGAATTCACTTCACTACGCCTACCCAGGAACTCAAATTATCTCATTCAATACTCATCATCATCATTCAATCACATCATCAATTCATCTCGTCAAGAACAGCCCTCAGCGTCCACCGACACCAGTATGAGGGGCCTCTCAGTTGTACAAATACAAGCAGTACAGGCAAGTAATACACAATTAAGGTACAAGTAGCACATAATCAGGTAACATAGCACATATGATATAGCAATCCAAAGCAAATAGGAAAATCCAAACAATTCAAACATATGCACATGATGAATGCCTGCCCTATGGTTGATGAGTCTCATCTGTCGGTTATAAAGCCAACCCAACAAGTCCTGGTAGCTAACCATTAGACTATCCCTCTGTCATGCATCCCCAACTCGAGTTATACTCAACATAATTCATAATTCATATCCAACACCCTCACTGGTGTATATTCACAGGGGCGAGCTCATCCGGAACTTTCACAGTGTCCGACCACACTTACGACATAGGGTCAACAGAACCTCGGATCTCAACTTGGAGCTAGTGGAGCCGACCCACTGCATCTACCCAAGGAAATCTGAGGCTCAGATAGTTTCAATCCCAAATCATACTCGACTGGGAGCAAGTGGGGGCTAACCACTGCATCTACCCCAGGAGTCTCAAAAGCTCAACCTGGAGCGAGTGGAATCACCACTACTGACGCTACTACCCAAGCGCCATAATCTCTGACCCGGAGCAAGTGGGACGAACCACAACCCTTGCTACTACCCAGGCATCACAATCTTTAACTCGGAGTAAGTGGGACGAACCACAACCCATGCGTCCACCCGGGGAGCCTCTATACTAACCAACCTGGAGCAAGTGGGGCGCAACCACAACCCTTGCATCTACCTAGGAGGTACGTTCTCATATGCCCAGGAGGAACTAAGGAGGGGATCCTAACCTCCCACCATCTCGCTGGGGGCGATTTTACAATACCAGGAAGAACAAGGAAGGGGATCCTCACCTTCCTCCATTTTTCTGGGTCGCACTTCCGAGAAAGAGAGTTCAAGATAAAACAATCATTCAAAGCCATATTTTCATTTCCAGCCATAACTCAATATTTATCATAGCCATCTGGCTCATGGCATAACCAATAACAGCCAATAATCATTATCAAATACAGCCCTTTGGCTTACGGCATATGCCGCACTTCCCTCAACACCCATACAGTCATCATTAGTCATGAATCATCATTAATTCTCCCCTTACTTCGTTCACAAGTTACCACATCTCCTAGCCTATTTCCATTGCTAGGCATACTATAATTATTTAGGGCATAAAGGGCGAGAAAGGAGACTTAGAAGTCTGAAATTTGGCTTTGAAAACTCAAAATATCAACCTTGGGGTGAAAACCACGCGTGCACGTCGCCCACGCGCACGCATGGAAAGCCCAAAAGTACATCGACGCGTATGCGTCGCTCACGCGCACACGTGGATGGAAAAAAGCCAGGTGACGCCCACGCGTCAGCCACGCGTACGCGTGGGTGCAGTTTGTGCCCCACGCACAAAACCAACGCAATTCTCAAACAACTCTCAGGAATTTGGCAGGGCTACTGATGCAGCACATCGATGCGTATGCGTTGGCCAGGCGCACGCCTCAATGGTGAATATTTGAAAATGACGCGTGCGCGTCGGCCACGCTTACGCGTGGGAGTGCGTTCTGCTAAAAATTTTACTAAGTTAAAAAGCTGCAGAATTCACAGTTTCAAACCCCAAACTTCCAACACACATAACTTCTTCTACAAAATTCTTTTTCAACCATTTCTGAACCGTTGGAAAGATCATTGAATAAGATTTCATAAAAATCTAATTTTGAAGAATTCCAAACTCCGTGGATTGAGTTACGGACCGCCAAAGTTGGTCAAAAATAAGTTTTTACCCAAACATAGAAATCACCAATTTTTCCAATGTTTCCAAGCCAAATTCATTTTCACTCATCCAACTGACCACAATCCAATCGCATTCACATAATTGCACTAAACCAAAACCAAACCTACATCGTCTACACAATTTGACCCAAAACCATCAAATTCCACATTTTAATTCCTCAAACCTTATTATTCAATAACCAAACAAATTATTCACACATTCAATATCTAAAATCCATCCAATCACTTATATCATCACACAATACACTCATCAACTTACCTTCCTTACCTTTTTTCGGCCTCCGGCCTAAAATTCACAGCCTCCGGCCTAAATTCACAATTTAAATGCATATTCCACAAATCAATACTCATTATCCAATTCATCAATTTCTCAATACACCAAACATACAAAGCCACACAATCTTCAACTCAATTATTAAGTCACATTATATATCAACTACGCATATTAGCACCAACCATTTACACAATCGAAACTTAATCCTATGGCATCTAGCCTAGGAATTCTCATCACACCACACGATACTTAAATGAAACTTAAATTTTACTTCTTGTAGCCAAACTAATTGAGCCTCTTGTTTGGAAGTCTCTACCAATCTTAGCTCCAAGCCTCACCAAAGCTCCTCAAATAACACCAATCTTCCAATTGTGCACTAAAATTACCAAATACACTAACATAACCAATTTCACATATATACATTAACCTATAGGATTCATGAAAATGATAAATCACAAGGGTTTGAGAACTTCTTACCTTAACCCACTGAAGTTTGTGATAAATATCACCCATGGCTCATACTAGAGCACTCCTAAACAACCAAAATCACAAGATTTCCTCAAAACACAAACCAAATTTGAATTTAAAGAGAAAAATGAAAACTAGGCAGAGAACAGTGGATTACTCACAACAAAACTTAGATAGAATTGTAGAGAATGAGAAGAGCGATGCGTGACCGCAAACGGCTCGTCAATCAGAGTTCCGAAGAGAAAGTTATGGTGATTTGAAGATAAAAAAGAGTTAGGATTTTGATTTCCCTTTTCTCTCTTCTCTCTCACCGTGGAACACAATAATAGGGGGGAGGAATGATGCTGAAATGGCTTAATAAAGCTATATATATGTTGGGTCTTGGGATCACTTGGGTCCGGTTCACTTATTTTTGTTCGTTGGCCCAATTTTGGGTCAAAACCTTTAAGATTAACGCTCTAAATCGCACTTTAAATATTTCTACCTTCCCTAATTATAATTCCTAATTTCTTAACCTCATTTACTTATAATCAATTTTCTCAGCTGCAGTATCTAACAGATCTCAGCCGGCATTGCCGGTCAAAATTTCAGTGCGCGTTTTTACGTAGAAAACTATGTTTTTCGAATCAGAAAATTCACTGAATCCAAATATCATATTTAAATTACCAAATTTTGATTGCTAAATTTTCTAACCATTTTTGCTCATATCTAATTTATTATTTAATTAATTACGGTTAGACCGAATTTTACAGGAATGATTGATAGAATAGTGGAAATTTAGGATTTTGAGATGTGAAATTGATGAAATTGAGTTGAAATGTGTAAATGAAGTAGGTTTGAGTTTGATAGATTGTGAATGTGTGAATTGGAGTGATTTAGGGTCTTTTTGTTGATGTTAAAA
This sequence comes from Arachis hypogaea, assembly GCF_003086295.3. NCBI lineage: Eukaryota > Viridiplantae > Streptophyta > Magnoliopsida > Fabales > Fabaceae > Arachis > Arachis hypogaea. Next base: position 109,955,720 of record NC_092040.1, read on the forward strand.
CTCTTTTTGCCTTGTGAATTTTTGGAAAAATTGGTAAATTCTATTTTGGTTAAAACTAATTTTTGGCTAATTTTGGCGGGCCGTAATTCAGTCCTCAGAGTTGAAAATGTTACAAAACTAGATTTTTATGAAAATTCATTGATCGATCTTTTCAACGGTTCATAAATGGTTGAAAAATGAATTTTGTAGAAAAAGATTTGAATGTTTGAAATTTGGGCTAAAAATTGGTTTTCTTAAGCATATAAGCTTTTTCATTGACTGATATGCCATGCGTATGCATAACTCATCGTGCGTAAGTGGGAGTCGGTCTCTGTCAACACCTATGCATATGTGAACATGGGCTGCGTATGCGACTTTGTCACGATTATACTCAAGCGTACGCAACACAAGTCATGCATACGCAAGCAAGCTCTATTGCCTAAACCTTCCGCGTATGCAAAGATGGTCAGCGTGCGTGAGTTTTGAAAATTTACACTGATGCGTATGCGAACATATGCATGCGTACGCGACCACCCTTGTTTTTCTAAAAAGTGAATTTTTAAGTTATTAATCATTCCTCGAGCCTTCTAAATTTTTATAAACCCCGATAAGAATATAGAGCCAGTGTAATTAAGAATAGAGGAGTTAGACATGAGAGTTAATAAAATGTGTTGGTGAATTGATAAGAGATGAACAAATTGTGAAATTGGTGTATGATGAGGAATAATGTGATGATGAATGGTAGGTGATTATGATGAAGGATGATGATGAATGAGTTTAATTACTATTAAATATGAATTGAGATGAGATCGATGGGGAGATTATTAATGAGATTGATAATAAGATTGATGATGATATTGATAATAAAATTGGTAATGAGAATGATTTTGATTAAAATATACCTGCCTGGCAAGATGTAGTGGCGTTGTCCTACTTGCTCCGGGTTTGGGTTTAAGCCTCCCAAGGTAGATGCAGTGGTTCGCCCCAACTTGTTCTTGGGGATACGCGCTTAGGGACTGTCTGGGGTTCGCTACCGGACATGTTGGGTTGGCTTGATAACCGACAGATGAGACTCGTAGGTCATAGGTCAGACATACATCATTTGCATATGTTTGAATTGTTTGGGTTTACTTAATTTTTTTCGATTTGCCTAATTGTATATGCTATATGACTATATGCTAATTGTTTTACCTAAATCTACTTGTGTACTATTTGTGATTACACACTTGAGAGGTCCCTCATGTTGCCGTTGATTGACGTTGAAGGCTGGTTCTAGTCTATTGGAGAGTTGTAAAAAGAGGAGAAATATTGAATTAGATTTAGACTTCCTTATAATAGTTGCCTAATTACTGATTAGTGAAAATTTAGGATGGATAAGATGAGGTATGGAGTTTAAGATTGCTTAGTGAGTTCGTGTTGCCTGATGCAGTATCTATTTGGCATTTTTACCGTACTGAAAACCCATAGGTTGGGGTTCTCATTCTGTATATATCTCTTGTTTTTCAGATGTAGGTCCTAGAACTCAGCCGTAAGCTATGATTCATTTGAGAGATGGCGAAGTTTATTGGACTTCTGTTTTACTTTTGTTTAGAATCTCTCCTCACTTATTTTAAAAAATTTATGTATATATTTATTTCTTTTGGAACTTGTCTTTAAAGGCCTTGATGTATATTTTGGGAGAGATAGGAAATGCTCTTATCAACTGATTTTTATTATTGTAACCCTAGCCGGCCTAAACTTCGCAGGTCGCGACTAGTGCTATTATATTTATGTTTATATATATCTTGTCTTTACCCTATTCTTCCTTAATGTTTTATCTTATCTTCGCTTTCCGAACGCGTTCTATCTTCTTCTCATCGATACGCAAGTGTTTCTATTTGTGATATTTCTTTTACTACTTTTCAGACATCTCGTTTAATAATTACATTCAATTATATATGTATTATAAATTCAGCTTGAGTCGTATCACCTTATTATCATTGATTTATGACTCGAGTATAAATATTTGAATATTAGGGTGTCACACAACTTCCCAGCCACCAAACCACCTCAAATTCCTCATGATACAATCTTGAAAACAGCACCAAACTTGGCTAAAACAGTTCGATTTTTCAGCAGCACCATGGAACCGAATTGTTTAGCTTAATAATCACCAAATTTTAGCATAAATAAAGCAGATAAACATTCAATTTCAAGTATCAAACATCACTTTATTATTCACACATCAAGAACACAATTAATCAATTTCAAATCAGTCAACCCTTACCTCTTGCTGCTGCCTCCAAAATTGGTGCACACACAAAGCTTCCTAGTTCACTTTTCACTTAGCTTTCAATCAAAACAAACTTTTAAATAATGGTGCACCTAGTAATCAAACCATCATTAGGGGGTTTAAAAAGGATTTTCTCATCTCTTTTGAGCTGAAAATGAAGCTTTCTTGATTTACAAGCTCCTAGACAAAAGATCTAAAGAGAAAACATAAAAAATATCTAGTTTAACCAAGTTTAGCCATGGCCGAACCAAACTTTGAGGAAGAGCAGCCATGAAACCGCAACATACCTTAGAAAAACCGGTATGGTTGTGTAGAGAATGAAGAGGAAAATACTTTAATCGGTTTAGATTTGTGGTGAGGGTTTCAGGAAGTGAAAGAATCAATCTTAAAGCTCATGAGTTCATGAAGTTTTCATGGAAGTTCCCAAGAGTTCCACGGCTGGGAGAAGAAGAAAGAAAGTGCTGGAATGTCACTTAAATTTGTTGCAAAAATATCTTAAAACGAATAATTACTAAAATTAGATATATTAGAACACAAATAATAACATATTCAGAAGATAAATATATGAGTTATTAGTATAAATAACATTAGTATTACGATCATTATGAGAATAGAAAATCTATGATAAAATATTAGCATAGTTAAGTTCATCTAAGAGTGTTGGTAGATTTTGAATCTAATTATTATATTACTATCATAAAATATCATTATAATAAAATATTAATAATAAAATATTATTATTTAATAAAATATTAATTTCATAAACTATTATTATTTTATTTTTTTGCGTATTTAAAATCAGCTCGTAAAATGGAGTCTAATTGTATACTCTAATTTTTAAAATTTCTAATTAAAGTGGTTTAAAAATGCAATTTTTCGCTAATTTAGTAACTAATGACATGACGAAGTATTTAATGATGTGCATGTGCAGTAAAAATGCCTATTTCACTAAACTTTCAGTAAAATTCTATTTGTCGAAAATTTCGTCATTACATTTGATCACTTTCCTCCATGGCTTAAATCATGGATTTCAATCACATGCTCTTTCTTCCATTACTTTTTTTCCGTTGCATTTTTTCTTCCATCTTCCTTTTTTTGGTAGTCGTTTTTTTTTTCTATTGTGTTTCCAGTAAAAACAAAATGGAGAAATAAAAATTAATGAAAACAATAGAGTTAAATGAAGGAATAAAAGAAAAAATAATTATTACAGTAGTTTAGTTTATGCTCTCTTTGAATATAGAATTTACGTGTTTTTATCTATGAATTTTTGTTTTATTTAATTTTATTTTTGTATTTTTGGTATAAACTTTTTTTCTGCTTGTTTTCTTCTAAGTTTTTTCTGTGTGTTTTTTAAATTTATGTATTTTCTTATTTTATTCCTTTTTAACATACAAGGATAGAACACCACAAAAGGATAAAGTAGAAAAATAATTGTTATATGAACGTAATTTATCTTTTTCCTAAATGTAGAATTTGTGTTTTATCCACAAACTTTGGTTTTTTCTTTTGAAGAAAAGATTATTATTCTAAATATTTATGTGTTTCTTATAAGAAATTTTGTTCCAAAATTGAAAAATATAAAAGACACGAAAAGTTAAATAACAAAAAATACATAAATTCATAAAGTTGAACACGGAACATAACTAGTCTGTCTATATTATCAGAGAGTAGAAATAAAAGTTGTGTTTGTGTATATCATCAAAGAGGAGGGAAAAAAAAAAGAATTTTAGTATTGTCATCTACAATTTTAATGTTTTTCTTTAAAAAAAATTATGTTTTTTCTAAACGTTTGGTATAAGAAATTGTCGTTAAAATTAAAAAGAACTCATAAATACAAAATAGTTTTGTGAAGTTATACATAGAAATTTGTGAAGCTAAATACAAAATACATATATAGATAAAAAAGACATAAATTATTAGTTACAAAACACAAAAACTTTTCCTATACAAACACATAAATTTCGTAGAAAAGAACTCATCCTATATACGTCAAACGTAAGCTAAATACTGAATTATGTTTTAATAAATACAGAAATCTAAAACTTCTATATTTTTTCCGTTTCTCTTCCAAAATTTTTGTGTTTTTTCGTTTATTTTTCTTCAAGAATTTGTGTATATTGTCAAAAGAATTTTGGATTTGGATCTTCTAAAGTTTGAATTTCACTTTAGAAAATAAAGTGATATTTCTATCTTTGAATAATTTCTCTTTCATATTTATTCTTGGTCCCACCTATGAAATTAATGGTAGAAAGATAAACTATTCAAAGGTAGAAAGATCACATTTTATTTTCTAAAGTAAAATTCAAACTTTAGAGGATCCAAATTCAAGAAAGAATGTTGTGCTTCGTTAAATAAGTTTCTATGTTTGAGTCAAAATAACTGTGTTTGAGTAAAACCGATTTCTTTTAAAAAAATTTTGTTATGACAAAAAATTTGTTTTAATTTCAAAAAAATTATGTTTAAGTAAAAAAAAAAAAATCATATTTTCTATTTATGTTTCTCTTGAATAATTTCTGTTTAGGATAAAAAAAATTATGTATTTTTACCTATGTTTTTCTTTAAGCATTTCTGTGTATTTTTAACATTTTTGTGTCTACTATAAAAAATTTAATGTGTTTTAACAAGAAAAATGAAAGAGTACAAAAAGAAAACGATAGAATACTATGAAAGATTAAAGGAAAAAATAATTGTTTCATTAGCTTAGCTTACATTCTCTCTCCATGCAAAATTTCGATATTTGTGTTTTTACCAAAAAAAGTAGCAACAAATTTATAAGAGTTATCATGAAAGGATAGAGAGGAAAAATAACTTATAGATAGAGCTTACCCTGAAGAAAAATGATAAACGCTAAATAAAGGGTTTACTTGATCCAATAGCCATCATTCTATGGTCTCACAACACCCTTACTTCCACTATCTCGGTTCAACCAACAAGCACATTCAATTTAATGCAAGATCAATTCACAAAACAAATCACATATATAGCAAGAACACATACACAATTAACGAGCACAAAAATTTATCACACCCAAGCAAATATAAACCAAATGCGGTTAAAAGAATCCAAGCATGCTTGCAATTGCATCCATAAGATTCCAGTTAGTTAATGGCAAAAGTAATGTAGTATTCCAGTTAGTCTCGTGTCTTTTATTTTTAAATACACAACAAACAATTTTTTTTTCTATCTGAACATTATAATTAATGTTGATATACAAACTATAGACAAAATTTTAAAAATAAAAAACTGGGCATATATAAAAGTATTTACAATTTCTCATTCCTCTCTTGGGATCCACCTGCTCCACCAAATGCTTTTCCTTCGTCTGCTGAGCTCATCCATACTCTCATTTAAGGTTTTAATGATTTTCCTCTGAAGTTTAAGTGCAGAAGCTAGAGCGTTTCTCTGTGCATTAGCCTTCTTCTTCTTCTTGGGTTCAATTTCCTATAAGGGAGGAGGGAAATACGTAAGACAAGATAGCAAATAAAAACTGAACTTTATACCACTGCTTAACATGGAGTTAAATAAGTGATTTACGGTTTTGGTGCCTATAAAATTTTCCTTGTGGTTTTGGTCCAAAAGTTTTCAGAAGTAGGCAAAATTGGACTCTGACATTATCCCACATACAGATCAATTTCTTATCCATAATTCGAAGTAGGTGGTTACTTCAATGAAGATGATATTATGAACTAATAGATGGTTTGACATATTTTACTGAACATGTTTGACTAAACTATATAATGATTCATAATATCATCTTTAAGTAGCCACCTTCAAAGGATATGTAACCATCTCACCTAGTTGATCTGTATATGTCGAATGCCGTATGGATCGATTTCACTTTTGAAAAATTTTCGGATCAAGACCACAAGAAAAGTTTTACAAAACCAAAATTATATATCGCTAATTTTAAACCACAAAAAGCTTATTTAAATAATGAAGAACATGATATATACTTTTAGTTCAAGGAGCTGAGCTTCAGTGAATCCACCATCCTTCTCAGTTCCTGATATTGCCATTAGTTCAGTGACCCACTTGGCAGCTTCTCCGTAATCCTGCTGAGTCGCTCGTAAGAGCTGCAGCCTCAGATTTTGCATGAAAGACAGTGCCAACAAACCTTCTCTATCGAAGAAAGGATGAGTCAATGCGGCTTTTGCACTCAGCCTTTGCCTTGCTTTGTATCTAACCATTGATGTCAGAAGTTCCCATCCTATTCCACCATCTAAATCCAACAAATCAAAGCCCCTCCTAAGTTCAGGGCCACATCGAGGCTCTACGCTTTTTCTCCAAGTAACCAAGTCATAGTCGCACCTCTTTAATTGACGGTTGAATTGTATAAGGCCATTATCGGTGCGTAAACCCGGGAATGCCTATAAGAGAATAATGGTATAAAGCATGAGATATTTGAAATACCAGCTTTATCATATGGCACATTGAATTACTCGTCGTCATCGTTTAAATGTTTCCCCTAATTAAAAATCTGGTCCAGATATATGGAAAATTACCAACAAGGATAGCAACATTTCATAATAGATCAACACAATAGGATTTAACAAAAAGATGTGCATATGTATAAACAAAGTCTTTAACTTAAAGCTACTGACATAGTGACATGCAGTCTTCTATGTCCATGAGGTGATTTATAATGATTCATCTAACATTCATGTGAAATCAATTACAGAAATTGACTGATTAATTCCAGTAATAAGAACAGAATCCGTCACAAGTTCATCAATATTTGTTACTCACCATTTGAAGAAAGATCAGACCAGCACTATAGATATCAAATCTGTCGGGCAAATTCAACTGTTAGAAACAAAGAAAACCATCATGAGCAAAAAAGACATCATTAAATCATAAAGGAAAATACATAATATAAAATTATAAATGATCATTTAACTGCAGATGATTCGTAAGCAATATTTAACCTGCCATAAAACCGGTGAGAGTGCAGTTGCTACAGGAGCCGAGGGTGCAGATGGAGTTTGTGTGCTCATGATGTATTGCTCTGGTGCGGCATATCTGAGAGGTAAAAATCATAGAAGCCATATGCGCATTTTAGAAATACAATTTCATTCAAATTATTAGTACATATACATTTCAATTAAAGCTGTAATAAAATTTCATGAACTTTGAATTTCATCTACTTTAAATCTATGTACATAAGGCATTAATGTAATCTCTCTAAATTTGTCTTTACAATTAATAAATGAATGTAGTTAGTCTGTGATTGCATAGCTTGTTGTTTCAGTAAGGATACTCCCAACTTTGATTGCCACTTCAAAAGGGATAAGAATGCATATTAATGAAACCTCAAATACATGAACAACCGAGACCTAATTTTCGACTTGCCTCAGTAACAAGCGTCATAAAAAACTCATATTAACTTGATGCCTTGAAAACAGAACTGATTAATTTGAGAGCTTGATTAAAAACAGAAATATACAAATAAATTCCAATAATAATCCAAACCAACCAAAAGAACATAGCAACAGTACTAGCTAGTATACGTAAACAAGAAATTAATTAGGATCATTCATTCATTTATCATTAATCCATGTACATCTGGATCTCAATTGCTAACAGGAAAATGCATATAAGAGCAAAGTAGAGGATTGCATTATTAGGGGCATAAAAGGAAACTCAGTTATAAGTTAGTTAGAGTGAAGTTAAGAGTTTGTTAGAATGGTTGTTAGTTGCTACACTTCATCTGCTGTGTATATATATCCTTGTATATCTTCTGCATGATACACATTGATAGAATAATTCAGTTTTTTAGCTCACAAGTTACAATAGTTTTCATTCCTTGCTATATTCATCTCTTGCTGCTAATATGCATGAAACAAAATGGAAAATCCACTTGTTTGAAAATTGGCAAACTCAAGAATTGCAGGAATCTGAACCAACAACCCTGGAGTTAACAGAATGAAGGAGAATCACTGACACAAAAACTGGACCCGAATCAGCCTTAGGTTCAAACTCCTTCAGCAATTAATTGGTCACATTCACTCTCTTATTTCAATATGGTGACTTGTTGGAATGAGAATGAGAATGAGTATGAGATGTGGGAACGGGGCCTTAAAGGAAATGAGGCAGAAAGTGTTGATGGCTTTAAAGAGAAATTTTTGAAATAGTTCATAAATAAAAAAAATAAAAGCTTCCATTTTCTAATTCCAATGAAAGAAAAATGAAAAGAATCCATCACTAAACTCATTAAGCATATCAAATAAAAAATTCCAACAGTAGATTTCTTTTCTTTTATTAATATTTTTTCTCCTTTTGAAAGCAGGAAACGGTGCTATCTTTTTATCAAATGTCAAAGAAGATACCTTGGATCCAAGAGAAACTCCTTGGGAATATAGTTAATGCCAACTCGCAGATCTGCAGCAGCTCCAAGATCAATGATTTTGAATGTTCGCGACCCTGATCCCAGGATTAGAAAGGAAACAAGATCTTAATTTGGGGATTTTTTTTTCTTCTTGAAAGAAGGAGCTCAGCACAACAAAGTGCAGTTTATTACAAGGTAAACAATAACACAAAATAAAGAATCAATAAAAGACATACTAAACAAAAGAAACCCTGATCTTAACTTTGATTCTGAAAACTTTTTCATCGGGGAGGGAAAAAAATAAGATATGCAATGTTCAGATTCTTACCTTCAGAAAAAATAATGTTCTGTGGCTTAATATCCCTATGCACAATGCCAGTTGAATGAAGACCGTCTAATGCAAACAACAGTTGCCTCATGATTGTTTGAATAATTCTGTTTTCTCTTTCAACTCCCTTCGGCAAGTCCTGAACCTCACCCAGAATTAATGTTTCAACCTGCAATTTGCGGCACTAATCACTATGGCTGATACCGGAGACATAAGCATTCATGACTTACCAATAAAGCATAAAATTGAAGACTTTAATATGAACAAAGCGCATCAGAAACATAGTGAAATAATGAGTAAAGGCTACGGAATATTATTGTAATAATTTCCTACTACTTTATCAGAAAATTGTAAGGTTAATACTATTAAAATTGATGATTTGCATAAGTAACGAGATTACTAACATTGTATGGAAATTCTCTACTCTGCAGCAAGTCAGCTAGGGTAGCATCCCCTTCAAACCGCCATATAAGCCAGTATTCAGGAGCTTTCTTTGAAGAGCTCTGCAAATGGTTTGTGATTATGAGGACAACTGCTATAACTAAAACTAAACTGTGAACTTATGTAACTGAAAAATGTCTTTAATTTCTCCATACAACTATGATAGTGAAGTTCATCAAGAAGTAGTAGTTTTAATTGAGCAACACCTCAAGAAACCCGTATAGAAAATCTGCGCAGCTGCTTGCACAAGCTCTCCGTACACGCTCATTCATCCAAATTTCTACGGCACCATATTCAGTAGCTTTCTTCAAGACTAAGTCACCTTCCTTCCATTGAGAACAAAAATAGAAGCATAAGTCATACCAATACTATTCAAGCAATCTAACATTTCTAAATCTCACAGGTGCTGAGGCACATATGCCACTCATTTTTGTTTCTTGAAAGCATGATATTCATGAGCAATTAAACTTAAAATGACACTGATTTTCAAAAAAAAAATCATAAACAAATGACATGGAAATTCAATGATATAGTAAAGTGCGCCATGAAAAATGCAAGCAAGAACCAATTTAAGGTAAAATAAACATAAGTGAGAAACTCCATTATTCTAGTAGAAACTCCATTATTCTAGTAGCTTCCAAATAGGCAGCCCACAAGCATCCCGCGTTAACATAGGATCTGCAAAGGGCCATAGTAGCTTCCAAATAGAATAGTAATTAATTAATACCTTTGAAGAGGGCTTGGACGGTGTTGCTCTATAAACTACTCCAAAGGATCCCTCTCCTAACTTCTTGCCCACAACAAAGTCATCCTGCCAAAAACAATAAACCAACGTCAGCAATAACAGTTACAATCAACAGCAGAAGCAATATTAACAATTAACCTATATGAACCAAGCATTGTTGAGTCATGACGCGATGAATCAAACAAGTAGTGGGTCATATTTAACATTTAAACCCTTAACATCTAAATATTTTATAGTAGCATTATCCATGGTGCACTCTAGCTAAATGGACATATACTAAAATCAAAAGTAATGTAAATTCTTAACAGTAAAGTACTAATTAATCAACCATAATTTTTACTTCTATATAAGTAACGAAATAAGAGATATTATAGAATGAAAATAAGAATTGGCTAAAGTAACATAAAGAAAAAGAAATGAAGTTGAACCGAGTGACCTTTCTATAAGTGGGTCTGAACAATCTCTCAACAAAAGCAAGAACAAACATGTCAAAGAAACCAGGTGCAACCCCAGGTGTGGCCCAAAGGTAAGAGAGAGCACTCAAAGCAAGAACCGCACCAGGAACTGTAAGAGTCAACCCATTTGACTTTGGTAGTGTGCTCCTATAAATTATGTCCCCACACTCCATCACAGTGCAAGGGAGACCAACCCCAACACCCACAAAGAGGTTGTGAATGGAATCAAGAACCCATTCACTTCCACCACCACCACCGCCTAATGCAAACACTTGAAAAGGAGGCTGCTTTCTACTGCTGCATGGTAGAAAAGAAGGTTTGATTCTGAATCCATGGCCCAGAAAGAGGGATTTGTTGTGCTTTGCTTTGTTTGCTTGGAGCTTTGTTAACCCTGCTCCTATTCCACTTGTTGCTACAGTGGCCATGCCAGTTCCTCAGTTTACACTTCCTGGCTTTGTGGTAGAAAAAAATGACGGAGAACTTCACTTCATTGTTTCTTTTCTCCTTCGGTTTTAGACCACAAGTTTCTTTTTTCATTTTTTTATTTCCTTTTTGTTTATTTTAAATTGCAAACACTAATATCAAATCAACAACAGTGAGGGAACAATTCATTTTTCTTTTGTTTTAACTTATTCATTATATACTTCTTATCCTATTATTAGTATTATTATCACCCTTACCAGATGAAACAAAAAATTAATTATTAAATTAATTATTTATAAAAATATATATATATTTAAATATAGATTTATTAAAAATAAATTAAATTATATATAATATTGATAATTAATATAGTGACGGTTTTTTGGGATGTATATAATATTTTTATATTACTATTAGATATTAGATGGAAGGTGATTGCATCATTTGAGTAATGATATATATATATATTCTTATTTTTTAGAATGTCTTTAATATATGTTCTGGGAATAAATATTTGTTTAGATGTTATTAAGTTGCGTTGAAAAAAGTTAATACAAAATATTTTTTTATATTTTTTCATATATTTAGTAAATTTTAATAATAAAAGTATAAGTATTAAAAAATATAAAAAATATTTTTTCAGAAGTTATAATTTATATTTTTTTAAAAGTTTTTTATTTGAAAAAAGATATTTTAATAAATAAATATTTTTATATTATTATATTTAAATATAATTGTTAAATAAAAAATCTTTTATATAAAATATTTAAATATAAAATTATTTTTAATTTTTTAAAAGATTTTTAAAAAATATTACTTGAAACAAGTTTTTAAAAACTTCACTCAAATAAATATTAAATATAATCACACACTTCTATTTATTTAACATAATTTTTAAATTAATATATGAGTACGAATAATTGTAATTGATTTCGGGATGAATTAAATATATTTTAGGGAACATATAAATCTTTCTCCTATCACTTTAATTTGTATTGATTAAAACCATATATCATTACTAAATAACGAGACGATAAAAAAATATAATAGATATTAGAAAATTGAATCAGGCAAAAAAATTTTCTTATATTATAATCTCTGATTTAAATCTTTATTGTACGATTATTTTGTGTGTGTGTGTGTTATATTTATATTTATTATATCTGCATATTGATAATTATTGTTTCAGTATTTAACTATTTATTGTGGCTGAGGATTTCGGAAAATGGATTGAGGAATAATATCGGTCACGGATAGATACTAAATGGAAAATTCTGTGGTGCTGGTGAAACGTGTCCCGCTTTGGTGCGAACTGCTTGCCGTTCATGCGTGAGGAGCTATTCGACCGTTGCAGCTTGTACCAGGAGAGTTCAGCAGTGAGTCCCGCGGCTCAGTGAACGTGCATCATAAATTTCAGCTACAGATTGCATTTAAGTATGGTAATGACCTTAGTTTAGTAAAGTAATTATAATATAATATTTATTTATTTAATATTTGGACAGAGACAATGTTATGTACTTATGTGAATAGCAATGATGGACTAGAGAGGATGTTGGGTTATGTCAACTGTTCTGGATATATAATTTTTGCATTATGGACTAGAATACTTTTTCATGTAAATATAAGTATATAACGAAGGAGAAGATCCATGTAGTGTGCAGTGGCGGAGCTTGAAACGAAATTTTGGGGGGGGTCAGATAGAAAATAATTGTCAAAATATTTTTGATATGGACCCATTTAAGATAAACTCGTCTAACTTCATCTCTTTGATTTGGGTGATATTGCCAAATTTGAAGCTATTTTCAGGTATCGTTCTAAAGAATTAAGGTCAAACTCATTAGATACAACTCTTTAAACTTTTGAAAGTTGTATCTTACTTTCTTCGTGATTAATTAAAGTAGAAGAACTATCTACCTGTGTTAATATTGTAAAAGTTATATGTTTTCCTTCTTGAATATTAGCCTTCCTCTTAAAAAATGCATCATCAACTCTTTGATTTTTTATGATTATTTTATATAAAAATTTAAATATATATCCGGTAAAATATGTAAAAAAGAAATTAGAAGGACAAATATTAAAATTTATTATTTATTAAATTTTTTATCAATTTATACAAATACAATAATATCAATACTTATTGAATATTCTAATATTTTTTTATCATATAAAAAATTAAATTAAATTAACAGTAAAATATAAAATAATATTAAATTACATAAATAAAAAATATCTAATTTTTTATATTTGAACTCAAAGGTAGAGAGGGAGTGTTGCTTATTGAATAGAGAGGTGCGAAATGTGAATACACTCAATTCAGTCCGAATTCGATATGTTTTGAATGTTTAAAACTAAAAACTATTGTGCAATAAAAGCAAAAGATGAAGATTGAACTTTGGTATTTTAAGTCATAATAAAATATTTGAGCCAACTAAACTATTTTTTATTTTTTAAAAAAGTATTACTAATTTTTTTAATAAAAATTTGGGGGGGCCGTGGCCACCCCTTGTCTGAACTAAGCTCCGCCACTGGTAGTGTGGAGCTGCTTCTGGTGGTGGCAGCAGGTACTACTACTATTATTATTATTATTATTATTATTATTATTATTATTATTATTATTATTATTATTATTATTATTATTATTATTATTGTATTAAGAAAATTATAATACGAAAAAATTATTATTGCTATTTGTTTCGGGGCTTTACCTAAAACCAGTGAGTCGGATTGTAAGGAAAAGTCCAAATTTAAATGAAAAGTGGTCTTCAACTTATATTATGTTCTGGAAATCGTCGTCGAGTTGTGTATTTGAAAGAATGGAAGTGGTACCTGCAAGACACTCCGATAGCTAAGTCAGCAAGGAGTTAAAGTAGATTTAGAATATCAAAATTTAGATGTACTTGAGTGTGTCAGGGTATTTATAGGAGTTTATATTAAAATTATTGAGATCTCTCTTCTAAAAATGGGGTTAAGCGTCTACTTACGTTGACTCCAGTCTCTTTATAAAAGTCGAATAGACGGTGAAGACCATTTTTTTATTGGACCTTTTAACTTAATTTAGGTATGATTTATTATTTAGGTCATAGTATGAATATTATTATTATTATTATACGAAAAATTTTCATGGTTCTAAAAGTTAGTTAGAGGCGTCTTGAACACTTAAAGTTGTGGTTTGTAAGAATAGAATATCCTTTAAGGGATACGCTTTACAAGTTCATTAAACAATAAAATCAAATTACGCGCTGCTCCACGTACGACGCGCTACATCCCTTCTTCTTCTCCTTCTTTTTCGATCGTTCTTTTCTCCTCCTTTTTCACTGGTTTGTTCTTCGTCGTTGACGTTAGTTCCTCCAATACTGTTACGGCACGTTTTCATTGCACCTTCTGCTTCTTCTTGCTGCACGTTCTTCTTCCTCTTCCTCTCCTTCTTCTTCTTTTCTTTTGTTTCTTGCCTTCTCTTTTTCCTTCTTCATTTACGTGCTTTTCTCTCTGTTTTCTTTCTTCGTTATTCTCGATTTCTATTGTTTTTTGACATAAATCATTTTTGAAGAAGAAGAAGTAGCAGAAGATGAGGAGGAGAAAGAGAAAGAGTTCTGAGTTATGCATGATTTTGGGTGTATTTCTTTAAATCCTTTGGGTGTATTTTCTGTAATCTTTTGGGTGAATTCCTGTAACCGTTTAGGTGTATTTCTGTAATCTCTTGGGTGTATTTTATGTAATCGTTTGAGTGTATTTCTGTAATCTCTTGGGTGTATTTTATGTAATCGTTTGGGTGTATTTCTGTAATGCTTGCCATTTTTTCTGAAATGAAAGATACACCCATAGATATCACCCATAGATATCAGTCAGATACACCCATAGATATCAGTCAGATATCACTCAAATACACCCAAAGGGTTACAGAAAATACACCCAAATGATTTAAGAAAATACACCCAAGTTGAAGTACATCTTATGCATACTTCAGAATTCTTTCTCTTTCTCCTCCTCATCTTCTGCTGCTTCTTCTTCTTCAAAAACGATTTTACCATGAAAAATCGAAAAAAACGAGAAAACAGAGAGAAAAGACGTAAATGAAGAAGAAGAAGAAAAAGAGGAAAACGAGGAAGAAGAACGTGCAGAAACGAAAGAAAAGAAGAAGAAGAAGAAGAGTAAGAGAAAGAAGAACGTGCAGCAAGAAGAATAAGAAAAATTTCAGAAACCATGAAAATAGAAAAAAAAACGAAGAAGAAGAGGAAGAGGAAGAGGAAGAGGAAGAGGAAGACGAAGAAGAAGAGAAGAAGAAGAAGAAGAAGACGAAGAGAACCGTTTGAGTGGGGTGCGTATAGTTACGCTCCATTCAAAATGAGTTAATGCGCGTGTTAATGAAGTTTGGGCTGATAACTTGTAAAACTTGTACGGCCTTTTTACTTGTATGTGTAGCAAGCCCCTATTTTTAAATACCAATATTATTTTTTCTACCTAAAACAAAAGTAAAACATTACGAAATTATAAAAGAAATACGCAAGTCAAAAGAAACGGAATTTTAAATATTAGAAAGTTAAAATAAAACATTTAAATTATTATTATAAAATTAATTGATGTCAAATTCTGAAATGGAATAAAAATGGACGTAATGTAATATTCAAAATTTTCACATAAATCTGGTTATATATCATTTTTGGTCTTGAAGAAATTATTTTTGGATAAAATTCACATCCTGATACTACTTGGTACTGTAGAACAAAGCCAACATTACTATTTTTCAGTCTTAAGCCATTATCAGAAATCTAAAAGCAACTTTGATAATTCCATAGCTGCTTGAATAGAGTAGAAATCTAAATGCATCTTTCTCTCTAGAGTCCACATCCAGAACTGCAAGAATATAGAACAAAACTTCAACCAGCCGAGAATTGCAAGTTTGAATTACATTTACACCAAGGTTGATCAAAATATATATCAGGTTCACAGTCTTACATTACTGCATAGTTAGTAGTAACCACTTACTCGTAACAGTTAAGTTTGCCCCATAGTTTAGCATAACACAAAGGCAAAAGACAAATAACACATCAACAAAATGTAGTTGCAAAAAAATTGGTTCAAAGCCGAGAGATCAAGGAAGATATTAGTTTACGCCTTGAAAACCCCAGTAAGTATAGCTGTCCTGCGAACCAAATTCCTACAGAAACATGAAAATGCATCATTAATAAACAGGATTTATGATGATTGGTGTCCAAATACTTTTTCTCCATTAGTACAAAACTTTTACCCCCTGAGATAACTCCCTAACATATGTAAAGTAACTACTGATTATGTGCGCAATTTTCAATTAAGCAAGCTATTACACAAGTGACACTTTTTTTTCCAAAAGAAAAAAAATTCATAACTACTTTCAAAACCAAATGAAAGAAAACTTAATTTGAAGCATTCTAGTAATTAGTAATGGTGATTTAAATGAATTCATTCATTGTAATGCAAAATCATCAAGAACATGGAGATACCAGCTGACTTAGTCGATGCTCAGGAGGAGTATCCCGCTCTATATTTGCAAGGTCGATGTCAAGATTTTGGCCGTCTTCAATATCCTTCTGATGCTCTGGTCCTGCAGGAGCAAGCTTTTGACACTCCTCAATATCCTTCTTCAGATGCTCTGGTCCTAGATGAGCATACACAGATAGACCGGTTTGGTTCTTATCATTTTCATCGTCTTTGTTGGAAGATTGGCTGTGAAATATATCTTCGCAGAGAGTTAATGCTTCAACGAGTTGTTGTGAATCTAATAGATTCTGTGAATCACTATCCCACCACGGTTGTGCTTCATAAGCATTAGTTTCCTTGTTGTCCATCCCTTCATTTTCTTGTGTCTCCAGTACTGGTGGATTAGCTTTCGCAGATTCTTCACAGTCAGCTTGAATTTCATCTAAGCAATCCATCTAAGGGTATAAATTTAAAAAAAAAAAAAAAGAAACGAAGAACGGGAATAATCAACTTCTGTTACTGCAATTTTCAGATTCCATAGAACTATATCATCAAATTATATGTCAAGATTATATGCTTAGGGCAGTTTCTGGGAAAAGGTAAAAAAGGAGGCAAGATATGATTGCAAAATAACTGTTCAGTATTCTTCAAGCATGAGAGTTCAATGAGATGTAAAGTTAAGCACAAAGCTTCCTTTCTTAATCAAATTAACATCACAAGATGAATCAAGGGACAAAGACTACTTAAAAGTGGAATACAACAAATTAATTTTAGGCTTTCGCTTTATTTCTACTTTCATATAAATTGTACAACTATCATAAAAGACTTCAATGCCAAGCAATAATAACTTGAGACAGAAAAACAACTAAGACAAAAAGTATCTAATGCAGAACTAATGGTGATTCTTTTAGCAGGTAGAATCATGGATATTTACTTTGTGAAAATAGGTTTCAAACTTTATAAATGAAAAGTACTTCCACCAAATCCATCGTCCTCCCCCCCCCCCCCCCACATTTCTTTTCCCAAAAGAATATTATAAAGTTGCATCCATTTTCTGAAAGATCTCGCTCCAATAACAAAAGAAAAAACACGCAATATGAAAATGATCACAGCAAAATGATAACAGAAAACAGATTCTGATATTCAATAGCAGGAAAACATTGAAGGTTTTACCTCAGTAAAAACAAGTGCTTCTTGCCCTAGGTCTAGATCCAGGCCTAGATCTGAATCTTGCCTTTCATTACGAGGAGGTTCAGGAGTCGTGGATTTGGGAGTGACTGGATCTACTTTCGCAACTGTTGCATTTTTACTTTCTGCGGCTTCAGGTATATCCTGGTCTTCTTTATAAAACACTTTAGAAATAACATATTCTCCTTCCTTTTCATCTTCTTCTGTCCCAAGGTGATATTGGTGCATAACCCAATTAGTTTTCTCTGACTTTCCTCCTCTCACCGCATTTGTATACAAAACCATGATTTTTTTGCAACCCTTTGGAACCCCGTTCAGGGTGATCAGTTTAGTCCTTCCAGTCTTGTGCCAACGAACGTCATCCTGACCATGTACTTTTCGACGCTTTCGAGTACCGGTATTATAAGCCTTTATTGCTCTGTGGAAGAAATGTGAGGCCCTTCCGTCTTGCTTGACACCTAAATTTTAATCGCAACATATCATATTGATTGAAAATCAAACAAGAATTCAACTATGAATAAAACTTATGTGCTACAAACCAGGTAAATGTTGAGGATGAGTATAACAAATCCCATCATCCACTTCAAGGGTAGTAATAAACTCATCAATGAAAGGATGAGGTTTTAAATTTCCTACACCAGCCTTTACAAGCAAGTGCCAGATTATCTCTTGATCTGACGGATCAAATTTAACCCCTTTTGGTAAGCCAGGCCACTCTTGAGTTACCTAACAACAGGAGGTTTATGTTAAATCATCTATAACTATTTAAGTGCCATTATTTGTGAAATAGAAAGGATGAAGTTTGAACTATCAAACCAATATCTTTTAACTTTATTGGTAATAAACTTTCTAAACATATTTCTGAAGAATGGCATATAACTTTATCATGAAGAAGAAAATAAAATACTAGAAGTACCAAAGTGGTGATTGAAACATGTTCCAACTTTTGTCCCAAAAGCATGGTGGATTAAGCCAATTTAACAGGTTCAACTCATATTGGCATATGCAAAATTTAGGGAAGCAATGGAATTCCATTAATTTTGACCTTGATGTGAAGGCATTACCCTTAATGCAGTTGATAAGTTATCTTCACACTTACATGAATATCAAGCAATACCGGTCCTTTGAACCAACACTTAAACTGGTAATATGCAATTTTCTACAAAAGAAATTATACTTCCAAGCAGATCATGCTTAGTTTGAAGTTGAAACCATTAATTCCCATGTAACAAAGACCACTCAATAGATCACAAACTAGCATACAAAATGATGTTACTTAAATACATGAAAATATAAAATTTATATTTCTGAAAGGCCAAAATATAAAAATAGAAAGAAAAAAAAAAACAATTATCATGAAATCTAATCAGAATTAAGTTTAAAAAGAGAAAAAGGGGGGGGGGGTGTCAGACATACATCACTATTGTCAATAGGATGATGACAATTCGGGCAAATCCTGGTAGGATTGGTTTTCCAAATAACTTCGTTAGGATCACAAGCTCCTGATGCACTCTTGATTTTGGTTGCAATTCTGCTTTTGTCCACCAACCATGATGCTCTGCATAAAAATATAAGAGCCACAAAGTTATAGAAGTCCATGACCATGTATAGATTCTAACACCCCGAAGAAAAACGAAACAATAAATCAAAATGATCAAGAGTCCTCTATGGCAAAAGAATAGCAAAATAGATAAAATAATGAGTCATAAAAGTCCCAATCACCCGACTCCTCTTATTTTTCTACAAAGTTGGCTTGGTAACATAGAGAAAGAAACAATGCAATCTATGATCACCTCACCACCAAAAGAGGAACTGATACTTATCAAGAAATGCATATGTTCATTGTACCAATTTTAAGCAACCTAATAAATTTCAGAACTTGGAACAAAAATACAAACACAAAGCTCACACACACACATACACAAAATTGCCACTCATTACGTTATTAAGTGAACTCAAAAGTCAAAACTGACAAAGATAATAAAGCAAGAAAAACAATGTGAAACTAAAAAATTGTAAGAACTAATTCTTATGGCACACACTACCATAAATGCATATTATCAAATGGGTAAAAATAATACAAGAAATAGAAACCCCAACTTTCAGTAGCTTTCAGGATCATCCATTTATCTTTCGATCATAGAACAGTCAACAAAGTGGAAACGAACTCCAAGTAAAAAATTTTATCCCAAAAAAAAAATAGAAAAAAGGAAGTCATTTTTCCCATAAAACTAACTAATCCCATTAAATCCGTTCACTTTTCTTTCAATCAATGAACAGAAAATCGCCAAGACGACCAACACAACTAAGAAATCTCACCAAAACGCAAAAAGGGTATAACTTTCCACATGAACAAGGTAACCCCACTTCTAATATAGAATGAAAGTGGAAAAATAATCTCTCTCAGTTCACATAGTATTGCTACGAAACGATGTGCTGATAAAAAAATGGATTTTGATGATCAAGCATAGTAGGTACATACCCTGCCATCGAACGAAGAGAGGTTTTTGATGATTCAAACCAATGTCACAAATTCAAAAGCAGGTCTGTCTCTTTCTGTCTGAGAAACATCCAAAATTTTCAAATGATACAAATAAAAAGAAGCCCAAAATTGTGTGTGTGTCGGATGCGCTATTTTTTTTAATTTTTTTATTTATAATCTGAAAAAATTAAAACAGAAAATAAACAACATTATTTTTATTTTTTAAATGTAAATAAAATTTACTTTCTAGAAAAATAAAAAGCTATGAAATGACATGAAAATTAATAATTATAACTAATATTTCTATATTATTATATATAGTTTTATTTTTATAATTTTTTTTACATGAAATTGAGAGTTAATCTTTAAAATGGTTCCTAAAATTTAACATCTGACTCAATTTAATTTTTTAATTTCTAATTGACTCAAATTGTATCCTAAAACTTTGAAGGCGTGACTCAAGTTGGCCTCTCCATCCATTTTCATCAGATTTGGATCCTTTAAAGTTTGAATTTTACTTTAAAGAGTAAAGTGTGATCACTCACCATTTATTTTATAGGTAGGACAAAAAATAAATATAAAAGAAAAAATATTTAAAGGTAGAAAATCTCACTTTACTCTTTAAAGTAAAATTCAAATTTTAAAGAATTTAAATCCATTTTCATCACGGGAGAAACAACGTCGTTTTGCTGTTTGTACTTAATCGACGTCGTTTTACTCTTTCCTCTTCTTCTTGCTCTCAATTTGATTAAAAAATTTTCTTCTCTCCCTCTTCCTTCCTTTCCTTCTTCTCACCCTAAGATAAATAATGTTGTTATCGTATCTAAACACAGCACGGTCACCATCGTTTTTCATCGGACTGCCATTGCTACCATATTCTTGGGCACATTCGTTGGGAGCTGGAGTGCATTATCTGAGAGAATCTAAAGGAGTTTTTGATGTTGCCGTCACCGCCTCATCCAGAAGAAAATTCACACTCGACACTAAAATGCTGCTGAAAAAACTAATGAATTGGTGACAAACATATGGGTTTATGAAAGTCGGTGTTGGCCGCGCCTGCTGCAACTGATGAAGGTTGTTATCGCTTATACCTTGTTTCATGATTCTCTAGTCCATGATGATGTGATGGTGATAGTACAGGAATTTTTTCAATAATAAAATAAAATAAATCCATATTTCCACGAACATGATTTTTTTTACTTTAATTTCTAAAATATGATTTTCTTTTTACATTTAAGCAAGTTTGCTAGACCCTGGCGAACTTTATAAAAATTGTCAAATTTGCCTGACAAACTCCCTTTTAAGTTTTTTGAATTCCGCCTTTTTCATCAATTATAATCATCTCCAAATAGTATATAGATCTACAAACAGTATATAGGAGTACACAAAAATACACGAACAACTCAACTCAACTCAACCACTTCTCTCTTTTTTCCTCTCTTTAGAAAATCACTACTTCTCTCTAGAAATCTTTATACTAATGCATAAACCGCTACACCCCTATCGCGATTTATGCACATCCTATGCCAACATGTAAATCGCGACACCCTGTCGCGGTTTATGGTCATTTTTAGTTACACGTAATCCGTGACACCCTTATAGTGGATTAATATTCATAAGTCGCGGAACTCCAGTCGCGATTAACATAGATCAGAGGAAAAATGTATTTTGGTATCTATTTTTCATTTTGTGTATTCTGGTAAAATTGGTTTTTATATTATTTAATATAGTAAATTGTCCTAAAATTTATAGTTATAAAAATTAGGATTAAACAAGTATATTTGTTAAATTTTTTTATTTAGTACAGAGTATGTATTACCTGAATTAAAAGAGTTACGATGAATAATAGATTAACTTACCAATCTTATTTTTTAATGGTTGATCTATATAAATGCAATTAATTATTTTAAGATTATAATTTATTTCATATTTGATATTATATAAAAATAAATTGTTCTTAAACTTGAAGGAGGAATCAGAATCATCATTGAGAGTTCCTTGATTAGAATGACAGAAAATTTAGCCAATGAAATGAGCCCATAGTTAGAGAAGGTATAGTCTAGAAAAATAAGAACAAAAATAAATAAATAAACACAACATACCAGGATCTCAAAAAAATTTATCTTTTGATAAAATTTAAACAAAATAATCAAAAGCATTGCGAAAAAATCTAACAAAAAATATATAAAAAAAGAAAGCAGAATAACATGAGAATTGGGGAGTATGATGGGAGAATCAATCAATACAGTGGGACTAATGCGAGCAAGAAGATGGAGATGTAGAAGCCAAAAGGGTTGCAGTTTATGCACGTTTGCAATTCACACACAAACCGCGATACCCTACTGTGGATTATGTACAATTTTCTTCGAAAGTAAAATCCTGTAGCGGTTTATGTTCATTTGTAAACCGTGGTCTCTTTTGCAGTTTTCATAGTTTATGAACAAAAAATACTATCCTTTTTATAAAATATTTATTCTCATAAAATTGGAAGCTAAATTATTTATTTTAATAAATTGTCCAAAATTTAATTAATATTTTTTAAAAATTAATTTATCTAAAATTAAAATCTTCGATACCAAATTATCACTCTATTATTTTTCTAAAATAGCTACAAATTCTTTGTTCTGCAGAAAACTAGTGTCACACTACAACAGAGGGAGGTTGCGTTAAAACGCAGTGCGCAACTCCAATCTTCTTGATCGTGTGAGCTTCTTTCTTCACTGTTACCCACTCCTCTCTTCTACTAACATCTCTCTTCCTTTCTTTGTTCCTTAACATTTTTTGTTCACCACACACATGTGGCTATTTAATGGGGATGGAACTGCTTATACAGTCATTATAAAATTGCAAATCCCCAATTGTAAATAGATGGAATGTTATATACAATTTAAAGGATAGGCTTCAATTATTTTGTTAATTTTCTGTGCTAGTTGTAGAACTCTTGCTGGTTTCATTGGTAGAAACTTTTTCGTTCTGAATTATGCATTGTGCTTACCTACGTTGCTTTTGTTTTCTGCATCCTCTCTCTGAGTCACTCAATATAAAATGTTTATTTATTTTTTAAGACTGCTTGTTTACTTAAAAATCTGTTTCTAGAAACTAACAAATTTGCATCGATTGGAGTGTTCTTGTGTCAGATGGACACATTTGGTGCATCGATTTCGGAGGCAAAAAACATTACAACAGGGAACCCTTATGACTGTTTGATCGAAATGGAGGGATTCAAGTGTCGTGTCGATGATATGATTTCCAAAGTTGATGAGGCAAGTATTGCTAGTGAGTGTTATTTCAACAATTAATAATAGTCTTAATTATGTCAGTTTTCAAGATGCAATGTGAATTTTGTTTTGGGAAAATAAACTAAATATCTCACTTTTTGTACTCTATAGCAATTTTAGGGTATCAAATTACACATTTTGAAAGTTTAAGCCTTTAAGGTGTAAATTGCACATGGACCAGAGTTCAATAGGTTAACTGCTTATTCCCCTTTCATCTATCATATTTGCTTTGTTGAGTAATGCTACACAACTAGAAGAATTGTCTTAATATCTTAAAAATAATGGATATGGCATGAGTTTTGTTGAATATGCTTTCATGCGCTATGCATGTCTATGATATGTTTGCAAAGCTTTAGATGGAGGAAGCACTATTTCCTATTTTGAGACAGGAAGTTTTATGTGTTATGTTTTCTTCCTGCAGCTTGAGCAGAAAGTGAATGACATAGAAAATTTTTTCTCGAGCACGAATAAAAGACAAAACAATATGGATAAAGGTAATTCGTCTACAAAGGATAAAGACAAGGAGAAACATGTTCCAAGTATTAAGAAGCAAAACAAGGTAGCAACACGTAGAGAAGCAGCAGCGGCAAAGAGAATGCAAGATCTTATGCGCCAGTTTGGCACAATATTGCGCCAGGCAAGGAAACTATCTTTAATTTATGTCTAAAGTTTTTATAGATGACCCCTGGTAGTGAAACATGCATCTGTATGTTGATTGTTTATTTGTTTAGAGACGGTTCTTGTTTATTTTGGTTACATATGGGCTACGTTTTGCATCTGTATAAGTTCGTGGTAATAGCAAGAATCAAGACACAACTGTCAAATTATAACCTCTAGTTAACTTTTTTTGGGTTAAAAATTGTATGCCTATCTGTGCTTTTGCTCTTTCTTTCCCTGCCCTTTAATCTCTGAATGCAGAGAGCAATATAACAAGATTATAGGTCAACTTTTGTGAATAGGGAAATAGAGAATTGATTATTTTTTCATGATATGTAATACATTGGTAGAACCTCAATTTTATGTATAGTTATAAATGATCTTATTAAATTTCAATAGTTTAGGTAAATAGTTACATAGATTACTAAGTGCCATTTGACATGGTATCTAATACAACGATAAAAAGGGCTTTCAAGTATTATGAAGTTATAATTAGAGTTCATGAAAATGATGAACGAGTCATATGTCACAATGAGAAGTTTGTAATAGGACAGGTTGGACTACAGTTCTAGGATGTGACGGTGGATGATTCTAAAGTATCTACTTAGGGACTAATATGTTAAAGACTTAAATCCCAGTTTTGATAGAGAATAATCTAATGTTTGCATAAAGGCTTTTAACTATTTAATTGTTTGTGAAGGTACACCAATTTTCTGCCACTAAGGTTCTGATTTACACATTGAATATGAAAATCAACATGCCTGAGTGGGGCTCTAGATTTTTGTTGATAAAAATGAAGATATTCATTTTATTTTGCCCACAACTTGAATCTTTTGTAAAGCCAACTATCATATGTAATCTGATTTCTATTATCAGAACAATCTAAACTAAATATTGCTTTATTTTCATTTTCAAATGTGACAGACGTGATTATTATCTGCACTCTACTTCTTGATTTTACTGTAAATTTATTGTTTCATGTAATTTTTGGAACTTGAGCCCATGCCATGCAATTGAGTTGCGGTACATGATTTAGATAGTATATGCTGTCTTTCTCTTAGAACTACATATTAATTTGTAGCTGGTCTTTTTCCATCAGATCACCCAACACAAGTGGGCTTGGCCTTTTATGCAGCCTGTGGATGTCGAGGGCCTTGGTTTGCATGACTATTACGAGGTGAGGATGACATAGGGCCTTTTTTGGGTAGGATATTCCTTATTTGGGGACACTAGGGTGCGTTTGATACGTGTCCCAGGACACTGGACAGGGATATAGAGACAGTAGGGATGGAGACACAATTGTTATGTCTCTGAATTGTGTTTGGTTATAGTAGATAGAACTGAAAAAATGTCTTTGTCTAACAATTGGTTAAAATGAACAAAACACAGACACGTATAAAATACCAAAACTACCCTTTCTAATTAAAAATTAAAAATTACTCCAACCTACACTTCTTCTCTTCCTCCCAGCAGCAACAACAGTCACACACCCCCCATCAGATCCCAACCTATTGTGTCTCCTCCATAATCTTTCTTTCTGCTGCCACCACACACCTCCACTAATCTCTCCTCCCTCTACCTTTATCCCTCTCTTTCCCAAAACCAAACCAAAACCACTCTTCCATTCCCTTTCCACCACCTTCAAATTTGTCACTCTTGAATCATGCCTTTTTATTCTTATAACCTCTATTTCCATTGTTCCCTTCAAATGTAAGAGAGAAAGAAGGAGAGGCAGAGGAGGAGGAGGGTTAGAGGAAGTGTAAAGTGACAGAGGTAGAGGAAGAATGTTAGGCTGTAGAAAGCCAAGACAAAAAACTTAACATTATAGAAATGGGGTGTTACGTTCAATAAGTGGACAGTATAAGAATAGGGATAAATGTATTAGAGAGAATTGTGATAGTGCATACTATGGAAACGGTGGTAGAACCTTGCCTTAGATGGTTTTGGCATATATGCAAAGAAAGCCTATAAAAGCCCTGAAAATATTAGATGGAGGGTACGCCGGTAGCTAGGGTGTAGAGAAAGATGAAAATTTATATGTGAAACTATTTAAATAGATCCAGATTTTAATATGCTTGCATGTAAACATAATTTATAACAAGACCCTAGAATTGCTTGATCCTTCTTGGCAACTTCATCAAATTGGAGAAGACTTGGTTGTTATTTTAACTTTTCTCTTTCATAAATATATTTTATTATGAAAAGAAATTTCATTTTTTTTAATATGTGACATATAGTTGTGGTTTTGGATCAATAGGCTTTTAATTAAGTTAAGGATCTTTCATTCGATACTGCATATTTCAGGAATCTGATGCTCCACAGAAATTTCTTATGAATTTGGTTAATCTGTTGGGTGTGGTGCATATTAGGTCATTGACAAGCCAATGGATTTTAGTACCATTAAGAATCAAACGGAAGCTAAAGATGGTACAGGATATAAGAATGTTCGGGAGATATGTGTTGACGTGAGGTTAGTTTTCACGAATGCTATGAAGTATAATGACGAAAAAAGTGATGTCCATGTGATGGCAAAAACTTTGCTGGAAAAGTTTGAGGAGAAATGGTTGCAATTTCTGCCCAAAGTTACTGAAGAGGTAAAGTCCTTTTTCTCTTAATTATTATTATTATTGTTATTATTATTATTATTATTATTATTATTAGAAACTCTGATGGAAAAGCTTAATTCTTGTGAATTGTTTTCCCCGATATTAATGATTGTGAAGATGGAATTTTCCAAATTCAGTTATTTTGTTGTGCTTTTCCATTAGGTACCTACCTAGATTTTGTCCCCCCCCCCCCCCCCTTTTTCTGATGATAATACCTCAATTCTTCTAATCATTTGGGATTATTAAATTTTAGGAAACAAGACGAGAACAAGAAGAAGCTGAAGCACAGTTAAGCATGCAGCTTGCTCAAGAAGCAGCTCATGCCAGGATGGCTAGAGACTTAAGTAACGAGGTATTTGTAGAAGTTCTATGATCTTATTGTTTAGTTTTCATATGGGGGCGACAGGAAATTTAACACAATGAAGTACAATCTCTTGCAAGCATTTTAAACATACTTCTTCTACATGTCTTGAACTTGCTCAAGAGATTGAACCTTTTATCTTTTCAGCTGTATGATGTTGATGTGCATTTAGAAGAGCTACGGGAGATGGCTGTTAAAAAATTCAGGTTAGCTTTGATACGTCATGTTTTTCCTATGTATTTTGTATTTTTCTAGCTATGAAGTTGTGTGCTTTGTTTGAATTGGAGAAAATGGTTTCAAAGTTACCTTAGTTACTTTGTGGTGTAGCTTATTCCCCTTTGTGACACCTTAGGAATGGTGAAATTCATTTCTTAACACATCTCAATTTTATGTCAGTTTCTGGGATACATAGGAGTATATTGTAGAATTCACTCTGAAAATGATGAACATTATGCAAACTAAATTTGATATGTTCTATTGAATTGGATATGAGGTTGGAATAGATAAACCTTAAAAGCATTTTTGGGTTTCAAAATCAGTTAGATATACTTTTCATGCTTTGAATACAATTTTAAAGTAGACAAGTTAAAGCAAAGTTAATATTTCCTTTGCCTAACTGTTGAACACTTGAACTGCTATAAAAAAAGCCAGATTACATAACCATTTTTTATATTTGGAGTTGGAGATGTACATGGCATCACGATGGTCCTTGGACTTAAAACCATTCAATTAATTTGTTAATCCTTTTAAGTTTGAATTCTATTCCTTGATTATCTTTAGATGAAAATATAATTGAAGATGAACCGTACTCAATCATCCCTATTCTCTGTGCCGCCCTTGCCTCATATGTGTTTTAGTGACTTATTTCTCGTTTTATCTTTCTCTGTCTTCAAAAGAGACATGACTTTGTTTTATCACCCCCATATAGCTAAGTTTGACAATATTGGTTACAGGAAAATGACAACAGATGAAAAGAGAAAGTTAGGCGCGGCTCTTGCTCGGTTGTCACCTGAAGATCTAAGTAAAGCATTGGAAATCGTCGCCCAAAATAATCCGAGCTTCCAAGCAACTGCAGAAGAGGTGGATCTCGACATCGATGCTCAGGTAATTTATCTATATACTTCATTCCAAGTGTCACAATCTCATCCATTTGTTTCCCTTCATAAATCTTAAATAAAAAGATACAAAGAAACAAATAGATCTGTTTTCTGTTTTTCTTGCTTTCGGTTCATGCAGTTGGGGGGATATTATATTATGAGTATTTTAACGATTTATGCATTGTTTAAGCAGAGCCAGTCGACCTTATGGAAGTTGAAATACTTTATAGAGGAGGCTTTAGAAAAACAGAGCAAGAATTCAGGAAGCACCAGTGGCAATGAAAATCATAACAACAAAAACAAACGTAAAAAAGAGTCATGTGATGCTGTTGCCAAAGCTTCTAAGAACAAGAAGCCCACTTGAAAGGTTATTTGGAGAAAGGGTTTTGCTTTCTATGTTATCTACAACGAGTTATAATCAGCCCCAAAAATGAAGAAAAGGATAAAACATAAAAAGAAAGAAGAAATTGAGTTGTAATGCACATGGAGTGGAAAGCAAGCCGATAGTATAAAGGTTCAGAAGGCTTTCAAGTATTCCAGAATCATTAACCATTGATCGTGATATATATATATATATCGAGAAATTCTATCGTGCTGATTCACCTTTTCAGCATACTATGCTGACTTTTGTGTATTGTATTTGGATACAATGTATAAGATATTAATGTATTCTCCAGTGTTATGTTTGGATATACATAGATAAGATTAAAATATTATATGAAATGACTAAAATAGTCATGTGATTTCAAATTTTGTACATCAAATACAAATTAATTTAATAGAGAATAAGAGCACATATAAATACAGATGGAATTTGAAAAAATGTTTGAAGAGGTAAAAAATTTTAATAAAAAAATATATAATAGTATTTATATAATAAAATTTATAAATAAAATTATTTTATTTTTAAATTTATTATTAATAAGTAGGAATACATATGGTTAAGATTAACAAAATAAATAAATTTGAGTTTGATTAATAAAAAATTTTGTTTAAGTTAATAAGTTAAATTAATTTTAAATAAAAAACAAATTTTAAAAAAGAATCTGTTTTTACACAAAAAAATTAATTTTTGTACATAAAAATCTATTTTTATTTAGAAAACCAATTTTTTGATCTAAAAATTGATTTTTCTTTAAATTATATAAAATCAATTACAACTTATAAATTATTTTTTAGTATTTTAAAAGTTCAATTTTATTCTTGATAATGTTTATCTTTTAAAAGTTTTAAGACTAATTATTTTTATTACAAATTAAATAATATAATACAAGGTTAAAATGATATTGAAGTAAAAACGATAAGAAAAGAATTATTTACCCCAATAAAAAATTTTACAAAAAAGAGAGAGTATCTGAAAAAGAAAGAGATAGAGAAAGAGCAGAAAGAAGAAAGTACCTTTCTGAGAACAACTCAATAAGAAAAAATAAGAAGGGGTAATAATGGAATAATAAAAAATATCGGACAAAAAGAAAAACAAAATTTATAAAAAAAAATTCGTTCTTTCAAATCCGTGTCTATCATTGTCTCCTATAAAAGAGTGGACATAAAAATATAAAAAAGATCTCAAAAATAATGTGTTTAGTGTCTTTATCTCTAATTTCAAACACTTTTTAAATATGTGTTGTCTATGTCTCTTCTGTATTCTACTTCCAAAAACAAATGCTACCTACAAAATCTTACTAACTACCCATCTTACCTCCTCTTTTCTGCAAACTTTCTTTAGCCGTTAATCAGTTACTTTGTTACCCTCTATAAATATGGATGAGGTTGATATCCCAATTTTATTACAAGTACTCTCCCCAATGCCATGGATAAGAGAATTTGGGTGTTCCTTCCGGTACTCCTTTTTGGAGATAACATTCAGGACTGCTTTTACATCCATTTTCACCGCTATTTGATATTTATCGGAGATACTATTCATACAATTTTTTTTTATTAAATCTAACCAAATTGGTTTAGTTATTGATTAGACTAACAAAAATTATATACACAATTTAATATGCTAACAAGATACAGATCAAATAGCATAATTTTTTTATTATTACTTAAAAAATTTACATTTTTATAAATTTATAAATTTAAAATAAAACTATTTCTAAAAATTTATTAAAAATCATCATTTGACTCATTAGCATCTAAAGAATTATTATCGAAATTTTTGATGTTAAAAAACTTAATATAAAGTATAACCCTCCAAAATAGCATAGGAGTTAAAATTTAAATTTTTACAGAATTAGAAGTAACAGATATTATATAAATATAGTTGATCATTTTAATTTGTATAATTATCTGTTATTTCTGACTTTAAAAAAATTTAAGTTTTAATTCTTATACCACCTTAGAAGGCTATACTTTATATTAACTTTTTCAATGTGAAAAGTTCCAATAATAATTCTTTAGATGCTAATGAGTCAAATGATGATTTTTAAAAAATTTTTAGAAATCGTTTATTGTTCCGTTTTAAATTTATAAGTTTATAAAAATGTAGATTTTCTAAAATTTGAATTAAAACACAAAAGTTAAATTTCTATTCTTATTTGTTTTTATTTTTTGATATTTTATTTGGATTCAAATGTGGGGTATTTTTTTATTAACATTTATGTTTTAAAGTTAATATAGAATAAATAAACAATTAAAATGTCAATATTTTGTACAGATAGTAAATCTAATCATGATGATTTGATTTATTATATAATGTTGTGTAGTAATAAATCAAATTAAATTGATTTAATTTACTATATATGTGTTGTACAATAGTAAATCGAATCAACTAAATTCGATTTAATATCACAATAGCTAATTCAAATTATATAAATTCGATTTATGTTTAAATATAATATTCTATGTAATTCGATACACATTAATTTAATTTATTACTAAAATGTATAAATCAAATTTAATAAATTCGATATACATAAATATTTGTATGAAAATATCTAAATAATATTTTTTTTTGTTTTAAGTGATTTATATAATATTGGATTATTGGATTGCTTTTAATTTATATAAGTGTTTTACCCCGATTACAAATTTCTTGGTTCATATATTCACAATCTTTATATATTGCTTTATACTTTCGGTCTTTTACCAGGTTGTTTGTTTTGTATAAAGTGATTCAGATTTTATGTGAATGGACCTTTTATGCTAAGATATAAAAATTTGGGTAAACTATTAAAAATGACAACCGATTTTGGAGACGCTAACAAAGATTATCCTCAATTTTGATAACGATAAAAATATTTTTAAAATATTATAAAATACGATAAAAATAATTAAAAATAATATTTTTTATTAATGATAAATGCCTTTTATATTTAGCAAACATCTTATGCATTTGATTTAAAGTTTTGTAGAAATATTTGCATAAATACTTAAAAAGTACATACAACAAATTGAATAAAAATTTGATCTTTAGATTTTTTTATTTTTTAATAATATTCTTGGTCATTGATAAAAAAATTACAAAAAATATAAAATCAACAAATTTTAAGGAAAAAATTGTTTTATTTATCTGATCATGCTTAAAAAAAATCGTATCAAAATTTATTCTTTTAAATACTTTTTGAGAATATATATTTAATGTTGATATTTTTTCATGTTTCAAAATACTTTTAGAATTTTTTGTTATTAACAAAAATGGGTGTTTTTGCGAGTGCTTTTGAAAATGGAGAGAGATTTTGGTAGTTTATCCCAAAAAATTTCTGTTTTGTTGGCAATTTTTGTGTTGTTAGCCGTTTGTGTGTTTTATTATCAATTGGTTTATGTTCACTTAATATTTTCTGTGTTTAACAAAAGTAACTTTTATGTTTTATTGAACTAATCGATTTCCGTGTTTGCTTGAAGCAAATTTACGTGTGTATGTAAAAAATTGTTTGGTTTTGATTATTGTGTTTAAGGCACTAAATTTTTACATAAAATTATTTTGTTGGTTTTTATAGATTTATTAAATTTTTAATTAAATTATTATATTTTTTAATTAAATTTGACATTATTTTTAATTTTATAATTAGATGTTTATCATTGTAAAATGTATTAAAATTAAAGGAATATTTTTTGCAAATTAAAAATATCCACAATTAAGAACTTAATTATTATATATTAATATATATTATTTACATCTTCTTAAAGCATGAGCAACTAAACCTCCTAAGTTAAGGTTAGGAGCTCTGCTGATTCATATGGATTAATATTATTGTTTCTATTTCAATATATATTTGATATCATTCTATGATGTACTGTCAATCTTCATCTAAATGAGGCTAGGTATGTCCCTTTTTTTTGCATGAGTTCTTTGCGAGTCCTGATTCGGATAACATTGAGCTAAAATTTGAGAATACATCACCTGAGCCAATAATTCATCTGGACTAATCGAGGATATGTGACATATAATCCGATTAGTTCTGGGTGATGAGGTTCTTGTGGCACTAAGGCTAGAATCATAGAGCACTATTCTTCGATCCGAAAGATCTGACCTTATCTGTGGCGTTTTGAGTAGGATCAACAAAAGGAGAGTGAATTGCGTGGGCTTCATCCTCGGACATAGTGAATACCATGAGTTAAACATGGCACTTGCTGTGGTTCAGGAGAGATTAACTTGATGAGAGGACATGAGTTAAACTTCAATTAATTTTTATTTTTTCGTTAATTTTAAAGTTTTTGACACGAAAATAACCTAATTACAAAATTAAAATAGTGTAGGGATCCAATTGTTGGGCCGCCGTGGGGAGCTCTCGACAAGATTTCGCAGAGGAATCAAGTAAGATAACATAAGATGAAAAGACACCCCATCCAACTCAAAACTTTATGATAGTAAATTAATAGGTCTCTCATCTTATAAACTCTTCACTCTTCCTTGCTTTCTTTGATGTGGGACTAATTTCATACACTCCTCACACTTGCAACATTAACACCAATTAAAAGATAAAAACGTATAATGACCTAATTATAAATTTAGTGAAACTATTTTTCCGTGAGTCAATAACCTAGCTAGTTAGTCATTGTGTTTCTTAGTTAACTCCTACTGTAATTAGTTAGGAGCTAAGGTAGCCGGATTAATTATTGGTGTAAGGGTCTTAGCACAGTGAAGTTAGTTAACTTTCTAAAATTAAGAGTTAGTACTGTTAGATTTACCAACAAAAAATAAAAAAAATCCGTTAGTATTATGTTTATCGGTAAATTTTCAGTCTGGCCAAATTTGATGGTATACACCTCATCAGAAAATATTTATCATCGAATTTTGATGTCTGCCGGTAACTTGTAACGAATTTAGCGTCGGAATATGATGGTTTATGTGCAAAAAATCTAATGAATATTATCGGAGGAAAAAATCCGACGGTAATGTTGGCACTATAAGTTGAGCCTTCGCACTATTTTACCGTCAGAAACATTTGACGGAAATTTTTTTTTATTTTTTTATAAAAAAAAGATGAATGGTCACTACCATCGAAATTTTCCGTTGGTAATTCCATGGTTGCGTGAATATGTTTTTTTAACAATGAAGGTATTTTATCTGAAAATAGTGATTTATATATGATGTAAAAATATCAAATATACAGAATGTAAACACGAAATGAAAGTTTGATAATGAAATATATAGGATAGAACTATATTGATATTAAGCTTATTCAGATTCATCATCCTCCTCATCTGAGATAATTTCCTAGTCATTGAACTCGTCTTCTTCTTCTTTATCTCTATCAACCCTGTCTTCTTCTTGAAGATCGTCGTCGTCCACTGGTAGTATGTCGTCATCTACCCTAAGATTAATGATATCATCATCCATAACCACTACAAGAAACACGCTGAATACCATCAAATTTACGGTCGGATTTAGCGGTGACTATTACCGTCAGATTTAGTAGCATTTTTTGCATTGGATACAAGCAAGATTTAGTTTCTCAATTTATTTACCGTTGAATTTTATGTTCTGACACTAAATTCGACAGTAATCGTTGGCGCAAAATCTTATTTTAGTAGCACCAACTTTACCTGTGGATCTTTCTTCGGATTTGGCTGCCGGTATATTAGTTTAGTGAAATACAGCTTGTAGGCAATTTACAATCGAAAATTTTTGCCGGTAAATCCAACAGTAAAATTGGGGTAAAATTCAAATGCAAACCCCTTCTCTCTCACTTATGTGAACTCACTCTCTCTCTCTTCTCTCTCTCCTCTTGTCTTCTCTCTTCGACCCTGAAGCTGTCGGCGTCGCCATCTCCAGCTAGAGCCTATGCCGCCGCACCTTGTCGCCATTGGAGCTGTTGGTCACTACTGGAGCCATCGGGAACTCCGCCACTATTCGCGTTTATGGTTACTGCCGTCGGTGTTGGTGACGTTGTCACCGTCATTGCTGGTTCCTGTCACCACGATGCCTCCATTATCCCGCAGCCACTATCAAAGGTAATTTTGGCATAGTTTTTTTTAAGATTGTTTTGTGAGTTTAATGTTTTGTTAAGTAGTTTATGAAATTATTGATTAAATTAGTGTAATGAAGTTTGTGATTAGGATTTGGTATAGTTTTTTATTTATTTTAGATTTTTTGTGAGTTTTAGGAATTTGTTAGATATTTAATCAAATTATTGATTAAATTAGTGTAATAAAGTTTGTGATTAGGGTGGTTTAGTTTTTTATTTTTTTTAGATTTTTTTGTGAGTTTAGGATTTTGTTAGATATTTTATTATCAAATTGTGTTGTTACCGCTGTACATGACAAACAAACAAATTCAATCACAATAGAGTCTTAAATTCAATTTGGTAAAGCTTTAATTTCAACCGTCTTACATTCTTTTTAGAGCAGCAATTGATATAAATTTTAGGATTAATCTTTACATACAAGTATTTTGCATTTACAAGTTTTACAAGTATGAACGAAATTCACCCATTAAACTTGCTGTTTGTTACGTGCCTTTTTAACAGAATTTTAAATCAATTCAAATCAATTAACGCACAAATATATAACTTCCATTTTTCAAAAGATTTCGTTTCTTTTTTCGAGTTTCTTGCCAAATTGTTGGATCTCCTTCATATGTTCTCTCTTTGCTTCGTTTTTTTCGATTTTCATGGTTTCTGAAATCAAGCTTTGAAATCGTTTTGAATATAATGGAATTTCAGAAATACACTCAAACGATTACATAAATACACCCAAACGATTACAGAAATATACCTAAACAGTTATAGAAATACACCCAAACAGTTACAGAAAGGATTACAGAAATACACCCAAACGGTTACAGAAATGCACCCAAAGAATTACAAAAATACACCCAAAAAATTTAAGAAATACACCCAAAACAGGGGAAGACAGTATGTTTCTTCTTGAAATCTTTTAATGTTTTGCTGGTTAAGGATGAGGCACATGACAGAGACAATCTAGAAGAAAAACCTAGAAGAACAGTAAAACAGTACCTTGAATAATGTTTCTTCCTTTTTTATGGTGATTTTTTTATGGAGATTTGTATCTTTTCTTCTTGATTTCTTCTACTCTTCGCAATGAGTTAGAACGTTTCTGTAAAATCGTAGTAGTTTGTTTTGAATGTCCCTTGAATCTTGATGGTTTGCGTTTTGATTGAGGAAGAAGAGGAAGAGTGAACGTGTTGTGGAAGGGGCGCGTGTTTTTTCTTGATGGTTTGCGTTTTGATTGAGGAAGAAGATGAAGAGTGAACGTGTTGTTGAAGAAGCGCGTGTTTTTTCTTGGACTTGGAGCAACTTGTACAACTTATAAGCCAAAAAAACTTGTATGTATAGCAGACCTCTAAATTTTACCAAAGTCATAAAGGTGCAATTGGTATATACAAAACAACACTTAAACACCAAACTTTAATTATAAATTAAATGCTGAATTCATAAAAGCACTTCAAATATTGCTACATACACAGCTCCTTTTAAGTGCAGTGCTTAGGCATTAACACCAATGCTCATGAGCTTTTCAAAAAATTTATGTGAATATAATTTTGTCATTCACCGATAGATTAAATCCACGGCATAATTAAATTAGGCATAATTAAGTTAGAGTAAATATTCTCATATGCTATTTGAATGATCAATATACTAATAACTTATCATGAGGCGACCAATCAATAGTTGCATATACATACTTATCACCTTCTTCAGCTTTTGCTTGAGCTTCGTTAGCAAAAAATGATGACAATTCAAGAAGTACAGAGAGAACTCGAGAAAAAACAACGCAAGATGGATTTTTGTTATTGGCTCAAAATTCAAAACTACTCATTTCCAATGTAACTCAATTATATCTAAAATTTCTGTATCTTAATTCTTAATTGCTTTTGATACAATCAATCAAGTAATTGTATCATATCGGTTATATTAAAATAATGATAATTTTCATAATGGGAACCTAATGGAAAAAAAAAGTAATGAGGTAATAAGGTGCACGAAGAAAAGAAAATAGAGAAGTGAAAGAAATTGATACCCATCCCGAGTGTACAGAGAGTAACGTTATTGTTCTGCTTTATATGTACCTCTGCATCAATAAAAAAATTAAATTGAAATTCAAAATTAAAGTAGTGGCACAATCACAAAATTACCAATCAAAGGGAGTGGACCAAAATCAAAATTCGATGAAACCGAAACCAAAATCAACAAGAGAAAAACTCGGTAATTTGATAACAGCACATCACAAGAAATGATCCGAAATAGAACTTCTATGAAATTACTAGAAAGAAATAAGCAATAAAGAGATGGAGAAAGAGATACCTAAGGACCGAGCCTGAGGCGAGAGGCTTAAGAGAAAGAGGTGAACGGTGGAGAGTTGTCGATTTGCCTGAGAGGACAGAGCACGGCACCACGGCTAAGCAGAGCAAAGGTTTTAGAACGCCGAGCAGAGCAGAGGTTTCAGTACGGCGCGAGTAGAAGAACACGGCAGACCAGAGCAGAAAGACCAAGGCGCGAGCTCGAGCAATGGCGAACACGACGACAGCAACCAGAGAAGAGAGATTACAACAGTGACGGATCTGGCAGTGCAAGTTTATTGGGGTTAGAAGATGACCCAACCCACATATCACTAAAAGAAGTGGTCAATTTTATTTCACAAAAACTAAGTAGCCCACCACTGATGACCCAAATGAAAAAACAAAACTAATGGAGCAGTCCATAAACCCTACACCCACTTGGAGATTTGCAACCTTGGCTCGTTATTCCTAGCCAACTCCATTCAACTAGCAAGTTCGACAAACTCTACCAAGTCTATTCACGGTAAGCATCACCCTGCCACTTGTCATAACATCCTTCAATCTGTATGAATAAATTTGTATGTTATAAATAGCCTAAAAAATAATAAGCAACCTCTTTTATTTAGTTAAAAACTTATTTGTTATTGTTGTTTTGGATAGTGAAATATCATTCATATGTATTTTAATTTTTTCAATAATAAATTTTGATATATAAATTTATATGTAAATTTTTAATGATAAATTATCAATAAATTATTATATAAAAATATAAAATTTAAATTTTTATTTATATAAAAATTATTAAATTTAAATATTTAAAATTATATAATAAATTTTTAATAATTTTATTTTATATTTAACTAAACCAATTCGACGAGAATTCAATCTAATTGGATAATTGAGCCTCGATCGGTTTGCTGAGCCGTTCGATTCTAGCACCTTGGATGAAATACATAACATAATCAATAATTCCCACTCGTAAAACATGCTCAAATTAAACCAAAATCCAAAAGCCTTCTTTATAGGCCAGCCATACCCCTCATGATGAGGCTTTTCTATTCCCACTCAACATTATTGTTCCAAGACATAAAGCTGAAGTCAAGGATTTGGGATAGCCCACCGGTGATTTGGTACACACAGAATTCAATTAGCGCCTCGTTTCACGAAGAAATCAATCACGAGAGATTCTCCTCATCTTAATAGATAATAGTTGTTCTTCGAATCAAAACAGGGTTCTGACTCTGACCCTTGCATTAACCTTATAATTGTAGCTAGCTATGGAAACATGCTGGCTGTGTGTCCAACACAGATATAAGGTTACGAGTGCTTAGTGTTTATGGATGAAATAAAATAATGTGTTCGATCTGACAAAAAATTGATTGATTATATTAAAACAGAAATAAAAAGAGAAATAGTAAGACTGAAATACATTTAAAAAAAATACATTAATATTTTTATAATTTCGTTTGGTAGTGATATTATTTTTTATAAGTAACTTGTCAAAGTTTGTTTTGAAAATATAATTTCTTAAAATCTGTAACGGTTATATCTGATAAATCAAATTAAAAATGACTTTTAATAAGTACAAAAAATAATAATAATATTTAGTAAAATAATTTGCAAAATTTTAAATGACAATAATAGACTACATAAATAGGAAAAAAAATTTGATCGTAATTCGATCTGACAAAAAATTGATTGATTATATTAAAACAGAAATAAAAAGAGAAATAGTAAGACTGAAAATACATTTAAAAAAAATACATTAATATTTTTATAATTTCGTTTGGTAGTGATATTATTTTTTATAAGTAACTTGTCAAAGTTTGTTTTGAAAATATAATTTCTTAAAATCTGTAACGTTTATATCTGATAAATCAAATTAAAAAGGACTTTTAATAAATACAAAAAATAATAATAATATTTAGTAAAATAATTTGCAAAATTTTAAATGACAATAATAGACTACATAAATAGGTAAAAAAATTTGATCATAAATAAAATTTGACATCAATAATATAACTAAGTAAATTTGAATATTTATTGATATATAAAATTATATTAAAATTTTTTATTTTAATAAATATAAATTAATTTTAAAAAATATCTCCTTAAATACTTTAAAAATATTTTTAACTTTTAAAACTACAAATACAAGTAATTAAATTTTTATTTATCGTACAAAATGAAGTATAAGTACTTTTGTAAAACAACAAACATATCTCTAAAAGGCTTGACCATACCCAAGGCTTAATGATGTTTCTCTGTTTCTATTTTTAATAACAATGTCGCTAGATAACTAACAAGAGGCTAACTAACAATAAATCAATAAGCATTTTTGAATTGTACTCTATATTAACTAATTAATTGTATTAATTAGTAATTATTTAAATTTTATTTTTTAAAAATATAAAATTAATAATTATTAATTACAATTATTTAAAATTAGTTTATTAAATTAGCTGATTAGAAGTTGTTTATTTATACTTTTCTTTTTGATAATTAGTGGTTCTTAATGTTGTCTATTTTTAGATTTTATTTAAGGTTTAATTACTCTATTAGTCTCTATAGTTTTGCAAAATTTTTAATTAGGTCTTTATATTTTTTTTTCTTTTACCAAATTTTTTTTAATTAGGTACCTCTTAGTAGTAATTGGCTTAATTTTATAGAGACTTAATAAAAAAAATTAGTGCAAAGACCCAAATAAAAGAAAAAAATATATATATGAACCCAATTAAAAAAAATTTGGTGTAAAAATTTAACTAAAAAAAAAATATAAAGACCTAATTAAAAATTTTACGAAACTATAAAATCCAATAAAATAATTAAACATTTATTTAATCCTAACTAATTATTCATTTTTAAAAGGAGGATTTGAGTACTAGACAATATGAATTTCTTTTTCTTTTCAATTAAAACTCTATCAAATGAAGTAAAAGCTAACTTACTTAAAGCGTTTTGGGTTGAAATAGTAAATAAATATCATATTGAAAATAAAATCTTTATTAGATCTATTTTAAAACTAACTCCTATAAGTTCCGAAAAGCAAGAAAAAATCTAGCATATCTTTTTTGCGAATGTTGCTGTAAAGACACTTAAAACATCTTTTTATAAAGATATTTACGTTTTACATTATTATTAGGTATATTAATGAATTGATTATTTTAAATTTATTAATAAATTAAAATAAAATCGATTTTTTTATAATAATAACAATAAACTCATTTTTTTAGATGCATTACAGAACTTATTCTTCTTTTTCTACATTTTTGTAAACCTAAATTTATTTAAATTAATAAAATTTTAATACAGTACAAATAAGTTCATAGAAATTTCATGAAAAACTTGAATTCATCAATATTTTTAAAATTGTATTTATTTTAACTATACATTTGACAGATAATTCAGTAGATAATTAGTATAAAACTTTTTAATTAAATGAATATATTAATTTTTTCAGGAACTTATGTGGCACATTTAAGATTGGAATATGCATCATAGTAATAAATTCCAATTTTTTAACAATATCTTTTTTGTCATTGCTCATGTTATGAAATATATCATAAATAGATTTTGTAAAACATCTCAAATCATGAATTTTTTTTTAAATAAATAAAAGTTATATTACATAACTGTATTTATACAAAAAAAAAATAAATTGTTCTAACATATATATGCTTATATTATATTTTAGTCTTTCTTTTTTTGTGGTGCTTCTCTCAACAACTTTTTTTTTGTCATTTTTTCTGTAAAAAATAAAAAATTAGATTAATAGGTAATAACAATACCAAATACACCTCAATTCACATAAAATACAGCGAAATACAAATTAAATATACTGTTATTATTTTTCAATTGTACCACACAATATTAATTCAAAAAGACATACAACTCAATCAAACATGTACAAAATGATACTAGAAGCACTACAACAAAATTTTAAGACCTAGTTACAATAAATTCATAAACAAATTTTTTCAAAAATAGACAAAAACACATGCAAATCACTCAAACATACAAAAGAAAAAAAATCAGAAATACCACAACTTCTATTACCTAATGATAACAAAAAGAAGACAACAATATTAAGGCTGTGTTTGTTTTTAGAGACAGGACAGAACATGACACTGAAACGGAGACAATAGGATGGAGACACTAAAAATTATCTTTTGTGTATTGTGTTTGGATACAATGGACAAGACAACAATGTAATGTCTAGTATTATGTTTGGATACACATGGACAAGACTAAATATTATATGAAATGACTAAAATAATCCTGTGATTTCAAATTTTTTACATTAATACAAATTAATTTAATAAAAAATGAGAGTATGTAGGAGTACAGATTGAACTTGAAAAAAATATTTGAAGAGGCAAAAAATTTTAATAAAAAAATATATTAGTATTTATATTAAAATAAAATTTATAAATATAATTATTTTATTTTAAAATTTATTATTAATATGTAAGAATACATATGGTTAAGATTAATAAAAAAAATAAATTTGAGTTTGATTAATAAAAAAATTTATTTTAAAATTAATTATTTTTGTTATTATTTTTATTACAAATCAAATAATATAATATAAGGTTAAAATGGTATTGAAGTAAAACGATAAAAAAAAGAATTATCTACCCCCAATAAAAAATTCTACAGAAAGGAGATAGTACCTGGAAAAGAAAGAGATAGAGAAAGAACAGGAAGAAAAAAGTATATCTGAACAACGCAATAGAAAAAATAAGAAGGGATAATAGTGGAAAAAAAGGAAAATAAAATTTATAAAATTGTCTGTGTCCACTCTTTCCAATTCCGTGTCCATCATTGTCCTTCGTGAAAGAGTGGACACAAAAGTATCAAAAATTGTCTCAGAGACAATATGTCCACTGTCCATGTCTCTGCTTCCAAACACTTTTTAAACAAGTGTTGTCCATGTCTATGTCTCTGTGTCCTGCTCCCGAAAACAAACGCTACCTAAGTGCATCTTAATGCATATGAAATACACCGAAAGACAAACTAAATACATTGTTATTATTTCTCGATTACATTACAGAATACTACAACAAAATTTCCATGGACTAGTTACAACAAATCCATAAACAAAATCTCTCAAAAATGAACAAAAACACATGCAAATCATTTAAATATGTACAAAATAACATCAGAAGTACTACAACAATATTTTGTTGCCTAATTACATAAAAAAAGAGAACAACAACACAAAATACACCTCCATTCAAACAAAATACGTCGAAAATTGTTAGTGACAGTTCAAAACATGCAAACACTCAAACATATAAAAAAATACGTGCAAATCCTTAAAACACATGTAGATATAAATTAAACTATACAAAAAATACTACGTAACATTTTTATACTAGCCTAACAATGTTATCACCAAATGAACAGTATAATGAGAACAGTAATATATACTTTAACATAAAAATACAAAATAAATCTATTAAATAAATAAAAATATAACTATCTAGTGTTTCGCGATCGAAAATATGAAAGAAAAAAGTGAAAAAATTGGACGATTAGTGAACAATACCTTTAATAATATTTCTGTGTTATCAATGAAGATTTGAAATGTAGCTTTGAGATTTTTTTGAATTTTTGCAAAGATTTTGAGAAATTTTTAAAAAACTTTTAGAGTCATTTGAAATTTGATCGTTTTAGTTTTAATCGAGAGAGAAAAATATTTTTTATATTAACGTTTATGTTATTAAATATTTGTTGAAGTGTATATTTACACGCTTTTTAATTTAAAGTTGATTTTTGTTAAATTTAAATTAATTTGATTAGATTTGATTGAAAAAAAAATGTATATTATATTTTATATTTTTGCAGTAAACAGGCGCTACGATCTTGAATTATCGGTAAGTAAGGGGAATTTATGTTATATACATTGTATTAATTCAGTAATAACGTCCATCATGAGAAGTCTATAGCGCGGGCGGGGTTAGGTTATGATTAATGAATCATAAATTTAAGGGGGACCAGGTGAAGACAACATTTTTATTCCTTTCTATATTAAAACTCATGTATATCCTTAATATTATGAAGCAATGATGATGATCTCTCTAATAGTTGCTACATATCTTTTTTAATTAAAATGTATGTATAGAAATAATTGTTATTCATAATTATTATAACTCAGAAAATTACAACATATTTTTCAATACCATTTACACCTAAATTACTTATTATATAGGAGGGTATAAAACCATATAGAATTAAACTTCCTAAAATGTTCATTGGTTGAATATTTGAATATTTCCTTGTACCTTCAAAATAAAAACTGAGCTGGGTACGTTGGGGGGAATCCATGCATAAATATTGAATATTTTCTTACCTCTTCCTTCAGTAAACAATATTTTCTTACCTTAATAACGGGATTGTGTGACAGAAATTAGCAGTAAATAAAGTGAATAAATATAAAAATTAACTTTTAATTAGTTAATATTAATTCATTTTTTATTGTAAAGTTGTTTTCTTAATTTTCACTTTTTGAAAGATTTATAATTTAAGATTAGGATTTTAGATTTAGAGTTTATGTTTAAAATTTATGATATAAAACTTAGAGTAAAAGAACAATTTTAAAAAAAATTGACTGGTATATATTAATTTAAAATAATTAACTCCTTATTTAAACTCAAATAAAATATAGTCAATAATAATACTAATTAAAACGTAATATAGTTTAGTTTGATGTTATGTGGTACCGACTTATTGAATTGCTGTGTTGGATATTTTTCTTTTTCCTTCAACGGTGTGATAATT
The DNA here is from genome assembly GCF_003086295.3 of Arachis hypogaea. Lineage (NCBI taxonomy): Eukaryota > Viridiplantae > Streptophyta > Magnoliopsida > Fabales > Fabaceae > Arachis > Arachis hypogaea. The sequence continues at coordinate 109,999,280 of NC_092040.1, forward strand.
TTGGAATGTATCTTTTCAATTAATAAAGCTAATTAAGTACAATTTTGTATAAATTAACGTTCTATTTTATTCTTGTAAAATATATATACCATTTTAACTTTTGCAAGTTTTAGCGAGTTAAAATAATTTCTATAAAAAAAATGGGGTTATATTAATTCTTGATGAAGTGAGATAAGGATATAAAAATATAAAATTATGTTTGATAGATAAAATATGGTTGGACAAAGACATTATATTTAAAGATATTAAATTAATGTATTTTACGCTTATTCTAATAAAAAAGACACAGAGACACTAATAAAAAATACAATTTATTTTTTTATTTTTTTATTATTCTTATTAATTTTTTATAATTATATTTTTTATTGTTATATTTTTTTTAAACATTTTTAAATGAAAAAAATAAAAATGAATTAGATTTTCAAATTTTATTTTACTTTATCACCAAACAAAATATAAAATATTAAATTTTATATCTTTATTCTTTATATTTTATTCTCAATATTTTATCTTATTCTATTTTCAAAAACAAATACACCTTATAAATCAAGTTGTCTCTTAAAAATCTAATGAAAACTAATGGGACTTATATTTTTTACAAATAAAGACTATATTTTGATTCGTTAAAATATACGAGAATTAAAATAGTTTACTCATTATTATATGCCTAAACTGATTAAAATAAACATTAAAAGTAATAAATATTATATGTTCGTAAAAAATTAAATTTGTCATCATTATATATTTATGTATAAATATATATAATTTAATTTAATTTTAATAATTTTTTTATATTTTAATATATATTTTATATAAATAATTAATTTTAATAACTGATATTTTATATACAGCTAAGATGATTGTTAAATAATATGGTTAAAAAAGAAAAACTATTGGAGCAATCAGTTTTTAATAATTTTGACTATCATAAAATATTAAATTGTCTTTTATATGTATAAATTTTAAAAAATATGAGTATAAATTATATTGATTTATGTGTGTAAATTCTAATAAATATATAGATATAAATTATCTTTTATGTATAAATATATATAAATATAAATTCAAATTATTATTATTAAATACTATCCTAAAATTATGTGTGCAAATTTTAAAAAATATAAATACAAATTATACTGATTTATGTATACAAACTCTAATAAATATATAAATATAAATTATATATTTTTTATATGTAAACACATATAAATATAAATATAAATATAAATATAAATTATTGCTAACTAAATAATAACAAAAAATAATAAATGTTGATAATTACTTCACATTGCTCATAAAAAAGACACACTTAATCATTTGAAAGAAAAATTAAAATTGAGAAAATTCATCCCAGTTTAAGCGCTTGATTATACAAGATGCTGCCCAGCTATCAGTCAAAAGAAAGAAAGTTGAGAACTAAACTTCAAAAATTAAAATTCCGGTGTCGAATTCTTCATTCACTTGATGAGTTTAAGTTCCTGCACGTGTTGAAGAGTAGCTGAAAAGTGGAAACTATTAGCCGGGTCAATGTAAGAGACTAAGAGTCAACATTTATATTTTATTTTTTATCCATAATATTTTTATAGTAAGAGCGCTCTTTTTTCCTATAAAAACTAAATACCACCCGGTGGTATTGCATGCACAACATAGTCACTCTTCTTTAGTACTTATTTTTGTGAGAGAGACCAAACAAGTATTAGGTTTCTAACATGACTGTGTCGAGCGCCACCATTCCTTCAGCCACCAAGGCTCGGATTCTGGTCATCGGAGCGACCGGCTTTATGGGTCAATTTGTGACAAAGGCGAGTCTTGCCTTCGGACATCCCACTTGTTTGCTGGTTCGGCCTTCCCATACAATGCACTCCAAGGCTGCCCTTCTCAAATCCTTTCAGGATAAAGGTGCCACACTCATTCATGTAAGTGGAAATTATTATTATTATTATTATTGTTATTATTATTTCGAGATATATACTTTCTTTCAATCCAAATTCAGGACATGCATGCATAGGTTTTAAAATAAAGGACACTACTGTAAAAGTTTATTCTGTACAGATTGTGTTTTTGTAGTTGAAAACAACTCTGCTGTATAGTGTTAACATCACTAGTATTGTTATATATATATGATTTAAAATGAATTTTTTTATTTTCTGTATTAATTTACATCTTTACACTATAATTAACCTAAAATAATAAGTACATAATTTTATGACAAAGACATATTTTTAATGATTTTTTCACATTTAGAAAATTTTCTATGTTCTGTAGTTGTTTCTAAAATTGAAAATAGAAAATATCTATCTGTCTTTGTCTCTTTAAATCTATGTTTATATTTTTGTATTTGAAAATCATCTCTGAATTTTTATTTTTTTATCTCTATATTTCAGTGTTTGAAACAAAATTCAAAGGTTAGGTTTGCATGTCATTACAATTTTGTATTATTATTTATTATTGCAGGGGGTAATAAATGATAAGGATCAAATGGAGAAAATTTTGAAAGACAATGACATAGAGATTGTCATTTCTCTTGTTGGAGGGGGCAATGTTCTGGACCAGATTACTTTAATAGATGCCATGAAATCTGTGAAGACTATCAAGGTGAAAAAAGTTTTTGTTGGATTCATTTTTATTTATTTGATTTTTTTTTGGATTTTTCTAATTACCTAAACAATTAATAGTATTTAAAAATATTTTTAATCAAATTCACTATATTGAAATTTTTTTAAAAAATTACATTTACACAAGATTTTTTTTTCCTATAGCTAGTATCAATTAGATTTCTTTTAATACTTCTATATTATAGTAGTACACGTGTAAATGTTAATATTTTTATTCATTCTGCACTTTGCTCAGAGCCTAATAATTTTATTATTTGTTGAAAATAACTTTTATAATTCATTTAGTCTAATTAATTATTTATTGTTAGCTAATAAACAACTAATTTATTTAGTCATTTAAAGAGATAGGTCACATGATATTAATATAGTATGTGTTAAAGACTTAATTATGCAATAAAGACACTAAAAATTTGGTGGGCCGGGACAAAACTTTTAGCTCAAGTTATTTGGTTTTTTTGTTTCATTATATAGAGATAATTTCTAAAAAAATAAATTAGAAATTTCCGATATGCTGGTCTAATATGGTTCAAATAAACTTAAAATTCCATGTATACGATCAAATTTCTTATTATTAGAGCTTATTCATAGTTGTAGTTAGAAGAAATTTTTAGATATATAATCATTCATTTATCTTTATTTATCAATTATTTAAGTTTTTAAAATAAATAATTGTTATTATAGTGTCAAAATTTATGTTACATTTTAAATTAAAAAAATTAACTTACATAAATAAATAAATAAATTTTAGTTTATATGCAGTTAACTAATTAGCTCAAAAGAAACTCTTAAGTAAATGAGAAAAAAATATTAAGAATTCTAATTCATTTTTTAAAATTATTTTCTTAATTTTTAAATAAAAAGATTTAAAATTTGCGGTATGGTATGCATGCAGAGGTTTTTGCCATCAGAGTTTGGGCATGACGTGGACAGGGCAGAGCCTGTGGAGCCAGGGCTAACAATGTACAAAGAGAAGCGCGTAGTTAGACGCATGGTTGAAGAGAGTGGGATCCCCTTCACCAACATCTGTTGCAATTCCATTGCTTCTTGGCCTTACTATGACAATTGTCATCCTTCTAAGCTCCCTCCTCCCACGGACCAATTTCAAATTTATGGTGATGGCAACATTAAAGGTAGCTTCCCATATCAATTATGTATTATTAGAGTGCAACCAAGGAAAGATGAGAATTAAGAAATAATTTTATAATAAAAAATTGGTTTTCTATACCACAACAGCAGCAACAAAATCTTCTTCCATTAGACGGTGGGTTACATCGATCAAACAATATTATTAAACTCTATTATATATTATATTTATATAGAGATTATTTATATATAAATTTTGTTTGATTATTTCATAAATAATTTTTTTTATCTTTTTCTGTCTTTCATCTCTTGTCTATTTTTTATTTTATCAACTCTTCTGGTATTTTATTGATCTTTTTTATCACATGTTCAAACCATCTAAAACGCGATTTTATCATCTTTTTTACAATATGTGCTACTCCAACTCTCTCTTATATTTTTCGTTTCTTATTCTATCTAATCACATATGACCACTCATCCATCTCAACATCTTCATTTCTGCCACACTTAACTTATGTTTGTACTTCTCTTTGGCCGTCCAACACTCTGTACCATAAAGCATAGTTGATTAAATAGCAATGCGATAGAATTTACCTTTAAGTTTCAAAAGACACTAAAAATTGGTTTTCTATATTTATTCATATTATTATTATTATTATTATTATTTAGTAATTTGTTGTTGGTTCCTCAAAAAATTGCAAATTTTTGTTTTGGTCTAAGAGAACTAGTTTTAGTACTTATAGTTAGGATTTTCCATTAAATATTGACGTCTAATGTCACTATTTAATTTGTAATGTTAATATTAATTGACAAAAAATCAAAACTTTTAAATTTTATAAGAATAAAAAACATCTCATTTATTATTATTATTATTATTATTATTATTATTATTATTATTATTATTATTATTATTATTATTAGGATTTTAGTCCTACTAAAATTTACAACTTTTAAATATTAGTCTTTAAAAAGTTAATTTTTGAAATCTTTAATTTTAATTATGAATAATACTATATAACTAATAAAATTTATTATCTTTGGTCAATATTTGGCCAATTTTAAATATTAAAGATCAAATTCTAAATTTTAAATACTAAAATTTAAATTTTAATAATATAAAAAATAAAGCGTTTGTACAAAGTATTATCTTATATTAATAAAAAGTATTAATCCTTAATATTTCTCTTTGATTATTTTTATTATTCTTCTTGTTAAATATTGATGCATCTCATTTTATTATAACACTAACATTTAACCTACCATTTCTCTATCTAATTTTCTGCGCCAATATTTTCTAATTTTATTAAAAAATACCCACAAATAAAATTTGCATAGACAAAAATAGAGAATACAGGTACATACTTTACAAAGATTAAGATTTATTTGAGTTTTACTACTATAATTATATCAAGGTCAATATTTAGTAGGTTATCCCATGTGCGGTAGATTTGGACGGTAGGTTACATCGCACATTCCACTCATTTTATGAAATATTGCTTTACCATGCATGCTCTCTGTATTTTCGCCACGTCACTCCCCAAATTGACATGACATTTGCAATTTGGCATCTTTTATATGAAGATTGAAGAGAGAAAATGAACCCCAAAAAAAAGGACCCAGACCTTTACATTGCGAAATAAAATGGAATAATCATTGCTTCATCTAACGAGGACACACACGTACATAAGCTGGCCATTATTTTCTTAATATAGAATACAGTTCTCTTTAAAGTTATAATCATATATCAATAATCTATTTTGGCATGTGCTATCAAGATTCAATGTCAAGGATCAAAATGTGATGTCTAGGATTTTATATCAAGCAGGCCAAAAATAAATCGATAAAAAAAAAACAGACGAAGAAAGTTTGGTGGCAATTTATCTTCACTGCTTTGCTTTTCAATGGTGGGGTACAAAATATTAATATGGACCTGGAAAGCAAATAATTAAATAATATATTACTATAATTTCCTTGAAAAAATTAATACACTTTAAGTTTTATTTTTCCTTCTAATCTTGTAACTAAATATTATATATATATATATATATTTTTTAAAAAAAATATTATGTGTATATTAAAATTAATCATTTAAATTAACCGTTATATATTTATATATATAATATATATTGTTTAATTAATTTTTAATGCATCTTTTGTATTGAAAAATTACCATTCTATATCACTTTCATGTCCTATTTTTTTTTCTAATTTTTTTATCTTTTATAACCGTTTGCTAGAGCTTCGTTCTTTCCTTAGAGTAGCAAAAAACTTATTAATTATCGAAACATTAGAAACAACGGTATTAGAAACGAATTGGTGATGAAGAATAGTTTCATGTGCAGCTTACTTTGTTGATGGCAATGATATTGGAAGGTTGACAATGAAAGCAGTTGATGATGTTAGAACACTGAACAAAAACGTTCATTTTAGACCCTCAATGAATTGTTACAGCGTCAACGAGCTTGCTTCTTTATGGGAAAAGAAAATTGGTCGAACAATTCCCAGAGTTACCATCTCAGAAGATGATCTTCTTGCTGCAGCTGCAGGTTCGATTATTATTAGCGACTTAATTGTCTTGCAAAATCGATTTTTTTATTTATTAATATAATTAATATAATTATCAATTTATAATACTCTATATTTATACTTTGATTTTATTATTTATATAAATATGAAATTTAAAAAAAATAAATTAAATAACTATATCTGGAAAATAAAAATGGTAACTAAATGTGTATAATTTTTTTTTATATATTTAAAGCTAATAACCTATTTTAAAAGTGTCCTTTTGTAGTTCAAAATTAGCCTCCTCTGCCTTCAAAAGATCTTGGGTCGATTATGTGCACGGCAATTATAATTTTCGAAACCGTCACAAAAATATGTTAATGGATCACTTATATAGTTTACATGCTTTAGAAAATTTAAAACATTATGAATTACGGAATAAGGATATAAGGGAAAAAAATAGTTCTAACCAAATAAAATAATTTACAAAAATTCTAAATTATGTTAAAAATTAATCACTATATGTTTATATATAAATATATATTGTTTAATTTATTTTTAATTTATATTTTAATATTTATTCTATTTTGATGGTTAATTAATGATTGATTTTTTGTGTTTAGCTAACGTGGTTGTAAAAGTGATATTATTAAATATATTGTTTTTGGATAAAAAATGTTTTTTATTGCATGGATGTTATTACCTTTTGGGGTGTGTGTGTGTGTGTGTATGCAGCGAACTTGATACCTGAAAGCATTGTAGCCTCATTCACGCATGACATTTTCATCAAGGGTTGCCAAGTTAACTTCAGCACAGATGGCTCAAATGATGTTGAAATTGGAACACTGTACCCTGATGAAAAGTTCCGATGCTTGGAGGATTGCTTTGAGGATTTTGTTCCCATGATCCGTGACAAGATTCTTGGAGGCCCAAATGATGAACTTGCCAAAACCAATAATAAGTCATTGCTAGAAGCTGTGCCAATCACAGCTATGGGCTGAAAATGACAAATCTAAATAAACATGTGACCTGAGAATCCATATGTATTAATTCACCATAAATTTGGTGGTGGAGGCAGAGAGAATTATTGGTCTAATTTATATAATAATTTATGGAGTAAAATAGACCTTATTTTCGTATGTACTGATTTATTATTGCTAGGTCAAGAATATACGTACTCCTTCAATATATATGTTTCAGCCTAGAAATTACGCTGTGTTTTCCGGAGCAGAATTAAAAAATAATGCTTCAAGAGAGATGTAATAAAGTTTAATACTACTCCTGGTGGTACTCTTGATGTATTTGTGTAGCACTTTCGGAAGTAATTACTACCATTGTGTAGCATTAGATTATATCTATTTTTTGGTGTCTGGAAAAAAAAAAAAAACCTAGACAAGACTAGCCTACAACAACTCTGTCTGTGAAGTAGAGCACAAATATCACTCGAGTTCTAACCACTCAATATACTAATCACCATAAACCCCGGCATCATCAATATTTAATTCACTATCATAAATATGAACATAAGGAATCAAATCACAAACCTTACCTTGGGGAGACCAGGTGTCGTACCAAAAGGATTGATAAATCTCCTCAATGCACCAAGAAAATCATTCTTTAATGTGATCAAAAGCCCCACTGATGCTTCTCCAGCAATTTGAAGCATTTCTCATGGAGTAAAAATTTAACCCTCTCTGATTTGACATATATTTGTCTAACATGGTTTGCACCCACAGCTTGTCTCTGCAATTAAGTATTTGCCACACTAACTTACCCACCATAGCAACATTGCTAAGTACTAGTTTAAAAAATTTATAAGTATAAAAGTTTAAGTTCGTTATACCTTTAAATAAGAATTTAACATTTTCAAAGTTTAATTAGAAAATATCACTATTTAAATCAATAACTAGGAGTTTAGTCCTGAGTTATTCTTCCTTAGAATCACAATGTAATGCCCAATTATTGACTATAAAAAAAATTGAGAGTTTGGTTTACAATTAACGAAAATTGAAATAGCAAGAAATTAATATCAAAAGAAATTAAACTAAGAACAATTAAGGCAATTAAATAGAAAATAAAAGTATATTTAAATTCTAAAAGATCTTGACAAGAGTTAAGAGGTAAAGATCACTATTCTTATCACTAACTACAACATAATAATTATAAGGAATAAATCCAATTCATCAACTTCTACAAATTGAGAAAAGTCATTTAAGCTTAATTAATTCTAACTCACAAATACTAACTAACTTATTAATTGAAATTAATAAAAGCTTTGTGTTAGAAGAAATAAGATTAATTAATATCTCTAATTTATCGATAAATTTGGACATTAGTAACTTAAAATCACCCAAATTTCCAACCTAAGACAAGAATATAAAATCTACTCTATAATTAAGTGAGACATTTCATCAAACACTTGGAAGGTATAACACAAAATTTTATAAATTACAAGAAATAGTAAAAACTATGACTAACTATTATGAGAATTTAATTATAACAACTCAATTAAATAATAATAAAAATACAAAACATCAAATTTATAAATAAAAAACATAAATCCAACAAAAATTTATAAACTAAATAATATAATAAAAAAATAACAACAAAGTGCTAATGAACTAAGATAGTAAAACAAGAAAATATAAATAAAACTTAACTATAACAAGATTAAAAATTAAAATTAGAAAAAAATTGACAAAAAATTAACTAAATCAGCTATAATTCTAGAAAAAGAAAGAAGAGAGTTTCTCTCTAAAAACATAAAAATATTATACTAAAACTAACCTTAAATTTTTTCTCTTTTTTTCTTCATATTTTTACTTTAAATACTAAAAAGAATCTGAAGTTTGGAGCCTTTTGAATGTCCAAAATATGAGTATGTGCTTTATTAATGGTGTCATGTGAGGTATGATTTGTAGCGTAAATAATGGAAAAATGGATTCTCTCAATTTTTTTTAAGAAAAAAAATAGATAAGTTTCTGATTTTTTTAATTTTTGATAAATATATTTCTGACAAAATTTAAATACAAAAAGTTTCTGACTTTAACAAACAGAGGACAATTTAGTCATTTCGTCTATTTGCCTCTCGTACACCAAACGGAACAAGTTGACGTGACTAAAACGGTGTCCAGGTGTCCGTTACAGTGCCACGCTGGAAGGAGAATAAAGTTCGAAGGACAAATAAATTCTTGATGTCATTTTGCAAATAAAGTTCGAAGGGCAAATAGGTGCTTAAGATTTTTTTTTTCATTATGCTTCTATTATGTTTCTATTATGAGAATTTAGTTTATAAAATTATGTTTGTATTTTGAAATCTAGTTAACTTGTTGTATTCTGCAATTTAAATTATTTGTATTAAAATTGCAGAAATTGGGCTTGTTCTGTTTCTATTTTTTTCTTAAATTGCATTAGTTCAGTTTTAGTGCATTTGTGTATTATATTAGAATTTGTTAAATTGCATTAGTTCAATTTTCATCATACCAGTGGCATTAGTTAGCATCAGTTCATTTATGCATCAAGTTAGCATTAGTTCATTTATGCATTATTCATGTATTAAGTTAGCATTAGTGTATTTGTGTATTATATTAGAACTAGTATTTTTATCCATAATAACATTACGAGAATGATTTTTTTAAATTATAGTTCACTTTGTTCTAACAGTATAAATTATGCATGACACAAAAGATTTATAAAATCAAACTACTTTTACCAAAAAGTCATAAGTTGACAAAAATTTCTGACTAAGAAGACCAAGATATCTGCAGATAAAAAATTATATAATAAGATTTTTAGTTATTATTTTTATATGAAAAAGTCTAATTTTTTATTAATAATTAATTTTAACATTCGTTATCTAAAATTTAAAATAATTTAATGCGTATGCTTTTACGTTTAAAAATATTTTAATTGTAAAAAAATATCAAATGACATATTTTGATTTGTCAAATTACTAATATAAAATATAATTATATATAGAGTAAAAATAGTAGAGAGAAATATAAAAATGGAGAGAAGTAGATGAGAGAATTTAGGAAAGGAGTTTATTAATTTTGAAAAAAAAAATTCTCAAGGACCTATTTGTCCTTCGAACTTTATTTGTAAAATGACGTCAATGATTTATTTGTCCTTCAAACTTTATTTCCCTTCCAGCGTGGCATCGTAACGGACACCTGGACACCGTTTCAGCTACGTCAGTTAGTTCCATTTGGTGTATGAGAGAAAAATAGACAGAAAGACTAAATTGTCCCCCGTTTGTTAAAGTCAGAGATTTTTTTGTATTTAAATTTTGTCAGGAATGTATTTGTCAAAAATTTAAAAAGTCAGGGACCTATATGTCTTTTTTCCTTTCTTTTAACAATTGAGGAAGTAAAGTATGATCTCTCATCATTAATTTTATAAGTGAGATTAAAAATAAATATGAAAAAAATAACAATGAAAGATTAGAGATCACACTTTACACTCTCAATTCTTTTTAACAATCGAGATGATCCATTAGTAGTGTGCACGACACATTCACTGTCCATTCTCTAGAAAAATACTGTTAATACTATTTCTTCTTCTGTATACCAAAATATGCATGTGGAAGAATCTAGCTTCCTTTTCTTCACAAAAACATTAGCAAACACTTTCTTATTAAATATAGGATCTTCTTATTGCATCTCCCACAAGAGAGAAGCAACACTAGGAGAACTTTTTTTTACGTTTCAACCAAAAGACTAGAGAAGGATGGGTGGATGGTTCAAGTAGTTTGGAATATGAAAGGACGATGCTATTTCTTATTTTTTGCACTGCACCAAGAGAGGATAATAATCATTCTAAAGATTCTGTTGCACTGCACCAAGAGAGGATAATAATCAGAATGAAGTCTATTGAGAACCTCTATATAAGCTTTTCGGAAGAGAAGGCACGATCTTGGTTATGATTATGAATAGCTTTATCTAACCGTTTGGCAATGTTTGTACCATCTCTAACATTCTTGTACCACGAAAACTACCGACTCCCGTTTCCCAAATCTAGAAGACCACAATAATCTAATACATAAGCAAAAACCTCTACCCTTTTGGGATTAAAAGCTCCACCTCTCACTTTACCTGGGAGAAAACTCTCATTGAAGTCACCCGCAACAAACACTGACGCATCAGAAAATTTTAGAAAGAGTAAAGTATCGTTTTTGTGGGTAAGTTCCAAAGTTGTTTCTAACGTTTCAATCGTCCTATTAAAATTCCTAACGTTTTAAAATCGACTTAATGTTGTCCTGTCGTAAGGGATCCGTTAACAGTGTTAGAATATAATTAGGATCAATTAGGATCAATTAGTATTATTTAGTATATCTGAATATTTATTATAGGAGATTACGTCTTTATTATTACGATTCTCTTAGTACTTATAAATACCTTTTATATTGTATCATTCTACACAACTTGAACAGATAACTTGAATACAGTTAATAATACACAATCCTTTCCAGTCTAGTCTCTTGTTTCTAACATGGTATCAGAGCCATGGTATCCTCGTTGAAGAGGATATGTTGTTTTTCTTGCGGTAAAATCACCGTAGTTTTTGCATTTTTTCTATGCCATTCTTCTTTCCCTTTTGTCACTCCTTTGATGCTTTTTCACTTTACCGACTAGCCTATTTTCTCTGTCTTGTGTTCTTTTTCGAGTCGAATGATCAAACACCATTGTCATCCGCTGTTTACCTATTCTTATGAAGAAATCATATAGTTTTCTCTCTCTTTCGGCAGTTCCGTCAGCGTTCTCTCGTGAGCGTTCTCTCGTGACAGTTCCGTTTGTGTTCTCTCGTGGTAGTTTCGTCTGCGTTTTCTCGTGACAGTTCTGTCTGCGTTTCGTCTGTATTTCCTTGTGACAGTTTCGTTTGCGTTTCTTTCTAGCAGTTTCGTCTGCACTTCCTTTAGATAGTAGTTCCGTCTGCGCTTCCTTCCGACAAGCGGCAGTTCTGTCTGCGCTTCCTTTCGACAAGCGGCAGTTTCGTCTGCGCTTCCTACTTCCTTCAGATAGCGGCAGTTCTATCTGCGCTTCCTTTCGGCAGTTCCGTCTGCACCCGCGGCAGTTCTGAAGGTTGTGGTAGGCTTAGAGAAGGGGGGTTGAATCTATGCCTTCCTTTTAATTTGCTGTTTTGACCCTTTTTAAGCAAAGCTTTGAATCTGATTCTGTTTGAACTCAGCAGCGGAAATTTATGAGACAATTTATTTTTGTCTCATGAAAAACAGAAAACAGAACATGACAGAGAAGAAGAAGCTAACACCAGCATATATCCTGGTTCGGTTGCTTTGTGCTATGCAACCTACATCCAGTCTCCTCCACAAATATGGAAGAATTTCACTATAGTTAACAGTATTACATACACCAATTTCACACTCAAGTTCTAGCCTAACTTGACATTGGCTATGCTAACACCTAACTATCTTCTCTTAGTGCTAACCCAACTAAGAAAGGGAAACCAAACAAGTGCAAGATACAAGACAATTAACCAACCTAAAGAAATCTGAAAACAACTCTAGGCTTTTCTCTCAAGTGTATCTCTCAACTATTTCACTCATGGCTTTTTCTTAAGCTTTCTCACTTTGCCTTTTCTCTCAAGAAATTACAGAAAGATAAGCTTAGAAAAGTACATTACAATCAGAAAAACATGAAGGAGATTGACTTCATCAACAGCCTCTAAGTTATGTGAAAAACCAGCTTTGCAAACCTCTGAATTTGTTCTTCAGTATTGGCAGAATGCTTCTTTGATAGAGAGCATTGTCCAAGTAGAGAAACTTCACAGGGAATACTTCACAGAACTCAACTTATCAAACTCTGGTTTTCTCTCCTTCCCTTGAATGAACAGCAAGCTCTTCTTTTATCTTCTTGCACGTTCTTTGGTTCTTCATCCAAGGTCAACACCTTGAGCCTTGAGCTTCACCAACCACAGATTCACTTTTTCTATTCAATCATCAAATTGGAACCTTTCCTTCTGACTTTTCCAACTTGACCGAAAGCCATGAATATGTAACTGAACTTGTTTTCCAATGGTCAACCAAATCTGAACCCTTGAATACCAACTTGGTCCCCAAGTCTTGAGTAAGACCGTAGATACACAGCAGAATAGGGCAGAGTGCAACTTTCCCTTCACAGCCATTTTCGGATAGAGCAGAGAGTAGGGAAGAAAGGATGAAGATCTGATTCATGCAAGATGATATGGTTTACCTTTCTTAAGCTTGATTTAGCTTGGGATTTCTGTTTTAGCTTCTGTGCTTCAAGCTTCAACTCTCTCTCTCTTGCTTCTTTGGTTAATGGCTTATGGAAGAAGCTTTTCTTCTCTTTCTCTTTCTTGCTTTTTCTGAAATCTTGATGTGACTTGATTAGAAGGAAGAAGAACGTTGCTTTTAGTTAAGCAGGAGAGAGGGAATTTCAATTCTGAAACCAGTTCGGGCTTGGATCATGTAACCCGTTTGGCCCATCTGATTTCTTTGGCTTTTATCCTTTGCTTTTGTTTGGACTTTACCCATTAGCCTTGCTGCATTGTCCTTATACCTTTTGGGCTATTAACATTTTGGCCTGCAACAATAAACAATTAGTTAATAAGTAGATATAATTAATCAACACTAATTATTTATTTTGCTCAAAAATAATGTTTGTCATCATTAATTAATTTAGTTAATTTCTTAACTCAACAATCTCCCCCTTGATGACAAACATAATTTAAGCAATAATCAAAAGGAAATAAGTTTGAGTTAGGTTTAGAAAAACTCCCTTTGATTTTATGTTGCTCCCCCTATCCTTTTCAACAGTAGCTCCCCTTGAATTTATGCTTTCCTCTTTATCCCTGTTTCACATTGTTCTTAAAGAAAGCACGATAAAGAGTTATGTACAATATATTTTGTACAAGGGTTATCAAATGAGCAACATCACATAATCATCCTATCATTAATTGTATGTTAGCAGCACAAGGATTCGAATGAACTACTAGCAGCTGCATCAACATCAAAATTACCAAAAAATACTATCCTATCCTTACTCCCCCTTTTGTCATCAAGGGTGGACAACCCAAAAACATCAATTCAAACCCTGCAAGGAAAGGTTAGATAGTAATTCAAAAGTTCTAACTAAACCAACAAAAGTGCAACAGTATTTAGAGTTATTACAGTCATCCAAAAAATTGAAAAAGTTCAACATATGCAGAATAAATAAAATTCATGAGACAAAACGAGAGCAGCAGCAGCAGTCTTCATGAGACAAATCTTAGGCATCAGAACCATCTCCTTCCGAGGCAGCATCCTCTTCCACATCAGTGGTAATGTCCTCATCATTGTTAAGGTTATCAATGAAGGTCATGAGCACAGCCACTCTATCCCTTGATTTCTTCAGAAAGTTCTCATGCTTGCTAGCTAACTTCCTTTGTTCCTTGCTCAAGGCAATCATGTGATTTGATTGAGACACAAACTCTTGAGCTACATCCTTGACCACATTCAGCAGAGTGGATTTCTTCCCAGTGGAAATTGAAGTACCCTCGGTGGAAGGAGCAGGAGAATCCTCATGGACACATTCTTCATCTTCATCATCTAGTACGACTCTTTCAGATCTAGTGGTTCCTTTGTTCTGTTTCACTGAACCACCCCCCTTTAGGTATGAATGTCTATTTTCATATGTCTCATTGGTCAAGTCAACACCAAAATACTCAAATATGCAAGTTAGAAACATGCCATAAGGAAGTGCTTTATCTTTTGTACTTCGAACAGAATCAAACATGTATCTAGCCATCAAGTATGCAAAAGAAATTTCTGTTTTTGTAATAATGGCATATAAAACAAGTGTGTCAGTGTAAGAAACCCTTTGATATGAACCACTTTGAGGAATCAAAATGTGGTTGACAATGCGGTGTAATTGAGCACGTTCATATCCTAGGGCTTTGTGAGTGGGTGTGATTCCATCAATTAAAGAAACATGTTCACAAATGTGAGCCAATGCATCAAGATAAGAAATTCCAACACCTTCATCCCACTTAACCGAAGTGTAAGCACAAGGCCCAACATCAGTATACTTCAATGCATCACTGACAGTTTCATTATTTAAAAAGATGTCTCTGCCCTTAACATAAGAATGCACACTTCCTTCATGATAGGTCATGTTCGCATAAAATTCTTTGACCAACTGAGGATATACAGGTTTTTTGATGTCAAAAAGGTGATTCCAGTCTAAAAATTCTAAGTTTGCAACAAAAGGAAAACCTTTCTTTTTCAAATCAGGTAAGTCAGCCAGAAAAGATGGACATAGAGTACGGTACTTAATAACTCCATCATAGAAATCGTGGTTCATGGCAGATTTGAAACGATGGGGGTTAAAATTAGAGTGAGAAGTCATATAGTGTGATTTGTGAGCAAAAGGATCAACTTCAGGTTCTCTAACAGATGAGAGAGGAACTCGAGCTTTACCTCTCTGTGAACGCACAGGTACTGACCTTGCCCTGGGTTGTTGTGGCTCGGGAACAGGTTCCTCCGTCGCCGGACGCTTCCCTTTGGATGAGGGTGGCTTTGAAGAGCCAGGTTTTGAAGAGGCAGGTTTAGAAGGCGTTGCCTTTGGTGGTGGAGTAGGTTTGGCAGGGGCAGGATACCTTGGAGTAGTCTTAGTTCGAGCCATGGGATCACACCGAGGAGGAGAGGTTGGAGGAGAAGGAGAAGGGGTAAAGGTTCGGTCTTGAGAGCGAGTGGAAGGTTTTGTGGGCAGTTTGTATATCTTTTCACGAGGAGCCCTTTTTGCAATGACTTTCTTCCTCATAGTGGTGTGAGAGGGAAGAAACCGAAGGGTTGAGGAGAAGTTATGGAGGGAAGAGAGGGAGTGTTGGTAACCGTACCCAAAAGCAAGTTTCTAAAACCATGCAACTGCATCACCATTTGAAAAGACTTGACAAGACATGACCTCATAAAAGAAAGATTTTATTTGATTTTTAAAATTTGAAAACAACAAATTTAACCTGAAACCCTTTTTCGGCCAAAATTAAATTTACTTGAAAACCTTTTGGGCCACAAAACATTTAGTGAAAGCCTTTTATGAAACACAAAAAAAAAACAAACAGGATTGTAACATTCACAATTGGGCCTTGAGGTGGTATGAAATCAATGAAACACACTTGGACCACTCTTGATCTGAATAATGAGGTTGGCCCCAGATTGAATTTTACTTGAAACAAGCCCAGATCATACTGACTAGATGGAAACGTTCATCACTTGCCCAGAATTGTCTCATGCCTGTTTATGAGACAAAAAGCTACAGCAAATACATCAGTGTTTTTCAAACAAGGAATCATAACTCAAAATTCCTAGACACGTCCTAAGCATGCAAAATCTATCCTCAGCCAATGGTTTTGTGAAAATATCTGCTAATTGTTCTTCTGATTTAACAAATTTAATGCAAATATCCCCCTTTTGGACATGTTCTCTTATAGAGTGAAATTTCACTTCAATGTGTTTGGTCCTAGAGTGCAAGATTGGATTTTTAGAAATATTGATGGCACTCATATTATCACACATTAAAGGAATATTTTCAGCATTTAATTTGTAATCAGCAAGCTGAGTTTTTAACCATAAAAGCTGAGAACAACAAGAAGAAGCAGCTATATACTCAGCCTCTGCAGTGGATAATGCCACTGTTGGTTGCTTCTTGCTTGACCAAACATTTAAGGACTTTCCAAGGAAGCAACATAAACCAGAAGTGCTCCTTCTATCAACTCTGTCACCAGCAAAGTCTGCATCACAATAACCAACTGCAGAAAAGTTATTAGTCTTAGGATACCAAAGACCAAAGTTGGATGTGCCATGAACATATCTAATGATCCTTTTAACTGCAGAAAGATGTGACTCCTTAGGTTTGGATTGGAACCTAGAACACAATCCAACACTTTGCACAATATCGGGTCTAGAGGAGGTTAAGTACATAAGAGAACCAATCATCCCTCTATACCTAGTTTCATCAACATCTTTCTCATTTTCTCCCTTATCCAATTTAGAATTCGGGTGCATGGGAGTTCCCATGGTTTTGGCATTTTCAAGACCAAATTTCTTAACTAATTCCTTGGCATACTTTTCTTGATGAATGAAAATACCATTTTCAGTTTGTTTAATTTGTAGCCCAAGGAAGAAATTAAGTTCACCCATCATACTCATGTCAAATTCACTTGTCATGAGCTTTCCAAATTCAGTACAAAGGGATTCATTAGCTGATCCAAAAATAATGTCATCAACATATATTTGGACTAAAATAAAAGAATCATTAGAATTCTTGATAAATAGAGTTGTATCAGTGGTGCCTCTTTGAAAACCATTTTTCAAAAGAAAAGAGCTAAGTCTCTCATACCAAGCTCTAGGAGCTTGTCTTAAACCATAGAGAGCTTTAGACAATTTAAAGACATGATTAGAATGCTCTTTATTTTCAAAACCAGGGGGCTGCTCCACATATACCTCTCTATCTATCACCCCATTCAAAAATGCACATTTCACATCCATTTGGTATAATTTAAAACCACAAAATGCAGCATAGGCTAAGAGAAGTCTTATGGCTTCCATTCGGGCAACAGGGGCAAAGGATTCATCAAAGTCTATTCCTTCTTCTTGGTCATATCCTTGTGCCACCAGTCTTGCCTTGTTCCTTACAATGCTGCCATCTTCTCCCAACTTGTTCCGGAATATCCACTTGGTGCCGGTCACTTTCTTTCCACTTGGCCTTGGAACCAACGTCCACACTTGGTTCTTTTCAAACTCAAGAAGCTCATCCTCCATAGCCTTAATCCAAGATGGGTCACTAAGGGCTTCCTTGACGTTTTGAGGCTCCATTTGTGAAAGAAGGGCAATGTTTGAACCTTCATTTGCCTTTCTAGTGGAAGACCTAGTTTGCACTCCATGAGAGACGTCCCCAATGACAAATTCCTCAGGATAATTCTTTAAGAACCTCCATTCACGAGGTTTAGTGGACTTGGAGGCAGATTCGGTCACCAAAGGAATCTGTATGCTGCTGTCTGCAGAATTTCCCTCAGGTTCATGAGACAAAATGGAATTGTCTCTTGAATTTTCAGCATTTGCTGTTTCTGGTTCAGCTTGTCCAGAATTTTCTTTTCCATGATTCTGAGCTGATTCATCATCCTTTTGAGCTTGATTTCCTGCATCACCATCTTCCAAAATGCTTTGCACCAAGTTAGTATCACAAAATGTGACATGTATGGACTCTTCAATAATTCTAGCATCTTGATGATAGACCCTATATGCTTTACTAGTTGTGGAATATCCTACAAACAAGCACTCATAAGCCTTTGGATCAAATTTTCCCAAATTTTCTTTGTTATTTAAAACAAAACATTTGCATCCAAAAATGTGCAAGTAATCCAAGTTTGGTGGGTAGCCTTTCCAAAGTTCATAAGGGGTTTTCTTCAAAAATTTCCTTATGATTGTTCTATTCAAAATGTGGCAAGCTGTGTTAACCGCTTCAGCCCAAAGGAATTTTGGAACATTACTCTCACAAAGCATGGCTCTTGTTATCTCTTGTATGCTTCTATTTCTTCTTTCCACAACACCATTTTGTTGTGGAGTTCTTGGACAAGAGAAGTTGTGAGATATTCCAAATTCCTCACAAAAGGATTCAAACAAATTGTTTTCAAATTCAGTTCCATGATCACTTCTTATAGAAGAGATTTTCAAATCCTTTTCATTTTGAATTTTCTTGCAAAAAGGTTCAAAGGCCGAAAAGGCTTCATTTTTGTGAGCAAGAAATAAAACCCAACCAAACCTAGTATAGTCATCCACAATTACTAAACCATAATGTTTACCACCTAGGCTTTGAGTTCTTGTTGGACCAAATAAATCAATGTGTAGCAACTCAAGTGGTCTTTTAGTAGAGATGTCTTCCTTTGGTTTAAAAGAACTTTTTGTTTGTTTTCCCATTTGGCAAGCATCACAAGTGATGTCTTTGTCAAATTTAATCAAAGGGAGACCTCTCACTAACTCTTTCTTTACAAGTTTGTTTATTTGAAACATACTTGCATGGCCCAATCTCTTGTGCCACAACCACTTTTCAGATTCTTTAGAGTGAAGACAAGCTACATTTTGATCCTTTAGTTCATCAAGAGTAAGTCCATACATATTATTGAAACGCTTGGCAACAAACATAACTTCATTTGTTTTTTCATTAACCACACAGCATTCAAGTCTTTTGAAAACAACTAAATATCCTAAATCACACAGTTGGCTAATACTCAAAAGATTGTGCTTTAAACCACAAACAAGAAGCACATCATCAATGAAGGTTGATTCCTCATTACCTACTTTTCCAACAGCAATGATTTTACCTTTACCATCATCTCCAAAGGTCACAAAACCTCCATCATACTTGTTTAGTTTGATGAAGTAGGTTGACCTTCCAGTCATGTGCCTTGAACATCCACTATCCATGTACCACATGTCCTTTTTGTTCTTGGATGCTAGGCAAATCTGCATGATGAGTTTCAAGTAGCCTTAGGTATCCAAATTAATTTGGATCCTTTGAAGTTAATCCATCTTGGTTGCCCAAGTGCATTGAAATCACAAACAACATTGTAGACTTTGTTTCCTACAACTCTCTTTTCAATGAAGCATTGTACATATGAGTGACCAAATTTCTTGCAATTAACACAATGATTTTCTTGAGTGTGTTGCTGAAACTGATGTGAGTTATATTGCTTGAAATGATTAAAGCTTTGAAATTTTCTGGTTTTTGGAGGAGATGCATTTCTTTTAACAAACTGATTTTTGTTAAAGTTTTTCCTCTTTGCAAGAGTATTTTCACCAGAATTTTTTTGGACATTATTGCCTTTCGAATATGAGGTTTTGTTGTAAAATAATGGTTTCTTGAAAACAGCCTCATTTTTTGTGACATAGCCCAAACCTGGTCGGTTTGGACTCGGACCAGTTCTTGGTGAAATTTCAGTTTTATTTGTGTATTCTTCATCAGATTTTTCTTCACAAGTGGAAACATATCCGATACCTGATTTATTTGGTATGGATTTTGTATTTGATGAAGAGGCCACAAATTTTATAGAGGAAGTGTTGGAAACAGCATCTTCCTTGGCTATGTATCCTAAACCAGATTTTTCAAACAATGGTCTTTGTCTTGCAAGTAATTTGTCCAAGTTACTAGAACCTTGTGCAAATTTTGCCAAGTCACCATTCAGCCTTTTAATTTTGTCATTTAATCTTTCATTTTCAGCAATTAACTCATGTGAGGGATCCACAATGTGCTTTCCTTTTAATTTTTCAAGTTCAGATTTTAGAAATCTGTTTTCTTCAATGATGTCTAAAGCACATTCAGTTTCCTTCACTTTTTCTTTTAAAAACTCATTTTCAGCTCTTAACACATCTCTTTCAGATCTGCATTCATTGTATTTGTCAAGCAGTTTTGAGGTGTTTAAGGTAAGATCATCAATAATAGCATGCAAGTCCTCAATGGTCAAATCATAATAGTTTACCTCATCGAGATTGTTGTTTCCAGCCATGAAACAGTCCTTGTCATCTCCTTCAGATTCTTCTTCTTCATTTGAGTCATTCTCAAGATCTTCCCAAGCTGCCATGAGTACTCTCTTCCTTTCCTTCTTTCTTTTGTCCTCCTTTTTGAGCTTTGGACAGTTTGACTTGAAGTGTCCAGCCTCCTTGCAATGATGACATGTCACCTTGCTCAAGTCTATCTTGTGCTCCTTTGAACTTGAGCCCTTGT
This sequence comes from Arachis hypogaea, assembly GCF_003086295.3. Taxonomy (NCBI): domain Eukaryota; kingdom Viridiplantae; phylum Streptophyta; class Magnoliopsida; order Fabales; family Fabaceae; genus Arachis; species Arachis hypogaea. The sequence goes on from NC_092040.1 coordinate 110,020,215, forward strand.
ATTTGCCTTTGCTCTTCAACATCCTTCTAAATCTCCTAGCAAAAAACAAAAGCTCGTCATCTGAAATACCATCACTTAACTCACTCTCTTTCGGTTCTATTTGTGACTTAAGGGCTATTCCCTTTTTCTTTGAGTCTGTGTTTGTGTGTGTGGCTTCATAGGCAAGGAGTTTTCCTCTCAGCTCATCATAGGTTATAGGACTTATGTTGTTACTCTCGGTTAGGACAGTGGCAGTGTTTTCCCACTCTTTTGTGAGGCTTCTAAGGAGTTTTCTCACCAAGGTTTGTTCTGCATAGTTTGTACCCATAGCATCAAGGTTGTTGATTATGATTGAGAATCTCTCAAATGCTTCATCAATGCTTTCTCCATCCTTCATGCTAAACATCTCGTACTCTTTTCGCAGCATATCAATCCTCGTTTCTTTGACTTGTTTGGTGCCTTCATGTGTAACCTGGAGTTTTTCCCAGATTTCTTTGGCTGTCTTGCATCTAGACACCTTCCGGTATTCTTCAAAGCTGATAGCACAGTGAAGAAGGTTGATTGCTTTCGCGTTCAACTCTATCTTCTTCTTATCATCTTCATTCCATTCAGCTTCTTCTTTTGGAGTCACCACTCCATCAGCACTTGTTTTTGTTGGGATCTTTGGACCACTCACAACGATCTTCCATAGGTTGTAGTCAATGGATTGGATGAAGATCCTTATCCTTTCTTTCCAGTAGGAATAGTTCTTCCCATTGAAGAAAGGTGGTCGGTTGTTTGACTGACCTTCAGTGAGGGTGTAGGCAACTGTGGTGGTGCCCAGGTTGTTCGCCATTGGATCTTTGCTCCAAGCGGTTAAGCTTGATTCTTGAGACCTTAGCTCCTGATACCAATTGAAGGTTGTGGTAGGCTTAGAGAAGGGGGGTTGAATCTATGCCTTCCTTTTAATTTGCTGTTTTGACCCTTTTTAAGCAAAGCTTTGAATCTGATTCTGTTTGAACTCAGCAGCGGAAATTTATGAGACAATTTATTTTTGTCTCATGAAAAACAGAAAACAGAACATGACAGAGAAGAAGAAGCTAACACCAGCATATATCCTGGTTCGGTTGCTTTGTGCTATGCAACCTACATCCAGTCTCCTCCACAAATATGGAAGAATTTCACTATAGTTAACAGTATTACATACACCAATTTCACACTCAAGTTCTAGCCTAACTTGACATTGGCTATGCTAACACCTAACTATCTTCTCTTAGTGCTAACCCAACTAAGAAAGGGAAACCAAACAAGTGCAAGATACAAGACAATTAACCAACCTAAAGAAATCTGAAAACAACTCTAGGCTTTTCTCTCAAGTGTATCTCTCAACTATTTCACTCATGGCTTTTTCTTAAGCTTTCTCACTTTGCCTTTTCTCTCAAGAAATTACAGAAAGATAAGCTTAGAAAAGTACATTACAATCAGAAAAACATGAAGGAGATTGACTTCATCAACAGCCTCAAAGTTATGTGAAAAACCAGTTTTGCAAACCTCTGAATTTGTTCTTCAGTATTGGCAGAATGCTTCTTTGATAGAGAGCATTGTCCAAGTAGAGAAACTTCACAGGGAATACTTCACAGAACTCAACTTATCAAACTCTGGTTTTCTCTCCTTCCCTTGAATGAACAGCAAGCTCTTCTTTTATCTTCTTGCACGTTCTTTGGTTCTTCATCCAAGGTCAACACCTTGAGCCTTGAGCTTCACCAACCACAGATTCACTTTTTCTATTCAATCATCAAATTGGAACCTTTCCTTCTGACTTTTCCAACTTGACCGAAAGCCATGAATATGTAACTGAACTTGTTTTCCAATGGTCAACCAAATCTGAACCCTTGAATACCAACTTGGTCCCCAAGTCTTGAGTAAGACCGTAGATACACAGCAGAATAGGGCAGAGTGCAACTTTTCCTTCACAGCCATTTTCGGATAGAGCAGAGAGTAGGGAAGAAAGGATGAAGATCTGATTCATGCAAGATGATATGGTTTACCTTTCTTAAGCTTGATTTAGCTTGGGATTTCTGTTTTAGCTTCTGTGCTTCAAGCTTCAACTCTCTCTCTCTTGCTTCTTTGGTTAATGGCTTATGGAAGAAGCTTTTCTTCTCTTTCTCTTTCTTGCTTTTTCTGAAATCTTGATGTGACTTGATTAGAAGGAAGAAGAACGTTGCTTTTAGTTAAGCAGGAGAGAGGGAATTTCAATTCTGAAACCAGTTCGGGCTTGGATCATGTAACCCGTTTGGCCCATCTGATTTCTTTGGCTTTTATCCTTTGCTTTTGTTTGGACTTTACCCATTAGCCTTGCTGCATTGTCCTTATACCTTTTGGGCTATTAACATTTTGGCCTGCAACAATAAACAATTAGTTAATAAGTAGATATAATTAATCAACACTAATTATTTATTTTGCTCAAAAATAATGTTTGTCATCATTAATTAATTTAGTTAATTTCTTAACTCAACAAGTTCCATCTGCGCTTTCTTCCGATAGCGACAGTTCCGTCTGCACTTTCTTCCGGCAGTTCTGTCTATATCCGTTCTATTAGTTTATGCATTTTTTTATTTTGTTGTATTAATTTTTAAATAAGTTTCAAACTCAAGTTGTCACTTGAGTTTGAGGGAGATGTTAGAATATAATTAAGATTAATTAGGATCAATTAGTATTATTTAGTATATCTGAATATTTATTATAGGAGATTACATCTTTATTATTACGATTCTCTTAGTACCTATAAATACCTTTTATATTGTATCATTCCAGACAACTTGAGTACACAACTTGATTGCACTCAATAATACACAAATCATTCCCCCAATTTCATCTCTTGTTTCTAACAAACAGAATTGACGGCAGGACAAAATTGAGACGATTTTAAAATGTTAGGGACTTGAATAGGAGAAAAATGTTGGGGACAAAAATGATACATAGAAATAAATTTTAATTTTATTGTTCAATAATATCAATTTTTTAATATATATAGTATTCAATTATTTTTTAATTACATCTAAGTAAATTATACTTAATCATATTACTTTCATTTTAAATAAATTAATTTTTTTTATAATTTTACTCTTAAAAATTTTTAGTTATCATGAAATATTTGTAGAATGACTAGTATATAAACTTGTAGAAAAGAAAAAAAATATATATATACAATAAAATATAACTTATACTTTTTGTCTCTAATGTATCAAAATTCTTCAAAATTATAAAAAAAATAAATTTATTTAAAATAAAAATAATATGATTAAATGTAATTTATTTAGATGTAATTAAAAAATAATTAAATACCATGTACAGTAAAAAATTAATAGGATAAAGTACTAAATTGGTCCCTTACGTTTAGGGGTAATTCTAATTTGGTCCTTAAGGTTTAAAGTGTTCTATTTGAATCCAAAAAAGTTTTATTTAGCTTCAATTTAGTCCCACCGGAGGTCAAAGATAAACAATTAACAAAATGTTCTACATAACAGCAGTACAAGAACAAGGTCGATAACCTAAAGAATAAGTACAAGTTCCAGAGGCATAAAATCAACCGTGGATGCATCAATACATTTATTTATCATTTTTCTTATAATTAAAATAAAATATTTTCTATAAAACTAAAAAAAATGTTAAATACATGTATTGATGCATCCACGGTTGATTTTGTGCCTCTGGAGCTTGAACCAATTCTCAAAATTATCAACTTTGTTCTTATACTGTTGTCATGTAGAACATTTCGTTAATTATTTATTTTTGACCTCACGGTGGGACTAAATTGAAGCTAAATAAAACTTTTTTGGATTCAAATAAGACACTTTAAACCTTAAGGACCAAAATAGGATTATGGCCAAACGTAAGGGACTAATTAAGTACTTTACTTAAATTAATATTATTAAAAGATAAAATTAAATTAAAATTTATTTTTATATATCGTTTTTGTCCCTAACGTTTTCATCCTATTCAAGTCCCTAGCGTTTTAAAATTGTCTCAATTTTGTTTCGCCGTCAATTCTGTTAACGGATCCCTAACGGCAGGACAACATTGAGTCAATTTTGAAATGTTAGGAACTTAAATAGGACGACTGAAACATTAGGGACAAGTTTGGGATTTATCCCAAACGTTGGGGATAAAAACGATACTTTACTCTTTTAGAAATAAGAGCAAAATAATATAGTAAAATAATAAAAAATATTAACATTAATATTTAGATATTTAAATCTTAGAATATATTAGTTAGTCAAATTTCTAAAAAATAAATGTAATTAACACATCTAAAAATATATTAATTTATTTTTTTTATTTTAATGTTTTGATAATATTGCATGAGTAATACATTTATTATTAGAACCGCCGTCGTTGGGTTCACTAAGAAGAAGAACGACGAAGACAGTTAATTTGGGAAAAAGAAATCGAGAGAGATGACCACGTCGGAGTGGAAACTGCCTCTATTTTTCCTTCTTCTTCTTCGTTCTCCCTCCTGTTTGTTATGTTTCTCTTTTTTTTTATTTTATAATTTTTTTGGTTAGGGTAATTTGATCATAAATTTTAAGATTTTGGTAAAAAAGACGATTTTAAAATTAAATTAAACCTTAAGAATGATTTTGCATGCAAAAAAATATTTGGGACAAAAATTTTTTTGACCTATATCTTAGAGACCAAAATCGTATTTCACCCTCAATATCAGTATCTAGTCAAGCATCTAATATCTATCAAATCAAATTTTTATTGATTATTTTTTATATGATACAAAAAAATTATACCTCCATAATTACAAAATCTATAAAAATTATAACTCGAATAAATTAATTTAGAATATTTTTTATTTTTTATTTTAGTGTTTGAATTTTCACTAAAATTATGTGAGAGGGATAAAAAACTTGTTAAAAAAATAAAAATTCAAAATCAAACAATGCAACCATAATTCTCATTATATGTAGTTATAGATAAAATAATATCTTTTTTCTATTAAAAAATATTTAAATAATTTATTGATATTTAATTAAAAATTGACATTTTATGATATTATGGTAAAAACTTTTTCAATAAATATAATATTAAAAGTATAAAGAAAAATAAATTAAACGAAATAATAAAAAGTAAACAAAAAATATATATTAAAAAAATATTTAATATTAATAATTTTATTTATATTTAAAAGTTTAAGTTTGACTTGAGATAATTAAATAATTAGATTATTATTATTATTTATTTTAAATTTATATAATATAATAATTTTTATCATTGTATTAATATCTAATAATATAAATATTTCTTATACATCATTTTTTGTAAGTGCGGGGACAAATAAATTATTACAATAGAAAAAATTATCTATACATATATATATATGTATTTATTTATTTATTTATTATTAATTTTTTAAAAATTCAATCGGGACAATTGCCCTCATACTTAATATATGTAGATCTGGCCGTGACAACAAGCCAAAAAATGCTAACTTTTTCAGCCATATCAGTTAATCAGTCCCATAATTGATGGCAATACTAAACATAAGGACTACCATAAATCACATTACAAACACATAATAACTTGCTATCCAAGAACAACTCAATGCTCACATTCTAGTCGAAAATATTAAGATCTGCATACACATTCTGTCTGGAAAAGAGAAATCAAATACCACCATTGTGTCCCTGAGCTTTAGAGATACTAATAGTAGTATAACCAAGACTACAAAAAAATTTCATTCTATAAAAAATGACGAGTTTCAAAAAGATTGAAAAAAATAAAGACGATACCTACGAATAAGGTCTTTACAATGAACTTAGGCCATTTTATTAGACACACTCCTTATATTCCAAACTAAAAACTTATACTGACTACTATCAATAAAAAATAGGATAAAAAAAGACTCACAAAACTAAGTCTATGTGCTCGAATTTGGCCCCTTTTTTCATCTTGTCAAAAAATTGGAGCCTTAGAGTGATGTGCTCCCTTGTGAACGCCTCCTCGAATGGAGAATTCTAAAGGAAGACAGACCTTTATCATTTACGATGAACAAAGGGCGTTTTTGCACCTGATGGGCCAACATCTTTCACATTATTGTTGCCGCTTCGACCTTGGCTTGGATGGTCCATCTTGTTTTTATAAACTCTTCTCTCATTCACACCCCGTCCAAAAATAGGTTTCTTTCTTGATTGTAAGATAACAAAGTCTCTATCTATTTTGGACTTGGCGTGGTTCTGACTTTGGCCCATTGTGAAACCCTTCTCATCATGACTTATTTTGTTCTTCCCTTAGTTTTTTCTTAACTTCTGTCCAGCCCTCCACCGATTTTCATCATTAATATTATCACGAGTAAATAGTCATTTTTAACTATTTATACCCTAATCCAAATTACCGTTTCAGGTAATCTCAAAATATTATCGTCGTTATCGAAGACTTGAAACTCTACATCTGCATATGGCGGATAACCAGTATGAATACAGCCACACGGCGTCTGATTAGAACCAGAGTCCCACCATGATAACCTGACGCTAGCATTACCTCCACTGTGAGAAAGAACAAACACCATCCATGGAGAAGGAACATTGGGAAACCTTCATCTGTCGGGGATTCATTCGGAAGTCCACCCGCCTGATGATGAAGAACCTCATCTGACGGAAATACTTGGGTTAGTTCATGGCCACTTGGATGGTTAGAGAAACTCGAGTTGGAGGCTGAGCGACAACGAGAAGTAGAACGGGAATTATGAAAAGAAGTACGATGACGAAAAGAGTTGGAGGATATTATACCTGAGGGTTTTAGGCAGATTTTTAGTAGATTAGAACGCATATTATACCTGAGGGTGTTAGTGTATCTATAGTAGAGTCAGTAACCACATTTGTTGAAGTAGTTCCATCTTTATTGATGGATAACCGTTCCCTTTATTTTGGGAGTTTGTTATCATCTATCTTTTAGGGAGGGATAGTGGAAGAGATTTGCGGAGGTAGCTACATGTTTGGGTTGGTATAGCTGGGCTCCTTTGTCGATGTCCGACCTCTTTAAAGAGGTCGGGTTTGCTCGTGAAGCCACCTTTCTAGGTGGGCCTTTTTGTTATTTGGGCCTTGCTTTGCTTGTTGATGAAGGAAAAGTGAATATAAATTGAGAAATGAATGAGATTGAGAAATGTCTTATTGAAAAGGGTTTATGCACTTGAAAGAACTTGAGGATGAGAGTGACTATGATGAGGTTAAAAGTGAGTCGGGCATTATATCCCAGGGTCTTGGTTTATTGAAAGAGTTTTATCTTGGCAAGGACAGGGTTTGATCCTACTTGTTGTGGTTATTGTGCATATACAAAGATGGTGGTATAATCCCGCTTGGTCAGTGCGTAAACCGTTGTGCAGGGATGGTGGTTTTATCCTGCCTGTAGTGAGGACAGAGGTTTTATCCGGCTCACGTATTGATGAATTATTTAGTGAGGATGGTGGTGTGATCCAGCTTGCATATTATTTTGTGTTGGTCAAGGACGGTGGTTTAGTCCCACTTATTCGAGTCGGGTTTGGCAACATAACCAACGCATGAACTCATGGCCAGTAGGACAGACATGCATCATTTTCATCTATGTGACATTGATTAGGTGTGATTATTGTATATGTGGTTTGCCTATGTGATTGTTATTGTTTAACTGCTATCTGTTATAATTACTGTAATTGAATCTGGTTGTGCTTGAACTTTATTACTCGTGTTTGCTGTGACCGTTCTATTATGAGACCTTGTATATATGGAGGCTGAGATGAAATGGAGAGAACTTGGGAGTAAAAGAAACATGATAAGTGAAGGTGAGAGAACTAATAAGAGATAGTTTGAGAAGGACGTGAGGTTTATTAGAGAGAGAAATGTCGAATAAAAACCAAATGAGCATGAGTGCAGTTAGTTGGTCTAGCATACCTTATTATTTTTCTGGCTTAGTATATTTCTAGGCTTGGATTTCTGTTTGTTGAACTGTTAGAATTGCCTAGAGGATTCGTGTAGTCTTTACATCGTCTCTGCTTTGGAACTGTTATCCCTGCTGAGAACCCCGAAAGAGATAATGTTCTCACCCGTTTCGGGTATTTTCATCTTACAGGTATTGGACGTGATGCACCTTGTTGAGCATGCAGTTTCTGCTTTCATGAAGCAAAGATTATCTTTTGGGGATTTTGATTTTATGAAAATATTTTATATATAATCTCCACTGCTGTATTTTATAACTTGTGTACCCCTCTTAGAGATTGATTCTAGAGAAATAGGATTTCTATTTTTATTTTACTCTTGGGTTGTATTATATTAACTAGTCGGCCTTATCTTCGCAAGTCAAGACTAGTGTTGTTATGTATAATTTTTGAATCATATATATACACTTATGTCGTTTCACTTACGTATATTACCGTTTTCTAAGTGTGACGCGATTCTGCTTATGTCCTTTTTTCACGGGCTCCTAGTATATCATATTCCTTTTTTATATAAGTATGTATTTTGTTTTTAGAAGTCGTGATACCTCACCACCGTTGATTTACGACCTAGACGTAAAGCTCTGTGTGGTAGGGTGTTACATTATGGTATTAGAGCAATTCGTTCTTTTAGAGCTTAAGGGAAAGACTAACTATGCTTCTGAGCATACTTTGAGTTATGTTACGTGCTATTTAGGATATCTGACTAATAAATATAGCATAAGGTTCATAAGTTTGCATTTGGAACTTTGAAGTGCTAGACTTGCGATATTGAGACTGGTCACCTTGATATCACTTGTTTGGTGTGAACAGGACCAGATGGTGACTCGTGGACGTGGTCGCGGTTGAGATAGAGATAGAAATAAAAATGAGGAAGACGAGACAAATGTGAACAGCCCCGCAAACTTCATGGCTACCCTGGAGAACATGGCTGCGACTATGCAGGCCACAGTTGCTGCCTTAGGAAATCAGGCTAACAATATAAGTGGAGGAAATGGGGATAATGGGTCGATGACAATGTAATCCTTCTTGAAGGTGCATCCTCCAACCTTCATAGGAACTACGAACCCCACTGAGGTCGACAATTGGTTTCAGGCAATGGAGAGAGCTTTGCAAGCACAGCAGGCACCTGAAGAACAGTGGGTGGAATTCGGGACCTAACAGTTACAAGGAGAAGCTCAGTTCTCGTGACAAGGAGATCATCATTTATTTCAACAAGGTGATGTTGCAGTTAGTTGGGATGCCTTTCGAGTGGAGTTCTATAAGAAGTATTTTCCAAACTCGGTTAAGGCAGTGAAGGAGTTGGAGCTGCTACAACTGAAGCAAGGTTCTATGACGGTGGCGGAATACACTAGTAAGTTTGAGGAGTTATGTCGGTTCTCGATGCTTTGTCAAGGTGCTCCAGAGAGGTATGAGGAGTGGAAGTGTATTAAGTACGAGGGTGGACTTCGGAGTGAAATTTTGACTGCTGTGGGGCCTATGGAGGTCCGAATCTTCTCCGAGTTCATGAATAAGAGTAGAGTTATAGAGGAGTGCTTAAGGAAGGCTGCTGTGAAAAAGAATGACTGTGGGGAGTTCTATAGGAATGGTCAAGATAGAGATTTCGCACCAAGGGGCCAAAGCTTTAAGAGGAGTGGTCATGCACCGCAATACTCACAAGACCGCAACGACTACTGAAAGGGTGACCATCACAAAGGACATGGTAAGGGAAAGCAGGTAGAGACTCAGCAAGAGGACTTGAGATGTCTGAGATGCGAAAGATACCATCCAAAAATGTCGTGCATGACTGGGCTAGGATTATGCTACCACTGCGGATTTCCTGGGCATGTCTCTAGACATTGTCCCAACAGGAAGGACCAGGATGCGAGTTGGTCTTAGCGACAAGGTTGAGAATCTCTAATATGAGGTAATTGTGAAATGGGTAACCAAATTCTAATTGCATTGTATGATATTGAAACACCGCGTTTATCCATAGTTTGTAATGGAGATAGGACTGAAAATGTCAAACTTAGTGTCACATTTAGGATTAAATTTAATAGTGCCGCGTAGAGTATGGCCGTTAGAGTTGGCAGAACTTAAGAAGATTTTTGGTTGACATGGGCGGATGATCAAATTCTTAAAGGTAAGCAAATCTAGTAACGCTGCAGAAGCATAGTTATCTTCATGGCCATGTGAGGTTTTATATGAGTGGGAGTACCAATAAAATCCTTGTGATCCAATCTATCTCTTCTTTTGTCAGTTGCATTGAAGTTCATTATTCCTAATTCTTTCTTGGAAATAATTTGAATATTCTCAGTTCTATTCCTCATTCGCATATATCCTTGCATGAAACGTGTACTCATTGATGTGAGCCCAAACCCATTTCGAACCAATCAAGTGGATCTTCAATCCTTGAGGGGATCACTGTCGAGTTGAGTCACCTCCATTCATGAACTCAAAATTCTTCTAAAGCTAGCAGGGATATGTTTCGAGTCAATGAGCTTTTTGTTTCCGCTAAGGATTCTTAATTTGAAAATTTCTTTCTTAGGATGTGCTTTAGTTCTCTTTCTGGTGCATTTCATTATTTTCTATGACCTCACTTGATCGTAACACAGAGCGTCTTTTCGATTTTTGGCGGATACCATTCGAGTTGCTTGTTTTCTTTTGGATCTGGTATCCCTTCGAATAAACTCGAGCCTATTTCGGTGTTGCATGCGATTCCTAGACACATCCATTGAAATGCTAGTTCTTTAGAGCGTGATTTGTGGATACAGAAGGAGAAACCTATAACTATATGCCATCGCTAGAAGTTGTGGAGTGGTGATTTTTGGGGAAAAAGTTTTGAATTTATCTAAGTCTAAAGTGGATGGTTGTAAGATTGCGAGGGGTTGATGCTCCGTTGTGTTGATATGGGGCTGGAGAGCCTAGTATGGTTAGGTTTCGACTTGTGTCGAGAAATGTCGCAGGAAAAGAAGTTTTGCTGGTTAAGTTCGTTCGGAGTCGAACCGGGGTGAGATAGCACACGTAGGAGCTTAATGTTAAATATGAGAAAGGACTCTCCTCAATATTGAGACAAGGTGACTTATGGTTAACATAGAGAAATAGCTAGGTTTTTTGTGACTAATAATCAGAGTGGCGCAGCAAAAGTGGGTTGGAACATTCAATTTGAATTAGGTTTATGGGACCGGAAAGGGTGTTGGTAGCGTGGTGTTATCAGTTGCATTCTATAAAGAATGAGAATAGGTTATTTAAGTCACAAAATCTTACTATGGGTATTGAGGAAGTTTCATTAATGAAGATTACCTGAAGTCGGACAGACCTTGAGAAGCATACATGGAAAGTGGAGATACATGAGAGGAAAAATAATCCAGAGTTAGTTATGAGTGGTCAAATTTTGAGGACAAAATTTTTATTAAGGTGGGTAGGATATAAGACCCGAGAAAATTATAAAAGGATTATTTGGATAATTAATCATCAAGTTAAAATAGTTAAAACGCATCCGGATGGAGTCAAAAATCAAGACTAAGAAATTTGAAGATTTAATTATGATATTTGGACTTAGTGAATTTTTTTGAGTCGAAAAACATAATTCTTTGCGTAAAAATGTGCACTGAAAATTTGACCGACAATACCGGCTGAGATCTGTCTGATACTGAAGTTGAGGAAATTAATTATAAGTGAATAAGGTTAAGAAATTAGAATTTATAATTTGGGAAGATAGAAATATTTAAAATACGATTTAAAACTATAATCTAAAAGGTTTTGGCCAAAAATTAGGCCAACCGACTAAACCAAGTGAACTGGATCCAAGTGGCCCAAGCCCATATATATAAACCCTCACTTAATAGAATTTCATCCACTCATCCCCCATATTTGAGAGAGAGCCACAGACTTGAAGAGAGGAGAGTGAGGAGCCACCATTGTTACTATTCATTTCAACATTCAAATTACCATAAATTTTGATATGGAGCTTCGATTGACGAGCCGTTTGCAGCCACGCGTAACTCTCCTCATCCTCTTTAATTCTATTTAAGCTTTGTGGTAAATAACTCTCAGTTTTTTGTCCAATTTTCTGTTCCTTATAGATTCACGTTTTTTTGTTTTGGGGTTATTGAATTTTTGTGATTTTAGTTGTTTAGGGGTACTCTAGCATGGATTATAAGTGGGTTTCACCCAAATTTTGTGTGGGTTAAGGTAAGGAAGCTTTATCTCCTTTTGATTTGCTAATTTTATAAACCCTAGGATGAAATTTGTTAAAATTATGAATTCAGATGAATTAGAGCTTGTTGGATCTGATTACGGGCGAGAGGTGGAGTTTCCTTGGCGGGTTATTTGATGCAGAGCTCTTGGATTGGTGATTACAAGGCTTCAAGAGTATGAACTGCCGATATTCAAGGTACAGGTTTGAGTTTCGAGTAGCATTATGTAAAGTTATGTGAATGCCTAGGTTAGTTGACCCTAGGATAGGTGTGGATTGAAATTGGTTGTTGTTGTGGATAGTGAATGTCTATATGTATGTGTGTATTGATTGAGAATTGTTGTGACATTATAAAGTGAATGGTATTTATTGATTTTATTATTAATTGATTTGGATATTGTACCAGAGGCCGTGATAGGGTGAGAAAATCCCCTATGAGGTAAGCTAAGGTAATCGGTGTGAATTACTGAATGAGATGATTGTTGACAATTTAGTTGTGATTGATAATTGAGAATTTGATTGTATTGAGTTTGGGTATGAATTAAGATGAGAATATAGTATATTGAATGAGATGTAGTGAGTATGATGTATGTTAATGATGATGATGATTTATGAATGATTATGGGTGAGTCGTATGTTGGTGTTGGTATGGATTAGGAACAAGGTGATTAGTTGCATGAAAGATTGAATATATGAAGTAATGATGATTGTTTAAAATTTGAATTGTAATATTGATGTTAATGCAAATTTATGGAACTTGAAGAACATTGATGTGGTTTATGTTGAGTTTAGAGTTGTTGGATGAGTTGGAATTACTTGATTAGGTGTGGAAATGGTTAGAAAGTGTAGTGAATTGATGGATATATAATGAGTATATTTGGAAAGGTTTTGATATTGTTTTTACTTGAATTTGGATTGAGAAATGGTAAACAATTGAGTTATGCAGAATTTTGGTAAAAAGTGGTTTTTAACCAACTTTTGCGAGCCATAACTTGTCCCTCGAATTTTGAAATCAAGTGAATTTTGAATTTGGAGGGCTTTAAAACGGTATAAAGATGATTGAATTTGGAAATTTGTAGAGAAAGTTATGAATATTGTAAGTTATGGTTAAAGATATGATTTTTGTGATGTTGCAGAAAATTCAAAAATCTTTCATGTGTGCCCACGCACAACGTCATGCGTATATACAGGCCGGGAAAACCTTTTGGTGCGTGTGTACGCACACAACCTGTGCCTATGTACAAACCTTGTTTTTCAATAAAAATTATGTTTTTACTTGTTTTATCTTCTCCGCAAACTTGTAAACTTCCGTGACACTTGTTTAAAACTTTTTTGCTAATATTTAGACTTTGAATCAAGGGAGAACTCAATAAGTGAATTAAAAAGGGGTATTTTGGTTATGAGTTTAGAGCCGGTGACCTAGGCTTGGAAAATTTTGTGGATGGGTTAATGTATATAAATATGGTGGAGTGTTATGTTGGTGATGAATGATAAATGAATATAAATTGAGAAATGAATGAGATTGAGAAATGTCTTATTGAAAGGGTTTATGTGCTTGAAAGAACTTGAGGATGAGAGTAACTATGATGAGGTTAAAAGTGAGCCGGGCACTATATCCCAGGGTCTTGGTTTATTGAAAGAGTTTTATCCTAGCAAGGACAGGGTTTGATCCTGCTTGTCGTGGTTATTGTGCATATGCAAAGATGGTGGTATAATCCCACTTGGTCAGTGCGTAAACCGTTGTGCAGGAATGGTGGTTTTATCCTGCTTGCATTGAGGACAGATGTTTTATCCTGCTCATGTATTGATGAATTGTTTAGTAAGGACAGTGGTGTGATCCCACTTGCATATTATTTTGTGTTTGGCAAGGACGGTGGTTTAGTCCCGCTTATCCGAGTTAGGTATGGCAACATAACCGACGCATGAGCTCATGGCCAGTAGGACAGGCATGCATCATTTTCATTTATGTGACATTAATTAGGTGTGATTATTGTATATGTGGTTTGCCTATGTGATTGTTATTGTTTAACTGCTATCTGTTATAATTACTGTAATTGAATCTGGTTGTGCTTGAACTTCATTACTCATATTTGCTGTGACTGTTCTATTATGAGACCTTATATATATGGAGGCTGAGATGAAATGGAGAGAACTTGCAAGTGAAAGAAACATGATAAGTGAAGGTGAGAGAACTAATAAGAGATAGTTTGAGAAGGACGTGAGGTTTATTAAAGAGAGAAATGTCGAATGAAAACCAAATGAGCATGAGTGTAGTTAGTTGGTCTAGCATACCTTACTATTTTTCTGGCTTAGTATTCTAGGCTTGGATTTCTGTTTGTTGAAGTGTTAGGATTGCCTAGAGGATTCGTGTAGTCTTTACACCGTCTCTGCTTTGGAACTGTTACCCCTGCTGAGAACCCCGAAAGGGATGATGTTCTCACCCGTTTCGAGTATTTTCATCTTACATGTATTGGACGTGATGCACCTTGTTGAGCATGCAGTTTCTGCTTTCATGAAGAAAAGATTATCTTTTGGGGATTTTGATTTTGTGAAAATATTTTATATATAATCTCCACTGCTGTATTTTATAACTTGTATACTCCTCTTAGAGATTGATTCTAGAGAAATAGGATTTCTGTTTTTATTTTACTCTTGGGTTGTATTGCATTAACTAGTCGGCCTTATCTTCGCAAGTTAAGACTAGTGTTGTTATGTATAATTTTTGAATCATATATATATATATATATATATATATATATATATATATATATATATATATATATATATATATATATATATCAGTCGTTCCGCTTACGTATATTACCGTTTTCTAAGTGTGACGCGATTCTGCTTATGTCCTTTTTTCACGGGCTCCTAGTATATCATATTCCTTTTTTATATAAGTATGTATTTTGTTTTTAGAAGTTGTGATACCTCACCATCGTTGATTTATGACCTAGGCGTAAAGCTCTGTGTGGTAGGGTGTTACAATGAGCTTATGTGTCGGTTTGTTGCCCGATTCCCGACACTGGTCCTGAGATAAGCGTTTCTTATCGCCGTCCTTATCTCAACCAACATCCCCTCTAATAGAGTTACACATCTACGTCCTCATGGGGAACCTTTCTTTCGGTCTCCAGTGAGCATTACCCATCACTGTCCTCACTGAGATGTCCCAATAGTATCAAGTGAGCGTTATGCATCGCCGCCCCCTCTAGACACTTGGCACTAAGGCCTGAACAGTACTCAATTTTTTTAATCTTTGCTCTCCACTCTACTGCGGCAGAGATATCTGTAATTAATACCTTCTTTTCTATCTGTTCTACTTTGGCAGACGTTCATTAGATTCTTATAATCTTTGTTCTCTGCTCTCCTGTGGCAGAGATTCCTTTCATTAATACATTCCTTTCTCTTATATTCTCTGCTCTCATGCGGCCGAGGTTCTTTAGTTTCTTTTCTTCTTCTAATTCTTTTGCTCTCTGTTATTTATTTAATTATATTTTTACTTAACTTAGCAACCTTTGTCTGAGTTTGGCTTCCAGTGTCATAACCTCTGAGCAACCTCTGTCTTACAGGTGCGACTCTCTTTAGCTGATGTATGCAAACATAACCTCTGTAACCAACATTGGTCTTTCAAGCGAGGCTCTCTCTATCCAATGTATGTATTGAGAACCTCTGTAAGAAACCTCTGTCTTACGGGTGCGACCATCCCTTGAATTGGCTGATGTATCTCAGGAAAGCGAATCTCGGTGGGCTTACCACCATGTCTTTGCTTATCTCATTTTCTTTTCGTTCTTTTTTCCTTTCTTTTTCTTCTTATCATTTCACAATAAAAATTGTCTTCACATTATTCCCTTGCCTTTTTCTAAGTGTCTTATAGAAAGAGTATCAAAGGTTCTTAATTTAGATTTATCTTTCTAAAGCTTTTAGGACAATTTTCTGCTTACCCTTTTATTATATTATAAATAAAATAATATATTTTAAATAAAATATTAATATATAATATATTTCAAAAATACATTGATAATAATCTTAATAAATTAATAACAATAATAATGATTTTCTTTGTTACCCAAAACTTATTAACTTAAGCTCTGTTCTTAATCTTTTATGAATTATTCTGTATCTTTAAACTTCCTAAAATATTTATATTCTTACCCCCAAAATTTTTTATAATTTATTAAATATTGTTACATATAATATAATTACTAAAATAACCTTGCATCTTTTATAAAAGACCCATTTTACCCCTGAACTTCTTAAGTATTACCCAAAATGTCCTAAAACGTACATAATTACAAAACTAACTTCAAGATTTTATTAAATTACTATTTCAATCTCAAATATAAATTTTGTTTCCATGATTATAGCTTTACCGAAGGACTGAATCCCATTCCCAAAACTCTTCAAGTTTTTGCTTCATTTTTAAGTCCATTTTCGAGCTTTACGGTTATCGACTTTTTATAACTTTTAATTTAATCTATCGGCCATCAGACCTTATCAATATTTTTCAATATTTTCACATAAAGTAGTCCCAAAATTCACTCAAAAAAGTTTGATTTTGGAATAAATTCACCAAGGCCAAACCATAATCTCAAAAATAACAATAATTCAACTAAATTCAACATAAAACTCAATCAAACTTAACAATAATCAATCAAACCAACATTGACTTTTCAAATTCACATTTAATTATTATAAAATTACCAAATCATACCTCCGTATGAAATCAAAATAATGAAAACTCTGGAGAATCTTTTTGACTGAGCTGTTGAAGAAGAAAACGTCAGAAATCGCCTGTACCTCCTAAAACTCCAATTGGCCGTACTCAAGGGGAAGAGGAGCTACGTCACTGTCAACTTCTACCAAACAAAAGTAACACCAACGTGTAGAAGAGGAAGATACACTTTTACCATATCAGATTTTTTATTAGAGTTACCTATCGGAAGAAATCGAAGCCAAAAAGTCAAAGAAGTCACGGTTTCCTTCCTCACCCACGGTCTCTCTTTTTCTCATTTCCTTAAGCATAGTTTGGTGGTCGAATTAAAAGAACAAAGGTGATTGATGATGATTTATAACCAAGTGTTATTAGTTATTAAATGAAGGAAATATATGTGCCATGATCATATATATAATTTCAAGCATATAAGCCACATTTCATTCTTCTTTTTGTTTCCTTGATGGCTTCGGCCAGTTTCTTTTCTTTTTTTTTTGAACTTTAATAATAATAATAATTAAAATTTTTTTTATCTTTTTTAAAATATCTCATTATAATAAAAATTATTTAGAAAGTCTAATAGATTTTAAATTCAAAGTATCATAAAATTTAATTTAATTACTTTTAGAAAAAATGATTTTCTTTACATAAAATTCTCAATAAATATAATAAATCGTAAATCACTCATTAAATTTTCAAAAACTTGGTTTGTTATACGAGTCGAGTCAAAAGTTTTGTTATCTGTATATTGGAACTCTTGTTTTATGTATTTATGTTTTGCCTTACTCTTACCCTGTCCAGTTTACGTTTATCCTTACATGAGTGATGCGCTCTTCTGTATAACGCTTTTGTTTAACTTCCTTCTAAGGCTCCTAGATATAAACTCTTTTCAACTATATTATGTATGTTTATTTTACTTTTAGAGGTCAAAGCACCTCGCCACCTCTGTTTTACATCCTAGGTGTAAAGCTCTGTGTGGTAGGGTGTTACACAAACTTTACTTAGATTAGTGTTTTGCAATTTATACTCTTTACATTACCAACGTAACAATTACATCCGTTACTACCTTTATTACTAATAGGGCCATAAATCAAAATCCAAATGAAAGTTAAGCTCTTGCCAATTTTTTTTAAATATCTCGATGCATTCATAGTGAATGATAGATTATAAAACTTTCTGATATTAATCTCTTTCATAAATAGATTTCATGTGAAATGATATGGAGCTGTTTGGGTTTTACTATGTCATCAAATCAAGTAAGATTTTTAGATTATTCAGGTTTCTTAGTTAAATATATAAGACTCAAAAAATTATTTTCTTATCTGTTGAGAGAGATAAATATAAATAAATACAAACAAAAATAGAAAACATAATGTTACTCTCGGTTAATTCTTAATAAACATAGCATGCCTTAATACATCAACCAACAACACTAAGAAAGACATTAAAAAGATGACTTCAGATATGATTAAACTCAATCCCGAGTTTTGATTTCGATCATTTGTTGCCCTTAGAATTTCACTTAAACACCATTTTTTGACTATGCAAAGATTTTGCGCCTTTTTTTTCCAATCAAAATTTGGTCTTTGTTCTAATGTCATAGAGAAAACAAAAGCTAATTATCCAATCCAAGGGATGGTATTAGTATTCTTTTTAGTACAAGATTTAACACACATTACACTTACAACTTCAAATTTTAGATATCTTCATACTAAAAAGCTGCCATTATAGTTAAGTTAGTCCCCACAATCTTTTTCAATTGTAATAAAAAATTCTTGTCGAATTTCATTTTCTTCTCAAAAACTTCATATTTGTGAACCATAACTATACTATATTTGTTGTTTTTCTAGCACACTTGGCATCAAAACGGTAGGTATAACGATCGGTCAATATGAAACGTTTTCTTCTTTGTAATGTAACTTGATATTCCATGGGTCAAGTTGGCAAAAGCGAATGAGAAGTTATATGGTATCTTAAGCATTGTTCACCATAACGTTCTCTTTTCACTTTTCAACCTTGGCAAAAGAGCTGGATGTGCTATCACTTTTTGAACATAATATGCAAAGCTCTCAAATATAATACGAGGTGCGACATTTATATCATATTCTTTAGTGCATGGCAACTAAGCAAAATTCCTTATATGTTCAAAGAATTTTTTTCTAATTTTCCTAATTCACGTACTTTTATTTTCTCGCAAGAAAAGATATTGAACATATTGCTCTATTTTAAATTGATTTGTTAATTATTTATATCTTGGTTCTAGCTATTTATTGCGAATCAAGTAGGGCAAAATACACCTAATATTGGAATACCACCAACCGATATATAATGATATCACTAATGTGCTGTGATACACCCTGATAATTTATAGAAAAAGAATATGAAAAATTTTATTAACACGGATTAACAGGAAAATTAAAAGTTTTATACATGTCGATAAACTAAGCAAAGAAAATATGTAGGTCTATTAGCTTAGTTGGTTAGAGCGTCGTGCTAATAACGCCAAGGTCGCAAGTTTGAGACTTGCATGGGCCATTGGAGGAAATATGTTTTTTAAAGCCATGAATTTTCAGAGCATAAAAATAATGGCCTATCCATGCCGACGAGTGTTAATATGTTCCATTTTATCTTGTATAAGTTTTTGTTCCAAGAAAGAAATTGAATTGCGTTTAAAACCTTAACAACGATACGATGGAAGTTTTAGAAACATATTTCTACCAAACAATATGTATATGGAGCAAATTATAGAACTTGTTATGGTACTACATAACTGTCTTACTATGAAAAAAGTTTGCCGGAACACGTAAGGGAAATTGATGGAATCTCTCTCCCTAATACCTAAAAGTACATGTATTTGACATGTTCTTTACCTTAGTAAAAAGAGCAAAACTTCTTGCAAAATTTACTTAGATTAGTGTTTTGCAATTTATACTATTTGTGTTACCAATGTAACAATTGCATCCCTTACTTCCTTTATTACTAAGAGTGCCATAAATCAAAATCCAAATGAAAGTTAAGCTCTTGCCAATTTTTTTTTAAATATGTCGATGCATTCATAGTGAAGGATAGATTATAAAGCTTTCTAATCTTATTCTCTTTCATAAGTAGATTTCATGTGGAATGATATGGAGCAATTTGGATTTTACTATGTCATCAAATCAAGTAAGATTTTTAGATTATTCCAGTTTTATTAGTTAAATATATCACTCAAAAAATTGTTTCTTACCTGTTGAGAGAGATAAATATTAAATAAATACTAATGGAAAAAGAAAACATAATGTTCTCTCTGTTAATTATTTATAAACATAGCAAGCTTTAATGCATCAACCAACAACGCCAAGAAAGACAATAAAAAGATGACTTCAATTAAGGTTGAATTCAATCCCATGTATTAGTTCCTATCATTCGTTGACCTTAGAATTCCACATAAACAACCATTTTTTGACCATGCATAGGTTTTGCGCCATTCTTTCTAATAAAAATTTGGTCTATGGTCTAATGTCATAGAAAAACAAAAACTAATTATCCAATCCAAGGGGTGGTATTAGTATTCTTTTTAGTACAAGATTTAGCACATATTACCCTTGCAACTTCAAATTTTAGATATCTTCGTACCAAAAAGCAATAATTATAGTTAAGTTAGTTGCCACAATCTTTTTCAACTGTAGTAACAAAATTCTTGTCGAATATCATTTTCTTCTCAACAACTTCATATTTGTGAACCATAACTATGCTATATTTGTTGTATTGCTAGCACATTAGGCATCAGAACCATGGGTATAAAGTTCGAACAATATGAAACATTTTCTTCTATGCAATATAACTTGATATTCCATGGGTCAAGTCGGCAAAAGCAAATGGGAAGTTCTATGATATCTTAAGCATTGTTCACCATAACGTTCTCCTTTTACATTTTAACCTTGGCAAATGAGCTGGATATGTTATCACTTTTGAACATAATATGCAAAGCTCTCAAATATAATACGAGGTGTGGAATTTATATCATATTCTTTAGTGCACGCCAACTAAACAAAATTCATTATATGTTCAAAGTAATTTTTTTTCTAATTTTTCTAATTTGCGTACTTTTACATTCTCAGAAGCAAAGACATTGAATATATCGCTCTATTTTAAATTGATTTGTTAATTATTTATATATTGATTCTAGCTATTTCTTGCGAATCAAGTAGGGCAAAATACACTTAATATTGGAATACCACCAACAGATTTATAATGATATCACTAACGTGCGGTGATACACCCTGATAATTTATAGAAAAACAATATGAAAAATTTTAATAACATGGATTAACAGAAAAATTAAAAGTTTTATAGATGTCGATAAACTAAGTAAAGAAAATATGTAGGCCTATTAGCTCAGTTGGTTAGAGCGTCGTGCTAATAACGCGAAGGTCGCAGGTTCGAGGCCTGCATAGGCCATTGGAGGAAATTTGTTTTTTAAAGTCATGAATTTTCAGAGTATAAAAAAATGGCCTTTCTATGTCGACGAGTGTTGATATATTCCTTTTTATCTTTTATAAATTTTTGTTCCAAGAAAAAAATTGAATTGAGTATAAAACCTTAACAACGATACGATGGAAGTTTTTGAAACATATTTCTACCAAACAATATATATATAGAGCAAGTTATAGCACTTGTGTTATGGTACTACAAAATTGTCTTCCTATGAAAAAAGTATGCTGGAAAATGTAAGCGAAATTGATGGAAGCTCTATTCCTAATACCCAAAAGTACATGTATTTGACAAGTTCTTTACCTTAGTAAAAAGAGCAAAACTTCTTGCAAAATTTACTTAGATTAGTGTTTTGCAATTTATACTCTTTATGTTACCAACGTAACAATTACATCACTTACTTCCTTTATTGCTAAGAGGGCCATAAATCAAAATCCAAATGAAGGTTAAGCTCTAGTCAATTTTTTTAAATATCTCGATGTATTTATAGTGAAGGATAGATTATAAAATTTTCTAATATTAATCTCTTTCATAAGTAGATTTCATGTGGAATGAAATGGAGCTGTTTGGATTTTACTTTGTCATCAAATCACTTAAGACTTTTAGATTGTTCCAATTTTATTTGTTAAATATATCACTCAAAAATTGTTTTGTTACCTGCTGAGAGAGATAAATATTAAATAAAGACAAACAGAAAAAGAAAATATAATGTTACTTTCTGTTAATTGTTTATAAACATAGCGTGCTTTAATGCATCAACCAACAACACCAAGAAAGACAATAAAAAGATGACTTCATTTATGGTTGAATTCAATCCCAAGTTTTTGTTCCGATCATTCGTTGACCTTAGAATTCCACTTACACAACCATTTTATGACCATGCAAAGGTTTTGCGCCATTCTTTCTAATTAAAATTTGTCTCTAGTCTAATTTCATAGAGAAAACAAAAGCTAATTATCCAATCCAATGGGTGGTATTAGTATTCTTTTTAGTACAAAATTTAGCTCACATTACCCTTTTAACTTCAAATTTTAGATATTTTCGTACCAAAAAACTATCGTTATAGTTAAGTTAGTTGCCACAATCTTTTTCAATATTAATAACAAAATTCTTGTTGAATTTCATTTTCTTCTCAATAACTTTATATTTGTGAACTATAACTAGGCTACATTTGTTGTTTTGCTAGCACATTTGGCATTAAAACCATAGGTATAAAGTTCGAACAATATGAAACATTTTCTTCTATGCAATGTAACTTGATATTCCATACGTCAAGTCGGCAAAAGCAAATGGAAAGTTCAATGGTATCTTAAGCATTGTTCACCATAACGTTCTCCTTTTACATTTTAACCTTGGCAAATGAGGTGGGTATGCTATCACTTTTGAACATAATATGCAAAGCTCTCAAATATAATACGAGGTGCAGAATTTATATTATATTCTTTAATGCTAACCAACTAAACAAAATTCCTTATATGTTTAAAGAATTTTTTTTTCTAATTTTCCTAATTCATGTACTTTTATTTTCTCACAAGGAAAGACATTGAATATATCGCCCTATTTATAATTGATTTGTTAATTATTTATATATTGATTCTAGCTATTTCTTGCAAATCAAGTAGGGCAAAATACACCTAATACTAGAATGCCACCAACCGATATATAATGATATCACTAATGTGTTGTGATAAACCCTGATAATTTATAGAAAAATAATATGAAAAATTTTTTTAACACGGATTTCAGGGAAATTAAAAGTTTTATACATGTCAATAAACTAAGCAAAGAAAATATGTAGGCCTATTAGCTCATTTGGATAGAGCGTTGTGCTAATAACGCGAAGGTCGCAGGTTCGAGACATGTAGGGGCCATTGGAGAAATTATGTTTTTTAAAACCATGAATTTTCAGAGTATAAAAATAATGGCCTATCCATGCTGACGAGTGTTGATATGTTCCTTTTTATCTTTTATAAGTTTTTATTCCAAGAAAGAAACTGAATGGCGTATAAAACCTTAACAACGATACGATGGATGTTTTTGAAACATATTTTTCCAAACAATATGTATATGGAGCAAATTATAGCACTTGTTATGGTACTACATTATTGTCTTCCTATGAAAAAGATACTACAAAATTGTCTTCCTATGGAAAAAGTATACCGAAAAATGTAAGCGAAATTGATGGAAGCTCTATTCCTAATACCCAAAAGTACATGTATTTGACAAGTTCTTTACCTTAGTAAAAAGAGCAAAACTGCTTGCAAAATTTACTTAGATTAGTGTTTTGTAATTAATACTCTTTATGTTACCAACGTAACAATTACATCCCTTACTTCCTTTATTGCTAAGAGAGCCATAAATCAAAATCCAAATGAAGGTTAAGCTCTTGCCAATTTTTTTTAAATATCTCGATGCATTCATAGTGAAGGGTAGATTATATAACTTTCTAATCTTAATTTCTTTCATAAGTAGATTTCATGTGGAATAATATGCAGCTGTTTGGATTTTACTATGTCATCAAATCAAGTAAGATTTTTAGATTATTCCAGTTTTATTAGTTAAATATATCACTCAAAAAATTGTTTTGTTACCTGTTGGGAGAGATAAATATTAAATAAAGACAAACAGAAAAAGAAAACATAATGTTACTCTCTGTTAATTGTTTATAAACATTGCATGCCTTAATGCATCAACCAACAACGCCAAGAAAGGCAACATAAATATGACTTCAATTATGGTTGAATTCAATCCCAAGTTTTAGTTCCGATCATTTGTTGACCTTAGTATTCCACTTAAACAACTGTTTTTTGACCATGCAAAGGTTTTGCGCTATTCTTTCTAATTAAAATTTGGTCTCTGTTCTAATGTCATAGAAAAAACAAAAGCTAATTATCCAATCCAAAGGGTGGTATTAGTATTCTTTTTAGTACAAGATTTAGCACACATTACCTTTACAACTTCAAATTTATGATATCTTCGTACCAAAAAGCTATCATTATAGTTAATTTAGTTGCCACAATCTTTTTCAACTGTAATAACAAAATTCTTGTCGAATTTCATTTTCTTCTCAACAACTTTATATTTGTGAACCATAACTATGCTATATTTGTTGGTTTGCTAGCACATTAGGCATCAAAACCATGGGTATAAAGTTCGAACAATATGAAACGTTTTCTTCTATGCACTGTAACTTTATATTCCATGGGTCAAGTCGGCAAATGCAAATGGAAATTTCTATGGTATCTTAAACGTTGTATACCATAACATTCTCCTTTGAACATAATATGCAAAGCTCTCAAATATAATACGAGGTGCGGAATTTATATCACATTCTTTAGTGCGCACCAACTTAACATAATTCCTTATATGTTCAAAGAATTTTTTTTTCTAATTTTTCTAATTTGCGTACTTTTATTTTCTCACAAGCAAAGATATTGAATATATCGCTCTATTTTAAATTGATTTGTTAAATATTTATATATTGATTCTAGCTATTTCTTGTGAATCAAGTAGGGCAAAATAGACCTAATACTGGAAAACCACCAACCGATATATAATGATATCACTAATGAGTTGTGATACACTCTAATGATTTATAGAAAAAGAATATAAAAAATTTTATTAACACGGATTTCAGGGAAATTAAAAGTTTTATACATGTCAATAAACTAAGTAAAGAAAATATGTAGGCCTATTAGCTCAGTTGGTTAGAGCGTCGTGCTAATAACGCGAAGGTCGCAGGTTCGAGACCTGCATGGGCCATTGGAGGAATTATGTTATTTAAAACCATGAATTTTCAGAGTATAAAAATAATGGCCTATCCATGCTGACGAGTGTTGATATGTACCTTTTTATCTTTTATAAGTTTTTGTTCCAAGAAAGAAATTGAATTGCGTATAAAACCTTAACAACGATACGATGGATGTTTTTGAAACATATATTTTCCAAACAATATGTATATGGAGCAAATTATAGCACTTGTTATGGTACTACATTATTGTCTTCCTATGAAAAAGATACTACATAATTAGCTTCCTATGAAAAAAGTATGCCGGAAAATGTAAGCGAAATTGATGGAAGCTCTATTCTTAATACCCAAAAGTACATGTATTTGATAAGTTCTTTACCTTAGTAAAAAGAGCAAAACTGCTTGCAAAATTTACTTAGATTAGTGTTTTGCAATTTATACTCTTTATGTTACCAACGTAACAATTACATCCCTTACTTCCTTTATTGATAAGAGAGCCATAAATCAAAATCCAAATGAAGGTCAAGCTCTTGACAATTTTTTTAAATATCTCGATGCATTCATAGTGAAGGGTAGATTATATAGCTTTCTAATCTTAATTTCTTTCATAAGTAGATTTCATGTGGAATAATATGCAACAGTTTAGATTTTACTATGTCATCAAATCAAGTAAGATTTTTAGATTATTCCAGTTTTATTAGTTAAATATATCAATCAAAAAATTGTTTCGTTACCTGTTGAGAGAGATAAATGTTAAATAAAGACAAACAGAAAAAGAAAACATAATGTTACTCTCTGTTAATTGTTTATAAACATAATATGCTTTAATGCATCAACCAACAACGCCAAGAAAGGCAACATAAAGATGACTTCAATTATGGTTGAATTCAATCTCAAGTTTTAGTTCCGATCATTCGTTGATCTTAGAATTCCGCTTAAACAACCGTTTTTTGACCATGCAAAGGTTTTGCGCTATTCTTTCTAATCAAAATTTGGTCTCTGTTCTAATGTCATAGAAAAAACAAAAGCTAATTATCCAATCCAAGGGGTGGTAATAGTATTCTTTTTAGTACAAGATTTAGCACACATTACCCGTATAACTTCAAATTTAAGATATCTTCGTACCAAAAAGCTATCATTATAGTTAACTTAGTTGCCTCAATCTTTTTCAACTGTAATAACAAAATTCTTGTCGAATTTCATTTTCTTCTCAACAACTTCATATTTGTGAACCATAACTATGCTATATTTGTTGTTTTGCTAGCACATTAGGCATCAAAACAATGGGTATAAAGTTCGAACAATATGAAACATGTTCTTCTATGCACTGTAACCTTATATTCCATGGGTCAAGTCGGCAAATGCAAATGGAAAGTTCTATGGTATCTTAAACATTGTACACCATAACATTCTCCTTTGAACATAATATGCAACGCTCTCAAATATAATACGAGGTGCGTAATTTATATCATATTCTTTAGTGCGCACCAACTTAACATAATTCCTTATATGTTCAAAGAAATTTTTTTTTCTAATATTCCTAATTTGCGTACTTTTATTTTCTCACAAGCAAAGATATTGAATATATCGCTCTATTTTAAATTGATTTGTTAAATATTTATATATTGGTTCTAGCTATTTCTTGTGAATCAAGTAGGGCTAAATACACCTAATAATGGAAAACCACCAACCGATATATAATGATATCACTAATGAGGTGTGATACACCTTGATGATTTATAGAAAAAGAATATAAAAAATTTTATTAACACGGATTTTAGGGAAATTAAAAGTTTTATACATGTCAATAAACTAAGCAAAGAAAATATGTAAGCCTATTAGCTCAGTTGGTTAGAGCATCGTGCTAATAATGCGAAGGTTGCAGGTTCGAGACCTACATGGGCCATTGGAGGTATTATGTTTTTTAAAACCATGAATTTTCAGAGTTTAAAAATAATGGCCTATCCATGCTGACGAGTGTTTATATGTTCCTTTTTATCTTTTATAAGTTTTTGTTCCAAGAAAGAAATTGAATTGCATATAAAACCTTAACAACGATACAATGGATGTTTTTAAAACATATTTCTTCCAAATAATATGTATATGGAGCAAATTATAGCACTTGTTATGGTACTACATTATTGTCTTCCTATGAAAAAGATACTACATAATTGTCTTCCTATGAAAAAAGTATGCCGGAAAATGTAAGCGAAATTGATGGAAGCTCTATTCCTAATACCCAAAAGTACATGTATTTGACAAGTTCTTTACCTTAGAAAAAAGAGCAAAACTGCTTGCAAAATTTACTTAGATTAGTGTTTTGCAATTTATACTTTTTATGTTACCAATGTAACAATTACATCCCTTACTTCCTTTATTGCTAAGAAAGCCATAAATCAAAATCCAAATGAAGGTTACGCTCTTGCCAATTTTTTTTAAATATCTCGATGCATTCATGGTGAAGGGTAGATTATATAACTTTCTAATCTTAATTTCTTTCATAAGTAGATTTCATGTGGAATAATATGCAGATGTTTGGATTTTGCTATGTCATCTGTAAACCCCGCTAAAATCGGTAAATAATTAGTCAATAAATCAAAATTTTTATAGGAAAATTAAATATGCAAAACTAATATCAAAATAGGATAGAGCTCGTCAAAACGAAAATTTTGATATCACTTTCGAAAAATTTGGCCCAAAATTGGGTCGAACGGACCAAACCGGTCGAACCGGACCCGAACCGGGCCTGTGGGTCCAACCAACTCATTATATATAATGAGCTGAAGCTCATTTCATTTCCATTCAGCATGCAGAACACGCTGGGCAGAGCCAAAATGGGGAAGAACATGTTGAAGATTCCAAAACCCTTGATTTCATTCAAATCCACATAACTTCTCGCTCCAAGCTTCGATTGACGATCCGTTTGCGGTCACGCGACCGCGGCATCGAGCTCTACAAAGCCCATAACATTGTAAGTTAAGGAAGCCACACTTTCTTCCTCAATTTTCTCATTTCCAGTTCTGAATTTATTGGGCTTTGGTGTTGAGATTTTGTATAATTTGGTGTTTTAGGTTTAATTTAGCTTGCGGAGCTTATTGAGCTTGAGTTGTTATGCGTGTGGGTATGGTAAGAACAATCTAAACCCTAGCCCAATCTTGTATTTATGATGAGAAATCTGAAATTGTAACATGTATATGTATTAGGTGTAGATTAAGTGGGTATATAAGCATTGGAATTGAATTGGGATTACTTGAAGGTTTGTTGATGACCAAGGCTTGTTTTGGGGCTGTTTGATTGAGCTTGGAGGGGCTATAATTTTGAGTTGTGAGGCTGCCTTGGGTGAACTAAGTGATAGGCCAATGTATGGTTTAAGTTTCGCACGTTTAATATTTACGGTGTTGTGAAAACTTAGGTTAGAAGAACCATAGGATAAGTTGAATTGTTTGTTGTATTTAATGATTAGCCTTGTAATGTTGTTGAAATAGATTTGTTGGTGGGTATATATTGGAATTATGAGGTGTGGAAGTTATTAATGGTATGCTCTTATATTTATTTATGATGGATTAGGATTGGTGTTTGTTAATAAGGATATAGAGTTGTGTTGTGGTGGTATTGCAGATGCTGTAACTAATTATGTAATGATCGAAATTGCATGAGACTAAGTTTGGACTAAACTTGAGAATATAAGGAACTAAACTGGAAAATTTGGGACCTTTTTGTTAAATATACAATTTATGACAAATTTTTAAAGTTAGGTTGTTAAATCTGTCCTGCAGCAGAAAAGGTTAGACAGGCCAGCAACTTGTTTGTCTTGCTGCGACTTCTACGAGTTGAGTTTTGGAGCGAAACCAATTTTGTTATAAAATTTGATTAACTTTATTTATTTCTCTAAAACTTCAGAATTTTAAGAGTTAAGGATTGGGAGTTGTGAATTTTTGAATGTTGATAGTCAAAGTAGAAAAGAAACAGATTTCAGCAAGCTATGCATCAACTTCCAATGCTTGTAACTCCTAGAATTGAATATCAATTGGGTTGCAACTAAGACACACTTGTTTCTGCATGAGTTAGGAGTTCCCAAACCAAAATTTATCTTAATTGGAGTTTTGTAATAAAAGTTATTCAAATTGAAAGGTACTAAGCTTGTTGGTTTCTAAAACAGATTTTGACTCATTTTTACTTAACTTCCAGGTAATGTAACTTCTTCATTAAAAATAGTATTAACTCAGAACCAATTGAGAAAAAAACCTAGATGAGTAAAGTTTAACTACATTAATTTTTAAAGTCATTGGATTTACTTTGGATTTTATAGTGAATTTTAAATATCACATGCTGCTGTTATTTTTCTGGTTTTATGCACTGTAGAGCAGTCACGGTTTTTCCTTTATTCCTGAGGCTAGAGAAATTATAAAATTATGATCTTTGATTTGTTAGAAAGCTTATTTAAAGTTGAACTCCTGGACATAAAGTTTGTGCAATTCCGAGTTCTTTTTTATATTAAAAACAGAAAAGAAAATAGAGTGTCGAGGATGTCTTAGTGATAGTCATGGGTTCGTGAAGTTAAAGTTTAATTTTCGTGTGATGTGATTGATTCAATGTTAGAGTTGGGTTGATTTTAAGATTATTCGATATTAAGAAGTTTGAGAAGAATTTGATAAATAGTTTGGTCAGGATCTGGAAAGGGTAATCAAGATGAATTATAAGGGAATGATGATGAAAAATGTGAAAGGGAGGTTGTTAATAAAAGGAGTTAACATGCCATGGCTTGATGAATGATTAAATAATGATTATGACTATGAAATGGCTTATGGATGATGATATCTGAGATACGAGTTTCCATGGGTAAAAACCGTGGCTCGCCACCACGTGTTCCAGGTTGATTCTCGATACTCTGTTAACCCTACGTCGTAAGGGTGACCGGGCACGTATAAATTCCTGGATATGGATAACCCCCATTGAGTGATTTATATGATGATTGAATGTGAACTCTATGCATAGACTCTTGGGGATGCGCGACGGGGGATAGTCTAAGGTTTTCAAACTTGTCGGGTTGGCTGGATAACCGACAGATGGTCCCCATCAGCCATAAGACAGGCATGCATCATATGCATTTGTTTGTTTTGATTGCTATGCATTTCCTGGGTTTTCCTAATTGATATATATCACCTGCTATCTGTTATACTTGCTATTTGTACTATCTGCTCATTACTTGTTCGTGACCTTGTTTGGTTGCTTGTTTCTGTTGCATTGTGGATGATGGAGGGATAGAGGAAAAGGAGAAATAGTTTGGTGTTAGATTAGGATTGAAATTGAGTAAGTTAGGTAGATTTAGAATACCTACCCCTGTTATAGCTTCTGTTTAGTAATTAAGTTGAATAATTGTATAACAAAGTTCTAGGATTGCCTATGGCATTCTCAGGACCTTATTTATTATGCGCGTGGCACTTTTACCATGCTGAGAACCTCCGGTTCTCATTCCATACTGTGTTGCTATTTTTCATATGCAGGTCGAGAGGTTCCTCGCTAGGCGTCTGGATTTTCAAGCGGAGTAGTCCCTGTGATGTTTTGGTTTATCAGTTTATGTATTTATGTACTTAGTTACTAGCTTGCTCTCCAAGAAACTTGTTATTCTGTTCCTCATAGAGGTTACAGGAGAGTTAGGACTTTACTTCAGTATTTTGGGTATTTTGGGATATCTGTATATGTATGTATATATATTCTCCGGCCAGCCTTGGCTTCGCAGGCTGAGTCAGGAACTAGTTATGCTGTTCCTTGGCTTCTCTTTATCCTTTCGTTTATTGTTTTATCATGTTCCTATTAAGTTTCTTAGCACGCAAGTAATTCGATTTCCCGAGCGTTGCGCTTTTTATTTTGCAATTTTGTTTTATCCGTTTTTCAAGGCTCCTAGTTAAGTATCTCTTTTCCTATTTTATATATATATATATATATATATATATATATATATATATATATATATATATATATATATAATTCTATTTATGGAGGTCGTAATACCTTACTATCTCAGTCTTATGACTTAAGCATAAGATTTAGTATAGTAGGGTGTTACATCATCAAATCAAGTAAGTTTTTTAGATTATTCCAGTTTTATTAGTTAAATATATCACTCAAAAAATTGTTGCGTTCCCTGTTGAGAGAGATAAATATTAAATAAAGACAAACAAAAAAAGAAAACATAATGTTACTCTCTGTTAATTGTTTATAAACATAGCATGCTTTAATGCATCAACCAACAACGCCAAGAAAGGCAACATAAAGATGACTTCAATTATGATTGAATTCAATCCCAAGTTTTAGTTTCAATCATTCGTTGATCTCAGAATTCCGCTTAAACAACCGTTTTTTGACCATGCAAAGGTTTTGCGCTATTCTTTCTAATCAAAATTTGGTCTCTATTCTAATGTCATAGAAAAAACAAAAGCTAATTATCCAATCCAAGGGGTGGTATTAGTATTCTTTTTAGTACAAGATTTAACACACATTTCCCTTACAACTTCAAATTTAAGATATCTTCGTACCAAAATGCTATCATTATAGTTAACTTAGTTGCCACAATCTTTTTCAACTGTAATAATAAAATTCTTGTCGAATTTCATTTTCTTCTCAACAACTTCATATTTGTGAACCATAACTATGCTATATTTGTTGGTTTGCTAGCACATTAGGCATCAAAACCATGGGTATAAAGTTCGAACAATATGAAACATTTTCTTCTATGCACCGTAACTTTATATTCCACGGGTCAAGTCGGCAAATGCAAATGGAAAGTTCTATTGTATCTTAAACATTGTACATCATAACATTCTCCTTTGAACATAATATGCAAAGCTCTCAAATATAATACGAGGTGCGGAATTTATATCAAATTCTTTAGTGTGCACCAACTTAACATAATTCCTTATATGTTCAAAGAAAATTTTTTTCTAATTTTCCTAATTTGTGTACTTTTATTTTCTCACAAGCAAAGATATTGAATATATCGCTTTATTTTAAATTGATTTGTTAAATATTTATATATTGATTCTAGCTATTTCTTGTGAATCAAGTAGGGCTAAATACACCTAATACTGGAAAACCACCAACCGATATATAATGATATCAGTAAAGAGCTGTGATACACCCTGATGATTTAGAGAAAAAGAATATGAAAAATTTTATTAACACGGATTTCAGGAAAATTAAAAGTTTTATACATGTCAATAAACTAAGCAAAGAAAATATGTAGGCCTATTAGCTCAGTTGGTTAGAGCGTCGTGCTAATAACGCTAAAGGTTGCAGGTTTGAGACCTGCATGGGCCATTGGAGGAATTATATTTTTTAAAACCATGAATTTTCAGAGTATAAAAATAATGGCCTATCCATGCTGACGAGTGTTGATATGTTCCTTTTTATCTTTTATAAGTTTTTGTTCCAAGAAAGAAATTGAATTGCGTATAAAACCTTAACAACGATACGATGGATGTTTTTGAAACATATTTCTTCCAAACAATATGTATATGGAGCAAATTATAGCACTTGTTATGGTACTACATTATTGTCTTCCTATGAAAAAGATACAATATAATTGTCTTCCTACGAAAAAAGTATGCCGAAAAATGTAAGCGAAATTGATGGAAGCTCTATTCCTAATACCCAAAAGTACATGTATTTGACAAGTTCTATACCTTAGTAAAAAGAGCAAAACTGCTTGCAAAATTTACTTAGATTATTGTTTTGCAATATATACTTTTTATGTTACCAATGTAACAATTACATCCCTTACTTCCTTTATTGCTAAGAGAGGCATAAATCAAAATCCAAATGAAGGTTAAGCTCTTGCCAATTTTTTTTAAAAATCTCGATGCATTCATAGTGAAGGATAGATTATATAACTTTCTAATCTTAATTTCTTTCATAAGTAGATTTCATGTGGAATAATATGTAGCTGTTTGGATTTTACTATGTCATCAAATCAAGTAAGATTTTTAGATTATTCCAGTTTCATTAGTTAAATATATCACTCAAAAAATTGTTTCGTTACCTGTTGAGAGAGATAAATATTAAATAAAGACAAACAGAAAAAGAAAACATAATGTTACTCTCTGTTAATTATTTATAAACAAGGCATGCTTTTTATGTATCAACCAACAACGCCAAGAAAGGCAACATAAAGATGACTTCAATTATGGTTGAATTCAATCCCAAGTTTTAGTTCCAATCATTCGTTGACCTTAGAATTCCGCTTAAACAACCATTTTTTGACCATGCAAAGATTTTGCGCTATTCTTTCTAATCAAAATTTGGTCTCTTTTCTAATGTCATAGAAAAAACAAAAGCTAATTATCCAATCCAAGGGTGGTATTAGTATTCTTTTTAGTACAAGATTTAGCACGCATTACCCTTACAACTTCAAATTTAAGGTATCTTCGTACCAAAAAGCTATCATTATAGTTAACTTAGTTGCCACAATCTTTTTCAACAGTAATAACAAAATTCTTGTCGAATTTCATTTTCTTCTCAACAACTTCATATTTGTGAACCATAACTATGCTATATTTGTTGTTTTGCTAGCACATTAGGCATCAAAACCATGGGTATAAAGTTCGAACAATATGAAACGTTTTCTTCTATGCACTGTAACTTTATATTCCATGGGTCAAGTCGGCAAATGCAAATGGAAAGTTCTATGGTATCTTAAACATTGTACACCATAACATTCTCCTTTGAACATAATATGCAAAGCTCTCAAATATAATATGAGGTGCAGAATTTATATCATATTCTTTATTGCGCACCAACTTAACATAATTCCTTATATGTTCAAAGAATTTTTTTCCTAATTTTCCTAATTGGCGTACTTTTATTTTCTCACAAGCAAAGATATTGAATATATCGCTCTATTTTAAATTGATTTGTTAAATATTTATATATTGATTCTAGCTATTTCTTGTGAATCAAGTAGGGCTAAATACACCTAATACTGGAAAACCACCAACCGATATATAATGATATCACTAATGAGCTGAGATACACCCTGATGATTTATAGAAAAAGAATATGAAAAATTTTATTAACACGGATTTCAGGGAAATTAAAAGTTTTATACATGTCAATAAACTAAGCAAAGAAAATATGTAGGCCTATTAGCTCAGTTGGTTAGAGCACTGTGCTAATAACGCGAAGGTCGTAGGTTCGAGACCTGCATGGGCCATTGGAGGAATTATGTTTTTTAAAACCATGAATTTTCAGAGTATAAAAGTAATGGCCTATCCATGTTGACGAGTGTTTCAATGTTCCTTTTTATCTTTTATAAGTTTTTGTTCCAAGAAAGAAATTGAATTGCGTATAAAACCTTAACAATGATACGATGGATGTTTTTGAAACATATTTCTTCCAAACAATATGTATATGGAGCAAATTATAAAGAAAACTAGATGAAAACAAAAATTAAACCCTAGATATAAGATGCAGTTAACCTAAAACCCTAATTCTAGAGAGAAGATGGAGCTTCTCTCTCTAGAAAACTAACCTACATGATGCTAAGCTAAAACTAATTGCTCCCCCCTTGTCCAATCTCAATTCTGCATGAAATAGTCTTTGGAATCAATTGGGTTTGGGCCTGGAAGCTCAGAAATCGCCTCCAGCATTTTCACTTTAATGAGGTCACATGCTGGCTATGACATGTACGCGTCGCAAGAACGATGCACCTCTTCACGCGTGGACGTCTGTCACGTGTGCGCGTCGCTCTAAGCACTCCAAATCCTTGTTTTTTCTATGAATTCTCCATTTTTCATGCCTTTCTCTTCACTCTTTCATCCAATACTTGCCTTATGAATCTGAAATCACTCAACAAACATATCAAAGTATCGAATGGAATTAAAGTGAATTAAATTTAGCTATTTTAAGGCCTAAAAAGCATGTTTTCGCACTTAAGCACAAATTTACGGAGAATTACATAACCATGCTATTTCATTGAATAACTTTAGAAAAGCTGATAAAATTTCCTAAATTAAGCACAAAATAAACCACAAAATTGGGGTTTATCACTGCCTCACTTGTCTAACTTGCATGACGTATTCCACATGTTACAATTCTGTAAGTACACATCGGATGCGGCTCATGTGTTAGAGCCTGAGTCGGTCGAGTTGAGGGAGAACTTGACATTTCAAGTAACACCGGTCCGTATTGACGACACTAGCGTGAAGAAACTACGAGGAAAGGAAGTTCAATTGAAATGCGGAAGGATTATCCCGAGCTATTCTCAGGTAAACACTAAATTTTGGAGACAAAGTTTCTTATTTGGTGGGTAGAACATAAGAACCGCGATTAACTAACCGATTAATTAAATAATTAAATTACCCAAAAATAGGATCCAAAAATTTAGAATGTTAATTAGACAATTTGAATATGATTTCCAGACTCAGTAGATTTTTCTGAGTTGGAAAATGTAATTTTCTGCGAAAAATTGCATAAAAACTCAAACCGGAAAATGAACCGGCAATACCAGCTTAAAAGTCTATCCGAGCATTAATTTTAAAGGTTTGTCCCGAAATTAGGCTAAACAGGCCAAAAATGCTAACGGGTTGGACCGGGCCTTATTTGGGCCCAAGCCCAACATATATAAGTTCATTAATGAACTCATCTTGGCCTCATAAACACAATACACCGCTGCAAGAGTGAAGTGAGAGGGGAGAGATAAAACATTATTCACATCTAACTTCCGGTGGCCATATATCGAGCTATGGTGCTTCGATTTGCGTGCTGTCAGTGGCTACGCGAAGCTCTCGCCAAGCCTGTTACTTTCATTTAATTTTCATAGGTAAGATTTCAAAATTTCTCTTCCTTCCATCAGCCCTAAGAAATTAAAAAATGTGGGTTTTGGTTTTGAGTAAATTTTTGTATTTTGATTGTTTAGGTGGTATCTAAGGTTGGTCTATTGGTGGTTTGTGCCCCAAACACCATCAAAAAAGGTAAGAAAACTCTTTACCTTTGTGAAATTGTGATTATGATGAACCCTAGGGTGACTAGTTATAAATTGTGTGCATATAGCTTGATTATTGTGAATTTGGGAGCCTTTGGATTTGAGTTGGTGGCTTGGTTGTGGTTGAAAGCTTGTTGGAATCAAATCTTGGTGTACAACACATATTGGGAATCGGCCAAGGTATGTTTTTGCTTTCTTCTATGTAATATATAATATTTTAAGACACTTAGGCTAGTGATCTATAGGATAGGTTGGATTGAAATGGCTTGTTGAATTTGTTGAATGATGATGTATGATGCATTGATGACATTGATGATTTGGATGAATAATATTATTGAGGATAATAAATAGTGTTGAATATTGATATTGTGAATGTTTTAAGTTGATTATTATGGTTGGTAGTAATAGAATGATGATTGATGAGGGTGTTGGTGGAGAAATGCTTATGGTGTCATGTATTTGATAATTGAGATTGTGGATTATGTAATGTGAGTAAAAATCAGATATGAATGGTGAATTGTGACATAAAGGGTAAGCTATGAGGTAAATTGGAGTTTAGTGTGGTTTTGATTTGGTTTTGGTTATGGATTTTAAGGATTTGAGAAATTAGTGAACTTTGGTAAAAATGGATTTTTGGTAAACTTTGACGGATTATATCTTGAGTTACAGTTTTTGAAATTGAATGAATTTTATATCAAATTAAAGATAATTCTAAGAGCTTTAAAACAGTATAAAATTTGTAGAAATATGAATTTTTTAGTCCAAGATATGATCGTTGGAAGTTTGTGTCAGAAATCTAAATTCTGTGAAGCTGCAGAATTTGTGATTTTTGGTTTGTGTGTGCACACACACTACTGTGAGCGTGCTCTGATCAGTGGCTATTTTTGACTTGTGCGCACGCACACCCTGTGAATTTTTGAAAACATGCACACACACACACAGGGAGGTGCCTACTGTTAGAAGCGCTAGCACACTCTGGTGCACACACACCCTGCAAAATTTACAAGTTGTGCGTACGCACAACCTCGTGCGCATGCACACGCTGGGAATGGCAATTTATTCAGGGTGATCGCACGCATCTGTGCCGCGTTTAAAATGAAAACTTTTACTTTCTGTGCGTACGAACACTTTTATGCGTACACACACTACCCTATTTTTCAATAAACATATTATTTTTAACTGCTTTACCTTCCCAGCAGGCTTGTAAACTTTTGTGACACTTATATAAGACTCTTTAGCTTATTTTTGGGTGTTAAAACATAAAGAAGGCTCAAGGTGAAATCAATTAAGGATTTTCTTGCAAAAGTTTAGAAAACGGAGACTTAGGTTTTTGGAGTACTGAGGACGGATTTGGTTGAGTGAGAAGGCGGGGTATTTTATTGATGATTACTGATAGAAAATTGTGGAAGTGGTGAATTACTGAGTATTGAATGAAATAATTTTGAAAACCACTGATGTAATATTTTTAAATTGAGATTATTGAGACGCTATGCACCTGGCAAGGACGGCGGTTAATCCCGCCTGTCGAGGTCGCGGCGGTGGCATAAGGGCGGTGGTTAGTCCCGCTTACGTTGAGATGTGAGGTCCGTGGTAAGGGTATCCCGCTCGCATCCCTTCGGAATCACTATAGTGTGCAGGCACTGACATCCTAAACTGAGATCTGGGCATGATATCTCAGAGGTTCCCATTATGAGACCGAAGGGTGACATCTCCATGGAGGTGTGTCGTTTTGGCAGCTAAACCGACGATGTGATATCATAGCCAGATAGGACAGGCATTCATCATCTGCATCTTTTATCTGTTTGCTTGCTTTTTCGACTTGAATTGCTTGCCTAATTGTATAACATACCTAATTTTCTATTTGAATTACTTGATATACATGTTTATACTTGTGTTTTACCTGCATTGTATTATTTGTGTTTTCTGCTAGGATTGAGGAGGTTCGGTAGGCGGTGGCGATGGGATTGCAGGGAGGTTAGGTTGGCGAAGGCTGTGGGACAGCGGAAAATTGATAGATTATAAATTCACTAAGTTAGATTGCCCTTTTTCATTGTGGTTTTAAAGATATAGTTTTAAATGTACTTATGTTTTAAGTCTGAAATCTCACGATGGATATGAAGCTCTAGGATTGCCTCTGGCGTCCAGGAGTCTTATATCTTACATCACTGGGAACTGTTACCATATTGAGAACCTCCAGTTCTCATTCCATACTCTATTGTTGTTTTTTAGAGGCAGATCACAACCCACCTCGGTGAGTTGCTTTGATGGTGATAGAGCGGAGGATCCTTGTTATGTTTTGAAGTCTTTTGATTTCTTTTTATTAGATCTCTTACTTTTGTATTTATCTATGCCTTAGAGGCTTACTTTGAGAGAATTATTGTATAAGCTGTTTTACTTTCTAAAGCTCTGTATTGTCTGTATATAGCTCGCGAGCTGCGGCTAGATCTTTATACTATTATCCTCTTATATTTTGTTATATTATATCTATACCTTGTGCTATAAGTTTGTAGCTTCGGGTGAACGTTATGCGCTTTTTAAACTCTATTTTTGAGCTTAATTCTTCATCCGGCTTCTAGAATTATTATATATATATATATATATATATATATATATATATATATATTTATATATAAGCTTTAGAATTGTTGTAACCTTTTGATTAACCTTTGCTTTACGACGTGAGGTAAGACTTAGGGTAATTAGGGTGTTACAATTACTAGCTTAAGTCTGTCCTGTACTAAGTTAGAGTAATAAAAACTATAGAAAATCTTAGAAAAATATTTAGAATTGAAAATTGGGCTTTAATTCTAAAGATTTTGGCTTAAAATTAGGCCAAACGAACCAAAAATGTTGAACGGTTGGACAGAGCCCAAGTTGGGCCCAAGCCCGACATATAAATACCCAATTAGTGAAACGATTCAGCTCATAACACACCAAAAAAAGGGAGGGTTGCTGAGATTGAAGAAGAAGAACCTTAACAAGGTTACTATTCATCTTCTTCTTCATTTGGTCATATCTTGAGCTACGTACTCCAATTCGCGTGCCGTTTGTGGCCACACGAAGCTCTTGCCAAGTCCATCATTTCTAGTCAAACAAAGTGATAAGAAAATTTTAATTTTTTCCCAGTTCTCTACCCTAACAAATTTTTAATTTTGGATTTAATTATTCAGTAAATTTTGTGATTTTGGTTGTTTAGGAGTCATCTAGCATTGGATTATTGTTGGATTTTGTCCCAAATACCATTGGGCAAGGTAAGTCACCCTGATCTGTTATGATTTGGTAAGACGCTATGCGCCTGGCAAGGACGATGGTTAATCCTGCTTGTCGAGGTTGCAGCGCTAGCTTAAGTACGATGGTTAATCCCGCTTACGTTGAGATGTGAGGTCTGAGGCAGAGTATCCCGCTCGCATCCTTTCTGATCACAAGAGTGTGCTCGGGCACTAATCTTGTAAGAATGTGCTAGGGCACTAATCTCTCTCTCTCTCTCTCTCTCTCTCTCTCTCTCTCTCTCTCTCTCTCTCTCTCTCTCTCTCTCTCTCTCTCTCTCTCTCTCTCTCTCTCTCTCTCTCTCTCTCTCTCTCTCTCTCTCTCTCTCTCTCTCTCTCTCTCTCTCTCTCTCTCTCTCTCTCTCTCTCTCTCTCTCTATATATATATATATATATATATATATATATATATTAATCTAGTCGAATCACTAATGTCCTAATTTTAGTGATTCTATGATTAAAAATAATTTATTTCTATGATTAAAAATAATCACTAAACAATGTATGTCTCATTATTATGATTACTATCGTTATTATTTATTTTTAATTTTAATTAAGGACACTGTCATTAATTATAAAAGTTTATTCTTATAAAAAATAATAACAATAATTCATAATAATATTTTGTTGGACATACACATTTATCTCCAAAAGTATCATTTCTAACAAGTTTCTTCATGACATTTTATGACACACTAGTAATTTTGCAAAAATACATCGATATGCAGACAGAAAATTGATATATCTTGAGATACATTTGTAAGGCTCATCTCTTCCATGTTCCAAAGATAAACAAATACATCAAAAAAGGTGCATGACCTGAACAAGTGACTACAATGTATTGCATATATGCACAATAATGGGATAATTTAATTCGTTCATGACATACAAAAAATCGTAAGAACAAACAATTTGATCTCCTTAGTTTGCATGTCCAAAAGTAAAATACAAACAATTATTTTCATATTGATTTTCTTATGGACTTTGGATATTTTGATTCATATGGCACTCTTTTGCTCGAAACATCTGCAGAAGAAGGCACATTGTCTTTCTCTTTAAGTGTAAGAATTTCCTAATTAATAAACAAAACAAGAGTTAGTTATTTAAGGCAAATTGAATTGGCATATAGATCTTGTTATTATTTTTCTGAAAAGCATATAAAGGACTTACATAACGAAATGCAACATCATCTACCTCAAGCATATGAACAATTTGACCCATCTTTAGTCGCTTAACGACATCCAAATCAATATAGCAAAGACAAATGAGTAACATTCGCTTCAGGGATCTTTGAGAGGGATGAAGCTCGATTAAAGGACTAACTCTTCACCACGATGATTTGCTACCATTCCCTTAAACCAATCAACCAAATTCATCTGAAACAAAATTAAGAACAAGAGTAGAGTTAAGTAACTATGGTGTTCATCGAATGAACAAATGAAAATCATTTTAAAAACCAATAATCACCTCACTAGGAGGACTAGAATAATCAATGGGGGATCTTCCTGTAATTATCTCCATGAGAAGAACTCCAAAGCTATACATATCACTACGCTCATTAAGCATTCCGGTGCTTGCATATTTAGGTGACACATGTCTGCAAAAAATTAGTCGTAATCAGAATTAATAGAGACAACTACTCTACATCTCACCTTATCATTCTTGACATACCTATTATCCTTTCCATTCTACAAAGCATGCTCTTTTATAGCATCCATAAACTAAGTGAGTGACTTGAACTCCAACCCTAACTGAACTTCAACCACTTCCATATTTTTTTTCTAATCAGTTCATAAACCAATCAACAATAAAATTCACATCAATAACATCAACAAATTAACCTTCAAAAAAATTGAAAAAAAATATCATGTGCTTGCATAATTTCTTTTTCTTTTACTTTTTTTGTTTTTATTCTTCTTAGAGTGTGAAAATAAGAATTATGAAAGTGTGAAACAAGAAAAACTATGAAAATAAGAAGAAGAAGAAGTAGGAGGAGGAGTTAAAAAAATAGTACTATAAGATTTTTATGGTAATCGGTGGCTAAGAGAAAGGGGGCTTGAATCTTAGCCCCTATTTTGCTGAGTATTACTTTCTGCCTATTAAGATAACTTCAGGAGATATTTCTGTTTTTTGTCTCATAACAAGTCAAGAGACATTTTCTTTTTGTCTCGTAATCGATTAGGAGATATTTTTCATTTTTCTCTCCTATGCAATAGAAACAGAAATGGAGTAGAAGAGAAAGAGAGAATCACACCCAAAAGTATCCTGGTTCAGCTGCTAAGTGCAATGCAACCTACATCCAATCTCCATCACAACAGTGACGGAATTTCACTGTAATCAACTATACACCAATTCTTCCCTAGGAACTACCCATTCCTATCTGAGACAAGTCCAGAATCTATCCCCAAAATTGAACTTGACTTGGTTAACTACCAAGCTTTCAACTGCAAAGTACTAACCCAACTTGCAAGAGAATTCCCACAGGATCATGAAACACAACACAGATATACAAAGAAACTCTTAGACATCTATGGATTTTTCTTTAATTTTGCACTCTCTGCCTTTTTCCTCTCACTGCCTTTTTCTTACAAACCTCACTGTGTTTGCCTTTTTCACAATGAGACTCAGACAGACAAAACTAAAGAAAAAAAATAAAATGAAACACATTGAAGGAGAAGAACTTCTGTTAGCTTAGGGTAGCTATGAGAACTCTGTGCTTACTCTCCTTGTTTCAACCTTTAGCCGTTCATCTTTATTATAGAAGGGAAAGCTTCCAAGGTTAAAACCGGTTCAACCAAGCCATTATCTTCTTCTTCAACACACAACCGGTTCAGACTGAGAGAAGAGAGAGAGAAACCGAAAACAAATCAACATGCATGTACCTTTGTCTCATCCCTTCTCATCAATCTTCATCAATCTGAGCCCTTCATCTTGACTTTGGCTCCAAGAAAGACTTTCAACCCTTGATGGATCTCTGATCCTTGACAGCTCCTTTCTTTCCATATTTGCTTCTTCTTCCATGTATGTAACACCCTAACTACCAAAGCTCACGCTTCCGGCTGCGCAACTCTGATAGATCGAACATTACGACGACACATATACTATTTAATACTAAAATATGAGCCTGTTTAAAACTTTTTACTGCAATATCGCTCCCAAGATACTTCATTCGATAACGTACATCCATAGATATCATACAACTTACAAAACTCATAAAGAGTACATCCATATATATACATATACATATAAATAAATAATATTACAAGTATTAACCAATACAATTCCTATCCTTCTTACAGATTATATCAAGATAAAGGCGAGGGTACAATAAACCATAACTGAAACAATACAGAGCATCACAACAACAATTATATAAGCTCTTTGTAACTTTTGCACCCATATCCTGAAAGGGAAAAAATGTAGGGGGGTGAGAACATCATCCTCAAAAGGGTTCTCAGTAGAGGGTTTTTGGGAATTACTGTAATAGGATACATGAAGATAAACCGTACCAGTGATTAATAACCGACTTATGCCTCTTTTCAAAAATGACAGTTTATAATAAAAGAAAAACCTGAAATCCTTTTCCGAAAGAGGAACCATTCAATTCTCAAAAGCCTTTCAAAACGGTTTATCTATGCCAAACCAAAATAGCCTGTCATATTTTATTCCAAACCAGAAACACAAAACTGAAATCAACCATCGGTTCATCTCATTCCAACCACGGCCCTAGGCCCAAACAATCCAAC
Source organism: Arachis hypogaea (assembly GCF_003086295.3). Taxonomy (NCBI): domain Eukaryota; kingdom Viridiplantae; phylum Streptophyta; class Magnoliopsida; order Fabales; family Fabaceae; genus Arachis; species Arachis hypogaea. The sequence continues at coordinate 110,063,247 of NC_092040.1, forward strand.
CATCAACCAATCACCACAATCCAACAGAGACCCGGATGCAAACACAGATAGGAAGTTCAAGCACAAACAAATAGTTACAGCAAGTAGGACAATTAGCAGTTAATCACAAAGGCAAACCAAGTATAATATGCACACCCAAACAATGTCACATAGATGCATATGATGCATGCCTGTCCTAGTGGCTGATGATATCATCTGTCGGTTATATAGCCAACCCGACACGTCCTAGTAGCTAACCATGGACAGAAACACCCATCGCGGAGCAAGTAAGTTTGAGCTACAATCCCCTTGCTAATACCCGCTCAACCCAGAGCCAGTGGAATAACCACTACTGCGGCTACTACCCAGGCAGGTATTTAAAAGCTCAACCTGGAGCGAGTGGAATTACCACTACTACCGCTACTACCCAGGCGTCACAGTCTCTGACCTGGAGTAAGTGGGACGAACCACAACCCTTGCTGCTACCCAAGTAACTCAAGCATATATTCATTCAGTCCCAGTCATGGATCAACATCCATCTCAGCCATCCGGCTTAAATTCATAATTCATAGTCAGCCATACGGCCCACAACTCATTCGGCAATCAGCCATAACTCACTTTTCTCAAGCCATTTCACTTTGAAATCAAATTTCAACTCTTTTCAACCTTGGCTTTAAAGATCTCATTTCCCAAATCATCCCAGGCTCATAAGCCAAATTTACTCAAAGTGAGTTCCCTTTTTAAAACAAAGCCACTCTTGGCATTCTCTCTCCAAAACTTCCAAAACCACGGTAAGTTAAGGATTTATTTCAAAGTATTCAAAACCACCCATCCAACAATGGGATTTTATAACAAAAGTTTCTCGGCAGAGCCCCAAGTCTTTAGGGAAGGCCAACTTACATCAAATTCCTTAAAATTCATTGAAACTCTTAAAATCATAGATTCTCGGTTCAAGTAAATAAAACTGAATTTATTATGAAACCGATCATACAAAATCACAAGTTCCAACCCGGTCCAAAAATCAACTCATTTGAAACGGAACCGGTTCATTTGAATCAAACCGCTTTCAGATTTCTTTTTGGAACCCATTTTTTTTAACTCTTCCAAAATGCCTCAAGCTTAATTACTCAATCAAAAGTCTGGTTTCCTTTAAAACCACTAAAAGCTCCTTTCTATATTGAAATCAATATTAGAGCACCATCTTTCCCTTCAATGATTCAAATGGTAAAAATAGTTCATTTCTAATTAAGCCGCACTCAAGGTATAAGGTTCATTAAATAAATTAAGGTTGAAAACATAAATATTTTCTTAATAAATCAAATAATACAATTTCTCAAATCCAACCCTTTTTAAATAACTTTTCAAACAACATTAGGATTTTGTAGAAATTTCAATAGCACCTCCCCTAAAACTTGGACTTTTGCCACCCGGTTCGGGTCCCAACTAAACCGTTTCTCATTCCTTTTCAATAGCTCAAAACCAGAAATCAATTCAAAAACAAGCTAAATCCAACAGTCACCTCAGTGGCATATCTCAAGGAAACCATTTCAAAATCAACTCAATATCAACCGTTTTAACTCATTTCCAAAGCCTTAAAGAAACAGCTCAGTAATAAATCATTTGTCCAAAACCAAGTCAATTAAAGTAAACCAGGCTGAATTCAAAAGTGCATTCAACTTTTCAAATCATCAAAATAATTAACTCAAATCAAATCAATCCTCAACAGACTAAACTCAGATTTCAAATCTTTAAAGAATCAACTTCAAACATTACATTTCACAAAGCCGCACAATAACTCAACCAAACAAACATCACAATTATTCGAGACAACCAAATAATACATAAGGCAGATACAATCACCAAATAGACAATGTCTCACATCAGTATCCATATGTAATAATTCCAATACATAAAACATAGTTTTGGAAAGCGCCCCTACCTCAAAATGCAATTCCATAACCCAAATGACTCATCAAGTCCTTTCCGCCTCAAACCGAACTGACGGCAACCAAAACCTTAGCTCTAAGTCACTTTTGCAACAGTCTCAACAACTCTAATCGCAACATACAACAACCGAACTCAATCCTATAGCAATTAACGCCACAAACCTTAGCGTATGATAACAGAACAGTAACAAAAGGGCTTTCAAATCGAAACGCTTACTGAACCGAAGGAGAACTGGTTAAACAAAAACGGTGGCGGTCTCCGAACCGGTCCGGCAGCAACTCGGCAGTCAGCCCCAAGCAGCAGCGGCGATCTGAACCACACGCAGCGACGATGAAGTTTCAGGAAACTCAACAGAAGGGAAACTCAACTTAAAAGCCTTACCAGCAGTGGAGCTCGATGGCAGCAGCAGCGTTTCTGGCGATTGAGGCTTGGCCAGAAGCTCCGACGACGCAGCAGCAGGGACTTTTTCGGCGGCAGAGGCTTACTGGCGCAGCTCAACACAGGACCAGATAGAGCGATGGCGGCCTCCAGCAACTCCGGCGAGCTCCCTCAACGACAAGAATGGCCGGAGCCTCGGCGGCGCTGACGGCGGCAGTAACGGCGGAGATAGCTCTGCACAGTGGGTTGCGTTCCTGCACGCGCCACTAGCCTGCATCTCCCACCTTTAACATTGCGCAACCACTCTCTCTCCTCTGCAACGAGAAAGGCAGCGACAGCCCGGCTCCTCACGCGCGGCGGTCCGGCTTGGTGACGACGCGACAGAGTCTCCTTCTTCCTCAGCCTGATTTGGCGACACCAGCAGCAAAACGGACTTGACAGAAAGCAAAACGGCGAGGCTGATCGCAGATGGCGCGACGGCGGCGATGGCATGAAGGACGGCACAGGGACGGGTGGCTTTGGAACGTAGCTCGTTGTGAGGTGCGGTGAGGGCGATTGGCGGCGCGGCGCGACGAGGGCAACGGCGGCGCGGATCGGGCAGCGGCCTCCGTCCCCTTTTTCTCCCTTCCCGTCAGCCCTCTTCTCCCTTTCCTTCTTTGATTTTGGCGCTACTATGGGTTTCACTTGTGTCTGTGTTAGGTTTGCTTGTGGGTGAGTGATGATGGGGGTAAGGAAGAGGGGCAGCAGCTGCGGCTGTATGGGTTTGGGGGGGCTAGGGTTTTTTTTTTTTTTTTGAAAACTAGGGTTAGGGGCATTTTAGTAATTTCACATAAAATTGGGAATAATATAGTAATTGAAACCCAAATTAAATCCAACACTAATGATATATAGAAAATACTATTTGTTCATCACTTTCACAAATTATTTTCAATAAAAATGCCCAAATCAAATAATTAAAATAATATACTTAATTTCTTCATTTTTCAAAATAGCAATATCAATATTCTAAAATATTAATTATTTAGTCCAAAATCATATAAAAATCCTTTTTATTTCATAACTACCAACTATATGATTCAAATATAGAAAATAATTCAATAATTGTAAAATTGGATAATAATATCAATTTATTTCAAATTCAATAAACCAAAACTTGCTTTAATTTTCTTTAATAGAGAAATTTCCGAAATTAAAGCTACAGAAACACTGAATTTGAAATTTAGCTAATGATATCCCTCTTCCAAAGGTCTTGGGTCTTACAACGTAGCTCCAGAAGCTACCTCCTGTGTTGGATGAACAAAAAAGAAAACGAGCAAAAATCTTGAAGATCTTCTACATTTTTGGCATGAAGATCTTGAAGCTTCTGCTTTACATCTTGTCTTTAGTGACAAAAGTCTTAGCCACGCCATGCTTCAGATCTTCCTTTAGCAAAGACCATCATCAACCTAGCATTTTGCTTCTTCATAGCTTCTCTATTTTTTCTGATAACTTCTATCTTCTTCTTCCCTATTGACATGACCGAAACGCAGAGAGAGAGAGGAGAGAGAAGAAAGAAAAAAACTTTCAATGGAAGCAATGAATTATATTAAAATGAATTAATTTTCACTTCCATTATGCATAAAGAAACGCGTGGAGTCATTTAATGCAATCAAATCACTTTTAATTTTCCTTTTCAGTTATCAAGGCATGAATTTAATCTAATCAAAGTTTGAATTCCATAACCCATCAAGGTAGGCAACCGAGGAAAGCATGCTCCACTACTTTCTTTCTTCTTTCAATTTTGGATCAAGGCTTGTTGGTCTCTCAACAAATATTAATTTGTACTATTCTCATGACACTTGGCCCAAATAGCTTTGATATTCATTTAAATGATTCAGCCATATATTTTGGAATTATTTTTGCACAAGAACTGAATACTTTCTTATCTTATTGGACTTATGTGACTTTTGGCCCAATAACAAAATCTACACACTAAATAAAATCATTAAACAAACAATTGAAAACTAAAATCAAATTAACTATTTTCTTAATTAATAATGTTTGATCATCATTATATTTAAAGTTTTCTAAACTCAACAGTTTTTAATCATGACATAAGAACTTTTTAAAAGTGTTCAAAATAAAATGTTACAAATTTTTGTTTGGTAGAAGAAGAAGACAATGAAAAAGAAATGAGAGAAGGAAGAAAGGAGGATAATGATGATGGTGATTTACATGATTTGATGCACAAATAAAACTGTTTTACAATAACCGTAAATTAAAAATGTTCATGAATAAAATTTTAATTAGAATAAAACGGGTCGATCTGTTATAAAATTAATAATTATATATTTTAAAATTTATATTCTAAAATAATAAAACTTAAAAATTAAATTTAATAAATAATATATCATATTTATACTAAAATAAATAATCTTAAAACAAAAATAATATTATATAATATAAAAAATATTAATTCAAATATAAAAATATATATATTACAGAAACCAATTTCAGATCCAGTCGAGTGACCAAAACATAAACCAAATACGACCCAAAAATAACAACGTTTAAAATAACAAATTCGAATCCAATAAAATATGTGCTGAACTGGTTTCAGGCCGGGACCAAATTGAACATTCCCCTCGAAACGCATGGTTGATGGTTCAACGGTCCAAAATCAAAATCCTAGGGATCTCCGAGACAGCTTTCAAACGTTGAGGTCATAATCACATTTCATGTCGCATAAACAATACCATTAATCCATCAATCAAAATCTCACAAGAACAAAGGCCTACCCGTTCCAATCCCATCTAAGTTTTGGCGCGTTGCCACCAGAAGGTAGACAAAAATGCCTCTGCCAGAACCTGGAACCCTCCACATCTTTATTATTTATTTATTCTTTAATTTTAGAACGGCCTCCGATACACTCTTCTAGAAGATCCCTCGCTTGATCCCCCCTCTCTAATCTCTATCCTCTCCGGTGCATATTCTTTCTGACTATTGCTACTGCTACCGCAAGTATTGTCTTCTCTTCCTCACTATCTTAAACTTAAGCCAATATTATAGAAATGTAATTGTCTTTGTTCTTTATTCAAAACTTTGCAATTCTCATTTGTTTTCTCCCCTTTCGCTATCCCTAAATTATGATTTACCCTGCAATTTCCTCTCTAAGCCCACCATTTATGGCGTTTTTGCCAAAGTTGAATAAACTGCAGCGAAAAACTTCTTTACGGACGCCATACTCAAGACGAATCGTTTGCTTCCAAAGCCAAAACCAAAACCAAAACCCCAATGCAATTGATAAACCTATGTTATTGATGAAGAAGAAGAAGCGGAAGACGGTGGAAAATGAGAAAGAAAATGGTAATGGTAATGGTGGTCCTTCTGCTCCTTCTTCGGAAGTTAGAAGGAGAGGAATGTTGTTATTGTGTGGTGTTGGTTATTGGGTTCAAGGTTTCAGGTGCTTTCCATGGCTTGCTCTTAATTTCCACATGGCTAACAGCCTCAACTTGAATCCCTCAACGTTGCAACTAGTGCAGTATTCTGCTAATCTCCCAATGCTCGCTAAGCCCCTTTATGGAATCATTTCTGATGCCATCTACATTGGTGGCGCTCACAGGATTCCCTATGTTTCTCTTGGAGGTAAACAACTATGAACCATGTCATTCATGTCTTCTGCCCTTTTTTTCCCTTTTCTCTTTGTTTTGTATGTATTTGTGTGCATATGCATTGAACTGCCTTCTTTTTGTATTTAGTTAAGTTTGGGCACCATTTTAATTGACTCAAACAAGAAATGACTTATTTAGCATTCGAGCTAGGCATGGAATCAGCCACCAGTATTTGCATCGGATTAGACGGCCTACATTACAACCCTTGATTGCAGCCTTTTCCTGAACCTTGTGTAATGCTCGATGTTTATATGCCGGCCTGCCCTTTTGATGTATTTAATTTGCTGAACATTATAATTGAGCAAACAAGAAATGACTTATCTAACAAGAGCTAGCCTCTGTGTGTTGCAAGCTGTGTATTGCGAATGAGAGTACTAAATTTTCCTGAATTTCAAACTCTGATGCATCAAACTGATAAGGTCACTGCATTTAACAAGCAGAGGGTAAGTGTTTCTGTTTGGTATAATTTTTTACCTTGCCTTTGGTTTTAATTAAAACTATAATTGTAATAGCGATAGCAGTTTTTTGTCCGTAGATTTGGTTTGTAAACTCAATACAACTGCAATCTCCAAGATTAATGAGATACTTATGTATATGCAGTAGGTTGTTTCATGTTTTAGAATAATCATGTTTATGATAAATGTCAAAAGCACTAGAAATGCTAAAAAGGAAAAGAAGAAAAGTTATCCTTGTATTTAACAATTGAAGTGATTTAGGCTGGGTTTGGTATTGAATTTCTTCGGCAAAAGCAACTGATCTGGTATCCTACTAGGCACTTTTCTTTGTCGAGTCTATGTTTACCATTATTTATGCCGAGGAAGATACCTTATTCTGCCAATTATTTATAACTGTCTTCTATCTAAATGAGTTTCTTATTCATAAAATAAATGTTAGAATATACTTATTTTGTTCAATACACAGTACTTTTGCAGGTCATCTCTTGGGGTCTTCTGGCATCAGGCCCTGCAGCACGGGAAGTGCTTCTAAACTTGATTGCATGCGCGCTTCTCAGTAATTTAGGTGCATCCATTACAGAAGTAGCAAAGGATGCACTTGTGGCAGAATACGGAATGAAGCAAAAAATATGCGGCCTACAGTCATATGCATTCATGGCCTTAGCTGGAGGTGGAATTGTAGGCAACTTGATTGGTGGTTTCTTCTTACAGAAGATGCCTCCCAGAATTATGTTCATCATATTTTCTTCTCTATTGTCATTACAACTAGCAATTTCTTTATCCACAAGAGAGGAGTCTCTAGGCATAGAACTTTCAGATCGAAATCTTACTATGAAGTGCATTGCAGAGGATATAAGAAAACAAGCATATGATCTCATCATGGCTATTAGTGACGTATGCATCTTGCATCCACTTATATGGATTGTTGGATCAATTGCCATGGTACCTATGCTTTCAGGCTCTATCTTTTGCTATCAAACACAGTGTTTAAAACTTGATCCTATGATAATTGGGCTATCAAGAGTGACTGGCCAGATGATGCTTCTTTCAGCTACTGTGCTCTATAACCGTAAATGGAAGAAAGTAGCAATGAGAAAACTGATAGGCTTGGTGCAGATTCTATATGCTTCATCCCTACTTCTTGATCTCATTTTAGTGAAGCAGATAAATGTAAAATTGGGAATTTCCAATGAGGCGTTCACTTTTTGTTTCTCCGGTTTGGCCGAAATTTTGGCACAGTTTAAGCTCCTTCCATTTTCAGTGTTATTTGCAACTTTATGTCCCAAGGGTTGTGAAGGATCTCTCACCTCTTTCCTTGCATCAGCTTTGTGTCTATCATCAATAGTTAGTGGGTTCTTGGGTATTGGGTTGGCATCTCTCCTTGGCATTACGTCGGGTGATTTCTCAGGCTTGACTACTGGAATTCTTTTACAGTTTGTCGCAGCCTTAGTACCTTTAAGATGGATTCACTGTATACCGATGTCACAGCCTGTTGTCAAGAAGCAAAGGAGAGGTATGAGCCGAAAAGCTCGGAGAAACAGAAGAGTTGGAAAGGTTGTTCTCAGTTCTATTTACGCATACCGGAGGGAAAGAGAACGAGAGACATGGAAGTAAACATAGCTAGTCACCTGCAGCTTGTAATGTATAAATACAATGATGAGAGGGTATATTTGTTTCCATTTTCATTCTCCAGAACATGATTCGTGATTTCTTATCGTAGTATTAACCTAGAACCTCCCCTTGCTCAGTGCTAGAAAACCCCAATCCGATCATTGTGTTATTTTGTCCAAGAATGTTCAAAATACAAGTCGGACTCCTCACAATCACATACATGCAACTAACTTCTTTTAACCCCTCCGATCATTGTACATACAACTAACTTCTTTTAACTACCTGATATTTCATTAAAATAACTCGTAGCTTAAGTAATTCTTTTTGCTTCATGCTGAATTGATGAATTCCGATGGTCGGGGAACACTTCATCACACACTCATGGATAGTCTCAAGTATTTTTCTAAATTGCGACCATGGTGTGCCATAGCTTTAAGGCATAGCAGTTTTTGGGCTAACCTCCATTTTTAAGTGTGGCATTGCAGAAACAGTGTTGGGCAAATGGTGGTGCAATTGCGCCATTACGGTAGCCCCATGGCGGTCTAATACAACTGGACAACTGGTATGGGAAAATGGCGGGGTGTTTTTGGATTTGTTTTTTTAAATGGTTAAGCCTTAATCACTCAAGAGTAATCACTCAAGAGTATTGACAAAACTCTGTTTAAATGATAAAATAGTAGAGACCATATAAGAGGGAGGCTCTGAAAGGACAGAAAAAGACCGTTGAGGGATCAAAAAATTTATTGTCTTTGTCATTACTATTATCCATATATATACAAGAAACACCCTAACCTTAATAAATATACTCTATCTAACCATCTATATACACCAAAATACTTAAGGAGTACCTAAAGAGTACCTAATTAACAATATAAAATACTATTTAATAAATAACCTTAATTATATCTCCATTCAAGTTGGGGCACATGAAAATTGATGAGACCCATTTGTCATTACAAGAGAAAAAAATTTTAGGTGATAGTGACTTGGTTAGTATATCAGCAACTTGGTTTGTTGAAGAAACTAGAATGAGCTTAATCAGTCCTTCATGAACTCTATCATGAATAGTATGACAGTCAATCTCTATATGCTTAGTTCTTTCGTGAAAGACTGAATTAGCAATCATATGGAGAGCGGATTGATGATCACAGTACATAACAATAAGACGAGAGAGAGGTATTCTAAAGTCTTTCAACAAGTAAGAGAGCCACACTCCCTCACAAGTGGCAAGAGCCACGGCTCTATATTCAGCTTCAGCCGAGAAGCGAGTTACAGTATGTTGTTTCTTACTTTGCCAAGAAATCAATGACTTTCCAAGAAAGAAACAAAATCCAAATACTGAAAGTCTAGTGTCTGGACAAGCTCCTCAATCTGAGTCAGAGAAAGCAGTGAATGTGAGATTTTTGGAGGTAGAAAATAACACTCCCTTGGCCGGAGCACCTTTAAGATATCGAAGTACACGCAAAGCGGCTTGGAAATGTTTTGTTGTGGCATAATCTAAAAACCGAGCTTGCCAACTGCGAAGCATATATCTGGCCATGCATTGGTGAGGTAAATTAAAACGTCCAATTAGCCGTGTATAAGGTGCAACATCATCAAGAGAAATTCTTAAAGATTTAGATAGATGAGTTGTATAATCTATTGGTGTGGAGGCTAGATTTGCATTCATTAACTCAAACTCATCAAGCAAGTCAAGTGTATATTTGTGTTGATACATGACAATGCCTTGCTGACTTCTAGCAATTTCCAAACCAAGAAAAAATTTTAATTCGCCAAGGTCCTTAATTTTAAATTTGTTATCCAAGAGCTGTTTAATCCTTGCAATTTCTCTCCAATCATCTCCTGCTAAAACTAGGTCGTCTACATAAACAAGGATACATGTGAAGCATGAATCAGATAGTTTAGCGAATAAACAACTGATTTTGATTGAGTATATCCATCTTCAACGATAACACAACATAACTTTTGATGCTACTGGCTACTAGCTTGTTTCAAGCCATATAACGATTTTTCCAATTTACAAACTAAACCAGCTGGCACTGTCATTAGGTTTCATATACACCTCTTCTAGTAAATCTCCGTGGAAAAAAGCAGAATTGACGTCTAATTGGTGGACATACCATCCTTTAGTAGCAGCAATAGCCAAAAGCATTATTAAAGTAGTGAGTTTGATTACTGGACTAAAGGTATCAAAATAGTCAAAACCTGCCGTTTGAGTGAAGCCTCTTGCAACAAACCTTGCCTTGTGGCATTCTACCTCACCATTGGGTTTGAACTTGATCTTAAAAATTCATTTGCAACTGATTGCCTTTTTTTCAAAAGGAAGAGAAGTCAGTTTTCATGTTTTATTCTCCTCAAGAGCATTCAATTCAGCACTTATTGCCTTACGCCGAAATCATAAAGGAACCTCTTTATAACTTCTTGGTTGTGGTGGAGGATATAGCATCTGAAAAAGCTTTATGCCTTATTGACAATGTGTTGTAAGATACATAGTCAGAGATTGAATACTTCACTTCAAAGGAAGTTGGAGATTGCTGAGCCGAAATATTGACTTGCATGCAATGATACTCTTGCAAATAGGATGGCTGTTTTCTTTGCCTGCATGATTTTCTAAGTTCATTAGCATCAGATGTGCTATTTGGATTACTTAATGATGCAGCAGGATTCAAATTATTTGCTTCAAAAATAGAAGTTTAGCCAAAAGAAAAATCATGAGATGCAAGTTCAAGTGAGTGAAAATTAGGAGAAGATGATGCATGAAAATTAGATGCAGATACATGAGGTTCAGAAACGAGAATTTTTTCATTAGAATGCAAGTCTCTTGATGAATTATTTTTTAAATTAGAAAGAGTGTCAAAATTAAGCAATTTATTTGATGTTTCACTACTGCAAAAGGGATCTTAATGAAAATTCATTTCAAGATGAGAAGCATTAGAATTTTGAGAGTACGAATTTTTAATGCCTAAAGATTGATCATTTGAAGACAAGATCTCTTTAAAAGGAAAATAGGGTTCATAGAAAACAACATTTCGAGAAATAACAACTTCTTTGGTTTTAATATCAAGTAAAATATAGTCTTGTGTCCCTAATTTATATCCAAGAAAGACATACTTTCGTGCTCTATGATCCAATTTCTTTCGATGAGCATATAAAGTAGAAGCAAAGGCTAAACAACCAAAAACCTTTAAAAATGTAATTCTAGAATGTTGCCATTAAGAATCTGATATGGGCTATATTTAAATGTAACTTGGGGTACTCTATTAATTATGTAAATAGCATGAGTCACTGCATAATGCCAAAAATAATTTGGAAGATTAGAAGCAAATATGAGAGTCATAACTACATTTAGAATATCTTGATGCTTTCTTTCAACAATTCCATTTTGCTGTGGTGGTTCCACACAATTCTTTGATGTAAAATTCCTTTCATTTGATAGAAAGAATTCATAAAAAATTCCTGGCCATTATCAGTTCTAATGGCTGTTACCATGATTCCCTTTTGTGTATAAATTATTTCAACAAAATTTTCTAAACGAGAGCAAGTTTCAGATTTATTTTTGATAAAGAAAATCCAAGTAAATCAACTACTATCATCAACAATGGTTAAAAAATATCTATGCCCAAAAGTAGATGGTGTGGCAATAGCCCCCAAATGTCAACATGAATCAAATCAAAAGAAAATTCAAATTTACTCAAACTATTAGAGAAAGGTAACCTCTTTTGTTTTGCAAAATAACATGGATCACACGGTACATCATTGTTTGGACATGAGATGAATGGATGTATTTTTTCTAATTGTTGTAATCTAGTAAAAGAAATATGGCCTAACCTATAATGCCAAAGAATACTCTGTGAAGTGTGTGAAGTGTGTATGTCCTGTTCTTCTGTCATAATATTCAAAATCTTTTCTTCTAATTTGTTAAAGTTAACAGCCATCTTTGCTTGAGTATTCATTGTATATAGCCCTCGCTTTTGATAAGTAATTCCAATCATCTTCAAGGTAGGCCGCTCTTGAATCTCACAATTATGAGCGTTGAACATAAAACAACAAGATAAGGCATTAGTAACTTTTGAAATAGAAATAAGATTACATTTAAAACTTGGTACATATAGAACCTCAGTCAAATAAAAATCAGCTAAAAAGAAAACTATTCCACATGATCATTTTAACTAGATTAATATGTTTAATAGAATGAAAATGTTTAAGACTAAAACAAATGTGAGCAGTTGCTCCAGTATCTAAAATCCAATCTTAAAAATTCAATTCAAAATTGGAAAGAGAAATGAAATGAAATATATCGGCTGAAAGAGCATGAATGGTTGCCAAATTTTCATCATGAAGAAGTTCTTTATGTTGCTGTAATAGTGCAATAAGTGCTTCTTTCTGTCTATCTGAGAATCTCCCATCCAAACTAATCTTGCCTTCATTTTGGATAACTGTGGGGTTGCATTTTGCATTACTCGCAACTACTACTGAATTCACTGAATTAGCTGAAAGAGGTACTCCATTAGAGTGATTTGGTTGCAGATGTGGTAGAAAGTCATGCTTCTGGTAACATGTATCCACCAAATGACCTTATTTTTCACAATAAGACCAAAGTTTGGGAGCTCCTCTAGTAGTATCTTTGCCACTTTTACCACGCCTTCTTCCTCTTCCTCTGACATTGTTGGCTCCAAATTGGCCTTTTTCACCTCCGGTTAACAAATTTGGCATTGCCTTGGCTAATCTGGTATGGATCTCTTTCACCTATAGATTTAGTGTGAATAGCATTCACTAATATTCTAGAATCTGGTTCAATGAGATGCATCATTTGTCTCTCTTGTTGAAGAAGTAGAGAAAAAACAATATTCACATATCGAAGGGAATTAAGCAATATAATATGGGAGTGCACACTTGCATATTGGTCATTTAAACTTCTGAGAAAATGAATCATATAATACTGCAACCTATATTGCCTCATTATGTCTAATCCACAGCTACAATTACTCAAGCAAGTACAGGTTGGTATGGGTCTAAATTCGTCTATTTCCTTCCAAATCCTTTCAGTTTTGTATAGTAAGAGGTGATGGATAACTCACCTTACTTTGTACTAAACAGATCTTCCTCAAACTCAGCAATCCGAAATAGATCACCCTCATAAAATCGATGTTTGAGGTCCTTCCACAATTCGTGTGCATTGTCGCACCACAGTACACTCTACAAAATTTCTGGACTCAATGATCCAGGTAGCCATGATAGCACAAACGTATTACAACAGTCCCAAGCATCATACGAATCATTTGTTGGAGTTGGTTTGAGTAATGTGCTATCAATGAATCTAATTTTATTCTTCGATTTTAGATAGATCCACACACAGATCTGGACCAGGTCTGGTAGTTCAATGTGGTTAGTGGAGTGGTTGTGAGAGCAATTCCAGGTGTCTAATTTGCGTGAAGGTTGTAACAACTTAAAGGATCCTGAATCAGGTTGGTGTTAGATCTAGAAGTGGCTTGGAAAGCTTGTAAATGAGTCATCATCTTTGCAAAGTTCTGAAAATCTGCTACAGTAAAACTTTGTGTATCTGGATTCATCACCTCTATCTCATTCATCACCTCTACCTCATTCGTTGCCATTGATGAATAAATCGGACAAATCTACCTTTCACGAGCTATTCTCACTATAAATTCTCATATTTGGTGAAAGATTCACACTTTGTTGTAGGCTCCACACTGACCGCACTATGACAAAACTTTGTTAAACTTATCGAGTTGAATGGTAAAATAGTGGAGCAAGCACCATATGAGAGGAGGGCTCTGAAAGGAGATAAAAAGACAGTTGAAGAATGAAAAGTTTTATTACCTTTGTTATTATTATTATTCATATATATATATATATAAGAATATTAGACACCCTAACCCTAATAAACATACTCTATCTAACCATCCACCAGAGTATCTAAGGAGTACCTAAAGAATACCTAATTAACAAGATAAAATACTATTTAATATATAACTTTAATTACAAGTATGATTCCAACCGTAATTACGAAATGTAAAATAAGATTAACGGTAATTAAAGAATTCAAAATAAGGAAATAACTTTGACTTTTTTGGATTGATTTTCTATTGTTTTCCAAAAAATCTCTTAATTTAATTGCTACTATTTTTAAAACTAATCATTTAAATGTCACTATTTTTTATGTGAATGACCCTTCAAAATCAAAAGCTCTTCGGTTTCAATGTTTTCATGATTATTCATATAGTTTTTTATATGAATTACTTCAACAGCCGCCTAATATGAAAAAAAAAACTTAGCTCGTAAGTCATAGCTCCATCAAAGAGATAGTCTGCTATTGAGTACCCTGAGCTGAATTCCATTGGATTAAAACATTCATGGATAAAACCCATTTTAGAAAATCTCGTAAACAAGGAATAACTATTTTTTCTTCTGCAAATGTGCAAATTAGACCTAAAGTAAAAAACCTGAACATACATATTTTCAAGAGATGTGGCGTGGATCTAAACTAACCTATACCATCCCTAAACCTTAATTTTAATAAAAATATCTAAACTAACTCACACCACCTTAAAACTATAACACACTGCACTTCCCTCGCCCCTCACACATGACACTCACTCACCAACACACACACAGTTCTATGAAAGAAAGAAAAAGAAAGAAGAAAGGGAGAAAGAAGAAGAGAAGAGCTATGGCAAGGGAGAAGAGAAGAGCTATGGTGGGGGAGAAGAGAAGAGGGGGAGGACGGCGCCGGCTGGCATCACTGTCGCCATGCCATCGAGAGACCAAAGGAGAAGGAGAGAGAAAGCACGCAGACTTGAGGGAGCAGAGAAGCCTCGTTGCTGTTGCACCACGCCTTGCTGCCACTGTCGCGTCGTCGTCGGACCTTGGAGGGAGACCATGCCACCGAGCCGTCACTGCCGAACCATCCACGAGCCGCCGTCGAGCAACAAAACCGCGAAGAGAGGGAGACGCGTGAGGAAGAGAGGTTCTCCGCGACCAGTTCAGCAGCCGCGCCCAGTCACCGGCGTCGCCTTCGTTTGAACCTCCACCGTCGCTACCAGCTTCCATCTCTATCGAGGCTGGTTATGGATGAGAGGGGACGAAGCTGCCTCTGCTGCTAGAGAACTCACTGCCGGTAAGAGTTTCGAGTTGATTTTAGTTCTTTTGAATTTCAGGAAAAATGTTACAATCCCTGCATGTTGGTTTCAGTCGCCGTCGCCGGAGTTCTGTTCACTGCTGTCACTTAGGATGGCTATCGGGGTTGCTGCCAAACCGATTTAGAGACCACTGCTGTTTCGTTTTGTTATTACCATAAGTATTTATGTTTCGGAGACCCCGCGTTAGTATTTTGTTACATGTATTAAAGCCTTTGCGATATTAATGGTTTTTAGAGTTAGTAACCAAGGTTGCATGTTGTGTTTTAAAGCTATTTATGCTATTGCAAAAGTGAGTGGAGCTGGAATTGAAGTTGCCGTTGATTTCGGACTTAGAGAAAAGAGTTCAGTTGACGCGTTTAGGTTATAGTTTCAACTTATTGAGGTAGGAGATTTTTCTAAAAACTAATTTATTTTAAATTATAATTGTTATAAATTGATATGATGTGTGAAATGCATTTCTGGTGATTATGTATTTCTTATGAATTATCTGGTTTGTCTTGGATGAATATGGTTGTCTGTTTGATTGCACTATTGACTGATTTTGTTAAATTGGAGATTTCTGGGTTGGTTTGATTTGAAATGATTTTGATAGTTTGAAATTCTGAATTTTGCTTTATTGGAAACTGATTTGGTTTTGAACCCGATAGAAAGGGTTGAGGATTGGTTTGGTTGGGACTCGAAAAGGATGGCAAAATCCAAGTTTTAGGGGAGATGCTACCGAAATTTCTATAAAGTCTGAAACTTTAACTGAAATGTCATTTATAAAATTACAAATTTAGGAATTTTATTATTTTACTTGAATTATTTAAAAAATGATGAATTATGCTTTGAATTGAATTACTAAAAAGAGAATTATGATTGAGCCTTATTTCTCAAGAAAAGACTTATGTTTGAAGGGTTGATTTAAGTATGAGAAGGGTTACATTTTTTTTTAATTTGAATGAATTCTATCCATCCTCTAGCAATTGGCTTGAGATCCATTCTCCTCAGTTGGTTTGGTTTGCATTTCTTGTCATTGATCCACTGAGTTCCGGGCAGACATATGTCCTTAAGGACTTGATCTAACCTTGGATTAGCTAGTACCCTCCTATTAAAGGATTCAGGGTCATCCTTTTGTGGGGGTAATTGAAAATCTCCCTCACCTTATCCAGATTAAAATACAGAGTCCTTCCTCAGACCATGGTGTGCCATGTATGGAATCCTTGTCCCTCCTTCTTTTGTTTATCTTTCATCCATAGATTTGCATAAAACTCACGGACTTTCACTATTCCAACATTGGTTACAGGTTTGGCTAGAATTTCCCAACGCCTCTTTTGAATCTATTCTTGGATTTTTGGGTATTCATCTTCTTTCAAGTCAAACTTGACTTCCAGAATCATTGTCTTTTTGCACATTATTTCATAGTAAT
The DNA here is from genome assembly GCF_003086295.3 of Arachis hypogaea. Lineage (NCBI taxonomy): Eukaryota > Viridiplantae > Streptophyta > Magnoliopsida > Fabales > Fabaceae > Arachis > Arachis hypogaea. The sequence continues at coordinate 110,079,832 of NC_092040.1, forward strand.
GTTCTTCATAAGGCTTGGAGTAGAATCTCTAAGGTTTATAAGCAATTGTTGTTGGGGAGCTTTCTTTCTTGTTTCTTGATGTAGATCTTCCACTCTTTGGGGCATGGGTTGTGAATAAGTGAAAGAGCAAAGCATTTTCCACACCTAACTTAAAGGGTTTGCTCATCCCGAGCAAAAAGAAAAGGAAGAGAGAAGCGGGTGAATAGTGAGGAAGGGCTTGTGAGCGAGAGAGATCGTCGAATGTTTAAGTAGAGGGAGGGGGTGTGGTTTCAAATTTTTTTAAAGGGAAAGGAGGTTGGAGAAGATAGCCAAATTTTAAATTGAAACGATAATATGAAAGACAAGAAAGATATGAATGAGATTTCTTTAAATTAAAAAGTTTTGGAAAAGATTTGAAAAAGATTTGGTTTGAAAGAGATTTGATTTGAAAAGATAAAATTGGAAAATAAATTGTTGAAAAAGATATTAATTGAATTGGTTTAACTTTTTTTTGAAATTAAAATAAAAGAAAGTTTGATTTGGAGATATGATTGATTAAAAGATAAGGTTTTGAAAAGATATGATTTGAAAAAATCAACTCTTCTTTCCTTTCTTTGCAATTTCGAAATGTTGGCTCACCCCCTCCTAGGCGTTTAACTCCAAGAATGGGCGTTGAACGCCCATAGGAGACCATGACATGGTCCTGAGCCTGCCACTATTTGAGCGTTGAACGCCCAGGGAGCTTCCCTCCTGGAGTTCAACGCCAACTCTTCACTTCACAATGGGCGTTGGATGCCCATAATGCCTCCTCACTAGTGTTCAACGCCAGCCTTTCTTTCCTTTGGGCATTGAACGCCCAGCTTCCTTCTTGTCTGGCGTTCAACGCCAGCAAGGGGTTCTCTCTAGAATGTTTTGTTTGCAATTTTAAATATTTCTGTCTCTATTCTAAGGGCTGCACATGATCACCAAAGTTAAAAAATAAAGGGAAACAATGAAAACTAATAAGAAATGAACTGAAAATGAATATGAATGAGAACAAATAAAAGAACTAGAACAGTAATATGCTACTTATGGTTGGGTTGCCTCGCGACAAGCGCTTCATTACCGTCATTAGCTTGACTTTACTGCTGTCATGTTAGTAATAGTGTAGAGCTCTCCACTCCAGATTATCCCATAGGTAATGCTTGACTCTCTATCCATTCATTGTAAACCTTTTTTCAGAGTGTTTGCCTTTGAGCTCTATATGACCATAGGGTGATACATTAGTGACCACAAAAGGTCATGTCCATCGTGACTTGAGCTTTCCAGGAAAAAGCTTGAGTCTGGAATTGAAGAGTAAAACCTTTTGACTCGGCTCGAAGACTCTAGAAGAGATCTTTTGATCGTGCCATTTCTTGGCCTTTTTCCTTGTAAATTTTAGCATTGTTAAACGCAGCTTGTCAGAATTCATCCAACTCATTTAGTTGGAGCAATCTTTTGTCTCTTGCAGTCTTAGCATCAAAGTTGAGGAATCTGGTTGCTCAGTAGGCTCTGTGCTCCAGTTTCACTGGTAAATGACATGCCTTGCCATAGACCAACTGGTAGAGGGACATCCTAATAGGGATCTTGAAAGTTGTTCTATATGCCCAGAGGGCGTCATCAAGTTTCCTTGCATAATCTCTCCTGGAGGTGCTCATTGTTATTTTCAGGATTCTTTTGAGCTCTTTGTTGGAGACCTCGCCTTATCCATTTGTCTGTGGGTGGTAGGGATTTGCCACTCTGTGGCGAACACCATAATAGTGCAGAATTGAGTCAAGTTGTCTGTTACAGAAGTGAGTGCTTTCGTCACTGATCAGTGTCCTTGGGACACCAAATCTGCTGAAAATATATTTCTAGAGGAATTTCATTACCACTCGGGTGTCATTAGTGGGTGATGCGATTGCCTCAACCCATTTAGACACATAGTCCACTGCCACAAGGATGTATGTGTTCGAATATGAGGACGAGAAAGGGCCCACGAAATCTATTCCCCATACATCAAACAGCTCAATTTTCAAGATCCATTATTGAGGCATCTCGTGATTATGAGGGAGGTTGCCATCCAATTGACAACTGTCATAGTTGTGAACAAATTCTCGGGAGTCCTAGAAGAGCATTGGCCAGTAGAAGCCGCTCTGAAGGATTTTGGTGGTTGTGCGCTCAACTCCAAAACGACCTCCATAGTCGGAGCCATGGCAATGCCAGAGGATTTGCTGTGTTTCTTCCTCAGATATGCAATGGCGGATTATACCGTTTGAGCACCGTTTGAAAATATATGGTTCGTCCCACAAGTAGTATTTAGCATCATGGATAAGTTTTCTAACTTGCTGTCAATTGAATTCCTTGGGAATTAACCTTATCACCTTGTAATTTGTAATGCCAGCAAACCAAAGTGCTTTACATATTGCAAAGAGTTCTTCATCAGGGAAGGTCTCGGATCTTTCAATAGTGGGAGAGGATGTCCCTGTTGTAGGTTCAATTCGAGACAAGTGGTCAGCCACCTGGTTTTCTGACCCTTTCTTGTCCCTGATTTCTATGTCAAATTCTTTCAGGAGCAATATCCATCTTATTAATATGGGTTTAGAGTCCTGCTTGGACAGAAGGTACTTGAGAGCATCATGGTCAGTATAGATAATGACCTTAGATCCTATTAAATAGGATCTAAACTTGTCAATGGCATATACCACTGCAAGTAACGCATTCTCTATGGTGGTGTAGTTTCTTTGCGCGTCATTTAAAACATGATTGGCATAATAAATGATGTGTAATAGCTTATCATGTCTCTGTTCCAGGACTGCACCAATTGCATGATCATTGGCATCACACATTAGTTCAAACGGGAGGTCCCAGTTGAGTGCAGAAATGACAAGTGCAGAGATAAGCTTTTCTTTCAAAAGTTCAAAGGCATGCCTTCACTCTTTGTTAAAAATAAAAGGAGTGTCAGTGGCTAACAGATTGCACAGAGGTTTTGCAGTTTTGGAGAAATCTTTTATAAACCTTTTATAGAACCATGCATGTCCTAAGAAGCTTCTGATTGCTTTAACATTAGTAGGTGGTGGTAATCATTCAATTACCTCCACCTTGACCTGATCAACCTCTATCCCTTTGTTCAAAATCAGGTGTCCAAGAACAATGCCTTCAGTCACCATGAAATGGTATTTTTTCCAATTTAAAACTAAGTTAGTTTCTTGGCATCGTTTCAGAACTAGGGCCAGATAGTTAAGGCAGGAATCAAAGGAATCCCCAAAGACAGAGAAATCATCCATGAATACTTCAAGGAATTTCTCAACCATGTCCGAGAAAATGGAGAGCATACACCTCTAAAAGGTAGCAAGGGCATTACAGAGGCCGAATGACATTCTCCTGTAAGCAAACACTCCATATGGGCATGTGAATACTGTCTTTTCTTAATCCTCAGGATCTATTGCAATCTGATTGTAGCCTGAATAGCCATCCAGAAAACAGTAGAATGCATGCCCAGCCAGTCTCTCCAACATCTGGTCTATGAACGGTAAAGGGAAATGATCCTTTCTTGTAGCGTTATTAAGTCTTCTATAATCAATGCACATACGCCAACATATCACTGTCCTTGTAGGGATCAGTTCATTCTTCTCATTGTGGATCACTGTCATCCCTCCTTTCTTGGGTACAACCTAGACAGGACTAACCCAGGGGCTATTTGAGATGGGATAGATAATCCCTGCCTCCTATAGTTTAGTGACTTCTTTCTGCACTACTTCCTTTATGGTCGAATTAATTTGCCTTTGTGGTTGCACCCTGGTCTGACATCATCCTCGAGCCTGATCTTGTGCATACATTGTGTTGGACTAATTCCCTTTAAGTCACTTATGGTCCAGCCAAGAGCTGTTTTGTGTGTCTTCAGCACCTGAATCAGTGCTTCTTCCTCTTGTGGCTTCAGGGAAGAACTTATGATTATATGGTAAGTTTCTCCATCTCCTAGAAACACATATTTCAAGGATGATGGCAGTGGCTTGAGCTCGAGTTTGAGAGGTTTATCCTCCACTTTAGGGGCTTCTAAGGCCTTCTCCTGCTCTTCTGACGCCTCCTTGTCAGGGCTGGCATCTTCGAGGATATCATTCAGCTCCTCCTCTAGGCTTTCAATTGTATGTATCTCTTCCGCCAAGGAATTTATGATCTCAGTCTTCATGCACTCCTCTGGAATATCAGGGTATTGCATGTCCTTGGTGGCATCCAGTACGAACTCATCTTCATTGACTCTCAGGGTCACTCTCCCTTTTTTCACGTCCATGAGGGTTCTTCCTGTGGCCAGAAAAGGCCTCCCTAGAATAAGGGACACATTCTTGTGTTCTTCCATATTCAAGACTACAAAATCTGTAGGGAATGCAAAAGACCCAACCCTTACAATCATGTCTTCAATCACTCCTGATGGAATCTTGGCCGAGCCATTAGCCAACTGAAGGCCTATGCAGGTGGGCTTGACTTCTCAGATTAGGCCGAGTTTCTTTATCAATAAAGCAGGAATTAAGTTGATGCTTGTCCCAAGATCACATAGAACTTTCCTTATACAGGCGCCTCCAAGGTTGTAAGGTATCACGAAGCTTCCAGGATCCTGGAGCTTTTCTGGTAAGTTCCTCTGGATGGCTGCACTGCACTCTTTGGTGAGGAAGACTGTCTCTGCCTCCCTCCAATCCTTCTTGTGGCTTAATATGTCCTTCATAAACTTCGCATAAGAGGGTATTTGTTCAAGGGCTTCTGCAAACGAGATCTCGATCTCTAGTGTCTTGAGGTAATCTGCAAACTGGGCAAACTGCTTAACCTTCTCTATTTGGTGGATTTTTTTGAGGATATGGCATCCTGGTTCTGTACTCAGGTGTGCTGAGTGGTGCGGAGTGATTGTCCATGGTGCCAGAAGGAGGATTACCAGCCTACTTAGGAGGGGTTTTCTTTGGGCTTGCACATGCTTGGCCTCCCCCTTCTGGGCGTTCAATGCCCAGGCTGGCCCCTTCTTGGCGTTGAACGCCAGCTCTGCCCACTATTGGGCGTTGGATGTCCAAAGTGACCCCTACTGGGCGTTGAATGCCCTTGTTGACCTATGGGGGGCGTTGAACGCCAGTATTGCTCCCCTCTGGGCGTTCAACGCCCTTGATCATGCCTTGGGATGCTGTGTTTCCACCTGCTGATGTTTCCTCTTCCCTCTACTTCTCATTATCCTGATACTGGCTATTTAGTATCATTCTACTCCTCAATTGGATGAATTGGCACTCTTCTCTTATCTGTTTAGATAAGTGTTGTTCAGCCTGATTCAGCTATGCCTCTATATTCTTTTTAGAGGCACGGGTTTCCTGTAACATTCCTTGCAAACTTAGCAATTGTTGTGTGAGGGAGTATAGTTGATGGGGGAACGATTCACTCTATTTTGGAGGGTCCGATTCAGCGTACACTAGCTGGACCTTTCTCATGTGGATTGAACTACTTGTAGAATGATCTAAGGACATCTTAGCTATATCTATGAGTCTGTAATAGAAGATGTCTAGCTTGACCCATTCTGAAAACATTTCCTTGGGATATTTTCATAGCATCATTCTGTACCTCCCCTAAGCATTATAAAGAGACTGACTCTCTTCTTGCTCGAAACCTTGAATGTCCAGTCTCAGCTAGGTTAACTTCTTTGGGGGAAAATATTGCTTTAGAAATTTCTCTACCAGCTTATTCCATGTTTTCAAGCTTGATCTTGGTTGAGTATCCAACCACCTCCTTGCTTGACCTTTTACAGCAAATGGGAAAAGCAGCAGCCTGTAGACATCCTGGTCTACTCCTTCAGCTGTACTATATTAGAAATTTGCAGAAAGTCTGCAAGAAATTCTGTGGGCTCCTCTTGTGGGAGTCCCTGGAACTGGCAGTTTTGCTGAACTAAAGTGATGAGCCATAGGTTGAGCTCAAAGTTTGCTGCTCAAATAGGGGGTATACAAATGCTTTTCTCATAGAAGTCAGGATTGGGGGCTGTATATGACCCCAAAGTTCTTCTTGGTTGTGTATTCTCAAGTGGGTTCATACTAAAATTTTTCTATTCCTACCTACACAAACAAAGAGCAAAGTGAAGAAAATGTGGGGGTCTCTACGTCAAGTATAGAGAATTCTCAGTGAGATGTTCTACAGAGATATGCATTATATTAGAGTAATAATAATAAAGACGAAAAATTTAATAAAATAGAAATATAGGAGTTAATCCAAGATTTTCGAATCTTTTAAGACGTAAATAGGAAATGAGTTTAGAATATTTTTGAAATTTAAAAGGGAAACAACTAATTGGACACCAAACTTAATTTTTTTTTGAAGTAGAAAACAAAATTTTCGACAATAGAAAAAGAAAAATACTAAAAGACACCAAACTTAGAGATTTTGAAATCAAACAAAGAGAAATAGCAAGAATAATTCGAACAATAAGAAAGAAACTAAGAACAGATTTCAAACAATTCATGAAAAAAAATCAATAAAAATTAAAAGGACACCAAACTTAAAATTTGACACAAAATTCAAACAAAAGAAAAGGATAACTAAAGATGAAAATATTTTCGAAAAATTTCAAGAAAAGAAACAAAGAAAATTCGAACAACAAGAAACACAATTAACAAGAAAATAGTAAAAAGTACCTAATCTAAGGAGTAAGACAACCGTTACTTTTTCAATCATAAACAATCCCTGGCAATGGCGCCAAAAACTTGGTGCCTGAATTTGTGACTCGCACAACTGAACCGGCAAGTGCACCAGTCATCCAAGTAATACCTTAGGTGAGTGAGGGTCGAATCCCACAAGGATTACCGGATTGAGCAAGCTGTGGTTCTCCTACAGATCTTAGTCAGGCGAATAGAAATATAGTTGTTGTTTGTTGTAGGCGCATAAATAAGCAATAACGATAAAACGTAGAAACAGTAGTGAGAAATTAGTTAAGACCTCGGAGATACTTATTCTTCTCGATTAACACATCATACTAACTACTCAAACGATGCATGATTCTTTCAATGACAAGGCTATAAGTGATTAAGCCATCGGTCGTGGTCATTAATCTCCTCAAATCCAAACCAAACACCCGATCAAGCTAGATCAATCTGGGAGAGGGTGAAGCTCGCGCAATTCAATCTCTTGATGATCCTATTCAAAATGCTACAAACAAGGTCGGATTTTCCGGATCAGAGAATGACGCTCTATGATTCTAGCCCTTAGAGCCACAGGAACCTCAATTACCCCTGACTAACGGGATTTTATGTCACATATCCCAATTAGCCCAAGTAACTTGTTAGAACCCGTGATGCACTCTCAAGCTGTAGCTAATACTATCCAGGTCAGGACTCGTAAAGAACTCATGTAGAACAGGGGGTCATACTTTCGTTCCACCCCAAATTCATAAGGATGAAGAACGACAATGCATCATAGAATAAAATTAAACATAGATTGAAGAAGAAAAGTAATTGCATTAATCCATAGGAATCAGCAGAGCTCCTAACCTTAACCTAAGAGGTTTAGTTACTCATACTGTACAGAGAATAATGTGTAAGGTTTGGATGCGGTGGAGAAAATCCTAAATAATGGTGATCTCTCCTTATATATACTAATACTAAACCTAAAAAGATATTAATAATAATTAGAAATTACAAAAATAAACTAAACTAGGCTAAAGGAGCGAAAATCCACTTCTGAGCCCACTTGGTGAATGTTTGGGTTGAGCATGGCATCCAACTTGAAGGAATGGGCATTGAACGCCCACTAGGGGATAGATATGATGCTTCCTTGCTCCCCTTGGGACGTTGAACGCCAGTTTTGGGCATTCAACGTTGGCTTCAGTCCTCTTGGGGTGTTGAACGCCAGAAAGTGGGTAGTATGGGTGTTCAACGCCCATTTTGGGCGATCATTTCCAAAGCAAGATATAAACTATTATATATTTTTGGAAATCACTGCAAGTTAGCTTTCCAATTCCATTAAGAATGCGTCATTTGGACCTCTATAACTCCATAAATGCTCGTTTGAAAGCACGGAGGTCAGAATCTGACAGCATCTGCTATGCTTTCTTTGCATCTGAATCATACTTTGCCAAAACTTTCCAAATTCACCCAAAATTCACCTAAAATCATAGAAAAAATACAAAAGCTCAAAGTAGTATCCAAAAAGTGAATTTTACAATAAAACCTACTAAAACAAAATAAAACTTAACAAAATATACTGAAAATACTAAGAAAATAGTATCAAAAAGCGTATAAAATATCCACTCATCAGATACATGAACAGAAAACTAAAGATGAGCACAAAGATAGGGGAAGAACCATTGTAAAAGAAAGGGGAGTGAATAAAAAAATGTGATATCATCAAAGCAAAATACTTTAAATCAAGTCTGTTTAAATCTCCTTGATTACATTTCTTGAAAATATGTTTGTCATCAAATGGGAGATTGTTGAGTTGAGAATTAAATTAATTTATTGATAATGATGAACATTAATTTATCGGGTTAAACACCAAATTGGGTTTGATTGTTTTCATTTAAGTGATGCAAGCTCTTATGATAGAATAGCAGCCCAAACAAATGAAATAAATGTGCTCAAGTGTGATGTAGGTAAATTGATCCACTATCCAAGCCCAATCTTAACTAAGCAATGGAGAAGCAAACCTAAAGCAAAGCTTCAGTTGCTCACTTCGGACAAAAACAAGTGAAAGAGAGAGAGAGAGAGAGAAAGCTTCTTCTTCGAGCTCACTCACCAGAGAATAAAGAAAGAGAAAGTCAATCGAGAAAAGCAATGTCCAATCACACTAATCAAAGACATGTTAAGCTAAGTCAAAGGTTAAAAGTGATTTATTTCTATTTGCATGCAAGTTAATTTCTTCACTTCTTCTCCAACTTTCTGCAATACCAATTTAGGTTAAAAGAAAAAAGTGGTTTCTACCTATTCCTGCTGTGAATCAATGGCCTACAATGTTACTTGGGGTCAAAGAACATTTTCAAGGGTTTGGATTTGAGATTATCACTAAGCAATCTCATCTCTGCTGCTCTGCACTCTTCGGTCAAACAAAGAGCCAGATTTGAAATTCCTAATTTTAAGGGCTGATTAAAGAAAGATAAGGAATGATTTCTAAAAGTCCAAGATTCAAGAAGTTGACTCAGAAGGAACCCTAATTGTGGCTCTAACTAAGGTATAAAAGGAAAGTTGAATCTCATTAGAGCAACAAAAAGAGAGAACCTGAATCGAGAGAAAAGTGAAAATCTCACAATAGAGTTTAAAGTCTTTGAAGCATTACAGCTACACTAAAGGGAGCACTCTGCCAAGATAAAGAATAATGTTTTGAGTTCAAAAGATAGGATCCGTGCATAGAGTAAAAGTTGTTATTCATCATCTCCTTCATGTTTTATTGTTTTGTATTTCAGTTTCAATGTATATCTTTCTTAGTTTTTTTTTAGAGGTAAAAGGAAAGAAAGAGAGGCATTGAGAAAAAGTCATAGAGTGAAAAAGGTTGAGAGAAATACTTGAGAGAAAAGCCAAGAGTGATTTCAGATTTTTTTTGTTGTATTTTCTGTCTTGTGTCATGTACCTGAGAGGTATTCCTTGCTAAGTTGGGTAAACACTTAGTGTGGTGAGTCTAGGTATTAGCATAGTCAAGTCAAGTTTATGTTAAAGCTTGTGTGTCCAGATAGGATTAAGTTGAGTTTTAGGAAATTGGTGTATGTAATACTTGGATTATAGTGAAAATTCCACCAACGTTGTGATGGAGATTGGATGTAGGTTGCATTACACAAGACAACTGAACCAGGATATATGACTGTGTCAACTTCTTTCTCTCTGCTTTAGTTTTGTTTTATGATTTTTATGATACAAAACGAAATTGTCTCCTGATTTATCCGTTGCACAAATCAACAGGAATCAAGTTTAAAGTTATGTGTTTAAGGCTTAATAATTCAAAGTTAAAGAGAGCCATAGATTCAACCCTCCTTCTTTAAGCCTTTTGGAACCTTCATTAGCATTGTGTGTTTTTTCTTCTTCTTTGATTTTTTTTTTATTCTTGTTAAGAGAGTAAAACAAGAAAAACTTGGGAAGGTAAAATAAGAAGAAAAAGATGAATAAGAAAAAAAATATGATGATGATGATGATGATAATGAAAAAGAAGAAGAAGCGGCAGAAGATGAGGAGGAAGAAGAAGAAAAGTTTTGAATTATGTAGAATTTATCAGTACATATCACCAAAAATTCATGACAATACACATATTATCTTAATTTTATACCAAAAAATTTGCTACAAATACGCAAAAATATTTTCTTTAATGCAAAACTGCTACATTACATTCAATTCAAACCATCAACGATGAACAATCATTTTCACAAACAAAAATAACATTATTCACCTACAGAATCATAAACTACTAACGAAAATATTAACTAGAATCGAACCACACCTCAACCACTTGATTGGATTCAAAATAATAATTCACTTCGCTTTGGTTCAATTGACAATCTGAACTTGAATAATTCGTTATCTTTAACAACGAGATAATTGTTCAAAATTAATCTCAGAGCTTGATTTTAAAAACATAGAGAACGAAGAAAATCACGAAAAACGAAGAAAGAGAACGCAGAGAACGAACGAAGAGAAGCGTAGAGAACGCAGAGATAGAAGAGAACGTAGATGGAAAATGCTAAAAAATTTAAAAACGGAAATGAAATCCTTTAAAAAAAAAACAGTTATATATTTGCACATTGATTGAAAAGTTGGTTAGATAATAGCGCATGAGGTAAATTAAGTTAAAGGACTTATATGAATTTATTTATGTAAATAACTTGTATGTAAAAAATATCAACTCTGCTACGTTACCAACAATATTTCTGCCAACTCTTATTTATAACTGTATTTAATGGGAGTATTTTTGTAGATGTGTCTAATAAAAATATTTTTTTCATGACTGTGTTTAATAGAAATATCTTTATAGATATATTTTTTGGATGGGTCTCTTTATATATGTGTTTAAAATATAATAATTAATCATTGTTAGTAGATAATATGTTGGTACTCTATACTTTTCTAAAAAATATTTGGTAAAAAATATTTGAAACTTCAAATAAAAACAGTGTTTATTAGACCCTATAATATCCATATGAATAATGTCAAATACATTTTTAGTTTTAAAAATCCTTGGTACAAAAGGAGATTTATTCTGCTTTGCATAATGACGTGAGTCACATTATTTATTGGAGCTAGAAAATTTCAGATTATTGTACTCGTTTTGCATTATAATTATTCTGTGATTTGGTGGATGTCCTAATAAAAAATGCCATAACTACAAGAGTTCAGAGAGTTTAGCAGTGGAAGAATTACTTCACAATGCTGTAATGATGTGACTTGAGAATTAAGCTTAGCTTACAATCATGCAAATTTCATTTCAGACGAATAAATAGCTACAAGAGTTGATTTAAATATAAGGTCAATTTTATGGTGTTTATTAATTATTGTTTAATTTTTGTCTAATTTATTTTTTTGTGGTAAATTTTAATTTTTTAAAAATAATTTATTTTTATATCTTTTAAATTAAATATTAATTTTTAAATTTTTTTAGTAAATAGACATCTCTTTAAACACCAGAGCATTCAACTAAATATACGCCTAATGCAATAATCTAAGCAACTTCCTTCTCCTAACTAACTCACTACTCTGCCACATCAGTCTAACTAACTTAACCAACATCTACTAATAACACCTGAGAGATTCTGTATATATGAGGCTCTAGTTTACGTGACAAAAATAGTAAAATTATAGTGTTTTATTTAATCACATGTTATTATGTCATATTTTATAGGCATATTTATAACTATATGTTTTGCAGTAGTAAAATTATGTAGTATTTATTTAATCACATGTTCTTAACTCTTAAGTCATGTTTTATAGGTATGTTTATACATATATTTAGATGACACAATAACACCGAAAGGACTATAGTTTAATTGTTAAAGAACCTCAGGAAGCATATTCCAGAAGTATTGGATTAATCAAGAGAACAAAATTACTGGTAAATACAAAAAAAAAAACACTACAAATTTTTTTTTAAATATTTGTTAATATTTTGAGAGGGGGCTACTATTTTTAAATTATGTGAGTAAAATTTCAAATTAAATAATGTTTTAGTAGCCACTATACTAAAAAATTTATCATTCACTAACAAATATATGGTGATTTTAGTTTGATATATAATTATAAAAATATTTTTATTGACGTACAGTTAGGTTTAACACAATGAATTTAAAGATTTTAACCAAAATGACTTTTATCCAGTATAAGAAAACATATTAATTAATACTATAAAAAGCCTTTTATAAGAAAATCAGAAAACGTATTAATAAATACTAAACCAATCACATATTTCCATCAAGTTTATTATAAAACAGATAGTTTGGCGAAAATTCTCTAAGGCCATGAAAGTGTACGTAATCCAGAGCTTTTGTTTTCTTTTGGGTACTGAAATATTGGGAAGAATTGTGTTGAGAAATAAAATGGACGGTGGTTGTTAGAAGTGGGCAGTGGCCGTGTGGGGACTCATGAGCACATGACGAAAACTGTATCGTCACCATCCCATAGTGAATACTGAATACTGATAACCATAATGCCATGCACGGACACACTACCCATAACACAAATAGAGAGTCATATAACCCATAACACAAACAAGAAGGAAACCCCCAAAACATAAAACAATACAAAATAGCCACCGGCGTCTCCAGCGGTTATATATTATGTTTCATGTTTGAGTAATTGAAATACCCACACTACTCATTTTCCATGTTAGGATTTGATATAAGGTTTCTCTTGCCACGAAAAAGATCCTTCGCTGTTTTCTTTCCTTAACCAGCTCTCCCCTTCTCTCTCTCTGTCTCCCTATGGACTCAAACCCAAGCAACAAGTACATGTACAGAAACCATATTATATATATCATTACCTCATTGGTATGACCATTATGAACAAAATAGTTTCACTTACATCATCATACTAGTGGTATATTTCGACACACCGCAAAAACAACCAAACATTTTACAAACGAGAAATTATAATTAATTAGATAAATACGATAATTATAAATTATAGGTCTTTAATTGGTGAAACTTTATATAGACCTTTGTACAAAAGACCATATTATATAATATATCGTTTAATTTCTTCATTGAATTGCTTCATGATGATGACGATGATGGACAAAATACATCATATAGTGGTGTTTTTCACTTTCATCACACACCAACACCACCCAAAAAAAAAAAGGAACCACATCCACAAAAAAAAAAGTAGAGATATTAACTTAAAGCAAGTGATAATTAATTAGATAAATATTATGGTAATTATAAATTATAGGTCTTTAGTTAGTGAAAATTCATAAAGACCTTTGTTCAAGGATATTGATATTCGTCCTTTGCCTCTTAACATTCCCAGAAGCAGATTCATCACCACCACCTTTCTCCATGACAGCCCTCAGCGCTTCTTGTATTGAGCTAATACAATAATGACCCAGCTGAAGGCTTTGCTCTCCTCCGCCACTGCCGGCGTTGCTACTAGAATAATCTTCTTCGTCCGCCGTGATGAACAACACATTCTTCATGCGGCCGCCGAGTGTGGTGATCTCGGCTTTCAGGGTTCTCAGCTTGAGTTCCTTCAGTGTCTTGATGAGGTCGGGTAAGAGATCTGAACGGTCTTCGCAGCATAAAGACGCTTTGATTACAAACCTTCCGTCTTCGTCCGTCGTATCCACCGTTAACTCGTCGGATTCTGTGGGAACTGGATTCGTTTCTGCTATCAGTGAAGTTTGACGCTTCAGTTCCTTCACGTGTTGAATCACTTCTGCTAGCAATGAAGCTTTATCTGTCTACAAAGAAAAAAATAATCATGCCATGTAGAAAAGTAAAAGAAAATGAGGAGTGCTAGAGAGCTGAGTAGATTTTGTGATTTATAGTTATTAATGAGTTATTATTAGTATTTTTAATAGTTTAAAATTATATCTAATGCTATGAGATTATTCATTTTATTTTTTTTATTAGTTAAGTGCGGGCTAGATCTTAATAATAGTACGGATTTCATCATGTAAGGAATAAATAAAATTAAAAAATAATTTAAAATAATTGTATATCTTGTAATTTAAACCTCAATAGTTTTTAAATTTATTATGCAAAAAGAGAGTATTAAAATTCAATAAATTTTGTGATTTGTAATAATTATTTAATCATTATTAATATTTTTAAAAGTGTAAAATTATTTTTTTATTATTAAATATTGGCCAAATTTAATAAAAAAGTTAATTTTCTAAACTTTCTCTAAAAAAATATAAATGGTATCCTATTTGTATCTTAAAATTAATTATCAAATTCAACTATTATGTATTTATATAAATACATGTATTTTTAATTTATTTTTAATATATATTTTATATTTTATTATATATTTTATACTAGAAACTGATTTTAATATATAGTATAATTATAAAAAAAAAGTAATGAATCCTAATTTATCTTTCTGATGTATTCTTTCAATTATCCTTTTAACTTTCAAAATAAATAAAACTGAAAATTTTTTAATTTTATATGTTTCCAATATTAAACTTTTACTCATCTAAACAGTAAAAAAATTATTGAAAAAAAATTATAACTTTCAATTATTACTTGGTGAATATGTAATAGATCATATTTCATCATTGATTCCAAAAGTGAAATTTGTATTTGTAGTTTCTGTACATTAAAATGTTAGAAATCATGAACGTTTGAGAGAAAAAAAATTTAAAAAAGAAGAAACAAGCACATTAAACCTCTTTAATTATTTCTTGCATGCTTATACTATATCAAATTATTATTATTATTTACGAGTGCAGTTGGAGTTTATACTCATTTACTTTTACTAATATAATTTAAAAATTATATATCGCGTAAATCTCATAAAATGAAAAAAATAATGTTACATAAATAATTATATAAGATAATTACAAAAAATAAAGAGGAATATATATATATATATATATTCTACAAACGTTAATATTCAAGTAATGTTAGTGATTGATCTCTATGTAACTGTGTATATATTTTATAATAAGATTAACGCTAAAATTATTAGAACCATAATGTTATTGAAACATCGTGTTAACCTTTCATATATATGTATAAAGAGAATTGTTCACATGGCATTTTGGTGTGGAAGAGAAATGCATAGTAGGTATAGTCATAGTGTTTGGTTAATTGTTATAGACTGATATATGGAATGAAACTGATGGAATTTTTTGAATGGAGGAAGTATAGTACATATATATGCACCATGCACAAGATGATGAAATGAGATGACACCAAAAAAGATGATGAAATGAGATAGATAGATAGATAGATAGATATAGGTATATCGTGATACATAGTGTATGTGTAACACTGACAAGGGTGCTAGTTTGTCTCTCCTCTCTCTATGTCTGTGTGGCTTTTACATCTTTTTCATGATCAAGCTGATGAGTTTGACTGATCAATGTTATCCGGCAAGAAATTTCCATGTGCAACTTTTCAACTGCGCTTTGGTTTCTCTTTATCATGTCAACCAAGCGACATTATCGCTTAATAACCTTTTCTTTACTCCTTTCTTTGATTATTACTTTTTCCTTACTAATTAATAACAACCCCTCCTCGGAACTAGCAACATACTACTACTACTGCTACTGAGACTCAGAAAGAGAGAAGGAATTTGAAGCAAAGAAGAAAGAAAAAATAAAAAATAAAACACTCTTTAAACAAACAACAAACTGGTGAAAGCCAAAAAGGAAGGGTGGTAGGAAAAAAGAAAGGCATTGAAACAGTTTTGCACCTCATTTTCTAAAGGTCATCACATTTTTGGTTGGCTGTTGCTATATAAAACCAAAGTAATAATCGGTAGAAACTAAATCATGGCAACAAAATATGAATTTAATAAAAAAAATCGTACACTTTTAAACATAATATTTTTGTGAAAAATAATATATGCATAAAAAAAATAAAACACTAGGTTAATCGATATATATTTATGTATAACTTATTTTTAATATATATTTTATATTTTAATATGTATGTTATATTATTGATTTAGTAAATGATTTTTCTTTATATATAATATGGTTTTATTTTTATGGTGTAGTATAGTATACCATGTTGTAGGCATGACCATATATATGTATGGGATCTTTAACTCTTAATTAGGTTGCTTTTCTTATTATAAATGGACACACTTATTAAGCCACTAGGAACAGTAGGGGTTTGGATAATATACATAGAATTTTAGGTTTAATTTTATTATGTTGTCAATTAAGTACATATTAAAATTTAATGATAAAAGAGTTCTTTTATAAATATCTAACTGTCTATTCTTGGGTATTAGTATACTCTGGTAAAATAATTAATGTGTTAAAATTTATTATTTGAATAATCGGGTAAATTGATAAATCTGATCAAATCATAGTAGAAAACTAAACTCAACGATAAATTATACTTACTTTAGTTGTGTTTGGCAACAAGCTGCGGAGTTTGGCAAGATGGTTATTGATTCTCTCTCTGCGTCTCCTTTCAGCTTCACTGTGACTCTTGGAGGCCGCAAGAGCCTTAGCCTCCATGATTTCTTGGGCAGTCATCTTGCCTAACTCGGCCTGGAGCCCAAACGGGCCCACAGAACCGGGATGAACCATGGGCCCAACAAGCGAGTCAGATATGATCCTGAGGTGTTCAGAAGAAGGGCCCTCGTATGCGAACTGCAGAGACGGGACCCTTCGATTGAAGAAACTTGCGTATGGCGACGAAGGCGGTGGAGGAACAAGGAAAGGATCGTGGTTGTTATTATTGTTATCATTATGATGGGAGACCGGGTGAACCGGACCGGCTTGGTTGAAAGGGTGAACCGGTGGCATGGACCATGGTGGTTGCATGATTGGAGAGGCTTCAGGAGGGAACACTAACCCCCTTCCACTTCCACCGCTGCCGATATAAAGATCCGTACCGTTTGGGTTGTGATGCTGCATCTGCTGCTGAAGGAATAACTGTTCTTGGTAGCTTTGAATGGTGTTGTGGATTGCTTGCGGAGAACACTGCCCTTGATCTTCTTCCTTTTTCATCATCTCGATCAGAAAGAACTTCAAGCCTTGTGATAAATTTGTATATGAAATTTGAGGAGCTAAGAGAGAGAAAGTGATGAGGTTGAAATTTCAGAGGTTTGAGGGGAAAAAGAAAAGGAGAGGACAGAAAGGTGAAAGGGTACGTATCGAGAAGTTTGGTTTATGCTATAGCACAAGGGAATGAAAATGAAATGGACATTAAAGGACAAGGATGCTGTGGTATTGGTAGAAAAGAAAATATTTAAAAAAAAAAAAGAAGTAAAAACAAAAACAAATTAAGCCTTCCCTTGTTGTGTTATGATGACTATTACTACCACTGATTATGCTATTCTAATTCTCTGTTGTAATTCTCTCATGCTAGGGATTGAAAGGTTACTTTCTTTCTTTGTTTTTTGCTCCTTGTAGTGGATGGGTGTTGAAAAAATAGGTTTCTCTCTCTTTCTATTGTGTATCAAACTCAAAGCTTTGTGGTTGTGGAGGGTTGATCATGGACCTTCTCACCTTCTTATCCTTTACCTTCGACAATGTATTTTTTTCCTGCTTTGCTGGAACATATTTTTGGTTTATTTTGATTTATTTTAATTTTTTTTTTCAATTTCGCACTCTGCAGCCTTCACGACCCTCTAAAATGTATAGAGGCTCTTTTGAGTACTGTTAGTCGCCTTTCCTTTCTTCTTACGGCATTAACTTTATATCATTCTATGTAGCTATCAGGGCATGTGTGGTATATACTTTGCAAAACAAACATTATAGGTGAAAAGATATATAATTATATTTATTTTACTATTTTTTAATATTTAAATAAAGAAATTTTTAAATTTTACTCTTTTTTTAATATTTTTATAAAATAATATATATTTAAATTTTTACTCTTTTAAATATTAAAAAACAGTTAGGAGATGAATTAGGATTCTTAATCATTATTCAACTTCTAAAGTACTAACATAAATTTTTGTTGATTGTGATTGGTCCAAAGTGTGTGAATGTATAATTACACAATGCAAGTTGTGAAAAAGAGAGAGAAATGAAAAAACACAAGCAAAAAACATGGTTATGAAAACACAAGACAGATTGTCGACCGACCAAAGACCACAAAGGCTGAGACTATAATCATGATAAAAAGCTTATAACTAAACCTTGTCCTTCTTCCTAGCTATATTAACTAATTAATTAATTAATTAATTAGTTTAGGTAACATGTAATTTGAAGACACTTACGAAGATTGTTTAGGTTGAAAAGTTTTAACGTATTTTTTTTTCTAAAATAAATATTTTAGAAAAAAGTAAATTTTTATTAGTCTTTCAAAAAAATATATTTTTTTTACATTTTATTTGCTAAACCCTTAATAAGTTTTAATTTGTTGATCAGTATTATAATTCTTAAGAACATTTTCTGGAGAATTTATAAATAGAAAATTTTAAATTCTTTATTTTTTTTAAATGTTTAAATACTTTAAATATTATGCTTCAATTTCTTTTCTTTTTTTATTTAAATGTCATAAAGACATTCCTTACCAAAAAATATAGTTTTCATTATTTTATTTTCATATCTTTTTATTAGTACTTTATCTATAAATATAATTTTCTTTTATAAAATCATAATACTGAATTAAAAAAATATTTAGATTGTTTAGATATAACATTTACCTTTGAATAATGAATCTTATTAAATAGCTATTATAATATTAAAAAATATTTTTTTTAGCTTGTGTCTTAAAGACATAGATTAGATATACTATAAAAAATATTTTATAAAAATTATTATAAAAGTTAATTTTTGTATATTTTTAATATATTGAATACATTAAAAATATTAAAAAAATTTTATCATTATATTTTTAAAATATGTTTTTATAGCACAAGTTAATTAAATTTTTAAAATAATTACATAACTAATAATAAGTTTAATTACTTTGCAGGTCTTTATAATTTTACCGAATTTTCACTTAGGTCTTTATATTATTTTTCTTTTTAATTGAATCTTTATATCATTTTTTTTCAATTCAATCCTTATTAACGCTAAACGTTTAAAAAATTTTACTAAATTATAAAATTACTTATCTACTCTTATCTTTCACTTATAATAAATTCATATTTCTTTAAGATTTTTTTCCTTCTCAGTTTTTCTCTTCTAATTTTTCTGAGACGGTGAGACTTTCACACACACATAGAGAAGAATAGTAAGTAAGAGGAATTAAAAAACAAACTCCAAATATACCTATGAAGAGTAGTGAATAGAAGAGTAGTGACACCTTGAGCAGTTGAACATAAAATTAAAGGACAAACTCTATATGACAGATGCATTATAGAATACATGATCAGTGGAGTGGGACAAAGATAAATGCAAAAAGCATAGCAATTCCAACAATCACAACAGCAGCATATCCTAGAAGTCATGTTTGATCCCAAAATAATTGTATGAACTGTCCAACAATCTTGCTGTTTTCACCATCCATTACAGGGTGTGTTTGGCAAACCCGTTTTAAAGGATAAAAGTGCGTTGAAGTTCTTTAAACGCTGCTTTTTGATGTTTGGCAATTTTTTTCCTTTAAACGCAGAAGTGATTTTGCAACTTAAAAGCGCGTTTACTGGAAGCGAAAAATTATTGCTTCTGCGTTCACTTCAACGTGAGTTCACCTTTGATGATTATTATTGGTTTTTTTTTAAAAGAATTTTCATATTTGTTTCAAGTCATTTCAAATATTTTAAATTTTTTTGAATTTTTAGCATTTTTTTATATTTTGATTTTTTTATTAAATTTGTTATTTTAATTCTATTATAATATGAATGATTAATCTTATTAAAAATGATAAAGTAAATAAAAAACTAATCATACATAAGAATGGAATCATAAGTAATAAAATTTTACAATCCAAAATAATACTAAATAAAAGAATACTGAGAGTACTAATAAAATTATAAAATATTTTTTTGTTTGACATTGTGAAATTTATTATTATAATTCTTGTTCATTGTTTATTATTCTATTTGTTATAATATGTATTATTGTTTCTATTGAAAATAATAAATTAAATAAAAAATTAATTATAAATAATAATAAAAATATAATTAGTAAAAAATTAGAATCCAAAACAGTAAACAAAATAAGATTATTGAGAGTACTCATAAAAAGTACTAAAATATATTATTTTATATGTTATTTTTAGTTTAATAAATAAATATTAATTTTTATTAAAAAAATTATAACAAACTAAAATAAAATTTTATAAAAAATATTATATAAAAAATATATTAAAAGAAGTATAAAAAGGATTAAATATACTAAAAAATAATATTATAATTTAATATTATATTTTTTTAGTAATTAACTAATTATCTATCTAAAAGTGATTTTAATTAATATTATCCAAACAATTTCATTTTATCAAAATCATTTTTAGTTTAAAATTGCCAAACATAAAATGTTGACACAAACTCACTTCTATCCAAAATCAATTTTACAAAATCACTTTTATTCAAACTCTAGTTTAGCCAACTCTAATCCAAACATACACAGAGTAGTTATATCTTCAAACTGTGATCCAATCAATCCATAAAGGGTTTATACAATTGGGCAACCCCAACAATACCAATTCAAGTATAATAAGGCCGTTTAGAAAATTTTAGAAGTAACTTTTTTTAATTTTTGACTTATAAAAAGTAGTAGTATTAATGTCTGGTGTAATTTTCAAAACTAAATTAAAACTTTCTAAGAAGCTATTTAGGAGTTTATAAAGAAGTTAAAAAAATGACTTCTCTCATAATATTTCTACTTTTCATCACATTTCTATAAAATAAGCACTTTTAGAGTTAAAAATCTAAACACAAAATAATTTATTTATAAGTTACTTTTAACAGAGTTATTTATTATTTAAATTATTTTATCAAAAGGAACTTAATTAAGTTGGTTACCAAACTAGACCTAAGACTAGTAAGAGACCAATTCTAAAGATCTACAACAAGATTTAATAACATGTATACATACATGAACACCATTAGAAAATAACATTAAAACAAAAAAGGTAATTTTATGAGATGGATGGAGCCTACCTTTTTCAAAAGCAATTGTAACAAAAGATGAATGGAAAATAATTAAACAAAATTCGACAATAAATTTAACAATTAAATAAAATTAGAAAACATGAACAATTAAACAAATTAAACAAATTCAGCATATAGAAACAAGAAGTTTCTCTCTCTACTTCCAATACTATTCCTTCACTTTTTTCAATATATATTATAATATAGGGATAAAATTGTCTTTTTATAACATTTCTTTCCGTCTTATTTTCCTTCCAACCAAACACATCTAAAAAAAATAAAAATTTACTCAATTTATTTCCTTTTCTTTCTTTCCTTTCTATTTTCTTCCTCTCTATTTCTTTCCTTTCAACTAAACATAGCCTTAGTGTCCAATTTAATTAAATGCACACATTGATTAAGAAAATGATGGTAAAGTATTGAAATTATAAGTGCACATTAATACATTAGTGGCTATAGGATTAGAAGAACGCTTAAAAGATTGAGAAAATGAGTTAAAATGTAAAACCAGTAAAGAAATAATCAATGCTAGTAACCTGAATTTTTTAATATAAAATTATTTATAAAAGGGTAAAATTTTAAAATTGAACACTTAAATAATAGCAAAAGGAGTACTAGTAGAACAAATTTTGTAGAATATAAAGGTGACATTATTGTTGGACGGAGAAAGATTTATAATTTTGTTTTGGAGGTTCATTTTTAGGCTTTACCCTTTCCCTTTTGGCGTTTCCTTTTTCCTTTCATACCTCGGTCAAGCCCCCACGTTCTTCCATACCCTTGGCCGTGTCCACGCCACCCTTTCTGCTTGCCCAAGACCATGTAATCATTGTGCCTTGGAACACACTCCAACCCCACCCCCTCTCTCTTGGATGCATCATGCATGTTCTTCTCTCTCTCCAATTGCTTCTTCTCACAAGCGTCTTGGTTTTCAGTTATAACTAGCTATATATATATATAGAATTTATCTATTACGTGTCTTAAAGACATAGGTTAAGATTACCAGCAATTGATAAAGTTTTTTTTAAAAATACAAAAAATTTAAAATTTTTTATTAATAATAAATTTATTACATGTCTTTAAAATACATGTTAGTTAAATCCACACACATATATATATATATATATATTTAGTGAATGTTATTCTACTATCTCTAAAGTAACATATAAGTTATCATTTCTGATGTGTCATATTCTAATTTAATGTTTATTTTAGCATAAGTTACTTTAATCTTATAAGAGTTAATATCTTTGGAGGACGGTGACAGTCTGACAGAGGAAGAAAACGGTACATCTAATGAGAGAATGATATTTGGGAGGCGCAACAACGACAATGAAGTAGTGGAGAGGAGTAAACGCAATTAGAGAGAATTCGAGTACCTTTTTTAAAAGAATGATTTGAATAAAAAAAGTCAAAGTTCAATTTTTAATATTTTAAAATATTATATAATTACCCCTTTAGTAAATTTTTAGTTGCTTTTACTCGTCTCTACTTTTTTGCCGTCATTGTTGCGCCTCCCAAATATCACCGTCTCATTCAATGTCCCATTTTCTTCTTCTGTCGGGCTATCACCATCCTCTAAAGATATTAATTAACTCTTATGAGATTAAAGTAACTCAGGTTAAAATAAATACTCAATTAAAATGTGATACAGAGAAAAACTTACATGTTATTTTAGAGAGTATATGATAGCATTCACGCCTATATATATATATATATATATATATATATATATATATATATATTACAATTTGGGTTGATCCGTGATTAGCTTATTAATTAGTTCAATTAAACAAGTATTAGAAGTTTGAATATTACTTTGTGCACGTAGTAATTTATTAGTCAATAACAAACTTTTAAATAGAACTCCAATTCACGATAAATTAATCTTTGATGTATTGAGTTAGGAGATACTTTAAAAAAAATATGTTGTATAATATATTCTTGGCTCACGTACATTACCCTGTCCTTTTAATTTGGAAGGACTATACAAAACTACTTAAACATATATATGTTGTGTGATCTGTATTTTTTCCCGTAGTGGTGGAGGTGGTCCACGGGTGAAGGACACAATTGGAACAAAAAGGAAGGTATATATATATATATAATGCTTGAATTCTATATTCCAAGTTTGATGTGGAACACTGCAATAGGATAATCATCAGTGTAGTGGATCAGCATTACATTCATTTTTACGTGGGCATGCAGTAATGCCTTTCATCAAGGATAACCAAGCTTCAAGTTTAATCTAAATTGAGTTTGTGTGTTTATTAGCTCTCTCCGTCCTCTTGCCATTATAATTAAAGTAATAGTCATCATTCTGCACATGAACTGAAGAAATTATTCGTATTATTACACGGGAGATGGAGTGATAAAATATTCTTGATTATTTGATCAACATTAATTTTAAAAAACTTAATTAGAACAATATTTTTAATTAGATAGCATTCTTAATCAGTTCTACGATCTACTTGTTAATTATTATTAGTTTTTAGTATATTTTTTGAAAAACCTATATAGTTGTATATAATTTATAACAAAATATGTTAATCTAAAGTAATATATAAAAATAAAGAGAATTATATATTTTTTTTCTTTTAAAAGGAAACGAGTACTACACCAAATAAAGATGAAAACAAAGTTATAATTTGTTAGTTGGATATACGGAAATTGATGCATACACGCTTGTGTTTGTTGTTATGTGCGAAAAGTAGATGTTGGATATATATATATATATATATATATATATATATATATATATATATATATATATATATATATATATATATAACAATTCCGGGGCAAAATAATATTGAATAATGCATAATTCTCTTCTCATAAACATAAAATAAATATAAAAATACAGGCCCATAACCATGTGTGATTTTCTTGGCAATTTCTAGTATTTTGATTAATATTTTAATTTATCTGTGCTTACTTTGTTGACATAGATGACTCAAAAGTTAGGAGATACAGAAAAGGACAACCAATAATTTAAAATTATATTACATGAATAGTTTTATTTTACATGAATAGTTTTATTTTATTCTCTATTCATACTCATCAATACCAAGATCATAATCTAATAAAATTCCTTTTGAAAAGAATACTAAAATTAATGTCACTTTATATTCAAGAAAATAATGTCACTTTGGGATGGTTGGTAAGATATTGTCCACCAGAATGTTTAGAAGTTGAAAAGGCCGCACAACACAGGAGAATAATAGATGTTTCCAATTACTTTTGACAAGTGGCACAGTTTTCCAAGCTCCTCTCTAGTCTCTACCTAGCTATAGTATTATTTTGGTGGGTGGGGAGAATTATAATTAGTAATATATAAACACTACTATTTATTCACCAAAGCAATTATATAAATAATATTTAGTTCAAAGTGTAAACATGGCTCCATCATAATTGTGAACCTGACTGGATTATATAATATAAAGACTAAGAAGGTGTGTGATATTGAGTAAATAAAAAACATGCTTTATGGTGGTTAATTTTATATCGTATATCATGATACTATTTTTTCTAAATTTTTAAAGTAATAGAATGAAAGATATACGAATAATTATATCTCTAATATATTTTTTAAAACAAAAATAAAATTAAATTTTAAATATTTAAATCATAAAGATTCTGTAATTATATTATCATATAATTTTTTTAAAGTTTAAAATGATAGAAAAATACATATAAATAATTAAATTTTTAATATTATAAAAATATTTTTATTTATTCAGTAATATAATAAGTATAATTATTTTCTAGATATTTTATATAATTATAATAAATAAAAATAAGTGGTTATAATTATCATAAAATATGAATTTTATACTCCAAAATATTTTTTAATAAAATTGATACTAAAATAGGTGAATAGTACGTACTATAGTAGCAGTAGCATTATTCTACTATATAGCTCCACCATCTTTTCCAATACCATTTCCTATTCCCCTCTTTCTCAGGAATCAGTGTTGGCCTTATCTTGTACGAGTAGCAGTTTTTGGCTTCTCCCTGGTTGGTCTAAAACAGGTTTAGATAGATGGTTTTGGTTCCTACGAGTATCTTTTTTATGAACATAGTAAAGAAACAACTGAAACAAGCAAAGTAGTTTAGTAGCCATGGCTTAAAAGGCAAGTTTTAGAGTCTCTTACCCGGCCCGGCAAATTCTGCAAGCTAATTACACGGTTCCATAAGCACCTTAGTCATCAAAAGTAAAAGTAAAATGTAAATCATTAAAGCCTAGAGACATTACATTGTTTCATGTGTCAACCTAAAGAAATAGAAAGAATACAGAGGAAAGTAGTAGTATTTTCCCTTAATGTTTAGAGATGATTTTATTTTTTGGTACAAGAGGTGATTTTGGTTTGCCTATAATGTTTGTTCTATTTTTGCCTATAATATTCTAAAAAAATTTGGTTTAACTAAGTTTTTTTTAATATACAAAAGAGAAATGTTAGGGTCTAATATTTTTTTTAACATTAGACAATATTTTATAATTTAGGGTTTAAGATTTAGTATTTATTAAAGGTTTAGGATTTAGAATTTAAAATTTAGTCTTAGTATTTAAAGTTAGCCAAAAATTGACAAAAAATGATAAATTTTATTGGTCTATCAATATAAAACACTTGTAACTTAGTTTTAGGGTTTTCAAATTTAAAAATGATCTATTTTACTTTTAACCATTAACTAATTTCGTTAATTTAAGTGCTATTGTGACATGTTAAATATTAATATAGCATATCATGTCATACCAACATTTGAATTGTCTTTGTGTTGCAAAACTTAAATTCTATTTGTTCATCACTTTCTTCAAAGTTCTTTATATTCTTTTATTTGCAATCTCTTTATATTTCACAACATAAAAAAATTAGTTGTTTGTAATCTAAGCAATCTTTGTATATTTAAGGCCAAAACACTTCTTTTTAAGTGGTGGCGACGTTTTGGCAAAGAAAAGTGTCCATTATAAAAGGAAGGATTATACTAAGAAACTAATGACTTTTTTGAATAATATGAACAACTACCAATTAAATAAAAATACGTTATACTTTTAAATTATCCACCTAAATCTTAATATTAAAATAATCATCCGCACACCTAGTAAAATAAACATTCGATATATCA
This sequence comes from Arachis hypogaea, assembly GCF_003086295.3. Lineage (NCBI taxonomy): Eukaryota > Viridiplantae > Streptophyta > Magnoliopsida > Fabales > Fabaceae > Arachis > Arachis hypogaea. Next base: position 110,106,090 of record NC_092040.1, read on the forward strand.
ATTATTCACATTATTTAGTATTTTCATTGTTTACCTATATTTTTTCTAAAAAGAAATAGTTTGTTCATGTAATAGAGTGAAGCCAGATATGTCAATAAGTGATCAAAATATGGTTAAGACTAGACGCATGTGGTTGAAAGAAATTAGCATATACAAAGTTGTTGTGGAAGAATTTAGTTCCACCAAGGGTGGAGGTTTTGATATGGTTTGTGATCATGGTGCGCTTGAACACGAAGAAGAGACTGTACAAGTCGGCATCATTCCAAAAATAGAGCTGGCATGTGTATTCTGCTACACTAAACCAGAGTCAGTACATTGTTGCATTGCTTGGAAAATAAGGAGATGTTCTTAAAATCTGAGAGGTGGTGTGGGCAGTTACGAATCTAAAAAATTTTGTATGAGTAGGATAAAATAAATATAATATGATAATAATTTTTATAATTATACTTTGTTATTATAAAATATAATTAGTTTTTAAATTATCTAACCAACAAATAAATTAAAATATTAAAATAATAATTTAAATAATAATATAAAAATTAAATCTTATCTTTTTAAGTTTTATATTTTAAAAAAATTAAATAATTTTTTATTGGCAATATAATTAAATGTTTCTCTTTTTATATATGTTATTAAATAATCATTTAAAAATTTATCGCATATAATTACGAAATCGATTCTTTATAATATTTATATTTAAAAAAGTTTTTTTAACTGATGTTGTCTCAGAAAAAACTAAAGTTAACTTTAAAAAAAAACTAATGATTAATAAATAAATAGTATTATTTTGATTTCTTATTTTGTTATTATTATTTATTTAACCATTTATTATTTAATAGTCAATATAAAAAAGATAGCAAAGAACTATGTATACATTAAAAAAAAATCCCAAAAAACTAGATATACATTAAATATATATATTTTAAAAAACGACTTTAGATGTCAAATTTTGATAAATTTTTTGCAAGTAATATAAAAAAAGATATTTTAATTTTTTAAAATTTATAATTTTATGTCAAGTGAACTTTTTAAAAAAATTTTTAATTGTGAATGACTAAATTTTTATAAAAAATAAAAAAAATTTAGAGATCAAATGTTATTCTAAATATTTTTGTGCATAATCTAAATATTTATTCAAACGTTGACAAAATAATTTAGACTAAATGGATATATTATTTATTAAATATAAATTTTTTTGTCGCTTTTAATAAATATAATATTTATTAATTATTTTTATCGTAATTTTCAATCATTCAAAGATTATTTTGTCAGTACTTAAATCTTTTGGATAGTAAATTAGTAGTTACTCCTATTTAAAACAAACAATCAAATATATATATATATATATATATATATATATATATATATATATATATATATACGGCACAATAGTGACAATCACTAAGTATATAAACAGATTTTTTCAAATTTTAAATTTATTTATTAGTTGCAATTATAAAATAACAAATTTATAATTATTTCACTCTTTCTTTTTAAAGGTTATTATAACAAATTCATTTAAATTTTGAATTATCATTTATTTTTATATAATTGAAATTGATAAGTGAAGTTCAATTATAGTAAGATCAAATTTAATTATATAATGAGAATAAATAAATTTAATTATTATGCATTAATTAAAAAAATTTTAAACTCCACTGGGGCACTTGTCCCCGCTTCCATCAACATGAATCCGGGGCGTGGGTGTGGCCTGGGAAACTAAGAACATGTTTTGAATCTTGGATGTCTAGAAGGGTATCAAAGAAAAGGAGAAAAGGTTGGAGAATTATGTTTTTTCGTGGTAATTTGGTGCATTGGGAGGCAAAGAAATAATATTATCTTCATAAGAAAGAAGCTTGATTGGAGGATGTTGCAAAATCAAATTATATATTGGTCGGAGACGTGGTGGACTCAACGCATTGTGAAGAAAGGGGGAGGTAACATTCATGAGATACAACGGGAGAACTTTAAATAGAATTGCATGTATTAGTTTTCTTTTTTGAATGATTGATTTTGTTGATATCTATTTATTTGTATTGTTAATTATGCTTGCATCCTTAGTGGTGTTGATGTGTGTTAAGTTGTTGTAATGTTGAACTACACTCATGGTGTGCGAAATTTGAACTCGCACAACTTCATCGGCAAGTGCACTAAATCGTTCAAGTAATATCTCAAGTGAGTGAGAGTCGATCCCACAATGATTGTCAGATTGAGCAAGCAATAACTATCTTGTTGGACTTAGTCAGTATAAAGAAAACAGTTAAGGTCTCGGAGATGTTTATCTTTCCGATTAATACCTCTTACCGACTACTTTAACAATAAATGATTCATTTTGTGGCAAATTGTAAGTGATTAATCCTAATCCCTTAGTGATTAATCTCCCTTGATCCTACTAAAACACCACAGACAAGGTTAATTGTTTCGAATCAGAGAGTGAAATTCAGTATTCTAGTTTATACCACAAAAACCCTAATCACCCCAGATCCCGGCTGAATAGATGTTCCCATGTCCTCAACGAGTTTTGGATTAGCCGTCTAGGAGATGTGTTTTCAAGCTGTAGTTCAAATGACCTTGGCCAAGTATCACAAGAACTCATGTAAAAAAAGAGGTCATACTTTCGTTCCACCCAGTTTTATTAGTGTTAAGAATGAGTCACACCTTAGAATGGAATCAAACATATATTAAAATAAAAAAAATAATAATATTAATCCACAGAAATAAACAGAGCTCCTAACCTTAACCAGGAGATTTAGTTGCTCATGACTTACAAAGAAAACAGAATTAAAAGTAAAGAAGAAGATCTAATTCTGAATGTCTATAAACCTAAGTGATCTCCTCTTTAAATAATAAATACTAACCCTAAAAAAATGTTAATTTGAATTTAAAAGTTATAAGGATAAGATAAGATAAGCTAAGGAGTGCTAAAATTCACTTTGGGGCCCACTTTGATACTTGCTTCGACTGATTCCTGCCGTTCAGCGCCAATCTGGGTGTTGAACACCCATAAGGGAGATGTGCTCGCTGGTCCTTGCTCCCTGGCTAGCATTGAACACCAATTTTGAGCTAGTGCACGAATCCTCATGCTTCGTACAACTAAACCAGCAAGTGCACTGGGTCGTCCAAGTAATACTTGAGCGAGTAAGAGTCGATCCCACGAGGATTGTGGTTTGAAGCAAGCTATGGTTATCTTGCAGATCTTAGTCAGGTGAGTAGGAGATGTTAGTATGTTTGTGATTGCATAAAAGGAATAAAGGGTATAAAATACTTTGTGAATTGAATTATACTCAGGGATAAGAAGATGATTAAGGCTTGGAGTTGCTTTGTCCTTCTGGATTAACTCTAGTCTTACCGTATTCTTCAATTGTGAATGATTTCTTCAATGGTAGGCTGTATGTGATTGATGCTAGTTTGAGCAGCAGCCAATACTCCAACAGATTCGAACACCAGGGTTAGTGCGCATCCAGTCTGATTAAAAGTGAAGCTTCTGCAGTCCATTCTTCTTAATGATCCTACTCAAAACGCCACAGACAAGGTCGGATCTTCCGGATCAGAGAGTGCTGCGCCTTTAGGTTATAGCCTCTACCACAGAGACCCTAATCTCCCGTACCTCAGCTGAACTGGTGTCTCGAGAAGTCCCTAACGAAGTCGTGGATTAGCCGTCTAAGAGATGTATAATCAAGCTGACGGTTCAATGCTTTCCAGTCACGTATTCACACGAACCCAAGAAGACACGGGTGGTTGTCAGGCACGTGGTCTTAGTATGAAGAACGGAGCTGATTGTCACGGATCATCACATTCATCATGTTGAAGAACGAATATACATCTTAGAATTAAATCAAATACGAATTGAAGAGAAACAGTAATATTTTTTTTAATTCATAGAGCTCAGCATGGCTCCTCCCCTCAACCTAGGAGGTTTAGAAACTCATACTGATAGAAAATACAATATAGAATTCAAAAATATGGTGAAAATGTTTATATGATTATGTAAAATATCCCTTAAATACTAAACTAATGACTAAGGATTACATAAGAAGCGTAAAATAGTCTTTTAGTGCTAAAATCCACTTCTGGGGCCCACTTGGTGAGTGTTTGGCTGAACTTTGATGAGATCCACGTGCTAGGAAGCCTCTAGGGCGTTAAACGCTGGCTAGGGGGTCCTCTTTGGGCGTTTGGATGTTGGTCTCCTTCTTTGGGCGTTGGACACCTGGAATGAGGTAGGAAGCTGGCGTTGGATGCCAGTTTTGAGCCTTCTATTCTGAAGCAAAGTATGGACTATTTTACATTGCTGGATAGCTCTGAAATTCAGCTTTCCATAGCCGGTGAGAACGCTTCATTTGAACTTCTGTAGCTCTAGAAAATTTCTTTCGAATGCAAGGAGGTCAGATCCGGACATCATCTGCAGTGCTTTCTCTATCTCTAAATTAGATTTTTGCTCCAGTTCCTCAATTTCAGCTAGAAAATACATAAAATTGCACAAAAATACACAAACTCAAAGTAGAATCCAAAAATGTGAATTTAACACTAAAACCTATAAAAACTTAAAAAAATTAAACAAAATATGCTAAAAATTATATGAAAATGATGCAAAAAAGCGAAAATATCCGCTCATCATGGGCGTTCAATGCTGGGAGTTGCTCCTTCTTGGGCGCCAAACATTAGGCTTGGACATTTAGCACCTAATTTGGCAGTGATTCTGGAAGAAAAGTATGAACTATTATATATTGCGAAAAAGCTCTGAAAGTTAGCTTTCTAACGTTATTGAGACTGTATCAATTGGACTTCTGTACCTCAAGTTATGTTTGTCTGAATGCAAGGAGGTCAGAATTGACAGCATCTGCTATCCTTTCTTCGTCTTTGAACCAGATTCTGCCAAACATGCCGAAACTCACCTAAAATCATAAAAATAACACAAAAACTCAAAGTAGCATCCAAAGATAAATTTTTGCATTAAAACATACTAAAACTTAATAAAATCTAACTAAAAATAATTAGAAAATGCTAGGAAAAAGGGTATAAGATGCTCACGCATCACAACACCAAACTTAAACGGTTGTTTGTCCTCAAGCAACCAAAAACAAGATAGGACCAAATAGAAGAGAAAAATACAACAGGTTTAGGGTTGTCACTGAAGCTCAGGTCCAATTACTAAATGGGACTATTAACACTCTATTTTCTGAATAGCCTTAACATCTCACTTTCCTTTGAAGGTCAGAAATATTGGCATCCTTTAGAACTAGAATTCGGATTATATTATTGACTCTCTTCTTTAAGTTTTTCTTGATTCTTGAACACAGCTTTTGTTTTCTTTTGGTGCTTTGAACCTTTGAGCCTAGCCGTGACTCTAAGTGTTTTGTTTTCAGGTATTACCACTTGATACATAAACAACACAAGCACTTAACTGGTGGAACCCTTTGGATTCAAATTTAGCCATGCTTAAATTCCCAAATAGTGGTGCTCAGAGCTTTAAGCGTACTTTTTATAATATTGGGTCACGACTTTAAATGTTCAGTCTCAAGGTTTACTTGACACTTTCACACCATAAGCATATAGTTAGGAACAATAACACTTTTGAGCTTTTTAGGCCAATTTTGACCCTCCTAACCATTGATGCTCAAAGCCTTGGATCATTTTCTTTTGATTTTCTTTTTTCTTTTTGCTATTTCTTTTACTTAAAGAATCAATCTTTTTGATATTTCAGAGAATTGATGAATCCATATTTGACGATATATTTTTGTTTGATTTGAGTGGATTTCATCACGTACACCCACATTTATTCATGTAAATAGCATGCTTTTGTGTTTTCTCTCTAAATTGTGCCTAATTGTGAAAACATGCTATTTTGAGCTTAAATTAGTGGTTTTAGTTCCACTTTTATGTCATTTGATGTCATGATATGTTTGTTGAGTGATTTTAGGTCCTAGAGGCAAGTTTAACAAGGCAAAAGTGGAAGGAAGCATGTACAAAGGGAGAAAACATGAAGAAAACAAAGGAGAAGCACACATTGGAGTGTGCGTACGCACAAACCGCTGTACGTACACACAAGAACCACAAAGCTATGTGTGCGTATGCACGACCTCCTGTGCATGCGCACAAGAAGAAAATCATCATGTGTGCGTACGCACACATCCTAGCACGTGACTCACTTAATGAAAATCGCTGGGGGCGATTTCTGGGCCTCCATAACCCAGTTTTTGAGCTTTTTGAAGCTGATTCTTCCTATATCTAAGAGGGCCTCACTCCATGTGAAAGGGAGGGAGAAATTAGGGTTAGTTTAGCATTATGTAGGTTATTTTCTAGAGAGTTCTCTCTAGAAATTAGGGTTCTTAGTTTATTTTCTTTGTAATTTTCCTTTTTAATTCTTATTTTACTCTAGTTTCTTCTACCTTTCCTTGTTTTCTTATCTTAATTTCATTACTTTATCTTGTCATTTTCTCCATTCTTGCCATTTTTATGTATTTGCACTCTTGTTACTTTAATTTACATTTAATGCAATTTTATGTTTCATGCCTTTTTATTGTTTAATTGAGTTGTTATCTTAATTTCCTTGCTTTTGGTAGTTGTAGAATTTATTTTCTTTGTTATTTTACCATGCTTTATTTTCATGCCTCCCAAGTATTTGATAAAATGCTTGGGCTGGTTTTAGCCTAGTTTATCCCACTCTTGGTTGAAAAATTGGGTGTTTGGGTGAACTTGAGTGGTGGATGTCCATTCTACATTGTGTGAGAATTGTTAATTAATTTGGTTTCTCTTGACTCTAAGTGACCCATAAATAGTGTTGAATTAGGACTCAGGGATTGGGATCAATTATACCCTTTTGACTTATCCTCGATGTAGGGTTGACTAATTGGGATTAATCCACACACAATTACCATGTTTGTGGTCCACAACTAGGATAGCAAGCCTTAATTACCAAATTCTCACCAAGAGTCTTTTTACACTTTAAATTCCATTTTCATTACCTTTACTTGCTTTCCTTTAATTTCTTGCATGCTTATTTATTTCTTGCTATTTACATTACTTGCCCTTCTTGCCATTATTTCCCAATCCCCATTTTCCTCCCATAGCAAATAAATGAACACTTAATTGCAACTCCTAAGAAAGATGACTTGAGGTTTAATTACTCTCAGTTATTTTGATTTGAATTTAACATTTGATTGATGTTCAATTGTTGAGTTTAGACTATACTTGTAACGGACAAATTCTATTTTAGTGTGAAAATCCAAACCTATGCAATTGGGCATTGTCAAGAATCAATAATACTTCTCTAAATTCACTATTCCTCAAGAGCCAATGTGCTCAACTTCAATATCAATTATGCACAGTTAATTCATACATTCAGAAAACAAAGATAAGGCATCCACATCAAAGTAATAGAATAACTCATAATTTAACTCAAGACCTTTGTGCATCTTACTACTTCTTTTTCAATAAATTTTTTTCTTTTTAAGCTTAACGAGGGATAATAAAGCACCTTTAAATAAAAAAAAACTAATACTAAAGAAGAAAATTAAATAAAATAAAATCCTAAGTGTGATCATGCACTAGAATAGAGAACAGATAACAAAATGGAATACAAAGAAAATAGAGATAAATATAGGGAGAATGAAACTAGACTACCTCAGTGATGATAGCCACTGCTCCCTCCAGGGAATCCTCTGGAGCGTTTAAGCTCCTCAATGTCATGCCCATACCTCCTCTGCTCCTCCTTCATACTCCTTTGGTCTTCCTTCATCTGATGGAGGATAGCATGCTGATCAACTGATGAGGTCAGCTCCCCTAGAGATGTGATCAACTGATCCCAATAGTCACAGGAAGGAAAGTACATCCCTTGAGGCATCTTCGGGATCACCTGTGGAGGTGGCAGAATGGGTTCTTGATGTGGTCCTTGTGTAGGCTCCCTGGCATACTCCATACGCTTTCTTGTGATGGGTCTCTCCTTGTCAATTAGGATATCTCCTCCTATGCGAACTCCAACTACTCCACATAGGCAATAAATGAGATGAGTGAACGCCAGCCGTGCTTGGGTGGAGGGCTTGTCAGCTACTTTGTAAATTTCTTGAGGGATTACCTCATGGACCTCCACCTCACTACCGAGCATGATGTAGTGGATCATCACTGCTCTCTCAGTTGTAACCTCAGAGCGGTTACTCGTAGGGATGATCGAACATTGGATGAACACTAACCATCTTCTAGCCACTGGCTTAAGGTCAAGCCTACCCAGTTAGTAAGGCTTGCCTTGAGTGTCCCTTCTCCATTGAGCTCCAGACATGAAGATATTAGCAAGAACTTCATCCAGCCTTTGGTCAGAGTTGACCATTCAAGTGTATGACTGAGGGTCATTCCATGGTTCTGGTAACTGTAGCGATACTTTCACACTCTCAGGGCTGAAATCTATGATTTGTCCTCTGACCATGGTGCACTAGTTTTTTGGCTCTGGGTTCACACTTGTATCATGCCTCTTGGAGATCCAGACGTTGGCATAGAATTCTTGCACCATTAAGACTCCAACCTCGAAAATGGGATTGGCCAGAATTTTCCAATCTTGTCTTAGAACTTGGTGTAGGACTCTAGATACTCAGTGACCTTTAGCTTGAAGGGGACCTCGGGAATCACCTTCTTCTTCCTCACTACGTCATAGAAGTGGTCTTGATAGAATTTGGTGAGGAATCTTGAGGTCTCACATGGCTCGGAAGCGAAAGCGGGGGCTTTTTCTTTTCTTTTCCTTGAGGATTCTCTGGTTTAATGCATCATTCGTTGTATCAAGTAATCTTGCATAAATCTCATAGAAATGATTATAATTCACTAATGTTTGATGAATCATGACATGCCTAAGTAACTCATCCAAATGCTTGCTTATTGATGACGATAATGCATGAAAATAACCTAAAACGTGCTAAAAATGGCTTGTGAAACTAGCCAAGATGCCCTGCCATCACAATACCAAACTTAAATCTTGCTTGCTTGTCTCTTTATTCTTGCTCTTCTTCTTGTTTTGCTTCTTGTGTTAGCACCCTCTTTCTCCTCTGGGGTCTTCTTTGAATTTGAGTAGCTGTAACATATGTCATCCTTTGAGTAGTAATTGGCTTGCCAACAGACACCCATGTTGGGTCCTTATCTTCAAACACCACTTTAGCTTTCCTACATATGCGTAGGATGGTGCTAGGATAGTAAAGGCAAACTTCCAGATCATTCTTCTCTTCTATTTTTTGGATGCCTTTTACTATGATTTCATGAGCTCTTATTCCCCCCTTCATTATACAGTGAACTATGGTCGCTCTATTGACATTAACTTCTGAATTGTTCAAGGTATGGAGAATTGATCTCCTTATAAACTCGAACCATCCTTTAGCTTCTGGAATAAGATCTCCTCGTTTAATGTACCTTGGCAATCACTTGGAGTCCCTTACCCAATCGGCTTATATAACACAAATGTTTTTGCTCTCGGTCTGGTCAACACACCCTCATTCACGCCACCACCTCCGCCATTCCCTATATGCAATGTGTTGCGAATTGGATTGATGATCTTGATAGAGCTCATAGGAAATGGAGATCCACAGACCAGAGTAAGCAAAACTTCTTCACAGTCGGGGTCATTTACTCTTGTGTGATAGCTAGCTTCCTCAAATGGCATTGATCCAAGCTTGAGAACCCTCATGATAGTATTTAGGCTAAAATCAACTTCTACCCCTCTTACAGAGCTCTTATAAGAAGGGTCCTTCGTCTTGTCTTCTCTCACCGCATTGGCATAAAACTCCTTGACAAGAGTTGCATTTACTCATGTGAGCGGTTCAGTGAGAAGTTCCCATCTCTTCCTTTCAAATTTTCCCTTTATCTCAGGGCATTTATCATCTTAGAGTTGGAAGGCTAGCTCGGACAATGTTTCTTTTGGTTCCATCCCCCCGAATTGTATTTCATGAAATAGAGATTTAAACTTCCATCCATCAAAAGGAATTTCCTCTACGGGTTCCTTTTCCTTACTTCTCTTTGAGCTTGATGATGCCATTGATTTGCTTTAAAGGGGTCGAATAAAAAAGAAAAAAGTATAGAGGATGGTGGAGAGTATAGTGTATAAGGGAGATTGATCAAGAATGCTTGATGTTAGAGCGAGGATGTAAATATGTCAGTGAGGAGTGACCGAAGAGAGGAGGTATGAAAGTGAGGCTTAGGATAAAATGAAAGTAGGAAATGAAGTGTGAAGGTAAATGTGTAGTTCTTTGGGGGAGTTGTGGTTCGAACAAAATGAGAGTTATTTATAGTGAAAGATGGTAAGGGAATGGATGGTGGGGATTCATTTTGTGTGATGGAAATGAAGGGTGTGCATACAAGGTGAAGTGGAGATATGGATTGTCTATTTATGAGGTTGGTAGGTTCGGTCATCAAGGTGATCTTATGACATACCTAACTAGCCAATGTATGCAAGGTAGTGTTTTCCAAGGGGCAATATTCAAGGACATGTGACTAGTTCCCTTTATTGTTCAAGACCCCTAGCTCATAGTCATGAAGTGGCCGAACTCTTACTAGCATAGTCACTTCCATCAATCTTCTCTTCAAGATTCTGTTTTCAAACACAAATGAAATAAAATTGAAAAGTGGTGGAAATGAAAGGCTAAGAAAATTCATAAACTAACTCACTAAAAACCATTTCCTCCATGAAATTCAAAACTTAAACAATTTGATTCTTATCATTCATACATGTAGCATACGTAGAACATCAAACTTAATGTTTGGCTATATACTACAAAAAATGATTAAGTAAACATCCTAAGATATCAATATGTTTATTATGCATGAAATCATCTTAGGGTGCCTCTAGGCACATCAAATTTAGAGGTTGATCATATGCTTCATGAAAGTGCCTAATGGAGTTGTCAAATTGTTTGTGAAAGTTTGAATTCATGATGGAAGACAATTTATTATTACTACTAAAGCATGAATTAAGGAATACTAAACATGAATTAAAATAGAGCTCCTCCCCCTAATGATGTGGGGTTTAGTTGATCATCACTCTCGAAAACCGAGAAAGAAAAATAAAGTACATGAAAAATCAAATTAAGTACAAAAAAGAAAGAAAAGTAGTCAGAGTTTCCCCTTTTTGGGCTCCCCTCAATTTCCAGATGATCGATTCCTCTTTGAAGTTCAAAGCTCTTCCTATTTATACTACTCTTCTAGTCTTCAAGTGAGTCTTCAAGTATTCAGATGTGAGCCCTTGGCCTTAGTTGAAATAGTTAGGAAACTCTCGAGCCACTCTCAGCTTTCTGGAAGGCGTTAGTTGAGGTAGCATTAGCATTGTTAACGCTAGCACATAGCGTTAGTACTGGCGTTATTGGCATTATTAATGCCTCCTTGAATATGCTTGGGCGTTGGTGCTGGTGGTTGGTATGGCTAACATTGCCACTAACGTTGCCTTTCTTCTTGATCTAGCATTATCGCTGGCATTAGTTGGCTAACGTTGCCACCAACGTTGAAATTCTTCCCTTGGCCTGGCGTTATCGCTAGCGATAATGAGCTAACATTGCCAGTAACGCTGCCTTAGTGCTTGCCCAACGTTGCCCCTGGCGTTAGTGTGCCTAACGTGGCCACTAACGCCACCATCCTTCTTGGTCCAGCGTTATTGCTGGCGTTGATCATGGCATTAGTGTGCTAACTTGGCCACTAACGCCACCAATCCTTCCTTGAAGCTAGAGTTAATCCTTGCGTTAATGTGCTAACTTGGCCATTAATGCCACCAATCCTCCCTTGGCCCATGTTGTTGCTGGTGTTAGTGTGCCTAATGTGGTCACTAACGCTGCCTTGTTCTCTGCTTCTTCTTTGTCTATCATCAGTCAAATAAGTGCATCAAAGCTTTGCTATAATCACAAGATAATGCATCATTCGTTGGATCAAGTAGTCTTGCATAAATCTCATGAAAATGATTATAATTCACTAATGTTTGATGAATCAAGACATGCATAAGTAACTCATCCAAATGCTTGCTTATTGATGAAGATAATGCATGAAACTAACCTAAAACATGCTAAAAATTGCTTGTGAAACTAGCCAAGATGCCCTGGCATCACAGGGTCTATTGGTTTTGGCGAACACAAGAGAAGAAATGTATAAAGAAAAATATTGCCTATAACAAATGATTTATGATAGTATATTCTAATAAATGTTATTACAGAAAGCTAAGTTGAAGCGTCGTGTATCTTTTCTTGAAGTATATATATGATGATGTTCATAAGAAAAAAAGTGGAGAATATGTTTCTGAAGTATTCAAGGAAATTATTGTAAGTGTCTTTAATTTTGTAGTATAATTTAATTTTAGTTTTCTTAATAATATGTCCTTATTTTTTTGTTGTAGGACTTATATGTAGAAGCAATATCACAAAAATATGGAGAAGATTTAATAGACCAACCTAAAGTTGATCCTGATGTGTGGACAGAAGTTGCAAGAACCAACAAAAAAGGATGAGTTCATGGGTTAGGCTGCAGTCTAGATATTGATATTCATGATCATAGAGATGTGTCATTACCAGAAGATACATGTGTTTCTATAGTCAAACCAGTTTCACAAACAGACATCACTGAGACTATTAAAAAAGCATTATTGCCTAGTACTATAAATACAGTGTTACCTAGTGTCATAAATGAAGCTATACAGAGTAATTTACTATTTTTCCTTTCTAAGATTCCAGGATTCCCCCAAGAGAAGGACCATTAGAGTGATTTTGCTGGGAATAATATGATTAGGCGGCTTATGTTAATGCATTTTGTTAGGCTTAGCTTATTATTGTAGTTTATTTGTTTGATAGATAATTGATTAGGTAATTGTTTCATTTTCAGGTTTTATAGAAGTTAGCTTACTTTTATTGGTAGTTTACGTAGTTGATAAATAATTATTTGGATTGATTTTTATAGTTACTGATATTGTTAAATTTAGCTTGTTTTGGTATTTTATTTGTAAAGTGTCGATGCTGGATATGATGCATTAGAATTTTATTTTAATAAATATGAATGGTTTGATTTTTTTTAAACATGTATAATTTTGATGAACTAATTTTATTTTTATGCATCATAATCTTTTAGCACAATTACTAAAATAAAAAATAATATGATGTTTATTTTAGTATAACGACAAAATTAGAATTCTAATCGATATTCTAGAAAAATTAGCAACATACTCGTTATTGATGATGGTGACAAATTAAAGACTCTATTGCGATTGAAACATTTGTGAGATACCTATTGATTTAATTTGTTACTATTTTAAAAGGAATTTGCGATGACATTTTGCTATAGTATGGCAACTAATTGACTACGTATATATTATTTTCTAGCAAATTAGGGGCTATTTCATAACTCTACTTTATCATTTCGAATAGCTTTGGTTTAGCGACAAAATTCTTAGAAATTTGATTAAGGATTTTCAAATATTAGCTATGGATTTGCTACAAAATATGACAGATTTGCGACTCTATTAGCGGACAACTTGCGACGAGTTAGGTTTAGAAAAATTCCTCGCTAATTAACATCAACTAATCATTCCGTTTTGTCTACGAAGTTAGCTTGCATTTAGCAATGAGTCTGCTGCAGTAGAGTTTGACTCTAATTAGCGACTACTGTTTAGTCCATTTCTTCTATGGAATTAGCTTTTACTTTAGTGATTGATTTGCGACTATCTATTCGGTAGCTAAAAAACTTTCCGATGAATTAGCGACTGTTGAGTTTGCCTCACTGATCTGCGACTTATAATTAGTGAGGAAAGCTTTAGTTGCTAGGCAGTAGCTAATCTATCTCAAATTATATTTTGTGTCAGATTAGCGATGATTTTACGACTTTTTTGTAGTAACTAATCGGCCATATTCTTGTAATGCAAAATTTCAAAGAAGTCACAGAAATCAAATCACAAACAATCCAGAAATATAAATTATAATGAACAAAATCAAAATTCCAAGAATAATCAGAATCAGACATATAAATTATAATTAACATAAATCACATAAATCAGAACAATGCTATAATAATTAACAAATTCACCAAAGTAAATTAAGAATACAGAGATAATATGATAGAAAATCCTAAACCGGTAACAACAGTAAGGTTCACATATTAATTAACAATTATTCAATTCATAACAAGTTCACAGATTATTCAACAATTATTGTTAAAAATAAATACCAACAAGATAGAAGTATAGAACCGAGCAGATCCTTAGCAAGAGGAGAAGTAGCACTGACCGGTGGAACAAAGATGGTGCTGACGACGGTGGAATAGAGATGACGCCGGCGACGGTAGAACAGAGCTTCACGACGAAGGCAGGAGGCGAGCCCGGTGACTGTGCTTCCACTGCCGAATCGTTAGCTGTACGAGCAGGAGTAAGAGAGTGAGGTTCGAAGCTCCAACTTGCGACGCGACAGGAGAAGTTTGACGACTGAACGGCAGTGAGGGAGTGAGTGAGCTGGCACTGAGAGGAACGACGAGTTCGAGGTTAATGGGAGGGAAAGAGTGTGTGCTGCTACTACTACGTCATTGGATTGAGTTAGAATTGTTGCGTTGATAATGATTAGAGTATTAGTGGATCAGCACACAAACCATCAGTATTTTTATTCAAATTCAAAAAATCGGCCAAATCTCAATCCGTCTAACCTACTAATTTTTGACCGGTTTAACACTTTAATTCTAGTTTTTTATTTTTACAATTTTAACATATGACCAAATTATAATTCTCATTAGTTTATAATTCTCATTAGTTTATAGTTCGATTGATTTGATCTATTAGTTCGAACCGATTTTCAAAATCTTGGAAATTTAACATTTAATTGCAAGTACACACGCTCATTACACTGTCTCCTCGAAGACATCTTTCCCTGTTCCTTTTGTACGGAGGTTCATCTTTTTCATACTAATTAAGGTCAATCACTAATTAGTAATGTTTTCTGTTCTTTCTGCGACGCAACTGTTGTTGTGCTTTTTAGTATTAAAACCTTTTATTGAAATCTTTTAATTCGTTTTCATATATAAAGCTGTTAACTAATATCTTTAGTGTACTCTTTTTGTTAATTCAAATCTTTTTAAATTTTGAGGAACTATTAAATGAGAGAGAGAGAGTGTGTACTAAAATATAGTAGTGATGATAATTAAAACCGAAAATGTTTGAGATATTAATTATCTCTGAAATATATTATTATCATTTTATTTTTATATAGGTACATTTTTGTTTGTGTACTAAAATTATTATTATATTTATTAATTACTTTTTAAGTAAATATATAATATTAAATATAATAAATATATAATTTTAAATATTATATACATAAAATTATAAATATTAAATTAAATAAAATAATTTTAAATTATTATTTCTCTAATATTACTAATAATAATAGTTCTAAAATAATTGTTTAGCATAGTTATACTTTTTTTAGAAAAAATATATGAGTAATATCAAGTAATTAACATTTTTCAGTCAACGTCAAGTAGTTTTTTTAAATTATTTTATTTATTTAAAATTTTAGATCCTAAATCATAAATTTTTAATCTTAAATTATATTCTAAATTTTAAACTTAAATACGGATGAAAATAACTAATATTAACTAATTAAAAGTTAGTTCCCTACGTATTTTTTTAAATACTCTTAATATTTATCGGAATTTTTAATTTTGTTTATAATATTTTTAAGAATATCTTTTAAGCTTTATTTTTTCTTATATATAATTAAATTATCAACTAACTGATTTCTCCCAAATTTGCCTCAATCCTATTCCTATCCACACTCGTGCCACTGCACAGCACTACCATTGTTACCACCTCTTTGAAATTAATAAAATAATTAAAAAGTATTTTAAATAAATTTATATAATTACTTATTAACTTTTCACTATTTTTCTTATGTTTATTTTCTCTTTATACACATTCTTTCAATTTCTTTGTATACATATATAATCAGAAAAAAATTAGTTAATATTATCTAATTTTTAAATAGTTTTTTGTTTTCAATAATAAAATCAAGAAGATAAATATGTAATAAATATCAAATTTTTTCCTTCTAGAATTAATGTTGTTCAAATATCTCTTTATTCTTCTGTGAATTAAAACAAACAGTTAAACGTATGGGTGAAGGAGTAAGCTTGCTTTTAGCTTTACAATTATTTTCCCACTTCTTTTTATTATTATTTTTAAATTCTTTTTTATTTGTTTTCCGTAAGGCATGAATTGGAAGATTAGAGAGAAAGTGGGTTGTTTTCTGTGGCGCTTTTGTGGTCACACGCATGTCTATTATGGTCCCATATTGGCATTTTATTTCGATCTTTTTACAATATTCCTTTTGTAGATACATTTTGGTTCCTTTTTTTTTCTTTTTTTTCCCTTTAAATTTCATAAAACAATAGTATATGTCAAGATTTAAATCTTGGACGAACCCCATTCAAACATTTGATGATAGCTCCACCACCACTACCAATACCATATCCTCACGAGGAAGACCCCTTTTAGTGGAGAGATCATGATGACATCAATCCCACCTTGTCATGACGTTTCTTCATTTTTTTTTTCTTTAATCTTAGTGCCCTATTGTTAGCTTTCTCTGTACTTATTATTAATATTATTTTGCTCCAACATTCACTGCCAAACTTATGGAAACATTGGCATTCCATCAGTCATGATGATGAGTAGTCTTAGAATTCATTCTTCCGTCCTTTGCTATGAATTATATTACCTATATTAAGACACAGGTTTCATGCATTTTCTATTTCGTACTATATAAGCTACTCGTAGAGCGAGGTTGATAATAAGGAAAAAAAAAAGCGCGATAATAAAAAACATAAAATTTACAATGATAATTTATTTTTTGTGTTAATAAATATTTGATTTTATTGTTGTGAAAACATTTGATTATTCTACAACAAAAGTTTGATTATTCAATTATAAAAAATTAATTGTTTCGATTATTGATCAATCTGTGTAAAATTTATGTAGTGCTGCACACGGATCGTATTGGATCAGATATAGCCTATAATTCTATCTGATCCGCACTACACTCATTGGATTGGATCGGATACGATATCCACATTTTTTCAAGTTAGATCCGATTTGATATCGGATCGGATGTCGGGTATATTTGCATAATTAAAAAAATTTGTTTTACGGCCCTTTTTGGCTTTAAAAAATTTATTTTTTTCCTGTTTAAGTCTATTTACTCATAAAATATTATCAATAAAAGTTCTTTTAAATAATAAAAGAAAAATAATAACACAAGATCTAAGTTTAATTATTCTAAATTAAAGTACAATATAAAAAATTAAAAACAAGATATAATAAAATTCATAAAACAACACACTAAAATTCATATCACATTAGGATTTACTTTCTTAAACTATGTTATTTATATGAGATGTGCGGATATGCGGATTAGCGGATCAGATCTGCAGATATCACTGTCAAATTCGCAATTTGATCCTACCATAGTGCGGATCCGATCCGATCTGATCCGATGGCTCTACGGATCGGTTAATATCCGTAAAATTTGGATCAGATGCGAATAATTACTGCGGATATACGGATATTATCCGACCCATATGCAGTCCTAAAATTATGTGTTAAATATGTATATACATAAATTAGTAGAGGATGATTTTATAGCTGAATTTTAGTAATTATAGAATATTTTTATCTAAAAAAGATTGATTATGAATCGTGAACAAAAAAGCAAGTAAGAAATGTCATTGTAAATTACTGTCAAAATGCATGTCGAATTATCCTATATCCATGTTATTAATGTCTTGCTATACTATACATGCATGATGGATTCCCGACTAAACTAAATTCACTTCCCAGAGCTCGAATCAAGCAAGAAGTGATGGTCAAACTTGTTTTCGATAATGATTATTCGCTTCTTCCTTTTAGTGATATAAATTATTAATTTGTGTATGTATTTTTTTATCAGTTTAAATTTTTATTTTATGACATAATATGTGAGATTTTATGACTGAAACTTTTAGAATTTAATTTTTGTTGACTAAAAAAAACTTTTAACTTAATAAGAAAAATAAAAAAATTATATAAAAATTCATACAAATCTAAAAAAATTCTTATGTAAAAAAACATATTAAAGATATAAAATTTTTGGTAGATTTTTAGAAATATAAGTATAAAAAATATCTTTATTAATTATTTCTATTGTAATACTTATTTTTCTCATTCACTTTGTATATTTATTTAATAGAATTGCTAGTGGTGAAAAAGATTAATTAAATTGCCTAATAATGTTTTTTAGAAAAGATATATAGTTATTTTAGACCAAATTAAATTTAAAAAACGTAAGATTATTCTAGACAGGAGTGCGTATATCTGATAAGTTTGTTACTAGCAATAGAGAAAAAGTTGTGCAAGCACGACATCTAAATTTAATCAATATGTGAGACAACATTAGTGGACAAGTCTTATTATGTTGGGCTAGTGATTCGTAGCCATATATGTGCCTGCTC
This sequence comes from Arachis hypogaea, assembly GCF_003086295.3. NCBI lineage: Eukaryota > Viridiplantae > Streptophyta > Magnoliopsida > Fabales > Fabaceae > Arachis > Arachis hypogaea. The sequence continues at coordinate 110,124,555 of NC_092040.1, forward strand.
TTCCGTACTATAATTGGAATGTGTTCTGAGGTGGTTAACGTCTCAAAAGAAAGGTTATATATACATAATCGCATTTTCGGTCTTGTCTTGTATTTGGTATAGACACGGATAGATATATATACGTGAGCCAATATTGGCACTGCATTTAGTGTTACTTTTTATAAGAGCAAGTATATACTGTACGATTTTTTAATTAGTTAATATTAATCCATTTTAAAATAATAAAAATAATCTAAAAAAATAGTTAATATTGATTGAAAAAAGATTAATTCCCAAATATATGAGTTACACCTAAGATTGTAAACTAGCTTTAGAAACAGAATATAAAAACAGAGAAGTTTGTAAAAGCAATTCTATATTCTCAATCATTAAAAGTATATACTTAGAGCATGAAGGCCTTATATATACACAGCCTTTGGGTTTCATGCATGCAAACACTGATTGCCCTTTACGTAGGTTAACAACAATATAATAGATTCTGGATTTGTTTTTTGACTTTTACGTCAACTACTTTATTTATTCAAGCCCCCACAACCGTGAGCACGCGCAAACTCAAGGCGGTTTCAAACTGTGCTTGAGTTTGTCTCTAAATTTTTCAAATAGAACACTTGATACTAGTTTCGTGAACACGTCCTCAACCTATTTTGAGGTAGGGATGTGAGACACTGCCACTAATTCATGTGTAACTCAATCACACATGAAATGTAAGTCCAGTTCGAAATGTTTGGTGTGATTATATAATAGTGGATCATAAGCAAGATGCGCTGCTGACATATTATCGCAGAAGACTGTGTAACCATGAATCACTTATCGCTCTTGATACCATATGAGAGTTAAGCCTAAGATTGTAAACTAGCTTTAGAAAAATAACGTAGAAACAGAAAGGTTTGTGAAAACAATTCTATATTCTCAATCATCAATTACGTATAGAACATGAAGGTTTATATACGCAGACTTGGTGGGGCTTCATGCATGCAATAAATGCTTACTACCCTTTACGTAGCTTAACAATAACATCAATAACAAATGCTTGATCTGTTTCTTGATGACTACGTCAACTATTCTATTCACACTAGCATCGTTCTTTATACAAATTGTTGCAATAAATTTCGGTCCATTCCGTAGTCATAATTAATACTATTTTTCTTTTGTATTCACATCATTTTCTTTCTTTTATTTGTTTTTTTTAACTAAAAATAATATCAAATATACTCTTATGAATTTAGCTCACTGCTCAAGTATTTAATGTTATCTATCAAGAGAGATAAGGTCACCAGGATCAATGAGTGAGGCTTTTTTTTCCCCTTCTTTCTTCGAGTATTATTTGTTGATTTTGTAGGCTTAGGTAACAATTTTTTGTGGATAAAGATTCCAAAATTTAGGTTACTATAAGAAAAATATTGAATACGGTTGAATTTATCGTTAAAATGAATTAGACAGTATAAATTTTACTGGTAAATGTTTATTGTTGGATTTTTTTTGTTCGACGGTAATTACTGTCAGATTCTGCAACGGATTACCTTAATTATTGGCAGATTTTTCTAACGATATTATTGGCGGCAAAAGATGTTGTTTCACGCAGTGTCCGATTATTTCTATGGTGGATTCGACGGTAATGTCAATTGTAAACTCCACATAATTAATAAATAGTTAGCTAATAAATTAATTATCAATCAAGGAAGTTAGAAAACTAAATTTTAGTAATCTAAAGAGGTAAAAATATTAATAATGCGAATTTTGATACTAATTTTAAAATTTTTAGCTTAAATAAAATTAATAGACCAAACCGATTAGACCAGATCCAAACCAAATTCATGAACTAATATATAAAAGAGGGAGGTCAACTCTTCTTCCCCAAATCCAAAGAGAAACATGCTGAAACAAAAAGGGAGCAAGAACAAAAGAAACCAAACCCTTGTCCTTGAATTTCAATCTCATATAGCTTTCAATCCAAACTTCTGATCGCCGTACCATTTGTGGTTACGCGATCATCACGTTGAGCTCTACAAAATCCACTAAACAAAGTGGTAAGTACCTTGCTATTTCTTACTTAGCCTTCCTCCTTGCAATTTCAAAAATTTAGGTTTTGATTTTGAGAGATTATGTGATTTTAGTGTTTTAGGATTGAATTAGTTTTGGGAACTTGCTGGGTCTTATCCCAAATGACCATGGATAAGGTGAAGAACCACTAACTCTTGTGAATCATTCATAATTATGAACCCTATGTTGATTTTGAGTGATATTATTTCGTATTAGCTTAAGTTGTATGTGTTGGGATCAAATTGATGGTATTAGAGGCTTGAGATTGAACTTTGGGAGCTTAGTTGGTGGTTGGTAAAAAATTGGAGCTTTGAGGCTTGTGAAACGAAATAATTTTGAGGTTTTCGAACATTGGCAAAGGTATGATTTTGGTTTCTCATAGATAATGTGTAATGTAACGTGAAAAATTAGATTAGCTAATTGTAGGATAGGTTGGATTACGTGAACTTGTTAAAATTTAGTGATTTTGGTAAGAAGGGTTGTATTTATTGTGAGCTTGTGATGATTGATATAGAAGAATATTATGAGTTGTGAAGTTGATATATTGTTGAATTGTGTTGTTTTGATTGTGAATTGTTTAGAAGGAAAATAATGAAAATTTAATATTAGTATATCATGGAAGAGTTGGAATGGATATAGAATTGTTTTTTATTCAGTTGGGGTTGTTTTGAGGTGTAATACATTGGTTTTGAAAATGATTTGATTATTAAAAATGATTTGGTATTTGAAAACTTTTTTATTAATGAAAAGGATTTGATATTTGAAAACGGTTTGATTATTGAAAATAATTTGCTATTTAAAAATAGTTGAGAAGGGTTTGAGAATGTTTGAATGGGACCCGATAAGAGTGGCAAAGTTCGAATTTTAGAGGAGATACTGCTAAAATTTTTATAAAAATTGGAGATTTGATTTGAAGTATTATTTAAGAAAACAGTTTGAATTCAAGAATTATATCATTTGATTTCGAATTATTAAGAAAAGAAATGAAGTGTGTTTTAGAGTTTTATTTATTAAGAAAAGTGATTATGAAATGAGTTTGATTATGATTTTGAGTATAATTGATTGTGAATATTATTAAAATATGATTGGCGAGGACGGTGTTCTTATCCTGCTTGCATATTTTTCAGCAAATTTACCTTCAGCTCTTACTTTTAGTTCTTCTAATTCATTGCTCTTTAATTCTATGCCTTTTACTTTTTTGTTAAATTGATTATACAAAAACTCTCAAGTGTCTGTTTGACTAAAGTAACCACTTAACTAAAGTTACTTCTGAACCTGAGAGAACTTTTCTAATATTGAGGAGAGAAGCATGAGGCAAAGGGGTCATTGGTGAAGAGAAAGAAGATTTAGATCAAGACATGGAAGATGATATGCACCATCAGCATGAAGAGGTTGCTAACAATCCAACCTGGTAGAAGGGTGTTAGCCTCTTACATCATTCCTAATCTCAGAAACTGTGGGAGCAACATATTCACTCCTAATGTACATGCAAACAATTTTGAACTCAAATCTCAGTTTATTACTTTGGTCCAGAACAATTGTCAGTATGAAGGAGGTGCTTTGGAAGATCCTAATCAACACTTGTCTATTTTTTTGAGAATATGTGAAACAGTCAAGACAAATGGAGTACATCCAGACATATACAAGCTGCTTCTATTCTCCGCCTCTCTAAGGAATAAAGCATCTCAATGGCTAAAAACATTTCCTAAGGAGAGCATCATAAATTGGGATGATTTGGTCAACAAGTTCTTAGCCAAGTTCTATCCACTTCAAAGAATCATCAAGCTGAAAACATAGGTGCAAACTTTCAGAAAAATGGAGGGAGAGTCACTTTATGAGGTTTGGGAGAGATATAAAGCACTAATAAGGAAGTGCCCACCAGACATGTTCAGTGAGTGGGTAAAATTTCAAAACTTCTATGAAGGTCTCTCTCCAAAAGCAAGAAAGGCACTGGATTATTCCTCAGGAGGCTCACTCCAAATGATGAAGACTCTCGAAGAAGCACTCAATATTTTTACTCTTCGGAGAGGTATAACAACACAACTCCAAAGAGAGGAGTGTTGGAGCTTGAGGGTGTGGATGCTATCTTAGTCCAAAACAAGCTCATGTACCAACAGTTTCAACAACAAATGGAGATGATGACTAAGAGAATGGATGGATTGTAGATAGTTGCTGTGAGCACATAAAGCCAAGCTCAAGTCTCAAATGGATGGAACCAACCTGAGGAAGGCTTTGAGACATTTAACTATGAGCAACAAGCCTCTAAGCAAGTTTAATACATAAACAACACCTCAAGTTCTTTCTCACATGACTCTTATGATGACACATACAATCCATCTTGAAAGAATCATCCTAACTTGAGATGGGGAGAGAACCAAAATCAAGGGCATAGAAACTCAAATTCTAACAATTTTTGCAACACAACCAACTACAATCACTCCACCACAACTAATACAAAAAAATAACATACAGATTTTCAACCCTAAGACAACTTCTCCACACCTGCATTCAACACACAAATAACTCTTCAAATAGCCCCAATAATTTTCACCAACAATCATCTCATTCCACACAAATACAACCTTATTTAGACTCCCAAAAGATCTCTAATATATAGAATCAATAATGGAGAGGTTCATTAAATTCCAAGAAATGACAAACAAAAATCATGAAGCTTCAATAAGAAACCTTGAAAGAAAAATAGGACAAATATCCAGGAAGTCTGCTAAGAGGCCAGCCAATATTTTTTCAAGTGATACAATTTCCAATCTAAAAGAAGAATGCAAAGCTATACAGCTGAGAAGTGACAAAACAGTGGAAAAAAAACCCAAGGATATCAACAAGGATGAAACAGAGATGAAGGAAAATGACAAGGTAGATCACAAGAGGAACAATGAGTCACAAACTTTAAGGAAAGACAAGAAAATCATAGAACCACAACTACAAGAAAAGAAGGGAGAAGTGAAGCCATATGTCCCTAAACTCCCTTATCCACAGAGGCTACACAAAGAGATGAGAGATCAACAATTTCCTAAGTTCTTGAAAATCTTCCAAAAGCTTGAAATCAACATTCCATTAGTTGAGACTTTAGAACAGATGCCACTGTATGCAAAATTTCTTAAAGAACTCATCACCAAGAAGAGGAGTTGAAAAGAGAAGGAAACTGTGATCCTCACCCAAAAATGTAGTGCTATAATTTAAAAGGTTCCCCACCAAAACTCAAATACCCTGGAAGTTTTCTTATACCATGCACCATTAGAAACATGACGATTGACAAAATATTGTGGGACTTGGGATCAAGCATAAATTTGATACCATTATCTATGATGAAGAAGTTGTTAATAGAGGAAGTTAAATCCACCAGAATATCACTATAACTTGTTGATAAAATCTCTCAAGATATCCAATGGAGTGGTGGAAAACCTCTTAGTAAAGGTTGGAGAATTCATTTTTCATGTTGACTTTGTGATCTGGACATAGATGTGGACATGGATGAGAACGGAAGCAACTTAATCATTCTTGGAAGACCTTTTTTAGTCACAACCAAAGTAATAATAGATATTGAAAAGGGTGAAATGGTTCTTAGGGTGCATGATAAATAGATGGTTCTCAATATTTTTAAGAAAATGTAATATCCTACTGAAAAAGAAACTATATGAACAAATACAAAAAATATGAATATAAATTGTATTAATTTATATGTGTAAATTTTTTGTAAATATAAATATAAATTATGTTTTTTTATGTATAAATATTTATAAATATGGATGCAAATTATTGTTGAATAAGTGTTGGTCTAAAATAATAATTTTACCGATCAGCATTAGTCAATTAAGAAATGAGGCTATATACCACATAAACAAATTGGCCAGGAGGCTTGAAGCTAATGCATACAAAAGAAGGAACTCCTTTGATGAATCTCACACTAGAATACGTTTTTGCAAAAATGACACACACTTTCGCAATGAGATTAACATGACTTCAAGTGAGGCTGGTTCGCTTATAACCCAGTTGAGTTCTTATCAAATTTGACTATGTTTGATAAGACTAATTGCTTAATCGGTTCAAACCATAACCAAAATTGAGACTCGACTGACTGAGTTTTCAGAACATTGCTGCCGCTGGCTATAGCCGCATGATAAAATTTTAGAATTAATTATAGTATAATCGATGTTCGGATAAGCGGTAACTTAATTTTGCATCCGCTTTTTTCTGTGTCTTCGTTTATTTTATAAATTAAAATAAATAATCGAAATCAACTATATGTTTGGCTGCGGATCATGAATGAGCGTGATGAGCTTGAATTGCATCGTTGTATCTATGTCAAGTTTGGTTTTGTGATATTGTCTTGTAGCTGTGGGAGTGGGGCGTTGATGGTGACAGAGAAGATGGGAGCTAATGATATCACATGTGAAAGCAGAAGAAGCTTTGCTCCCATCTCGCCAGCTGGATCTGCAACCGCACAGTAGTACAAAGGAGGCTGTTTTTTTTCTTATTCTTTTTTGAAAGGCAGATCGAAGCTGCATTGATATAGCTAGCTAGTATTTCAATATTTGCTGGCCAAAAATTATTAAATAGTTTAATAGATCAAGTTTTATCTACTGTAATCTAGATTGTGAAGTGCTCTTCATTCATTTTGTTTCTCAATGAATTATCTCACTTTAATTTTTTAACATTTAATAAAGTAATATATTTGACTTGGAGTCTAGAGTCTAGTGATGATTATGTTATACATTTCATTTGAGGTTGAAAGTAATTTTTAACTCTCTTTTTTCCCCTTATTGCCTTAATTAAAAAAGAACTAATATACGCATTAGTATTAAGTAAAATATAGGGAGTAATTATAAAAATTGATAGAGATTATTAAAGTAAATACAAGTGTTAAAATTAGAAAAATAAAATAGTTAATACTATATTAAAATTTTCAGATTACAGATGTTAAATTTTTAACCACAAAAGACAATTATTATTGGACAAAAAGTAAGAGTAGTAAAGTTGGTGCATATCTACAAAATGTGAAAAGAGTTTATAGTTTAAAATACGTTTCTCTTGACGTCTCTCATATTCAGACTCCTCTGCCCCATACTACGCAGTTTACCTTTCATTAAATAGGCCACCATCGCATGGCTTTGATGAACATGCAATTTTAGGCCACATGGTTGATGAGCTGATTAATGCATTAAGGGTTGGTCATATCTGGAATTTCGGTCAATTGTGGACCTCAAAGACTGTACGAGTTAGCTATACATCCCTACTTATACAGAAGCTTATCGTGTTATATATATCACAATTCACATGGTTGTGTAAGACAATGGGGGCCTTGCTAGCTTGGTTTAAACTTTAAAACGAGGCCTTTTATTTATTTTTCTCTCCCTCCCAATTTGGCAATCTTATCTTCCACTTCCACCGTTTCCATATTTTTCGGCTTTTACCCGTTTATGTGGGTGTTAATGGTAGGGTCACCATACAAGATTAGGCCTACTAGGCTACTACAATTGGCATTTAGTTTATATTTTTTTTTTAAAAAAATCATTAAGTAATATATATTACAAGCACTACAAAAAAAAAGGTCTATGGTCATGGTAGCTAGTGAAAAGGGTGACCATAGGTCTATGGTCACGGTTTTTTCGTCATGGCCTATTTTCTCGTGGCCATAAACCTATGATTACAGTTTTTTATCTATGGTCACGGTTATAATGTCTAAATTCTGGCACTTTATGCCACGTCTTTTTACTATGACCATAACCTTATTTATGGTCACGGTTACTATAGCCTCTATAGTCACCCCTTCCTAAAACCGTGACCATAGCCATATCTATGATCACGGTTTTGACCTTGACCATAGCCTCTATGGTCACCTCTTCCCAAAACCGTGACCATAGCCTTTATGGTCACCCCACCACAAACCGTGACCATAGCCTTATCTATGATCACAGTTTTGGCCCTAACCATAGCCTCTATGGTCACTCCACCAAAAATAGTGACCATAGCCATATCTACGGTCACGGTTTTGACCATGACCATAGCCTCTATAGTCACCTCTTTCCAAAACCGTGACCATAGCCTTATTTATGGTCATGGTTTTGGCCGTGACTATAGCCTCTATGGTCACTCCACCTAAAACCGTGACCATAGCCTCTATGGTCACCCCTTCCCAAAACCGTGACCATAGCCTTATCTATTGTCACGATTTTGGCCGTGACCATAGCCTTATCTATGGTCACCCCACCAAAAACCGTGACCATAGCCATATCTATGGTCACTGTTTTGGCCGTAACCATAGCCTCTATGGTCACCCCACCTAAAAACCGTGACCATAGCCTACCGTGATCATAGCCTTATTTATGGTCATAGTTTTTGCCGTGACCATAGCCCCTTATGGTCACCCCTCCTTAAACCGTGACCATGACCTTATCTATGGTTACGGTTTTTCGCCGTGACCATAGCGTCTCTGGTCACCCCCTCTTAAAACCGTGACCATAGCCTTATCTATAGTCACTGTTTTTACCGTGGTCATAACTTATCTATGATCACCCTCCTTAAAACCGTGAGCATAGTCTTATCTATGGTCATGATTTTTACCGTGGCCATAACTTATCTATGGTAACCTGCTGTTTTATTTTATGAATTTTTTTAAAAGCATAATCACATTCCAAAATGATGATAATCACAAAATAAATCTAAGAATGAGAAATTCAATAAATGTAAATCATAAAAGTTTCATTAAAAAGTAGATATCCATTACAACACTAATCAAAATAGGGTGTAATTTATCCATTACATGTAATATTGGATAAAAGTCTTTTATCAAAATGTAAAGAACACATCAAAATAATATATTTAGATAACCAAAATCATTATAAGACTCATCCCATCTTATATTTGTATAGAACATATTTTCTTCACATCATGTCCTCCTGCTAGCAAAAGAAATTAAGAAGTTAGAACAGAACAAAAATGTTTTTGATGATGCATGCAGTGCAGTTGAGTAATGAATATGGAGCACAAGTTAAATAAGTCAATCAATATGAAAATTTCAACCAATAAATAACAAGGAGCATTTGATAAGGTTTTGAGCCATTTGGTAATGTTTATATCTTTTTAATCTATCTTTGAGTGAAACTTCAACTCCCCTGTTGAAGTCTTTTAAAACTAAAAAAAATCCAGCACAAAGAAACAACTACAACCAAAATAGAAGCTTAAAAAACAAGGTAATACCGAAATACTATTATTAGCTTCCAACCTATCAAACAAATCAAGTAATCAACACCAGCAAAACAGAAAAAATAGATCAAGTGTGAAATCAATAGACAAAGTAAAATTTAAAATAATAATAATGTTGATTGCTATATATTACTGAGTACTGATTCAATGCTGATTGCTACCCCTTCACCTTGTATTATTATTGTTTTATCTATTTTTCTATACCTTCTGAAAAAAACAATGGTAGGTTATACATCTTAGTTCGTAATTAGTTTCTTACTCTTCTATTCAATACATACTCATGGAGCTAATTAGCCAAATGTCTAATTTGATGACCATGTAACATCTTTTTAATTTGATAAAATAGTGCAATTATTTTATATAGTGATTGAAAATTTTAATTTGATAACGAACTAGATTCTATTGTAGATTCGCTTAATAAGTGCTAACTAATAATGTAGTGTAATAATGGAGAATAAGGTTGAACTTTAAATTACCGAGTCAATGTTGCAAAACTGACGAGCTCAAAGGGACACATTAGACTTTAGAACCAAAAACATCGTCACTTTGTGGAGGTAAAGACTCATGAAATAGACCTGTGAACAAGAATTTTCTATACATGATTTAAAAAATTTTCTATACAGCAGTATAACAAATAATCACCCCTAAATTAATTCAAACCAGCAGCATAACAAAAATCAGTAATCACTAATCACAAATCACTTATCACAAACTCAAAATTTAAAACACTCAGTGTCATAAGTCCATAACAAAACAACAGCTTAACAAGTCATTAATCAACATTTTATTATTAATTTATTTATTTTGTGTAAACTATCTATTAGAGTATACTTTAGTACTATGGCTAAAATTCAATAAAACAAATAAAAATTTCACATAAATATAAACAACAGATACAAGGAGTCAAACCATAATACTATGACATGAACAATTGAAAAGAGAAATTTATATCCCTCTCTATACATAAGAAAGAAAATTAAAGACCATAATCCTTATAAATCATTAGTTTGTTAAGTGTTGGGCTTAGTAGCTGAAGAAACATAATAAAAACATACTAGTTATGGTCACATTAAGATAAATAAGCAACAATCTCACAAAACTGTTAAGTTAAAATCAGTATAATACCATGACCATAGTTCTACTTATTCTTCACTTATATGATCTGACTATTTAAATAAGAAAACTCCCTTCAAACAAGGTTTTACAATTCACTTTTACCTACAGCCAAATCCATATCTCAAAATTAATTAATCTTTGGCAGACTAATACACATTCGATTGAAGAATAACCTTATTCAAATACACAAAAACCACCTTATTGATTTAACACTTCATTAAGCACTCTGGTTGGCAGAATATTATAATACACAATTTGACAGAAGACTCAATAGGGTTTACTAAAAATTAAATAAATGTTAAAAAAATTCCAACCATTAACAGAAATTATCAACAATATCAGTGACTATAATACCAAAATTTCATTAAGCATGAATTCAAAGTTTTTGCAATGCAAAACCCCATAAACCTTAAAATTGAAGACATAAAAGGAATAAACCCTAGAAAGAAACATACCATATGGTTACGGAAAATAAATTAGAAAAATCTAAAATGAAAAAGGAAAACGGCGTACCAAGCAGCACTGAGAACTGAGACACCGATGGAGACGCCGAAGATGAAGACGATGTGCTGAGCTTTCTGGGTTTTGCAAAACAGGGAAGAGGAAGAAGCAACCGTGCTGAGGAGCTTGGGATGGCGGCGGCGCTGAGGAGCTTGGGACGACGGTGAAAATGAGGGGCTAGGGTTATGAATTGAGGAAAGAAAGAAGGCGGGGGGGTTTCAATTTCCTTCAGTTCTTGTTCACCGTGTTACGAGTAGGTTAAGAAAATGAGTGTTTAATTTTTTTAAATTAAGATAATAAAATTGATGTATTATATAAATTACAAATTTTGTAATAATGAGCCTTTTATTTTTATTTTTTACAGAATTATTTTATCCAACATACCAAGAATTAATTTATCCTACGCATTTAAATAAACGAACAAAATTAACCACTCAAATAATTTAAATTAATTAAGATATGATGAATCTTTCATTTTAATATTCTACAATCATTTTAATAAGTTTTAAATCATTTTCTAATTTAAAATTATTAATAGTATTCAACCTGATTTTATATTTATAAACTTAGATTTAAAATTTTAATGTTTAAAGTAAATTATATAAAATTATTATTAGTTTTTAATTATTAAAATTTGTAACTTTAAAAAGAAAAGATATTTAAAATAATAAAAATACATAAAAATTTTAATTAATTAAAACTCAAATGATTAAAACTGTGACGATAGGCCCTTTTATGTTACCCCCCAAAACTGTGACCATAAACCCTTTTAGGCCACACTTCCGAAAAATCGTGACCATAGATCCTTTTTGGCCACTGTAAAAAATCGTGATTATAGACCCTTTTAGGCCACCCTTCCGAAAAATCGTGACCATAGACCCTTTTTGGTCATTATAAAAAATCGTGACCATAGACACCTTTAGGTCACCCCAAAAACCGTGACCATAGACGTTTTTATGCCACCCCAAAATCGTGATCATAGACCCTTTTAGGTCACCCTTTTTGAAAAATCGAGACCATAGCCCCTTTTTGGTCACTGTAAAAAATCGTGACCATAGATACCATTAGGCCACCCCCTAAAACCATGACCATAGACCCTTTTAGACCACCCCAAAATCGTGACCATAAACCCCTTTAGGTCACCCCCTAAAACCGTGACCATAGATCTTTTTAGGTCACCCTTTTTTAAAAAACCGTGACCATAGCCCCTTTCTGGTCACTGTAAAAAACCGTGACCATAGACCTCTTTAGGTCATCCCCAAAATCATGACCATAGACCCCTTTAGGCCACCCCCAAAACCGTGACCATAGACCATTTTAGGTCACCATTTTTTGAAAAACTGTGACCATAGACCCTTTTAGGCCACCAGTTTTTAAAAAACGTAACCATAGGTATTCTGTGATCACTCTTTTCAAAAAAACCGTGACAAAAAAAACTGTGCCCATAGACCCAAAATGTTGTAGTGAGAGGAGCACTAGTTTTGTTTTACACTGGTGTAAATGCTTTTTACTTAAATGGTGGAGATGTTCAACTTATTCAAAATCACTTGCCCTTGCCCAATCGCCCTCCTTTCTCTCACTATAACAAATATGGGTTTTAACAACGCTAAATTTTGCAACGCCTTAAAATCGTTCTCTAAGATAGTTTTAGACAACGATTTTTTTGTAGTGTTACTGTTGAATTCAATTTTCTATTATTTTATAGCAACAAATTAAAACCGTTCTCTTAGACCATTTTAAAGAACGGTTTTATAACCGTTACTATGATTTGTTTTTAAGCAACGCTTTTTTATTGTTGTTTAAATAATTGTACAAAAAAACGCATAAAAATCGTTGCCAAAATGCTACACTTTAAAACCATTCTATTAGATGATTTTAGACAACAGTTTTTATAGTGTTGCTGATGAATTTCAATTTTTCATTACATTATAGCAATAAAATAAAATCGTTCTCTTTGACTATTTTAAAGAACGGTTTTATAACCATTACAACAATTGTTTATCAAACAACAATTTTCTAATATAAAATTTAAATAATTATACAAATAAAAAGATACATATAAAAATAATTATAAATAATCATACAAATTTAAACAATTTTTTTCTACAAATACTAAATTTATAAAATACTAAAAAACTATTGTTATCAGTATATAACACATATTATTTTTAGAAAAAATAAAATTAAAATAAATTTTAATAAATAGTATATATTTTTGTTATAAATATATAATGTAACATCTCGCATTTTTGAAAATCTAAATATGAATAAATTGTGATTTTATCTTATTAAGTTTAAAATTTATCATTTTAGAAATTATTCTATTAGAAAATAATTAAAGAGATTCAGAGATAAATTCATTTTAAATAAATTAATATTCTTAAGTAATTTTATTATAATGGAATATTTTGTATAATTTTAGTAATTAAAAAATAAAAAAATTGTACAATTTATTTTAAGTAACTTTTATTATGAAAAAGTTATGACTTATTATTAATTTAAACTCTTTATTTTATAAACAAATCTATTAAGAATAATTAAATTAGTTTTATTAATATTTAGAGTTAAGATAATTAATATTCTTATGTAATTTTTATTAATTGGTTATTTCATATAACTTGAAATTAAAGTTCTGACAATAAAAAATGATGAAAAGTTATATTATTTAATTTAAATAATTAATATTTTTAGATTTAAAATTATATTTTATAAAATGTAATTAATATATTTATTTTATAATTTAAATTAAAAATAATTATTTTAACTCATTGATATATTGATGAATAAAATTTTATATATTTTAAAAATAATTTTTATAATATTAAATTTAAATTATAAATTATTATTTTATCTTAAATATTTTATAAAATTATTATATTACTCATATATATTTTATCATGATTCTAAAATTACCAAATAAAATTCTAGTTTCAAAAAATTCCTAAATTTGTTACCGTGAATCCCTAAACACACATACAGAAAATGAAACAGAAGAAGAAACAGAAGGAAAGGGGGAAAGAAAGAAAAGGAAAAAAGAGAAGGGGGAATCAGGGAAGAAGAAGGGAAGGAGAGGGAGAAGAGCGCGTCGTTCTATGCCCTGCCCGCCTATCGCCGCTGTTCCGTGTAGTCGCCGCCATCGTCGCGCGAACCGGAGGGTGTAGAGACAGAGAAGAGTGCGCACGAGAGAGGAGAAGTAGCCTCCATCATCGAAGACTCCATCACCGCCGTTGAAGGTCCTGACCGTTGAGCTCGTCGTCGCCGTCGCACCTCCCATCACTTCCGCCACAGAGGAGCTCGAAGAGAGAGAAAGGGTTCGCGCAGAGAGAGAAACACGATGAGGGAAGAGGAGGTTGCCTCTGTTGCTACCAAGCCATTGCTGGCGGGGTTGGGTTTGTTGTCGCCGTTGGGCTGTATTCCGCTGTTGGCGTCTGGATCGCCACTTTGTTTCTGCTGCAACTCGCCACTGTCCTGGTGAGCTTTACCCTGCGAGTTGCTTTGCTGTCGCCTAATATTGATTTTAATGTTGATTTGGTATAATGCTGTTCTGATGTTGATTTGGTAATTGGTTATTTGGAAATGCTATTGTGATTTTATTTTGATTTTAAGGTTGATTTAGTATGTAACTGGTTCTCTAGCAATGCTGCTCTGATTTTGTTTTGATTCCAATTGCCCTTATACTCAATTTCACCAAACTGAACATACATTTACCTTGAAGCAGCTTGGTCTGATCATTGGCAAAGGTCAGTTATTCATTATTATTAGTAGCTTGACATTGTGGTTTAGTTCTTTTACTTTCATATTCATTGTATAGGACAATAATTTGTGCATTTTTTCCTTTGAATCTACCACTGCTTGTGTAGTCTCATGATGAGATGTTTTTTAATGGTCGAGTATATGGCTAAATTCTTGCATAGGACAATAATTGGTTTCCATGTTATGTTTGTAATTGAAACATCCTAATTTAAATAAGTTTGTATCCTTGAAAGGCCAGCATGGAAGGAGGCTTGTGCTACTCTTCAAAAGCTCCTTTCAGGTACAAGTTGCAACCTCAATTTGTTCTTTTCTTTTACTTTGTTTCCACATTCTAATTCCTTAAACGCTACACTTTCACTCCTTTTCAACCCAAAACCGCACTTATTCGTCACTTGCTCTGCCTCTTCTTCCGGTACCACAGTTTTTCCTTCTTCTCATTATGCTCTTCATTTTGTTCAATTTAGCTTCTTTTTCTTTTTTATTTTTCTTTCAGTTCATTTATTTTTTGAAGTGGTAATTTAGCTACTTTATCTGTGTGATAATAAAGGTGACGTTGCTTGTTTCTAATAGCATTCAGTTTTAACAAATTTGTTGCTTTAGATAGTGGTGCAAATTGTTATAGGGTTTAGGAGAGGGTAATTCAGGTATTTTTTAGTCTTTTTCATTTAACCAAGAGAAATTCATGATTTTTGTGGTGATTTTGTCTTCAGATCCTCTGCTAGTGAAGGCTGCCCGAGGAGAACCTGTTAGTCGGCCATCAAGATGGATGATGCACCAGGCAGGAAGGTACATGGCTATTTATAGAAAGCTTGCTAAGAAATATCCATCCTTTCGAGAGAGGTCGAAGACAACTGATCTCATTGTGGAAATTTCTTTGCAGCCTTGGAATGCCTTTAGGCCTGATGGAGCGTTCATTTTCTCTGACATCCTTACGTCACTTCCTGCTTTTGGGGTCGAATTCGACATTGAAGACGTAAGGGGTCCTGTTATTCAGTCCCCAATACGCTCCGAGGAGGGACTAAAGGCTCTGCATCCAATTGACCTGGAAAAGCTCAGTTTGTTGGAGATTCATTCAAGATACTGCGCAAGGAGGTAAACCTAGTTGCATTATTGCTTCTATATATCATGGCTATGCTTCAAAGGAGCCGTTTTCCTTACTTATTGCTTGTTACCTAGGTTGGTGGTGATTGGTGCACGAAATTGCAATCACACTTTTGCAACTCCATACAACTAACCAGCAAGTGCACTGGGTCGTCCAAGTAATACCTTACGTGAGTAAGGGTTGATCCCATGGAGATTGCCGGCTTAAAGCAAGCTATGGTTATCTTGTAACACTTAGTCAGGAGATTAATGATAAAAAGAGTTTTGTTTGTAAAAAGTAAAACAACATGAAATAAATAATACTTGTTATTCAGTAATGGAGAACAGGTTGGGGTTTTGGAGATGCTTTGCCCTCTGGATTTTTGCTTTCTTACTTCCTTCTTCTTCAAACGTGCATGGCTCCTTTTATGGCAAGCTTTATGTTGGTGGATCACCGTTGTCAATGGCTATCATCCGTCTTCTCAGTGAAAATGGTCCAGGTACAGTTTCTGTACGGCTAATCATCTGTTGGTTCTCACTTGTGTTGGAATACAATCTCTCTATCCTTTTGCACACTGTCACTGCGCCCAATATTCGTGAGTTTGAAGCTCATCACAATCATCTCGTCCCAGATCCTACTCAGAATATCACAGACAAGGTTTAGACTTTTTAGATCTCGGGAATGCTGCCAATTGGTTCTAGCCTCTACCACGAAGTATTTGATCTCACGAGTTTGAATGCTCTGTTGTCAGGAGATGCAAGTCAAATCCGTGGATTAGAATCCCAAGAGATACGCATTCAATCTGTCGCCCAATGACTACGTTGAGCTCAAATAGAACGGGAGTGGTTGTCAAGCACGCATTCATAAATTTGAGAATGATGATGAGTGTCACGGATCATTACCTTCTTCATATTGAAGTACGAGTGAGTATTTTAGAACAGAAACAAACATGATTGAATTGAAAACAGTAGTAATTGCATTAATCCATCGAAACACAGCAGAGCTCCTCACCCCCACCTATGGGGTTTAAAGACTCATGCTGTAGAAAATACGAGATGTAAAATGTCATAAGTTACAAAATGAATCTCTAAAAGTAGTTTTTATACTAAACTAGTAACCTAGGTTTACAGAAAATGAGTAACTAAGTGCAGATACTACAGAAATCCATTTCTGGGGTCCACTTGGTGAGTGTTTGGGCTGAGCTTTGAAGCTTTAATGTGCATAGGCCATTCTTGGAGTTAAACGCCAGCTTGGGTGCCAGTATGGGCCATCATATCTCAGGAAAAGTATGGACTATTATATATTTCTGGAAAGTCCAAGATGTCTACTTTCCAACACATTTGAGAGACGCACCAATTGGGCTTCTGTAGCTCCAGAAAATCCACTTCGAGTGCAGGAGGGTCAGAATCCAACAGCATCTGCAGTCTTTTCTCAGTCTCTGAATCAGATTTTTGCTCAGGTCCCTCAATTTCAGCCAGAAAATACCTGAAATTACAGAAAAACATACAAACTCATAGTGAAGTCCAAAAATATGATTTTTGAATAAAAATTAATAAAAATATAATAAAAAGTGAATAAAACATACTAAAAACTACCTGAAAATAATACCAAAAAGCGTATAAAATATCCGCTTATCAGCGATGCTTCCGTTTTAGGTTTCGTGGGATCACCTTAGACAATAGCAACATATATAGTGGAAGGGGGTACAACACGCACCTATACAACCATTAAGAGTATGTGCCATACAAACCACATTTATTGCGGACTCTACTCTCTTATTTGGCGCAAGCAATAGCAGATTATGTTGTTTTTCAAGTGGAGTCTGGGGCTCACTGCATACAAATATTTGATTCATGGGTTAGACAACTACCACCTGATATGT
Organism: Arachis hypogaea; assembly: GCF_003086295.3. Taxonomy (NCBI): domain Eukaryota; kingdom Viridiplantae; phylum Streptophyta; class Magnoliopsida; order Fabales; family Fabaceae; genus Arachis; species Arachis hypogaea. The sequence goes on from NC_092040.1 coordinate 110,142,152, forward strand.
GGGAACGCTGGTCAAAGCATTATATCAAAAGGTAATGTAGAAATAGTTCCCATTTATTTTCATCTTATTGAAATTGTGTTCTAATTTTTCAAACTATTCTATTTGGGATCCATGTCATAGCAAGCTTAAGTGTATGTATTTCAACTTTTGCTTATTTATTTAGTTGAATCTTTGAACTAGATAAACCATGTGTCGCTTTCAAAAGTTTGCAATGGTTACAGGTTTTGTTTTATGTATATTATTATTTTGTTCCAAGCTCTCATGATTGTCATTTGGTTGGTAAATAATAAGATGAGCTAAGAGCTTGTAATTTGTAAGCATCGAGTGGTAAATAAGCTCACTGGATGTTGATCTTAGTCTTCTGAATTTAGGAGAGAAAGTCCAAATCAGAGGCTACACCTTCAAACTTTTTATTTAATTGAAACTATGTTGCTGTTAGTGCATCATCATAATTTATAAAACAAAATATTTGCGAATTGAACTTTGGGCGCAAGATGCTATTGTTCCATATTTTTTCCTCTTTTGCCATGTACTAATTTCGAAACATCCATATTGTAGATTTGGTCAAGAAAAGATGCCCTGAGACACCAGTTGTTCTTTATATAAATGGAAATGGTGGCCTTCTTGAGCGTATGAAAGATACTGGAGTTGATGTTATTGGGCTGGACTGGACTGTGGATATGGCAGATGGAAGATCAGATTTAAGATTTTTTCTAGTTCTTTATGTGGAGCAGTTGCAATTGAAGTCAAGAGAGTCCACTCAAGCTAAGTTACCACACCAACTTTGTTGAAGAAAAATGAAAAAATTGTCACCTTTAGGTTATAGTATTATGGTATTTTGAAAAATGATGATGATATAAGTAAAATTAGTTATGACCTAGATTAGTATTATGTTATTTTGTAATGATATATAATGTGATTATGGATCTTACAACAATTTTTGTTAGTCAAATTTGATGATAAACGTTCAATTAGTTTTCTTTAGTAATTTCATTCAAATAGTTTAGGTTATTTATTAACGCTAAATTAAAAAAAAAAGTTGGAACTAATTTCATTCATGAGAAAATTCTTGTAAATAAAGAATTATATTACAAAAAACTGTTATCAAAAGTAACAAAAGGCAATAGTGTTAAAACCGTTGTCAAAGACAACTAAAAAATGACAATGGTATTAAAACCGTTGCCAAAAAAACGACACTAATGGCAACGCTTTAAAACTGTTGACTTAGTGAATAACAAAACTACAACAGTTTAAAACCGTTGCCTATCCAGTTATGGTTTTAAACCGTTACGTCATGAAAGAGAACGGTTTTAAACCATTGCCTATCTAGTAACGGTTTTAAACCGTTCTTTATAAATTGTTGTCAAAATCATTGTCTATACCAGTAACTTTGGCAACAGTTTTTTTTTGTTATTGATGCCTTAGATAAAAAACCGTTGTATATTTGAGTATTGGTAACGACCGCATATACCACAGGTCAAAAACCGTTGTCAAAGCATTGCCTAAAATTTTAAGAACGATTTTTCAATCTATGGCAACGATTTTTGACCGTTGCAAAAACCCTTATTTGTTGTAGTGCTCTTCTTCCTCATTGTGTCAACTCCACGAGTCCCCCTCTCACAACCCCTTCCCACAATCTTCACGGTAGCCACTTTTTCACTGGCGACGAACACCCTTCAAGCTCAAGTGTAGCAACTTATATTTTCGGTAAATTGATTTTTTTGGATTATATATGTTGAAAATTCGTAGAAATTGACTGACACGATTAGACTCCCTTTGATTATTCGAATATCCACAGAAAACAAATACTAATAATATAATATTATTTTGTCAATAACATTATAATTAATGATATTTTATTAAATAATATAATAATCGAATACAAAACTTAACTGATAAGAATTATTATCAGTATTTTCTTGTGATCAGATAAGTACTATTTTTAGTAATTATCTATAAAATACTTTTGATCAAGTACATTTTTTCATAAACTCATCCCTTTTTCGCTCTCTTTTTTCAAGAAAATTTAAGAGAGAGAAAAGAAAAAACCTCCATGAAAGCAAGATTTCAAGCTCTGCCAAGAAAGGAAGGAGACTTCCAACCAATATTCCAAATCAATTAAAATCTTTCTCTTGTCCTTTTCTTCATCCTCATATAAATTTTTTGGAGGTAAATTAAAGTATAATTCTCTTTTTTTCTTTTTTTTTTAAGTTTTAACCTTTTTATGTTCATAGAGGAAGTTTCATGTTCTTGCCTAGAAAATCTTATTTAAAAGCCTCAAGAAGCAAGGAACTATCATTTTCTAATTTCAAAGGTAAAAAAAAATTCTTTCTTTTTCTTAGAAAAGGTTTGACCAAAGTGCATCAAAGAAGGTAACTATACTTTGTTCTATTTCATGTATAAATCAAATCATGTTTTAGGTATCTTAATAAGGAGTATAAAGCTATAAGTTTCAAGTTCAAAGGGTGAGTAAAACTCCTTTTTTTTCTCTTGTAATAATTCAGCCTTCAAGACCTTCATGTCATAAAAGATTGTTTTTATTGAAGTTTAGGAAAGACGTGGTTGGTGCACGAAACTGGCTCCGCATAATTTGTACAGATAGACCAGCAAGAATATTGGGTCGTCCAAGTAATATCTCAGGTGAGTGAGGGTCGATCCCACAGATATTGTTGGTTTGAGAAAGCAGCGGTTACCTTGCAGATCTTAGTTAGGTGGATAGAAATTATAGTTTGTCACGGAAAACGCATAAAACAAAATAAATAAATAAAATGTTACTAGATAGATGAGAAATCAATGGTATGAGAACGGTCGAGGCTTCGAAGATGCTTTGTCTTTCCGGATTAACTCTTCTTACTGTCTAATTCAATAACTTTTTGATTCCTTCAATGTCAGCCGTAAGTGATTAACTCATGTCCTCTTATCAAGTTAACCACCTCCACTGCAGCAATCCACCATGTTGAGATAACTCATGTCCTCTCATCAAGCCACCTCTAGGTTTCTCACTATAGCAGAAGATGAAGCTCTAAGCAATCCACACCCCTTCACGATCCTACTCAAGGTGCCATAGACAAGGCATATCTTCCGGATTAGAAAGTGCTGCTTCTCTTACTCTAGCCTTAGCGCCACAGAGACCTCAATTACCCACAGTCAACGGGATTTTATGTCACGTATCCAAAGTTGCCCAGGTATTCTATTGGAATCCGCAATGCAATCTCTAGCTTTGGTTCAATGCTATCTGGGTCAGGACTCGCACGAAACCCATGTAAAATAAGGGTGATTGTCACAGATCACCCTCAATTCATGAGATGAAGAACGAGAATGCATAAGAGAATAGAATCAGACATATTGAATTAGAACGGTAATATTATTAATCCATGAAACTTAGCAGAGCTCCTAACCTTAACCTTAGGAGGTTAGTTACTCATGTTGTTTGAAAATACAATGGAAAAAGTAAAAGTGGGCCAGTGTCCTCAACAAGGGTGAACTCTTGTCTATATATACTAATCTGCCAACTAAGAATTAAAGAAATAAGATAAACTAGTCTTATAGTGCGAAAATCCACTTTTGGGGCCCACTTGGTGAGTGTTTGGGCTGAGTTTGAGTATCTCCCATGAGCTAGTACCCCTTAGGGGCGTTGAAAGCTGGCTTGGGACTCCCTTTTGGGCGTTGAGAGCCAGCTACTACCCTGTAGGCGCTGGACGTACGCCAGGAATGGGGCTGGTAGCTGGCGTTAAACACCAATTTTGGGCCTTCATTTCCAAATCAAAGTATGGACTATTATATATTTCTGGAAAGCGCTAGATGTTAGATTTCTATAGCCTTTGAGAGCGCGTCATTTGGACTTTTGTAGCTCCAGAAATGCTCTTTCGAGTACACGAAGGTCAGATCCTGACAGCATCTGCAGTCTTTTCTCTGTCTCTGAATCAGACTTTTGCTCAAGCTCCTCAATTTCAGCCAGAAAATACCTGAAATCACCATAAAACACACAAACTCAAAGTAGAATCCAAAAATATGAATTTTTCACTAAAACCTATGAAAATATAATAAAACTTAAACAAAACATAATGAAAACTATATGAAAATGATGCTAAAAAGCGTCTAAAATATCCGCTAATCATAACGCCAAACTTAAATTGTTGCTTGTCCCCAAGAAACCTAAAATAAAGTAGGATAAAAAGAAGTAGAAGAATACAATAAATCATAGAGTTTTCAATGAAGCTCAGTTTCAATTAGATGAGCGGGTCTAGTAGCTTTTTGCTTCTGAATAGTCTTGGCATCTCACTTTCCATTGAAGTTTAAAATGATTAGCATCTTTAAGAACTTAGATTCTAGATGATACTATTGATTCTCCTAGTTAAGCTCTTTTTTATTCTTGAACACATCTTCTTTAGAGTCTTGGCCATGACTCTAAGCACTTTGTTTTCCACTATTACCACCGGATACATAAATGCCACAGACACTTAACTGGGTGAACCCCTTAGGATTGTGATTCAGCTTTGCTAGAATCCTCAGCTAGTGGTGTCTAGAGTTTTTAAGCACATTCTTTGCTTTGGACCACGACTTTAACTGCTCAATCTCAAGCTTTTCACTTGACACCTTCACACCTTCACATCACAAGCATATAGTTAGGGAAGCGGCTCATTTGAACTGCCTAGGCTAAGATATTTCTTCTTTTATGCTCTCCTAACCATTGATGCTCAAAGCCTTGGATCCTTGCTCTTGCCTTTTGATTTAAAGAGCTATTGACTTTTTACTCTTGCCTTTTGGTTTAAAGATCTATTGAATTTTTCTTATTTTTATTTCTTTTCTGCTTGCCCCCTTTTTTCCGCATATATTTTTTTCTTTTATTGCTTTTTGCTACTTTTTCCTTCTTCAAGAATCAATTTTTGGATTTTTCATATCACCAATAATATTTCTCTTTTATCATCATTCTTTCAAGAGCCAACATTCTTTAACTCCAACATCAAATATGCACTGTTTATTCATACATTCAGAAAATAAAAGCAACGCCACCACATCAAATAACTTAACTATTCTTAATATATGACTCGAAATTCATGCATCTTACTTCTCTTTTTCAATAAAATAATTTTTCTTTTAAGCAAGGTGAGAGATGCATGGAATATTTCATAGCTTTAAGACATAAAGACAGATGATCATGCACTAGAAACAGACAATAAAACAAAATACATGAAAAACAGAAAAATAACATAGGCAACAAGGGAGTAAAAGAAACGAATTCATCTTAGTGATGGCGGCTACTACTCCTTCTGGAGGATCTAATGGAGTGTTTGATTTCCTCTATGTCACGCCCCTGCGTTTGTTGTTCTTCCTTCATGGTTCTTTGTTCTTCCCTCATGCCTCTTTGATCTTCTCTTGTCTCATGAAGGAAGGTGGACTGCTCTTGGTGGTCTAACCTCAGCTGATCCATGTTTGATCCCAAAAATTTTTTTGGGGAGAAAAATTCATCCATTGGGGCATCTCAGGGATTTCCTATTGAGGGACTCTACATGCTCTTGTTGTGGTCCAGTAAGAATTGCGAATTGATTAACCAATTAATTAATGTTAAATAATAATAGTTTAATTGCCCAAAATAGGTCTAAAATTTTAGAGTATTAATTAGAAAATATAAATATGATTTTTGGACTCAGTAGATTTTTCTGAGTTAGAAAATATAATTTTCTTCGGAAAATTGCGTAAAAACGCGTACCGGTAAAATAACCGGCAGTACAGGCTTGCCTCTCCGGGTACTGTGCGATAATAACAAAAAGGTTTAATTATTCTGCAGGTCCCTATAGTTTTACCGAATTTTCAATTAGGTCCCTATACTTTTTTTCTTTTCAATTGGGTCCCTATACATTTTTTTTTTCAATTTAGTCCTTGTTAACGTTAAACGTTAAAAAAATGTTAGTGAATTGTGAAATTACTTGTATACCCCTAGGGACCTAATTGAAAAGAAAAAAAAAGTATAGGGACCTAATTAAAAATTTAGAGAAATTATAAATATTCAATGAAAGATATTCCTATAATCCCTATTTAATAATTCTACGACATAAAAAATATTTCTATAATCCCTTTTATTTTATCACTATCATTTTTTTCTTATTTATATACAAATTGTACCAAAAATACCGTCTCTTCATTTTTTTTTACTTTCAAAATACCTTATCTTAAAAATATACAAAAAATGGATAAAATGAAACAGAAAAATAGTAGTAATAAGTATAATATAAAATTCAATTTTCATCACTCAAGTATTTATTATGACCAACATAATGAAAAAACTTGCATATGGCATATGGTAACAAGAATCATTGACAGAATAATAACTAAATTTTTTTACAAAAATTGAGTTCTATATAGTTCCTCAAACAAGAGAACCAATTTGGCACAAAAACACAGAAACAAGTATATTGAAGAAATGAGTTTTCTTTATGGTAACAAGAACCATCAGAAAGAAATCCCTAAAGGCTGCTTGCTCTAGCATAAACAGATATTCCATCTCCCTTAGATATGATCTTTGCCATTGCAACTGATGCCAAGTGACGCACAAGCTGTCGAACACCAAAAGTGAGCAGGGAATACAATGCATCCTCACACCGTCTTTGCCACAACAAAATATTTTCCTAGAAGATATGATAAATTGTAACATAAGAAAATACACTAAGATTTTTAATGAAAACCCAAATCAACAACAACAAATAATATCAAATGAATAGCACCAAATCTTAATTATAAGCCAATTCTCAAAAGGTATATTTTTCATTCCAATTTTAAGAGTAGTTGGTCCATTGAATGGACAGAAAATCCACATTGCAATGTTTGTGAAAGTTCCACCAAGTGCCGGTTGCACATGAACATAAAGCCTTGCACTTTGCAAGTCTCCACGTTTGAGAAAGTCCTTTCTAAGAACAAAATGCCTGTACAAAAACCCTTGGTCCATTCAATCTGCAACAACTTAGTTTCAGCTTGTATATACAAAATGATTTGGATGCACACACGTAACGATGTTCACAGCAAAATTAAATCATATGTCAATTCCCCAATTAACAAAATCCTTGTACATAAATATTTATATTGTAAACCCTATACCATCATATAAAAAAAAATTCAAAAATCAATTCAAGAAATAGGTATTCAACTAATGCCATATTTTTAAAAAATTGACATATGCATAAATATGTTACATCAAATTTTAAAAAATGAAGATCAAATCATGTCCTTTTAAATCTTTTTTTTTCGATAATGTCAGCATCAAAGCATATCTTTATAAGGATAAGTATCATCTAAAATTAGCTAGGCAAATAGTAATATTTCATTAGTAATACCATATGATGCATCACATGTAAGCAAATATGGTAAAAACAATATGTTGACCTTGCAGGAACAGAACCAAATATCGAATTACAACTCCAAAGCACAACAAAGGAAATAAATAAATATTCCAGTTCTTAGGTTCTGATCGAATTGACTTGAAACACCTTAAGAATGCTACTCAGCATAAAACTCAATATGTCAGTAGATGACCAGAATTTACTACTAAACATATTAAACTTCATCTCGCATGAACAATATTGAAGCATTACCCTTTTATTTTTTGCACCTTATATTCAATTAGAATTTACATCCAAATGGTCACTACTGCAGAACCCACCTCCACTAAGCAAAGCATCCAATACCTAGCCATCCAAGATGCTTGTGATAAGACAAGTATGTTTGCATATAATGTTAGCTTGTAGGTCATTTATTGAAGGAGTTTGCCATAATTGAAGGCCTAGATATAAGACCAAACGAGAGATTATACCTCGGCAGTGATAATCCAATTGAAGATGTTCAAGGTATTAAAACTAGTACTACATCTCCCCTTGGAATGGTGAAATTGCAAATAGTGGGAGAGTTTATTATGTCTAACAAGGTGAAATTTTCTCAGCTTTATCCCGGCTGACCCTATTCTCAAACTTTAGGAGGTTAGTGACTCATGCTGTTTGAAAATATAATGGAAAAAGTAAAAGTGGGCCAGCGTCCTCAACAAGGGTGAACTCTTGTCTATATGTATTAATCTGCTAACTAAGAATTACAGAAATAAGATAAACTAGTTTTGTAGTGCAAAAATTCACCTCTGGACCCACTTGGTGAGTGTTTGGGCTGAGCATGAGTGTCTCCCACGAGCTAGTACCCCTTAGGAGCGTTGAACGCTGGCTTGGGACTCCCTTTTGGGTGTTGGACGCCAGCTGCTCCCCTGTGGGCGCTGGACGCCAGGAATAGGGCTGGTGGCTGGCGTTAAATGCTAGTTTTGGGCCTTCATTTCCAAAGAAAAATATGGACTATTATATATTTCTGAAAAGCCCTAGATGTTAGATTTCCATAGCGATTGAAAGTGCGCCATTTGGACTTCTGTAGCTTCAGAAATGCTCCATCGAGTACACGGAGGTCAGATCCTAAAAGCATCTGTAGTTTTTTCTCTGTCTCTGAATCAGACTTTTGCTCAAACTCCTCAATTTCAGCCAGAAAATACTTTAAATCACCATAAAACACACAAATTCAAAGTAGAATCCAAAAATGTGAATTTTGCACTAAAACCTGTGAAAATATAATAAAACTTAAACAAAACATAATAAAAACTTTATGAAAATGATGTCAAAAAACATATAAAATATTCACTCATCAGTGGTGCTTAAAAGCTGCTAAAGAGGGTGCTTAACAAACTTGGAGCTAAGGTAAGGGTTAAACTAACCTAAAAGACATTCTAGAAATATTTAGACCAGAACGACATGCACAAATCATAGTTATGGGGTTGGTATGACACCTACACAGTTATAGGGTCCTAAATCATTCATATTTTTTAATCTTCAACAAAACTTCAAAGTGCAGAAAAAATATATGAAAACTCTAAAGTAGAGGTGGAAGATTTGAAAAACAAGGTAGATCATATGGCAGGAGTACTCGAACGACTATTGGATGGAAGATTGTCTATAGTTCAAAGTGACAACTATCTTGCTTCACTTGATTATTGATTTGAGACTTTGATGAGTTTATGAGGTGTGATTCATATAGGACTATACAGATCTGAAACCATCAGTAATATGCATATCATAAATTTTTAAAGCAAGAACTTTTTTTCAACTTTTTTCAGATATTGTCAGACTTTTTTTAGCTTTTCGCTATGCTTTAAAAACGTGGCAATGAAGTTATTTTCTTGTAGTTATGTTATTATGATCTTAAATATTAGATTTGGTACTTGGTGTTAATTAGTGTTGATACACTTGTTAAATATTACATAAAGAATGCTCTTATGTACTAGTTTTGAATTGTGATCAATGATCAAAATTAAGGGTGGCAAAACAGGTTGAACCTATCGGATCAACCCGCTAAATCCGTTAAAAAATACGGGTCAGACTAGGATTTGGAGCCCGCCAAATTAAAAAAATTCACCAAACCTGCACCGCCAAATTGGCGGATTTTGGCGAAGCAGGGCGGGCCGGTCCGCCAGGGCGAAGATTTTTATTTTTATTTTTTTATTAAATAAAAGAGTGATTACTATTATAAAATTAATAATTATATAATTTTCAAACGCTTTTTTTTGTTTTTATTCTTCTTTTAGTTGTTAACTTTATTTATTTTATTTTATAATTTTGTATATTTGCTCAAATTATGTGACTTATTTTTTAAAATAAAAATAATTCTATTGACATATTATTTTGAACAATTTTATTGAGGTTAAAAATTAAAAAAAAGTAAAAAAAAATTATATTATAATTTGACTATTTTTTATTTGTATTTAATTTTTTAGTTAATTTTTAATAAATTTTATTTTTTCAAAAAAAAAAAGAGTCAAGCGGGTTAGCCGTTGACCCGCCAATTCGCCGTAAAGCGGAACGAGCTAGTATTTTGAACCCATCTTAGTTGGTGCGGCGGATTTAGACGGGGTAGAGCAGGGTGGATTGGTGCGGGCCGGTCCACTTTGCCACCCCTAATCAAAATTACAAAGATCTTATTTGATTTTATATGGTGATTATATACGATAAGATAAAAGTCTATTCATATCATAGTGGTAAAGATTTTATTTTATCTAATGTTATGGTTATTATCCTCATTTAAAAAAAATCAATAATAGAAGAAATTTTAACTTTAATAATAATGGATGCCAAAAATAATATGATTGAGTTTTTTATGGTAAAAAAATTATCAAAAATATCTTTGATATAATATATTTCATCATTAATAATTATAAAAAATTTTTGTTTAATATTTTTTATGATCAATAAATATTAAAATAAATACTATTTTGTACGGTTAATAAATATTAAAAAAATATTTTTAAATTTTTTAACAAATTATTTTTTACTGTTAATAGTTATCAAACAAAATTAAATATTTTTTATCATTATTTACATGTCAAAAATATTTTGACAAAATTTTTATTATTATATTTCTGTAGTTAAAATAATGCTTAAAAATAATTTATGATATTATAGTGGATGGGAATACATGTAAAGGAACTTTTACGTTCAAATCACAAGTATCTCAATTAAGTGAGGGTTTTCGAGAGTAGGGCATGTTCTAGATGCATTTCTGGACCAAGTCGGGTGTCTTAAGGGTCGGATCTCTAGACTCAAATAAGGTGTTCAAAGGGAAGAAAGAAAGAAAATTAGCACACGGCGCTTTTTATTTGCATTTATTTATGTAAGGGCTACTCACTGGGGAACCCGTGAATCAGATAATATATAACGAAACTTCTTTCCTTTAAGGATTTAATGGTACGACATAATGAATGACATGCAAAGTAATAATTATGTGTGCATAAATGTCACACTGATTTAAAAGTGAATTGTACTACCAGTACTCGCACAAATAAGAGCAGTTATCTAAACTTTTATTATTTAATTTAAAATAAGTGTTCATGATCTATACCTATTTTTATTCTTTTGGTACAATATCTATACTTATATAGGAAGGAAATTTGAATATTTGAATTTGTCTCTTGGTCTGTTGGTCATCACATTTTACGAACTACATACCCATTTCAAAAATCATTATAAAACATATTTTGCATTTGTAAGTTTCGAGTGCAAAATCATTTGTTAAAAAGTTAAAATACTTATATTTTGATTACTTTCACATTAATAATTATTTGTATATTAATTATCTTTATTCTATAATATAAATTAGGAAAAATAAATTTCTAAATACTAATGTGCGTTTTATTTCATACCATAATGTTAGTCTCCTGTTTTATAAAAAATCCTTCATTTTTTTATAAAATTTAACTAGAATTGAAATTATTTATTGGAATAAAAATATAAACAATCATTGTTATTGTTCATACCCTGGCCCAACAATGAAGGCCCAGGTCCAAAAGAAAGGCTTAGTCCAGAGGATTGAGCCTTACTACGCACCGACCTTGCGTCAAGAAGTCGGTATTGACTACGACCTGTCCTAGAGAAGTCGGGCACGAGATTAGCTGGCAGATAAACACTCATTCAAATGAGTAACCGCCCCTAAAATCTCTCTAACCGCTTCATCAAGCCATATCTTAACCTCCCTAAGATAATGGGACGGTTACCACCCTAAAGATATGGCACTACTCCAACGGTGGTTATTGGCTCACCACTATAAATACACTGACATCCCTCAGGTATCTCTAAGTCCAATACTCTCTAGACCTGCTCACACTCTTGCTAACTTAGGCATCAGAGTGTCTTTGCAGGTACCACCCCCCTCTCCTCACACAAACAAGTCGGACGGAGCCTCCCGAGTTGCAGAATCATTTGGAGCCCTCCTCCTTCATACATTTGGACTAGCCAACGCCATCCATACTATTAATCTCCGGTTACCCACCGTAACATTGGCGCCGTTGCCGGGGACCAGAGAGATCATCCACCGATGGCGGACAGATCCCATGAAGAAGGTCATGTGGAGACAGATTCTGAGGAAGAGAATCTGGACACAGGCAATAACGATGCGGATCTCAACCTCCACCAGGAAATTGACAATCAGCACAGAGAAGGCACCTCCGGAGTAAAGAACCCGAAGGTAAACTCCTCAGAAGGGCGCGAGTCAGAAAAAGAAGGACCATCCCATGTAACGGAACTCATGGGATTAGTCCACAGCCGCCTGGAACAGTTAGAGCAAGAGCGAGAGCGGCAAAAGGAAACTGAAAAGAGCCTAAAAGAGGAGATGGAACGACGAAAAGAGTTAGAAAGAAAACTCTTAAAGTTGGAATCCTCCCTCAAAAGTCGCAACTCCCGGGACGAACAAGAAGAGCCACCCTTGGGTGGGGAGGATCCTTTCAGCGAGGACATAATGAGGGCAAAAGTTCCAAGGAACTTCAAAAGCCCTGATATGGACCTCTACGATGGAACCACAGATCCAAAGCATCATATGAGCAACTTCAAAAGTCGGATGTACCTAGCCGATGCTTCCGACGCTACGCGATGCAAAGCCTTCCCGACCACTCTATCGAAGGCAGCAATGAAGTGGTTCGATAGCCTCCCCCCGAGGTCGGTTACTAGTTTTGAAGACCTCTCAAGGAAGTTTTTGATGAGGTTCTCAATCCATAAAGACAAAGTGAAACATGCACCGAGCCTCCTGGGAATAAAACAGGAGGTCGGGGAATCTTTACGAGCCTATATGGAAAGGTTCAACAAAGCATGTTTGGAGATTCAAGACCTGCCCACAGAGGCAGTCATAATGGGGTTAGTCAATGGACTCAGAGAAGGTCCCTTCTCGCAGTCCATATCTAAAAGACACCCCGTTTCTCTAAGTGATGTACAGGAAAGAGCCGAAAAGTACATCAATATGGAGGAAAATGCCAAGTTGAGAGACCTGAGTTGGCGACCTGGGCCCCCTCCCTCAACAAAAGAGAGGGAGCGGGAAACCAAGAAAAAGGAAGAACTCGGTCTCGAAAGGCCAAGAAAATATCACTCTTATACTCCTCTGAAAGTTTCTATAGTGGATGTATACAGAGAGATTTGCAACACTGAGAGATTGCCACCCCCTAGACCCATTAAAAATAAAAAAGGGGGAAGCCGCAGCGATTACTGTGAGTACCATAAAATATATGGTCACTCCACAAACGACTGTTACGATCTTAAAAATGTGATAGAAAAGCTGGCTAGAGAAGGTCGGCTTGATAGATATCTCATAGAAAGGTCGGACGGTCATGGAAAGAGAAAGCGAGACGAAATGGATAGAAGAGATCCACCACCGCAGACACCAGAGAGACATATCCATATGATCTCAGGAGGGTTCGCGGGAGGGGGACTTACCAAATCCTCCCGCAAAAGACATCTCAAAAGAGTCTACCAGGTCGGGGAAGAGTCACCCGACCTCCCTACCATTTCATTCACAAAAGAAGATGGGCAAGGAATAATCCATGGACATGACGATCCAGTGGTAATAACTATGATCCTAGCAAATGCCTATCTCCACAGAACCCTAGTAGACCAAGGAAGCTCGGCGGACATTCTTTTCAAGCCTGCTTTCGACAAGCTAGGGTTAGATGAGAAAGAATTAAGAGCCTACCCCGACACCCTATACGGATTAGGGGACACGCCAATAAAACCACTAGGATTTTTGCCCCTTCACACCACTTTTGGGAAAGGGGAAAAATCAAAGACTCTGAGTATAGACTTCATAGTCATTGATGTGGGGTCAGCGTATAATGCTTTAATCGGCAGAGCTACCCTTAATCGGCTCAGAGCAGTGGTATCCACTTCCCACCTCTGCATGAAATTCCCGACCTCAGCGGGGATAGCGACGGTAAGGGGAGACCAAAAATTGGCGAGGAAATGCTACAATGAAAGCCTAAATCTGAGAGAAAAGGGCAGAGAAGTTCACACAATAGAGCTCGGTGGCGCAAGAGCCAGAGAAGAGCTGCGACCACAACCGGGCGAAAAAACCGAGGAGATACAGGTCGGTAAAGAGGAAGGGAAAAATACTCATATAGGAGCCAACCTAGGGGAAACCCTAAAACAAGAACTGTCCAAACTCCTAAGAGATAATTCCGACCTCTTCGCCTGGAAGGCCTCTGACATGCCTGGGATAAACCCGGAGCTCATGTCCCACAAGCTCTCGGTTTATCCAAGATCCCGACCTGTACAACAAAGAAGACGGAAGCTCGGTCCAGAACGAGCCCTAATAGTAGAAGAGCAAGTACAGGCGCTCCTGGAAGCCGGCTTCATCAGAGAAGTCAAGTACCCAACATGGCTAGCCAATGTAGTACTAGTCAAAAAACAGAACGGCAAATGGAGAATGTGTGTCGACTATACCGACTTAAATAAGGCATGTCCCAAGGACCCTTATCCCTTACCAAGTATTGATACCCTAGTAGATTCCAGCTCGGGGTACCAATACTTATCATTCATGGACGCCTACTCGGGATATAATCAAATCCCGATATACGAGCCAGACCAGGAGAAAACATCATTCATCACACCCAGAGCTAATTTCTGCTATGTGGTCATGCCATTCGGATTGAAGAATGCAGGAGCCACATACCAAAGGTTGATGAATAAAGTGTTTTCCCCTCACCTGGGGACCCTAATGGAAGTATACGTCGACGACATGCTAGTAAAAACCAAGAAGGAGGTCGACCTCTTGACCGACCTCTCACAAGTCTTTGACACCATAAGGCTGCACGGGATGAGACTAAATCCCGCAAAGTGCGCCTTCGCGGTGGAGGCAGGGAAGTTTCTAGGGTTTATGCTAACGCAAAGAGGGATCGAAGCCAATCCCGATAAGTGTAGAGCCATCCTAGAAATGAAAAGTCCGACTTGTGTGAGAGAAGTCCAGCAGCTCAATGGCCGACTTGCAGCCCTCTCCAGATTCTTGGCAGGATCGGCACTAAAATCCCTTCCTCTGTTCTCCTTATTGAGAAAAGGATGCCAGTTTGAATGGACTCCGGAATGCGAGGAGGCGTTCCAAGAGTTCAAAAAATTTTTAAGCCAACCTCCTATTCTGACCCGACCAGCATCTGGAAAAGACCTCGTCCTATACTTATCTGTAGCGGACAAAGCTGTTTCATCAGCCCTAATAAAAGAAGACGAGGTCGGACAACATCCAGTTTATTTCATCAGTAAAGTCCTACAGGGCCCTGAGCTAAGGTACCACAAACTAGAGAAGTTTGCATACTCCTTAGTAATAGCCTCACGAAGGCTACGACCTTACTTTCAGGTCCACACAATAAGAGTCCGTACGAACCAACCCATGAAGCAAATCCTCCAAAAGACGGATGTTGCAGGGAGAATGGTTCAATGGGCAATAGAGCTCTCCGAGTTCGACTTAAGATATAAAACTCGGACAGCAATTAAAGCCCAATGCCTCGCCGACTTCGTTGCAGAATACGCAGGGGATCAAGAAGAAAAACCGACTACATGGGAACTCTATGTAGACGGATCCTCCAATAAAACAGGAAGCGGTGCAGGCATAATATTGGTAGATGAAAGAGGAACCCAGATAGAGGTTTTCCTAAAATTTGAATTCCCAGCTTCAAATAATCAGGCAGAATATGAAGCCTTGATCGCCGGATTAAAGCTGGCAGAAGAAGTCGGTGCTACAAAGGTGATGATATACAGCGACTCACAGGTGGTGACCTCCCAGATAAGTGGAGAGTATCAGGCAAAAGACCCAAACATGAAGAGGTACTTGTACAAAACTCTTGAACACCTTGGGCATTTTGCAGAAACCGAGGTTAAACACATAACTCGGGATTTAAACAGCAGAGCAGACGCCCTGTCCAAATTAGCAAGTACCAAACCAGGAGGGAACAACAGAAGTCTAATTCAAGAAACCCTCCAAGAACCCTCAGTAGCAAAAATAGAAGACAAACAAAAAGTACTTGAGGTAACTGGCCTAAACCTCGGATGGATGAACCCCTTAGTCAAATACATGAAATTCGACATCCTCCCTAAGGAGGAGAAAGAAGCTAAAAAGATCCGAAGGGAAGCACAACACTACACCTTGGTGAGAAATGTCCTCTATAGAAGGGGGATATCAACACCATTGTTAAAGTGTGTACCGACCTCAAGAACTCCCGAGGTATTGGAGGAAGTACATAGTGGGATCTGCAGAAATCATATCGGAGCAAGGTCACTAGCCAGAAAAATAATCCGAGCTGGATTCTACTGGCCGACCTTGCAGAAAGATGCCACAGAATTTGTGAAAAAGTGTCAACCATGTCAGATGCATGCAAATTTCCACGTGGCTCCACCGGAAGAGCTCATCAGTATCACTTCTCCATGGCCTTTTGCAAAATGGGAAATGGATTTGTTAGGTCCTTTTCCCCAAGCGCCAGGACAAGTCAAATACCTGATCGTGGGAATAGATTACTTCACAAAGTGGATAGAAGCAGAACCATTGGCCACTATCACCGCTCAAAGAAGTCACAGGTTCCTCTACAAAAATATCATCACAAGATATGGGATACCTTACTCCATTACTACAGATAATGGAACCCAATTCACCGACGCTACCTTCAGAAGCTTAGTGGCCAGTATGAAAATCAAACATCAGTTCACCTCGGTGGAGCACCCACAAGCCAATGGGCAAGCCGAGGCAGCCAACAAAGTCATACTGGCAGGGCTAAAGAAGAGATTGCAGGAAGCAAAAGGAGCTTGGGCAGAAGAGCTCCCTCAAGTGCTATGGGCTTACAGGACAACCCCCCAATCCGCCACGGGAGAAACATCTTTCCGACTAGTTTATGGCGTAGAAGCCATGATACCAATAGAAATCAATGAGCAAAGCCCAAGGGTAATTCTCCATGACGAGGTCGGAAACATACGGGGACACAAAGAGGAGCTCGACTTGCTCCCTGAAGTCCGAGAAGATGCCCAGATAAGAGAAGCAGCATTGAAACAAAGGATGACTACAAGGTACAACAAAAAAGTCATTTGAAGAACATTTGCCCCGGATGACTTGGTCTTAATCAGAAACGACATTGGAGTCAACAAATCAGGAGAAGGAAAGCTCGCCGCAAATTGGAAGGGACCATACAAAGTTAATGAAGTTTTAGGAAAAGGTTATTATAAAGTAACTGACCTGAACGGCACTGAGTTACCAAGGTCGTGGCATGCTTGTAATATGAAAAGGTACTACAGTTAAAAGCGAACTCTACTCCCTGATGTACTCTTTTCCCAACTTCATGATTTTTTTCCAAAAATAAAGGGTTTTTTCTGGAGAAGGGTTTTTAACGAGGCATCATAGTAGAGGCTAAGGAAAAATAGGCTATTAAAACCCTTAGTAGCAAGAAGGTACCTCCCCAATTAATAAAGATCTTTTTTATCTATCTCTTATAAACTCCTTTCTATTTTTCTATGTCTTTCTACGAAACGCGCCGACTTAAGCTCGACAAAACGTGAAAATCCCATGAACCGACCTAGATGGTCGTCAGGATAAAACGACGAGGTACAAGTCGGCGTAAAGAGGTTATATAAGCTGATCGTAAAAAACTCGGAAACAACTCGACTCGTTAGCCGAAACAAGATTCCGAGTAGAAAAGCTCGAAAACACTTCGACTCAGAAGTCGGAGTGAAAAACCGAGCAGAATAAAAAACGCATCGCAGAAATAACCTAAGTCATAAAAACCCAATAAAACGTGGTTGGGCGTAAGGAATAACAAAAAAGAGATTGAAAAACCTAGGAAGAAGTTTAAAGGCTGCCTAAAAGTCCTTAAACAGAAAGGCTCGGAAAAACAGACGAGCCAATAGGAAAGGTTTTTCGGAAAAGATCAAGGGGGCTTTAAAAAGTCGAAATCAGAAAAGCATACACGCATAAAGTAACTTAAACCCTTATCCAAAAAAGGGTACTTATTTGTTAATTTAAAGAACCCTTATTCGAAAAGGGCACTTGCTGAAATATTTTGTTTACGGCCTTAAAAGGCCAAAAGAAATTGTTCAAATGCCACCAAACAACATATAAAGGAGTTTAAAAAAGGGGGGACTCACAGGCCGAGCCCTCATATAGCCATAAAAAATTATTATTTCCGCAGAGGAGTAGACGGATCACCACTACCAGAATCAGGAGGAGCGCCACCAGGACAGGGAAGAGAGGCATCCACAGGAGATGAGGAGGAAGTCGGACGAACAACTGAAAAACTCGGAGCATCCTTAGAACGAGGAGGGGACTGAATGATCCTCTGCCCCCGAGTCTTCAATTCTGACTCGAAAATGATTACGGGGACAGGAGGATCCACGATAGTACCATCAATAACAACTTTATCAGGATGTAAAGGAGAAAGATCCAAGTCGGGAGCGATAACTCTGACTTGCTCCAGGAAAATCCTCCAAGACTCCTCGGCACCATCAGCGATAGAGTCCTCCAACTCGGCATACGCATTCTGAGAATTCAACAAATCCTTCTTCACAGACACAAGATCTTGAAATAAACTCTGATAGCTCTCCTGTGCTGTCTTCCTCAAACTTGCCTCCATGTTGCATTGGGCCCGCAACTTGCTCTCCTTCTCCCGAAGGTTATCTCTCTCCGCCCTCAGCTTGACGACCTCCTCCTTCAACTCCCTCTCATGCTCCTGGTAAGAAAGAAGCCTCCCCTCCAGCTCCTCAACCTTCGAGGTTACCCCCAAAGAGCTGAGAGGAGTCTTCTCAAAAAATATCCAGAAGCTTGCCACAAACACCCGCCGCCCTAAAACTCTTCTCAGCCAGAATAGTAAGGTGGTTTCGAACAGAAACATCATCCATACTTATATGAGGATAGATGTTCTTTCGGACGAATGCAAGAGCATCCGCCTTAACCCCACCATCAAAAGAAGAGCCAGACTCTAAAGTCTTGCGCTTCTTCTTCTCTGGCTCAGGAAGAAGTCGGGCGGAGGGGAGTGGTCGAGATAAGGTTGAAGAAGAAATCACAATGGGCTGAGAGGGAGTCCCCACGTTCTGAGGAGGAGGAGGAGGTGGAGAGATGATTGCCCTGGCACCACCAGCCCTGACCCGGGACTTTGCTTTAGCCTCCTGAACCCTCTGGTAGGATTCCTGTGCATTCTTCCTTGCCATATCTGCAAAAGGAACAATTAGCAAATTACAAGTCGGCAAACCACAAGTCGGCAAATACAAGTCAGAAAAAAGAAATGCATATACTACCTAGTTGTGACCGAACAAAGGTCGGCGACCCCTGAAGGAATTTCCTAGTGTCCAAGTATGGGGCCCTCCCCCACACTTCTCGGAAAAACCCCACAATGGCCGCCTCCACCTCGTCCAGATCATCCAGACCGTACTTCTCGCAAGGGGAGGCCTCCAACCAATAGAGGGGAAAGCGAGGGGAAGAATTCTCATCCAGGAAAAAGGGATGGTGACCCTCTACGGCTTGCACTTTGAAAAAATAATTTTTGAAGTCATGAAAGGATTCGTCAAAAAGGGTGAAAATTCTCCGACCTTGTATGGCTCGGAAAGACACCCATTGCTGCTTGTTATTTAGCCCACTAAAGGGCTTAGTCATGTGGAAAAGAAAGAAGAAAATCCTCAAAGAGGTCGGAAAGTCCAAAGCGTGACTAATAAATTGATAAATTTTCAGAAAACCCCAAGAATTGGGGTGAAGTTGGGTAGGGACAACTCGACAGTAGTGCAGAATAGATATTTCAAAATCCGAAAAAGGTAGAAAAACACCCAAACAGGTGATCATACATTCGTACATAAAGAAAAAATGAGGGGCCGCCTCATTGGCCCTCCCAAAACAAACCCGGTCTTCCGGACCCGGGATTACCAACTCATATTTTGGCTCGTCCTCCTCCAAAGTACAAATCCCGTGGTGAGTACGAAGATGAGTAATAAACTCAGCGTCGACCAAGGGTTCCTCCCCTAGGACTGTGACATCAACCCACTGAGAAAGAACATCTACAGAAGCCATTTCTTTTTTTTCTTATAAAAGGTGACAAAAACCTACAAAAAGAAAAAAGAAAAGAAAATCAAAAATATGGTCTCTAAAGGGAGGAGATACGAAGCCAAAATCTACAAACCAACCTATCTACCCACAAAATAAAAGCATGCAAACGCAAAGCATGTCATGAAAGAAGAAAAGCTAACCTTTATCCGAAAGTGAAGGTTGGAAGAAGCAGAAGTCTCCAAAGGCAATAATGCAGTACGAACGAAGAAAGAAGAAATTCGAAAGATTGCAGAAACAGAAAAAGGAAAGAGAGGGAAAATATTTATAAACATACTAAGGGGCATAATGGTAAAAACGGAGCGGTCATTAATGAGAGTGCACCGTTACCGAAGCCATCAATCCCTAAGTACGTTCCTAACGGACACGACGCTTGAATAGACGTAACTGTCAGAAACAAAAGGTCACGAAAATCACGTCGGTTTAAAAACCGTGTTTCCCCCAAGAAAGTCGGCTACGAACCCGAGTTAAATACTTGAACCCAAGCCCTAAAGAGATCTTGGGCTCAAGTAGGGGCACTGTTCATACCTTGGCCCAACAATGAAGGCCCAGGTCCAAAAGAAAGGCTTAGTCCAGAGGATTGAGCCTTACTACGCACCGACCTGGCGTCAAGAAGTCGGTATTGACTACGACCTGTCCTAGAGAAGTCGGGCACGAGATTAGCTGGCAGATAAACACTCATTCAAATGAGTAACCGCCCCTAAAATCTCTCTAACCGCTTCATCAAGCCATATCTTAACCTCCCTAAGATAATGGGACGGTTACCACCCTAAAGATATGGCACTACTCCAACGGTGGTTATTGGCTCACCACTATAAATACACTGACACCCCTCAGGTATCTCTAAGTCCAATACTCTCTAGACCTGCTCACACTCTTGCTAACTTAGGCATCGGAGTGTCTTTGCAGGTACCACCCCCCTCTCCTCACACAAACAAGTCGGACGGAGCCTCCCGAGTTGCAGAATCATTTGGAGCCCTCCTCCTTCATACATTTGGACTAGCCAACGCCATCCATACTATTAATCTCCGGTTACTCACCGTAACAGTTATCTTTAGATATTAATCATTTCGTATAGGTCAAGCCACAGTCCAATAGTGGTTTAGCAACAGTAGTGGTCTGATAATCGTTATTGGTGGGAAAGAAAAATTATGATAAATAAAAGCTAAAAATGTAACCTCAAGTTATTTTATTAATTAATAAATAAAATAAATTTTTATTTTACATAAATAATTTTGAACACAATAATTATTTAAATTTCAATTTATTTCAAATCAGGATTTCAAAAATATTTTAATACAAATTCACAATAAAAAAATCAAATTATTTGAAAAAGAAATAAAATATTTTATTACAAATTCATAAATTATTTTATTATTTAAAAATAAATATTTTTTTATTTTGGGTCAGAAATCAAGCAATTTAATTTGTATTGCAGATAAAGGTGCATCCCAATCGTCAGCAACTAACTTTATTTAATGCTAATATTATTTTAGTTAAATTATTCTCTCAATTTTTATAATTTTATTAAATTTAAAATTAAATTTTTATAATTTAAAACATAACACTTTATCACATAAAATTTTATACTATAGTCATAATTAAAGATAGTGAAGCATTATAATACCTAAAAAAAATACATACATAATATTTAAAGAATAATAATATAGCTAAAAGTTTGTGAAGAAAAGAAAAACAAAGCAAGAGCCGTTCACACACAAAATGTTAAAGCGGAAACATCACGTGTAACATCTGAAGTTTTTGAAATTTAAATAGTTAAATTATTTATGAATTATTATATTTATTGAGATTTTATTTTTAAAAAAATTATTTTATCAAAAATAATTAAATAGAATTATATAATTATTAAAGTTTAACTTATTTATATTTATTTTATTAATTTAAACTATTTCTTAAAAATTATTTTATTAAGAAAAATTGAATTTATTTTTATAATTTATTTGAATTTTGATAAATTAAAGTTATTATATAATTTTTTTATAATAAAATATTTAACATATATAATTGATTTTTTGATAACTAAAAATTAAATTAATTAGAATTTTTATATAATTTTTATTATAACAATATATTTTGAAAAATGATAAAATTATTATTACTATCATTAATATTTTTTATTTGCTTTGATTAAAATAAAATTTAGTTAATATATCATTATCAAATTCAATATCCACCGATATGAGTAAATATCGGTATTTTTCGGGAAACATAACTTTGCTAATAATTTATCGTATATTTTTTATTGTTATGTTGCTAATGTCATTTATATTAGTAACTCATATATATTATTACTTGTATTTTAATATATCCAACTTTTATAATTATCCGTTTAAGATATTTATAATTTGAATCGCTCGCTCAACAACTTAAAAACGCGACATGTAGCCCTTTAGTGACACCCAACCCTCCCTAATATACATTATCATAATTAACCCTTAGCCTTCTTCATTGATTTTTCAACGAAGCCATGAGAGGAAAAAAGAAAGAGAAAGACCGAGAGAGATTTTCATAGAAACACAAATTTTTGGCGTTCGATTTTTTGATATTCGTAATTCTAATAAAAAATCTAATCCGATAAAAGTATTTGTATCTTCCTCCTCTACGCGTTGGCGTCACTTTTGTTCGGTAGAAGTTGATGGTGACATAGCTCCTTTCCCCTTGAGTTCAGCCAATTAGAGTTGTAGGAGGCACAGACGATTTCTGACGTTTTCTTCTTCAACAACTTGGTCGAAAAGCTTCTCTGGAGTTTCGAGTATTTTGATTTCGTACGGAGGTAGGGTTTTGGTAATTTCTCACTGGTTAAATTAGTATTGGATAAGTGAATTGATGTTGTGATTGATTGCTGATAGAATTTGACTGAATTTATGTTGATTTTTTGTTATATATTGATATTTGTGATTAGTTTGGGTTTCGGTCTGTTTAAGTGCAGCCAAGAACCGAATTATTTTGAGGAATTTGGGGCTGAAATGTTGTTGGTGATTAAGTGGAAGTGGTAAGATTTGATGATGACATTGATATTTAATAAGAAATGAATTGATGAATTGTGATATGATGTGAGATATGAAAATGGTTTGATTTTGGAAGCGGTTTAATTTTTAACTGGTTTGATTTTATAAATGTTTTGATATTAGAAATGGTTTTTGATTTGGTTTTTGATTTATTGGAAATGATTTGAAATAGTTTGAGAATTGGTTTGGATGAGACCTGAGAAGAGTGGCAAAGTCCGAGTTTTAGGAGAGATGCTGCCGAAATTTCTATAAAATCCAAGGCTTTGTTTGAAATGTTATTTAGAAAAAGATTGGATTTGAGAAATTGTATTATTTGATTTTTGATTTATTAAGAAAATAGTTATATTTTGAGTTTAATTCATTTAAGAAAAGTATATGTTTTGAGTTCGATTTATTTAGAAAAGAATTATTTTATGATTTTACGTTATTTAAAAAAAGTATTATGTTTTAAGGTTGATTTAAATATAAAAAGGGTTTATGTTTTGAATTTGACTTAAAAATTTCATTCGGAGGAGTTTTAGTGAACTTTAAAAGTAATTGAATTTTGATTGAATGATTTCGTTTTGTGACATCTTGAAAAAAGTTAAAGAATTAGTTTTAAAGATGAAACTGGGATTAGTTTTGGTTCTGAAATTGGTTCGGAACTTCTGATTTGAATGATTTTGTTTTGATTTGATTTAGAAGCTTTATTTGATTAAATTCAATTTAAGAAAACAATGATTGTAAAGAATTTCTAATTAACTTAAGGAAATGAGATTGATTGTCACTCTTCTAAAGTCTAGAGTCTTGTTGAGACGTTTAACTAATAAATAGTTTTTCTTTGTCTTTTGAAAGAAGAATTGGTTTAAGTGAAATTGTTTCAAAGGTTTTGGAGAATGTCACAAAGAGATGGTTTTGTTTTGAAAAGAAAAAGAGAAGATAAATTGGCACGTGTGATTATGAGAATAATTAAAAGGTCATGCGAGCGTAACGGAAAGTAAATAGTTATGGTGCCGATGTAAAAATGTTAAGTCGTGGGCTTTGTATGTGAATGATTCTGTGGGGACGCCCGTAAATATGGAATGGCTTTCAAGAGAAAGGGGCACATGCTTCAGCTGGAGTATTAGCGCCTGCAAGAGTTTGGAACCTTACAGAGGTTATGCCGCTGGAATGCTTTATCTGACTTGGGAGTCGGATTGCATCGGCTGTGGGTCGAAACTGACAAATAAGCTCATTACTTTCACTAGGGATAGACATGCATCATGCTTGTTTGCGCATATCCCTAAGCTATGTAACTCTGTGATTGTGTGTGTGTGCTGCATGACTGATTGACTTCTGTGTTCTTTTATTATTTATACTTATATGTGTTCTGCTGTTAGTTGCAGTTGGTTAATAATAACAAAAGGAACTTAACTTCTAACCCCAACCCTACTAAGAACTCTCCAGTTCTTACCCCCTATCTCCACCCCCTTTCAGCTACAGGTGCAAAGGTTTATTGCGGAGCTACAGGAACATAAAAGATGATTTTCACAAGTTGAGTTTTTAGAAATTATTTTCCCCTCGTCTTTTATTATCTTGGTTTTTAGAGGGGATAAGACTTGAATTTGAGAATCTTGAAATAAACTTTCGGTTCGTACTCGCGAAGGCTCAATATTAAATAAACATAGTATATAATTAAAGGAATAGAGGTAAGTAGCTGGTGCACGAAATTGCAATCACACTCTGCAATCCCGCACAACTAACCAGCAAGTGCACTGGGTCGTCCAAGTAATACCTTACGTGAGTAAGGGTCGATCCCACGGAGATTGTCGGCTTGAAGCAAACTATGGTTATCTTGTAAATCTTAGTCAGGATATCAATAATTATCAAGGTTGATTGTGAAAAGTAAAAGAACATAAAATAAGTACTTGTTCTGCAGTAATGGGGAACAGGTTGAGGTTTTGGAAATGCTCCATCTTCTGAATCTCTGCTTTCCTACTGTCTTCTTCTTCAAGCACGCAAGGCTCCTTCCATGGCAAGCTGTATGCAAGGGTTTCACCGTTGTCAGTGGCTACCTCCCATCCTCTCAGTGGAAATGTTCAACGCACCCTGTCACGGCACGGCTATCCATCTGTCGGTTCTCAATCAAGCCGGAATAGAATCCAGTGATTCTTTTGCGTCTGTCACTAACGCGCCGCCTTCAGGAGTTTGAAGCTCGTCACAGTCATTCAGTCATTGAATCCTACTCAGAATACCACAGACAAGGTTTAGACCTTCCGGATTCTCTTGAATGCCGCCATCAATTCTAGCTTATACCACGAAGATTCTGATTAAAGAATCTAAGAGATATCTACTCAATCTAAGGTAGAACGGAGGTGGTTGTCAGGCACACGTTCATAGTTGAGAATGATGATGAGTGTCACGGATCATCACATTCATCAGGTTTAGGAACAAGTGATATCTTAGAATGGAAGCAAGCATGATTGAATGAAAAACAGTAGTAATTGCATTAATCCATCAAGACACAGCAGAGCTCCTCACCCCCAACCATGGGGTTTAGAGACTCATGCCGTAGAAGATACAATGAGAAACGTGTAAAGTGTCATGAGGTACAGATACAATGTCAAAAGATCCTATTAATAGTGAACTAATAACCTAGGGTATACAGAAATGAGTAAATGACATAAAAATCCACTTCTGGGTCCACTTAGTGTGTGCTTGGGCTGAGCATTGAAGCTTTCATTTGTAGAGACTTTTTCTGGAGTTAAACGCCAGCTTTCATGCCAGTTTGGGCGTTTAACTCCAAGTTTTATGCCAGTTCCAGCGTTAAACGCTGGAAATTCTGAGGCTGATTTGCCACGCCGGTTTGGGCCATCAAATCTCGGGCAAAGTATGGACTATTATACATTGCTGGAAAGCCCAGGATGTCTACTTTCCAACGCCGTTGAGAGCGCGCCAATTGGGCTTCTGTAGCTCCAGAAAATCCACTTCGAGTGCAGGGAGGTCAGAATCCAACAGCATCTGCAGTCCTTTTCAGTCAGAAAATACCTGAAATCACAGAAAAACACACAAACTCATAGTAAAGTCCAGAAAAGTGAATTTTAACTAAAAACTAATAAAAATATACTAAAAACTAACTAAAATATACTAAAAACATACTAAAAACAATGCCAAAAAGCGTATAAATTATCCGCTCATCAGTAGCACTCGGACTTTTAGTGCGATCATGAGGTGCTAAAAGTTAGGGTGTTAAATTATGGTACCAGAGCAGTTTGTTCCTATTAGAGCCTTGGGAATAGACTGACTATGCTTCATTGCATACTCTGAGTGTCTATCATGCAGTAGGACTTGTCCTAATGACAAGAGTTTGAGTTTCAAATGCATGATTGTCTATTAATTACTACTGTTGGTTGACTGTTACATCTCTCATGGTATTAGGTTTGGCCTACGTAATGCTGATGATTTGTGTACATGGAAACACTAACAGGTTATCATAGACGAAATAGAAGTAATAGGTAAGGCGAATCACAAGGTTTAGGAACGTTAGAGGTTGCTTTTCTTGCCTAGTTTTGACTTTTGAATCTTGCTTGAGTCGCGTGAGTTAGCACAACACTCCTTCTTGCTATTCTCGTTGAAGTTCCCTGTTTCGAATTTCTTTTTTGAACCATGATCTGATCATCTTGTAGATATACTCCGTTCTTCATATATATCCTTGCTTAGTTGTATTTCTGAGTGTTTGCTTGAATCTTTCTGGAGTATCAATTTATATCACTGTTCATACTTTTCTTCAATCTTGTACCCTTGGATCTTGAGCTAGATTTGGGACAATAATCAATCTTTGATTCTTCGAAAATATTGACATTGAATTTGGTTATCTATATTTGTGAACCTGATAATTCAGCTAGAATTTGCTTCGACTTTTTTTGCTACCTTTTGTTTTATTATTCCTATCCAAGTTTCTTTTCTCAGATTTCTCCTTAGGGTACAATTTAACTCTCCTTCTAAAGGACTTTGTATTTTGTGCACTCCTGTTTGATTTCGATTCTACTCATCTTTTTGAATTCTTGTAACTATTATCCGTGATGTTCAACCTTTTTCTTTCTAGATTTTAGATTTCTTTGTTCAAACTTGAGCTTATTTGTTAAAATTTCAAGTCCTTGGATTCTAAGTTTAATTTGTATTAAACCTATCATACAACTTCTGCACCACACTACAATTTTTCAATCATTTTCACACGATATTATTTTTATCAAGTTTGAAAATTGAACATGTCAAATCTTTTTGTTTTTCTTTGACATGTTTGAAAGGGAAGTTGGTATGAATCTTTTTCATCTTATATCAATTTTCGAGGATGAATATCTTTGTAAGGTGGGTAAAATGTAACATCCTAAGTTTTTGAAAATTAAATAGTTAAATTATTTATGAATTATTATATTTGTTAAGATTTTATTTTTAAGAAAACTATTTTACAAAAAGTAATGAAATAGAATTTTATGATTATTAAAGTTTAACTTAATTTTATGATTATTAAAGTTTAATTTAATTCAACTTTCGATTCGTACTCACGAAGGCTCAATATTAAATAAACATAGTATATAATTAAAGAAATAGAGGTAAGTAGCCCTTGGACTTTTAGTGCGATCTTGAGGTGCTAAAAGTTAGGGTGTGACATCACGTACAAAAACAACAGAGATATATACATATATAAGATTCAAAATAAGATACATAATAAGTCCTAGTCTTGACCCGCGAATAAAATGCCGGCTAGAATGTTACAACCAGAAAGTGTACAAAATAGCATCATATTTCTCCAAAATAAAACCTTGTAAGAGGAATATACAGTACATTTTTCAAAAATGGAGAATAAATACTAAGTACAAAATAAATCTCAGAAAGATATAAGTCTTCTTCGCTTCTACCAACAGAATCCTACACACTCAGCGAAGTGAATCATGCCATGTATCTGAAAAATAGAAATTTTTACAACGGGTGAGAATCCGAAGGTTCTCAGTAGGGCAATAGTTCTAAATAGATACTACATAAAGAGACATGAACCCACTAGGCAATCTTAATCTCCAAAACACACAAGGTTCAATCCTAGGGTTCAACTAATCCGTTTAAGGAAAACTCTACTAGGTACTTTACGTTTGATTATAATTCAGTTAATCCTCTTACTTGTTTCTTTGTTAACAAAATTCTTAATGTAATAATAATTCTCTCACAGTTACTGGTGGATGGAAATTTGCACCGGTTCAGAATTTTGCAATAGAAGAATAAACGGTTCGTTGCAAATATAGATCAAACCGGCAACCAATTTCAACCATCAAAGTTTAATTTTCCAATACAAAAATAACCGAGAGTAATTAAATCTCGGGTCGTTCTCCCTCGGAATGCAATTGAAGTGTCACACTTTCGGTTGTGAGGACAAAGGGGTTTTGCAATCAAAGAACGAAAGATTAAAAGAACTAAGATATAAAAGACCTAACAAATGATAAAAAAAAATTAATGCAAGTAGAAAGGAAACAAGGTAAAAACTAGTGAAAATGCTATAAATGCAATAAAGAGACTTGACTTGGGAATAAGGATCCAAGGAATCCTATCTTCGCCATAACCACAACTATGGCAACCATGATGAGTCAATCTCACTTCGTCTACCCCTAACATCGAGGAGTAAGTCTAGCAAGCATAATTGACCTTAATCCATAAGTCCTAGCTAACTTACCAAATTGATTGGTAAAAAGCTAGCATCAATGGAAATAAGAGTCAATTAACTACCTAAGAATTACCACTAAATGTCAGACATTATGACTCTAGTATCCTAGGAACTCAAATCCAAAGCCAAGGTGTGAAAATCTACTCAAAATTACCAAGTGGTATTTTCACAAATACTTGGTGCGCATATAACCAAAACACGAGAAATTGTAAAGGAAAATGAAAACTATATCCAAACTATTCACAATATCAACAATAAATAAGCAATCAAGCAACTATAAACCATAAAACACTAAATTCATTAATCAAAATTTCAAGAACTTAAAATTGCAAATATTAACAAAGTACTTGAATCAAAGACAATAAAAGTAAAAGTGATGTAATTAAAGAGAAATTAAAGAATACATATAAAAGAGTTGATCAAAATCTAAGATGAAAACTTGAAACTATAAAATGTTACAATGAAAATTTAATAAACCCTAAGAGAAAATTTGCTTATGTACACTACTCCAACTCCTAAATTATCTATGGAAGCTTCCTAAAACTAATCTAAAATCTAATAAAACCTAATGTAAGCTAATGCCTTCGTATGTGGTTATTTCCCCTTCATATAGCACTCCCATTCAGCATCAAGCCTTCCAAAATTAGGCCAAAAGCCCCCAAAAATCACGGATAACATGTTTCATTAATGAATCCACGTGCAGGGACCCGTGCATACGCACAGATGTGTGCGTACACACACTTCGTTGAATATTCACTTGTGCGTGTGCACAGAAGGTTGTGCGCTAGCACACATACTGAATTCCTTCTTGTGTGTACGCACGTAGGATTGTGCGCACACACACACTCCAGTGTGTGCTTCCTCCTTGTTTTCTTCATGTGCTTTTTCCTTAGTACATGTTATCTTCCACTTTTACTAAACTATTCATGCCTCCATGACTTGAAATCACTCACAAAATACATCACGACATCTAATAGAATAAAAGTGAGATTAAAATCACTAATTTAAGCACAAAAATACATGTTTTCACATTTAGGTTTAATTTAAGGATGAAACACAAAAGTATGCTATTTAAGTGAATAAATGTGAGTTTGTGTGATGAAATTCATTCAAATTAAGCCAAAATATATCGTTAAATATGGACTCATCAATTCTCCCACGCTTAAACAATAGCATGTCCTCATGCTAACTCAAACAAGGAGAAAGATCAAGGGTAACTACTTATTAAATGCAACTATCTATATGCATGCAAGTATACTATATACTATCTATATCTATCTATACTATAGTATCCTATGAAATTGGTGAAAACAAGCAAACAAATTTTCAAGCAAGAGTATAGACATATAGGACTAAGCAAAAATATAATTCAGTGCAATAAAAAATATAAAGAATTTATTCAAGTTTCAAAATGAAGCAACTTGCAAGAATATACATGATACGAGGTGTGAAAACATAGAATTAATTGAACCCTCACTAGGAGTGTATGCACTCTAATCACTCGGTGTTTAGGGTCAATTCACTCAAGTCTCCTCTAATCATGCTTTCAAGGATTTGCTTTTCATCTAACAATCAACAAACATGTGATGCATGAATGCAATTATCATGAGGACTTATCAGGGTTGTAATGGGGTTAGGGTCAAGGTGGGATAGATATGGCCAAGTGGACTAAGATTGAATTCTTGATTAGTTTAGGTATCCAACTCAACCTATATCAATCCAATAACAAAAATATGCACTCCTAACCTTCCATCATTTCTTTTTCACATACATTCATGTATGCTTTTTCATTCAAATCCGTACATGCATTCCTTATTCATTTCTTTTCTTTTGGGGAAACTATTGTCCCCTTTTTTTATATTATATTTTTCTCTATATTTTATTTTTTTTATTTTTTTATGATAAATGTATATGGTTAAAGCAAGTTGATACATGAATGTGCACCCATTTTTTAATTTTTTTTCAATAAAATACCCAAAACAAACTTTTTTATTCATACCAATATTTTCTAAAGATTTCCCCCACACTAGAATGACACACACACCATAACCTAAGCTAATCAAAGATGTAATTCAAGGTAAATCATGGTCTTCCGCTTAAGGTTGTGATGTGGTGATCTTAAAAACAATGGGGGTAAGTAAGGCTCAAAAGGGGTTAGCAAAGGTAGATGTAAGGGTAAGTCTATATGGGTTAGTGAACTATACAAAGATGGCCTTAATCATGCTCAGTGCATTCAAACATCAATTATCAGAAATAAAGAATCAAGCAAAACCAAGATCACAATCATAGAAGGAGCATATCACACAAGAACAAAATAGTGGTTAAAATATGCAACCACTCATTATAGGCTCAACAACTCACGAGGTTCTTTGTTCTATCTCTCTTTTGTATTCCACAAAAATTCATTCAAGCAAGTTTAAAAAATAATTTTCCAAATTAATTCAATAGAATTCCCTAAAAGCAAAATTCTTGGAAATCTTTGTTGTTTTTCACCAAAATTATTTCCTACATGTATGTATGATGTGATGGATGCAATTTCAAAAATTTTCTAGTTCTATTCCTAATTTTAAACATCCAAAAACTAACGTGAACAATTAGGACAAAATTGAATTAGGCACTATGATATTCACAATATTCAATCACAACTTCTATCTATAAGATATACACCTCTGAGAGGAATCATGTAAACCATGGGATCCCTCAGAAGAAAGGAGTTCATGAAGTTGAGACTCTAAATGTCATCCTGGCTCAGAATAAGATCTTGACTCAGCAAGTCAACATGATCTCTCAATATCTCACTGGGATGCAAACTGCAGCTGGCAGTGCTCAGGAAGCTTCTCTTGAAGAAGAAACTTATGATCCTGATCAACCCACCATGGAGGAGGTGAATTACATGGGAGAGCCTTATGAAAACACTTACAACCCTTCATGGAGAAATCATCCTAACCTCTCATGGAAGGACCAAAAGAAACCTCAACAAGGTTTCAATAACAATCAAGGTGGTAGGAACCAGAATAGGTTTAACAACAGACCACCATTTTCATCTTCTCAAGGGAATATGGAGACCTCTAAGCAGAGCCTTTCTGACTAAGCCATTCTAATCTCCAGCCTCATTAAGACCACCCATAGTTTCATCAATGAAACAAGGTCATCCATTAAAAATTTGGAGGTATAGGTTGGTCAATTGAGAAAGAGGATCCTTAAGACTCCTCCAGACACTCTTCCTAGTAATACTGAGGTTTATCCTAGAGAAGAGTGCAAGGCCATAACCAAGGAGGTAGAGGCCGAATTAGAGGAGAATAGGAAGGCATTGAACTCCAGTGAAGAAGCCTTCACTGGGCGTTCAATGCCCACAATGGCAGCAAGCCTAGTGTTAAATGCCAGTGAGGAAGCCCTCACTGGGCATTTAACGCCCATCCTGGCAGAAAAACTGGCGTTGAACGCCAGCCAGGGAGTACTGGCTGGGTGTTCAATGCCCAAACAGGAAGGCTTTCTGGCGTTGAACGCCAGTGAGGAACCCCTCACTGGGCATTCAACGCCCAACCAGGCAACCATTCTGGAGCTGAACGTCAGTGAGAAACCCCTTACTGGGTGTTTAATGCTCACTCACCCAGGGAAGCTGGCGTTGAATGCCAGCAAGGACATTCTCTGATCCAGAAACGCTAGAACCAAAGGCGCAGCATTCTCTGATCTAGAAGATTTGACCTTGTCTGTGGCGTTTTGAGTAGGATCACTAAGGAGAATGGACTGCAGGAGCTTCATCCTCAATCAGACTAGATCTGCACTAACCTTGGGGTTCAGATCTGGAGGAGAATTGGCGACCTCTCAAGAAAGGCGTTAATCACATACAGCCTTCCATAGAAGAAATCATTCACAGTTGATGGAGACAGAAAAACCAAATTGATCCAAAAGAATTAAGCATCTCCGAAGCCTTAACCATCTTCTTATCATTTCTTTCACCATCAATTGAGTAAAATTTTCTTTATTTTCCTTTTATGCGCTTTAATCAATCAAATAACTTTTCTATCCGCCTGACTAAGATCTACAAGATAACCATATCTTGCTTCAAATCACAATCCTCGTGGGATCAACCCTGACTTACTCAGATATTACTTGGACGACCCAGTACACTTGTTGGTTCAGTTGTGCGAAGTTTAATTTCGTGCACCAACCGACGAAATCGGTTGTTGGGTGAAACTTTTTCCTTTTAAACACTTTTATCTTGATTTTTATTATGCTTTTCGGATATTTGTGTATATATTCTTCTATTTTGAGTACCTTTTAGTTTATTACACTTTTTATTTGTGGTGTGTATATATTTTAGATACTTATTCTAGTTTTGGCATATTTTGGTTTGTATATATTTTTAGCTTTTAGTTGTGATATGATAATGTGATTATTGGATCTAGTTTACTTTCCTATATGTGTATGATGATTTGGATTGATAGTGAATAAAAAAAGAACTTAGGATTTTTTATTTTTCATCTAACCACATTATATATATACATAATAAGCTTAGTCAAAATAATTAATTTCCAAGACAATTTTATAGGACATCCCATTGATTTGAGTTTAGAATTTTTATAGAACACACATGGTGCGCACGAATTCCCACATTTTATACAACTGAACCAGCAAGTGCACTGCGTCATCCAAGTAATACCTGAGCGAGCCAGGGTCGATCCCACGAGGATTATGATTTTAAGCAAGTTATGGTTATCTTGTAGATCTTAGTCAGGCAGATAGAAGAAGTAGGTATGTTGTTTAAACGCATTAAGGAAATACAGAGAACTTAACAAGGTTGATATGTTTGCAATGATAAGAAGATGGTTAAGACTTGGAGATGCTTTGTTCTTCTAGATTAATTCTGGTCTTACTGTCTTCTTCAACTGTGAATGATTTCTTCTATGACAGGCTGTATGTAATCAACGCCAGTTGAGAGGTCGCCAATGCTCCTCTAGATCTGAACCCCATGGTTAGTGTGGATCCATTCTGATTGAGGGTGAAGCTCCTGCTGTCCATTCTCCTTAATGATCCTACTCAAAACTCTACAGATAAGGTTGAATATTCCGAATCAGAGAATGTTGCGCTTTTGTGTTCTAGCCTTTACCACAAAGACCCTAATCTCCCCATACCTCGGCTAAACTGATATCTCGAGAAGTCCCTAACAAAGTCGTGGATTAGCTGTCTAAGAGTTGTATAATCAAGCTAGTGGTTCATCATTGTCCGAATAAAGACTCACTCTGAACCCATGTAGAATGTGATAACCTTATGCCAGTTCAACGCATTCATATTGATGAAGAATGAAGATACATCTTAGAATAGAGAATCAAACACGAATTGAAAGGAAACAATAATACTTTTATTAATCCATAAAACTCAGTAGAACTCCTCCCCTCAACCTAGGAGGTTTAGAAATTCATACTGATAGAAAATACAATGTGAAAAATGAAATATGCTGGAAGAGCTCCTAAACAAGTGTGATCTTCTCCCTTTAATACTAAACTACTGACTAAGGATTACATAAAAAGGGTAAAATAGTCTTTTAGTGCTAAAATCCACTTCCGAGACCCACTTCGTGAGTGTTTAGACTGAGATTTGATGAGATCCATGTGCTATGAGGACTCTAGGGCATTGAATGCTGGCTAGGAAGTCCTTTATGGGCGTTGGATACTGGTCTCTTCTCCTTTTGGCGCTGGACGCCAGAATAGGGCATGAGGCTGGCATTGAATGCTAGTTTTGGGCCTTTAATTCTGAAGCAAAGTATGAACTATTATACATTTCTGAAAAGCTCTAGATGTTAGCTTTCCATAGCCGTTGAGAACTCACCATTTGGACTTTTGTAGCTCCAAAAAAGCTCTTTCAAATGCAATGAGGTCATATCTAGACAGCATCTACAGTGCTTTCTCTATCTCTGAATCAGACTTTTGCTCCAGCTCCTCAATTTCAGATAGAAAATACCTGAAATTGCATAAAAACAAAAAAAAATCAAAGTAGAATCCAAAATGTGAATTTTTCACTAAAACCTATGAAAACTTAATAAAACTAAAACAAAACATACTAAAAACTATATGAAAATGATGCTAAAAAGCGTATAAAATATCCTCTTATCAACACAACCAAGTGAGATTTGAGCTTTAATATGTGGTTGCATCATGTTAACCACTATTTTGTTCTTGTGTGTTATTCTCTCTCTATGATTGCATTCTTTGACTTGTTTAATTCTTTATGTCCAATATTTGGTGTATGAATGTATTTACATAATTGAAACCTTGATTTCAATTTAGGTCACTTACCCAAATAGCCTTACCCTTTTATCTTCCATTATTAGCCAATGTTTATCCTATTTAACCCCTTTGCTCTTGCTTTTAGCACATCATTACCCTTAAGTGAAAAACAATAAATATTCTTAATTTGGATCTTTGATTAGCTTAGGCTAGTGAGAGTATGCATCATATAAGTGTGAGAAAATGGGATTTAGGAACATTGGTAGAGAGAAAGAAAAAATGGGTATTTTAATTTTTTATTGAAATTTTGGGAATTTGGTACTTTACTAAATCTTAATCAAAAACCAATCACGGCCTCCGGCCTATCACATAATCAACCACGGCCTCCGGCCCAAGCAATTCAATCAAATCAACAATCAATATCACATTAGGAAACAATCCTCAGCTTCACCACCACCAGTATGAGAGATCTCTCAATTGTTCAAACACATACAATGCAAACAAGGAAAACACAATTAAGAAGCAGATACAGCAAATAGCTCAGATAGCAGTTAATAATAGATAAGTAATTAGGCAAACCAAAATAAATTCAAACTCAAACAAAACATACAAATGCATATGATACATGTCTGCTCTATGGCTGATGAGCTAATTTGTTGGTTATACAGCCAACCCAACATGTTCGGTAGCTAACCCGGGCATTGTCTCTCTGTTGTGCACAAATTTCTCAGCACATCGGATTACCATTAGAGGGAGAACGCCCTGTCACCATTAGAGGGGTTATGTGTCCTGTCACCATTAAAGGGATTATGTGCCCTGTCACCATTAGAGGGAATAGGATGTCACCCTTACAACTAGAGAGAAAACACAGACATACTCATCATCAATCAACCACAATCACACCTCGTTTATTATATTCATTTAATTTCATAATTTAAACTCAGTTTTCAATATTCTTCTTCCTCATCCCTTTCCTGGAGCAAGTGGACAACGCCATTGCCTCTTAGCCGGGGTCACATATCTTATTCACTTACAAATCATCATTTCTGCACTTCCTTATTCACAATTCATTCTTTTCTAAATAAAGCAAACTCAAAACGTAATCCTTTTTTGAATAACTTAAAATCAAATTATAAAATCCTTAAAAAAATTCAAATCTTTATAATAACTTTAAACGAAATCTCTAATTTTATAAAAATTTAGGCAGCATCTCCTCTAAAATTCGAATTCTGCTACCCTTTTCAGGTCCCATAGAAACATTCCTTAAATCCTTCTAAACCGTTTCCAAATATCAAATAATTTTCATTAATCATACCATTTCCAAATGTCAAATACTTTTCATTAATCAAATCAAATTTCGATATCAAACACAGTTCAAAATCAAACTAATTTTCAATAGTAAATCTCTTCCAAACCAAACCAATTCCAGTTTTGGATCTTTTCTAAAATCAAATAATTTTCAAAATTAAACTAAATTCTAACATTAAATCTCTTCAAGTAATTCAAGAAAAATCAATTGAATAACATCAGCCAACTATTTCAGAACATTCAACTTTTTCAATCAATCAATCAATCAAACAATTTTATTCATCCAGAACAACTCAATTCAATCCATAAGACTTACAAAATCACAAAAATATATTTTTTCATTAGTATCCACTTGTAACAACTCTTGAAAATAAAATAAGTTTAAGAAAAGTGCCCCTGCCTCGATCGCGACTCAACTAGGCGACAAAACTCCATTTTCTCTCGGCCTCAACGGCAGCAGTCGCAACCTTAGCTCCAAAACACTTTTGCAGCAAGCACATCAACTCTAATGGCAACATATAATAACCAAAACTCAATCTCATAGCAATTAACGCTGCAAAACCTCAGCGTAAGATAACAGAACAGTGACTAAAGGACTTTTCAAAACGAAAACGATTACCGCAATTAAGAAGAACCAACTAAGCCCAGTAGCGGCAACCCCAACGGTGGTTTCGGTGGCCACAGAACTCTGACAACGATGACATAAGCTCCGGCGGTAACACAGCAGCAAGCACAGCGGCACAATAATTTGGCCGTAATGGAGGTAGATGACGGTGACAGAACCAGCTCAGCCTCGGACCTCTCTCCCTCTTCTTCGTGCGCTGTGTCTCCCACGTCGGCTCCTCTTCGTCGTTCTCCCTCTCCTCAGATCGGTGTCAACGGTGGTGAAGGGAGCTTTGGCGGTATCGCATGTGACGACAACAGTAGTTGCTTGAACGGCGACGACAGCAAGCTCCACGAACAACGACAGTGCGTGAAGGTATCTCATCAACTCGTGCTTCGTTCTCACTCTGCCTCCCCCGTCGGTGACGACGACGGCAACTTGGTGGCAAGGTGGCGCGATGGCGAGCTGGTCGCGGCGGGGCGTGACGAGTGCGATGGCGGTGTGACTCCTCCCTCTTCTCCCTCACTCCCTCGGCACTCCCTCTCTTCTCTTTTTCTGATGTGTTTGTGTGTGTGTGTGTTTAGTGTGTATATGGAAAGGAGATTGTGGTGAGTGAGTGGCAGTGAAGCGGTGAATAAGGTTAGGTTAGGGTGTGTGTGTTTAGTGTGTATATGGGAAGGGGATGGCACTGGGTGAGTGGCGGTGAGGCGGTGGATAAGGTTAGGTTACGGTTAGGGTTTGTGGGTTTTAGTTTGGGAATAAGAATTTGTTAATTTTAATAAAAATTAGGGAATAGAGTAGTTATTAAAAACAAAATTCTTACCCAATAAAATTACTTTAAAAATATCATTTTATTTAATCAATTTGTCAATTGATTTTTCAAACAAGTATTCTAATTTAAAAATAAAGGTAATCAATTTTTCTTAAAAACATGCAACACAATATAACTCAATAAATTAAAAAATCTTATGGTTCTTCAGTGAAATTATTGTTATTCTAAGATGATCTAACCGGTCATATAACATGTAATTTAATTGCATTAATATGAGTATAATATATCCTAAAATTTGCATAAACAAATTTTTAATATAATTTTTTTATTTGATTTACAATTCATAATATAGAGGAGCTCATTGTTATCCTCATTTATAGTCTCGGTATGATATTCATTCTTATGGATATCTTTAAAATTTTGAGACTTTATACATTGTAGATAACAAAACATTATCTTTAATAAATTGTGTTCCTCTATAAAATAAAATAACAACTCTTCCAAAACAATCAATCATTTTTCTGGTACTAATTATGGTAGCAACACTTGTCTTTTTATGTACAAGGTTGGCAAAACAATTTTGCTTTTGAGATTAGTGTGTACTTATACTATCCCCAAGGTAAATGTCTTTTTTTGTACCCTTTATTTTCTTTTTCTTAAGTTTTTGTGCTAATAAGATGTTGTAAAAATATGATGAAAGTAAATAAACAAAAGTGAAAACTTATTATAAAAATATAAAAAAAATATATTTTGATGATATTCTCATAATATAATACTTTTATAATGTATGAGAATAGATTTTCTATTGTATAAAAATAATACACAAGAATTTAACATAAAAACTATAATAATTTAAATTTATATAAAAAAATTTAATTTGTAAACTTGATGTGTCTTAAAATCTTTTTTTAAAATCTATTTATAAATAAAAAATTTAAAATAAATAATAGCAAAATATTATTTACCTAACGCACTTACTAGTGAGTGAAACCACATTATGAAAACACATGCCATGATAGTATTTCATATTCTATAATTAATAATACTTCATCCTCCATTATGTATGATAATACTCTATGATACGACATCAATAATAATAATTATTTTATAATATAAAAAATATTATAATAGCAATCTTAATAAAATTATATTGGATCACAATAAAATAAAAATAATAAAAAAAAGGGGGTTCGGTTTTTTCTTTTTTTTTTTCAGGGAAGAGTGCAACCATGACGCGTAAACCCGAGCCGCGATCTGTCCCTATCGAACTCAAACAAGTAACCTTGCTGCATCAGATTCCCAATCACGGAAAAACCTGAACCCTCTTTCACCGCTTGAATTGCCACACACTTCACTCCCTCCGCAGCCTCGATGAAATAGTTTCTCGCCGGCGGCGACATTACCGACTTCCCGGAGAAAGAAAAGCTCAGCTTCGGCAGCTTCACCTTCCCTGCGCCAGTGACATTCACACACAGATCAAACCCTAGGTTCGCTCCTTCCACCGGTGGCAACCTCACGCGCCGCCGGAAGGCTGCAAGAACTTGCCGGTACGCTGGCTCCGCCAGGAACGTAAGCGTCGTGCCGGAGTCCACGACAGTGCCGCCGTTCCCATTCTCGTCAACGGTCCAAACCGAAGGGCTAATCGGTAATTTTGCCCCCTCAACAAACAAGCTCTCAACGGCAATGTAGTAAAACGTGGGCGAAAGAGGGTTTTTAACTAACGGCGTATAACTGAACAGTTTCCGTGATACGGCGTCTCTTTTGGAAGCACCAATGGTTAAGAAACTCTTTGGAGGCGGGGATATGGTGTAGTCAAGAAGACAGTATGAGAATCTGTTCCCGAATGTTCTACCGAGTTGGGAGCTAAACGATATCGTTCCGCGTCCTAAACCCAGAACACCTTGGGCACCGTTGAAACTCGCGCCTGTAACGCTGGGACCAGAAACGCGAAACCCGCAACCGAAGGAGAAGTCTTTTACTTTGGTTACTCTTCCCGAGCTTGTGTTAAACGTCGTCGTTTCCTTCGAGAACAAGCCGCTTGTGGTGGAACCGTCGACGTAGGAGTAGGAGTACAGACAAGGGGAGTGGATCTTGGACTGGTTGCAGGTTCGGGTTTGAGATTGAGTTTGGACCGGATGTGGAACGAGTCGACACGACGAGTCGTAGCAGTGGTGAGGGGCGAAGGTTCTGGAATGTCGGACCAAAAATTTGGATCCGGGTGGATGGGCGGAGCAGTTCCTGCAGGCAGAGCATTTCACCCACACTAGGTCGCTGCCGGTGTCCGCCACCAGGAGGAGGCTCTGCGGCGGTGATCCGATTCGGAGATCCACGAAGTATTGACCCGACCCGGTTGAGGCGCCGGAGACGAGTGGGGACTTCAGAGACCCGCGGCGACCGTGGAGGGCCGCGAAGAGGGTTGAAAGGCGGTGAGTGTCTGAGGAGA
Organism: Arachis hypogaea; assembly: GCF_003086295.3. Taxonomy (NCBI): domain Eukaryota; kingdom Viridiplantae; phylum Streptophyta; class Magnoliopsida; order Fabales; family Fabaceae; genus Arachis; species Arachis hypogaea. Next base: position 110,182,090 of record NC_092040.1, read on the forward strand.
GAAGCTGAGCTGGCAAGGAGAGTGGATTGTTCTTTTGCACTAACGGTAACTTCAGGTATTCAATACAGTTGGTGCAAGTTATGAAACTGAATGCGAAGAAGAGAGTAAAGGAAAGATAACAAGCTGACCCCATTGTTGAAGGAGGGTGAAGAAGGAAGGAGAAACCGTTCAAGTGGAAGAAGTGAAGTTGAATGGCTTGTTCTGTCAAAAAATAAGAAAAAAAAAAAAACACATACACACCAGCACAGAAGATGAAAGAGGTGTTGATGTGTTATACTACCAGGCTTCTTGTTTGTTCCTTTTAGTTTTAATGGTAATAGATATCTATATCTGTGTGTGGGTTTGTCAAGAATTTAATTTAATTTTCAAATAGGAGTAAAACTGGTGTAATGCTTTATTATTACAGTTAAATTAAAATTATTGCAATAAAAACATATTGATTATTTTTATACTTGTTAATTTTATATTTATAAATACCATTTATTAGGGGTGTTCAAAACCGATCCGAACCGAACAAAATCGATCAATCGAACTAAAAAAACCGAAAATCGAACAAACCGATAATCGAAAAAACCGAAAAAATTATATTTTGCCTGTTTTTTATGCGGTTCGGTTCGGTTTTTAGTTTTAACACTGAAAATCCTAACCGAACCGAACCGGTCAACTTTAAAAATCCTAAAATCTATTAGCCCATTACCCCACCGGCCCATCCCACCCCCATCAGATAACCTAATGTTCCTAACTCCTATCCTAGCGCAGCCACTCTCTCTCTCAAAGAAGCCCCATTACCCCCAACCCCTCATAGTCGCGTCTCCCCATCCCAGCCCCGCCTCCCACTCTCCCATCGCCTCGCAGCCCCTCCTAGTCCCACCGACCAGCCCCTCCCAGTCTCGCGAAACCAGCGCCTCGTAGCCCCTCCCAGCAGCGCCTCCTAGCCCCTCCAAGCAGTGCCGTGCCGGACCAGCCGCCCAGCAGCGACGTTCAGCCCTTCCTAGTAGCGCGAACCCATCAGCGACGTTCAATTCCTCCCAGCAGCACGAACCAGCGAAACCAACCCCTCCGAGCAGCGCCGAACCAGCACCTCCCAGCACCTCCGAGTGCCGGACACCAGATTTGAAGCCTCCAAGTAAGGTATTAATTTGAATAATTTCTGTTCCATGCATCATCTATTTGTCGTTGATTGTTGTTGATTGTTCATTTATTTGTTTGAATTTATGCTTCTGTGTGAATAATTTATGTTCTATGTTCACTGTTCAGTGTATTTTTGAAATTGCTAATTGTTGTTGATTGTTGCATTTGTTTTTGCAATTTGTTGTATTTAGGGGTTTTAGCTTATGAATGTGTATTATTTTTAATTGTTAGGGTTCTAGGTCCTGATTGTTAAAAAGGTGTGTTTTTTATTGGAAATGGGTTTGATTTATTGGGAACGATTTGAGATATGAAAATTATTTGGTTTTGAAATGGTTTAACATCGAAAATGATTTGATATTTGAAAATCTAAATTATGTTTTATTGGAAAGTGATTTAGTTTTGAACTCATTGGTAAATGTTGGAAAATCGTTTGGTTGGGACCCCTAAAGGGTGGCGAAGTCCGAATTTTAGAAGAGATGCTGTCGAAATTTTTATAAAATTTGGAGACTTCGTTTGAAGTGATTATTTAGAAATATTTGGATTTAAGAATTATATTGATTGATTTTGATTTATTAAGAAATGGATTTAACTTGTTCTTTTAAAAGAGATATTGACATTTGAGCTTCCGAGATAATATGCAAGGATTGTGGTTTTGTCCCACTTGCTCCCGGTTAGTATTTGAGTTTCTTGGTTGGAGGTGAGGACGGTGGTTTCATCCCGCTCATGGATAGGCAAGTTGAGGATGAAGTATTCCCTCTCTTGTGTTTTAATGGATGTGGAAAAAGTGGTAGGACACTCATCCCCCGATTTATTCCCCGCATTCTCGTTTTTGTTTCGATGGATGTGGAAAAGGTGGTAGGGCATTAATTCCCCGATGTTTGCAAGTGGTAGGATACTAATTTTCCCGATGTTTTTCCCCACTTTCTCTCTTTTTGTAAGGTAGTAAGGCATTAATTCCCATATCTGTATGGCACGACCTCACTAGGGAAAGGTGGTAAGGCATTAATCTCCCGATAAGATTTTCCTGGTGTTTGTCTCCAAGAGAAGGTACGTACCTCGATTATAGACCTCCTGGAGATGCGCATCAAAGAGACAATGTCTGGGTTAGTTACCACATGTGTCGGGTTCTAGTAATTTATTCGACACGTGAGCTCATGGCCAGTAGGATAGGCATATATCATTTGCATTTGTGTGTATTGTTTGGGTGTGCATCTTGTATTTGGCTTGCTTATTTGCATAATTGTACCTATATGCTAATTGAACTAATTGCCTTGACTATCTTCTCTGTTTGTGTATTTCTTGTATTGTCTTGTCTGTGTTTGAACAATTGCGAGATCCCATAAGCTGGTGGTGGGAACGTTGAGGGTTGTTCCTGATGCGGTACTGGCTATAATTGTTCTCTAATTGTATTTGTCATGTACTGTTTGCTGCCGAAAATTTATTCTATTTTGAGACTGAGTTTTGATGGTGATTTGAGTTAAGTTGGAGCGGAGGCGTTGATTTGATTTAGGCCGGAGGCCGTAATTTGATTTATTATGGGCTGGAGGCTGTACTAGGTTATGTTATGGGATATTAATTGAGTTTTAAAATTCTTATAACTAAAGAAGTGAACTTTGAGTTTTGGATAATTAATTACTATTGTTTTGAATAGATTCATAAGATGAACGATAATCACTGCAATTGAAATTAGTTTTTTTTATACGTATCCTCTTATGACAATTCTTAAAAACCCTCAATTGAGAACCAGCGAGGATAATATTTTCACCCCCTACAAATTTTCTTTTCAGGACGGACAAAGAGTTTAAAAAATTCTCTCTGCACATCTGATTGTATTATATATTATGTTGTATATTATAATTTTCCCTCGCCTTTATTACTATATCTTTGTAAAAAGGGATAAGAGTTGTAATGATATGTATGCTTATACTATTTATAAGTTACTTGTATACAAAGTCTGATATGTTTATATATACATATATACGAGGATTGTGATTGATTTTGGTTATATATGCATTTTTTATTAAAATAAAAAGTATTCCAGTTTTTCAAAGAAAACAGCGAGACGGTTTCGACTAAAAGGCACCTATTCTATTATTAAGTATATAGAAGTCGTCGTAATATTCTCGCTATCAGAGTGGCGCCGCCGGAAGCGTGACATTCTAATAATAAGGGTGTTATAATTCCTTTAATCAATAAATATCAATTCGTGGGTTATTCCTGTAATCAATGATTATCAATTTGTGGGTTATTCTCGCATTTAAAAAATTAATAATCCGTAGATTTTTTCAAGATCAATGATAATTTAGTCCGTGGGTACTCCTCGCATTTAAACAAATCAACAGTTCGTGCATTGAGCAAGCAGGACGGAACTATTGTCCTTACTAGGCGAACATTTAGCCATTCAGTTCTCTTTTAAACATTTCTCGGTTATCCCTTTTTAATTAGTCTTAGCCATTATCCTAAAATATTATTTCAGTCTCCTTTCTCTACTTTCTATTGTAAATATTCTTTCAAATTATTTCAGTTTTTTTTTAACATTTTATTATAGCAAAAATTCTTTTTTCATTATTTAAAATTCTTTCTTATCTTTCACCTTTTTCAATGTCTTACATACTCTGAAATATTTAGAAAAAATTACTGTTCTATTATATCATAAATAAAATAATATCTTTTAAATAAAATATTAATATATATTATATTGATATAAGTAAGTTAGTATTAATAATAAAGGAGTAATAGTATTATTATTTTATGATTTAATTATTCTGTTAGTCTTTATAGTTTTACCAAATTTTCAATTAGGTCCTTATACTTTTTTTTCTTTTTAATCGAGTCTCTACACTACTTTTAATTTTGTAATTAAGTCCTTTTCATATTAAAAATACTAAAATTAACAGAATATTTCTCCCAAAATACATGTAATCAAAGATCTAGTTAGGTTTTTAATTATAAATACTTTCAATTTGCGAAGAAATATTCAGTTAATTCTAACATTTTTTACACTAGGAAGAACTTAATTATAAAATTAAAAGTAATGTAAGAACTCAATTGAAAGAAAAAAAAGTATAGAAACCTAATTAAAAATTTAGTAAAATTATAGGGATCAACAGAATAATTAAACATTATTTTATTATTCAAAATTTGTTAATTAAAGTCTTATTCTTGAGATTTTAGAAATTATATTCTAACTTCAAGCTTTTAAATTTTTTTAAGTTTATCCTGACACTTTCATAAATTACTAAAATAACCTTATATAATTATAGTTTCCAAAACTATTCTTATATTTTTATGAAATACCTGTTTTAGTCCTATACTTTTTACTTAATACCTTAAATAATCTTAAAACTTGTTTAATTATAATTTACCTCAATTATTTATTAAATTACCATTATATCCTCAAAAATAAATTAGGTGTTGGTGGTTCTCTCTTTAAGAAAAACCAAACCCTCTCTTTTGATTTCTTTGAAGTTGTCTATTTGATTTTCAATTAACTTCCAAATTTTATGGTTACCAATTTTTTTCAGCTTTCAATTTAACTTTTCAATTACCAATTCACATCAATTTTCTCAAGATCCAAATTCAAAAACAGTCCCAAATACATTAAAAATCGTTCAGTTTATGGCTGACTTATGATGGTTGAACCTTAAAGCATCAAAATTAACAAAATTCAACAAAATTTTAACCACAAAATTATTCAATTTCAAGCAATAATCATCAAATCAACAATCATACATCAAGAATACATTTAATTCACATTAAAATTACCAACTCCTACCTCCTTGTTGTAGCCACCAACACTGAAGCACTAAGGATGGTTTCTGGCTAAGAAATCTAAGAAGAAAATGTCAAAAATTGGTTACTTCACCTTCTAATCCATTCGGCCGAACCTTCATGAGAGGGAGGAAGATTCCACCGTTAATTTTTCCTGAAGAAAAATGACACCAAAGTAAAGAGAAAGAAGATACGAATACTTTAATTGGTTTAGATTTTTTATTAGAATTACGGATTTTAGAAAATCAAGTTCAGAAGGATTTTGTTTTCATGGTGTTTCTCATTCTCTCTCTCAGTTCTTTATTTCTTTTTTTCTCTTAATGGTTCGGCTAATGATATGAGAAGAATGATGATGATTAGTAATGATAATTAAATGAAATTGATGATGTGTCAAAAGGTAGGATTGGGTGTCACAGTTTAGAGCTATTGAGTCAGTGATTCAAATTGTAAATATTTTAAATAGAAATCGATTAAAACTGGATTAAAACACAAATAATATATATATGAATGAGTTATTAATATAAATGACATTAATAATATAAAGATAGGAGATATATAATGAAGTATTAGTAAAGTTAAGTTCATTAAAAAGTATTGATATTTACTCATATCGGCAGATTTTGAACTCGATAATAATATTATTAAACAAATCCTTATTATAATTAAAGCGAGTAAAAATAAAACATTAATATGATAATAATAATAATAATAATAATTTTATCTTTTCTCAAAAAATTTCATTATAATAAAAATTATATGAAAATTCTAATTAATTTAAACCCTAGCTATCATAAAATCAATTTAATTATTATTAATAAAATAAGTTCTAAAATAAAATAAAAAATTCAAAATTAAAAAAATAAATCATAATTTATTTATATTTTTAAAAATGCGGGTCATTACAATAAGTATCCATATAATAGTTATACATCTAGACTAAATATTCAAATCAAACAAGAAAAGAATTTTTTTAGTAAATCTTTAACAATTCAAAAGTTAACACAATGAGTAATTACGGATGAAAGTGATAAACAAAAATAAAAGTTATAATAATGGTATGGTGGTAATTAATTGCGGTTGAAGTGAATAGAAGAAGAAAATAAGGAAGGAGAATAAAACAATGCAACATAATAGTAACGGTGAGATAATAATTAAATTAAAATTAATAATTTAAAAAATAAAATTAAAGATAATTAAAGACGTCCAATATAAAATTAAAAAATATTTTTTTTACTATTAGAATTATGCAAGGAAATAAATAGTATTTTGAATATAAATTTTAATTTGCTTCAAATTAAATAGAATTAAAAAATAAACAACTTTAAATATTTATAGATAATTAATCTATAAATATTTTATTTTGATATTACTACACATAAATACATAATAATAGTATAATTTTTTTAATCTTATTTTTTAATTTAAATTTATTTATTTTATACATTCTACATATTAAATAATTTAAGATATTTTATTTTTTAAATATTGATAACAAATTTAAAAAACTTTTTAAACTTAATAGAAAAATGGTTGAGTGCATGGGAGACGCTAGTTTTCTATAAAAAAATTTTCAAAGACAAAAAAATATTTTATTTTATTAAAAAAATATAAAGTCCAAAATTGAGGACATAAAAAAAGAAAAGTGGGAAATTCTCAAACTTTACAGTACAAGAGTACGAGGAATATATACTCTTTTTAAGGTGTAAAGATAAAAAAAAGATAAGACATATAAATACAATGTCAGTTATTTTTATACTTTTATTTGTGGTACAGCAGAAATAGTAGTGAAAGCGACAATCGTTATGGATCCCGATGAAACTCAACAATACAAGTATTTATGGATTGAATGCAAAAATTGTTATAGATATTTCAAAATAATTATCATACATTCATACTCATTCTTAACTTTTCGAAAAATTCTTCATTAGTGATTGTGAATGGCCAATTTTTTTTAGATCTTTATGATTTGCTCCTATAAAATCGAGGTCAAAAAAATGAGAAATACTCTTCTTAAATGATACTTAAGAAAATTTTAAGTTGCTTGGTATTTCACCAATTAATAACACAATGGTCTTAATTCTTGAATATTTAGATAATAAAAAAATATTTAGATAATTATGAATTCTATTAAGTTTCCTTTACTTGATCGAATAAAAACCCAAAATTCAGTTATTTCATATCGACTCATTAAAAGACAAAAAATTTGGTTTACTTAGCGAAAAAATATATAGTTAATAAAAAAATTTATTGATATTAGATTTAAATTTTAATGATATGATATCGATATTTTCATATCAATGAATCTTTTGCTATTATTTTTCTGTTTTTTCTAATTCTATTTATGTTTTCATTATTTTTTATCTATAACATACAACAACAACAACAACAAAGCCTTGTCCCACTAAGTGGGGTCGGCTATTTTTTATCTATAACATGTATAAAAAAAATAAAGGAGTAATAGAAACTCTGTTGATATTGTTTTTTTAACTTTCAAAAACTCGTATAAATAGATAAAGAGTACATGTGTTGAGCTACTAAAGAAGTAATAACTTCTAAAAAGACTAGAGTAAGACCTAATTAAAAATGATGTGAATTATTAATTGTGTCATAAAGACCCTTGTGTCCATGCCCTAATCTACCCCCCGGAGGAATGTGTGCTTCTAAGATCTTTTTTATACCTAGGCCAATTTCGAAGTTTATTCTATACATGTGACCAACTATCAGAAAAAAAATCACAATAGTTAAATGATAGTGCGCAATATCAATTAGCCATAAGCTTTGCATTTGTGTGCTTGTTCATTTTGATAACTTTATCATATGAATTCTATTTTATTTTATCGCACAAATCTCTACTCTACTATTTTTTCTATCATTTTCGGTGGTATCAATTGTAATTTTAACTCATTTGATAACTCTATTAGTCAATAAAATCTTAAGATTTCATGATTCGTTCAAAAATGCCCATGCTCACAAATAACCAACCTGCAATGAATAGGGATGGTATAGTAATGCTATAAATAATTCAGTATCGAATACTGGTAATAATATCAGCAAAAGAATGTTTTTCGGTGCTTTTAGGCATGTTGAGCTCCATATATTCTTGTACAGTCAAAGGGAGATTGGTTCTATAAAAGATGAGAGTAGTAAATAGAAATTGATTAAGAATCATCCTTATTAGATCGTCAATATTGTATCTAGGGTGTCTTTCGAGTATACCGAATTAGTATAGCTATCCTTCTTTAGACACAGTAAGAAAATTAAAAGATTCGTGCTAAGATCAAGCAGTAGATTCTTTCTAACTTGCTTGTTGGTTGTATAAATGCGTACTCAATACAAATTTCCACAATGTTCATATCTTTCAAAGTTCACCTTACAATATAGGGCCAAAAAGTCAAAATAAATAATTTTATTTGGCCCGAGAAAAACTTTGCATACCTCCGTTACCTCTCAGAAAACCTACGCTCCGTAGAAACTTTCTACCTGAGACTGTCCCTTGGCCATAGGTTCTAACACAAGGTTAGAATTCTAACACTTCCAGAGTGGTATCTCACTATGGCTTGCCTCCCCCGTCCTCCCACGCGGAAGGAGGCCTTATTCACCCTCCACCTATGCTGTGTAAGAAAAGCCCAAAGCCATTCCTAGGTAATAGTGAAGCTTAATAGGATCTTTCTGTCCAGGTGGAGGTAGTCCACATCTTCATAGACATGTTTATTTCACCAAGCCTCTCTCCGAGACAGTGCCCAGATTATTACGCCTTTCGTGCGGTTGGAACTTAGCTGCCAAGAAATTTTGCTACCTTAGGACCATTAATAGTTATGGCCGCTGTTCACCAGGGCTTCGGTCACCAGCTCCGCTTTCATCAGGTCACCAATATCCTTGACCTTCCGACATTGAGCAGGCGTCATCCCTCATACATGGTCTTACGAATTTGTAGAGACCTGTATTTTTGGTAAACAGTCGCCCATGCCTAGTCACTGTGACCCCTTTGTAAGGGGGCACCCAATCTCCCAAAGTTACAGGATTATTTTGCTGGGTTTCTTAGAGAGTTGTCTCGCACCCCTAAGTATTCTCTACCTACCCATCGGTGTCGATTCGGGTACAGGTACGCTTTTGTTGAAGGTCGTTCGAAATTTTTCTGGGAGTATGGCATGGGTCCCTTCAACGCCGTAGTGCCTGTTACTTGAACATTGGCTCGACGCATTTTCTCTACCCCTTCTTACCCTGAAATTATTTATAAGCATGGACAATTAAAGACTTTCAAAAGATTTCATCCAACTTTTTTGTTTAGCATCTTGAACAAACCACCCCTTAAACGGTATGGTTAAAAGATCGTCGACCCTTAAGAAAATTAATGTAATAGTAGCTTGCCAGAAAAGAATGATTCAATGCCACTCTACAAACAGTACATGATATTTTCACCTCATATGGCTCCTCGTTCAATTATTTTCAAGTCATTTGATCTTTTTCTTCGTTCAAAAATCTCCTTCCTTTCTTTTTTCACTCTGTCTCGAAGAAAAACTAGGAACAATTAAGTCACATTTTTATGTTCCAATTGATTCCTTTTTTGGATTATTCTCAAAGGAGAAGGTTTTTTTTACCCCTTAGAGGGTTGTGCTTTTTGGGGGACTTAACCTAACACCTTACACCACGAGACAGGAAGTGATGTTTCCAGTGGCTAACGGGTGAGTAACGCATAAAATCTGCCCTTGGGAGGGGAACAACAGCTGAAAACAGCTGCTAATACCCTGTAGGCTGAGGAACAAAAGAAGAAATCAACCCGAGGAGGGGCTCACATATAATTGGCTAGTTGGTGAAAAGATATATATGAATGAGATATCCAACAAAAAAAAGAAAATAATTGAATAGAGAAACTCCCGAACCTTCTGATGTGAGATATGAGCAAGAGACTTCGAGAAAACTAGTATTTTCTGAATTATATGAAGCCAGTAAACAAACGTCAAATTCGTAGATATTTAAACCCGAGTATCTGGGCAAAAGTAGAATATTTGTTGTGCAGTGGAGTCGTAGAGAGTAAAGTCAAATCTAATATATGAAATAATTTGATCTATAGACAGCATCATTGTGGTAAAGACTGTAATGCCAAAGGAATCATTACCGCAATGCATAAAAGGGGAGGTCATAAGCGTCAATACCGTAAAATCAATTTTTGCCAGAATAAAAATTTTATCAAATATGTTTCTATTTAATGGAACAACATTGAATCAAATGACAAAGACATTGTTGAGAAAAAGATAGCTTTTCCTGGATGAAATTGGTCCATATCCGGTATGGGCGTTAGAGTATTGAGAGGACCTTTTCCTAGTACGAGAGAACCGGAAAGGACGCAGGTGTGCCAGTTATTGTACTTATGATAAATGTTGGGTAGCCAAGTGTAGAGCAGATAATTGTTGAAAGCTTCTAATTAGTAAGCTCACCCCAAAATGAGTGCTCTCCTATTCCGACTTTCCTAGAGCCTCTAGTGGCACAGCCGAGACAGCGATGGGTTCTTTGCTCCTGCGAGGATGGAGCAAAAGAAGTTTTAAGAATTCAAGAGAAGGAAAAATCCATTAGATATCAAAATTCTTTTTTTAGTTAGTGTTAAGTCTGACGAAAATAATATTCTACAAACAGCAATTTGATGATTTTTAAACCAATCCATTGACTATCTATTATTTGATTTAGTAATCCTTTATATTGGAATGGGTGAAGGGTTAAATGGTTTGGAAATTCCTCACGTGGGTCTGAATCCAAAGAATTTTGAATCAGAGCTTTCGATTTGTGTTCATATTTCACTGTAATAATATCTTGAAGTTTGCAGTGATAACTTGGTATATCTACTATAGGGTAAAGTATTATATTGGTCCCCTACGTTTAGGCGTAATCCATTTTTTATTCTTAAGGTTTAAAGTGTCCTATTTGAATCCAAAAAAGTTTCATTTAGATTCAATTTAGTCCCACTGTGAAGTCAAAGTTAAATAATTAACGGAATGTCCTATATTACGGCAGTATAAGAACAAGGTCGATAATTTAGAGAACAAGTACAAGTTCCAAAGGCACAAAATTAACCGTGGATGCATCAATACATTTATTTATCATTCTCCTTAGTTTTATCAAAAATATTTCATTTAAATTATAAAAAGAATGATAAATAAATGTATTGATGCATCTACAGTTGATTTTGTGCTTCTAGAGATTGTACTTGTTCTCCAGATTATCGACCTTGTTCTTATACTGCTGTAATGTAGGATATTCCATTAATTATTTAACTTTGATCTCACGGTGGGACTAAATTAAAGCTAAATGAAACTTTTTTGGATTCAAATAGGACACTTTAAACTTTAAGGACCGAAACATAATTACAGCCAAACGTAGGGGGACCAATTTAGTACTTTACCCTCTACTATATGACCATTATCTAAAACATGTTTATGGTTAACTAATTGGCGGGCTTGAGAAATAGTCGAAACCATACCCAATCTAAAAAGTATGTTATCCAAACGCATTTCAAGCAATTGTAGTCAAAGAATGTAAACTAAAATACCAAATCAAAGTAGATCAATTTTTCTCATTTCCGAGGAAGTGCGTATTTTATCCGAACCTTCTTCCATAATGAAGAGTAAGCGTCAAATTAAGAAAAGATATCCAGAAAAAATCAATGTTGACAAGACAAACTTTGCAAAATTCATTCCAAGAACAAGAGATAAAAAATAACAGAAAATAAAGAAAAAAACATTATAATTTGCTTGTTCCTGATTTTCTTTTTGCGCCAGACGTCGTAGAGAATTAAGAATTCTAATTTGTTTCAATAAACTTAATGACTTAATTTCAAGATATAAGGCTTTCCTTTTATAATAGGCTGTTCAAAAATATTTCCTGTTCTTTCATCAAATATTCTGCTTTTTTCCGGATACTTGGGTTTAAATATCCACAGATTTGAGTTTGTTTACTGTCTTCATATAATTCAAAAAAATACTAGTTTTCTCGAAGCCTCTTGTTCAAATCTCTCATCAAAGGGTACTAGTCTATCTAGCATATCCCCCGCTAATCCGAGTGATCATTCAAATATCTGTCCTACATTCATTTTTGACGAAACTCCTAATGGATTGAAGACCATATCAACGGGTCTTTCATTTTGCAAATAAGACATATCCTGTCTACTCTTTTGAGGATGCAAAGAAAGAGAAAAAGATATCTAAGTAAGAGTAAAGTGGAAACTGACATTAGGAAGTGAAAATACTAGGTAAAATAAGTAACTCCTGGTTGAGCTTCTTGGCTTCATCTACCACCTTTTCATGTCGACGTCTTTGTTGTTCGAAAATACTTTGACACCGTTCCTTCCAAATACACCAAGTAAGGATCAGCATGAATCTAATTGTGATTGAACTAGAATCTGTTGACTTGGTCAAATTACAACCTTCTTCCACCAATTAAAGAAAGACTCGCAGCTGTAATTTAGAATAAAAAAGGAGATCGAGCTGTGCTTCCAAATTTTCTATGCATGTCCAAATCTAAATAGGCAATGGAGAACGTCTTTTGGTTCTGAATGGCAGATTGAGCAAAATGGAGGAGTAATCTTTATTGATAAACTGCATTACTAGCATTCTACCATGAAGAAATTTTCAACCAAAAATGAGGATCTTGTGGGGGACGACAATTTTCCATCGATAGTTCCAGATGTGACACTGTTACATGATTGAAGGGAAGACATATGTGGGGGCAAGATGGAAAAAGTAGGTCATTCTATAGCTAGATGAAACATCATATTCTTTTGATTTGTTTAAAATTCTCTATAACTTGTCCGCATTTGATCCTAAGTTAATTGAGAGAACCCTTTAAGCGATCTCATGTGAAAAATTTTTATCTATTAATGCAAGGTTCCATTGCTTATTTTTTATCAGCAAGTCTTGCACCTAAAGGATTCAGTTAGCATCTGAGGGTTGAACCATAGAAGGAGGAATCGTGAATGGATAGGGAGGAGTCACTAGAGCCAACACTCCAGTTAAGGTCTTTCTCTACAACACTCTTGCCCTCTATAATGCTTCTTCATTCCTATGATGGCAAGGTATCAATTTTTGCTTGTAGAATTGAGTTGTAATTATAATATTTCTCTTTCTGTATTTTAGCTAGAAGAGAATTAGGTCGAGTAACTAATCTCAAATATTGTTTTTCCAAAAGTGCCAAGTTTTGAGTCTGTAAGTCTTTGAATCCAAGTCCCTCTTTCCTTTTTTGGTCTGGACATTTTATCCTAGCCAATCCATGTCATATGTCGTTCTGCCCCTTGCTGTCCCCACCAAATTAATTTAAGATACCATGGATTTCAGTAAGCAAATTATCCAAAAGCCTAAAACAAGATAAGGTGTAGATGGGGATCACTTCTCCTATTGTCCGAAGTAAGACTTGTCTGTCACCGTTAGATAATAAGCACCTTTGTCCACCCTTATACCTTCTTGATGACCTTTTCCTTAATAGCTAAGAAGGTAGCTTTCTTAGAGCAGTTGATTATGGACAGAAGGACCAAATACTTATCCTGATCCCCAATGTGAGAAATATTCAAAATAGAGGCTAAGGAGGATTGAAAAACCTTAGGTGTATTATTGTTGAAAAAAATTATGGACTTGTTGAGGTTTACCCTTTGCCCACTGAATTTTTCATAATTAGCTAGCAACTCTAGGATCCTATCATAATCTTCCTCAAAAGCTTTACAGAAAAAGATGGAATCATCCGCAAAGAGTAAATAATTAATAGCAGGGCATCTCTTGGTAACTTGGATTCCTCGAATGAGACAATTTTGCTCTAGCTTATGTAGCAAGAAAGAAAAGCCTTCTGCATAGAATAAAAAAGGAAAGGGGATTGAGGATCACCCTGTTGAATGTCTCTATTCGGTTGAAAAAAAACTGCAGGGTTAACATTCTACAATAACAGAATAAGAAACTGTTGTCATCAATTCATGAATCTACTTTATCCAGGTTGTATCAAATCCTATCTTCTCCATCATAAACCAAAGAAAGTATCACTCCACCCTGTCATAAGCCTTACTCATGTCAAGTTTAAGGGTCATTTCATACTCAAGACTTCTCTTTTTTCGCTTGATGTAGTGCATATATTCGTGTGCTATCAAAATATTATCAAAGATAAGCCTTCCTTTGAGAAAATCACTCTGAGTGGGCCTATTAGTTTATTCATATACCATGCAATTTGTGAACTAGAACCTTCGAGAAAATTGTATAGAAAATAGAGGATAAACTAAAGGGTCTAACTTGTGACATATCATTAGCATCTGATACTTTAGGGATAAGATAAATATTGGTATGATTAAAGCTCTTTTAAATTTTACCTCCTCTAAAGATACTCTTAACTGCCCAAAATACGTTATCACCAACAACGTTCCAGAAAGATTGAAAAAATTTGGCTGTCACACCATCTTCAGCTAGAGCATTTTGAGGGTGGATACTAAAAGTAGCTTTTTTCACCTCTTTTAAAGAGACTGGTCTTTGAAGCTTATGATTCATGTTAGCTATAACTTTAGGCTCAAAAGTCCATAAAATAATGACCCAGATCCTCTTGATTAGTTGAGGAAAAAATGCCCTTGAAATACTCTTTTGCTATTCTTGCTATATCGCCATTAGCAGTAGCTCATTCATTGTTTTCCTAAATCTCCAAGTCTATTCCTTTGAACTCTAGATTTAAATTTTCGATGGAAGAAGTTTGTGTTTTAATCTTCTTTTTTCAACCATTTAATTCTAGATTTATCTTTTCAGTACATCTCTTCGTTCAAGTAAGTTCTTACAGTTTCTGTTTGAACTCCACAATCTCAACACCTCCCATGACTCCCGCTGCTCTCTTTTTCTCAAGAGTTGTCGAGAGTTCTTTAATTTATTTTTTGGAATTAGAAATAGTAGAATTCTGCTAATGAACTAAACGGTGCTTACACAACTTTAGTTTATGAACCAGCTTGAACATAGGAGAACCCTCAACCTCATAGTACCATGTTTTCTTGATTAAATCCCAGATTATTTCATCCTCACACCAACGAGATTGAAATTTCAATCTTTTTTTAGATCTTTTAGTACAGGAGTTTGTGTCAAACAATAAAAAAGCATAGTCTGAACCGATTTCTACCAGTCTGAGTACTCTAGGATTAAAGTATTATTAGAGCCATAATTCACCCACAAGAATTCTATCCAATCTCTCCTAGATCAACTCATTCCTTCCCTTCTATTACTCCAAGTATAAAGTCTCCCAATCATACCCAAATCACATAAGAAATTATTACTAATAAAATAATTAAAAACAAACATAAATATTGATATTTTAAGACTATTTTTAATCTTTTCATTTTGATCAACAATGTCACTAAAATTTCACATAATAATCACATTATCTTGTAGTTGCGATAGAGTAGTCAAAATCTCAAGAAACTGAGTGAACCGAACTTGTTCATTACAATGAAAGTGAACTCCAAGTAAGTTCCATTTATAATGAAGGAGATATTTGTCACCCCAACTACTATAAAGCAATTTAAACTACTTATGATTTGCATATCATATTATTTTTTCAAGCAAGAGTTAATCCACCAGCATTATTCATCGGAAAACTATTACTATTTTTTAGCTATTATATCCACATGAGCTTAATTTTCTTTCTGCTAGTCGAGATTGATTTTTGGTTTCAACAAAAATATATAATAAATATACATAATGCTTGAATACTATATATTTTAAAATATAAGAAATAATTAACATAATTAAAATTATTAATAAATTTTACAACAAGTAATCATTAATCATGTTTAGTTATTTTTTGTCGTTAGTATGAATGTATGATAGTATCTTGGATATCATTTTCATAGTTTAAGAAAAATCATGAGTAAATAACGAAAATAAATTCTTTTATTTTTTTTTTCTCAACTTTTTTTAAAGAAATCACACTTTATAAAAAAATTGAGGGAAAAAAATTGGATACATTCCATTAGCAACTACCAAGAAAAGACGAGTAGGCACTAGTCAGTTCCTCAGTTGCAAACTTGCAAATCGTTTTCAATTCATTGTGGAAAATCTGCAGCGATGGGCGTGGCTTCATCTCCGTCGTTTCCGGTTCTTGTAGGACAACGACTCCCCACTTCGCCTTCAACTTCTCCTCTTCTTCGCCCACGTGTCGTCGTTGCGGCGGTTTCTTCGGATTCTTCTCCAGCTTCCACCTCACAAGCCACCAAATTGCTCACTTTCCTCGGCAAAGGTGGCTCTGGAAAAACAACCGCCGCTATTTTCGCCGCTCAGGTACCTCTTGTTTGCAATTTGAGACTTTTTGGTGGTTCTTCGTTTCCAGTTACGCTATGTTTTAAGTGAAATGACGGAAATGAAACAGAGAAAGGCAGTTTGCAAAGCTTTCAACTTCAGTTTCAAATACTGATCAGTCTTAAAACTGCATTGCCAGAAGATAAACATTTTTGTTTTATAAAAAAGAAGAGTAAGAGTAAAAGTGCCGATCTGGTTAACGTGGTGGAATTCCAATTCTTTCAAAAGGAGTAATTTTGTTGTGTGATTGTTATAAGCTTTTCTTATATTGGCATGTGGAGGTTGCTTATGATCTGTGACCCGCCCTTTGTGTTTGGATGAAAATTATTTTTTTTTGGATTAATTTCTTTTCAAGAGAAAGGAAATTCATTATAAGTTTAACCAACGTATACTTACAAATTTGTTAGAAAGGTGCATTGTGTCTGAAAGGGAAAAGAAAATAAGATTATTGATAAAGTTGATTATGGACCCAAGCAATCTAATTTCAAATCAACTTTTCCCTTTCTTTTAATCTTATCCTGACAAGAATTTTTAGATAGTCATCCAACTTCAACAGTAGAAAAGTAGTTTATTTTATTTTCCCTTCTGTGTGCCTGTTATTTCAGCATTATGCAATGGCTGGATTGAACACATGTTTAGTGATACATGGCCAAGACACCACTGCTGACTACCTCCTCAACTGTAAGATTGGAACTGATTATGTCGAATGTGGAACAAATCTTTCGGCTGTTAGGTTGGAAACAACCAAAGTATGTCCTCTTCTTTTTTAGTGTTGCTGTAAATTTGTCGGCTTCTGTACTTTAGTCTCATTGTCATCGACTGAGTATTGTTTGCTAATTGCAGATGCTTCTTGAACCTCTCAAACTTCTGAAGCAAGCAGATGCACAGCTTAATATGACACAAGGCATACTTGGAGGGGTAGGTACGTAATATGTTATCTACCGTTATTGTTTATTTGTTTACATGGACATATAATTCTCTTGCCAAACTTTTATGGTCGGGTTGTGCTCTTATTTATCTGTCTTATAATAGATTGTTGGAGAAGAGCTTGGCATTATGCCTGCGATGGATTCGATTCTTTTATTATTTGCGCTTGAGAAGCTTGTAGGACTTTTGAGTAGTACAGCTTCAAAGAGTCAAGGCGATAAATTTGATGTGATAGTTTATGATGGTATCAGCAGCGAGGAAACACTGCGGTTCATAGGTGCAAGCAGTAAAGCAAGGTTTGGAATTGCTAATTAATCTTATCTACGCACATGCTCACTCACGTCATTTTCATTTGTATGATATTTTGAGGTTTTGTAGATTGTACTTGAAATATCTCCGAGTATTGGCCGAGAAGACTGAGCTTGGGAGATTGGCTGCTCCTTCAATCCTGAGACTTGTGGATGAAGCTGTAAGAATAAGTAGCAGCAGATCTTACTTTAATGGTAGAACGAGCTCAGAAATATGGGACACTTTAGATCAAATGCTGGAGGTAAGAGTGTACATTGTTGAATATAATTTTACCTTGGAGCAAGACCATAAGATTGAAGATTCTATGTTGATTTTATGTTACCCAGAGAGGATCTTCTGCCTTCTCAAACCGGCAGAGATTCGGTTGTTTCCTTGTAATGGATCCGAATAATCCAACCTCTGTTAATTCGGCAAGGCGATATTGGGGTTGTACAATCCAGGCTGGTGCTCAAGTATCTGCAGCTCTCGGCTTCACCTCTCAGCCGCAACATCTAGAACCCTTGCAAAGAGCAAAGAAAGGTTTCTCACCCCTGCCTTCTGCTTTCATTTCAAGTTTATCCATGAATAGCCCAATCAATTGGAGCAGAGTACTACTAGACACAAGCAACAAAGATGCTAGGCATCTTCTTACTTCCGAAGCAAGTCAATACGGTTATGCTATCTCACCGGTTGAATTTGATTTGAAACGAAAATCAGTTACTCTCTTCATGCCTGGTTTCGACAAATCAGAGATCAAGCTATACCAAGTATGTTAATTCTTTTGCTCTCATGTCATATATTCTTTTTCAGCCATGATATTGAATGCATTATTTTCAAACGAATTTACGAGAAACGAGGTTAATGTCATGATGCTCTTTGACATTAAATTAATCAAATATGATTTGGTGTCAATCTGAATGGGAGCCTAGGGAAAAGGTAATGGGTTAAAACCGTGAAATCAACCACTTGTTAGGCTCCTTACATTATACCCCTTTGGATGTGGCCTTTTCCTGAATCCTGAGCATTATGCCTTCCGTTTCTGTTTTTTATTTTAAATTTTCAAACAGGTGGATGATGAAATCATAAAAGTCTCTGGTTGATAAATGATCAAGATTGAAAACTAATAAATGATGGACTTACTTCTTGTTGGCAAACTCTGTTCATCTTTGCAAAACATCAAATAGCTTTTATCAATAAAGAAAGAATTAAAAAGATGGTTTGAATTGAAACTTTTTTTTCCCTGCACTTGTCGTGCAGTCTTATATTCTGATTCTTATCTATCACAAATACTGCGCTTCAATGAAAGTGAAAAATTAAATGGTGCTTAATGGATTCTTTAATCAATAAATGTAGTATAGGGGAGGATCTGAGCTGTTGGTAGAAGCAGGAGATCAAAGGCGTGTTATTCCGTTGCCCCCAGAAATTCAAGGAAAGGTTGGCGGAGCCAAATTCGCAGAGAGAAGTCTTGTTATTACAATGCTATGAGTTCGGATCCTCTAAAGAGAAAGAGATGTGTAAAGTGAATAGCTTTCATTATAATTGAAGTTACCTTATTAACCCAAAGAGTGATTACATTATCATTTTATCACTATATATCTCCTCAGTTCATTTCAGAGTATCCAGATTCCATTGCTTTAGTCTTTTTCTTGTTATTGTTCTCTTCACCTTCTATGTATTATGCATGGGCCATGAGCTATGTAGAACGGTTTAATGAATAATCTTGCCAAGGACTGGGCATAGCACATTGCCGTCATTTATGCATCATTTCACCGTTATATTGGTTTATGCAAGTGGGAACAAATGTATCACCTTTTCTCTCTCCTTTCGAATTTATATGGAACTAGAGTGACACATATATGATAAATTAATGATAGTATATAGCATATTTTAAAAAGTATTATATTATTTAAAAATTAATTAAAGTATATACAAACTAATATTAAATTTGATGTGTTTTTATTTAAAATATTTTATAATACAAAAGTTTTTTATATTGAAATTGTATAGAGCTATATTTTCATTTATTTTTATTTTTGTATTTGTTTTAACTGACGGATTTAGTCTTCTTATATGATATTTGTCTTTTTTTTTAATTTTCGGTTGTTGTTGGGGTTGTTTCTTTTTATCATATGTTCTTGTGGAAACATATTTTTATTAAATTGTTGCTTGTATATATATTTTTTATTTATTCTTATTTTTTGTTCCACCTTTTTATACATGTTCTTTGTTTGAAGGTGTCTTAAATTCATGTACTTTTTTTTTTCTTTAATTTCTTGATTTGTATGTCATATAGGTCTGATGATATTAGTGATAGTGAAGTTGGTTTCTTATAATCAATGAAAAATTTGAGCAATATAAATGATGTTTTAAATAAATGAAATTTTTGTTGTATTACCTGTTTTATTTGTTATAATAGAAGTTGAATTTCGGTATTTTTTGTTGGAACAAATGTCTTGATAATAGTGTATTGTTGAGAACATAGTTTAAATCATTTACTTTGACTTTAAGTATAAGTGTGAAGTTGTATAAATTTTTCAATTAGGATGGTATTTGAGTGTCATTGCTATCTTGGAGTGTAATTAAATTTTAGGTAGTTGTGTCCAATCATTTTTTGTTTCTCTTTCAAATAACATAAAAGTTGTTATAGCACTTTAATCTAAAACCTTTAATTTAATTTTGAATATATAATCGTTATTGAATTAGTAATTTATAAATTGATAGAATTTTTTATGATAGGTATAATTTGATAGAATTTGATGAAATTTTTTATAATTTGAATCTGTAATATTTTTTTATGTTGTAGTACAAAAGTTTTATTTTTTATATTTTTGTGAGTTTTTTTTTGACATCTATTTATTCTTCTTCTCTTAGTGCATACAGTTTTTTAATATCTATAATAATAAGAATAAACGTTTTTAAAATATTTATTGTTTGTATATATATAATATATTAAATAAGCTATTTTTAATAAGAATAATTTAAATTACATAAAATAAAAATACATCTTAATAATATTTTATGTTGTAGCACAAACATTTTTTTGTATTTTTTATGGATTTATCTTTCACATCTACTTATTTTTCTTCTCTTAATGCATATAGTTTTTAAGTAACATCTATAATAGTAAGATTAAAATTTTTAAAATATGTATTCTGTGTCTGTATAATGAATAAATTAGTTTTAATAAAATTAATTTAAATAATATAAAGTAAAAATATTTGTTAATATTTTTTTAACTCATTCTTTCGGTTAATGTCTCAAGTGATACAAATTTAAAATAGTATTAGAAAATGATCAAAATTGATTCTTTAACTTAAATAGCATATTTAAATAAGTATTGTTCTTGCTGAGTTTGGCCGGTGTATAGCTCGTCCGTCGATGAATGTCTTCAAACTTCTCGTCGGGATGAGTTATACGTCGGCAAGGAGAGAACAAGGGGGTGGGTACCTGCAAAAGACACTCCGACGCTCAAGTCAGTAAGTGTTTAAGAGGTATATAATAATTCTATGAATATAGAATGTAAGACATGAAATGAAAGTTATCATGTGTTATGTTGTGTTTATAATAATTCTATGAATATAGAATGTCTATTGTATTAGATATAGAAGGTTCTTTTTATAGGCATAAAATTGATGAATAGAATTGATGTTATGACCGTTTGGTCATTAAGATAGAAATGATGGTCATTAAGTCGGTAATGAAGGTGTCAGTTACAAGCAAAAGAATGAATGATAGTTAATGCCGAGTTATAACTCATAATGCATAATAAAGACTGAGTTATAAGGTGACGGATCAAGTATGATTATAAAGATTTTAAAATATAATTATATGTAAAATATTACAAAATAATAAAAAAGTATAAATAGTAAAAGTAATAAGAATATTTTTTCTCATATATTTGTTTTAAAAATACAATAAATATTATTATTTTGTATGTAATAATCTAATAGAATCATTTTTAAATAAATAGGCTCTTTTTCATTTGTTGGTGTAAATATTTCTTGTAGACGAACCACGAATTGTGAAATAAAGTAATATCGGTAAGAGTCTTATGTATAAGGTTTAATTACTCTATTGGTTCCTATAGTTTCGCAAAATTTTCAATTAGATTCCTATACTTTTTTTTCTTTTAATTGGGTCCCTGTACCAATTTTTTTCTTTCAATTAGGTCCTTTTTTGTAGTAATTGGCTTAATTATATATAGGGACCCAACTAAAAAAAATTTAGTGCAGGGACTCAAATAAAAAGAAAAAAAAAAGTGTAGGGATTCAATTGAAAAAATTAGTGCAAAGATCCAATTAAAAAGAAAAAAAGTATAAAGACCTAATTGAAAATTTTACGAAACTATAGGAAATAATAGAATAATTAAACCTATGTATAATATATAAATATATCAAATAACATGAAATTTGAATAGTTTGTAACTTCAAATTTGTTATGATAATATTATTATGATACTTTTAATGTAGATGTTTATTGTATTTAATTAATACTTTATATTTCTATTGAATAATAATATGTAATAAATTAATTAATGAAAATTATGGTTTTAATTTTTTTAATTTTTTAAAATTTGATTGGTTGATTTTTAAATTTTCTCAAGTAAACAAATGTGCTATCACGATATCATTAGAAAAGTAAAAATGACTTAAATCTAATGTATAAAAATTTTGATATCAAGTTTTATATAATAAAAATAGATAAATAAATTGGCATAAGCTGTTATTTACATTTGAATTTATTGTTGAGAAATACAAAAACCATATGAATTTTATATTTCTGATATAAAAAAATCGTGTGTTTTTTAATTATGAAAATTCTATGGTGTAGATCACCAAATTTATCTGCACATGAGGAAGGCACCTGGAATGGTTTCATAATGAACGCATGTCAGTCATAAATTTTCTGAAATAAAATAAAAAATATTTTATTTTTACAGAAAACTAAATCTCATTTTACTTTTTTGTTCTAATTTTTTCTTTCTTTTTGTGCTCAGAGCAAGTTTACTATTTCTGACGATAAATTTTGCATAATACATGAAGGTCGTCGGATCTCTCGACGAACTTCGAGTCACTATCGCCCATAAAATCTTATCGAATCTAGTCAGTCACAAAAATTACTTGCATGTTATATCTCATTCTACTTTCTTTTTTTTTTCATTTTCAATTTGTTTATGATTTTGTATCCTTCTTTATCAGGATTTATTGATTTTGCATTTTGTTTCATTATGATTTTGTATTTTGTATTTTAGACATAAAAACAAAAAATATGATGATAAATGTAGTGTAGGAATAAGGACTAATTTTACTATTTTGTAGAAAAATCATGGAAAATATTCCACAATGAGAACTAAACTCAAGGTAGGCTGAGTCTCTTGCTCTTTTTAATTTATATGAACTTCTGATTGTTTGACTTATTTGTGTTATTTAATTTTTTTTTCTTTTCTTTTTTTCGGTATAGTTTCATTATTTTGTTACTCCTTTTGTTATGTGGCTGTGCTCTACAATTGAAATTCATTAGTTTTTGCAAAATTTAACATACAATTGACTCCAAATTCAATTTCATGTGAAACTAAGTTTGTTGTATGTGCCGTTTCTTCTTAAAGAAATATACTTTTTAGCCTTTGTGTTGTTCTTTCTATTCAACAAAATTTGAAATGTATTTTATTTTTATTTTTTTATTTAGAATATTATGAAAATTAGTAGCACCCACAATGAGAATTGCATGATGTGTTTTTCTAGAATAAAGGATTTGGTGATAACAACATACATGAAATTTCTTGTAGAAAGTATCGGCGAAGTATTCCATAATAAGAACTGAACTAAGGGAGGGTAAATCTCTTGCTCTTTTTAGTTTAGTTTGAACTTCTGAATATTTATATTTAGTTTGTGCTAATTGTTGAGCTTGTTTGATTGATCTGTGTTGTTCAATTTTGTTGTCGCAAGGATTTCAAAGTTTTCAATCTCAATTATAAATATCTTTTGTAATGTCTGTCAACAGTTTAATAGCCATATGTAGATTTGTCACAAAACTATGAAAAAGAGTAAATTTAGTGAAAGTATAAATATTAATAGATTAATTAATATTTATTTTGTTGAGGCTGACGCAACAAAAGAGAAAAAGATAAAAGCGTGATTGGTACTTAACCCATAATAGGGTTCCAAACTGCAATCACATCCACATTGAGAAAATGCCTAATAATAGCAGAAATGATGGAAAGAAGAAAAAACTCTACCCACCAAAAGAACCGAAAGATTGGTGCTTTGAATGTAAGGATGGTGGAGAAGTCATTATATGCAATCGCATGTTTGTACCCTTTTGTTTTTTAAGGGAGTTAAAATGATTCAGCTGCTTTAGTTTTTTTTTCTTTTATAATTAATCAATTGTAATAAGCTCCACCAGTTATGGTATTGTATGGGTTGACTTTGATTTTTTTTTTTTTTTTACTTTTAGAAATTGTGTGAAGGTTTATCACTCTGATTGTGTTCCTGTTACTCTTAAGAAGGACAAATCTTGGGTTTATGGTAAGCCATTTCAGTATTTTGATAATGCAGTATAGTTCGTATTGGATAGCCAAACATGATTACTGATTAATATTCTTTTAAATGGGAATATAAAATAAGACTATAGATACTAAAAAAACGCTTAATGTCCTGTGAGTATGAAACTGTTTACCATGGTTCTAAAAACTAGATCGGACTGTTCGGTCGAAATTGGTCCAATCATGAACCGACATCATTAATGGTCTGGTTAACCACATAAAACTTCAGATAAAAAATTGGTGATGAGTCGCTGAACCAACCGAAAACTAGCCAGTTGGACTGGACTAGAACTAGCCAGTTTGGATGCAACAGCGTGGTTTTTCGATTAAGTTTAAAAAAAAGCAATCATTGAATCATTCGGGCATGGTTCTCACTCACCTCACTTAAGCAGAATTGCAGATAGATTGAGAGTACAAGCCCTTTTCTCCAACCTTAGCCTTTCTTCGAGTCACGACCACCGTCCGTCGCATACAGGGGGCTTCTCTCTTCGTACTGTCGACATTCTCCAAGTCTCCAACCCCTTCTCTCTTCTTCTGCGAGCTCGGCCCATCTGTTGTCTTCATCTGCTCGCTTGTTTGGTCAGCGTCATCTTTGAAGGTCAGTGGCTCAGTGTTCATTTGTTATTCAATTGTTGATAAGAGGTTATTGGGGGTTTAGGAAGTTTACTAAAAACGAAGTATTAAAGTCCCAACGGAAGGGATGGAAGGGGAATAAGAAAAGAATGACACAAAAGGATACACCCCAAAAGACACAGCAGAAACATAAAGGATAAATAAGGATTTTTCTACTAGTTCTCTTAGAAACCTATTCTTAGCAGCCTAGGTCACTGGAAAAGATTACCTACTAGACCTTCAAAGAACCTGTTCTTGACAACCTAGATCAGAAGGATGAAAATTGAAAGAGACTAATACACATAATTATCTTAGTCTTGGATACTTCAATCTTCTTCATGCAACAAGTAAAGCAAATCACTCACCTCACTTAATCACACTAAATAAACGTGCATAAAGCAACTGAAAATTTTATTCATCAAAGTTATGTAAATTATCTCACCAAAGGTGTTTAAATAGGCCTTAACAAACTAACTAAAAGATAAAATAAGAAAACTCAATTTAAATCTTCTAAAGATAAGATAACTAATTTAAATTAGATTTTATCTTATTGGATTAGATCAGATTTGATTTAAATTTAAAATTTCTAAAAATACTACTAAGCAAATCACACGTCAAATCTTTCAACAAACTCTAACAGCAAAACAAATTAAAATAAAAGCCTAATAAATTTGAAAATTAATAGTAATTTATGCCTCCCACTGAATTTGGAAAATATTATTAAACTTCTTGCTGTCTTAATTTAACCCAATGGGCCTTATGAGTTGTCGCCATTTCAGCACCACTATTTTTTAGACGAACTCATGGTCTTCTTGATGTCTAAGACCGACATGATATAATTCTTCTAGTATTCAAATCTTTGATCGTGATGAGATTGTCATTTTGTCCTTTAGTTCTAAAAGGACAAAAATACCCTCCTGACCACGTATCATCCTCTCCCTCTTTAAAAATATTTGTCCTTGAATCTGCATATATATCAAAAGGAGAAAAATTAGTGATACTAAACACAGGTGGACTATCATACCTACCAAAAAAGTTATGCTTGCTGGAATTGTCCTTGATAATCCCCAACACTCGGAATGGACCATCTTCTCTAGCAACAGTGTTGTTTTACTATGAATGAGAAGCTCTTCTTCCCTCCAAGAAATCCAAACCAATCTCTGGGTTCAAATACCATGATTTGATAGCTCCTCTCTACCCACTAAATTGTGGCTATGTCCCTCATGTGTATAAGCTCAATCTTTCCAACCATACTTTCACCATCTAAAGTAACACCATTACTCAAGAGTAAAAATAAGAATTTCAAAATAGTCAAAGACTAAAACACATTCAGAGATTTACAAGGATAATAACCAACAGAGTTATAAATATCAGAGTTATGAAAACACTCAATATCTCGCACAGAATTATCCAAAATAGGCTAAATATGCAAGATATGCTCATCCAAATAACTAGCATAAATTAGCACAAACTCTTTGTGAAATAACTCAGTAATGTGTGTGGCATCTTTAATATTTTTACTTGCAATTAAAAATATCATCATATTAAATCTATCCACTAAAAAATTAATGATATGTGTACGTTTTCTAACCCTAGGCAACCCAAGTAAAAAATCCATAGAAATATCAATCCAGGTATGAGTAGCAATAAGTAAAGAAATGTACAACATATTCAAGAAAGCTTGAGATTCAACTTTCTTAGATGCAATAAAACTAGAATAAATTCCATCTATACTCCTACGTTTATGAGGCCAATAAAAATATATAGAACAAAAATAAGATTTAGTTGCATAAAAATTCTTCATATAATCAAATACTAAGAATTTAGGAGTAACAGTTGTAATCAAATCATACCTCATGGACAATTCATTAGCAATTAAGTTCTCATTACCTTGTCCAAAGTGTGCAATTAGTTGTCTTTCTTCCTTTTCATCCATATTAATGCCTCCATAATTTATCAGTGAATCTACAAAACCTTGAAAAGTTGACATAAAAATACTAGAAATTTCATGGTTAGATATATGAGAAATTAAAGAATCTTTGGAATTCAATGATACTAATGCACTCTTGTCTGCTAGAACTTTCTAGATCTCTCTCGCAAGTGTGTTTATTACTCTCAGTGTCTTTGTCGCTCATTGACTCCTCTCTCTCACTATTCTCATCTCTCAAAACTCTCACTTTTAATTAAACATTGATCATTTTTACTCAAACACTAACTCTCTTTCTCTGTTTTTTTTCTCTCTTGATTTGTAAACTCCTCACATCCCAATGACCCACTTGAGAAATTCTGCACTTTTGGATTCTCCAAGTACACATCACCCTCTATATCATACTCAATAAATTCTTCTGTCATTGGCTTGGAAGAAGAATGAGAGATACGCTTAGAAAAACTTGTCTTCTTATGTCGATCCATAATATTCTTCTTCATCTACTCCAACTCAATCGCAACATTGACTAAATTCTCAATGGTTGTGCAACGGTAAAGTTTGACATTATCTACAATGTCTTTATTTAGTCCAATAAGAAAGTGTCTCATAAGAACATCTGAATACTTTGTAATATTAGCCTTGGTTCCGAAAGACATCAACTCCTTAAGGTACTTCATTACTGATTTGGAACCTTATTTCAACTTACGAAGCTGTTCAAGAAATTCATTGTGGTATGATGATGGCACAAATCGATTCTTCATGATTTTCTTCATCTTCTCCCAAGATTGAATTGGTAGTTTTCCAATCCGTCTTCTATTTTTTTTAACTCGGTCCACCAGACAAGGGCATGATCTGAGAATTCTACAGCCACTAGTCTTATCTTTTTCACCTCAGAGTAGTTGTGACACTAAAATATGAACTCCATCTTCCGTTCCCATTCCAAGTAAGTCTTAGGGTCACTTCTGCCCTTAAATTCTGGGATGCACATTATGATAACATTAATGTTACTATCAACATCTTCCCATTGTCTATGACATCGGGATCTGGGTGTAGCCTTTTTCGCATACTCCGCAGAATGATTATAAATAGATTCTCGGGACCGCACTTGTTGACTAGAGGATAAAGAATTAAGACTTGAAGCCATGTCATTAAGACGTTGTTCAATCCTTTCTAGTATGCCATTGATTGCGTTGACGCAGAAAGTCAGTTGTTGATCGGGGGTCACTTCGTCATTAGCTATCACTGAAGAACCTATGAACGAAAAGATCTCACAGCACTCTTCTCACGTGTATCATTTGGAATAGGACACTGTGTTTACACTCAATATGTGGCATTTATCTTCTGTTGAGCTCACCACTCTTGTCTTTCTCCACTCTTGGATTGCTTCAACAAGTTGCAATTTAGAAAATGAGAAATTGAGACACCAAACTAAGACAATCTAAATGATAGAGATGTTCAACTTGACAAGAAGACAACCAAAGTATGTGACAAAGGAAGAAAAATAATAAGTGATACTAAGATGACAGAAACTATAAAATTGAATCCTAATTGAAACTCAAAGGAAATTTGAAAAGGTAAAACATCGTTTAAAAAATTGATGTTTTTTTGTGTGTAGCAGATGCTGACGTAATTGGAGAATCAAAATTTAAAGATGAATTTTCGTTTTTTTTTTACTTTTTTTTACATCTTTTTTTATATTTTTTATAGACCTTGACTTTAAGATATAATAATTGCAGAAATGCAAAATTAAATAAGAAAATTCATTTTTTTTTTCACTCTGAAGTAAATTTATAGACATTGAAGAGAAAAATAAAGATATTAAACAAGACCCAGAGAACGTGTAGATAAATAAGAATTTACCTACGACCTGTAACTGATACTAGATGATAAGGGTTTATTGAGGGTTTAGGGAGTTTAATAAAGACAAAGCATTAAAGTCCCAACGGAAGAGTTGGAACGAGAATAAGAAAAGAATGACACAAAATGACACACCCCAAAAGACACAGCGGAAACATAAAGGATAGATAAGATTTTTTCTACTAGACCTCTAAGAAACCTGTTCTTAGCAACCTAGGTCACCAGAAGGAATTCCCTACTAGACCTTTAAAGAACCTGTCCTTGAGAACCTAGATCAGAGGGATAAAAATTGAAAGAGACTAACACACAGAATTATCTTAGTGTTAGATCCTTCAATCTTCTTCATGCAACAAGCGAAGCAAATCACTCACCTAATTTAATTACACACAAAAAATGTGCATAAAGTAACTGAAAATTTTATTTATCGAAGTTGTGTAAATTGTCTCACCAAAGATGTTTAAATAGGTCCCTAATAAACTAACTAAAAGATAAGATAATATAACTCAATTTAAATCTTCTAAAGATAAGCTAACTAATTTAAATCAGATTTGATCTTATTGGATTAGATCAGATTTGATTTAAATTTAAAATCCTAAAGATATGAGAACTAATTTAAATTAGATTTGATCTTATTAGATTAGATCAAATTTGATTTAAATTTAAAATCACTAAAAATACTACTAAGCAAATCAAGTCAAATCTTCCAACAAACTCTAACAGTAGAACAAATTAAAATAAAGGCCTAATAAATTCAAAAATTAATTGTAATTTATGCTTCCCACTGATTTTGAAAAGCATTATTGGGCTTTTTGCTATCTTGACTTAGCCCAACGAGCCTTATGAGTTTTCGCCATTTCAGCACCACTGCTTTTTGAGACTGACTCTTGGTCTTCTTGATGTCTAAGACTGGCATGGTATAATTCTTCTAGTATTTAAATCTTTGAATGTGACGAGATTACTATTCTACCCCTTAACTCTAAAAGGACAAAAATGCCCTATTGACCACGTATCACTTGTTCTTTATTTTTTTTTGTTTTTATGCTTTATTTCTGTCTTTCTGACTCGTTGAATGATTATTGTAGATGTTTAGTATTTTTAATTTTTATTGAACAATTATTGATTATTGATTAGTTTTGGTTCTATTATGTTACTGTTTTGTGTTGTGATTTTAATTTATTGATTATTGATTATTGAATGTCATGTGATTACTAATTAGTGATGTGCTGGTGGTTTTTCTGTATTATGTTTTACTGTGTTGTGATTTAATTGTACTTAGATTATGACTAATTTGATTATTTATTGATTTCAGTTATTGATAATAGTATCAACCGAGAAGCATTTTATGATGATAATGCATCTGTGGATAATAATTTGATGGCTAATCTTCCACTATGCTCTTTGATTATTTCTAAAGGGGATGCGGTGGTGAGAAGAGGATTGGATGGCATTTTTATCTGGTAGTGTGAAGAGGAGAAGGCGAGAGAGAGGGGTGAGGATTACGCCAGGAGCATTTTGGTATTCCAAAAAAAAGTAAATTAGAGAAGGATAGTGCATGTTAGGTTTTTTTAATTTTTTCACTGCTTAGAATTTTGTTGTTGAGAATTGTACATATCTAATGATGTGTCTTCTGATATAATGATTTGTTAAACTTTGATTTTTCTGTATCAGTCTAGCTACATTGAGCAGCATTATGTTGGACAATCATTTGGTTTCAACTTTCAAGTTTTCTTCAATTGGATTTAGTTGAGTGAATTACATGATGCTACACATCCTGATGTTAATTTTAGCAGTATTTGATGGTTTTAGGTAGTCTACGATTGTAAAGCACCACTTTGATCTTAACTTTTATTTTAATCATTCCTGTTCAGGCTTCAATAGTGTAGCAGAATATAATAACCTTATTTATTTATTTATCTTTTGAATATGATTTTGAACTTTTCAAGTGTAATTTGGAATTAAGAGAGCATTGTGTATTTCAGTATTTATGTTAAGGCAATATAGTAATTGTAGGGAAACAGTGGAGCTTGTTCTTAAATTTCGATTAATAACAAACTAAATGATAAATTGATAATCATAAGGGTATATACTTTTTTAGGTATCAATAGGCCTTATTCTTTTGAATAATAGAAAATCATTTTGTCCTATTTTTATTTTAGTGTTTCTTTATAATTTATTTATTATTTATTATAAATAGTTATTTCGGTTGAACCACAATTGAACTGATTAAATTAGTGAATTAATGAACCAGTAATTAGAGCGACTTAATGACTAGTTTGATTTTACTATTTTAGAACCTTGTTATTTACTGGGACGGATTTAAGGGGGGGGGGGGGAAGTAGTGGCCTTGGCCCCCCAATAAATTTTAGAAGTTCATATACTATTATAATAGATATCTTCTATAGAATAAAATTTAATAATGTAGTGATAGTAAAAAAAGTTATTATTTTTGCCAATAAATTATAGTTTAAATGACATAGTCTTCCCATATTCAATTAAGAGGTCGCGAGTTTGAATCTCTTTATTTTTGGTAAAAAAAAAAGAGTTATTATCTTTATGTAATAGAGTTTAAATTTTTTTACATATATTTATATTATTTGTATTTTTTATTTAATCCAGAGTTTTTTTTTTTACATTTTTTGTTAAGATTAATTTTAACATTTATAATCATATAAAAATACTTTAATATTATTTATGATAATATTATTTTTTTCCAATTCTATTTAGTTGTTTTTTTATTCTTTATTTTTATCCTTATTATTATATAAAAATACTTTAATATATTTTAAATTCACATAACAAAATTGTTAATGCAATTAACTTATATTATTTTATGTCATATTTTTTAATGATATAAAACATAAAAATATAATTTACTATCACATAAATACTTAATAAAATAAATTAATTAACAAAATATTTAAAAATATATAATTTTATATATTATTAGATATAAAACCATAAAAAATTATAAAAACTGAAATAATTCTTTTATTTGATAAGTATTTATTAATTTTTTAAATTAAAAAACTAATTATAATTATATTTATTATTAAATATATAACATTATATTTAATTATATAATATTTTAATTTTCGACCCCTCCACTCTTAGATTCTTGAATCCGTCGCTCGTTGTTTACCTCTCGTTTTTATCGGATAATGTTTATTTGTAAAATATGCTTCATTTCATTCTTCTTACAGTATGATAGTACTTTCTAAATTCTTATTGTTTGACTTCATAATTGTCCATGTGTTAGTTTAGAAATTATGGAATATATTATAAATATTATAAATCAGTAAGTGGCATTTAGTCTTCCCCTATCCCCTCCTCTTGTTAACCTTTATTCTAAAAAGGATCAGTTCACTAACTAGGAAAAACTTTTTTGTAAAAAGTATCGGGAAAATATTCCACAAGGAGAACTGAACACATGAGAGGGTGAGTCTCTTGCTCTTTCTAGTTTGCTTTAAACTTTTATTTGTTTGCATCTTGTTTACTTTAAACTTATTACTATTTAGACTTGCCACATTGCCTATAATATAATTTGTTAAGCCAATAGGATTGATAATATAGCAATGTGTATCACTAGTTATTCTAGAATATGTATATGAAAACTAATTTTGTATTTTGTTTTGTGATTTTACTAAGATTTGGACTTCTTATCAGCTTCTGCATGATATGAATGGCTTTCTATAAAAGAACAGAGATTTTAAGAGCAAGTTTTTTTTATCATGATTTAGCTATCCTTTTTTTATGTCTATAAGATATGAATAACCGGTGCCTGGCTGTTCAAGAAGAATCTACAAGTTCAAAGAAAAATATATTATTTCTCCTGGCTCGTCATCTCGAAGGTCAAAATTCAGAACCCACAAAACAAGTTGTAATAATTGTAAAACCCAAATAATTAATAAATAATTAATTCACAAATTAATATATATTCAAGAAAATTAAAAAATAAAATTTTTTTAGTTTAATGTGATAGAGCTATTTAAAACAAGAATTTTGACACTAATTTTAAAAAATTTGACCTAAGATTGGACCGAACGGATAGAACAGAACCCAAACCAGACCCGTGGGCCCAACTCACTCACTTAAACAAATGAACTCAGTTCATTTCTCTCTCTTCATTCATGCAAAATCGCTGAACAAGTTCAGCAAGGGGGAAGAAAACCTTCTAAAACACAAAACCTTCATTTGATCTTCAATTCCAAATAACTTTTGATTCGGAGTTCTGATTGCCGCACCGTTTATGACCACGTGACCGCAGCGTAGAACTCTACAAAGCTTAGTATGTAATAAGGTGAGGAAACTACATTCTCATTTTCTATTCTCTATTCTCTAATTCAAAAATTTAGTGTTTGGGATTTTGAGATTTTGATGTTTTGATGTGTTTAGGATCAATCTAACTTGAGAAGATTATTGGATTGTGATACTATAATATTTGGAGAATGTAAGAACCCTAACTCTCTTGTGGATTTGAGATTTTGAGTTTAGGAATTAATTATAGTGATATATGTGGATTAGATTGTATATTGCTGGTGTAAAAATCAAAATGGAGGTTGAATTGGTGAAGTTGGAACTCATTTGAGGAAATAGAAGCTTGAGATCAATTTCGGAAGCTAGGTTCATTGGTGGGCTGAGGTTGATAGCTTGTGGTGCGGGGAATGCTTGAGGTATTATGGGTTTATCGAAAAATCAGACAAGGTATGGTTTCAGTTTCTCGTATCTAAAATATAATGTGTCGTGAAAAGTTAGGAGTGACCGTAAGATAGGAATTGAATTATTGATGTTGTTGATTGGTTGAGATGGATTATTAGGTATGTGATTAATTGTTTTGGAGGTTGTGATTGATGCTCTTGTTAATGATATATGTAATTTGTATATAATATTGATTGATATGCATAGTGGTTAATGAATTTGAATATTGTTGAACTTGAAATATTGAGTTGAGATTGATGAAAGTGAAGGATTGGTAAGCTGTGGGATGAATGAGGAGGTTGAAAATATGAGTCAAGAGTGTTTGATGCTGATATGGTAAGGTTTTGGTTGGTTTTTAAAAGGTTTAGAATTGATTTGTTTTTGAAAGTGGAGGTTTGTAAAGTTTAATGAAAACTATGATTTTGCCCAACTTTGGTGGAGCATAACTTGGCTTCCAGACCTCTAATTTTTTTCAAATATGTCTAGAAAAAAATTTTGGTCCGAGAGGTTTACACCGTTCGAAGAACGGAGGAAAAATATTTTAAAACGAGAAAGTTATGCGCGATCAACTTTTGTGTGCAAAACAAGAATTCTGGGCTTAGCATCTTTTTAAAACTCCTGCTATGCATGCGTATGTGAGAAACACACGCGACGCGGCCATTGGACACTGTCCAGAGGGCTTGCATACGTGAGATGTGTGTCGCATACGCGAGAGGTCCAAATCTTGCAAGGACGCGTACACGAAAAGTGACACGTGATGTGAGCATACGCTACGGGTTGTGCTCCTCGCGTATGCAAGCAGGGGGTCGCGTACGCGAGCCTCTTTTTTGCCAAAACCTTGATTTTTTATTTTTAATGTATTTCTCCAGCTTTCAAAACCCCTTTTTACTCTTGTTTAAAGCCTGGTAGGTGGATTTTAGGTAATGAAGTACAATGAAGGCTGTGAGGAAGGTAATTTGTTGATGAAGAAAGAGGTGAATTAATGATGATTCATGGCTGATAATGATTATATGAGTTTACTGATGATAATGGTGGAAGTGTTGTTTATGTTATGAGCTGGATGGATATATTGATAATGAATTATGGATGATTATGAATATATGATTATTGATTGATTATGTGGTTGTTGCATGATGAGCGGATAATATGTACGCTTTTTGGCATTATTTTTAGTATGTTTTTAGTAGTTTGAATTGAGTTTTTAGTATATTTTTATTAGTTTTTAGTTAAAATTCACTTTTCTGGACTTTACTATGAGTTTGTGTGTTTTTCTGTGATTTCAGGTATTTTCTGGCTGAAATCGAAGGTTCTGAGCAAAAATCTGATTCAGAGACTGAAAAGGACTGCAGATGCTGTTGGATTCTGACCTCCCTGCACTCGAAGTGGATTTTCTGGAGCTACAGAAGCCCAATTGGCGCGCTCTCAACGGCGTTGGAAAGTAGACATCCTGGGCTTTCCAGAAATATATGATAGTCCATACTTTGCCCAAGATTTGATGGCCCAAACCGGCGTTCAAAGTCACCTACAGAAATTCCAGCGTTAAACGCCGGAACTGGCACCTAAATGGGAGTTAAACGCCCAAACTGGCATAAAAGCTGGCGTTTAACTCCAAGAAGAGTCTCTACACGAAAATGCTTCATTGATCAGCCCAAGCACACACCAAGTGGGCCCGGAAGTGGATTTTTATGTCATTTACTCATCTTTGTACACCTTAGGCTACTAGTTTCTATAAGTAGGACCTTTTGCTATGGTATTTATCATCTTTGGACATTTTAGTTCTTAGATCATTGGGAGGCTGGCCATTCGGCCATGCCTAGACCTTATGCTTATGTATTTTCAACGGTGGAGTTTCTACACACCATAGATTAAGGTGTGGAGCTCTGCTGTACCTCGAGTATTAATGCAATTACTATTGTTCTTCCATTCAATTCCGCTTGTTCTGTATCCAAGATATCACTTGTTCTTCAACTTGATGAAGGTGATGATTGACGCCCATCACCATTCTCACCCATGAACAAAGTGACTGACAACCACTCTTGTTCTACAAGCATTCGAGGCTCTAGTGAATATCTCTTGGATTCTTTAACCGGAATCCTTGTGGTATAGGCAAGAACTGATGGCGGCATTCAAGAGAATCCGGAAGGTCTAAACCTTGTCTGTGGTATTCTGAGTAGGATTCAATGATTGAATGACTGTGACGTGCTTCAAACTCCTGAGGGCGGGGCGTTAGTGACAGACGCCAAAAGAATCACTGGATTCTACTCCGGTCTGATTGAGAACCGACAGATGGAATGCCGTGCCGTGACAGGGCATTAGGAATCGTTCCAATGAGAGGATGGGAGGTAGCCATTGACAACGGTGAAACCCTACACAAGCTTGCCATGGAAAGGAGTAAGAAGGATTGGATGAAGACATTAGGAAAGCAGAGAGACGGAAGGGAAGGCATCTTCATACGCTTATCTGAAAATCCTACCAATGATATACATAAGTACCTCTATCTTTATCTTTGTGTTTTATGCGTTTATCACTATACCCATTTGAGTCTGCCTGACTGAGATCTACAAGGTGACCATAGCTTGCTTCATACCACCAATCTCCGTGGGATCGACCCTTACTCGCGTAAGGTTTATTACTTGGACGACCCAGTGCACTTGCTGGTTAGTTGTGCGAAGTTGTAGTGATCACAATTTCGCGCACCAAGTTTTTGGCGCCGTTGCCGGGGATTGTTCTTGTGTATGGACAACTGACGGTTCATCTTGTTGCTTAGATTAGGTATTTTTCTTCAGAGTTCTTAAGAATGAATTCTAGTGTTTCAAGGTGATGTTCTTATCATTACCAAAGCTGATTGATTCTCATCAATTTAGCTCTTGAATGCAATGTCTTGCTGAAGCTTGGCCGGCCATGTCTAATTCCTTTAGACTAAAGCTTTAGACTAACATTGCATGATTCCTGGAATTCTCATTAAGAATTTTGATACCTTTATTTTCCTTTTCACTTAATTTTCGAAAAAGCACAAAAAAAAATTACAAAATCATAAAATCCAAAAATATGTCTTGTTTGAGTCTAGAGTCTCAACTTAAGTTTAGTATCAATTGCATGTTTCTGTTCTTATTGCATTCATGCATGTGTCTTCATTAATCTTCAAGTTGTTCTTGATGATTTCCTTGTTTTGATCTTTGAATTCTCTTGACTTGAGTGTTTATGTGTCTCATATGCATTCTCATTAGTGTCAGTAGTATGCAAACTGCTAAGTTTGGTGTCTTGCATGCATTGTTATTTGATTTTAGTTGCATTTTTATTATTAAAAATCCAAAAATATTTTTAATTTGTGTCTTTTCAAGTCAATAATACAGAGAATTGAAGATTCAGAACATACAGCAGAGGAATTGCACAGAAAAAGCTGGGCGTTCAAAACGCCCAGTGAAGAAGGACAGACTGGCGTTTAAACGCCAGCCAGGGTACCTGGCTGGGCGTTTAACGCCCAAAAAGGTAGTAGTTTGGGCGTTAAACGCCAGAATGTGCACATTCTGGGCGTTTAACGCCAGGATGGCAAAGGGGGAAGATTTTGTTTTCAAAATCAATTTTTTTCAAGTTTTCAAAGTTTTTCAAAATCAAATCTTTTTCAAATCATATCTTTTCAATCAAATGTTTTCAAAATCAATTTCTTTCCTTTTTCAAAGATACCTACTAACAATTAATGATTTGATTGAACATTTTTTGCCTTTTCTGTTGAGGAAGGTTTTATGTTTGAATCATATCTTTTCTTGTTAGGCAAGTCATTAATTTTTAAAATCATATCTTTTCAAATTGTTTTCAAATCATATCTTTTAAAATTGTTTTCAAATCATATCTTCTCAATCACATCTTTTTAAAACCATAACTTTTCAATCATATCTTTTTAATCACATCTTTTTCAAAATAAGTTTTCAATCAAATCTTTTTAACTTCTAATTTCAAATCTTTTTCAAAAATCACTTGATTTCTTTTCCACTCTTATTTTCGAAAATCAATTAAGTGTTTTTCAAAATGTTTTCAAAATCTTTTACTTAAATTTTCGAAAATTACTTCCCTTCTTCTCACATCCTTCTATTTATGGACTAACACTATTCCTTAATGCAAAATTCGAACTCCATCTTCTTTGATAAGTTCGAATTTTCTACCTCTGTCTTCCATTTTTCTTCCTCTGACACCTCAAGGAATCTCTATACTGTGACATAGAGGATTCCATATTTTCTTGTTCTCTTCTCTTTCATATGAGCAGGAACAAAGACAAAGGCATTCTTGTTGAAGCTGACCCTGAACCTGAAAGGACCTTGAAGCGGAAGCTAAGAGAAGCTAAGGCACAACTCTCTGTTGAGGACCTGACTGAATTCTTCAAAGAAGAAGACATGGCAGCCGAAAACAACAACAATGCCAACAATGCAAGGAAGGTGCTGGGTGACTTTACTGCACCTACTCCCAACTTCTATGGGAGAAGCATCTCTATCCCTGCCATTGGAGCAAACAACTTTGAGCTTAAGCCTCAATTAGTTTCTCTAATGCAACAGAATTGCAATTTCCATGGACTTCCATTGGAAGATCCTCATCAGTTTTTAGCTGAGTTCTTGCAAATCTGTGACACAATCAAGACTAATGGGGTTGACCCTGAGGTCTACAGACTGATGCTATTCCCTTTTGTTGTAAAAGACAGAGCTAGGACATGGTTGGACTCACAACCTAAAGAAAGCCTAGACTCTTGGGAAAAGCTAGTCAATGCCTTCTTGGCAAAGTTCTTTCCACCTCAAAAATTGAGTAAGCTTAGAGTGGAAGTCCAAACCTTCAGACAGAAGGATGGAGAATCCCTCTATGAAGCTTGGGAAAGATACAAACAATTAATCAGAAAATGTCCTTCAGACATGCTTTCTGAATGGAGCATCATAGGTATTTTCTATGATGGTCTCTCTGAACTATCCAAGATGTCTTTGGATAGCTCTGCTGGAGGATCTCTTCATTTGAAGAAGACGCCTACAGAAGCTCAAGAGCTGATTGAAGTGGTTGCAAATAACCAATTCATGTACACTTCTGAAAGGAATCCTGTGAACAATGGGGTAAATCAGAAGAAAGGAGTTCTTGAGATTGACACTCTGAACGCCATTTTGGCTCAGAACAAGATATTGACTCAACAAGTCAATATGATTTCTCAAAGTCTGTCTGGAATGCAAAATGCACCAAGCAGTACTAAGGATGCTTCATCTGAGGAAGAAGCTTATGATCCTGAGAACCCTTCAATGGAAGAGGTGAATTACCTAGGAGAACCCTATGGAAACACCTATAATTCTTCATGGAGAAATCACCCAAATTTCTCATGGAAGAATCAAGAGAGACCTCAACAAGGTTTCAACAACAATAATGGTGGAAGAAACAGGTTTAGCAATGGCAAGCCTTTTCCATCATCTTCTCAGCAACAGACAGAGAATTCTAAGCAGAACCCCTCTGACTTAGCAACCATGGTCTCTGATCTAATCAAAACCACTCAAAGTTTCATGACTGAAACAAGGACCTCCATTAGAAACTTGGAGGCACAAGTGGGACAGTTGAGCAAGAAAGTTACTGAACTCCCTCCAAGTACTCTTCCAAGCAATACAGAAGAAAATCCAAAAGGAGAGTGCAAGGCCATCAACATGGCCGAATTTGGAGAGGAAAGAGAGGAAGTGGACGCCACTGAGGAAGGCCTCAATGGGCGTGCACTGACCTCCACTGAGTTCCCTAATGAGGAACCATGGGAATCTGAGGCTCAAAATGAGACCATAGAGATTCCATTGGAATTACTTCTGCCATTCATAAGCTCTGACGAGTATTCTTCCTCTGAAGAGGATGAGTATGTCACTGAAGAGCAAGTTTCTAAATACCTTGGAGCAATCATGAAGCTAAATGA
The DNA here is from genome assembly GCF_003086295.3 of Arachis hypogaea. Classification (NCBI taxonomy): domain Eukaryota; kingdom Viridiplantae; phylum Streptophyta; class Magnoliopsida; order Fabales; family Fabaceae; genus Arachis; species Arachis hypogaea. Next base: position 110,221,047 of record NC_092040.1, read on the forward strand.
CAAGTTATTTGGAAATGAGACTTGGGAGGATGAACCCCCCCTTGCTCACCAAAGAACTGGATGACTTGTCTAGGCAGAAATTACCTCAAAAGAGACAAGATCCTGGGAAATTTTCCATACCTTGTACCATAGGCACCATGACCTTCAAGAAGGCTCTGTGTGACTTAGGGTCAAGTGTAAACCTCATGCCTCTCTCTGTAATGGAGAAGCTAGGGATCTTTGAGGTGCAAGCTGCAAAAATCTCATTAGAGATGGCAGACAACTCAAGAAAATAAGCTTATGGACTTGTAGAGAATGTTTTGGTTAAGATTGAGGACCATTACATCCCTACTGATTTCATAGTCCTAGAGACTGGGAAGTGCATGGATGAAACCATCATCCTTGGCAGACCTTTCCTAGCCACAGCAAAAGCTGTGATTGATGTTGATAGAGGTGAAATGATCATTCAAGTGAATGAAGAATCCTTTGTGTTTAAGGCTCAAGGATATCCCTCTGTCACCGTGGAGAGGAAGCTTGAAGAGCTTCTCTCAAATCAGAGACAAACAGAGCCCCCACAGTCAAACTCTAAGTTTGGTGTTGGGAGGCCACAACCAAACTCTAAGTTTGGTGTTGAACCCCCACATTCAAACTCTAAGTTTGGTGTTGGGAGGTTCCAACATTGCTCTGAGTATCTGTGAGGCTCCATGAGAGTCCTCTGTCAAGCTAATGACAATAAAGAAGCGCTTGTTGGGAGGCAACCCAATGTTTTATAATTAACTATTTTCTTTTGTTATTTTATGTCTTTTGTAGGTTGATGATCATAAGAAGTCACAAAATCAATGAAAAAAAAACAAAAACAGAATGAAAAACAGGAAGAAAAACAGCACACCCTGGAGGACGCACCTACTGGCGTTTAAACGCCAGTAAGGTCAGCAGTTGGGCGTTTAACGCCCAGTCTGGCACTATTCTGGGCGTTTAACGCCAGAAAGGGGCACCAGACTGGCGTTAAACGCCAGAGAAGGGCAAGAAGCTGGCGTTAAACGCCAGAAATGGGCACCAGCCCGGCGTTTAACGCCAGAAATGGCTCAAAACGTGATTTTGAGTGCCATTTGGTGCAGGGATGACTTTTCCTTGACACCACAGGATCTGTGGACCCCACAGGATCCCCACCAACCCCACCACTCTCTCTCTCCTCTTCACCCATTCACCATCACCTATCAAATCCCTTCTTTCTCTTCACCATTCACATCCATCCTTCATAAAACCTCACCTACCTCACCATTCAAATTCAAACCACTTCTCCCACTCCTTGGCCGAACACAAAGCCCTCTCCATCTCCTCCATTTCTTCTTCTTCTACTCTCTTCTTTCTTCTTTTGCTCGAGGACGAGCAAACCTTTTAAGTTTGGTGTGGTAAAAGCATTGCTTTTTGTTTTTCCATAACCATTTATGGCATCCAAAGCCGGTTCAACTGAGAAGGCATAACCTCAAGCCCATCACTAAGAAAAAGATGGAGCAAACAAGAGACCCCTCTCATCATGAGATCCCTGAGATACCTCAAGGGATGCACCTTCCTCCACAAGACTATTGGGAGCAACTAAACACCTCCCTAGGAGAATTGAGTTCCAACATGGGACAACTAAGGGTGGAGCATCAAGAACACTCCATCATCCTTCATGAGATTAGAAAAGATCAAAGAATCATGAGGGAGGAGCAACAAAGACAAGGAAGAGACATTAAGGAGCTCAAGCACTCCATAGGATCTTCAAGAGCAAGAAAGAGCCGCCATCACTAAGGTGGACCCGTTCCTTGATTTCCTTGTTATTTATTCTTCTGTTTTTCGAATTTTATGCTTATGTTTATCCATGTTTGTGTCTTGTGATCATTAGTGTCTTAGTGTCTATGCCAAAAAGTTATATGAATCCATCACCTTTCTTAAATGAAAACTGTTTTTATCACAAAAGAACAAGAAGTACAGGATTTCAAATTCATCTTTAAAACTAGCTTAATTAGATTGATGTGGTGACAATACTTTTTGTTTTCTGAATGTATGCTTAAACAGTGCATATGTCTTTTGAATTTGTGGTTCATGAATGTTAAAATTGTTGGCTCTTGAAAGAATGATGAAAAAGGAGACATGTTACTGAGGATCTGAAAAATCATAAAAATGATTCTTGAAGCAAGAAAAAGCAGTAAATACAAAAAAAAAAAAAGAAAAGAAGAGAGAAGGAGAAAAACGAAAAAAAAAGGGGAGAAAAAGAAAAGAAAGAAATAAAGTTGTGATCCAAGGCAATAAGAGTGTGCTTAAGAACCCTGGACACCTCTAATTGGGGACTTTAGCAAAGCTGAGTCACAATCTGAAAAGGTTCACCCAATTATGTGTCTGTGGCATGTATGTATCCGGTGGTAATACTGGAAGACAGAGTGCTTTGGGCCACAACCAAGACTCAATAAGTAGCTATGTTCAAGAATCATCATACTTAACTAGGAGAATCAATGACACTATCTAGATTCTGAGTTCCTAAAGAAGCCAATCATTCTGAATTTCAAAGGATAAAGTGAGATGCCAAAACTGTTCGGAGGCAAAAAGCTACTAGTCCCGCTCATCTAATTTGGAGCTTAGTTTCATTGATAATTTGGAGTCTATAGTATATTCTCTTCTTTTTATCTTATTTGATTTTCAGTTGCTTGGGGACAAGCAACAATTTAAGTTTGGTGTTGTGATGAGCGGATAATATGTACGCTTTTTGGCATTATTTTTAGTATGTTTTTAGTAGTTTGAATTGAGTTTTTAGTATATTTTTATTAGTTTTTAGTTAAAATTCACTTTTCTGGACTTTACTATGAGTTTGTGTGTTTTTCTGTGATTTCAGGTATTTTCTGGCTGAAATCGAAGGTTCTGAGCAAAAATCTGATTCAGAGACTGAAAAGGACTGCAGATGCTGTTGGATTCTGACCTCCCTGCACTCGAAGTGGATTTTCTGGAGCTACAGAAGCCCAATTGGCGCGCTCTCAACGGCGTTGGAAAGTAGACATCCTGGGCTTTCCAGCAATATATGATAGTCCATACTTTGCCCAAGATTTGATGGCCCAAACCGGCGTTCAAAGTCACCTACAGAAATTCCAGCGTTAAACGCCGGAACTGGCACCTAAATGGGAGTTAAACGCCCAAACTGGCATAAAAGCTGGCGTTTAACTCCAAGAAGAGTCTCTACACGAAAATGCTTCATTGATCAGCCCAAGCACACACCAAGTGGGCCCGGAAGTGGATTTTTATGTCATTTACTCATCTTTGTACACCTTAGGCTACTAGTTTCTATAAGTAGGACCTTTTGCTATGGTATTTATCATCTTTGGACATTTTAGTTCTTAGATCATTGGGAGGCTGGCCATTCGGCCATGCCTAGACCTTATGCTTATGTATTTTCAACGGTGGAGTTTCTACACACCATAGATTAAGGTGTGGAGCTCTGCTGTACCTCGAGTATTAATGCAATTACTATTGTTCTTCCATTCAATTCCGCTTGTTCTGTATCCAAGATATCACTTGTTCTTCAACTTGATGAAGGTGATGATTGACGCCCATCACCATTCTCACCCATGAACAAAGTGACTGACAACCACTCTTGTTCTACAAGCATTCGAGGCTCTAGTGAATATCTCTTGGATTCTTTAACCGGAATCCTTGTGGTATAGGCAAGAACTGATGGCGGCATTCAAGAGAATCCGGAAGGTCTAAACCTTGTCTGTGGTATTCTGAGTAGGATTCAATGATTGAATGACTGTGACGTGCTTCAAACTCCTGAGGGCGGGGCGTTAGTGACAGACGCCAAAAGAATCACTGGATTCTACTCCGGTCTGATTGAGAACCGACAGATGGAATGCCGTGCCGTGACAGGGCATTAGGAATCGTTCCAATGAGAGGATGGGAGGTAGCCATTGACAACGGTGAAACCCTACACAAGCTTGCCATGGAAAGGAGTAAGAAGGATTGGATGAAGACATTAGGAAAGCAGAGAGACGGAAGGGAAGGCATCTTCATACGCTTATCTGAAAATCCTACCAATGATATACATAAGTACCTCTATCTTTATCTTTGTGTTTTATGCGTTTATCACTATACCCATTTGAGTCTGCCTGACTGAGATCTACAAGGTGACCATAGCTTGCTTCATACCACCAATCTCCGTGGGATCGACCCTTACTCGCGTAAGGTTTATTACTTGGACGACCCAGTGCACTTGCTGGTTAGTTGTGCGAAGTTGTAGTGATCACAATTTCGCGCACCATTGCACTTCCAAATATCTGATATACGAGTTTTCCTGGGTGAAAGCAATGGCTTACCACCACGTGCTCTAGGTTAAGACTCGATACTCTGCTGACCCTATGTCGTAAGTGTGGCTGGACATTTAGACCTTTTCGGTGAACTCACCCCTGTGGATATACACCAATGTGTGTTATATGATTATGAATGTTTATGAATTGAGGTTTGGAGATGCGCAACAGAGGGAAAGTTCAATGGTTAGCTACCAAGACTTGTCGCGTTGGCTATATAACCGACAGATGAGACTCATCAGCCATAGGATAGGTATGCATCATATGCATCTATATATATGTGTTTATTTGGTCTGTTTTGTTTGGAATGTCTAACTGATTGCATAAACTACTTGCTACTTGTTTATCTCCTGTACCTGAATCCTAATTGTGATTTCCTTGCATATAATAATTGTGTTTGAAAAAAATGATTCCAATGGTGGTTGGGAGGTTCGAAGGAGTTAGAAAGGAGAGTATTAGATAGTATGAAGATCCTTAGTTAGTTGCCTAATTTATTTTTGGTTTAGTTATATTATAAGATTAAATTATATGTCAGAAGTTTTAGGATCGACTTCGGCTTTCCCGAGACATTAAATGTTAGAGATGTGGGCACTGTTACCATACTGAGAACCTTTGGTTCTCATCCCATACATATTTTGTGGTTTTCAGATGTAGGACGTGTGGCACCTCGTTGAGGCATGCTGGAAGCTTCTCACAGCGAAGACTTTTGTATTTTGGGACTTATTTTTGGCTTACGTAGATTCTTATTATCTCCACCTCTTATGTATATGATGCTTATCCTTTTTAGAGGTTGATTTGGAGAAAACAAGTTCTGTAAACTATATTTTGGGTCTTTTGGGTTCCTTTTGAATGTATGTATATATGTATATATAATATATGTATATATGTGCTCTGGCCAGTTATAACTTCGCGAGCCGAGTCAGAAGCTTAGTTATTTGTATCTTAGAACTCTCCTCTTATGTTAGATATAATTAAGTGTTGCTTTATTCTTATCCTCCTTGATTTACGTTTACCGCTAATGTTGACGTGAGTGTTGCGCTTTTCCGTTTAACGCTTTTGTTTTAACTTTCCTTCAAAGGCTCCTAGATATAAATCTTTTTCAACTTTATATATATAATTTTACTTTTAGAGGTTGTAATACCTCATTACCTCTATTTTATGACTTAAGCATAAGACTCTATGTAGTAGGGTGTTACAATAATGTTATCGTGAATATGTGTTCCTTGGTGTCATGTTATTTTTTTTATTCTTTTGCAGTGTGTGTTCAACATGTTTTGGATGAGGGCTATAATGATGACAAGGATGAAGATGACAAAGGATTATAACTGATTTTTTAGGATGGTTGAACATGATGTATCAATACACTTGTGTTTATGTTTTGAATTGACTTGCTTGTTTTTAGTACTTTTCTTTTAGTTTGATAATGATGAGTTTGGAAAACTCTAATTTAATTTGATGATGAACAAACATTATTAAAATAATAAATTACAAAATTATTAATTTGATCTTACTTCATATTTGCTTAATTAATAATTTTGTTGTACAGATTTTACTTTGGGCCGAAAAATGAATTTCTGGCTTAAGCCCAATAACCAGCCTTGTTACATGTTTTATACCAAGTGGCTGAAATTTTATATTGATGGGCCAAGCTCAATGTTGATTACAACCAAGCCCATGGTTTTTTTTTTTACAAGAGCTTCCTATGCTTGATCCAAATCCATCAGGAAAGCAAATGTTATTAATTGGGCCAGATTTGATATTTGATGCAACTAAGCCCAATTATATGCAATGCTAATTCCTCATGCATTACCCGAAAACAATGAAGAGGGAAGCCAAATTGTTCTCAACAGATCCAAAAATTCAAACATGTGTTGGATTTCAAATTACACTCAACTATCATTTATTACTTGGGAACTATGAGAGAGAAATTGACAAAGTGATGTGATTGCAAGCATCAAGGCTACACGTTTGTCAGTAAAAAGAGAAAGGGAAATTAATTCACTTTTATCTTTTGGTTCATTAACTACTATTTCTCTTTCCTCTCTCTCATTCATCTCTTTCTTGTTTCTCTTCTTTGGATATTACACAGAAAATATTGGTAGCCATGGAAGCAAAAGTGAGCTACCAAAAAGGAGAGAAAGCAAACCTAAAGACCGTCACTATGATGGCACGAAAAAGAAAAAGAAAAGTGAGCTGTGGCTGAGATATTCACCAAATGCGGTTAGATTTGGTGAGGCTATCTTGAGCCTTTCATGCTCAAAAATGGAAGAAGAAGATTCGGCCAGCTAGAGGAGATTCTTGAAGCATGGCTTGTCTTTGATTCTGCTCAACCACCACAGGGAGTAGCTAGAGTGGCGAAGTGATGGTTGAAGGCAGAGATTGAAGCAGATGAAGTCATTATCATCAGAAGGCATCAAGGGCCAGAAATCCATCTTGGAGAGGAAGCCAAGGATGGAGAGCCCGGATTGATGAAGGGTGATGATCAAGAAAGGACTAGAGGTAATTGCATGTTGGTTAATGCATGGTTATCTCTTCTCTCTCTGAGTGGCCGAACCGGTTCTGTGTTTGTTGAAGGAGGAAGAAGTTGGTTCGGTTTTGGCTTCAAGTGTGGAGGCTTTCCTCTTCTTTAAAAAAGGGGAACAACCACTGTTTGAAGCAAGGAGAAAATTTGAGAGTGCAAGGCACAGAGTTCTCAGAGCTACCTGAGCTAACAGTTTTCTCTTCTCCTTCAATGTTTTCTGTTTTGTATTTTTCTGTTTAATTTTGTCATGTCTTGAGTCTCATGGAAAAAGGCAAACAGTGAGGTTTGTATGAAAAAGTCATAGAGCGGAAAAAGGCAGAGAGTGCAAAATTAAAAGAAAAAGCCATAGATGTCTTAGAGTTCCTTTGTTCATCTATGTTGTGTATCATGATTCTGTGGGAATCCCCTTGTAAGTTGGGTTAGCACTTTACAAGTTGTAATCAGATTGATTATAGTGAAATTCCATCATGTTTGTGATGGAGACTGGATGTAGGCTGCACTGCACTTAGCAGCCGAACCAGGATATATCTGGGTGCAATCTTCTTCTTTTTCTACTCCATTTCTGTTTTTTACTACACAGGAGCAAAAGCCAGAATTATCTCGTGCCAAGTGACGAGACAAAACAAAAAGTCTCGTGACAAGTGACGAGACAAAACAAAGTTGCTCGTGTCCAGTGACGAGCAAAAACAGAAAAGTCTTCTCTGAAGGTCAGCAAGTTTTAGCATCAGAAAAAGGGGGCTAAGATTCAACCCCCCTTCTCTTAGCCACTGAAACCATCAATTGGTATCAGAGCTTGGTCTCAAAGAGATCAAGCTTTGCAGCTTGGAGTAAAGATCCTCATGGCAGAAAATAGTGGCGCAAATGTGTTGTCATACAATCTTGCTGAAGGTCAATCAAGCAACAGACCTCCCCTTTTCAATGGGAAAAATTATACCTATTGGAAGGAGAGGATGAAGATATTTGTACAAGCCATGGATTACAGACTTTGGAAGATCATCTTGGAAGGTCCTAAATTTCCAACTACCACAAATGCTCAAGGAGTAGTCTCTCTTAAACCAGAAGCAAGCTGGACCGAGGAAGATAGGAAGACGGTGGAGTTAAATGCCAAGGCAACCAATCTGCTCAACTGTGCCATCAGCTTTGAGGAGTACCGACGAGTATCACGATGCACAACGGCAAAGGAAATCTGGGACAAGTTGCAAATCACTCATGAAGGAACTACCATTGTAAATAAAACTCGGACAGACATGTTAAACAGGGAATATGAGATGTTTGCAATGAAGGAAGGAGAGTCCATTGATGAACTGTTCGAACGGTTCAATATCATTACTGTTGGCTTAGATGCTCTTGGAATCACACATTCAGAATCTGTGCTAGTGAGAAGAGTGTTGAGATGTCTCACAAAAGAGTGGGAAACAAAAGCTTTAATTATTTCTGAGAGTAGTAACTTAGATTCCATGACACTTGATGATTTGAGAGGAAATCTTCTTGCTTTTGAAAACTCCTATTTGAAAAAAGATTCAAAAAAGAAAGGAATTACTTTTTCTTCTGTGACTAACCCTCTGGATAATGAATCCAGTGATAACTCTTCTGAAAATGAGTTTGTGTTGTTTGCAAAAAAATTCAGGAAAATGGCAAAACTCAAAGGCAAAGGCAGCAGCTCAAGGAGGATGAAGAAAGTCCTTAGCAAAGTAACTTGTTACAATTGCAAGGAAATGGGTCATTTCAAATCTGATTGTCCCAAGTTGAAAAAGGAAGAGAAGCCGAAAAGAGTGAAGAAGAAAGGACTGATGGCCACATGGGAAGATTTGGAAAATGACTCAGATGATGATGATGAGGAGTCTGAGACTAAATCACAGCCCTGTCTCATGGCAAATGAGATAGATCAGGTATCATTTCAAAACTCTGACACTGAAGACCTTCATCTTATGATAGACCATCTTTCTGGAAAAATAAGATGTTTTCTAACTGAGAATCAAGATCTTGAACAACAAAATTTCATTCTTAAAGCTGAAAATGACTTTCTCAAAGAAAAACTAAGAGAGGCCAAAACTGCTTGTGATCTTGTAGAAGAGAATAAGTAGTTAAAAGCCCAAGTTAGAAGCTGTGAAAGTGACCATTCTGTCCTTGCATATGTGAATTGTTTTAAGCAAAATGAAGAGTTGCTTAAAGAGGTTAAAAGACTTAAGGAAGACTTAGCCAAGTTCACCCAAAGTTCTGAAAATTTGAATCACATCTTGGCTAGTCAAAAACCTCTTTATGATAAAGCTGGGTTGGGTTTTTATAAATCTGAAAAATCACATTTTGAAAATATTGCTTCATCTTCGAATGATGTTAAGTATCAAGATCCAACTTCCTTTAACAAAACAGCAACTCCAATATTTTGTAGACTATGTAACCGAAGTGGTCATTTTCCAGTTCAATGTTTCTTTGGAGAAAGAATGATAGGTGATAAAGTTTACAAAGTTGTTTTTGATTATAATGATCTGGGACACAAGAGATGGTTTAACGTGAAAGGATCCAAGAAAATTTGGATACCTAAGGTCACTTGAGTTTATTTTGTAGGTCTGCCTAGCATCTAAGAAAAAGGAAAATATGTGGTACATGGATAGCGGATGCTCTAGGCATATGACCGGAAAGACAACCTTCTTCATAAAGCTTGATGAATATGATGGAGGACTTGTTACCTTTGGTGATGATGCAAAAGGAAAAATAGTGGCTGTTGGGAAAGTTGGTAAAAACTTTTCTTCTTGTATAAATGATGTGCTTCTTGTAAATGGTTTGAAACATAACTTACTTAGTGTTAGTCAATTGTGTGATTTGGGTTTTGAAGTTATTTTTAAGAAGCTTGTTTGCTTAGTTGTTTGTGAGAAAACTGGGGATGTTTTATTTGAAGCTAAAAGATGCAATAATGTATATGGATTAACTCTTGAGGATTTAAAGGAACAAAATGTAACATGCTTTACCTCTCTTGAATCTGAAAAATGGCTTTGGCATAGAAAGTTGGGTCATGCTAGCATGTACCAAATTTCTAAGCTAGTCAAAAAAATTTGGTTAGAGGAATTCCAAACATCAAGTTTGATAAGGATCTTACTTGTGATGCGTGCCAATTGGGCAAACAAGTAAAATCCTCTTTTAAATTAAAAGATGGAATCTCAACCAAAAGGCCATTGGAAATGTTACATATTGATCTTTTTGGTCCTACTAGAACTCAAAGTTTGGGAGGTAAACATTATGGTCTTGTTGTGGTTGATGATTACTCTAGATTCGGTTGGGTACTTTTCCTTGCTCATAAGAATGATGCGTTTTATGCTTTTTCTACCCTTTGCAAGAAAATTCAAAATGAAAAGGATTTGAAAATTGCCCATTTGAGAAGTGATCATGGAAGAGAATTTGAAAATCAAGATTTTGAAAAATTCTGTGATGACTTAGGGATTTCTCATAATTTCTCATGCCCTAGAACACCCCAACAAAATGGGGTGGTTGAAAGAAGGAATCGAAGCCTTCAAGAAATGACTAGGGCCATGCTATGTGAGAATGAAATTCCTAAATTTTTATGGGCTGAAGCTGTGAACACAGTGGTGGACGAAATTGTGATCAATGTTCTAACTATTTTGTATGAAATCATTATTGTGGCACTGGTTGAATTCACAACTCCGTTCAACTAACCAGCAAGTGTACTGGGTCGTCCAAGTAATAAACCTTACGCGAGTAAGGGTCGATCCCACAGAGATTGTTGGTATGAAGCAAGCTATGGTCACCTTGTAAATCTCAGTTAGGCAGATTAAATTGGTTTATGGGTTTTCGAAAATAGAAATAAGAAAATAAATAATAAAAGGGATAGAATACTCATGCAGATTCATTGGTGGGAATTTCAGATAAGCGAATGGAGATACTACATGGCTCAAGGACGCCTGCTCTCCCACTGCTTCGACTCAATCCTTCTTACTCCTTTCCATGGCAAGCTGTATGTAGGGCATCACCGTTGTCAATGGCTACATCCCATCCTCTCAGTGAAAACGTTCCTATGCTCTGTCACAGCACGGCTAATCATCTGTCGGTTCTCAATCAGGTTGGAATAGAATCCCTTGATTCTTTTGCGCTTGTCATCACGCCCAGCCTTCAGGAGTTTGAAGCTCGTCACAGTCATTCAATCCCAGGATCCTACTTGGAATACCACAGACAAGGTTTAGACTTTCCGGATCCTCATGAATGCCGCCATCTATCTAACTTATACCACGAAGATTCTGTTGGGGAATCCAAGAGATACACATTCAAGCTCTGTTGCATGTAGAACGGAAGTGGTTGTCAATCACGTGCGTTCATAAGTGAGAATGATAATGAGGGTTACTTATCATCACATTCATCATGTTCTTGGGTACGAATGAATATCTTGGAATAAGAATAAGAGAGATTTGAATAAAAGACAATGGAATTGCATTAATACTTGAGGTACAGTAGAGCTCCACACCCTTAATCTATGGTGTGCAGAAACTCCACCGTTGAAAATACATAAGTAAAAGGTTCAGGCATGGCCGAATGGCCAGCCCTCTCCATGATCAAGTGACCGAATGATCAAGAGATTAAACTGTCAAAAGATGTCTAATACAATAGATAAATGTTCTATTTATAATAAACTAGCTCCTAGGGTTTACATGAGTAAGTATTTGATGCATAAATCCACTTCCGGGGCCCACTTGGTGTATGCTTGGGCTGAGCTTGATTAATCCACGAGCTGAGGCTTCTCTTGGAGTTGAACTCCGAGTTATGACGTGTTTTGGGTGTTCAACTCCGGATCATGACGTTTTTCTGGCGTTTAACTCCAGACAGCAGCATGTACTTGGCGTTCAACGCCAAGTTACGCCGTCAATATCCGAATAAAGTATGGACTATTATATATTGCTGGAAAGCCCTGGATGTCTACTTTTCAACGCCGTTGAGAGAGCGCCAATTGTAGTTCTGTAGCTCCAGAAAATCCATTTCGAGTGCAGGGAGGTCAGATTCCAACAGCATCAGCAGTCCTTTTGTCAGCCTTCTTCAGAGTTTTGCTCAAATCCCTCAATTTCAGCCAGAATTTACCTGAAATCACAGAAAAACACACAAACTCATAGTAAAGTCCATAAATGTGAATTTAACATAAAAACTAATGAAAACATCCCTAAAAGTAGTTCAAACTCACTAAAAACTATCTAAAAACAATGCCAAAAAGCGTATAAATTATCCGCTCATCACACAGCATGTTATATTTTGAATAGAACAATCATTAGAAAAGGGTTAAAGAAAACTCCTTATGAGCTATGGAAAGGAACCCCTCCAAATCTTAAGTACTTTCATGTTTTTGGATGCAAATGCTTTGTACTTAACAATAAGGAAAACCTTGGAAAATTTGATCCAAAATCCTATGAAGGAATGTTTGTTGGATATTCCACCACAAGCAAGGCTTATAGAGTTTATCTCAAGGAGCATAGGACAATAGAGAAATCCATACATGTTACCTTCTGTGATTCTAACTTAATTCCCAGTATTGTGATAGATAATGATTCAGATGGAGAAGGAGCCGGAACAAGCAAAGAAAATCCCAAATCTGTCCAGAATGAAGAATCTGCCAGTCCAGTTTTGTCTCGTCAGATTGAAGGAGAAACTTCCATTTTGTCTCCTGAGCAGGGACGAGAAACTGAAACAGTGAGACCACCAGAAGTTCATCAAAGCTCAACACCTTTCCGAAAGCCTAGAGAATGGAAGTCTATGAAGGGTTATCCTCATGACTTCATCATTGGTGATCCCTCTCAAGGAGTAACAACAAGATCATCCACCAAAAGGCCAACCGAACCTAGCAATCTTGCTCTCTTGTCACAAATAGAGCCCAACAATGTCAAACAAGCTCTTGAGGATCCATCATGGGTCAAAGCAATGCAAGAGGAGCTTGCTCAATTTGACAAGAATAAGGTTTGGACACTAGTACCTCATCCGGATGGTAAGAAGGTAACGGGTACTAAGTGGGTTTTTAAAAATAAACTTGGTGAGGATGGACAAGTTGTTCGTAACAAGGCTAGATTAGTGGCCCAAGGTTACGATCAAGAAGAAGGTATTGATTTTGATGAATCTTTTTCTCCGGTAGCTAGAATGGAAGCAATTAGGTTGCTTCTTGCCTATGCTGCCCATAAGGGTTTCAAAATGTTTCAAATGGATGTTAAGTGTGCCTTTCTTAATGGTTTTATTGATAGGGAAGTGTATGTGGCTCAACCCCCCGGTTTTGAACATAAAGAATTTCCAAATCATGTTTTTAAATTAACTAAGGCTCTTTATGGTCTTAGACAAGCTCCAAGAGCTTGGTATGAAAGGCTTAGTGCCTTCTTGTTGGAAAATCATTTTCAAAGGGGAACCACCGATACTACCTTATTCATTAAAGCATCTAATGATGATATTCTTCTTGTTCAAGTTTATGTTGATGACATTGTATTTGGTTCGGCCAATGTTTCCTTGTGTGAAGAGTTTGGAAAACTCATGACTAGTGAGTTTGAGATGAGTTTAATGGGAGAGCTTACTTTCTTTCTTGGCCTCCAAATTAAGCAAACTCCTAGTTATACTTTTATTCACCAAGGAAAGTATGCAAAAGAACTTATCAAAAAGTTTGGCCTAGAAAATTCCAAATCAATGGGCACTCCTATGCATCCCAATACTAAACTTGAAAAAGATGATAATGGTCAAGATGTGGACGAAACAAGGTATAGAGGAATGATAGGTTCACTCATGTACCTTACCTCCTCTAAACCGGATATAGTCCAAAGTGTGGGTGTATGTTCAAGGTTTCAATCACATCCAAAAGAATCCCACCTTACGGCTGTTAAACGCATCATTAGATACATTAAGGGAACTTGTAATTATGGATTATGGTATCCTAAATCTGATGATTTTTGTGCAGTAGGTTTTTGTGATGCAGATTATGCGGGAGATCGAGTGGATAGGAGGAGCACCTCCGGCATGTGTTGCTTCCTTGGAAGCTCACTCAACATGTGGTCAAGCAAGAAACAAGCCACAGTGGCTCTATCCACTGCTGAAGCCGAATATGTTTCCGCATCTGCTTGTTGCTCACAATTAATTTGGTTAAAAACACAATTGGAAGATTACAAATTAAAAATCAATAGTATACCCTTATTTTGTGATAATATGAGTGCTATAAACATTTCAAAAAATCCTGTTCTGCACTCAAGAACTAAGCACATTGAGATAAAATATCACTTTATTAGAGAACATGTGCAAAAGGGTACTATTGATATTCAATTTGTAAAATCTGAAGACCAAATTGCTGATATTTTTACAAAACCTCTCTGTGAAGACAGATTCTGTACATTGAGAAAAAGTTTGGGAATGTTTGATTTAAGGTTCATTGAAAATTTGTGAATGTGTGACTCTGTTCTGTTTTGCTCGTAGGTTTGGACGAGATGAAAATAATGGCATAATGGAAGAAGCTGTGGTCTAGGGGGAGGCAACGCAGAATTCAAAATTTTATGGGCCCCACCAAAATTTCATGACCCCACCATAACAGTTTTGTTAGTTATTTCTCTATGTACATAAGAATCTTCTTCCTTGTGTCATCATATCTTCTTGGAAGTGGTTATTGTCAAATCAAATCACTCTCTCCATCTAATCCCTTGATTTAAGGCAACCACTTTTCAGTTTTAGATTTCAAAAGTTAAAAGGAAATCATTTTTTTGGGTAATAACCACCCCATAATGGTCATTAACCGCCCACTAATGATCATTATTTCCATCATTCTCTCTCTCCAAGCCACATTTAATGCGTCACCCACCTTGCTTCTCTCCGGTTATCAACTACACCCATTCATATTCTCATTCCTCCATTACTATGAAAAAAGAAAACCGCGCCAAGAAAGAGTGAAAGAATTCTTCTTTCTCAGAAACCATCAACGCCTCAAACCCACACTCATATCCACATTCATTCAACCTCATCATCTTCTCCTTCACCACCATCCAAACAAACAACCACCATGAGAAAAAAGGTGATTGCTCACAAGAGTTCAGGCCGAGGCAAGAACAAGAAACCCGCAGTTGAAGAAGAAGAGCAAGAATCTCATACTTCTCCTACTCCTTCACCTCCTCCCTCATCACCGAAGAAGACTACCCCCGGAAAAAGCTCAAAGAAGAATCAAGGGTTTGCACTAAATGACACAACTGAACCTCCAAACTTGGAATCCATGGAATTCCGAGACAAGTATGGCAAGTCTCACTCTCATTTTGATCCAAGCAGATTTAACTCCTGCACCTCTTTTGAGTTTCACAAAGAGGTTATGGAGAAACGTCATTTGTGCACTACCTATCTTGTTAGTCTCGAAAATCTCAAGAACACCAACATTCCCTCTCTGTTTGAACTTCTCAACTGGAAGCCTCTGATCCTTATCAAAAAACCAGTGTACCCAGGTCTTGTTCGAGAATTTTATGCTAATATGCGACTCATTGATGGCACCCTTCATTCCTATGTCAAAAGGGTTCAAATAGCCCTTGATGCTGAGACAACTGGAGCGGCCCTGGGCTTCAAGGATGAAGGTCCGCGAGCATATATGGTGGAGAAATGGGACACACAAGTTGGCGTTTCACACAATACCGTTCTCCAGCACATCTGCAAGAATCTCTCTGGATTGCATGGCACCATTCCAACCCACAAAGCCCTTGGACCAGTCAATTCTCTGCTTCACCGAATCATCACTCATATTCTGACTCCCCAAAGCGGCTCACACAACCGAGTAACATTTTCTGACTGTCTCATATTGTTTGCTTTGGTTACCTCTACTCCTATCTCCTTTGGTTATATTATGATTAGACACATGTGGGATTCTGTTAGAAGCACCAGAAAGGCTAACCTGCCTCATGGTATGTTTTTAACTGGAATATTTGAGTACTTTAAAGTTGATTTGTTGAATGAGAAGGTAGAAAACGATGTGTCTACAATCCGAGGTGGAGGAGCAACTAAGGAAACCAAAGGGAGAAAATCGGACAGTGAGCATGAAGGAAGGCCAGAATCTTCCAAAACAATCAGATCCATTCAACAGATTTTGGGAGAATTTTCAAACATGGCAGACATGATGTTTCGATCTCATAAAGAAGCCCGCAAGCAAGCTTATGAGAATGAGAAAGCTTGGAAAAATTGCAAAGAAAGGGTCAACTTGATGCTGGAACACCTTAACAAGGATTTGGGAGATGATAGTGAAGGAGGCGCTGAGGAAGAAGATATTCAATTCTCTGATGATTAGTGATTTTTTACTCTGTTTGATATTGGCTCCATTAGGCTCAATCCTTTTTGTATAAGCATGACTTGATACTCACTGCTGTAGGATAATCTCTAGGATACTTTGATACACTCTTGCTATTTTATCTTGAACTTTTTGTTATGTTAATCATGGTTTGTGCAGGTGCCCCTTTGATGACAAAAGGGGGAGGAAATTTAGGTTCCAAAATTGAAATTGGAACGAAACAGGGGCTGGAAAAACAGGGGAACAGGGGATGAAATTTTCATTTGAAAATTCATGATCACCCTTGTTCAAAGAATGCATGTTGTTATTGCATTTGTGTTACTATGATCATTACTGTTTGAACTGCATTTTTTAGTTTATCATGATTAGTTTATTTGGCATTAGGTTTATAATGATTTTTGATGCCTGGCTGATTGATTCATCATTGATAAACTTGTTGGATTGAAAATTTATTTTTGGCAGTTCCTTTAATTGTGTAACATATCAAAACTGCCTTGTTTTGTTCTTCAAATATTTTTCATCATATTGTTTTGCTCTGATATCCTAAACAGGAAAATGTTTGAAAAATACTTGGATAGCTTTTTGTTATATGAAAAGTTTGAGCAGTAAATCAGTTTATGATATCAAATGAGTTTTGATTATCAATTAAAACTGCTCATAAATCAAGCATTTAGCATTATAAAATTTGCTAAATAACATTGTTACTTGAAGCTTGATTTTAAATGTTACAGGTTAGTGCTTCCCTTGGTAAAATAGCATATATTAAGGGGGAGCCATGTGACATTTTGAAAGGGGGAGAAATTCAAAATCAAAGGGAGTATTCCTTACTCAATCTTTAAAATTCTTTCCATTTCAATTTTAATAATGTTTGTCATCAAGGGGGAGATTGATGAGTTTGGAAAACTCTAATTTAATTTGATGATGAACAAACATTATTAAAATAATAAATTACAAAATTATTAATTTGATCTTACTTCATATTTGCTTAATTAATAATTTTGTTGTACAGATTTTACTTTGGGCCGAAAAATGAATTTCTGGCTTAAGCCCAATAACCAGCCTTGTTACATGTTTTATACCAAGTGGCTGAAATTTTATATTGATGGGCCAAGCTCAATGTTGATTACAACCAAGCCCATGGTTTTTTTTTTTTTTACAAGAGCTTCCTATGCTTGATCCAAATCCATCAGGAAAGCAAATGTTATTAATTGGGCCAGATTTGATATTTGATGCAACTAAGCCCAATTATATGCAATGCTAATTCCTCATGCATTACCCGAAAACAATGAAGAGGGAAGCCAAATTGTTCTCAACAGATCCAAAAATTCAAACATGTGTTGGATTTCAAATTACACTCAACTATCATTTATTACTTGGGAACTATGAGAGAGAAATTGACAAAGTGATGTGATTGCAAGCATCAAGGCTACACGTTTGTCAGTAAAAAGAGAAAGGGAAATTAATTCACTTTTATCTTTTGGTTCATTAACTACTATTTCTCTTTCCTCTCTCTCATTCATCTCTTTCTTGTTTCTCTTCTTTGGATATTACACAGAAAATATTGGTAGCCATGGAAGCAAAAGTGAGCTACCGAAAAGGAGAGAAAGCAAACCTAAAGACCGTCACTATGATGGCACGAAAAAGAAAAAGAAAAGTGAGCTTTGGCTGAGATATTCACCAAATGCGGTTAGATTTGGTGAGGCTATCTTGAGCCTTTCATGCTCAAAAATGGAAGAAGAAGATTCGGCCAGCTAGAGGAGATTCTTGAAGCATGGCTTGTCTTTGATTCTGCTCAACCACCACAGGGAGTAGCTAGAGTGGCGAAGTGATGGTTGAAGGCAGAGATTGAAGCAGATGAAGTCATTATCATCAGAAGGCATCAAGGGCCAGAAATCCATCTTGGAGAGGAAGCCAAGGATGGAGAGCCCGGATTGATGAAGGGTGATGATCAAGAAAGGACTAGAGGTAATTGCATGTTGGTTAATGCATGGTTATCTCTTCTCTCTCTGAGTGGCCGAACCGGTTCTGTGTTTGTTGAAGGAGGAAGAAGTTGGTTCGGTTTTGGCTTCAAGTGTGGAGGCTTTCCTCTTCTTTAAAAAAGGGGAACAACCACTGTTTGAAGCAAGGAGAAAATTTGAGAATGCAAGGCACAGAGTTCTCAGAGCTACCTGAGCTAACAGTTTTCTCTTCTCCTTCAATGTTTTCTGTTTTGTATTTTTCTGTTTAATTTTGTCATGTCTTGAGTCTCATGGAAAAAGGCAAACAGTGAGGTTTGTATGAAAAAGCCATAGAGCGGAAAAAGACAGAGAGTGCAAAATTAAAAGAAAAAGCCATAGATGTCTTAGAGTTCCTTTGTTCATCTATGTTGTGTATCATGATTCTGTGGGAATCCCCTTGTAAGTTGGGTTAGCACTTTACAAGTTGTAATCAGATTGATTATAGTGAAATTCCATCATGTTTGTGATGGAGACTGGATGTAGGCTGCACTGCACTTAGCAGCCGAACCAGGATATATCTGGGTGCAATCTTCTTCTTTTTCTACTCCATTTCTGTTTTTTACTACACAGGAGCAAAAGCCAGAATTATCTCGTGTCAAGTGACGAGACAAAACAAAGTTGCTCGTGTCCAGTGACGAGCAAAAACAGAAAAGTCTTCTCTGAAGGTCAGCAAGTGTTAGCATCAAAAAAAGGGGGCTAAGATTCAACCCCCCGTCTCTTAGCCACTGAAACCATCAGATAACATGATGAACTTGTTTATTTTTTGAAATACTATTAATGTTCTAATACAAGTTTGATTTCAAATGAAAATTAGATAAAAGTTTGTCTTGATTAAATTTATATTTATTTTGTATAAAAATAGGTTTATTTTGTTAGAAAAATCTAAAAAAATATCTAAAACAATTTTTTTTTTAATTTGATAAGGATGTAGTCACGCTTTAAAAGCGTGGCAATAAATTTATATAGGCACATGAATTAAAAAGTATGGCCATAGTTCAAATCTAGGTACGTTTAAGAAAGTATGGCTGTATGTCCATTAGAGAGCACACTTAAAAATATTACTATAGAATTATACATAAAGCCACACTTTTAAAGCGTGACAATAATTAACGGTGCGGCAACAAAGTAAGCATGGGCATAGCTCAATAAAAGTGTGCCAATAAAAAAACCGGTGCACTCTCATATGTGATCCTTGCAATGTGGTCGTTGCTAAAAAATCGTAGCCACAAGCTGTGGCTATATTTTTTCTCACTTTTTGACACATTTTAGAAGTGTGACAAAAGCTTATTTTTTTAGCGTAAAAATTGAATTACGATTTCATATAAGTGCTTAGAATTTGTTTGCAAACTCTTAAAATATATTAGTACAAATTTATTTGTGTATTTCAGTTAAGCTATCTCTATTTCAAGTGGTGCAAAAAATATTTGTTCGTGGTTTAAACGCTTAAAGTTTATTTATAAGTTCATAGACAATTAAAGTATGTTTCCTTCGGCAGAAAATTTATTATTGATTTTATTACTCAATTCGTCATCTGTTTGAGTATTATTAACTAATAGGTTTGGGTTGATGGGTTAGATTTGGTCGTTTGGGTTGGAATTGCGGTGATTTGGGCGACGGGAATAGGGTGGGGTTAGCGTGTTGGGAGATCTGTTTTAAAAATTTTGTAATTATCATTTCCCTCGAGAGTAAATTTGTCATGAAATTAAATTCTTAGGAGAATGACCATCTTAAAATTTATTAAATGTGAAGAAAAATTTTGAAAATAAAAGATATCGAAGAAGATTTTGATTTTAGGTAAAAGTATTGAGTACCGATACTTTACTATTATTAATTTATTATTAGAATGAGACCCGCGCGATGCGCGAGACGGTAAATTAATAAGAGAAAGTTTAGGGAGCTAATGACCTAAACGTACAATGTATACAACGAAGGTTTAGAAAGTATTAGAGATATGATTATTAGTGTTACATTGTTCTATCAAGTTACGTTTTTGGGATGAATGGTTTCAGGACATGGTATTAGAATTTTAGATCCGGAATGTCAAGAGTTCGAACCTTGGTGAACCTCGGATGGTTATTCTGGATAGTATAGGTGATGTTCATTTTATTCATAAATTTAGCCCATTGTACACATTGTACGTTTAGGCCATTGGCTCCCTAGCACTACTCAATTAATAATAGTATATAATAAATATTAAAAATGGTTATATTTTGTAGAAATAAATTAAATATGTTAAATTTAAAAGGTGTTTTATTTTAAATAATTTGTAGTACAAAAAATTTGGATGTTGGAGTTATACAAAGTGATATTTTTATTTGGTGGTTTGATTTTTCCATTTGTTTTAATTGATGGACTTAGTCATCTTATGTGGCGCTCGTCTTCCCTTTTTGTTGGTTGTTAGAGTTGCTGCTTTCTTCTTTTTGTCGTAGATTCTTGTGAAAACATGTTCTTTATGAATTGTTGAGTTTGATGCACTTTCTATTGTGTTATTTGGTTCTATCTTTATATGTATGTTCTTCTTCCGAAGATGTGTCTTGAATTTGTATGGTTTTCTTAATCTCTTGATGGGTGGTGCTTCAATGTCATTATTTCTCTGAAATGTCATTAGGTTTGAAGCAGTTGTGCCCAATAAATTTTTTGCGTCGCCATCAAATAGTACAAAAGTTGTTGTAACACTTTGATCTGAAACCTTTAATTGAATTCTGAACCTAAAATAAGTATTGGGTTAGCAACTAATAATTTGATAGATGAGATTATGAAAAGTATATAGAATTACCTTATTGTTGGATATTGTGGTGTTTGATTACATGTGCCACAAATGTAGTTGTTTCTTTTTTTTTATATGCTTTCTTCTGACACTTTTTTATATTTAACATAGTTCCATCCTAATTTGTCATCAATTTCGTTTATAGTTGCTAGAATTGTGAAGATCTTTTCCTTTTCCAATATTCAATTTATATTATCATTAGGTATATGGTATTTGAGTAAGTATGAATGTATGATGCATGTTGTGATTTTTTTGTCATACCTGATCATCAGATTCTCATTGCATGGCCATTAGATCTTGGATAGTTATTCGATTTCTAATCGTTCTGCTCTGAAAGAATGATGCCATATTGAGTAAGTTTGAATTTGAAATGTGCAGTTCGGAAATAAATTTTTTGTGCTAAATTTGATGTTATGTGAAAGAATAGTGATAAGAGACATATATATAGTTTAAATGGTATGTAATTTAAATACTTATAACGTAAAATTTATTATAATTAATAATATTATTATGACATTTGTAATATGGATATTTATTACTTTTAGTGAATTATTTATAAAAATTAATAAATTAATTGTTGCAGTTATAAATTTATTGTATTGTTTCTAACGGTAAGATATAATAAATATAGGAATATGAATTCAATGTATTTGTAGGTTACAAATTTATTGGATTCTATTTTTAATTTTTTATTTGAATATTTTATTTTTTTGCTAATTTGAAAATAATAATTGATTTGGCAAGAATTGAGTGGTTGATTCTAAAGTTGTGCCAAGTAAGCAATATTGCTGACATGGTATTAGTAGAAGAAAATAAATGTCTCAAAAATAATATGGTGCATGCTTATATATCTACTTTTATATATTAAGAATAGATAGATTATTGTCCTTGTAGTATAATATCCAATATGTATAATCGCTAGTGAAAATGAAAAAAAAAAAAGAAATATACAAAGATTAAAAGGTCACACTTGTAACTTTGTAAGAGAAGCAGCTACTGATGGGGGCTAAGAATCCTGTGTTTCTGGTTTAATATCTTCACCTGCTTGAGGTGTATGGATGCGACTCCTGAGGTCCTCAAACGCCTTCATGCTCTCTGCATCGAAGCCACCTGCAAACTGAAAGAGAGTTTCCCCACCACCGTTATTTTCTGCATCGGAACATGTTTATTTTTATCCTATAAATTAAACAGAAGTTTGTTAGATTTTTTGAAAATTTGACACCTATTTAAATGAAAAATGTGTATTTAATAAAAAAGATGCTCTAAAATAATAAATTAATTATTATTAAATTTATAATTTATATTATCTATTAAATCTAATATTTTTATTTAAAAATAATTAGGCTCTTATTTTTTTATTTTATTAATTTTCATATTTTAGAGAAGGTTGATCCATATGTAATAAACCTCTTCAGCACATGTAAAATTGTAAACAGAAACGGAAACAAAATAAGCTATGATTACCTGATGGACACGGAAAGCAAAACGAACACCTTGCAGTACCAAAAACTCTCTTGTTGGTTCCTTCTCAGGTCCAGATAATATATCAAGCTCTGACGCCACACGTTTCATGTACTTCTTTGCCAATTGCACTGAAGAAAGCTTGATCTGCAAATGTGATGTTTTATCACTTAAGTTACGTGTCAAACGACCATCAAACCAAGAAATTATTTCAAAAATAATACTAAAAAGATAATAATACAAATTTATTTTATTTAACTTAATATTTATAATTTTTTATATGTAATATTTATAATTATATATTTATTATATTTAAAATTATTTATTTATCTCAATAATAATTAAAAATATAAAATAAAAAAAATGAATGCATTAAAAAATGTCAAAATAAAAGTCAGTTATGGCACCCAAATTATAGCTTCCAAATATTATTTTTGTTGAAAAAGGATCTATGTACCTATGTGTTAATTATTTATTTTTGGTAGATTAATATTATGCGGATACTGCAAATCCGTATACGGCTACACTTGCAATGTATTCCATACACATAACTTGATGATAATATAACTATAATAGCAATGTGCATTGAACTGTGAACTACAACAGAGACTAGGTAACATACCTTGCCCACCACTCCAGAATCCATGAGCCAGTTTACAGGGATACCAAATTCCCTGTACCGCGAAATAGCCATATCTCTTGTGCGTAAGAGTGCATATACACTTTGCTCAACTCTGAAGGGACAATAACAAAACATTCAGTTTTCAAGCAACGATTGATTTGAATTGATTCATCTCAGAAAGATGCATACTTCTCAAGCAAAGAATACATCTTCTTTAGAGCCGCTTCGCACGAGAGTTTGGGATCATCGACAAAGGTTGAGACTTTATTCTCCAATTTCATCAGATCCTGATATTCAAATGCTGCTTCCCTTAGTGCATCGGCTTTCCCTTCAGGCCAATCAAAGTGCTTCAGCACAGCTCGTTCATCAACCTTGGCATAACACATAAAAAGAGTTAATATCATGCTGCATGATTATTTCCATGTAGTGGTTTTACGGGGCCTAATATTAATTCGAGTAATGATAGAGAACCGACTTTTTTTCCGCCAACATTAGCCAATTTTTTTATAATTATTTTGTTAATCTTAAATTCTAAACTCTAAATCCTAAATTATAAACCTAAACCTAAAGTTGATTAATATCGGCTAACTAGAAGTTGTTCCTTGTACTTTCTCTATTAATTCTTGATGCTGCATGACACATTATATGTATACCAGGAAGGAAAGTTCCTCATCTAGCCAGTTCACAAAGGCAACAAGGTCTTCGATTTCGGAAAACGATGCTGCTCGAACTTCAGTTGCCAAGGACATGACAAAATCACCTTGCGATTCTACATCAGCTTTGACCTATATCCCAAAAAACAAAATTTCAAAATCTGTTCTGACTTCAATAAGAAAGTAGCAAAAGAGATTAAAAATTTAAAAGAAACAATCCTTGAACATACAGCTAAGAGGAATGATGATCTGTTCTCAATTTCACCAATCATGTTGCTCCTTGCATCAGACGCATTACTTGTTGAAGAAGCTAACAGTGATGAAGTATCCTTCTTTGCCTCTCTTTTCATTAATGTTTGATAAAATTCGACTAGCTCTGGAGCTCGGTGAACTTTGTCGCCATCCATTGCTCCTCTCGATATGCTTCCTGGTGGAGGAGGTGGCGGTGGTGGCAGTGGAGCACCTGGAGGAGAAGGAGGAAGAGGCGGAGCAGATGGTACTCCGTTAGAAGGAGTCAGATTTGTGTCACTCGGAAGACGACCGGCTGGTTTAGGAGGTGGCCGAGGTATCCTAGTAGGCCTTTTCTCAATCTCTGCAAGCTTCATCTTGCTAATGCTTTGTGTGTCAACGCTCTTACCATCTTCAGATTCATCATTGGTACTGCCAGCAACAATTGTCTTCTCCTTTATTTGAGTTAGTTTCGGTGGCAGAGTTATAGACCTCTCTTTGCTCATGCCACTCAAACTTGAGTTATCGCCAAATTTTTGTGCTCTTGCTTTGTCAGCTTTTTCTTTGATCTGTTTCTCCCTGGCTAACGCCAATTTGTGCCGGTCTTTATACGCCGGATACTTTTCCTCCATTGATCCCTCAACTACTGACTTAGACATCAACTGGAATGAAGTTGCAACAGAATTCAGGGAATCATTATTGTTTGGAGTTCCAGGAGAATCAGAATTATTTTCCTGATCCCTTAGCCCAAATGTAGTGATGGCTACACTATCGCCTGCGTTTCGCAACATCAAGCTCTCCAGCGGACCCCTCGGCTTAACTCCCATACTCATCCTTCTTGGAGAAAGAGATCGAGCCGGCGAGGAAAGTGTACTATCATCTTTGGTCTTACCCCATTTCTTCAACTTCTGCATCAAGCCAGCTTTCTTGCTAAGGCTACTATATTTGCTAGTAGAGCTATCAATTGAGGTGTTGTCGAAATCTTCGCTTCCTGGGGAAGAAGGATGGGAGAAGTTGCTGTCTAGATCAGTGTCGCCTTGGCCACGTTCTGATCCGCCGGCGTATTCTAGCATTAGCTGCTTAGCCTTCTCTTGTGATTTCGGGCTGAGACTTTTGCTGAGGTCGCGAGCCGATACTTTTCCTTGGGGTGCTTGGTAGTTCCTGAGCTCATATCTCAAGCACGCATTAACCCAACGAAGGTATACCAGCTCTTCTACTTCACTGAACCTATTCATCTGAAGTCCTTCTACTTGCTTTAGAAGATCTTCATTTGCATGCCTCACTTTGTTCACCTCTTCTTTTACCTTGGCCACCATTTCACTCTGTAGGTAACGTTCTTAAAAATAAGGTTACACTCATCATAAAAACGACTAAAACATATTACCTTCACAATAGAAGATTTCAACGAATTTACATAGCTTTTCAAAGGAACTTTCTTCTGAAATATTATATGTTTCGTTAAATAATAAGCTCAACATTAATGAAACATAGTCCAATAAAGTGCAGAAGGAAGAAATGAATTTAAACATTACATTTTGGCTTCACTATTATTTCTTTTTTATTTTGGTTCCTATATTTTCTTTTTGTGCTTTTGGTCCAGTAAAATTAAAACAATGTCTATTTTAATCTAAAAAATGATATATGTATACTGAAATTCAGCTACCAAATCAGTTATAACATGTGTTGTTTAATTCATTTTCAATGTAACATTTTGTATTTCAACACATATTCTGCATGAGTGGTAGATTTGGTAGTTGATTTTAGTGTATACATACCTACCACTATTTGACGTGACACACCAGTATTAATTTTCTGTAAGGGGCATAGTTCAAGACAACACAAACAAAACATACATGTAATGGTGCATGATTGATTTCCATTGATATTTCGGGTGCTTTCAACTGGGAGTTCTTAGGTTTTGGTGATTCAAAGCTTCAAAAATATGAAACTGTATCTTTAGGACTCTAACCTCTGTCATAGTCGAGAGCTCAGCGACTTTGGATTCGGCCGTGTTGAGTTTAACGGTTAATTCTCGCTTCTCATGTTGAAGCTCTTTGTTTCTTCTCTTAAGCTCCACCACTTGGACCTCTAAATCGTTCGCAGCTTTGAGTTTCTTCTCAATTTCTGCATCTTTTCTCACCGCGTCTTCTTCTTTCAGCTGAAGACCAGAAACTTGCTGCTTAAGCAACAGCAACTGTCCTTTTGTTTGGTTAGCTTCAAGCTGCATCTGCCTCTGTAGCTCCTTGATCTTGTTTCTCGCTACCTCGAGTTCTCTTTTGGCCGAGCTTCCTCCATTCGCAAGCTCTTCTTGAAGCTTCTTTCTCTCTGCCTGCAATGAATTGATCTTATTATTGAGCATATCGATTTCTACTGTCTTGATCTTCAGCTGCCTTTGTAACTCGACGATATCCGATTCTTGTTCCTTCAGTCCATAGTATTCGAGCAACTCTCCTTCGAGTTTCACTTCCCTCTCTTCCAATTCCTTAACAAGCATTCGCAACCGATCTAGCTCGCTCGCATTGTTCGCCATCTCTAGTTCATAAACTGTGTCTTTCTCGCCTCGTACGGGAAACTCGATCTCTCCCGATAGGAGATGTTCGAATTCTGGTAAAATATCATCTTCGAAGTCGTTAGCTCTGTTAATTATGCTGCTGATTCGCTTAACCTCCTCTTTCTCCTCTTCCTCCTCCTTCTAAAAAAAACACATCCAAAGAAACAAAGTTAACAAAGATAAGGAAAGTTCTTATTTGGCCAATTGATATGAACATGAAAGAGAGTGCATTAATAAAAAAAAAATACACTTGATTCCGTTATTTAATTAGTCTATTCTGTTTAACTAATCCAAGAAAACTACACTAAATTTTTAAAAAGTTATTATCATTTCATTAACATAAGATTGATTATTTTCAATTAAAAACATGATGAAGTTCTTCTTTACAAACTTACATCCTTCTTATCGAGCTCTGCTTCTTTGCCCTCACCTTGACGCTTTCTACTTCTTGCTTCACCATGTTCTGAGATATTAACTCATAGGGTCAATCTTATAATCCTAAATTCGATTGGCAACAAATATGAATCATGAATCCCAAAATATTATTATTTAAAAGTAAAAAAAAAAAAAAAAAAAAAGATTAGTGAATAAGAAAATCAAGTACCTGATTTTGAGCCTTTAACATTCAGCTGCTTAACTGTATATGCTGCAAGTGAAGCAGCAACTACAAGTCCTAACCTTACTATCATGAATCTTTAGCTGTTTGAAATACCTTAATTTTGCATCGATAGTTTAAACACGAAACCCATTTCAAGAACCACCCTCCACCACCCATTTTCCAGAACCTCCATAACTGAAATTTTCAAACCATTATATGATAGAGAATTAAGTTAAGCCCAACCCATGTTTAGAAGATTCATTTATATGAATAATATTTCAATGGCAGATACACACAATTGGGTTTATCATCTTATCAGGTTTATGAAACTTCCTAAGAGAAACAGCAACCACCAATAACTAGAGGCCAATGTTAGTCCCAATAAATTGACAAATATATACATATATATACATATTTTAATGTTTATTTTTTTCTCAAAAGGAATATTCATAGTTAAAGCCAGGCAGAAGAACAAGACTGAAAACGACTAGTGACAGTAAAATTAGAAATGCAGACATGTTCCGCAGTGGCTTTGTTATTTGGTGGTTTGCTTATTCCATAATTCTTGATTTTAAGGTTAATTCTACTTTAGTATTTTTTTTTTATTTTTTCTAAGATAAATTACTGAATTAGTACTATAATGAGAAATATGTTGTTCTGTTTCTGTACATCATTTAATGCAGCATTCACACATGATTGATATTGTATATTTTTCCAACCAATATCCTCCTATGTATTTACATATTATTGATAATTAATTTTATTTATTGGATTTTTTGTTATTTAGTATTTTATTTTGTTAAAATTTCATTAGTTAATTGGGATGTCTTATACCGAATAATAAGAATGATAATAATTTTGATGTGTTTGAATTTCAACCATTCAATCTATTAAATTGGTCAAATGGTCATTAGTCTGTATTTGAAGACAAGATCAAGAGCTAACTCTAATAATTATATATGTATTATGTATTTTTATTAATAAATAAATTTAAGTGTATAACTTATTTGTGAAAACATTGAATACAAATAATAACTTTGGTTCTCAATGATTATTTTTTTGTTCTCACGAAAACAAAGATAAAAAAGACGTTATGACAAAATAAAATCTAATAAAAACCTTTTGTGTTCTTGCACTTGACAAAGGACCCACAAATAAAATCTCATAATCAAGGGACTTCTATTTGTCTGATTAATGGGAATAGAATAGAAGTTTTCTTATTTATTTTCGGAACAGGTGGGTCCAGCAGCTTATCGGCAAGGTCTAATTGGGTTTTAACTGAAAAGAAATAAGAATTGAGGATAGAAAAGCTAAATACAGAAACCAAGATATGATCAAGTAAAGTAAAGCGTGAAGTTTTACTCGGTGGACTAAAGCAAATGGAAGCTATTGGACATTGGCAAGAAAGAAAAAGAATGCAAAAGAAAAAGTGCCCGTTCCATTATTATGTTTCTTCCCAAGTCCACATCACATTGTTAATCTTTTTGGCATTTCTCTTGAACTAACATTTCTTGGTTGTGGTTGCTCAGTTGTTTAAGGAGTATGTATTCAAAACTGAAATAATAATAATAATAATAATAATAATAATATCACATATAAATTAAAAATAAATTAAATAATACATATATCTATACACAAATAAATTATGATTATAATAGTTAATTTAATAGCTATTTTTTGTGTAATAATAATAATAATAATAATAATAATAATAATAATAGGATTCGTGTGTGTGGGAAATTTTCTGCTGTAGTATATTTCTTGCTAGTTGCTACTAAGCTTGACCAACTTAACGATGTTGTCTGAAAACCCAGAATTGTCATTTCGCATCCGATCCGTTCATGAAAAACGACAGAGAATTTCCCCAAACACCCACAATCCTCCAAATCAATGCAAAAGCATAAGTGGATGGTATTACAGATAGAAAATCGTATTATAGCATTGACAAGTAGAAACATATACCAGAAGACAGCTAGACGAAGCCATTTGTTGCCTTGTTGGTGTGGGCCTGACAATAAAAGGTATACCTGTGTTAGTGACTTAGTGTGTTTGCTGTAAACGAAGACAAGAAAAAAACCGAAAGAATTTCATTTTTCCTTCCTACAGAGCACAAACAACAAAAAAAAATAATTTTGATGAAGTAAAACTTATTACACGTCCAATCACATCCATGCATTTATATGATCATTTAAATTATTAATATAAAAAATAATTATCAAAATTTAACGATATAACGATATGTAATTAAATACTAGTATATTAATAATATATTCAAATTAAATTAAAAAAAAATGTCTAGGCTAATAAAACTTCTTCCGAAAGATAAGGAAGATAAAATACTCAAAAAATTTGTAATCGTCATAAAAATAATTAAAAAATAATTTTTTATATGGATAAATTAATAAAATAATATTTAAAATATATTTTGTTAACAAAAAAATTTTGAAAGACACGAATAATAAATAAAAAAATGTTAGGAGTTAATAATTTTTTATTAATATTAGTCAATATTTTGAGTCAACATCTTATTTTTATACTATTGGAGTTTAGGATTTATGATTTAGTATTTTTTGTTTAGAATTTAATCTTTAAAATTTAGTATTAGTCAAGTATTGAAAAAATAATAAAATTTATTAATCATGTAAGATTGCTCACAAACAAACTACTCAAAAAGAGTTAAAAAATGTAACTAAAATAACAAAAATGTATTATATTTTCATAAGTTGCAAATAACTTGTGTAACATCCTAATATTCAGATCCTTATACTTGAGTTATAAGTCAATGATAATAAGGTGGTACGACTCTCAATGTGAAATTATGATATCTACATATGTATAATTGCAGAAAGTATTAGACGAGAAGTCTGAAAAGGAGTTAAATAAATCGCGAACGGATAACACTCTTGCATCGATAAAACAGAAGATAAAGGCGTATTCGAAAAGCGATATAAAGTAAAACATTAAAGAATAACAGAATAAAGATAGGATATAAATATATAACATAGTAAATAGCCACTAGTCGCGACCTACAAAGTTTAGGCCGGCTAGAGTTACAGAATTTAAAATAAGTTTGATAACAATATCTCCTATCTCTCCTAAAATATACATAAATGCCTCTATAATCAAGTTTTCAAAAGGAATAAATACATAATATATTTTTTTTAAAAACAAGTACAGAGAGAGTCTAAACAAAATATAAACAGAGTCCAAATTTCTTAGCCATCTCTCAGATGAACTACAACTTATTGCTGAGCACCTGAACTTACATATGAAGAACAAGAGATATATATAGAATGAGAACCCTAACACATGGGTTCCCAATACAGTAAAAGTGTCAAATAAATACAATGCATTATAATAGGAACTCACTAAGCATCTTAAACTTTCTTTCATCAATTATTCACCCTAAGTTTTCACTAATCCATGAATTAGGCAACTGTCTTAGGGGATATTAAGTCTAATTCAATTTTTCATCTTTTTCAACTTTCCAAACTTTTCAACTTACAATTTATTACAGTATCATAACCAAAACCAGCACCATCCCTCACGTCAACCAACACTAGCATGAGAGACCTCTCAGTTGTACAAACACAAGCAATACAAACAAGTAATTCAAGTATAGCAATTAGCACATAATCATGTAACAGACAATTTGCTTATGACTTGATATGCTTGCCTTTGAATGGACTTGATTTTATTTTGGGCTTGGATTGGTTGTTAAATCATCATGTGTTGCTATACTGTTTTGAACATTCTATTCAACTTTTGTCTGAAGGATTAGAAGGGTCGGTAATAGCTTGGAGTTATTACTTGAACTTTGTGATGGTGAATTATAGTAAGAATGAGTGTCAGGAGTATGTGTTGTTAGCCGCTAGCTCGTCAGAAGATAAATAAAATTTATATCAAATTCCGGTAGTGAATGAATTTCTCAAGGTATTTCCCGATGCAATACTTGAATTTCTCCCTCCTCGAGAGAGAGAATTTGTAAATAGAATTAGTGTCGGGAGCATGACTAATCTCAATTATGCAGTATAAAATAATGCCATTGGAGCTGGCAGAACTTAAGGGTCAATTAGAGGAATTGATGGATAAGAGATTTATTCGATCAAGTGTTTCTTCGTGGGAGGCACCTGTCTTGTTACTAAAGAAGATGGATGGTAGTATGCGATTGTGTGGGAATTACAGGAAATTGAATAAGGTGGCGGTGAAGATTAAGTATCCTTTACCGAGAATAGATGACTTGATGGATCAATTGTACGTAAGGATCCAATGTTTTGTCCAAGATTGACTTGAGGTCATGTTATCATTAGATATGGGTGAGAGAGGAAGATATTCCTAAGACAGCCTTCATGACTCGTTATGGTCATTACGAGTACACTGTGATGTCCTTTGGGTTGACAAATTTTCCTGCTATATTCATGGATTACATGAATAGGGTATTTCGACCTTTCCTTGACAAGTTTGTTGTGATTTTTATCGATGATATTATGATATACTCTAAGAATGCGAAGGAGCACGAAGAGCACTGGCGAATAGTTTTACAAATCCTCTATGCAAAGCTTTCTAAGTGCAAGTTTTGAAAGGAAGAAGTGAAGTTCTTAGGGCATGTGGTAAGCTGAGAAGGCATAACAGTGGATCTTGCTGAAGTTGAAGCAGTGACTGAATGGGGACAGCCAACAACCGTGACAGAGGTAAGAAGTTTCTTGGGCTTAGCTAAGTATTACCGAAGATTTATTAAGGGCTTCTCATAGATTGCCTTGCCTATGACCAAGTTGACTCGTAAAGATACGTTATTTGTATGGACGTCCAAATGTGAGGAGAGTTTTCAGACTCTGAAGGAGAGGATAACTATAGCGCCAGTGCTCGTATTGCCTGAATCCTATGAATAGTTTGAATTATACTCTGATGCCTCATTGAAGGGCTTAGGGTGTGTGCTGAGGCAACACCAGAACGTGGTGGCCTTTGCTTTGTGACAGTTGAGGCCACACGAAGCAAATTATCCTCCTACTCATAACTTGAAACTTGTTGCAGTTGTGTTTGCATTGAAAGTGTGGAGGCACTATCTTTATGGAGTAAAATTTCGAGTCTTTTCTGATCACAAGAGCCTGAAGTATCTCTTTGATCAGAAAGAACTCAATATGCATAAGAAGTGATGGATGGAGTTGTTAAAGAATTATGATTTTGAACTAAACTATCACCCGAAGAAAGCGAATTTAGTGGCAAATGCCTTGAGTATAAAATCTCTAAGCATTGCTTGGATGATGATTAAGAAAGAATCGCTGTTGAGTAAGTTTGCAGATCTTAAATTGGGCGTCAGAGAGGTGGCTGGAAGTGTTTGCTTAAACCAGGTGCATATCTCTAGCAACTTCAAGGCTGACATTCAGAAAACTCAGCAGGATGATCAAGAGCTATAAAAAATTGGGCAAGGAGAATGGGGAGGAATTATCTAGGACAGAAAGGGAATTTGAAGATATAAGGGGAGAATCTATGTAGCAATCATAGGAGATTTGCGACACAAAGTGTTGATAGAGGATCACATGAGCAGGTTCTCAATTCACCCTGGAGCTATCAAGATGTACCATGACGTGAAACAGATGCTCTAGTGGCCAGAAATAAAAAATGATATGGCAGTAAGTGTCTTACGTATCAAAAAGTGAAGATAGAGCACTAAAAGCCATCCAAAACGTTGCAACCACTTGAGATTCCATGATAGAATCGGAAAGGTATTGTTATGGATTTTGTGTCGAGCTTACCGAGGACTAGAGCAGGATATGATGCGGTGTGGCTAATTATGGATTGGTTGACAAAGTCTGCTCATTTCTTGCCAATTTGTATGAACTATTCTTTGGAGAAACTGGCGAGATTGTATATCAAGGAGATAGTGAGGTTACACGCAGTGCCTACGACCATAGTGTCGGATAAGGATCTCCGATTCATTTCGAGATTTTGGTGAGCCTTTCAGAAGGCATTTGGAACCCAATTGTGTTTGAACATGGCATACCATCCTCAAACCAATGGCCAATTAAAGAGGACGATTCAAACTCTAGAGGATATGTTGAGAGCGTGTGTGTTGGATCAACCAGCTAATTGGGATTGTTACATACCTTTAGTGGAGTTTGTGTACAATAACGGTTACCATGCAAGCATCGGAATAGCTCCGTACGAGGCTTTGTGTGGGAGAAAGTGCAAATCTCCGTTGTGTTGGTATAAGGCCAGAGAATCAAGTTTGTTGGGTTCTGAATTAGTGGTAAAAACCACAGAACAGATTAAGAGAATCCTTACTGCTCAGAGTCGTCAAAAAAGTTATGCTTATTAGAGGCGTAAGCCTTTGGAGTTTGAAGAGGGCGATCATGTATTCTTGAAGGTTACTCCAACTGCGGGAGTGGGTAGAACTATAAAGACAAAGAAGTTAAACCTTCATTACATTAGTCCGTTTCAAATTCTAAAGAGGATTGGGCCAGTGGCTTACTAGATGGCCTTATCGCCACACCTTTCGAATCTGCATGATATATTTCACATTTTGCAGTTTGAGAATGACACATTTGATGTGACCCATGTGCTAGAGCCAGAATCGGTTCAATTGAGAGAAAATATGACATTTCAAGTTGCTCCGGTCAGAGTTGATGACGTTAGTGTCAAGAGACTCCATGGAAAAGAAATTTCATTAGTGAAAGTTGCTTGAAAACCACGGATGAGGGATCTGATGTCTAGTCCATTGTCTCTACTGTTGTATATAATCTATCTCTGTTGTGTGTGTTATGATCTTTTGATACACGTTTTTATTTGGATGACTGTAACTTGACTGGTAGGATTTACATTTGAATTTCTAAATTTTTGTGCCTAACAAAACCTTCTGTGTAGGCATTTTTATTTTCTTAATGACAAAAGAGAGAGTAAAAATAAAAAATGAATTGAATGATGAATGTTGTTAGAAAATACTATACTTTTTGGTACTATTTGGTTCTGTTTAAAGCTGTTTTATGGCTGGTTGGAGCTACTTCATTGATTTGAGAATTGTTAGTTTATTAAATTTTTTTTTAATGTATTATTAGGCTGGCTTTAAAGTTGAAAGATTTGGTAGACCAAGATGTTCTAGTAAATTTGTGGATACTAGGAAAATTATTGACACTACCTTTAAGAAAAAGCACACGTTTAGGGGGAGCTATCTGAATGAAAGAAAGGGAGAGATCCACATGAAGTTGGAACATTAAAGAGAAGTATCATTAACTTTTCTCACTTCTTTTAATTACAATTCATTTTCTTAAATAATGTTTGTTATTAAGAAAGAAATTGTTGAATTTGAAAAATCAAAAATAATAATTTGATAATGACTAACATTATAATTTGGGTTAAAAGTCTAAAAGTGTAGTTGATGTATGTGTTCATTGTGCAGAAAATCAAAATATGTAAAACAAACCTAAAACTCCCAAGAGCTAGCACTTGTTCTCATCTCTGGCCCATATTCAATGTGTCCAACACTCTAACCAAACACTCTTCTCTCTTCTGATCATAACCCATGTGACTAACTTTAAATCAATGATGAAAAGTTTTACAAATAAAAAGGTATGTGCAGATTAGGATTCCATCACAATGAAAATGGTAATCACCAAGCCTAAGCATCAAAGAGAAAAAAGGAAAAAAAAAGGTCAGATGTTGGTACTAAAAGCAAAAATCAAATCAAAGGTTGAATCGGAAGACATATCAGCATAACAGTCCCATTCTTGTGCAAGAACTCTAGCTTGTTGAAGCTACTCTTCTTTTTGCTGCACATTTTCGGATAAGAAGAAGAAAATAGAGGTCACAATTGAAACTTGAGATCAAAGAATAAATCAATGGGTCAGATTATTGAAGTCAAAGAAAAAGGAAGAAAGAGAAGCAATTAGGTAAGGATTTAAGACAAACTCTACAAACCATGAATCACTATTATTGTCACATCTCTCATCTGTGTCTCTGCTCTAATTTTTGGAGAAGAAGAACAAAGTTAAAGATGTTTAATCAAGCTCAAATTTTGGAAGCTTTACTCTTATTTAAAAGGGTAAACGGCTAGACATTGAAGCAAGGAGAGTAAGTACAATATTTGGGTCTTCATAGCTTTTGAGCTAAACCTTCTTCATGGTTTTACATTGAATTTTCTGTTTTTCAGTTTTATCCTTCTTTCTTTTTCATTCAATAGAAAAAAGCAAACATGTAAAGTATTAGTAAAAGTCATTGAGAAAAAAGTCAAATAGAGTAATCGTAGAAAAAAGTCAGAAAATTATTTTTAATCTCTTTTGTATTTTTATTTTATATTCATGATCCAGATAAGATTTCCTTACTAAGTTAGGTGAGCACTTAGTGGTTGAAAATTTAGGAGTGAATTTATCCAAATCAAGTTTGGATAGAAGGTTAATTTGTCCTTCATAAGAGGATTTGGTAGAACTCTTGAAATTGGTGGTTGTTAACTTTGAGAAAGATAGTGAAAATTCCACCACACTTATGGTAAAAACTAAATATAAACCTCATTGCACATAGTAATTGAACCAAAATACATAGTTGTGTCATTTACTCTTCCTTATTCTGTTTCTGTTTTCACTCGATATGAGACAATAAAATTGTGTCCTACTTAATCAATATTGCTGACTCAACATAAATTTTAATTTAAATCCAATTTAAAATTAAAATATTTAAATTTAAAAGAGACTATAAATTCACTTCCCTTCTCTAGGCTATTGAGAATCTTCACTTAGCATGATATTACAATAGAAATAAAATCTCATGCTGCTTCCAAAGCAATGAACATTCAAAGACGACGAGGTAACTAGAATTCTCTTTAATCACATCACCCACTTGCCAATATTATAACAGAATACAACTGTAATCCCCCCCCCCCCCCTCCCTCCCTCTTCTCTCTTACCTTTTTACTTTTATTTATTTATTTTTCGAATAACCAAGAGAAAGCACATTGTTGGATTGGAATAATTTAAAGAAGAAAAAAAATGAAAAAAGAGAAAATGGATAGAAAGTGTTTTTTTTTTGGATGAGAAGAAAAAATAAAGTAAAAAGAAAAAAATAATGTCAAATCCACTAAAATATTTTCACTCCAAAGATGAGATGAAAATAAAGAAAAATGTAGCAAACATTAATAAAATTACACATTTATCTCTTATTATTAATAGATTATAATTTATATAGATAAAAATATTAATGTAATTTTATATTATTATAATTTTCTTTCTTCTCACATTTTTTTCTATCTAAACAAAAGAAAATTTTCTCTCTATTTTATTTTCATCTATTTTTTCTTTATCCAAACAACACACAAATAATTTTATTTTTCTTTCTATTTTTTCTCTTCTCATTTTCTTTCCTCTTATTTTCTTTGCTTTGATTTTCTTTCCAATATCCAAACAAAGCCGTAGTGACTGGCCGTGCCTAAAACAAAAGGCCCACAATTAAAACCCTGCAAATGACTTGCATATTGATATACTTATACAGACATGATAACACAGCAAAAAGTGCAAAGTTCTTTCTTTAGAATTTGATAGGCTAATGAATTTCTGCTTTCAGCAAACAGAAGAATTATAGTAATTTACACTCTCACAGGACATGTACCCATTCAAACTTGGTCATCCCATTTCCATCTTCTTCCCACCTCTTCAAGAACAGCTGCGCGAGCTTGGCTTCTTCTTGCCTCATCCTCCACCCATGATCTGCAACATTTGGTCTCTTCATCAGACTATCACCGCATACAACTCAAAATAGAAATCACAATTTATACCATGAATATTGTAGCAGAACTCATAACTAATTTGTGCATCAAATCAAAGTTCTAAAATGCTCTGTTCTATATTTTATGTATAAGAGAAACAACTAAGTTTCATCAAGAGATGGTAGCTGCAACATTAATTGCAGAAACCTAACCATCGCCCTTCGCAAATTCTGCACCAGCGATACTCTAAATTTTACGCTTTGTTCAAGAAAAAGTTAAACTCAAAATATATGTAGCTAAGTAAACGAAAAATTTTTAACCTCAAATAATGTTGCCCCAAACCAAACAACTGAATAGCACTAGAAATAAATAAATTATGACAACTAATTAGAAATGTGATTGCACACTACCAACTGTCCTACCTCTCTTTCTCTGGCTTTGCAAAGCTTACAAGTTTTGAGATTGTAATTTAAAAAGACATAAATGAAATAGGAGTTTCGAACATAAACAAGTTTAAACACAACAATAGTGGGGTAATATGTATGAGGGGAAGCCAGAAGTCATAAATTACCTAAGAATCTGAAGAGCTTCTTTCTCAGCTTCCAGTGTGGACTTGGTGTCAAGTATTTCTTCATGCTTGGACTTTAAATCACTGAGCAACTTCTGTACAGTTTGATTTTCATCGAGATATATGACTCTCTCTGATGCAAGCCTTTCTGATATCTCATCAACTTCTTTCTTTAAATTAAGTAGCAGCTGCTTCTGACAATCCATCGCCACCTTTTCTTTCAAATATTCTGCATATATCTTATCTTGGTTACTCTTTTCTTTCTCCAAAGTGTTAACTGCATCATGATAAATCCTTTCTAGATCAACACCTCGATTTTTCTCCTCACTATACTTCTGATCCCAAAACTTCTGTATGTCTCCTCGGCTAAGCAGCTCAAACCTGATCTCTTCTGCTTCAGCTTGCCTGACAGAATTCTCAGCTTCTATTCTTGACAATTCAGCAGAAATTGCTTCCTTCATCCTGCCACTTGTCAGAGCCACTGCTACTTGTGCGTTTGATGATGGTTTGTTTGGCTGAAATCGCTTGCTCTGTCCTGTAACAGTATGTTCAAAATAGAGCTCTCATATGATTATTACACATTTTTTAGCACTCAGTTACATAACCATAATAATTGACAGCGAGTAAGCATTAGCTGGATATAGAAAATTCTGAGCTGAATGCTGTTTCTCTCATTTTTACTATATTTCTAGTTTTCTACAGTTCTACATTGTTCTACAGTTGACATCACGAGAACACATAAGAATTTACATTTTTAAAAGAGTATAACTATGTAAACAAAAAAAAATTGCAATATGATCTTCAATGAAATGAAATAATGAATCTTTTCTAGTGATCAATGTCATGTCACAATTTCCTAAGCTCAAACTCTCAAAAGAAATAAAATGACCATATTTTACTGTACATAAAACTGTAGGGAAAACTGATATACTTGACAAATTTGTGTAACAGTCAATGTGAGAAAAGAAGATTAACATCAGTGCTTATACAAAACGCCTGAGGGATTATACCAAAAACTTTTCTGAGTATACTACTATCTCCTGCCAACATGTCCATGTACACTGCAGGTGAAGTGATCTCCTTCACATCCATATAGCCTGCTTTTTTAATTGATATCTGGACTGTAAACAAGTCAGGTTTTTAGAGCTGACAAACAGAATATATTCAAAACTCCATACACTATTATTTTGAAAACGGCCTACCTGATCAGTAACTCCAGAAAAAAATTCATACTCCAACTGAGCTTTCCAGTCGATTAGATCCTGTCTTGAGATGAATCTGCAGCATACATATATCTGAATCAGTAAAAATGAAAATTGAATTTGTCTATTATAAAATGTATAATATGGATTTCATACAAATTGATACTTACCTATCAGGACAAAAATTTATGTTATCTTTGCTGTTCAATCCACCAGAACCAGAATTATCCTTTGAATACAATTTGCTGGGGACTACACCAGCTTCTGCTAAGGCTTTAACCTCAAATTAAGAAGGAAAAATTCAAACTTCTGCAGCAGGTAAGAAAAATAACTTCCATATGAAGTAATGTTCTGCCAGTTTTTACCTTGAATGGATCTAAAATCAGGGTCTTCCACACTGACATCATCAAATGCAGTAACTACGGACTCAGAAAGTGATATAATTGGAGCAATCCTGTGTTTGGGGTTCCTAGAAAGACACAGAAATAACTTTCAATCGATGTCAGGCCATGCTTAAGCAATAAATTTTTCTTGAAAGAAGAATTCAAAATCGGTGCATGCCTCGGGAGCTAACCTTTCAAGAGAAGAATTCAATTTAACTAGCCATCTGGCAAACTCTCTTCTGGTACATAGTTGACAGGCTTCAACATCATCATCAATTATCTACACAAATTGGCAAAGTCCACAATATTCATACTATTTAAATATAGACACACATGATAAATCTTACTCTAAATCAGGGTGTAATCTTATCATTTATGAATTTATAACAAATTATTATAGCACCTGCCCGCATACTGTCTACATGAGCATTTCCCTGGACCTTAGCCTCTATTCTTGCTTGATTTTTATCACTTTATAAGCATACATTTACTAGAGACATCAGTACAACAATAACCATACTTAAATGAGTATTGCAATGTTTACAAGATTTCAATACTAGTAACTAAAAAAGGTAACTAATTACACTTCATGTCGAATTTGACCTTTTCAAAACACAATTTTCATAGGGTAATAATAATAAAACTTTACAATATTTGTGGATCTTAATTTATATTTAGCTGACATGGTTTGGTGCATAACTGAACAATTTTTTAAATGCATCCAGGACTCCAGGTTCCCATTAATGATGGTTTAATTTAAAATGATTAAGCACTTCAAGTTCTTCCAAGTTCCCATAACGGTTTTACATGAACAATGAAGTAATCTTGCACTTGTATTGGCAAGTAACACATTCCAGTAAGTATCACTGGTCTCCTGGATTCATAACAAAAATCATGCTTCTAGTAACCAACCTTCAA
This sequence comes from Arachis hypogaea, assembly GCF_003086295.3. Taxonomy (NCBI): domain Eukaryota; kingdom Viridiplantae; phylum Streptophyta; class Magnoliopsida; order Fabales; family Fabaceae; genus Arachis; species Arachis hypogaea. Next base: position 110,260,785 of record NC_092040.1, read on the forward strand.
AGTCTTTAAGACTAATAATGCTTCTTCTTGTGTAGCATCCACAGAAACTGGAACTATAATACGATCAAGCTTTTCCAGTGTTGCTGATAAGAGTCAAAGCATTAGGACATTTCAAGATACCACCATAGGTAACACCATACACAACGTGATTTTAAATCTCTTAGCTTTTTATATTAAAAAAAAAAAAAAAAAACTGAATTTTATTGGAACTGTTGATTATTTTATAAATTTATACAAATATGTGAAAAGTGATATTTTTAATAAAAAAGCTAATCTTTTGTCAGAAAAAAAAGCTGAAACAAACAGACTCTAAATAATGAAAGCAATATAGAAAATCTTAGTATAGCAATCAGAATAGCTTCCTAGTTATAGGAGAAATCAACAGCACCATACACGAGACATATACTTAAAGCCTTAGCCCTTAGATCACATTAAAGAGGAATATCATCGCAGTAATTTTGACAGGCAAACTATACTTAGAAGAAGTACCCGTTTCAGGGGCAGTAACAGGGGCAGGGACAGCCTCCTCCGCTGCCTCGGTAGTCAAACTGCTCTCACTATTCGACTCAAACTCTGCAGTCTTGTTTCGATCATCTTGAATCTTGACAGTACTCCATTTCCCTTGCAAAACATGCATCTGATCTCTGAATTGAATCTTGAATCCTACATTACACGCAACCAGAGACTTCAAAAATTGAAATTCACTGCCCAAATCATCACTCACCAATAGAACAAACAACTCAGATAACAAGAATTTACCTTTCCTTGTTAGAGAGAGCGTAGCAAGCAGAGCAACAAGAACAGCAAGCGTAGTCCCAATGCCTACTACCACATAGGAAGGAAACCCTACAGGCAAGTCAACGCCAAATTTCACACCTTAACTTTCTTCCCCATCAAACCCTAACTATTAAAATTACTAACAGCGACTAAAAATTCAAGCGTAATTACACACTGTCGCAATTTATTGATAATCATAATTAAGAATTGGGTGGTGTACCGATGAGGTGGAGGAAACATACCCTTGTTGGTAGGCTTGGGCTGGGCCGGATGCTCGAGGAAGGCCCAACCGCGGAACTCGTCGTCGTCAGGGGGAGAGAGCCAAGAGAGGGAGAGATTGGTGTGGTAGGCGAGGGAAGCGGAGAGATGGCGGTGGTGGTGGTAGCGAGTGGTTGTGCGCAGTGGATGCAAGGGTCGTAAGAAGCAGAGGAATGGGATTCGGAAGGAATTTGAAGAAAAGAGAATGTGGCGACGGGAGAAGGTGTTAGTGTTAGTGTTGGAGGGGTGGAAGAGGAAGCGACGGGAGAAAGTGGCAGAATACATTTTATTTTTTGAACACGGGCTAGCTAGGGTCTGGGGTTTGGGTTTGCGGAATTTTGGGGAAGTTGTTATCAGAGTTTTTGGTTTTCGCTTCGAAAATAAGAATGGAGATGGGGAAGGTGAAGGTCAGCTGCTCAGCTGGTGGAGTGCGGGGGTGGCGTGGTAGAGCCAGAGGGATAATCGAATCTAATACAATTAAGCATTACCAAACCAATCTATGCTACTATGGCCCACTCCTGCTGCACAAGGAGGATAAATTCTGTCTTAGTTTCTATAAATCAGTTTTAAGGAACTCTTAATAGCATATTTTAATCTTCAATAAAATTTGATCAGCAAATTAATTTTTTATATTTTATTTTCCTAGACAAATTAATTTTTATATTAAATTTTTATAAAAAATTAAACAAATAAATTTTTATTATTGTTTAATAAAATACAATACTTTTTACAAATTTTTAAAAGAGTAAAGTATCGTTTTTGTCCCCAACATTCTAAAGTTGTCCCTAACGTTTCAATCGTCCTATTTAAATCCTTAACGTTTCAAAATTGACTCAATGTTGTCCTACCTTTAGGGTATTGATGGTGAGATAAAATTGAGACGATTTTGAAACGTTAGGGACAAAAAACGATACATAGAAATAAATTTTAGTTTTATCCTTCAATAATATCAATTTTTTACTATAATAGTATTCAATTATTTTTTAATCACATCTCTAAGTAAATTACACTTAATCACATTACTTTCATTCTAAATAAAAAATTTTTTATAATTTTACACTTAAAATTATAAGTTAATATAAAAAATTTTATTTAGAATGAAAGTAGTGTGATTAAGTGTAATTTACTTAGATGTGATTAAAAAATAATTAAATATTATATACAGTAAAAAATTAATATTATTGAAATATAAAATTAAAATTTATTTCTATGTATCGTTTTTATCCCCAATGTTTTTGTTCTATTCAAGTCCCCAACGTTACAAAATCGTGTCAATTTTGTCCTGCCGTCAATTCTGTTAGCGGATTCCTAACGGCAGGACAACATTGAGTCAATTTTAAAATGTTAGGGACTTAAATAGGACGATTGAAATGTTAAGAACAATTTGAGACTTACCCAAACGTTGAAGAAAAAAACGATATTTTACTCTTTTTAAAATTTATATATCAATTTGTTTTAGACTATTTCTCTAAAAGCATTGTTTTTAAAAACTGAGTTTAAGAATTAAGAGTATCTCAAGTCCAAAAAATCGATTTCAGAATTACTTATTATCTCAAATTTCAAAACATTACACTTCAAAGGAATAACCTACAATAATAATTTCTTATCAATCTACTTAATTCCTCATCACTCAACTTATGAGTTTAATGAAAATATAATAACAGTTTTTTTTAAAGAAAAGATTACAATATTAACTATATATAAGGCTAAGAGTATCATATAAATATAATGTCAAAACAAAACATCAAACAACTCATAAAAATAGCAATTTGAAACACTAAAAATTCCAAATAAAAGGATAATGACAGCATCATGTCTCCAACATACTTTTTACAATTTTGTTTCGATAAAAACACTTTTAAACAATATTACTATTTGTATGAACAATTTATTTGTCACATTCTTTTCATTTTAAATTCTACCCCAAAAAAATGCAGGTGAAAAATTTCAAATGTATAATGTCCAAATCATGATGATGGAGTGTAATTGTCATGTCATTTGATTATTTTTTCAATTATTTAAATCATTGACATTACTATTATATCTACATTATATTTAATTTTGAGTGATGTTACATGTACAAATTTTTTTTTGTAACCAAATCTAATTAAGTTAGTACAAAGTCCACCAAAAAAAAAGCATGTATATATTACTACTATTTTTTTGTGTTTTTGCATTATACAAATTTTTGTTGAAGAGTACAAAAACTTGTTGATATAGCACACAAATTTTCGAAGCATAACATATAAAATTTTGCACATAACACAAATCGATGTAGCACAAATATTTTTACGCATAGCACACTTATTTTTGTACATAGCACACAAATCTTTGCACATAACACAAATTCTTGTTGCGAATGTATTTTATTAGTTGGGTGAGTCAATGTTCTAAGTATGTAGTCTTCGAAAATTTTTATACTACACATCAAAATTTATATATTATGCAACAAAATTTTTGTGCTATTCACACAAATTTATGTATTATGCGTATTTTATTAGTTGGGTGTCATTATTTTGGGCATGTGGTCCTTAAAAATTTGTGTGTTGCATACTAAAATTTGTGTGTTGTACACTAAAATTTATGTAGAATGATGAGAAAAAAAGAGAAAAAAATTAACAACAGCAGCAACAGGAGGAGGAGGAGGAGGAGGAGGAGGAAAAAAGGAAAAAGGAACGTAAGAAGATGAAGCAGCAGTGATAATCGTTAAAAGAAAGAAAAAGTAGAGCAGGTTTTTATTTTTAAATAATTTGGTTAAATTTGGTTATAAAAAGTCTTGGAGACCTAATATTTTTAGTAAAATAAATGCAATGATGAGAGTTTCAAAAAAAGCATTTTAATGGTGAAATTCTTTTCAAAAATAAAATTTGGATAAAAGAAAAAAAAATACAAGATCATGAAAAGCAAGCATAAAAGTACATAATTTGTCAATAAAAATGAAAGAGTTTATAGATCTAAATTTGTAACCCAATTATTACATCTCTTACTTAGATACATCAAGGTATGATTTATTTTTATTTAAATTTTCATGAAATATTTTAAATATGTTTGATGCCTTTGCATCTTTAAAATTTTTATATATATTTTGTTAGTTTTTTTATTATTTAAATTAAAGTTTTTTTATGTTTTGAAATTTTAAATGAAGTTTTCATGACTAATAATAAATTTAGAATTGTTTTAGAATTATTGTGGATTCAAGTTATATTTTTACAACTAAAAGGTAATTTGTAAATGTTGTCAATCCTAACATTTTCATATTTAAGTGAGCATAACTTGAATTATAGAGATCCAAATGAGATAATTTTAATGGCGTTAGAAAGTTAACATTCAGAGCTTTGAAACGATACGCATATGTCTATAGTGGACATTTAGATTGAGTCACGCATGACTATCACCTTTCAAGTCACAAAAACAACGCCCAAGACTTTAAGGTACACGCCCTTACACGCCCAAAACTGGGCGTGCAACGCCTAAAACTGGTGTGCAACGCCCTCCAAGCAAAAGAAGAGTGGTGTGCAACGCTTTTGAGGCTCTCCATGCTTACGTGTAACGCCTTGAAGTTTTAGAGCTTTGGAAGAAGTGGCGTGCCACACCAAACCCAGGTGTGTAACGCCCCTAAGCCCAAGTGCCATGCCACAAGCCCAATGCCAATTGAAGTCCATTCTCCTAGAGGTGTACATTCGGTTAAGATTGAAAACAACAACGCGCGTTGAGCTTGGGGGCTCACATGTTTGACCATAATCGAGGTATAACCGCACGACAAAAGCTCAACTTGCCAAAACGTAAGTTTGGCAAGTCAAGCTTGGGGGCTATGTACTGTATCCCTAATACATCGGCAAAAAAACAGGTTATTCCTCGGAAGGATGAAAAAAATTCAAAATAGATAACTCCCTATCGTAACAAACTTCTCCCCTGAATCTCGCACTTAAGTCGGCCACGGATATTTTGACTAAACCGACGAATACTTCAGCCATGGCAGCTATAAATCACAGTCGAGACCGACAATAAGGGGCAGGAGATCACCAACACAACACACGATATTATATTTACTCTCGTTAAGATATTTCACTAACTTGAGCGTTGGAGTCTTTTTTGCATGTACCATATTTGGGTCCGAATTAACGAGAATACTTCACTTTTGGGTGACAAGTTCCAAGAGCTCACAAGAACAGTGTAGAGCCGACCTATAGCACGGAAGAGTATCTTGTCCGAATATTTATGTTTAATACTATATATGTTACTTATTTAAATTTAAAATTTCATTAGTTTTTTGATCATATATTATATCATGCATTAATTATACTTAAAATAATTATCTCTAATATAAAAGGTCAAATTTACCATGGTTTTGAAAACCGGACCAAATCGGCCAGTTCAACCGGAAAAACCGGAAACCGGTTACCTAGCCGGTCCGGGTAACGTGAAAAACCGTCTGGCAAAAAACCGGTGAAAAAATCGGTCGAACCAGCGGTTAACCGGCGAACTGGAAGAACCGTCCGATTTTTTGGCGGTTTAGTGGTTTGCAACTTCACTAGCCAAACGACGTCGTTTTGGCTTTTTTTTAAGAAAAAAGAAAGGCATACGCGAAAGTCCCAAAGCACTAACCCTAATCTGAGTAACCCCCCCACTTTCCCCTTTCTTCCCCTCCCCAAGTGCATTCGGCGCCAGCCTCCATTCACCCACGAAGGCCACGAGTGCCACCCACAGCCACTCACAGCAGCCGCGACCACCACCGGCCGAGCCCGCCTCCTCGTCGCCGAAAGTCACCTAGCCCGCCTCCTCATTCGCCACCCACAACCATCCACAACAGCCGCGACCACCACCGGCCGAGCCCGCCTCTTCGTCGCCGAACGTCATCTAACCCGCCTCCTCATTCGCCACCCACAACCATCCACAGCAGCCGCGAGCACCACCGGCCGAGCCCGCCTCCTCATTCGCCGGTAAGACTCTGTTCCTGTCTCCTTTATGTTGCCTTCTTGATTTTGGATTTTGATTTTCTGAAGTTCTGTGAGCTCGCCTGTTTTATGCTGCCTTCTTGATTTTGGATTCTGATTTTCTGATGCTTTTTATTTTGAGTATGTTTTGCTGCTTCTGTTTTGCTGTTTCTGTTAGCTGTTTGCTGCTTCTGAATATGTTCTGATCTTGATTTATGAGCCTCGATCCTTTTAGGACTTGAATGAGTTCACTAAAAAGTTCTGGTCTATCATCACAGCAAACTGAAATTACAATGTTGTGCTTCAGTATCTTCACTTTAGCATAGCTTTCATCTTGATCAGGGTCACACTATATTATTGTTATTTCATCAGTTTCACTTGAAACTGTGATGCTTTTGCTCACATCCATCGCTTTTCGCTTTAGATCCTTCACATGATCTACTATACTCCCTAGTAATGCAGCCTTGTCCATCTGCATCCGCAACAAAACTTAATTAATTTGATTCTGCTTTTGTAGTATTCATTCCGGCATAATTCAAAGTTGAACTTATATTACTCTTACACTTCTAGTTGAATTGATTTTGAAAGCATAATCAATTATGGAATTTATGCAGTCTAGAAAACAAAAACATGTATAGCTTCTCTAGTTCTCTATCTATCAAGGTTGATGAAGTAGAATTCAAATGCTTTAAGTTCTATCATGGAACCTATTAAAGCTATTAATAGCATAAACTAATGATACCTTGCATATCATGTCATTTTCCTAAGGTAGGTAATTTCTATTTTCTTGCTAGAATTCAAGGGGTGAAAAAGAAAATCTAAACTCTGAATAGCATAACTGATAGAAGTAAAAGTAAACAATATGTTTTGCCAAAAAGGAGAGAAGTAACTAACTATGTCTATGACAATATTGGAATATGAATTTTGAAAAACAATATTACCTTATCAAACTTAGGAATCAATTTTCTAAGAGTTGCAAGTTATGCATTGATCTGTCCCTTCTTCTTTTCTCTGCTTGGCTATGGCTCTTAGAAGCACTTGCAGCTCTATCTTCTGGAAACCCTTCAAAGGCTAAAGGCCATGGATATTGGAATTGAAGAGAGGCAAATGCTGAGTCATAGGCATGAGGCACTATCTGTGTTGGTACTGAAAATGGAGAATTATTGTTACTGTTTGGTGCAGAGTAATGGATAATTTATTATGTGAAATATTAAATTTTATTAAGTTAGAAATTATTTAATTTATATACTTAAGATTATTTTAAGTTTTTTAATAATTTTATTTAATATTTAATTAAACCGGTTGAACCCCGGTTGAATTCCGATCGAACCAGTAAATCATTGAACCAGTGACCTCACCGATTTATTGACAGGTCCGGTTCTCGCAACCTTAAAATTTACAAAGAAATTGTAAGACTCGTCGGCGCGTATATGTAGGCCCCTCTCTAGTCCTGGATAATGGATGGGTATTTGGAGTGTCCAATAATTTTTTCAAAAAAAGGGAAAAAAATTGGAAATGAATACAAGCTCTTCACAATTTAATTTTGAAATTTTATGAAACAAAATTGAGTCTAGTAAGGATTAACCCTATTTTATCATCAAAAAAAAAAAAAACCTATTTTGATACACCTGTTAGGTGATCCTGCTAACGTTTTGTCAATGCGTCTATACATGAGAGATATTGACCATATACAAAGACTTTTCTCCGTGGAAATTCATTTGAAGGCACAATTTTGGATGCAAAATAAAGGCTAGCTGGTTTGATTAATCTATCCCATTTTTGCACAAACATGACCTATACAAATTTCATTCAAAATTCATACCGCTCCAAATCTAACTCGAATATGGGGCAACCATGACCATGAATAATTTATTGGTTGTAACTTGTAAGAGGCAAGAATTTAATGTTGTCTGCTTTGAAGGGTATGATACCCATACTTAGGTGAAACAGCAGCCAGAATAACAAAACCACTTAGCATGGCTAGAAACAATCCTAAACTATTAACCAACAGGGACTCAGTACTGTGTTTGGATACATTATTTCTCTTTGATTGTATGAATGCTAATTTCTCCAGAAGCCCTGTTTCCGCTGTTGCTACTGCCAACGCATAAGTGTAGAGGCCCAAGAATACATGCCAAGGTAAAATCTTTATTCTCGCAATTTTTGCCTCTCTTCTGTGCCAAAAGTTCAAGAAGCCTAACAACCACTGAATTAGAAACAAATATGAGACATTAGAAATTAAAGTGCAGCACGGCTTTGACGCCAGTGAAAAATATATAAGCCCCATAAACCGCATTTCTGGGTTTGAGTCTTTTCATTCATGGACGAACCAAAAATTAAACAGAAGCGCCAAAATAAAAAATTTGTATAATTAAATATAATATCATATATTTGATAATAATTATGTTAGGTGTATACAAAAATCAGTCATTAATATAAAATACTTATTAAAATATAAAATATATATTAAAAATAAATTTAAAATAATATAAGTATTTATATATAAATACATAATAATTGATTTGATGATTAATTTTTTATGTATATATAATATTTTTTATTTAATAATATATGTAACTAATTTGAATTAGTCAAGTAATTAGTGTACTTTTCAATTATGATTAGTGTTTTTTTAATTAAAAAAATTATTAATAAGTGACCTGTCAAATAAGGAAATTATCTTGGTCTTAGATTCAATAAAATATAAAGAATATCTATTTTGGTTTTCGTTGTTAATTAGTTTGTTTTATTGAGTGTTATGTGTGATAAATAACTTCTACTTTTTATGCTTTATTATCATAAAGAAAAAAAAAAAAAAGAAGGGGAGCCTCGGAGCAGCGGATGAGTTGTCTCCACGTGACCTCAAGGTCACGGGTTCAAGCCGTGGAAACAGCCACTGATATAATTATCAGGTTAGGCTGCGTACATTACAACCTTGGTTGCGGCCCTTTCCCGGACCCTGCGTTAAACGCGGGACGCTTGTGCACCGGGTTGCCCTATCATAAAGAAAAAAAATTGTCCTAATAATTTTGTTATATGTATTTAAAATAGATTTGTGAATATTAATATCATGGGAAAAATAAAGTTATTATATATATATATATATATATATATATTAAAACATCCAAATAGATATTAATGTTAGATATTAATGTCTTTTTTATATAATAATATGTGGTGCAAATATTAAGGGAAAAAAAAGTAAAAAAAGAGAAGAAACCAAAAACAATTTTAAAGTGGATACGGGGACTTGGCCAAAAATTTTAAACTAAAGAAGTAAAAAAAAATATACGGTCATGTAACATGGCTCAAATAGCCGCCACAACTTTTTAGGATAAGAATTATGGTTCTAAAATCTGAATCAAATTAATCCGTTCAATTAGATTAATAAGAAATCAGTTATTTTATTGGTTGGTTGATTTTAAAAATGATATAATAAAAAATCAATTAAAAAATCAATTAAATCAATGGTTAACCGATGAATTATAAAAAAATGGTCGAATTTTTTAAAGATTTTTTCAGTTCGGTGGCTATCTCAAAAACGGTTCCGTTTAAGTTTATAAAAAAAAAGACCATGCCCTACCCCAATACTCGTATTTGCCATCCCAAATCAGACCCCTCTCTTTCTTTATGAAAATTGGAGAATCATATTCCCCCAAATAGTCGAACCTTTCTTCTCCGAACTTCGAATGCAGCCCGCAACCACCATCCCACTTCAAAGTCATCACCACTCTTCTCCTCCGCGAATTGACAGTGGGTGTGGCGTCGCATGTGGAAGGCTAAAAGCTCTGTTTGGTAAAAGTTCGAACACAGTCTGCAGCCACCATCACTCTTCCCATCGTTCCTCTTTTTGTCACCGCTGTCATAGGAAGGTCTCCTACTCTCCTCTCCTTTCAACGTTTTCGGTTATCGTCTTTTCTGTTCGAGTTCTCTCTCTCTGTTTTTGTCGATAGTTTCCACTCCTCCGTCGCCGTCACTTTCCTTCTTTCCTTGCCACTGGTAAGCAATGTTGCTTGGAATTATTTTTGCTTGTTTTGTAATTTGTACGGTTGTTAATAATATTGAATTGCTAATTTTGATATTTTATTAATACTTTTGTTAATTTGCACTGATTTTGTTAATACTGGATTTACTGATTTTGCTAATTTGCACTGGCTTTATTAACTGTCAGTTGCGGAATGATTCTGTCGAATATTTTTTACTAAATTAATTTTGGTCATGGTTTTTACACTTTATAACTCCGCCTATGTTATACTTGCAGTACATAGCCGGCCCCAAGCCTGGATAAAAGAGGAAGGTTGTGTTAGGTCTTTGATAGCCATCATAAAAATTTAGTCGAATCTTCATGACATGGATCAAAGACGTTATTGCGCTAAAGTTAGGTTGTTGCTCGGAAGCAACGCGCTGTATAGCTCGCGTACATTGTCAAATGAGCAAGAGCCGCTGCATCGGCGTCTGGGTGTAGTGTTAAATGAGCAAGGGTTTTCGCATTTTCGTGAACGGACGAAGGTAAATAAGCTAGTTTATAAAGAAAAAAAATTAAAGGTCGAGGCGACAGAAGGTTGAGATTTGGGACATAGAACATAGGCACTCTAACACAAAAATCCATGGAGGTGGTGGATACCATGACAAGGAGAAAGATTAACATCATGTGCCCACAAGAAACAAAATGGGTTGGTGCGAAGGCTAGGTTGTTGGATACTTCCGGATTCAAACTTTGGTATACGGGAAAGGTGAAGAATAGAAATATGGTAGGTATTATCGTGGATAAGCAGTGGAAGAATGATGTAGTGGATGTCAAAAGGGTGGGAGATCAAATCATCTCTATCAAACTTGTGGTGGAAGAAGGTACTTTTCATGTGATTAGCGCCTATGCACCGCAAGTGGGTTCGGAAGAACAACACAAGATCAGATTTTGGGAGGATCTCGAGAGTTTGGTCCAAGACATAGCTTTGGGAGATAATATTTTCTTAGTAGGGGATTTAAATGGCCATGTTGGAAGAGAAGTGACTGGGTATGGAAGTATTCACGGAGGCCATAGTTTTTGGATGGTAAATACCGAGGGTAAAACTATTTTGGACTTTTCCTCAACCTTTGATCTCCTCATCGCAAATACATGTTTTAAAAAAAAGAGACAAACATGTTATAACCTATAAGAGTGGCATGACAAGCTCTCAAATCGACTTATTCTTGTTGAGGTGAGTCGACCAGAAATTTCGCGTTAATTGTAAAATTATTTCGGGAGAGAGTTTAACAACACAATATAGGATTCTTGTCATGAATTTTTGCGATGAGCAAAAGTTGAGAAAAAGACATCATACGAGGAACCCAAGAACAAGGTGGTGGCGAATGAAATATGAGGAACAAATAAGCTTCCTAAGACGGGTAGAAGAAGAGGTAAAGTGGGATAAAAACAGAAGCGGAGAGGAGTTGTAGAAAGAGATGGCAGAAGTTATTAGAAAAACAGCAAAAGAAAGTTTTGGTGAATCTAGAGGGATAGGACCACGAGACAAGGAGTCCCGGTGGTGGAATGCGAGTGTACAAGAAAAGATAAAGGCAAAAAGGGTGTGCTTTAAAGAGTGGTTTTTGTACCGCAATGCAGATAATTAGAAAAAATATAAGGCGGCTAAGAAAAAACCAAAAGTGGCTGTAAGTAAAGCAAGAACAAGAGCATATAAGGGTCTTTACCAGTTCTTAGGCACGAAAGAAGGAGAAAAATGTATATATAGAATCACAAAGAGTCGTGAAAGAAGAACGAGAGACTTGGATCAGGTTAAGTGCATAAAGGATAAAGACGGGGAGGTGTTGGCTCAAGAGGAGAAGATCAATGAAAGGTAGAAGAGCTACTTCTACGAGTTATTAAATGAAGGACAGAATACTTTTCTGAGCTTTGGTCGGTTATGCACAAGGGAAGAAGATCAAAACTTTGACTACTATTGAAGGATTCAAGACTTCGAAGTAAAAGAGGCTCTAAAGCGGATGAAAAATGGCAGGACAGTAGGACCCGATAATATTTCGATTGAAGTTTGGAAGGGCCTTGGAGAGAAAGGCGTCAGTTGGTTAACCAAATTTTCTAATGAGATTTTAAGGTCTAAGAAGATGTCAGATGAGTGGAGAAATAGCACCTTGGTACCTATCTACAAGAATAAAGGGGATATACAAAGTTGCAAAAATTATAGAGGGATCAAGCTCATGAGTCATACCATGAAATTATGAAAAAAGGTGATAGAATGGAGGCTGAGACAAGAGACACAAGTAACAAAGAACCAATTTGATTTTATGACAGGCAGATCCACCACTGAAGCGATATACCTGTTAAGAAGGATGATAGAGAGGTATCGTAGTAATAAAAATGATCTATATATGGTGTTTATTGATTTGGAAAAAGCATACGCTAGGGTGTCAAGGGAGGTCTTATGAAAGGTTTTAGAAAATAAGAGAGTAAGGATCGCATATATTCGTTCAATTAAAGACATGTATGATAGAGTTCCAACTAGTGTGAAGACTTAAGGTGGTGTGACAACGAAATTTTCTATTGGTAAAGGATTACACCAGGGATCATCCTTAAGTTCATACCTTTTCACATTAGACTTGGAAATACTCACAGAGCATATCCAAGAGCCTATACCATGGTGCACGATTTTTGCCGATGATATCTTCCATATGGGAGAGTCAAAGGAAGACCTAAATAAGAAGTTGAAGTTATGGAGAGAAGCTCTAGAAGTGTATGGTCTGCACATAAGTCGTAGCAAAACGAAATATATGAAATGTAAGTTCAGCCTGTGAAGGAAAAATCCTAATATAGAGGTGAAGATTGGAGATAATATCTTACGAAAAGTTAAGTGTTTTAAGTATTTTGGGTACATCATACATGATAATGGAGAGATTGAATATGATGTAAATATAGGATCCAAGCAGATTGGTCAAAACAGCGGAGTGCGTCTAGTTTTATATGTGACAAAAAAGTACCTTCAAAACTTAAAGGTAAATTCTATCGCACTGCTATCAAACCAGCTATGCTTTATAATACAGAGTGTTGGACGGCCAAAGGGGAGCACGAACATAAGTTAAGTGTGGCAGAGATGAAGATGTTGAGATGGATGAGTGGTCATACGTGATTAGATAGAATAAGGAATGAAGATATAAGAGAGAGGGTTGGAGTAGCATCTATTGTGGAAAAGATGGTAGAATTACGTCTCAAGTGGTTCAGAAATGTGAGAAAAAGACCGATAAAACACCCATTCAGAAGGGTGGATGAGATGAAATATGGACAAGGGGTGAAAGGTAGAGGAAGACCTAAGAAGACCATCCATGAGGTGGTCAAATGAGATCTACATGTAAACGGTCTTTCTGTAGACATGATACATGATATAGCTCAATAGTACCATTTGATTCATGTAGCCGACCCCACCTAGTGGGATAAGATTTTTTTGTTGTTGTTTGTTGTTTGTTGTTTTTACACTTCATGCTTTCATGTTCTTGCTTTTTTTTTGTGTTAATGTTGAAAATGCAATTCTCACAGTGGATAGAGCAAGCTTCTGAACACAACAAGGAAGCAGTTATTAAAGCATTGTTAGGTGCAAAAGAAGCTATGCTTAGGATTAGATATTATATGCGCCTAATGGGTGAGGCTGCAGATGTTCCTGTAAGTTCCTTTCATTAATTTGGCACTTATTATTATGCTTCTTCTGTTTGAATGATGTTGATTATAAATTGTATATGCTGGTAGTAACTACTCTTTTTTTTGCAATTCATGCAGATTGAACTAGAATTACAAACAAAACTTTTAGATGCTACACTGAATTTAGAAGGAGTGTTGTTGGTTGGAGTTCCAGAAGCAGGAGGATTGGATGCTATCTTCGCTATTACTTTGGGAGATTCAAGCAGCAATGTGACAAAAACATAGAGCTCACTTAATGTTCTTGCCCTTCTGGTTAAATTTTTAATATTATCATGTTAGAAATTATTGAATTTAAATATTTAAAATTATATATTAAATTTTTAATAATTTTATCTAATATTTAATTAAATCGGTTATACCTATTAAATCTCGGTCGGACCATTGAATCAATAAACTAGTCATTTTACTGATTTATTTATTGATTCGATTCTTACAACTTTGATAAAAAAAAATTAATATTTAAAGATTAGAATGTATTTCAAATAGGAATTGTTCAACATTTACAATATTTTTTATTTTTTAAATTACATTGTATACTTTATTTAATATTTAAGAATTTGACATTTATTACTTTTATTATATGATACAGTTGAAATATATTAAAAACATTTTATCTTAAGTATTTTAGAATTAACGTAATTCACCCTCCTTTGACTAAGGAGCATAAATTTATCTTAGTGGTAGTTGACTACTTTATAAAATACATGGAAACTGTGTTCATAAAAGAAATTACCCAAGCCAAGATAATTAACTTCATTGAGAAATCAATCACTCATAGATTTGGTATTTTTCAAACTTTAACTACAGACCAAGGGACCATGTTTACAGGTCGATAAATAAAGAGGTTTGTTGAATCACGAGGTATTAGAATAATACATTCGAGTCTGTATTATGCACAAGCTAATGGTCAAGTCAAGGCTGTTAATAAGTCTCTAATAAATTTGATTAAAAAAATATCGAAAGACTACCTCAAAACTAGCATAATACCTTGAGCCAGGTGTTATAGGCTTATAGATGCTCACCTAAGGAAGCTACATAATCGACACCTTATGAGCTTGTATATAGCCACAAGGCTGTCTTGCCACTTGAAATAAATTTGCATACTATTAGAGTGACTAAACAAAATGATTTTTCTGTTGAACAGTACATGTTAAGTATGATAGATGAACCAAATGAATTAGATCAAACTTGACTGATGGCTTTAGATAGAATAATTTGACAGAAAGAATTTATAGCTAAGTCACACAACAAAAAAATAAAGAAGAAGCAATTTGCAGTTGGTGACTGGGGTTTAAAATTAGTCCTTCTTACATAACAAGTTAAAAAAATGGTCAACATTATGTGAAGGACTTTTTAAAGTCGAAAAGATATTTGATGGTAATGCATATGAGTTAAGAGATATAAGATATAATCGAAAGATTGGACATATAAATGGAAAATATCTCAAAACATATAATTATCATTAAAAATGAGAGTTCATAATAAAACGTCGACCATATACAAAGAGTCAACCACAATACAAACAATTAAGATTCAAATAAAATCCTAAATTTAAGCTTCAAGTCCTATTATTTTCGACCCAAGGTGGTAGCGGCTTCAGAAACCTCATCTTTAACCCTGTTGGCTTGAGTGATGGCTTCTACTAAAGCAGGTCAACTCAAGACTTTGGAGGAATGTACCTTTTTAAGTTTTTCAAGCCAGGGAGTGTCAAGTTAGCTGTTGCATTTTTTTCTTTACTAGCCTTCAACTCAGCTAATTCCTTTTCAAGAGTCTCAATTCTCAATACTAGGGTTTGCTCTTTAGCTCGACCCTCTGATAAGACTTCTTCGATTTGAGACTTAGACATTTTACATTTCTTTAGTTGGGCATCATGGTTAGCCAATGCCTCAATCGACTTTCTCAACTTTTCCTCGACTATTTCAGACTTGGAAGTATAATTGTAAATGTCTTCAATAAAGACACCTAGAACTGTATGGATCCTAGTTGGAATCTTTTGGTCCAAAAATCCAAGAGCTTCGAAGAGTCGAACCTTCAGGTCAGTGTTGTTGTTGATCTCCTCTAAAGGATGGTTGAGGTAGTCGAGAATTATGTTCACCATCTCGACAACCAGAAGATCAAGACCTGGTGGCATTTGAGGCTCAAGAGAAGTAACCTCCTCTTCACGGAATGAAACAATTGGTTCTAACTCTTGAACAGAAAGAACAACCTCTGGTTCTGAACCAGAAGAAGAGAAAACTCTTGTTCCTTCTAAAGAGTATACTTATCGAGCTTCTAACATAATGTTTGCAAGATCAAAGTCAAAATCTCAAAATCTAAATCCCCAGCCTCTGGTGCAAGAACATGGAATGGGAGCTCTAAATTTTGTTTGACAGCCCTCTAATCTATGTCCAGAGTAAGTGTAGAAGTGGCTGCAACAGTTGTCAAAATATGACGTGATTTTCGATGTGTTTCCGCATAACTTGGCAAAGGCATATAGCTCGCCTGCAAAAGATAAGTATATGAATATGAACAAACAAAATGAAATATGGAAATGGTGAGAAAATTTTCCATTGGAGAATCAGTCGAGGCTTGAGAGGCAACAGTCGACGTATTAGGCTGTACTGGACTTAAAACGGAAATGGGTGGTATAGCCACCGGTCGAGGAACTATGGGAGAAGTAGGTTGAGTCACTTCAGTCTCGATACCGGATGGGTCAACCTCTAGTTCAGAGCGACTTTCTGCTTTGACCCAAGATTTGGAGCTTTGTTTTGACTGTTTTGACTGAATAGAAAAGAGTTATTAAGTATTTATGCAAAACAAACTTCGAACATAAGCTTTAAGGTGTTACAAAAATACCTTAAAAGAAATGGTGGGATTTGTTTTTTGAACTTTCTTGGGGTTAGCTCCAAGAAGGATGCGACAGCACTACGCTTTTTTGAGCAAAGTGTGGCCTCACTTGACCGTCATCTGCCCCGACCCTGTTTGGATTTGGTCTTCTTTGTAGCAGCATCCTCTTCTGACTCCCAATTCTCCTTGACTGGTTTGGGCTCAACAGCTATAACAGTCATCTCTATAGGTCAAGCAGCTGAAAAATATAGAGAATATAAGATAAGTAAAGACTCGAAGGATAAAGTTTTAAGAAAATATGGTACTTGGAGAGTATCCAGTGATCCTCGTTTGACCATGAATCTTATTCAGAAAGCCCTGGTAATAAACGGCACTAGTTGTGTTGATGCTAGAGTTTGAAGATCTTTCTTTTGGAGTAGGTAATTCACTTCTAAGGCTCCTTTAGGAGGATTAGCCTAAGTCTTGAAGTAACGGTCGAGACATCTATGAAAATATGTTTACTTCTTTTCACATACCTCTAAGGCCTCGTTGAAAACATACTTTATCTTCCTGAAATGTCATTTTACTTTATAATATTTTTCAATTTAAGGATTTCTTTAACATGCTCACCTTTAGTTTTCTTCGATGTTGCGACAATCTATGCAGTAGGGAAAACTAAACTAGAGAGTGCTTGTCTAGATGCTGTGCAATGAGAATCATAAAAGGTCGACCACCACTTGTGGAATGCAGGTGTCGAGAGAAAGCAAAACTTGATGTCATATTGAGAAGTCACCCTTTGGTGATTGAGGTCCAAAATTTGATCAAACTCTTCCAAACTCGACACCTCATAATGGATCATTTTTTGCTCCAAGGTCGAGAGATAGAGGAGAAGGCAACGATTGTGCAAGACCAAACTTCCTCGACACATATTGGGGGGAATAGGTGACCAATTTCTCTTTTAGAGCCACAGTCAACTCATGAGGGAGACCCACAGGAAGAATTTGGGGAGTTAATGTTTTCGACCATATTTCATCGACAGTCTCTTGATTTTCAGTTTTACAACTAGTTAAAGAATGGAGATACCCAACAGCGCTTTTTTTTTTTTTACAGGTAAATGGATTTGGGTAGTAATAAGAGTCATCATTAGTCTTGACGTGAGAAGGAGAGTGATGAAGTAACAAAAAGCATCGATAGATGACATGCTTTTTGGTTTTGACCAAGAAATGAAAGAAAGTCGGATACCGTCAAGCTAAGCTTTTGGAACTTCAGCAGAGGAAGCAGTGAATCGAGGTTCGAGTTTAACCTTCAACCATAGGTTTACAACCCAAGTAGGACCAAAGGGGTTGATCGAAGATTCGCCTTGTCGAATCTCACTAACTACTAAGGAAAGTGTTTCATACAATTGAGCCAGAATTAGAGAAGAGAGGTTAACATATTTTTTACAGTGAAACATGATAGCTACTAACAAATAATTGCTTTTCTGAATCTAAATCGATTTTGGACAAAAAATAAAAGTATTTAGCCATAAGAGTAAGAAAGTTATGTGCTCACTATTAGTCACAGGATTAACCTTAAAACGCATGTAGTTTTGAATAAAATCCGACACAGAGGTCAAGACGAAGTTGATGTTGAAGACATCATTAGGGTATGTAGTGGCCCAACATGCATCTTCCCCCCTTAGGAGCATTGCCAGTCAAAGCAAAATTTTCCATCAAGGTCGGGCCCATCATTCCATAAGAAAAATGGAAGTTATTTGTAGTTGGGCACCAAAAGTCCAAACTAGCTCCTAAGAGAGGTGCAGTATAGGACAAGTCAAAAGCGGCTAATTTAAGATCAGAAGCAATGCCTAAAGACTTCTATATAGACTTGTAAGTCGAAGATAGCCTCGACATTCAAATCAAGAATAAAGAGTTAGATTTCTTAAGGGGTACTGTTCTAAAAACTCGACTAGCGAAGTAGGTAGCCTTAACATTTTGGCAAAAAATCAATAGAAGATGTTCACGGGGAGATGGAAAGAAAGAAGATATAGACATTTGTGAACTTGAATGGAAGCAATACCTAGCTCTCCAGAGTTCGATAGTCTCAACGTCAGGATTGGGAGTCCGTAGAGTACCATCATCATTATAGAACTATGGCACATCGACAACCAGAGGAGGAGGTTTTATAACCTGAACATCCTCGTCATCCTCTTCTTGTGAAGGAGAAATGTGAGCAGCAAAAGCTCCGCCAGGAGCAGAAGCGGCAGTTGCAGCGGCAGTAGCGGAAGTAGGAAGAGAATATGATGTGGTGGCTCCGATGGTTGAGGTAGTGATAGGAACAGTGGTAGAGGTTGTGACAGCAATGGTAGTAGAAGAAGAAGCGACAGTAATAACGAAAGTACTGCTAGAATAAGAACCAGATTAAGAATTCATGAAAAAGACAAAGGGATTTCAAAGAAAAGGATAAGGATTTTCGCAAGAATGAAGAATGATGAGAATGGTGGAATTGAACGAATAAATAAACCCTGAAAATGTGAAAAGGTTTAAAAAGAAGAGGTCCATTAAAGCCCATTGGGAACATTATATATTCCCAGAAAAAAACGCATGAACTATTTCATTTCTGCATAACTGTCTTTTCAAAATTTTGAAATTTGAAAAAAATGGCACGTGCAAGGCATGTAATCAAGTGAAACTTCTCATTTTATTTTCTGAAAAGACAAGTTTCAAGGAGCAATATGTTAGCACAAAAATTCGACATTACAAATAACTCGACCATGATCGTTTGACCTAAAGGTGAGTTGATAATATGTAAGTCGAAGTATCATAGCACGTGGTTTGTTCTATGAGAATGTAGGTCAAAATATCATATCACATGGGTTGTTGAATAAAAGCATTAGCACAAGGGTTCGACTTATCGTAGAAAGTGAAAAGAAAATAATTAAGGAGTGGTGACTTCTAAAAATCGAAATGAAATAATCACACGAAACTTTATCCAAAAGCACTTTATGGAACGTGGGGCTTGAAGATCAAGGTAAAAGAAGACGTGAGACGTCAAACTTGAGAGTCAAGATTCTTTATGGTCAAGATAGTGTCATGACCTGATAAATAGGAAGAAACTAGATAGTAGAAAGAGAAAGATACTCTGCAAATCTATCCTTATGGTTTATAAATAAAAGAAATACAGAAGTAAAAAGAGAACTTCAATCTGAACACCTCACCATCATATAAAACTCTACAAAATCCAAAATCACACTAATACCAAGGAAATCCATAAAATGCAAGTGGCTATGAGTGTTTGGAGTCAATTTTCTTTTATTCGTATTATTTTTACCTTTTATTTCATTTTATTGTTTTTCATTTCTTTTCGGATATTTTTATTTATTTTGTTAGTTTATTTTAAGCTTCAATTTACTTGTTATTTACAATTCTTATTTATTTCATATCTTTCCCATCTTGTTATTTTTGTCTTTGCGTTGTTTATTTTATTTTTTTTCTCTTTCAATCATTTTATTTTCAAGTTTTTACTTTGTTTTATCTTTTTTCTTGGCTTACAATTTATCACAAATGTTTTGACATATATAAATTCAATACTTACGCTAAATAATTTTTAGGTCGAACTCACTCTTTTTCAGAAAAATTGTATCTGCTCCCCAAATTAAAATTTTGATATAAGCTTGATTCGACACCCTGTCGAGGTTACAAAAAATCAAGTGAAACATCTACATAGTCTTTTTAAATCTCTGCAACACTTTCCTTTTCCAATGAATGATTAGCAATTTTAAGTAATGGAATCCAATGTTGAATTTGAATTTGTAATTAATGAGGAACATCTACTTGTTGGTTTGTATCTCTTTACCCTTTTTACTCTTGTTTTATGTTAATGGACTCTTTATTTTGAAGTCTTCGTTGAATCAAATGAATTTGGAATTTATATTCAATTGTACAACTGTTATGTTTCTTGTAATTTAGTGGATTTGCGACTTTATTCTTGAGCAGTGAATTTTTAGGATTGTTTTTTTTTACACTGTTTGTTGAAATTATTTTCAATAAGGAGTAGAATCTGGGATTTTGGCTAAGGAAAAGTTTTTGAGTAACTCTCGAGTCCTCTTGACATTGAGTTGAGTCCTCTTGATAATTCAAGTTGAATTGAGTTGAGCCAATTAATACAACTTTAAAAGTCTTCAACTAACTTTTCTCTTCCTAGTTGATTGATAAGTTAGGACCTTATTAATTAAAACATAACTCCAACTAGTCACCAAAAAAAACATAACTCCAACTAACTTTCTATAATCTAATTAGTTAACTTATTAGGACCTTATTAATTAAGAAGAATATTAGATGATTCCAACTAGTATAATTAACTAGTATAATCCGATGATGTTAGTATTTTTCATTAACTAGTATAATTCCAACTAAGCATCCACTTCTTAGATGATTAACATGTTGGTTGGGTGTCTATTAGTTGATTGAATAACTCTAATTGATTCTCCTCTTTTGGTATCTATCATTCACAAAGAGAGGAGAATTTGACACGCACTAACTCGGACACCCCATCCGATCTTCTGATCTCCCTCTCTCTCAAACGATTTTTTCTCTAATTTTTTTAACACTTAATACAATACAGTATAATCTTCCACTTTTAATTTTATAAGTGAGATCAAAAATAAATAAAAAAATAATAAATTATTAGATTAAACATTGAATACTATCCAATTTTTTTTCACGAGAGGATCCCTCCCCCCTCAAACTGAGTTTTACGGATCCATTCCCAACAAGAGTACAATAAAAAAATATATTTTATTATTTTAATTATTTTAAAATAAAATAAACTACTAAAATGATATTGAAAAGATACTAACAACAAATAAATTGTTGAAAGATTTAAAAATACGATAAAAAAACTAAATATTAAATATATGTTCTAAAAAATGACTTTAGAAATTAGATTTTGATGCAAATTTTTACGATTATTATTTAAAATATATATATATTTCCATCCTTAAAATTTGGTCATTTTTGTCAAGTACAACAACAACAAAGCCTTGTCCCACTAAGTGGGGTCGGCTACATGAATCAAACGATGCCATTGTGCTCTGTCATGTATCATGTCTACAGAGAGACCGTTTACATGTAGATCTCGTTTGACCACCTCATGGATGGTCTTCTTAGGTCTTCCTCTGCCTTTCGCCCTTTGTCCATCTTCCATCTCATCCACCCTCCTGACTGGATGTTCTATCGGTCTTCTTCTCACATGTCCAAACCACCTGAGACGCGATTCAACCATCTTTTCCACAATAGGTGCTACTCCAACTCTCTCCCTTATATCTTCATTCCTTATTTTATCCAATCGCGTATGACCACTCATCCATCTCAACATCTTCATCTCTGCCACACTCAGCTTATGTTCGTGCTCCCCTTTAGCCGCCCAACACTCCGTACCATACAGCATAGCCGGTCTTATAGCGGTGCGATAGAATTTACCTTTAAGTTTTAAAGGCACTTTTTTGTCGCATATAAAACCAGATGCACTCCGCCATTTTGACCAACCTGCTTGGATCCTATGATTTACATCATGTTCAATCTCTCCATTATCCTGTATGATGCACCCAAGATACTTAAAACTTTTAACTTTTCGTAGGGTGTTCTCTCCAATTTTCACCTCTATATTGAAGTTTTCCCTTCTCAGACTGAACTTACATTCCATATATTCCGTCTTGCTACGGCTTATGCGCAGATCATACACTTCTAGAGCTTCTCTCCATAACTCCAACTTCTTATTTAGGTCTTCCCTTGACTCTCCCATAAGGACGATATCATCGGCAAAAAGCATGCACCATGGCACAGGCTCTTGGATGTGCTCTGTGAGTACTTCTAAGACTAATGTGAAAAGGTATGGACTTAAGGATGATCCCTGGTGTAATCCTATACCAATAGGGAATTCCTCTGTCACACCACCTTGAGTCTTCACACTAGTTGTGGCCCCATCATACATGTCTTTAATTGCCCGAATATATGCGATCCTTACTCTCCTCTTTTCTAAAACCTTCCATAAGACCTCCCTTGGTACCCTATCATACGCTTTTTCCAAATCAATAAACACCATGTGTAGATCCCTTTTATTACTACGATACCTCTCCATCATCCTTCTTAATAGGTATATCGCTTCAGTGGTAGATCTGCCTGGCATAAATCCAAATTGGTTCTCTGTTACTTGTGTCTCTTTTCTCAACCTCCGTTCTATCACCCTTTCCCATAACTTCATAGTATGACTCATAAGCTTAATCCCTCTATAATTTCCGCAACTTTGTATATCCCCCTTATTCTTGTAGATAGGTACCAAGGTGCTCTTTCTCCACTCATCAGGCATCTTCTTTGACCTTAAAATCTCATTAAAAAGCTTGGTTAACCAGTTGATGCCTTTTCCTCCAAGACCCTTCCAAACCTCAATCGGGATATTATCAGGTCCTACTGCCCTGCCATTTTTCATGAGCCTCTTTTACCTCGAAGTCTCGAATCCTTCGATAGTAGTCAAAGTTTTGATCTTCTTCCCTTGTGCATAATCGACCAAGGCTCGGGAGAGTCTTCTGTCCCTCATTAAATAACTCGTAGAAGTAGCTCTTCCACCTTTCATTAATCTTCTCCTTTTGAGCCAACACCTCTCCATCCTTATCCTTTATGCACTTAACCTGATCCAAATCTCTCATTCTTCTTTCCCGGCTCTTTGCAATTCTATATATACCTTTTTCTCCTTCTTTCGTGCCCAAAGACTGGTAGAGACCCTCATATGCTCTTGTTCTTACTTCACTTACAGCCACTTTTGTCTCTTTCTTAGCCGCCTTATATTTTTCCCAGTTATCTGCATTGCGGCATAAAGACCACTCTTTAAAGAATTCTCTTTTTATCTTTATCTTTTCTTGTGTACTCGCATTCCACCACCAGGACTCCTTGTCTCTTGGTCCTATTCCTTTAGATTCACCAAAACTTTCTTTTGCTGTTCTTCTAATAACTTCTGCCATCTCCCTCCACATCTCTTCCGCGCTTCCATTCCCATCCCACTTTGCCTCTTCTCCTACCCGTCTTAGGAAGCTTCTTTGTTCCTCACCTTTCATCCGCCACCACCTCGTCCTTGGGTTCTTCGTATGATGTCTTTTCCTCAACTTTTGCTCAACGCGAAAATCCATGACGAGCACCCTATGTTGTGTTGTCAAACTCTCTCCCGGGATAATTTTACAGTTAATGCAAAATTTTCGGTCGACTCTCCTCAACAAGAAGAAGTCGATTTGAGAGCTTGTCATGCCACTCTTATAGGTTATAAGATGTTCGTCTCTCTTTTTAAAACATGTATTTGCGATGAGAAGATCAAAAGTTGAGGAAAAGTCCAAAATAGTTTTACCCTCGGCATTGATCACCCCGAAACCATGGCCTCCGTGAATACTCCCATATCCAGTCACTTCTCTCCCAACATGGCCATTTAAATCTCCTCCTAAGAAAATCTTATCTCCCAAAGGTATGCCTTGAACCAAACTCTCTAGATCCTCCCAAAACCTTATCTTGTGTTGTTCGTCCGAACCCACTTGCGGTGCATAGGCGCTAATCACATGGAAAGCACCTCCCTCCACCACAAGTTTGATAGAGATGATCCGATCTCCCACCCTCTTGACATCAACTACGTCCTTCTTCCACTGCTTATCCACAATTATTCCAACTCAATTCCTATTCTTCACCTTTCCTGTATACCAAAGTTTGAAACCAGAAGAATCCAACTCTCTAGCCTTTGCACCAACCCATTTCGTTTCTTGTAGGCACATAATGTTAATCTTCCTCCTTGTCATGGTGTCCACCACCTCCATGGACTTTCCTGTTAGAGTGCCTATGTTCCATGTCCCAAATCTCAACATTTTGTCGCTTCGACCTTTACCTTCTCCTTTTTGAACTAGCTTATTTACCCTCGTCCGTTCACGAAAACGCGAGAACCCTTGCTCATTTAACACTACATCCGGGCACCGATGCAGCGGCTCTTGCTTTGACACTGTACTCGAGCTATACGGCGCGTTACTTCCGGGTAACGACCTAGCTTTAGCGCAATAATGTCTTTGATTCATGTCATGGGGGGTTCGGCTATATTTTTACGTTGGTTACCGAAGACCTAACACAACCCTCCTCCTTTATCCGGGTTTGGGACCGGCTATGTACCGCAAGTGTAACATAGGCGGAGTTTCATTTTTTGTCAAGTAATTTTAAAAAAAAATTATTGTGAACAACTATATTTTTTTGAAAAAAAATCTAGAGATAAAATTTTGTTCTAAATTTTTTCGTACACCTAAATATTTATTCAAATATTGCCATAAAAATTTTAGATCTAATAGATAAATCATTTGCTAAATATGAAAGTCTTTTTGATGCTTACAAAAATTATAATATTTATTGAATCTTTTTGTTGTATTTTCAAATTATTTTCAAAGACTTTTTTTGTAGCAACTGAATTTTTCGGATACCAAATTGATAGTTAACCCTTTTAAATAATAATAAAATAAAAATAAAATATTGTCAAAAACCAAATAACGTCTTACCTTTTCAAAATCATAACAATATTTTAAGAATAGACAATTCTTTGGGGTTTCATTGTTTTGTACTAACATTAGTGTACAAAGTACAAACAAATTATTAGTTAGACAAAGGGAATATAATATAGATTCAATAGTTTTTAGTATTTATTTTTTATAACATATTAACCCAAATTATAATGTAAACTTAATTTTAGTCCCGCACCTTTTTTTAATAAACTTACGTAAATTCTATCATAAATGCATATTGATATTAAATATTGCTTTTGATTTTCACTTCAGAATAAAGATATATTCTTCCTGCATCTAAGAATACTAAATATATATAGATATTTTACTTTCGAAGGGGTATATATCCTTCTCTTCTTTTTTGCCATAGGGCACATATCCTTTTTTCCCTGGGTATTTTTTAATTTAATAACCTAAAAACTAATTTGTCCCGAATTGTTCTATTTAAAAGTTTACCCCTCTATTCTAACACGAATAAGAACAATTTTAGTGAAATTGCCAACCCCCAAGACACAAGAATATAGACCAAAACCACAATCAATGAAGCAAAAGCCCATTGGGCTTCTCTCCATATAATATAGAGACCATGGGATCCTCTTGGAGCAACATCTGGGGAATGCAATCATTTTTCCTATATATAATTATTGGTCGCATGACAAAAGATGGCCCACACATTTCCCAAGCTAGAGTCTTATCTAGTTTAGGAAGCAATTATTTTTGTTAGCCAGTTAATAAATATGACTGAAGGTTGCTTGCACGTTGCACTTGATAAAAAGTTGAACTATAGTAAGAAATACAATTTCATGATAATTAAGGGGGAAAAAATAAAGAACCAAGACGAAATAGCTAAAGAAAACAATCACCATGTGAAAGTGTATTAGTACCTGAATTCCAAAGAGGGAAATGCAAATCAAACCCATCCATGAATGAAGACTATAGAAATTGGCTACAATCCCATCCTTCCCCTGAAATTTAGTCCAAATTCCAAATATTCCAGAAGCTAGTGCCACACCTTGAAGCCCTAAATGCACTGATTTTTTTAATCCCATAGAACCAGGCAACCACCTGTGCACCAAAATTGCTGCAAAAACTATATACTAATTAACAAAATAAATAAATTAAATTAAATTTTACATCATGATTTCTTTCAAACAATTCTAAAGCTAATTAAACCCAAGTTACCTTCTCCACTTAAGAGAATAAACCCAATGACCATCAGCAAAGGATGAAGAACCTGCAATCATTAGAGCATTTAAGAAAAAAAGTAAGTTTTTGGAATGGAAAGTTGTAAAAAAGGGAAGCAGAAAATAAAGAGAAAAGAGAGTAGTAGTGTGAGTGTGTGCACTGCATACAGCATAGATGAAGTCTTGTTGGGAAAGAGAAGAAGGGAGAAAGGTGGATTTGAAGGTCAGGACCCAGAAAAGAACAAGGAGTCCAACTGCAAATCCTGAAAGTCTTGCAGCAAACAAGACAAGTGCGGGACACAGTAGTGAAGCCATTATTAAGACTTGGGAGGAGTGAGTGCTAGTGAGCAGCAGTAGGACTTAGGACTACCGACAAGCAACAACGCTTTTATTTTGCTCTTCTCTAGATCCACCTATGAGTATAATTACGAGGCAATTTAATTGACGAGTTTGGCAATTTAATTGCACCCCTATGTCCCCTCTACCTTTGGTGAACTACTGAACCCTTGTTAAGTTGAATATCCAATGTCACCATTTTGGACATATTCTAACATTACTGCTTGAACTTATTTAATTTTTTAAGTTAAGATTAAGTTAGTCTAGTCTAGTCTTTAATATTTTATAAGAAAACTAAAAATATAAGCGAGTATAAAAAAAATTAGTAAAAAAAATATTTTATTATTCAAGTATTTGTTATAAATAATTCACACATTTAAATTTTAATTTTCACTTTTATTTATAGCTGTCCACTTTATTAATAAATGGTTAGGATTAAATATAATTAAAGATTCATATTAATCATCCAAAATCTTCATTATAAATATCTATCTTACCATATTTTTTAAATACTTTTAAATTATTCTATATTACTCTTCATATTTTTTTTATATACATTCACATTTTTTAAGAATATTCTATAACTTTTTACAATCTTCTAGAACCTTTTGGAGTATTTCAAAACTTTTTAAAACATTCAAGAACGTTTTGAAATTATCTAGAACATTCTCAAATACTTCAAAAAATTATACAAACACCATTAAATCCAACTTTCTAAAATTTATCATGACACCAAATTTCATTTGCCAACTTGAGTGAAAGTTATTTCATTTTTTCGTATTTTTTTATTTGTATTTAAATTAGGTTTAGATTAAATTGTTTCGTTTATTCATTTATTTATTTTTAGAGTGCAAGTGTGCACCTTCAAATTGATTCCAATAAATTTGTATCACACAAATTAGTTTTTTTTAGACAAATTGATTCTTGCTCATTAGAATATTAGATAAGTAAATACCTGATGAGATAAATGAGCAACTTAGTTATTTTTTATTTAATATTATAAAAATATGTTATTTTTAAGAAAAATTAAAGACTAATTTGTCACCCATTTTTATAATTATTGGAGATTAATTTTTTTAAAATTATGAAAGATTAATAATTAAGAATAAATTACTAAAATCGTCTCCATTTTTTTTAAGATACTAATAACAATACCTTTTATTTTTGTTAACAATAAAAATATTCAATGTTTTAAAATGTGACAACAATACCTAACTTTTTTCAAGAAGTGTTATAAAAATCAGATTTTAATATAGTTTTTTGTAAGTATAATTGCAAAAAGTGATATTTTTTTCTTAAAGTTTGATAATTTTACACTAAATAGTTTTTTGTAATTTTTTGTCATTAACCAAGAATACTTTTAAAAAATAAAAAAAATATCTTATTTGTTGAGTTTTGAAAGATCTTATCATTTATTATGATGACAAATATTTGGTTAAGTTGATTGGGGATTAATTCTAATTTATTTTATGATTAATTGTGTAATAAAATTGTACAATTGTTATGTAGTTTAATGCTAATTTAGCTATATCTAAAATGAATTAACTATTAAGAGTAAGATATGAGCATAACATAAAAGATTACTATTGCCAATAGAAAAAAAAAATTGTCATGACAATGATGATGAAGAATGTTTTGACAAGTAAAAGCTAGTAAGCTATAATTTTGCTATAAGAAGAAGATCAATTCTCAAGGAAAGATAAGGAGAAATTTCATAATATATACTTCACACGTTTGAGTGTCATTCTTCCTCATTTGGACCTCAATTTGGTATATTTATTTTTTGTTTTGAATCTTCTTAGTAAATTGAAAAAGGCTTATGATTTTGAGAGATTTTAATATATATATATATATATATATATATATATATATATATATATATATATATATATATATATATATATATATATGTATGAGTGAAAATGTATAAATTAAAAAGAAAAGCTAAAATAGTTTGAGTTTGTCATTTGTTTGGTTTTGAAAATTTTAGTTTGTCTTAGCATTTGTTTGAGAAGCTCCAAATTGTAGTTATATTGGCGTAGAACCAGTTTGGTTCGTTTATTTTTGTTTTAGTCTTAAAATTGGTACTTATAATTTTGGTGATTGATATAGTAAAATTTTATCATTAAAATGTGAATCTTCATTCAAGTAATAGATTATAATCTTTAGAAGATTATCATGAACGGATCTAATATTCTAATAAAATTAACACCTAAAAAATAGGTTGTTTCCAATAAAAACAGATAATGGACAGAAAATGAGAAGAAAAAAGTGAAATCAAATGCTAAGATAATGAACATGATGCATTACGCCATAAGATTCGAGGAGTACAACAGAGTCTTCTAATGTAAAATAGCAAAAAAAATATAGGAGAAGTTTCAAATAACTCATGAAAAAAGAAAACAGATGAGAGAAACCTAAACTGATATGCTAATAATGATTATGAATTGTTTTTCATGAAATAAGAAGAGTCCAAAGACGAGATATTTGAGATATTCTTAATTATAACCAATAGCCTTGATACATTGAAAAAATAATTCATTGAAAAGGAGTTAATCAGAAAAATTCTAAAACTAACTAGTGGGAGATTAAAGCTACTGTTATATAAGAAAGAAACAATCTTAACAAAATCACTTATGATGAGTTAAAAAGAAAGCTACTAGCATATGATCCTATTCATTTAGAAAAAAAAAACGATGTTGTTCTAAAGTTAAAGATTAAGGCAAATCTAATGATGAACTTTCAAGTGATGATGAGATCATATTCTTTGTAAAAAGGATGAGAATGATCTTGAGATATAAAGTAGGAAAAACAAGTTCTTTATAATCCAAAGAGGACAAAAAGAAAAATAACAAATTAAACTGTCACTATTGCAATGAACTTAGACACTTTAAATCAAAATGTCTCTTGCTAAAAAGAAAAGAAGATTTCAAAAGGAAAAAGAAGAAAGTTCTGATAATCTCTTGAGAATATTTAAAAAATGACTCATATAAAGACCGAAAATATTTAGAAAATGACTCATCTAAAGATGATAACAAAGAACAAAGAGCACATATCCATATTATGACTAAGGACAAAAAACCTATTCAAGAGATAAATTATTTTGACTGCACTACTGAAGAATTATATGCTATTATTGATGATTTATCTCATAACTCTATTAAGATCTTATCTAAATATACTAAGTATGAAAAGAAAAACGAAGCATTGAAATATAATATGTTTTCTTTACAAGCAAAATTATATGTGTATAATAATACTTTTATTGTTAATTTAAAAAATGAAAATGATGTTTAAAAATTGAAATTAAGAGGTTGAAAGAGAAATTATTTGCATCTAATCTTGTTGATATTGTTGTTAAAAATAAAAAAAATTGCATAAAACTGTAAAATCTTTGAACGATAAGTTTGTTTAAGAATCTAATAATTTGGATAAAATCTTATTTATCCAAAGATTTATATCGCAAAAAATTGGTTTAGGATATTAAAAAGGAAGCACTACTATTTTCAAACCCATTCTCATAAAATTTCTATTTCATATAATCAAAGCAGAAAATCATCATATAATTTTACAAAATCAACAAAAAAAAATTGCTATAAATATAATAAACTTGGACACACTCATAAACAATTCTTTTTTTCCTTAAAGAAATATAGTGATAAAGTATATACTAATGGATTATAATGACCATGTGTAGTAAAAAAAATTCACATCAAAGGATTCAAATTAATTTAGATACTAAGATTTCTTAAGCTTATACAGGTTTATCTAGCATCCAAAAGAAGGAAAAATATTTGCTACATAATGAATAGCGGATGCTCGACACATGACAGAGAATATGATGGTGGCTTCATTACTTTTGGAAATGATAATAATGGTAAGATAATTGTCATAAAAAAAATTGGTAAGATTTTTCAATTTTTGTAGACAATGTTCTTTTAGTGAATAGTTTGAAACACAATTTAATTAGTATTAATCAATTATGTGATCTTGGCTATTTAATCTCTTTCAATCATTTTGAATGCAAAATTGTTAATGAATAAACTAAATCTATTTTATTTATAGCCAAGAGGTGTGATAATGTGTATGATCTCACCTTAGATAATTTGAAAAATCAAAATATAAAATATTTTTGTTATTATGAAAAATAAATTTGGCATAAAAAACTATGGTATGCAAGCATATTTCAAATTTTAAAATTGATCAAATGAAATTTAATTAGAGGTCTTTTTAACATTAAATTTGCAAAGATATTATTTGTGATGTTTGTCAAACGGGTAAATAAGCAAAATTTTCTTTTAAAATTAAGGAAGATGTCTCAACTAAAAAATTTTTGAAACTTTTACATATTGATCTTTTCGGTCCAACTAAAACTCAAAATTTAGGTGAAAAATTCTATGACTTAGTTATTATAGATAACTACACTAGATATAGTTAGATTTTCTTTTACTCATAAAAATGCTACTTTTAATATTTTTAAAAAATTCAGCAAAAGAGTTAAAAATTTTATAAAATTATTTCTATTAGAAGTTATCTCAAAAAAAAATTTTGAAAATCATTTTTTTAAAAGATTTTGTGATCAAAATATGATTTCACACAATTTCTCTTTCTAAGAACATCTCAATAAAATGGTGTTGTGGACAAGAACAATAAAAGTTTCAAAGAGATGATTAAAGCCATGTTATATGAGAATAAAATTTCTAAATCTTTATAGGCTAAAATAGTTAACACTGCATGCTATATTTTGAATCAAACTATTATTAAATTTTTTTTGAAAAATACACCTTATGAGCTATGAAAAGGAACTCTTTCTACTTTTTATTATTTTTTTGAATTTAGAACAAAATGTTTTGTTTTAAATCGAGAATAGATATCTCACCAAAATTATCCTCATGAATTTATTATGAATTTTTATAATGGATATATACTAATTCATACAGATATAAAGATATTCCTTTTAGATCTATTTACTATTAACTCGTACACTTTTGTTGGTAGAAAGAAGGCAGCTTGGCAGATTGCTTCAGAGCTTCTCATGGCTAGCTTGATATCTAGGATCAACGAGCATTGATAAAGACGTTGGGTCCTGTTATGTGAAGCTATCTCTTTAGCGCAAATGGGTCTTGTTTTTAGAATTTTCATATAGTTTTATTTCCTGCATATTTTAGTGTCTGGATATGTAGTACCTCTTTGTTTTTTTTCTACGTTAAACTAACTTTCGGCCAACATAAATAACATCAAAACTTTAAAAAAGATATAAAGTTAATTGAAAAAAGGTGAAATATTAGTATGACAAATTTTATTAATATTAAATTGAGATATTTTAATTATAAATTTTGTTCTCATATACTACAAATTATTTATTATTTAGTATAATTATTTGTTTAAAAACTCATTTAAGTTTTTGTTACTAAATAATTATTATTCTATTCATATTTATAATATAATTCAATTATTATTTAAATAAATTATTTATTTAAATTAATTTTTCAATATGTGTTTTATTAATATTTATTTTAGTCATTTTAAAATTAATTAAAAAGGTATTTTAATTTTTTAAATCAAATTCAAAATTCTAATTTCTATCACAATTAAAAAAACTTTAATAAAAAAAAGCTAATTTAGGATATAAAAGAATATAAAAATTAACAAATATTCTCCACATACAAGTCCATATAAGTTACTTTAACTTAATTTACCTCACGCGCTGATACTTCTTTTTCTTTTTCTTCTTCTTCTTCTTCACCCCTGATATTTCGTTATGGCTGTTACCAATACCATCATTTCCTCCTCTTCCTCCTTCTTTTCTCATTGGAATTTCTTCTCCTTCCTTTTTCTTCTTCTTCACCCCTGATACTTCGTTATCGCTGTCATCAATACTATCATTTTCCTCTCTTCCTCCTTCTTTTCTCATTGGAATTTCTTCTCCTTTCTTTTTCTCCTTCTCCTCCATCATCTTCGTCCTCCTTCCTTTTCCTCTTTCTTCTCCATCATCTTCATCATTATGATCATCATCGTTATAGTCATCGTCGTCTTCTTCTTATACGTATTGTTGTTATTATTATTGTCGTCATTATTGTTATGGTTATTGTAGAATTTTTGTCATATTGATGACGTTACTTGACCCAAAATTGATTTGGATGTGTTTTGTTGATAATTCAGTCATTTTTGTGTATTGTTTTCAAACTGAGTCTATATGTCGCAATCAATATAAAAATTCGGTGTTGGAGTTATGAATCTGAATTATTATTATTATGATGAATCAATTTCATTCTTGTTTCAGTGTGTTTTAGAAAATTTTTAGTGTATTTTAAAAATCTTTCGATGTATTGTAAAAATTTTTCGGTGTATTTTTATTCTGATATGTTTTGCATAGTTCAAAACTCTTCTTCTTCCCCCTCCTCGTCTTCTGTTGTTGCTTCTTCTTCTTTTTTACCATCATCATCATCATCTTTTTTTCTTATTCATATTTTTCTTCTTGTTTTACATTCTCACATTTTTTCTTGTTTTACTCTCTTAACAAGAATAAAAACAAAAAAAATCAAACAAAGAAGAAGAAGAAACACATAATGCTGCAAAATTACATGAAAGATGATAAACCTACATTCATTCAATTAAAAGAAAGAAAGAAATTAAAAAAAAGAAAAAAATGCATTAAAGAAAATATTGTTGTGCATTTGTAGCAAAATTTTGATGTAGGAGTTCTGAATCTGAATTATTATTTTGATGAATATGTTCCATTCTCATTTTGGTGTATTTTGCAAAGATTTCGGTGTATTTTATAAATTTTTCCGTGTATTTTAGAAATATTTCTATGTATTTAATTTTTATTCTGATAAGTTCTGCATAATTCAAAAATTTTCCTCTTCTTTCTCCTCATCATCTTTTGCTGCTTCTTCTTTTTTATCTTCTTATTTCGTTTTCTTATAATTTTTCTTGGGAGAAAAATCAAACTAAGAAAAAAAATACATAATGTTGTAAAATCAATAGAAAGAGGAGGAGAAAAAAAATACATAATGTAAAATCAAACTTAGAGGGATAAGACCTTTCAGTAGACCGGTTCCAACTTAGGAGACCCATGTGAAGGTTGGGACTATCTTTTTTATTTTGTGTATGTATATATATACCTTGATGTAGTACTTAGTATTTTGATCTTTGGCGTATATCTCTAAAACTCATCTTTTATATATATATATATATATATATATATATATATATATATATATATATATATATATATATCTTTTGTTATCATGTATCTATTTGTGATGTTGCTTTAAGTATTAACTTGCGAAAAAATAAATGAATTTTACAAAAAATAGCTTAATAACGCTAGTCTGACAAAGGTTTATATAAACTAGATAATGAAATTCTGAGTTTTGAGCTGATTAGGTCTATACGATAAATAACATCTAAACGTTTTGTATTAGTCATGACGTGTCAAAAATTATATTGTTACAATTTCACTGGATGTTCTACTAAAATGATCTCCATGATGAAAGTAGAAACAACATATATATCATTCATCTACATTATCAACACACACTTAAATAAATCAGAAAACGCATCATTATTTCACAAATACAGTTAATCAATATCATCACTACAATTATCCTAACATAAGCCCCTTATAATGATACACAATTACATATTAAACCTAACAAATCATATTCAAATCATAGTTCAAGTGATAGAAATTTTGAAATCATTAAACATGACACAATTTTTCCTTCTTGTACCGAAATGAAAACATACAATATTAACTAAATCCAACATCATGCATTGCCACAGCCATTTAAACACCAACGCACATAGCATCGAATATTTTTTTATTTCTGTAGATGCTAGTTTTTTCACCAACGATGCTTTGCATTATCTTTGCCAATCACAACTTCAACCTAGCACAGCACCACTTTAAACTAGAAGGCGATTTATTTGAAGGGAGAAAGACATTGGTTGTCTTTTCATAAGATTTGATGTAATTGTTGGTGTGGGTTATGGGTGTTATGGGATTATAAAGAGATTAAGTGAGGTGGAGAATTGCAACGGCGTCGTTTTAATGTACAAGGGATTTATTTGTCTCTCAACTTTTTGCCAATCATCTGTATCATCATCATAGTGGACACGTCATCACTCTCCCCTTCAGATCAATATTATTCGTTACATTTTTTAACCATAACTCTACGGAGGTGTATAACTATCACGCGTTTTAAAATATGAGAGATTTAAATGTATTTTTAATTTTAACTTAAATGTCCGCAGTTAAAAAGGTTAGAGACTTATTTATCTTTTACTCTAAAAAATAATTATATTTATTCTTTTAATCAGTTTTTCAATTTTTAACAAATTTGAACATTCTATAACTATATCGCAGGCAGCTATAGTGCAAGCGTTGACTGCAAAATAAGTTAAAAAACTATAACGTTGCCACTACCAACACATTAGATCAATAGCGCAGTTGCGAGTAATGTAATAGTGTGATAATGAATTTAATGGCAGTGTATTCGGAATACTTGTATTATTGTAACGATTTAACTATAATATTACGCACTCGTATGATTAATTAAATATTTTATTTGAAAAAAATTAATGATTTAAATTTTTTAAACTAAAAAGTTAATAATTTAATATTTTAAAATTTTTTAAAATGTGCAAAATTTTTTGATACGTTGATATAATATTTTAGATAATGTTATGTTAGTTTATTTTTCCATTCATTCAATTTTATTCAAATAATTTAAAATTTTAAAATTTTTAATTTAAAATTTAGACGAATATAATTTAAATTAACGAATGAATTCAATTCAACAAAAATAATTACTCGTATTATTATACTAGTGAATGCGCTATAATTGCTCTTTTTCCATTGCAGAGCCTTCAACTGTGTTATAGTACCTAACTGCAAAATAAAAAAATAATGTCTAAAATGGTAAACCTTTTGAATTTTTAACTTAAAATTATTTTTTTTGTTTATTTAAAGAAAAGCTGTTTGATTTTAAAGGAAGAAAGTTAGAGAAATTTTAAGTCCAAATATTAAATTCATTTGATTGAAAATATGTTTATCTAAAAAATAAAAATTTAACTTAATAAAAAATTAAATTATTTTATTAGATTAAAAAGAAACGCTAAAGGCTAAGTAGCATTTTTCCTTTAATTATTGTGCTTTCTTGCGTATTACACCAATTTAAATATATTGTTATTTGAAAGATGTCTCTATAATAAGCCGAATTATTCAATTGTCCCCTGCTTCTGGCTTTAAGTTGTTGAACAAATATTACACTCTTG
The DNA here is from genome assembly GCF_003086295.3 of Arachis hypogaea. Lineage (NCBI taxonomy): Eukaryota > Viridiplantae > Streptophyta > Magnoliopsida > Fabales > Fabaceae > Arachis > Arachis hypogaea. The sequence continues at coordinate 110,296,596 of NC_092040.1, forward strand.
GTAGGCAAACCCCATGCATTTGAATGACAAGTGTACATGAATCTGAAGTTGTGACTTCATATGAACATAGTGGAAGTGGTGACTGATGAAACATTCAAACTAATTAGACTACGACATTGCATATTTTATCAAAGTCAGATACATATACGATGTTTTCCAATTGTAATAGTATACTAATTCATTGTTTGGCACATTACGGTGAGACTTTGTAATTTTAACCTCTGCTTTGCCGTGGAAATTGTGTAAAGTAACTTCGGAGTTTCTCAGGATCTGCAAGTTTTAGAAATAATTATTTACTAAGAACTTTGTGTATCGGAGTTTACTAGAATTAAAACCTGTAGGAATTATACCATAAGTCATGTCCAAATTTTGGCATGTGTACAAGTTTCGTCAATTTCCGTTAAAAGTTAAAAACAGTTTATACTTTGTTGATTCTTGCTGGCACATAGCGGCATAGCTTCCACTATTTTGGTCTTATATATAGAGTTGTAAGAAAAAACAACCTAGGATAGTTTAATCCCCCAAGCCCCACCTGATAATGTTGTTTCAAGGAGTAAGGGTGTGTTTGGCAAATTTGTTGAGAGGAAAAAAGTACGTTTTAATTTTTCTTTTTATAAATGTGATTTTGTATTTAAAATTACGTTTACAAGAAGTAACAATGTTTAGTTTTTATGTTTATTAACGAACTTTTAGTTATTGATATTCAATATTTATTTCTTTTTCACCAATTTTATTCTTTATTCATGTTATTATATTATTTACAGAATTCTTATCATTTTTCTTCATATGAGTTCTTTCTTTTATTATTTATTATTTTTATTTTTTTACTTTTTATTTGACATTATACATTTTTATAATTGTAATTTTTGTGTATTATATTTATTATTATCTTTCATAATATGATTTATTGATCCCACTAAATAAAGTAATTTAAACAAAGCTAATGAGCTATAACTCAAATGACATAATCTTTTCATACTTACCTAGAGGTTGCAAGTTCGAATCTTCCTATCTTTAGTAAAAAATAAATAAATTAAACAAAAAAATTAACTATAAATAATAATAATAATAATAATAATAATAATAATAATAATAATAATAATAATAATAATAATAATAATAATAATAAATAATGATAGCATACTAAAAATATACTATATAAAAAATATATCAGAAAAAAGTTTAAAATTAAACATACATAAAAAAATAACATTATAATTTAATGTCATGTCTTTTTTAATAAGGGTTAAGTACGATTTTGATTCCTAAGGTAGAGGATGAAAATTTATTTCGTCCCCAGCCTTTTTTACACAGTTGGTCCCTACACTTTAGTGAAATTACAAATTAGTCCCTACACTTTAAAAGTTTGCAATTGGATCCCTAAAGAGAATTAAAATTTGTAATTTAGTCCTTATCGTTCAAAAAGTGTTGATTTAACAGAATATTCTCAGCATGTGCTGAGAATATTCTGTTAAAATAGAGAATATACTGAGAATATTCTGTTAAATCAGATACTTTTTGAACGGTAGGGACTAAATTACAAATTTTAACTTTCTTTAGGGATCCAATTGCAAACTTTTAAAATGTAGGGACCAATTTGCAATTTCACTGAAAATGTAGGGACCAACTGTGTAATTTAACCTAATTTAATGTCATATCTTTTTTAATAAGGGTTAAGTACGATTTTGATTTCTAAGATAGAGGCTGAAAATTTATTTCGTCCCCAACTTTTTTTTCGCTACAAAATAGTCCCAAAGGTTTAACTTAGTTTTAAAATTGTCCTTTTAAACAAAATTTTAATTTTTATTAGCAAGTTACCCCTAATTAAAAAAAGAAAAAAAAAAGAAAAACGGGTTAAAGGCTGGGGAACAGGGAAAAGGGTAATCACACTAGGGGAAGTGAGTTTTTAATGGAAGAAGAGGGGGAAGAAAAAGTGGGGAAGGGAGTCCGTCGCCGCTGCTCTTCGCTGCCGCCGTTGCTACACTTTGTCGTTCAGTCGCTAGATCTTGCTGCTGTTCCTCGTCGTTTGGTCCTCACCGCTGCTCATCGACGTCGACGCCAATAGATCTGGGAGGGTGGACGCGTGCGCCGCTGGCCGTTTCTGCTTCTCCTCCTCGTTCGGTCATCGGTCGTCGTTGCTCCTCGCCGGTCGCTGCTGCTTCCGATCGGGTTTGCTATCTTCTTGGTCTACTTGGTAACCATTCCTATCACTGGAATTGGGATTAACCCAGCTAGGAACCTTGGTGCTGCCATCATCTTCAACAGAGACCATGCATGGAGTGATCAGGTATATCTTCTTTATTTCTGGCTTTTTTTTCTTATTCATTTCTTCCTCAATTTCATATCTCCTTTTTTATTACAGTGGATTTTTGGGTTGGACCTTTCATTGGAGCTACTTTTGCTGCTGTGTACCACCAGATAGTCATTCAATTTTGCTTCTGTTTATGCTTCTGATTACATTGATTTTGCTTCTGATTACATTCGGCCTTTCTTTGTGTTTATGCTTTTGTTTCATATCTTCTTTGTGTTTTTGCTTCTGTTTATGTTTCTTATTACGTTGATTTTACTTCTAATTTTATTATTGTTACTGTTGGTGGTGTTGTTATTCTGCTGCTTTTAGTTGTTGTTGCTTCATTATTGCTGCTGCTTCTGTTTTGTTTATGGTTGAATTTGAAGAAGAAGGAGAAAGAAAGGGGAAAGGGAAGGAAAATGGGAAGGGTATTTTAGTCCGAATAATGATTTTAAAACTAAGTTAAATTTTTGGGACCATTTTGTAGCGAAGAAAAGGCCGAGACGAAATAAATTTTCAGCCCCTATCTTAGGAACCAAAATCGTACTTAACCCTTTTTAATAATTATCTATCTAAAAGTGATTTTAACTAATATTATCTAAACAATGTTTATTTTATCAAAATTAATTTTAGTATAGAATTGCCAAACATAAATTGTGTTAACACAAATTTACTTTTATCCAAAATAAATTCTCTAAAATTACTTCCATTCAAACTCCAAGTTGACAAATGACAATCCTAACGTACATTAAATGTCGGATAAAATAAGCAGTAAAAATATTAATTTAATTCTAATTTATATTATGATTTTGAATAATTTAATCGATTCTAATAAATTCCATTAGATTATACAATTCCACAATTTAAATCATGTTTTGTATTTTTAATTTACTCCGATTTTACATAACTCTTAATTTTAATTACTTTGGAGTATAACGGTGAAAAATTGAAAAGGTTTAATGTAATAGGTTAAGTGAAAATATTTAAGCCAAATAAAAATTGAGTAAATATCTATATTTGTCTATTAATATTTTGTTTTAGATAAATTAATCCTTAATCATGGCAATTTTTTCTAAAGAAAAAAAATGTTTATTCATGAATAACTATCCAAAATTTACAGATAACAGATAACAAAGACAAATTCATATTTATAGATGTTGGAGCAAGTGCTTCCAATAAATTTTAAATTTTTTTTACCAATACAAAGTAATAAAATTTATTTGCGCTCATTATATAATTAAATTTGACTCTACTATGTTATTAAACTTCAATATCAACTTTAATTATATAGAACGGTGATATTATATGTATAAGTATTTTTGTAATTAAATTTAATTAAATTAGTATAAGTCCAACAAAAAAAATACAAGTATATATTATTATTTTTTTTCGTATTTCTATAGCACATAAATTTTTATTAAAAAACATAAAAATCTATTGATATATCACAAAAATTTATCATGTAATACAAATTTATTGATATAATACAGAAATTTTTGCACATAATTTATAAATATTTATATATAACACAAATTTTTACATATAATATATAAATTTTTATTGTGGATATATTCTATTAATTAAGTGAGTTAATATTTTTGTTGAAAAAAATAAACAAAAAGCTGCAAATTAGAAATTGCAAAAAAAAAAAAAAACATAAAAAAGTATGAAGAAAAGGGGTAAGAAACGAAAGCATTGAGAGAAAAAGGGTGAGAACCATCAGAGAATGAAAGAAGAACCATCAGAGAATGAGAGAAAAAATAAGGAAGGAGAGAAAAAAGAAAGAGGACAATTTTGAGGGAAGAGAAAAATGGAGTGCCATGAGTGTCAAGGCTAAGGCAACAACGAGAATCTCAATACTAATTTATCATTTTTCTGTTCTTTTTGCCGGACACAAAGCAAACGCGATTCTTTTCCTTTTACATTACTTAACAACACTCAAATAATAAAACTTCCAAAATCAAATTTAACAATTTAATCTCTAAGCTAATATTTATTTTGATCTTTAAAATTAAATTAGTTATTAGTCAATCCGATCCCAATATTTTAAAATGATCAACTACGTTTTTCATTTTAAAAAATGCAACTCATATTAATCTCTAGGCAAAATGTTCTCACAGCTATTAGTGTAATATTAATGTGAGTAGTTAATTTTTAAGTATTTTGACACTTACTTGATGTCAATATCTTTACTTGTGGTTATAGTTGTAAAAATCGAACCGGACCGATCGGTTCGACTAAAAAACGGGTAAATCGAATTTTAGATTGGTTCGATTTATTCTTTGAATCGTTTAAAAAAAAAATTGGTGTGAATCGATAAGAACCAGATCAAACCAGCAAGAACTAGTACGAACCGGTCTAATCGAACCGATCTGTTTGAAAAAAATTTTAAAATGTCTCCATCATATCTCAAACCAAGAATTTTGGAACAAAAACAACCTCTACTTGCCACTCAACCATTGCACTTCTAAGTATTATATTTGACAAATACTAATTATATAGTATACATAAATATCTAATTTAATTTAATTTTTGTTTTTTCTATTTTTTAAATTAATTATATTTTAATTATATACAATTATTAATATAAATATAAATTTTACTAAAAATTTATTAATTTACTTGATTTATTTTATTGCTAGTATTGTGATTAGGGTTATTTGTTTTGATATTAGTGTTAAAATTTATTAATATTATAATTAGATAATAGATTTTATAAAATGTTAGTAAAAATATGTATTTTAAATTTTGATATTAAATTTTTAACTATTTTATATTTTATATTTATGTGAGACCGATTTTATTAGTTCAACCAATAATTTATTGGTTGAATCAATAAATTAATAAACTAATAATTTAACTAGTTCGATTTTGACAACTATACTTATAGTAATAATAGAGCGTTCAAATTTTATTCATAGGACTTAATTAAATCAAAAGTGGTAGACAATAATTACAATTAAGCCCCATAAACTAACTTCAAATATATTAATCACCATTAAAAGGCATCAACATTAAATAACAATCGTTATAGTGCTATAAGATGGTATACACATAAGCGTTACATTAGCGGTTGTAAAATAAGGTATTAATGACAACTACGTATTTGAAAGTGTGAAAGTTAGTTTGGTTATTTTCAAAGTTAAAAATCATATCGATTCATAGTATACTTTTCGAGATCAAGATGAATATTATCTCAGTCTATTTTAAAATATTAGAAAAACTAATGCCTAATAAAATAAAAGAAAATACTATTATCTTAATCTTTAAAAATGTCAGACATTATAATCCTTTTATTAAACTATTTTTTGGAAAAAGTAAGGTCTAATTTATTTATCCTATTATAATCTAAGGATCAATTTATAACCGTACACGTTTTAAAGTCTCATTTTCTTTCTTTTATTTTGCACGTTAGTTTGATTTTCCATTTATGTAATATCCCATGTAATCAGGAGCGGAGTTAGATGAAAGATTAGAAGGAGTCAAAAATATTTATATAATAAAATAAGACTAAAATAAAATTTTAAAGAGAAATTAAACTGAAATTTATATATAATTTATATATAAAAAATTAAAATTAGGAGGGACCATTGCCTCCCTTTATTACAATGTATCTTCGCCCCTGCATGTAATGTAATTCATGGATAAAATAAAAATTTATTCGTATTGGAGAATAATTAGTAAACCTCATAAATCTACTCAATTCACATTCCAAATTAACCCGCTTTTTTTTATTTCCTACTTTTTATTTTTCAACCACCCTCACCTTTCTTTCTCTTATTTATTTATTTTAAAAAAGTTAAAATCCAAATAAAGACATTAGCCTTTGATGTTTGTTCTTTCATTACTGATTCGTTACAGAAATTTACTAATAAAAATTATTAGAAATTGTTACGGATATGATTTTCAGGTTCCATACTAGAGCGATATCTAATCTAATTATCTGGGGTTAGTCTCTTTTGACTGTCCAAATTAGTCTTACAATCTCTATCCAATATTCGAATTCAAATACTTCTCTTTATCTTAGCCAGATAAAATAAGATGATGACGGTTCGAACCAGTCCTACAATCTTTAACTAACATTCAAATTCATATACCTCCCTTATCTTAGCCAAATAAAATAAGATGAGATAGCTACCACTAGTTATATAAGGGGAGTCAGAGACCCCCTCAGGTACTCACTCATTCCTCACACCTTATATCTTTTAGATCCACTCTAACTTGAGCGTCAGAGTGTCTTTGCAGGTACCACCCTCCATTGTTTCGGTTAGATGATTCGGCAACCACATCGACCCGTAAGTCCCTGATCCATCTCACAACCCATACCGAAGGCTTCTAGTACATTGGTGTCATCTGTGGGGACTGCCAAATGTGGCTGTATGACAGAGAATCTCGAAGAGCAATCCTCAAGCCATCATAATGACTCAGACCCGCAAAGTCCAACACCTGAACTCTGGGATAGCATTCCTCCCACCCACGGGAGGATAACAAGCACCGTGCACCGCCAGCCGACCTCGGTCCGAATGCAACCAAAGAAAGACAACCGGCTGCCCACTGAAGCCCGAGCCTCCGATAGCCTAGGAGAAAAAACAATCCAGATAATCCAAGAGCTCTGCCTTAGAGTACTAAACCTCGATGGTCGAGTTACTTCCAAAGAGCGATACCATCCCAAACACCAAGTCAAGCAACCTCCAGAACCTGGCCGCACCGAGAGTTCAAACACGAACGGTCACATGAAAAACGACACGGGAAATGACGCGATTGGAGCAAATCCAGAGATCCAGAACGCTGACGCAACGAGGATGACCAAAGGCACCATCGAGAGGCCAAACAAACAAGAAGCGAGCACGTGATTATAGGAGTTATCCCATTCACCGAGAAAATTCTCAAGGCCAAACTCTCTAAAGGTTTTCACAAACCCACCGACATGAAGTATGACGACACCAAGGATCCCCAAGAACACCTAATGGCCTTCGAGACCAGGATGAACCTGGAAGGACTTGCCGATGCAGGGCCTTTCCAGTAACCTTAGCCAGCGCTGATATCAAATGGTTCAACGACATCCTGAATGGTTCGATGGCTAGTTTTGACGACGTCTCCAGAACGTTTATGGCCCAGTTCACACCAGGATCACCAAAGTAGAGTACCCGATCAGCCTACTTAAAATCACCCAAAGGCAAGATGAATCCACAAGAAAATATTTTGATAGGTTCAACGATGAGTGCCAAACAATTAACAGATTCACGGACTCAGTCGCCAATCTTAGTCTGACCAATGACCTTATGAACGATGACTTCCGAAAGTACCTCACCAACAAGCCAGTCTAGACCATGCATGAAATGTAAAGCGTCGGGAGAGAATACATAAACAACGAAGAAGTAAGCCAAGTCGTGGCTGCCAATAAACGGCAGCACGACAACACGGCACCCCGTAGTAACCCACCACCGAAAGGTACCCCGAAAGAACAGCCCAGACTCGCTGCCCCCAACCGACCACCTAGGGTAGGAAAGTTCAAAAACTACACCCCTACCCACTCCCATTATAGAAATCTACCACTAAACATCAGCGTGAGGCATCCTTCCGAAGGCGCGACAATTGAAGGAACAGACAGGTGGCAACAAGAGCTTATACTGCGATTACCACCGAGGATAAAGACATAAAATCCAAGATTGGTTCGACCTAAAAGACGCTCTCGAACAAGCCATCCGAGACGGCAAACTCCCTGAATTCGCCAAAATCATCCTAGAACCTAGGAGAAATGAAAGAGAACGATCACCAAAACGTAAAGGACGCAACCCGAGGACGATACGACAGGCACCCAAAGAAAATTTGTAAACCGACCCCATCATAATCGTAAATGTCATCAACAAGGACGCGCCGAAAAAGTCAAAATAAGCACTAAAAAAGGATCTCAAAGTCTTATCGTAAGAAATTAAGCACCAATCTCCTCGGTTCTAGCGGCGATCACATTTTCCCCGGATGACTGTCAACATAGCACCTCGGCAGAAGACGCCCTATTCATCATCTCGGCAAAAGTCAGAAACGGACTTGTGAAAAGAATACTGGTCAACACCGGAGCTGTTTCCAACATCCTCTTTAGAGGAGCCTTCGACAAGCTGGGTCTCCGAAAGGAAAATCTGCAAACCCACCACAACGGAGTAACTGGACTTGAAGACAACTTTCTCAAACTAGACTGTTCCATAGTACTACCGCTAACCATCAGAACTGGAAGCTAGAGAAAAATCATCTTCTCCGAGTTCGTGGTTCTCAAAGACTCCACCACCTATAACATCATCCTCAGAAGGAAGACGATCAACGACCTATCCGCCGTCATCTTCACCAATTTCCTCATCATAAAGTTCCAAGCCGATAACGGCACCATCAGAATGATATACGGGGACCGAGGAGTCACTGTCAACTGCGACAATACCAGCTTAGCCATCCGCAAAAGATCCCGAGACGCGGCCGGCATCTTTCTCACCGACCTCGATGCATGCCAAGACCCCAGCTCACGCAGAACCTTAGGAGGAAACGATGAAGCAGAGAGGGACCTCGCAGACGAGGTCAGAAGCATTGCACACCTACGGGAGCTAGTCCTAAAAATAGAGAATAAGCCAGAGGTACAATCGCAGCACGGTACGACGAGACTTCAGACCAAAACACCTCGTCTTACGACGAAACAACGTCAATCTCCCACTCCTAGAGAAGGGAAGCTCACGCTCAACTAGAAAAGTCCCTACTGAATCAAGACGATAATCGAAAAAGGAGCCTACATGCTCGAAAGACTAGACGGGACCGAGCTCCCAAGATCCTGGAATGCCACCAACTTACGGCGCTACTATACGTAGAAACATCCTTCCAAAGCAACAAGATCGAGGTCATTTAAGACTATCTCTTTACCCTTTTTGCCTTTTTCACTTTTATTTATTGCTTAAGTTGTTTAATCATATATTTTCTTACCGAGCACTTTTTCCTACCCACATGGGGAGGTTTTAATGAGGCCCGAATCTCAAATGAAATTCATCTTTTCAAAATCATTGCCCCGTCCAACGGTAAGAATTAAACGCGGATACCATTAGGGATCAATCACTACGAGGCCAACAGAACAGATATCCAAACAACAAAATGGATATCCAAAAAAGTAAACGTCTACACATGGATCGATCACCCTGAGGCCAATAGAACAGAGATCCAAATAACAAAACGGATATTCAAATAAGTAAACGGCTACCCGGGAATCGATCACTCCGAGGCCAACAGAACGGATATCCAAATAACAAATTCAATATCTAAATAAGTAAACGGCTATCCGGAGATCGATCACTCCGAGGTCAACTGAATGGATATCCAAATAACAAAATGGATATCCAAATAAGTAAACGGCTACCTGGGGATTGATCACCTCGAGGCCAACAGAATAGATATCCAAATAACAAAACGGATATCCAAATAAGTAAACGGCTACCCGGGAATCAATCACCCCGAGGCCAATAGAGTGGATACCCAAATAACAAAACAGATATCCAAATAAGTAAACGACTACCCAGGGATTGATCACTCCGAGGTCAGCAGAACGAATATCCAAATAACAAAATGGATATCCAAATAAGTAAATGGCTACCTGGGGATCGATCACCCCGAGGTCAACAGAACGGATATCCAAATAAAGTAAACGGCTACTCGGGAATCGATCGCCTCGAGGCTCACAGAACGGATATCCAAAAAACAAAATGGATATCTAAATAAGTAAACGGCTACTCGGAGATTGATCACCCCGAGACCAACAGAACAGATATTCAAATAACAAAATGGATATCCAAATAAGTAAACGGCTACCCAGGGATCGATTACCCTGAGGCCAACAGAACGGATATCCAAAACGGATATCTAAATAACAAAAAAAGTGACCTGGGAATCGATCACCCCGAGGCCAACAGAACGGATATCCAAATAAGTTAAATAGCTACCCCGAGAAACTGATCACCTCCGAAGCTAACAAAACGGATATCCAAACCAAGAAGCCCAAAATAAGCTCACAATAATGGCCCAAAAAGGCCACACAAAATAAGCATGAGCTGACAATCTTTCAACTTCCGAAAAGCCGGACTCACCAATATCCCGCCAATCGGCACAAGATGATGTCACACCCTTTCCAAGCCCCTCACGGCATCCCGATAATAGAAAACCAAACTCGTCAACAAAAGCAGCATTAAAGTCTAAGCTAATAAATTTCCAACTCGTAGAAAGAGGAACTCACCAACATCCCGCCAATTGGTACAGGATGACGTCACGTCCATTCTAGGCCCATCACAGTCTCCCGAACTATAGAGAACTGGACTTCCCAACAACTCAGTGTTGAAACCAAGCAAGCATGCTCTCATGCTCTAAGGGCAACTATTCTAAACTCAATCTTTGGGCCCTTCCTCGGAACAGTCACCGAACCCGGCATGTGATGAGCGCCCAAACCACTCGACGACTACCGACCTCGCCCAAACAACGCACTCCTCGCCAGACCATGAAACAGCCTGGAACTCCCCGAATCTCCGGCCTCGACCGGAAAAACCAAACAACGATCTCCTTGCCTAGACACAGATCCGGTTCCCAAGTCCCACATCGGAACGACCTCCAACCTGGTTACCCGAGGTTAGCCTCCTTTTGACGGTCCAAACTGGCCCTACAATCTCTATCCAACATTCGAATTCAAATACTTCCCTTATCTTAATCAGATAAGAAAAGATGATGACGGTTCGAACCGGCCCTACAATCTCTAACCAACATTTGAATTCAAATACTTCCCCTATCTTAGCCAAATAAGATAACATGAGATAACTACCACTAGCTTTATAAGGGGAGCTAGAGGCCCCGTCAGATACTCACTCATTCCATACACCTTATACCTCTCAGATCCACTCTAACTTAAGCGTCGGGGTATCTTTGCAGGTACCACCCCCTATTGCTCTAGTCAGGTGATTTGGCAACCGCCTTGACCAACAAATTCCAGATCTATCTCACAACCCGTATCGAAAATTTCCAATACAAAAACATTTTAAATTTTAAAAGAAAATTAATTATCCACAATATAAATCAATTTTAGCATAAATCATTTTAAAATATATTTAAGCGATGTGTCATTATGCTACTCATCTTATTAAAAAATTAAAAAATCTTTTTATTTTTTTGAAATAAATCTTTTCAATATATATATATATACACACTAAAATTCCTTCCAAAACATATGAACAGGTAGATAAAGACAATGGTAATCATTGTAAGAGGGTGTCGAAGCTTGCCTCTTGTCATTATTTGTAGCATATATATATATAGCAATTGTGAACCCCATATATATAAACCCATCCAAGGTTAAAACCCACAAAAGTAAAACTTTCTAACACAACATAAAAACATTCCACATAAAAAGAGAGGCAGGGAATTGAAGGAGGAAGTAATAAAAACATGGAATTCTCTTGCAAACACTTTAAGGTAGGGAAATGTGAAGGAGAGAAACTAGTTGACGGGGAAACCATCCCTTTGGTGCTACAACCTTCTGAGGCCAACAAGAATGGCTTGGAATCATTGTTGTTGGCTCTGAAGAACAACAAGGAATGGTTTGAACAAATGATCATAAAGAACAGTGCTGTTCTTCTAAGAGGCTTTGATGTAAAGAACGCTGAGGAATTCAATGAAATTGTTGAGATCTGTGGCTGGGAAGACATTCGCTATGTCGGACCGGCGCCGCGCACTCATATTTACAAGAGAGTTTGGACGGCCAATGAAGGTCCCCTGTCGGAGTTCATATACTATCACCATGAAATGGTTTTGGTAAGTCTTATGGTATATCTTTAGAAACACCATTGAACCCATTGTCTAGAGACCAATTTTCATCAAAAAATAAAAGTCTAACTTATTTGTTATTTTTCAATTGATCCATTGATTTAAGGCTTGGTTTAGTAAATTTTTTTTTAAAAAATAGTTTATTAAAATTAATTTTTAAAAGATAATTATTTTAAAATTTATATTTGAATAGTTTTAAAATTTAAAAAAATAAAAATAAACATAAATATAATAATAATTTTGAATATTTATTAATATATAAAATTATATTAGACATTTTAATTTTGATAAAGCACAAATCAATTTTAAAAAATTCTGCTTAAATACTTTTAAAATATTCATAACTTTTAAAAAATTACAAACACAAATATATAATCTTTTTTAATTACTAAATACAATAAGATAATTGTATTTCTTTAAAAAATTTTGCCTAACCAAAGCTTAAAATCTTTTTCCTTTTGGATTCTCCTAGCCACTTTAAACCCAACAAAAATATCAAAGAAGCATTTCAAATTTTTCATTGTGCACAGTAGAAATTAGAACTAGAGAAGCTTCACTGAATTTAAGATGCTCGTCAAGAACGAATTTCATCATTTAATTAATCATAGAGTCAATATCTAATTCTTCATCCTTTGATGAAACCAGGAAGAATAGCCTTACCTTATGACAATATATGATAGACAATTTATATGTTATGCAAATATTCATGGTATATCCTTTCTAGTAACTATAAAATATATATATATGCAGATTATGTCATAACTAGTAGTTGTGCTTTTGTAAATGCTATTTTTTAAAGAAAGCCATGATGATGCAAGGTGAAATAGATGAAATGATTTATTAATTCTATATTTCAAGTTGTATGCTAAAACTTAATTGAATCAGGTTTTTTTTTTTTTAAATTAAGCTTTTGACATCATCTTTGACTTTGAATTTGGCCAATTGCAAGTAAAAAAATTATTTTGGAGAATTATATGCATTTTCTGTGTGGTCTACTAATTTCCCTGTAATAATAATAATGTATGTTTACAAAATTGAGTGTGGTTTTTAAATGAGCAGTTCAAGGAATATCCGTTGAAAGTTATCCTGTTTTGTGAGATACCACCCCCAGAAGGAGGACAGACCCCGGTCGTGCCGAGTTTCAAGGTGACAGAAAAGATGGTGGAAGAGTTCCCGGAGGCGGTGAAGGAAATGGAGGAGAAGGGATTGAGGTACACATTTACAGCTCCTGGTAAAAATAACACTGGTTCCATGAGAGGAAGAGGGTGGGAAGATGCCTTTGGGACCTCAGATCCCCAAGAAGTTGAGAAAAGGTATTATTAAACCTCCAAAAACCCTATATGATAATTATGTGTATTTATTTAGCAATTTAAATTTTTAGAAGATATAGGTTAGTAGGCATAGGATTCGATGGTTCCAGAATATTTGGATCATTCAATGGTCCCATAACAAAACATGTTTTTTAAAATTTTTAATAATTGTTAAATAGTCTTTATTTAATTTTAATTACAAATTAATCTTTTATATATTATTTAATTATAAAATTTATTTTTTATTTTATAAATTATTATTTTATCATTCATCTATCATGTTTATTAATAATAAAAAATTAAAACAATAACAAATTAGAACTTCTATTAATCGTAATAAATATTTTACAATCTTAATCGATCATAATTTTATCATTGATCTAACGTATTGGATTGAAAAAATCGTATTTGTTAGAAATTCAATCAATTAAAATTCAGGTTTCCAAACTTCAATAGATTGGAATTGATAAACAATCGATTTGTGGGGTTTTTTTATTCAATCTATTGAAATTATCAAAGCAATTTGAGAAATACATAAATACATAAGAATAAACCACATTTAACAAGAATTTTTCATTATAAATTAAAAAAAACTCATTATTGTACTCTTATATATTCTTTAGACGATGATAATAGTTGTCATTGTCTATTGTGAAACTTAATAATTTGAGTTAGTCATTTTTTTAGAATTTGAAGTAAAATTTGCCTTACTCTGCATAAAATAATTCGTATTTGAGAAATTAAAATTAAAAAATTGGATTTTGGAAAATAATAATTTTTTTATTTTGTTTAAAAAAATCTATTACTAAAAGATAAAAAAATTATTTTTTTTATTACACGATCAATTTCATGAATAAAGAATACAAACAAAGAATTGTAAAATTAAAGATTATATTCACTAATATCGATTTTGTAATCAAAACAATGGATTTTTTCTAAACTCTACAGTAAAAAAATTGATTGGATCTCTATCGCCAACTGTGATTATCAATTAATGATGAACAAATATTGGATATTAAAGAGATTGATAAACAATGAAAAAAATTTGATATTAAGTAGATGAATAAACAATGAACAAAAACAATGAAAAAAATTGATAATCAATTAGATTGATAAACAATTCTAATTGTAGGATTGAGTAATTGTTGATAGATTATTCACCAATTTATAATCTTAATATTAAAAAAAAAGATAAGATTAGAGTATCTAAATCAAAATATATTGAAGATAAAATTTTTAAAAAAAGATAGATGAATAATAAAATAATAATTTATAATCACGAGCAGAAAAATTTAGAGAAGAAGCGTAACATATAACGCATTGCACAATTCAATCGATTGAATTGTGAAAATCTATATTGCTTTAAAGACTTAAATCGATTGGGTAATATAACCAATCGATTGAATAAGTAAAACCCCACATGCCTTGCAAAATTCAATCAATTGTATATCAATTCTAATCGATTGAAGTTTGAAAAAACTTGAATTTCAATCGATTGATTTGTGTATCCAATCGATTGAATTTCTAACAAACACGATTTTTCCAATCCAATACATGTGTAATGGATCAATGATAAAATTATGATCGATTAAGATTGCAAATTATTTATTACGATTAATAGAAATTCTAATTTGTTATTGTTTTAATTTTTTATTATTAATAAACATGATAGATAAATGATTAAAAAATAATTTATAAAATAAAAAATAAATTTTATAATTAAATAAGATATAAAGAATTAATTTATAATTAAAATTAATAAGGACTATTTAGCAATTATTAAAAAATTTAAAAAAAACATGTTTTGTTATGAAATCATTTAATAGTCCAAATGTTCAGATCATTAAATCTGTTATTAAAGATTTTATAACTAAAAGTTTAAAGTACAACTTTTATTACTCCTGTTTTATTTTTAAATAAAAATAAAATTTTAGCATAAAATATAATAAATTCATACATTATTCACGTTTAAAAAAAACAATAATATTTAAGGAGACAAAAAATAACTAAAATAATAATTAATAAATATTAAATAAGATAAATTTTAGTTATTTTTAGTTAATTTTTTTTTTACTAAATATTTACGAAAAAAATTACTCATATATTTCTATCTAACGGTTTTAACTCTTTTAAAGAAACAGGTTCATAACAATTTTAACATCTAGCTTTTATGTACTGTAAAACTAGTATTTTATCAACTTTACATTCTATACATAAAAATTCATTTATATATAAAAAGTTCAAGAATCTGAATTTTCAATTTCGGAAGTGAAGTAAGACTTATAGCGGCCAAACTACATTCATGTGACAAATTTTGTTGGCTTCTACATAAACATGTCCGTCATTACTAAAAGAGGAGTGTTATGCACATCTTTTAATCGTTCTTCTATTTAATTCAAGTCTTATTATTTTTTAAAATAATAGCAGTATAAATCTTATTTATTGAAGCAAAAGAAATTAAAGAAGATAAATTAATAAGTTGAATTTGTTAGAATTTTATTCTATTTGTGGTTTAATTTATTAATATAAAAATTAATTTGGATAGTATTATAATTTTGGTAGTTGATTTGTTTTTTTATGATAAGAACATGACTGATTAAAATTTATATAATTTAGGTCCCTAAATTTAGTTATTACCCAACAAATAAATATATTTTAATTCCATCTGACTTTGTGATTTAAAAATTGAAAATTTTAAATTAAATTAAAGATTTTATGGCTATGATTGAAAGTATGCAAATTATTGATTTTATAAAATGTCTAATAGAATTAGTAGTGATATATACTAATTGCAAATGTGCCTAATACAATAATATTACAATATAAAAATATTATGTGCACACAAAAAATTAGCCACTGTATATTTATATATATATATATATATAATTTATTTTATTTTTAATATATATTATTTTATATTAGTAATTGATTTTAGTGTATACTAACTAAAGACATTTGTAATCTTATGCATTTATATATATATGGAAATATAATGTAATATAATTTCTATAACGTGTAATCTATCATTTGTGGCTTGGCGCATAGAACCTTAGTACTTGTTCAAATGAAACTGATGCAGGGCAAAAGCTTTTGGAATGGAACTGGAGTGGCTTCCAGATGGTGGGTTGAAAACAATACTTGGACCAAGAAATTTAACAAAGGTATTTGAAGGTAGAAAAGGGAGAAGAATGTGGTTTAACACAATAGTAGGCATGCATGGGAGGGAGATTAGCTCGGCGAAGATGGCGGACGGAACAGAAATCCCAGAAAATGTGGTGAAAAGGTGTGCAGAAATCATCGAAGAAGAAAGCATCCAGTTCAAATGGGAGAAGGGAGATGTTCTGTTCCTTGACAACTTGGCTTTGCTCCATGGAAGAAGGCCTTCCCTTCCTCCTAGAAAGGTCTTAGTTGCTACATGCAAGTAGTTTTGGTATTTGATGCATGTGTTCAATATATGCAGTGCATATGACGATGGGGATTGGGAATAAAAGCCATTAGTATCTGACTAAGTGTGTTGTCATCCCTCAAAGATAAATAAGTAAATAATAAATAATAAGTAATGTGATGCTGGAGCATATTTTTATGTTTGTTGCGTCAAGTAATATAGCGTTGTGTTATGTTATCATGCTATGTTAAGTAGGTGTTTACTTTGATAGGATGAAATTCATACGTATTGATACTTAAAAAAAGTGGATAAATAATAATATGACATGTGAAACCACGTCAATATCCAATTTTTAAAAAAATATATATAATATATCACTAATTTTGCTAAAACATTTGTATAATTTATAAAAATAAAAAATATTTTTTTATTTAATTTTTTAAAAAACTTAAATATTTTTTTATATATTAGACAAAAATTATTTTTAGATTAATTAAATTGTTTAATTGTATAGTTTCAAAATTTAAATAACAAAAACAAAAACACATTTAATTGTTTATCTTTGTTAAAAGAAATTATTTCAATTTTATTGACATTTTCGATGAACTCTAATCAATCATTCATACCAAAAAAGAAATAAACAAATCTAAAAAATACTAAAAAAAATCACTTGTTCTTTGTTTTTTCTGGGTTTCTCACCCAACTTTCATGTCTCTTCTTTGTGTTAGTATCTCATTCTTCTTTTTTTCACACTCATCTCTTTATATCAAGCAAATAAGACGAAGAAGCTTCCTCCACGGCGCCCTGCCAAGATCACCGCAGCATTCGCGCGCGCCTCACCCAGTCGAGGTCTCGAGGAGAACTTCGTCGCATTAGAGAGCGTCGCCGTCTTCCTCGTTCTAGAGAGCGTCACTGTCTTTCTCGTCGTCTTTCTCGTTTTTCATCATCGTCATCAGCCTCTCTCTTCCGGTAACATCCTCTCTATAATTTCTGTGATTTTAATTATTATTATAGCATTGTTGTGATTTTTGTAATTAATGTAATTTGGTTTGATTTCTGTGATTTTATATTAGTTGTTGTTAATTTTGACAAAATGAAAAACTTAAGCATCAATTTGACAAAATGACAGCACAAGATATACTTAAGAGAAAAGGTCAAATAGCTCTTTGATCTTTTGATCTATGGACATTTAAGCCATTGAAGATTTGAAAATATATTTAAACTCCTAACCTTTTCAAAATTTAGACATATCGATCCCTCATGTTCACTTGGGTTTGTCAGACCTAACAGAAAAATCAAACATGACTCACATTGTACTAACCTAGTTGATACGAATGTACATGTGAGAGAATTTTTAAAATTGAACAAATTAGACTCAGAGATCAATGTGTCCAAATTTTGAAGAGATCAAGGACTTAAATGTTTTTTTAAATCCTTAAGAACTTAAACGTCTGCAGAACAAAAAGTCAGGAATCGATTTGTCCTTTTCTCTATACTTAAACAGATTGATACCTCTGAAAAGTCTTTTTTCATGAACTAATTTATAGGTTAAATGACAGTAGATTCGTTATCTTAAACACAAGATATTGTGAGAGTACCTAATTATCTCTACTGGTTGACTTTTTATCCTTTCCTTCACATTTTTTAGCTCCTTCAATCTTATCAAAAATGTTTTCTTCTTGAAAACAACATTTTCCTTCTCTGTTGGTGACTTTCTGTCATGTTCGATAGTTACATTTTTTATGTTTTTTTTGTTTTTCGTTTAAGTATTTTTTGCTTTATTCTTATCATATATGGTAACTTAATCAAGCTTACCTGAAAAAGATAGTAAGGATAATGCATTGAAGAAAACTCTCCAAGTTAGCAAACTAAGTCCACTTCTCACTATTGCAGTGGTGGAGCCACTTACATGGAAAAGGGGTAATGGCCCCTCCCAAGCTTCCAATTTTTTAGTTTAACTCTCTTTTAATTATTAATTTTTCTCTCTTCTTAACTTATATTTTTTATGTTCGTTCCTCCCAAAAAAATTTTTAACTCCGCCCGTGCACTATTGGACAGCTAAAACAACTATTTGGCTTCTGTGACACCGTTGTTAAATGCACAATTGCTTATTGAAAGCATTTTGCTTATATAGAATATTCAAAACCTGAAGAGGCAACTGTTGCTTTGGCATTAAATAACATAGATGTTATCATGTCGGTGGTCAGCCTTTGAATGTTGAGATGGCAAAATATCTTCCGCAAAAATTATCTGTTGTGAATTCTTTTTTGTTTCATCATCTCTTCCTTTGATGATGCAGCAAGCTGGGACAAGGCAACAGATGCAATTTCAGCAAATTCTGCTTATGCAATAAACCATGACTGCACAGCAGGCTACCAAAAAAGCCGCTACCATGAAGTTTGCAACAAAGTTAGCGGCAGCCCGAGCTGCTGAAATAAGTAAGAAACTGAAAGCTAATGGATCTAAAATTGAAGAGAAAGAAACAAAATAGAAATTTAGGTCTGTTTACTTTGCCAATTTTTTCTAGTGTTATTGTTCTACTAGTGCTTCTTGACTATTCATTGTCAATATTTTTATTGTTGCAACTAATTTATTTTAGGGTGCCCTAAATAAGTATCATGAACCCATTAGAGTAATGCTTGAAATAGATTCATAAATTTGGTAAAGGTGCCTGAGGTTTTTGTCATTTTAATGTTTTTAAGGGAAAAAATCATAATCTTACCCTCTTTTAAAAGTTTTCATTCGGTGGTATATGTTTTACTATATATATATATATATATATATATATATAGGCTCGTCCTTAAACGCTCCTTGCTAAGTATGGAGTGCTGCACACCTTGTGAATTTGTTAAATCTAAACTCTTTATTTATTATATTTTATTTGAATGGTCTGGATTTAAAAAGGTAACCTGTTAATCAGGTTAATTATTTTTTTTTACAAATTTTAAATTTTTTTGGCAAGTCTCAGATATTGAGATGAAGTTCAAAATAAAAAATTAGTATATAAATATTAAAAACAATATGTCTGTACAAAAAAAAGTTATTGGACTTTAGAATTAAAATAAATAATACATAAAAAATAAGTTAAAAATTCATGTACTAAATCCAAAAAAAGATATATTAGAATCTTAAAAAAATAATATTAAATATATATTATGTATATAATATTAAAATTTAAATAAATTTTGTTTTGTGTAAAATAAAATATAATATTAAATATAAACACAATGATAAAAAAATTGTGTTATATATATATAATATTAAAATTTAAATAAATTTTGTTTTATGTGAAATAAAATTATAATATTAAATATAAATACAATGATAAAAAAATTTGTATTATATATATATATATATATATATATATATATATAATTTTATTTTGTGTGAAACAAAATTAAAACATTAAACATGAATAGAATGATAAAAGATTTAGTACTATATAAATTTAATTAAAAAAATAGTTATACAACGTAAAAAGCAATAAAACATATAATAATTTTATTTTGTGCGAAACAAAAATTCATGTAAAAAAAATATTTATATAATTTTTTATTAACAATTTTTTATTGAAATATGTTATTTTACTATATTTATAATATATTATTTGGGATAATTATATTATTTTAGTTAATATATATTATTTAAAAAAATATTTAAAATTTATTATTTTGTATTAAGAATATTATTAAAAATATATTATTATTTTTTCTTAAAATAACATTTTCTTTTCTTTCGTTCAAATACTATGACAACAAAATTTTTTGTGTAATTACTTCTACTCAATAAATATTATATTCATTTATTTTTATATTGTATGTAAAATAAATAATTAATGTTTAAAAAAGTTAATAAAGGAAAGAAGTATTTTTTTTACCAATTCTTAGGTGAATATAAAGAGATTATGTCATTTGAACTATAATTCGTTGGCAAAGAAAGAAATACTCTTAATTATATATTAAATAGAATAATTATTTATTAGGCACATTTTTATACAAATAAAATTTTTCTTAGTTTTATATCTGTAATATTTTATACCAATTAGCTTCAGAATTTAATTATTTTTTGAATAAATTAATAAAAAAAATACAAATAATTGTTTAAATATAATTGTATTTTAATTTTTCATTCTATTACGTACACGTTGAGGTTAATTTGAAATAAAAGATAATAGACTTGTTGTAACTGCCATGCATATTGTGCTTTGACTGCGTCGTCATCTGAGAATTATGCGCCTTTATGGAAACCGGGGTTCTTCTACAGAATCCGTTTTACGTTTGGAGTTAGCTAACCAGCCACTGGCGACAGACATGCTTCTTTCTTCTCTATGGCAATAATTTTTCAGACTTTGATGGTCATTTATGGTAGAAGTGGAATAGGGTGGGTTCAAGAGCATCAAAATCTATAGCTAGCTAAAACGATAGTGGAAGCACCTGCCATTAAAACAAAACAGTGAAAATATTTGAAGACATCACATCGACAATAACAGAGTAACAGAGGAATTAGTCTTTTTTGTTAGTGCTGGTTTGTTCAGCCCATTACAAAAAAAATAATAACAATAATAAATAAATTAAATTTACCTGATAACTTTTGATAGTAGGTTAACTTTTAAGGAGTGCTGCACTCTCTACTTTATCTGGAGTGCACTAGCTTTCGCCATATATATATATATATATATATATATATATATATATAATTGCCTTTATATTATAGAAGCTTGCATTTTTTATATGTTATAACTGTGAGGTTGAGAGTAACATATTTCTTTTATTGTGAATATGCATTTTCATCAATCTTAAGGGTTTCCCCCACAATGTGTACAATTATTGTGTATAGTATTTTAAAATTGTTGCATATTGATCTATCTTTAAAATATATGTTTGAATGGTTGTGGAACAAGGAAAGTTTAGATTGTGGTGACAAAATCTTGTTTGTATATTATTTCTTTTTGTCTTTCATTTTTATATGTTAACAAAGGTCTTTAATTCATTAACTCAATTTCCATTTGCAGGTCTTCTTCTCCTTCTGGTGCAAGATCTCGATCAAAGTCAAGATCTCCTATTAGTTATCGAAGAAGAAGGAGGTCCCATTCCTACTCTCCTGCTCGCTACAATAGGGGTCGTCGGTCCAGACTCTAGATCACCAGTCAGGTCTCATCATTAATCAAGCTATGAAAGGGATTGAAGGTTCTATAGAGACATCAGAGAACACATTGATAGGAGCAAAAGACGGGATTCATATAGATACCTTGATCAGTATTCATTTGCTTTAAGAAGGAATAGGGGTAGGAGCATGACCCCTCATTCAAGGAAATCACATCAAACTGAATCTATTTCTCTAAAACGTCATAGAGAAAGTTCAACTCATAAGGGAAGGAAAGAATCACGTGCTGATTTTGGATTCCCAAGTCATCGTAGAGATAGTAAGTCATCTCCTAAGATTGATAAAATCAAACAAAAGTGCAAAAGACGCTTAAGATCAGTTTCTTCAGATAATAAATAGGCTTCGATCCAACAAAAATGAAGAAGTCTTGCATGGAAAATCTAAAAATAGAGAGAGAAGACAGTCCAGGTCAGTATCTGTTGAAGAGAAGCCTTATAGGAAGAGTCGATCATCCCCAGTGGATGAAAGTAGATTCAGGCATAATAAGCGGTTAAGATCAAAATTTGTGCATGATAAGCAGTGCTTGCCTAAGAAATCAGATGAAAGCAAGTATAGAAGGTCAAGGCCTAGTGATAAAAGGCGTTCCAGATCAACATCAGTAGAAAGTAAGAATGAAATTGATGAGAGAGAGGATGAAAAAAAATTAAAACTGATAGGTCAAAGCATCATCACACTAAAAGAAATAGGTCAAGATCTGTTGAAGAGAAGCATCACACTAAAGATAAATCGAGTGATAGTAAAGATAAAAAATTAAAGAATCGCAATAGAAGACGTTCCAGGCCAATATCTTTAGAAGTTGAGCATAACAATGGAGGCAGCTCATCACATAAAGAATTGGATGAAAGCAACTTTGAACAAAGGAAACTCAAGTCTAGATCTACTAAAGGAAAGCATCATACTGGTGATAGATATGGAAGCAGATATGAAAGATCACAGAAGGACTTGCTCTCTCAGAGACAATGATTGTACATCTGATAGAAATGGAGGTTCGTCAAGATATTTAACTATGGTGGATAAATGCATACTATCTCTACCTTCTATTGCAATTAAAAATAGTAGATACTCAAATTCAGTTATACAATCCATTTTAGATATGATTTCACTATGTCATCATCCTTGATTGCCGATATCATAAATCATAACCTTTGCATTATTCATGCCATAATTTAAATATACCCGACTAAAAGTGATTTATGTTATAATTGATATTAAAGGCAAATGTTGGAATAAAAGTTATAGTAGTTTCACTGTTGATGTTACTTCTAAATTTTAACTTTGGTTATTTCATGTATCTTTGATTTTTGTTGAAAACAGTTCCTGTTTTCCATAATCCTTGATAATTTTTTGCTGAACAGAAAGAGTCAAATATTTATAATTCTTAATGAAGTAGTTTGGGTGTAAAGTGAAGCCTTCATTTATTCTAATATGACTCACTTCAGATTTTAAATTGATGGGATTCATAAATTTTATCTCTATTGGGATGAGTTTTACTCTTTGCTAGTAATTTTCAATATTATTCCAAATATGAGGGCTTGCCTAGCTTACAACACAGAAGTGGTTCAAGGAATAGAAATGCTAAAGTAAAAATTAAGCTTCATCTAAATTCAAATATAATTGAACTACAGACAGAAACATCAATTTTCAAAAAGAGTCCATATAAAGTATAATGCATAATAATTTTTTAAGTAAAAGAGATGAAACTAACAACTTTTAATATAAAACCAAACATGACTACATGATAATTACGAATTTTTAATTTTTGTTTGAATCTTTTTGTTTATATTTATTGTAATTCCTGGTAGCAAAGTCAATGACATTATGTAGCATCAAGTTGTGGGGCCTTAGAATCAAATCCAATTCAAGTCGCATCCTTGTACCATCATAACCTAAAAAATATAAATATTTTAGGTTATCAACAAAATCATACATATTAGTAAATGAGGTACTATTTTTTTAAGCAAAAGAAAATTACATTTATTGTATAACTATACGTCTTCTTGTAGTTTGTAATCCAGGTTGCCACCCATACCCTACAATCATTACTGTGTTAAATAAGACGCGGTTAGCTTATGCAGATAAACATTTCAAAGAGGAAAACACAAATACAAATATTACTTACGAACCAGGAGCTTGTTCTCCTGTTTCTAACATATCCACAGATGCAAAATCAAGTATCCTTGGCCTAAATAGAGTGTTGTATGTATAAAATGAATCATACTTTAACATATCTTCCATATATTTTGCCTATTCATAAGGAAAAGATTAAATAAATGATAATATTTGAAATTTTTTTAAAAAATGTCATAAAAATAAAAATGGAAAAAGTTAATCTACTAACTTTACAATATTTGATCTCTTTCCCTCTTTATTTAAAACAATCAGTAGAAAGTCTAGCAGAATTGTTTGATGATTACACAAGTCAAAAATAACTAGATACTCGATCTCTTTCGCTTTTTATTTTACTTGTGGACTATTTCATCCAAACACTGCAACAGCTTATCCACCACTCTTGGCGGTGTTGTTCCCTAAGAGCACGAAGATGAGATGCGGACCGTGATGGAGCAGCAAGATAGGGTTGTTTCAAGCGCGAGTACAACGGAAGAAGTGGCCGCCGCCTTATAACGAGGAGGGGCAGCGACTGGTCATGTGTGATTGAGCCAGAGGGTGCATCGCTTCAAAGAGGCAGCGTTGAGGGGGCGTTTCTGCTCTTTATGAAGGAAAATGATTGGGAGATGATGAACCCTAGTCAAGAAGGAGATTGGTTGAGCCTTCAAATGCATCAAGTCCAATTACTAGCCTGGTGATGTAGAGAGAGGATCACGACGGTTCACAAATTTAGCAAAACAAGAATTACTTCGTCGGTAGCATAGTCTAAACCGACAAGTAACCCTCCCAATCAAAGTTTAAATTCAAATTAAAATAACCGAGAGTAGTTAAACCTCGGGTCATTCTCCCTGGGAACTAGTGACAATAAGCGCCCAATTTTGGTTGTGAAAAGTAAGGGATTTTCAATGATTGAAGTAAACAATTAAAGAAATAAAAGAACGATCAAAATTATAACTAATAAACTAATAAAGGAATAAAAGAACTATATATGCAATATAAACAAGTAAGACTCAAAATTGATGGAATTGTGGTTTAAAACATAAATGAAGCCTTGACTTGGGATGAGTTATGGAATTCCTTCCTTGCCATAACCACAACTATGATAATTATGATGGATTAATCTCACCTAGTCAACCCTTAATATCGAAGAGTAAGTCAAGTGAGTATAATTGTTATTAATTCACAAATCCTAGCTAACTTACTAATTACCTTAGTAAAAAGTTAGTGTTAGTGGAAACAATAACAACTAACAACCCAAGAATTATCACTAAATGTCAGACATTATGACTCTAGTATTCCATATACTCATTTTTCCAAGGCAAGGGGTGAAAATCTACCTCATAATCAAAGTTGACATTTCATCAAACACATGACAGGCATATTCATAAAACATGGCAAAATTAGGAAAATGATAAAAACTATGAACCACAAATGATCGAAATCAATACTAATAACTCAAATAAACATATAATAACCAAGAATCATCAAGTTCATCAACTAAAATTTAAAGATGCAAAAATATATATGTATTAACAAAATATCATTTAACTATAAGAAAGTGTAACTCAAGCGTAGCAATTAAAGAGAAAATTAAAAAATACTTACAATAGAAATAAGCTAGAGTCCAAGAACAAAATTGGGAATTGTAAGCTTGAAATATAAACCCTAACTAAACCCTAAAGAAATTGAGAGAAAACCTAAACTAAGCTACCCTAAAAACTATCTAAGCGTGTAGTATGAAGTATTGCATTGTATATGATTGCTTGCCCCTCCTTATAAGTTTAAAAGCCATCAGAAATGGGCCAAAGAGCCTCCCAAATCGAGAACCACGTGACTTTTTAATGAAGTCACGCGCTGGTACCTGTGCGTACGCACACTTTCTGATTTTTCTTCTTGTGCGTATGTACAGATGTATGCGTACGCACACTTGCTGGTTTCGTCACTCGTGCGTACGCACACTTGGCTGTGTGCTTCTCCTTTGATTTCTTCATGTTTTCTCCCAATTGCATGCTTCTCTTCCACTCTTATCAAGCCATTCCTACATATTACTCCTGAAATCACTCATAAAAAAAATCAAGGTAATGAATGGAATGAAAGTGGAATAAAATTGATTAAAATAAACACAAAATAGTATGTTTTCACAATTAGGCACAATTTAAAGAGAGAACACAAAAGCATGCTATTTAGGTGAATAAATGTGGGTTTATATGATGAAATTCACTCTAATCAAACCAAAATTTATCGTCAAATATAGATTCATCAGCTGGTCTAAATTTGGGCTTCTTTTCAACAAAAATTATTTTGATAGTTTTATGGGCCTAAATTATTTTAAGGAGTTAATAGTCATCGTTCCTAAAAGATACTTCGATCTCCATTTTCGTCCTCGAAAGATAAAATTAATTGAATTCGTCCCCAAAAGATGACCAACATGGTCACGTTCGTCCTTCCGTCATCTCCTTCGCTGAGATGGCAAATGTTCGCTGATGTGTCCCGTTAACTGCCAGCATGGCAGACGCCAAGTAGCACTCTCTTATTGCTGACAAGACAAATCTTTTAAAACAATTCAAATTAGTCCCTAAGTAGATGAACTCTAATCCCAAATTCTTAGGATTACCTAGCTACTTAGAAATGCAGAGCAATACCGTCCCAACAACTGCACCCTAACCACCGTCTGCAACTCTTCTCCTGTCCATGTTGCCTTAACCCTCAACCACGAGTACCTCCGCAACTCCATTGCCGGCTCCATTGCCGCCGTCCATTTCATCCTCCAGCACTCCCTTGCCCTGAGAACATCTTCTTCCATTTCCTTGTCTCTGATTCCAATCTCAATTTCCTCGTTCAATCCACCTTTTCGCAGTTAACAGGACAATTTCCTATGTTCTATTCTTGAGATGTGGTACAATTTTGTATTCATAGTAAGTATTTCAATGGCTGTTCTTTCATTATACACACTGAGTTTCTTTTACATGGTGGAGAAAAAATTTAAAAGAAAAAGTAGAATTGAAATATTTTATATAGGAAGTAAGATACATTTTTAAGATGTATAAATTAGATTGATGTGATTGTATTCCTCTTCGAGGATGCCGATATCATGTGGTTCAGGACCCATTTCCTCATTTTCACCATGATGCAGATTTCCAGATAGCATGCCATCAATAATAGATCAATAGAGTTTTACAAATTTTGGTACTCTTATGAGATGAATATGTTAATATGTTAAATAGAAATTTTTAATTAAATTTTAATAATTAAATAATATTTTTTATTTGTTCTTTGTTGAAAATATTATTATTATTTAATATTAGGTAATTATTTTAAAATTTTATTTCCTAATTTATTGAGTATACTTTTATTTTGATATTCTTTATTTTATTTTTAACTAGCATAGATATTTTGGAGACGTACAACTATTAAAAAAAATACTTTTAGTAATATTAAATATTTTCAAAATTTGTTTTATATAAAATCATAAATAAAATAACTTTTCATTATGATTATAAATAGTAAAAGAAAATAAAATAGAATAATTATCAAATAAAATATATACCAATTAAATTGTTACAATCAAAATAATTTTTTATAATACATATAAGGCATTATTTGTTTTATACCATTATTTGATATTTATATAAATAACACAAAATATAAAACTATTTTATAAATTATTCATATTATTTTTTTCAAATATATTTTAATCATAAATATAAAAAAATAAATATTTTATGTACATCTAACTATAAATATATCAGTATAGTAATCAAGTTAGTCCTATTAATTACCGATGACCAATTTGAAAATCTGCAATTAACCATTCAGTTGGGTCGAATCTCTCTCCAACGACTGTTATACATAAGGTGGGGAGAAAGTTCGCAAAAAAGTTTAACTCAAATCCAAAACCCTTCCTTTAATCCGTTCCCATCTTCCTCAGTCCTCACTCCACATTCCACAAGCACCCAAAGACGAACAATCTCCAATTTTCTTTCTCCGGCAAAACCTTTACCGGGTTCTTTCCAGCGAGTTCTAATTTCTACACGAGGCGCAATGTTCACGCCGCAGAGGAAGGCGTGGCCCGCGGCATCTTCATTCACGCCTCACCGAGGCGGCGGAGCGGCAAGTTCTGCTCTCTTCAAGGGCAAGGCCGTTGTCGTCGCCGACGATCCCGCGCCGCCGCCGCCGCCGTTGGGTTCTCTGAGCGAAGCAACCCGGGAGACGGATGTGACGGTAGGGTTCGATGGGGGGAGCGTCGATGATTGGAAGAAGTTCAGAGAAGTAGGTTTGCTCGATGAGGCGGTTATGCAGCGAAAAGACCATGAAGCACTCTTGCAGAGGGTGTCTAGGCTCGAAAAAGAGGTTGGTTTTCGCAAACATTTTGCCAATTTTTTCCTTGTTGATACTTTTAATTTCATTGTTCTTTAGGGTTCTGGATTCAATTGGATTATGCTTGCCAAGATTGCTAATAGTCATTTGATTGCTGGGTTTAATTAGGTTCATGTTTTAACGGTAATATATGATAATTTAATTATGTATTTATCTTTTTTTTTTAAATTTTTCTTAATTTGCTTTCCTTCCCAGTTTCTGATCATGGTCACTTGATGGTGGTTGACTGGCTGTAGGAAAATTTTGATTTGATTATTAGTTCTAAATCTCAACTTGCAGTTACTGTTGCTCATAAAAAAGTAACATTCAGGTCTGTTTGGTTTTACATTTTTTTCCTTCCAAATTTGTCGTCTTGTCATCAATATCAATATTGAATTACAAAATACCTCCATTATTTCCATTATGGTACCTCTTTATAGATTTTTTGGAATGACACCATAAATCAAATCGTAACATTAAAAATTTAATTTGAAAGATAGAATGATAAATTTAAGGTTAATTTACTTGATGCATATGCAATAAGATTATTATGATTCATGTCTTTGTAGTTTTGGTTTATATTGGCTTTATCTATCTATCTATAAGGAACAATATGCCGTAGTTACTATTTGAGTAAGCACTTTGCTTTTATCATTGAAAATTTGTAATAATTGACCGCTAATGGAACCTCTGTTTCCTTTCATTTTTCTTTTTCAGCTTTTGGACTACCAGGAGAACATGGGCATCCTGTTGATTGAAAGAAAAGAATGGAATCTGAAGTTTGATCAATTAAGGCAAGAACTATCTGCGACTGAGGAGATTCTTAAACGAGAACAATCATCACATTTGATCGCATTATCCGAAGTACAAAAGAGAGAGGAAAATTTGAGGAAAGCATTAATCACAGAAAAGCAGTGTGGGGCTGATGTATGCTCTTCTTTGTTGATTTTCTTTCTTCTCATGTGGTCAATTGTTTAGATCATATTGAACAGAGACTTTAACTTTTGCCTTTTTTGCTCTCTTCCTTTTATTCCTAGAACTTCAATATGCAACATATATCCATGATTAGGCATGTGATATATATTTTTCTTTATTTTCTCTGCTAGTTTTAGTTAAAACCAGTTTTTTCTCTGTATGTGTCCTGAATTTTTGTTTTAGTCTCTATCCTAAATTTTTTCGTTTTAGTTTTGACCCTAAGTTTTCTCTTTATTTTTGCTGACGTGACTAACACAATGTAGTACATATGTTACGTATGTTGATAATGTTGTTCAAAATTCATCATTTTTAGGTCTCGCAAGTATGATATGGAATTTATTAAAAAACAGAAAAATGTCTGAGATTAGTATATTCCCAGTCCATTATCAGTAAATCACCTAATACATGTTCTCAAACAATATTGTTCAGTTACTTTACTAGGTTGTTTCTAATCCAATTTTGTGACGGGCTATTTTCAACTGGCCTCATGTGTGGTTAAGGTTGACTACATCTAATAAGCATGCTCTTATGTTCTTTTATTTGATGTTGATGTTGTGACCGTATCACTTGCCAGCTTGAGAGAGCCCTGCGTGCGATGCAACAAGAGCATGCCCTAGTTCATTCGTCCTCCAAGACGAAGTTATCTGAAGCAAATGCATTGGTTGATGGTATTGAAGAGAAGTCTTCACTGGTCAACAAGAAACTGCATGATGCAGAATCTAAGCTTGCTGAGGTGAACAGCAAAAGTGCAGAGCTGGATATGAAGTTGCGAGAACTGGAGGTTCGTGAAAGTTTGCTTTGCAAGGAACAGTTGTCGGTGGCTACCGAGTATGTACCATGCTTTATAGTTTATGAATATCCAGTCATCATAATATGCTATCTAGTTTGTTATGTGCTTTAATTCATCTAAAGTTGGTATTCTACTGCCCCATACAGTCGAGAATCATTTGAAGCAACGTCCCACAAACAGAGGGAAGATTTGAAGGAGTGGGAGAAGAAACTTCAGCAAAGAGAAGATATGTTATGTGGTGGTAGGCGAAATCTTGGTGAGAGAGAGGAGAAGATGATTGAGACTGAAAAGACATTGTCGAAGAAAGAGAGACATTTAGAAGTGTTGGAAAAGAATATTAATTCCTCTATGTCTTTGTTGGAAGAAAAGAAAGCTGAGATAAGTACAAGACTAGCAGATCTAGATGCTAAAGAAGAGGTGCATTTCATACTTATTATGACCTTGATGATTTTTTGCACTTTTTTGCTTCAGGTAACTTTTTATGTGATTTTATGTGGTCTTTTCCGTTATTCAGTGTTGCGCCTATGATTTCAGAAAGTTGATTCTGTAAAGAGCTTGCTGGATGTTAAAGAGAAAGAATTACTTGCACTGGAACTGAAGCTTAGTGCTAGAGAAAAAGTAAGTCTAGGTACCTGGTAGCTTTACAATAAAATGGAAGTTTCTGCAATGTTATGGCCATCAAAATGCTGGGATATATATGATTGCCTAAGCCATTTTGATTTTAATTAGATAGCGAGGCACAAGTATACACAAATCCTCAAGTACTCTTGGCAAGAGATAGCGAAATATTTAGGTTTTGAAAACTTTATTATGGTCTTTTAATGTGAAGTAGGATGACAGGATCTTTGGAATTTTCCTCATATAAGATAAATTTTGTTATGGTTGCTCTATGGTTGTTATATATTAGTTTCTGTATCATTGTATACTGCACCCATGTGGCATTACCATTAGTAGTCTGCATTTTAAAACGGGTGTAATGCCAGAAATGTTAGTTGCATTAAAGTATATTTTTTGTTCCTGAAGTTTGTCAAAAATTTTAAAAATACCCCTAAGTTTTATTTTGTTTCAATTTTGTCCTTGAAGTTTTCGATTTGCATCAAATATACCCCTGACAGCTAAATTTTCAAAAAGTTTAGGACCAATCAAGCAATAATGAATGACACCTAAGTCTGATTTGCTTGTGTTGAAAGTTGTTCTTGTGAAATTGTTGCTAAATTCATCCTAAATTTTTTGAAAAATTAGCTGCTATGAATGACTCTAATTTTAAAGCCAAATGAAATATCATAGTAGCTTTTCCACTAAGTAGAGATCACTTTCAAGAGTTAAATCGCTGTCATTGTTAGAGATAATTAAAGAAGGCCTAATCTTGAGTTTATAGATTGGCATAGGATAGCGTATATAATGAATTGTTTTATTCACTTTTAACTGGTATTTTTTTATTACATACCTAGGAATAGTTGATTGAAAATGCGGAAAGAAATTGGATGTTAGATGGTTACTATATAAGCTCATAAGATGTATCATATGGAGTATGCTATGACTGTTTACATAGCTCCAATAACTGATTTATTTGCTTGATAATGCTACTGACTGTTCTAATTGTGGTTCTCACAGGAGGGGATTGAGAAGCTCCTTCAAGAGCAGAAGTTTATGCTGGATTTGAAGTTGCAGCAGTTTGAGCTGGAAACAGAGGAAAGACGGAAATCTCTCCTTCAGGAGTTTAGAAGCAAGGAGGAAGACTTGGAGCAGAGGGAAGCTGAAATCAACCACAGGCAGAAGGTTGTCGAAAAAGAAGAACATGGTTTGAGTAAGAAGGCTGAGAGAATAAAGGAACAAAGTAAGGAACTTGAAACAAAATCTAAATCTTTAAAGGAGAAAGAAAAGGATATTAAGGTCAATGAAAAAGTGTTGGAGAAGGAAAAACAGCAATTGCTTGCTGACGTGGAAAATCTGCAGAATTTAAAAGATGAACTTGATAAGCTTAAAGATGAGATTTCTCAGCAGAAGCAGAAAATATGCAAAGAAATTGAAGATTTGAAACTTACTGAAGAAGAGAGAGCTGAGCATTCTCGGTTGCAATTGGAACTAAAGCAGGAGATAGAACATACCAGATTGCAGAAGGATTCTCTTATGAATGAAGTTGAAAGCTTAAGGGAGGATAGACTGAGGTTTGAGAAAGAGTGGGAAGGATTGGATGAGAAAAGAGCTGAAATTAATAGAGAGAAACATGAAATTGATGTGGAGAACGAAAGATTAAGAAAACTACATCACAGTGAAGATGAACGGTTGAAAAGGGAGAGACACGATATGCAAGATCATATAAGGAATCAACTAGATAAGCTTGAACTAGAGAAGGAATCATTTAGAGAATCAATGAAGCAAGAGAAACTTCTTTTGTCTGAAAAGTTGAAGAATGAGAAATTGCAAATGCTTCAGGATTTTGAATGGAAGATAAGTTCTCTTGAGATTGAAATCCAGAAAAGGCAGGATGAAATGGAGAAAGATCTGCAGGAAAGAGAGAGAAAATTTCAGGAGAAGATGGAAAGGGAGCTTAATAATATTAATGTCTTGAAGGATGTTACTGAGAAGGAATGGGAAGAAGTGAAGTCTCAGGGCCTTAGGTTAGAAAATGAGAGGAAGGAGCTTGAGTCAAACAAGCAGCAGTTGAAGTCAGGCCAACGTGAGATGCACGAGGACTCTGAAATGCTTATGAATCTAAGCCGGAAGGTTAAAAATGAACGTGAAATACTTGTGGCTGAAAGAAATCAATTTCTTGCATTTGTTGAGAAGCTAAAGTGTTGCAAGGAGTGTGGTGAGGTTGTTGGGGGCTTTGTTGTATCTGATCTTCCGTTGCCTGACTTTAAACAAAGATCCATTGTTCCCTCAGCCACCTCTCCTATTCTGAATGGTATGCCGATTAAGAACTCCCAGGACAAGGTAGCTGCTTCCAATTTGGACTCTTCTGGATCTACATGGACCGGAAATTGGCTCCTCCGTAAATGTAGACCAATCCTCGGTTTATCTCCAAATAAAAGAACTGATGGCGTTGGTTCTTCTAATGAGGATGGGACAATGCCACTTTCAGATGTGAATGTTGCTACAGAAAAGGTACCTGAACTGGAATCTCTGCCCATTATAGAAGGAGCTGAGGTCACTCTTGAAGAACAACAGCTAGCAGATGGAGCTCATCACTCTTCGGAAACTCCACAACCCCAATTTGAGAGAATTTTTCGACAGGTGGATGTTCAAAACAGAGTCCATGGATGATCATAGCTACAGGGATAGCTTTGTAGATGGAAGTCCAGATGATTCTCAGCAGTCAGTTCCAAACCGCAGTCGGGGCAGACCTGGGAAGAAAAGCAAATCTGGAATTGCTAGAACACGCTCAGTGAAGGGTGTAGTTAGAGAGGCCAATGAGTTCCTAGGGCAAGCCTCTGAGGAAATAGAAAATGCGAGTTTGCTGTCTCTCAATGCCAATCATTTCAAAGAAGACAGTCAAGGAGACTCTAGTCAAATTGATGAAGCTGTTGGTAGGACTGGAAGGAAGCGACAACGCGCACAAACTTCAAGAATTACTGAAAGTGAGCAGAATGCAGATGATAGTGATGGACAATCAGAAAGCATTACAGCTGGGGGGCACAGGAAGAAGAGGCAAATGGCTGCTCCACCTGCACAAGTTACTGGAGAGAAGCGATACAATCTCAGGCATCCAAAGATGTAAGTTCAGTCTTGGCGATTTTGTCGGACACTATTCTTATAGTTTATGCTGGTTGGGTCCATTAATTGAGTATAATACTCTTGAATGTAAATGTGAACTAGATACATTTGAGAATTGTAATTTTCTTAATGACATTATGGAAACGTTTTTTGTTGACTTCCACACTGAAAGACCAGTCCTCTATCGTTGCCCCCCTGGTCCATACCCAGGAAGGAATATAAAAGATTGTAGTGCCAGTTTTGTTTAACTGGCTTGCATGATTTTGACCGTTGTTTGCAAGATTGTATTATCTTGTAATGTTATGACATACCCCATCTCAACTGATCTTTACTACTGCATACGTATTTGATATTGAGAATGACATAATATCACATCCTGGTGATTAATTAATTGTTATGATGTAGTCTCTTAGCTAGACGATTATTATGTTTGTGTAGAGACAGAACCACATTAAGATTCATATAGTAATTAAAATTGATGACAGTTTCCATCTGTAGTTTGATAAGTCAAACGTTAGAGAAAATTATTATTTGTTGATTAGTTTTGTAATTTGGGATTTTTTGGTGAAAGGAGAGTTAATAATTGAAGCAACACAATCTATGTCAACTAATTTTTGTTATTTTGGGTTCTCAGATTGTACATTACTTATTTGACAGAAGGTTTTTGTTATACATTTCCTTTATTTATTTATTCTGTATAGGGTATTCTTTCGGTATTGTATATATCATTTTCCTTGTGTATGATAATATTAGGAAATTGAAATGATGAATTGAGTGATTGACTACTTCATGTTATTTTAATTAATGTGGGATGCTTTTAAGTGTGTTATTGCAAGTGTCTTGCATATGGCTGATTGGCTGTGTAGAGGGCCAAAAGTATAGTTAGTACAGATTGTGATTCATTCATTTTCCTGAGTTTTGTGGTCAGAATTTTTTTTGGTGGTTCTAATATCATTCATATCTTGGTACGCAGTGTAGGTTCTACAGTAGACTTTTCCAATAGAACACGAGGCGTGCAGAAAGAAGTTGCTTCTAGTAAACCAGAGCTGAATAAAATTCCTGAAGTTGACCCTGGTGCCTCATTAGTAGAAGCAGACGGCAACATCCTTAGCACAGTTCCCGTACAGGTCTCGACGACAAGAACCTTGGAAGAAAGGGTTGTAAGGGTATAACATTCCTACTGTTATTTCTTTCCCCCATCCATAGTTCAGATGCTTTGCTGTTACCCAGAAAGGGTAGTGAAGGATGAAAAACACAACAATGTATAAAAGAAAAAAAGAGAGAAATGAAATAGAGACAATCATCTGCTGCAATATACTCAAACCAAACTTGCCTTCCACCTTGTGTATCATCACGATAAATCACCTTGTAGTCCCTGATCCTCAGCAGTTGCATGACATATGTCCACCTGACCATCACAGAATAATCAAAATATCCAATAGTTAATTATTTCACTGCTACACCCTTTGGCATTGTCAAGGTTTCTTTTTCAATTCAGAATTTGTGTTTTTTTTTTTATATTCTATTTATTCCTTAAACACATTTTTACAGTTTGAAGTATCAAGAGACATTGTGGATGACAATGGTGCTGTAACCAACTCTGTGGATTGTGTGGAAAAAAATGGTGCCACAGAATATGAAGACGAAGGTGGAAGCACAAACCTTGGGGTTGAAAATGATATTAGGGAGGGAGAAATAGGGGAGGAGGCAGCGGAGGCAGAGGCGGAGGCGGAGGGAGGCGGAGGCAGGCGGAGGAAGAGGAGGAGGAGGAGGAATCTGCAATAAAGATGATCTTTAAATTTTTCACATCATGATTGAACTAGTTCCTATTTGTCATGGATATTACAATAGAAATACTTGTATCCTCATTCCTTCTAATTAGGGAACTCTTTTAAATAGGCAAGCAGCTATGAAGCAACTATATAATCTTACTTGGGGTTAAGGTTAACCTCCGTGTTCTCGTCTTATGGGAGTTTTCTACTTTTCTTTTTTCCATCTAGAGTACTTTGTTCCCAATGACTGTCCTCTTGCTAAATAGAGTATGCAGGTTATGTAGGAAGTTTTTTTTTTTTTTTTGCCAAAATGTGAAACACAGTGTAGCTCAGTTTTGCATAAGGTTATCAACAAAAGATACGTTCCTGTTTAAATTTGTCCTTTTAAATTAATTACAGTGACATTTATTTGTGTCTTGAAAGGTACATTGTGGTATGTTGTGTATCTGGAAAACATGATAATTGCAAGGTGAATTTTTGCCTGCAGTTTAGATGTGAAGCTGGATGGACTGTCTGATGCTTCAGGCAGTTGGGGGATTTGTACCCATTTCATCATTAACAATGGGATTTGAGTTTCTTGCAGGAAAAATCAATTCAATCCGAACTATGTTACTATGGTAGTGTTTGTAGTTTGGATTGTACTAGTATATTCGGATTTGACACTATTCACTGGTGAAGAGCCAAGGACAATTTGATGGTTGGAATACCATTTAAAATGTTTTTGAACCCAATATAGTTTAGAAAATATTCAAAATTTGTAATTGTTTAGCTGCCTTACACTCTTAAAAACCGAATTTTTTTTGGAATAAATTAAAAAAAATCATTATTTTTAAAAAAATAGTTGACTTTAATTACCAGCATCCAGTATTCTGTTTGAGTTTTATCACAGTTCGCCTGGTTATTCGGCGAACTAGAAGTACATAGGCAGTATGCCAAGTGATTCGATGAACTGTCATCACCATCATGTTATGTTCCTGGCGGTGATGATGATCATGCTCTTCCCCATGGGAGGCTGCTTTGGTGACACCGACTCATCGCCGTCAGTCAACTGGGCTGCCTGGACGCATGCGGTGGCACATTGCAGCTGAACGGATGCTTCGTCAAGTACAATAATGTGAGCTTCTTGGGGGTGCAAGACAAGACAGCTGTGATAAAGAATTGTGGACCGTCGATTGGGTTGACCTCAGATGCAATGACCAGGAGGGATGAGATAGAATCATTAATTTTTTGCAATTAGCTTAATATCTAGACGAACACTCAGCCTTTAACATTCAGGATTGTCAGATCCCTTCATTACTTTCTATTGTTAATATCTCCAACTATTCACAATCTTAGTTGCCTAACTCTCCTTGTAACACATAATTAAGATATATCTTGTTTGGTAATCCAAGTATCTGACATCCCTAAAGCCCTTTCCATTCAATGGGAGGTTCTCATAATTTTAGATCTTTGAATCTTCAATTCAAGAACTTCTCTCTATTCTTTTTGGTTTACTAGCTAGTTGTTATTGTTTCCCGACAAGAACAAAACCAACTCTGAGGCTGAATGAAACAGAAGAACTGCTCATGGGAAAGCAAAACCAACTGTGCCACCTAAAGGAACGGTGCCACCTTCAGGTCCTTCAAAGAGGCATAACACGTTGCCACTTCAAAATTGATCAAATAAGTATTTTTTTTTATTTTATAAAAGGACAAAACCCAGAAAAAAAACCTAATTACAAACTAAAGGAGGTAAGGTAACCCTTCTATCATCTTTATTCAAGATTCTCACTATTTCAAGAGGAGGAGGCATATTCTAAAAAACAAAAATTTGATTCTATCTTTAAACTCATTTTTGTAAGGTAATCTGCACATCTATTACCTTCTTTATAATGTTTTACAAAAAATATGTTTTAATTATTCTTTCTCATGTCATTTATCTCTCTAACATTTGTATTGGGATGACTTTTCAGCTTCTTTTCTCTATTCAAAAGGCTAATTATTGCTGCAAAATCAATTTCCACCAAAGTTCATTTCCCAAAGTTGAGGCCATTCTTCACTCCCCAAAGTTCTGCCAGAAAAGCCGTTCCAGCCCCTATCTTATGGGTGATGTCTGCGATCCAATTTCCTTCTTCATTCTTGAGGAGTCTGCTGCACCCAGTAACAACTGGGTTCCCTTGTGCCGTGCCGTTAGTATTCAATTTAAGCTAATATCTCGGAGGAAGCTGCCAGCCAATGTTTCTCTCAGTTCTTCCTCTCCGCTTTCCTACCAAATAATCCTTCTCTAATGCTTCTTTAATATTTTGCACCTGTTTGTGAATTTCTTCATGTAGTTGTTGTGGTCTGTTGTAACTAGTATCATGCATTTTCTTATTTCTCTAATACCAAATTCTCCAGCAAGTTGTTATGAAGGTATCTAGCCAATTTAGGTTATCGTTCTTCCCTAATTGCTTTTGTAAATTCACTCCAATCCAGTGCTCCTAGTTTGATTGGAAAAAACTTGGGATTTTATTACTTTTCAGCAAATTGACCCATATGGTGGATGCTTTGGAACAATTTCTTAGAGCATGTAAAGTATCTTCTATTCCACTATTGGAGAGAGAGCAGTTTCCTGTACTACCAACTATCTTTGCCTTACTTTGGTTTGTCATGATTCTCCTGTGCATAGCTGTCCAAAGAAAAACTTTAGCCCTTTATGGTCCCTTCCAACTTCATACCTTTTTTCAAATGGTATTTCCTTCTTTCGACAAGTTCTTAAAATATTTATATGTAGCAATTAAAGAGAAATCTCCATCCTGTGATAGTTTCCATCCAATTCTATCATCTTCTAATTCTGCTTGGGGAGCAGAGATAACGATGATTTTTTTCCACAATATTTAGGGACAGGTTTTGGTGGAGCTTGTCTATATCCCAGTCTCCATTTGGATTTGTCCATTCCCAAACAAAGTTGTCAGGGTCAATTGAGTTAGCATGTTTGGGCGCCATTATTTTGTTAAAAAAAGATCTTTTTTCAATGAAAAAATATCTTTTTTTATTTTTTAACGTGTTTGGCAAATTTCTAGTAGTAAAAATAAAAGCACTAGTAAAATAAAAAAGATTTTTTTTGAGAAGTTATAATTTACATCTTTTTTTAAAAGATCTTTTTTCCTTAAAAAAAATGTTTTTCATGTAATAAATAAACAAAAAAGTACTTTTATATTGTTATGCCCAAACATAATTGATAGATAAAAAGACCTTTTTACATAAGATATCCAAACATAAAATTACTTTTACTTCTCTATAAGATCTTTTAAAAAAAGATAACTCGAAAAAAGATCTTTTTTTAAAAGCTCACCCAAACAAGCCCTTAGAAATTAAGAGCCAAATTGAACAGACAACTTTCTTCTTTCACCCATT
Source organism: Arachis hypogaea (assembly GCF_003086295.3). Lineage (NCBI taxonomy): Eukaryota > Viridiplantae > Streptophyta > Magnoliopsida > Fabales > Fabaceae > Arachis > Arachis hypogaea. Next base: position 110,335,665 of record NC_092040.1, read on the forward strand.
GATGTTTTCAAAAAAGAGTTGATAGCCCATTTCCAATGTAGTAGGTGGAGAAATTTTGAAAAATAGGCCATAATTTCATCAACTCCTTCTAAAGAGGGGAATCCGTAGTCTTCAATTTGATTTGATTGTTCAAGCTTCCTCCATTGCAGTACTTATGACTAAACACTTTTACCTACAACACTTCTAAATTTTCTTTGGCTTGCCATAAAATTTTGAACAAAAAAGTATCATTCACTATTGTTAAGTCACAAATCCAATGCCTCCTTCATGTTTTGGCTAATAAAGAGTTTTTCACTCAATTAGATGTATTTTTCGTTGATTATTGTCCTCACCCCAAATAAAATTTTTTTGGATCTTTTTTACTTCTCGGTAGATGGCTGGACTCAACACTGACTGTGCTAAAGTTAATCTCCCTGCAAGGGACAGACATTTGTCCTTCCATCCCTTAAGCTTATTATGCATTCTTCCCAACATGTCTTTATAATTTTTTTTCCCCTTCCGATTATTTCTTATCATAGCTCCCAAACATCTACCTAAGTCACTTTCTTCTCTAAACCTGGTTAGCTTTGTTATCTCCTCTTTGGTGTTTGGTTGGGTTTTCTTTGAAAAAATTATAGAAGACTTCTATGACTTTTGTTATTTGTTTCATAGTTGCCTCTGTAAACAGCAGCAAGTCATCTGCAAATATTAGATGAGAGATGTCTGGTCCTTCTCTTCCAACTCCGATAGCTTTTCATCCTCCACTCTAAACCTGCTCTTTAATGAGATAAGACAGGGCATCCATAGCAATGACAAAGAGATAGGGGATAGAGAGTCCTCCTGCCTCAGCCCCCTGATAGGGGTAAATTCCTCAGTTCTGTTTCTGTTCCATATCACACTATAATTCACTGATTGGATGTAGTTCATGATTAGGTTTATAAATTCTGAAGCCTTTTTGTTTATGAATTCCCTATTAAGCTTATCATAGACTTTTTCAAAATCAATTTTAATAGCCATGAATTATTTTTTTCCTGTGATCTTCTTCATAATGTGTATCATCTCTTTTGCTAAAAAAATGTTGTCTTGTATTTTTCTTTATAATCTTGTATAATTTTGTAGTTTCTTTTTTATTTTATTTTCCTTTTGGATTTCTATTCATGTGCTACCAATGTCAATATGGATGGGTCAAGCTTGAGTTTTTTTAATCTCTTAAACAGAGATCTTGAGTTTGAGTCCATATCTAGAAAAAAAAACCTTATTCGGAGATTTGTACTTCATTAATGGTAGTCATCGGTTTTTGTCAAGTTAGTTATGTTTTTTTTTGAGATAGAACTTGACAATGGTTTAATTGGAAAAAGAAAAAAAATAAAGGTTTTAAAATTAAACCGATCATCAAACTGTTCTAGCTATTAATTTATTGATTTATAGATTCAATCGGTTCAACTGTAATTCAACTAGAATAACTGGTTTATAATAAAATAATAAATAAAATATAAATAAACACACTAAAAGATAATTATAATCTAATTTAAATTTTAAAATTTCATCTAAATCAAAAGTATCACATCAACCACAATGTTATAATATCATCCAAATACAAACTCAGAAGTCAAATAACAAAAAAAAAATAACTAAACATAAAATGTCAATATCAAAATTTGTCATTAGTAATCAAAATTTACAAAAACATAAACTAAGATCAAACAGCCCAATAACAAGAACAACAAATTAAATTGATTGATACTATCATCTAGCCAATAACAAAATTTAGTTAACAACAACCCAATGACAAAAACAATGAGTTAAGATCAACAACATAAACTAAGATTAAAATAATAATAATAAGATCAAGATAAAAAAACCTATGAAGCACGAACACTTTGTTGAATTGTCGTGTCCGCGTGTCGGACACATTTTGGACACGACACTCATTGACACTCGTCCGACACGCGTGTCTGTTGTGTCCAAACCGTGTCTTAATAAAAAATAAAAAAATTTTATCGGACACGCTTGGACACACTTAAATACCATCACGTGTTAGCGTGTCCAATCTTATTCTTAACATATATTTTTGAAATAAATTTATATATAGTATATATTATTATTTATTAAAATAAAAATATTTTAAATACTTGATATAATTAAAATAAGATATTAAAAATAATTAAAAATTAATTTATATTTTAATATCAATAAAATATTAAAATATCAGTACGATTTATCTAAAAAAATACCTTATATTTTATATGTATGCGTGTCCTCGTGTCTTATAAGATTTTAAAATTCGCGTGTCGACGTGTCCGTGTCGTGTTGTGTCCCGTGTCCGTGTCAGTGTCTATGCATCATAGTAAAAAACAAACCATAACAAATATAATTTATCAAATTAACAAGCTATTAAAATGTCAAAAACAACACAACAACCTAACAATAACAATTTACAAGATCAAGAACAGTTCGAGAACAACAACTTATCAAAGTAACAAGTTAGAAAGATCAAGCATAAAATAAAACAGGTTAACAAACAAGTTAATACAGCAATACAATAATGAAATAAGAACTAGAACTGCAACATACTAATTAAAACAACCATCAACTAAAACAAGATATGAAACCTCCATCCATTTATTGTTTTGCACAATTATTCCTAATTTAACCAAATTGATACTATCATCTAGCCAATAACAAATTTTAGTTAACAGTAACCCAATGACAAAAACTGAATTAAGAACAACAACATAAACTAAGATCAAAATAACAATAATAAGATCAAGATAAAAAATAACAAACCACAATAAATATAATTTATCAAATTAACAAGTTATTAAAATATCAAAAATAACACAACAACTTAATAATCACAATTTACAAGATCAAGAACAGTCCTAGAACAATAATTTATCAAAGTAACAAGTTAAACAGATCAAGAACATAACAAAATAAGTTAACAAAACAAGTTAATACAACAATCCAATAATGAAATAAGAACTAGAACTGCAACCTACTAATTAAAACAACCATCAACTAAAACAATATCTGCAACCTCCATCCAGTCATTGCTCTGCACAATTATCCTCAATTTAGCCAAATGCCCAACTAAGTGATTATGCATAAAAAAAATATTAATTAAGATCTTAAATGAATAAACTGAATCATACTGATCTAAACCAAGCAAAGGAGGAAAAGGACATCTTTGAATCTGAATAACAAATGAGACTCTGAGCAGAGTATGAGACTTTGAGAAGTGAGCAATGAGCAGGGTATTAGGGAGAGGGAGCAAGAATGTCAGTGATGAGAATGCGACGGGCGACGGCTGACAAGGTGACGAGCACGACGACTCACGACATGCGACAGATGACGGGAGACGGACAACGGATGACCAGGCGACGAGCAGGACATCCCACGATGTGCGACGAATGATGCAGAGAAGCTTACGATTTGAGAATATACAGAGGGGTTGGAGGCAATCGGTTGGACAATGGAGAGATGACCAGAGCAGGAAGGACGACGACGGTGAGAAAAATGTTGGCGACGGTCAAGCTAGGGCTTCCTTTTGTTTTTAGAGAGGGAAGAGGTAGAGAGGGAGTGAGGGCTCAAGGAAGAGGGAGTTGGGAAGGGGATTAGGGTTTTGGACTTTTGATGCAAAATCTAAAAACCAGCCGGGTTCCAGTTCGATTCGACCAGATGGTTCCCTGCCGATCCTGCTGTCTGAAAATAGTTTTCAAAAAGAGCGATTATGACTTCTGTCTAAATAGGAATCCTCACCGATTCACGGTTCAACTGATTGGTTCTAACTGATTTTCAGGACCTTGAAAAAAATCATGGTGTGGATGTAAGCTTTCGAGCTTCCATTAGATATTGTTCCCATTGAGATTAGGTCGAGAAAGGGTCTAAATATTTTTGGCATGTGATTCTAATTACATACCGTACATAGAAGAGATTGTTGGGATATTTTTTAATAAATAATTTAAATATTTTATTTACAGATATAAGTAATTTGTAGCAAATTTACCAATTTCTATTCTTTTATATATTTTGTTTATAATGTAAACGAATTAAGATTGCTTATATCTCGATTACATCGAAAACGAGATAATATATGATTTTATTTGACTTTATCTCGTTTACAAACGAGATTTATGGAATTTGAAAGATACACATATCTCGTTTACACTGTAAATGAGATATGTATACTTGTAAATATAAAAATATAATTTTTAAAAATATTAAAAAATATTAATAATTTAATTTGGACCAATGTAAAAAATAAAAATCGATATATTTTGTTACTATTTAGATCGATTTTAATTAATTTATATCTCATCTATATTTTTAATTTTAAATTAATAACCTTGTTTATACTGAATTCTTAAAAATAAAACGTTTCAAATAATAGAAAAGATTGACGGTTTTAAATAACAGAGAAGATTGGCAATTTCAAAATAATAGGGGAAATAAGCAGTTTTCAACTCACTGATTAGTGGGTGATTGGGCATATCACGTAATTTGAAACTATCCATTTAAAATTAGCACATTATTTTTCTAAAAACTAGCACATTTAAATTAATACTAAAAAAGAATAAGAAACATATAAAAATTTTAAAAATTTTGTTATATTAAAAATTTTATTTAGTACCTGTTGATACGTTGACCCATAAACATAGCCAGGACCAAAATAAATAATGGCCCACTTAAGAGGTCTGACCTCATTCACTCCTACCCGACCTCATAGAGGTCAGATACGACGATAGCAGTACAACCATACTTATCTAAATAAGTAACCAACTCCTAAGATATCTTTCACTCACCTAGAAGGGAGATCTCAATAACTTTCCTAGAAAAAGGAAATGATCATCCATCATCAATGGTGAAACTACTCTAAAAGGTAGTTATCTATTCTACTATAAATATAATGACTCCCTCAGGTACATTCAAAATACAATCTACTACAAACCTGCCTAAAACCCTTGCTAACTTAAGTATCAGAGTCTCTTGCAGGTACCACCCCCACCTCCTCAAGATGAACTCGGACGGCGATATCTCAACACTGAGAGACGTCAGACACTATCCCAAAGTAGCTTGGACCTTACGTTTAGTCCCAAAAGCAACCCGGAACATTGGCGCCGTTGCTGGGGACATAGAAATCTACACCCAATCATGGCAGACAATTAGTTCGAAGATGGTCACATGACATCTGAGTCAGAACCTCATAACGATAACTGAACACTCATGATACCTCCATGGCATGATAGAACGAGTGGGCCTAACAGGGAGGGAACATTGGAAAACCCTCCACCTAGGAGAATCCATTCAGAAATACATCCACTAGAATATGAAGAGCCCCGCATCCAATTGAGATCATGGGACTCATACACCGGAACCATATACAATTAGAGCAACTTTAACAGGAGATCGAGTGACAAAGAGAAGCTAAAAGAAATTTTCGAAAGGAGGTACCCGACAAAGAGTGCTTGAAGAAAAACTCTCGAAACTAGAGGCCGACCTTCGAAGTCGAAGTAACCATGCGGATTGGGAGGAAATCCTTTTTGGAGGAGAAGATCCATTCATAGAAGAGATCATGTAGGCTACGGTCCCTATGAATTTTAAAAGACCTCTATGATGGAATGACCGACCCAAGACACCACCTCAGTAACTTCAAAAGTCGAATGTACCTGGTGTAAGAATCCCGTTCGAGTACGCGAGATCTTTTCTGAAGACACGGATTTCTCCGGAAGTTCAACAAAAGGAACACCTCTGATATATTATCAAGAATCTCAAACCTCATTGTCATTATGTCATTTTTAGGTTAGGACCTCAGTTGAGACAATCTCGACAACGCAATCGCGAAGAACCTTATTTTTGAACCGTCTCGGTTAGGAGTTTTGATTCTAGTTTTTGTAACTAGTCTATGTTTGACGAACCGGACTCGATTCATGAGAGAAGAGAGATAATATTATAATATTATCATCATATTAGTATTAGAAGATGCTTGAATGATATTATAAGTTTATCTGGTCTGTTTTAGTTAAAAACAGAAAATTGGTTTAACCGAGTTAACAATTTATTGGTGCAGCTTAGCACCAGCACTCTTTGATGACTTTAGCAATGCTAATGTCTCATCATACATGTTCTATTCTCATATTAAATATGTTACTAGTTTCATTTATGCTAGTAGCTCAGAAAAGAATTTTTAGAGATATTTTTACGAGTGTTCCGATACATCTAGTTTTAGTAGTTATACACTTGAGATATTTTAATATTATTTTAATCCACCTCCAAGCCAACCAATCACAACTCACCTTACACCCCCAAGACCTCCAAGTTTGTCTCATTTTTTTATTTTGGCCGAAAATTACAAGAGAGAAAAGAGAGAAACTTTTATGACACTTAAATCTTCAAAGCTTGATTTCTTCTGAATTAAAACTCAAATCAAAACTCTAATTTCACCAAAATGATCCTCTATTCTTCCTATACATAACCATGTAATTTATCAAGGCTGTAAATAAGGTAAGATGGTTGTTCCTTTCGCATTTGAATTCGGTTTTCAAGGAATCATGCTTAAACATGTGTTTTCTTGATGTTCTTCCTTAGGAATCATGCTTAACTTGACTTAGGGCGAAGAAACCTCAATTTCTAGCAATAGTAAGGTAAGAAATCTCATCCTAACACTCATATGAAGGTTCGGTCAGTTGAGGGATTTTGTGTTTAAAGTTGTTTTTGATGTGATTTAGGAGGAAAAAGTGCTTTAAGAACACTTCAAAGAGTAACCGAATTTGGAGCAGCAAATCAAGGTAGGGTTTGGTAAAATTAATCTTGATTAATTGTGTTTGAGTTGTGTGATTATGATATGGTTTGGTTATGCTTGAAATTGATTGTTTATATGAGTGATTCTTGTTGAAATTTTGGTTAAATTTTGATGAAATTCAAGCTATGAACTTGTGTTCTTGGGCAGCTAGGAAAAACCAATCCTAATCCTTAAATTGGAGTTCAATTTGTGTTGTAATCAAGGGGAAAATATGGGGCTTTGGTGGCTGCAATTTTATTTTGAATTATGGTAAAAATCGGTTGTTGAAAAGATTGAAAAACGGATGAAAATAAAGAAAGATTCTGAAAATTTTACGAAGAATACTGTGAGTGTGACGAAGAACATTGAATAACACCTTTTAGATCTTAAAAAGGGCAAGGTTGTAATTAGTTTGGTGTTTGAGGGGTTATTTTGTAATTTCTGAAAGTTAGGATGGTTAAAGTTGAAATATTAAAAGTTACGGGTGGTAAAAAGTGAATTTATATAACTTTTAGGATAAGAAAGGGTAAATCTTGAAATATATTAATAAAATAATAAATAATAATATTTAATTAAAAATAATATTTTAATTAAAATAATAAAATAATGCGAAAAAGATAATTTTTCGTAAAAGCTTTAGAAAGACAACTTTAAGGGCAGAATCTCATAATTACCTTCATAAAACACTTAGGGAGTGGTAATAACATATTAGTGAGGCAAAGATAAAGGAAAGATAAAAAGTAAAAGAAGATATAAAAATCAAAGAAAAAGTCTGTAAAGTTTTAATGACGGAAACTAACAGAGATTAGTAAACGAACTAGGGCAACATAGTTAGTTCTTGAGTTGTGGCTAGGGTCAGGTATTATATGAAAAGTTAAACTGTTTCAATATAGACTTAATGAACCTATACTTGGGCAGGCTAACTATTCACACCGAAATTTACATAAGCTTTAAATACATACGTTAAATAGAGAAAAGAGTAACCATAGCAGAATAAAGGGATACAGAAAAAAGAGTAACCAGAGCAGAATAAAGAGATACAGAGAAAAGAGTAATCAGAGCAGAGTAAAAAGACAAAGAGAAAAGAGTAATATAATAAAGAGATTAGAAAACAAGCAGATGGTCTGTTGAATGGTCATTTGTTGCATTAAGGCAACTCTAGAGATGTTTGTGTTCATCTACTGTGTTGAGGTAGTCAGATAGATGGTGGTGCGACCACCGAGAGCAGTTTCCTGGGATACTTAACTATAATGATATTCTGTAAGTCAGAGGACTCTTATAGAGGTATCAAGAAAACACAACTAGCATATACTCCTATAAGTCAAAGGACTCTTACAGTGAGTGTGTTGGGCAGACTAGCTTCGCCCTGCAATTCAAAAGACTCTTGCAATGGTTTTTCCTGCAAGTCAAAGGACTCTTGCGATGGGTTCCCAAAAATCATCATCAAAACCCGGGAACACCCTTTGGAGGCAATAATGCAAATACAGAAAAGGAAGGAACGCAAGGAATCAAAACCCTAGCAAGAAAAGCACAAAGAAAAAACCAGAAACCCAGGCGCCAGCATCAAAGGCACAGCAAAACAAAAGATCAAAACTTTTGCGGAAATAAAAGCATGCAACATCACTAGAAGCCAACGACAAAGAAGGATTGTAGCTACCAACAAACCAGAAAAACACAAAAAGCACAAAATTAATGCACCAACCTGCGATGAAGAAAGAAGCGACAGCAACGGGCGCACAGAACACGAACGATCCACACCAAAGGCTTCAGAGAAGAAGAAAGCTTGGGGCGAAAGCGAAAGAACCAAAGAAGAGGTATTTTTGCAAAGAAGCGAGAAACAGAAATGGAGCAACCGGAAACAGAAGAGGTTGGCAACATCCAAGCTCCAAAGGAACAGCTTGAACTACTTCCAAAGGTCCGAGAGAAAGCACAAATAAGACAAGCAGCATTAAAGCAAAGGATGACGATAAGGTATAACCAAAACGTCATTCGAAGGAGTTTTGCTGTAAATGACCTAGTCCTAATACAAAATGACATCAGAGTAAAAAAGTCGGGCGAAGGGAAGCTCGTTTTCGAGTAAGTCCAGATGCCTAGCAAGGTGCGCTTGACCTGCATCTAAAAACTAGAAAATATGTATGGGGTGAGAACCAGAGGTTCTCAGCATGGTAACGGTGTCCACATAACTAACATATAATGTCCCGTGAAAGCCAGAGACAATCCTAGAACTCCAACGCTCTTGATTATAAAAATTAAAGATTCAAAGACAAAAGCCGTAAAGGGGTGGTCCTCTAAGGATTTTAAACATAGCCAAACTCTAACTAAACCCACTTTATAGAAATCCTTCTCCTTCCTCCCGAAATCCTCCAAAATTACCAGTAGAACTACATAGTCAAATAAAGCAGACAAAGCAAACACAAGTAGAATACAGATACGGCAGGTAGCAATTATAGCAGGTAAGCATGGATTATCAATTAGGAAATCCCAAGAAATGCAAACTCAATCAGAACAGACAAATGCATATGATGAATACCTGCTGTATAGCAGATGAGTCTCATTTGTCAGTTATAAAGCCAAATCTGACATGTTCGGTAGCAAACCCTGGATATAACACCAAACACGGAGCAAGTGGGATAATGCCGCAATCCTTGTATCTTACCCGTGCCCGGAGCAGGGGACAACCTCATCACTGCCTTTTACCTAGACGGTGTTACAGTTCTTGACCCGGAGTAAGCAATGATAGAACACAGCCCTTGCGTTTTACCCGAAATCTGGAAATTTTCTGGAGCAAGTGGATAACACTACTGCATCTTACCCGAAGTCACATACAGAAACACATTTTCAATATCATTACAATTCATTCTTTCATCCATTCATTCTCAATTCATACCCGGAGCAAGTGGATAACACCACTACATATTACCCGGTATTCTCGCCTCTTATCCAGAGCAAGTGGATAGCACCACTGCATCTTACCTGGAGGCATATTACAATCAAATTCAAGTTCATTTTCATTATTATTCCAATCCATTAGTTCATCTTCCATACATTCTCAATATCTCTATACTTTCTTAACATATTCCCAGAGCGAGTGGTCAATGCCACCGCCTCTTACCGGTCACCTCTATCTCACACAATTCACTCGAGTTGAATCACCATCATACCTTAATACCATCATCATCATTTACTTCTTTCTTCATCAACAAGTTACGTCCCTCACAGCCGTAATTATATTTCACTACCCAAATCCCACCTACCAGACTTTAAACAAGAGTTAAAAGGGTTTTGAAAGCTGGATAAATGCATTTAAAAACATAAAATTCATATTTTAGAAAACAGGGGCTGTGCGTACGCACACCCCTGCCGTGCGTACGCACACGACTAAAAATGGGTGGTCGCGTACGTGACTTCCTTGCTCGCGTACATGAGCATTCCACCTTGAATGGACTGCTCGTATCGTGTGTGTTCCTTGCATACGCATACTTAGTAGAAATCTCAAAGAGCTGCTAAGTCCAGAATTTCTGTTTTGCGCACCAAACTTTGATCGCTCATAACTTTGTCGGTTTAAAATATTTTTTCTCCGTTCTTTGAACGGTGTAATCCTCTCGGACCAAAATTGGAGGTCTGGAGGCCAAGTTATGCTCCACCAAAGTTGGTCAAAAATAATAGTTTTCATTAAACCTTACAAACCTCAACTTTCAAAATATTTCAAATTTCAAGCTTTCAAAGCCAAACCAAACCTTACCACATCAGCATCAAGCATTCCCAATTCATAATTCCAACCTCTTTATTCACCTCACAACCAACCAATCCTCCACTCTCATCGATCTCAACTCAATAATTCAAATCTCGATATCATATACAAGCCACATGCATCATTCATAAGAGCCTCAATCACAACCTCCAAAATCACTAACCATATACATAATAACCAATCTCAACCAACAACATCACAATTAACTCAATCTCATATTCACTTATCAAAGTTCACGCTAAAGCTCCCAACTTTGCCAATTTGTCTCCAATACCACCAAATTGTTTCCAAGTACACAATTTAATCTAAATTTTATACAACAACACTAGGATTACTTTAGGATTCACAAATTCAGTAATTTGACAAGGGTTAGGGTTGCCTCACCTTACCAACACAAAATTAGGATAAGACCTAGCAAGTCAACGAAGCTAATTCGATCCTAAACACCGAAATTACACAATTTCTCAATACTAAACTCAATTAATTTTCGAAAATAAGGGTTGAGATGTATGGAGTACAAATAAGGCTTACCTATGAAATTGTTGGATGGATTTTATAGAGTTCGTTGCGGTGAATGCGTGACCTCAAACAATGTGGCAATCGGAGTTTCGGATTGAAAATTACAACAAATTGAAATCAAGACAAGGGTTAGGTTTAGAGCTCATTGTTCTTCTCTTCCCCCAATTCAGTTTCTCCATGTTTCCCATTAAAGAAGGGGAGAGAAGGCTGATCTTATATGTGTTAGTGGGTTTTGGTTGGGCCTTAGACTCAATACGGGTTCGGTTTGGTTCATTCGGTTTAATTTTGGGCCAAATTTTTTAAAATTAGTGTCAGAATTCTTATTTTAATTATTTTACCTCACTAAATCTTAAAATTTTATTTTATAATATTTAATTAATAATTAATTTATTAACTAATTATTTATTAATTTTATAAATTTTATAAATTAATTACATAACATGCCCAATCTATTAAGAGCAAAATTTGGCCTATTTTCACCTCTATCCACAAATGTAGGAAACTGAAAATTTTATACCGACCTTACATTTTTTGCAGGCCAGTGATTAATTTATCTAAATAGAAACAATTAATAATCACGACAAGAATTTCAGTTGATATACCTATAGTTTTTGTTGCTTCTTTTTTTTAAAAGAAAATGTAAATATTGATTAGTCACTTTCTTGCTAACCAATGAAGCTCTTGTCTCACACAAAGTTATCATGTGAAAGCAACAAAAGAACAAAAAAAAAGGAAATTGTATTGCTAATATAATGCAATTCTTATTTTAGTTTTGCTTAAGCGCTTGTTTAGAAAGTTAGAAATTAAAATTTATTTAAGAGTTAAATTTTTTTTAGAATAATTAAAAATGAATAATTTAATTTTTTTTTTAAATTTTAATTTTTTTTATTTACAACTCAGATTAAAAGAGATCTATTTTTTAAAATAATTCTCATACCTCTTAAACTTAATATGTAAAATGTCAAATATATTTCTATTTATAATTAATAAAAAGTTAAATTACACGGTTAATTCTTATATTTTTACTAAAATTATAAATTAGTTCCTATATTTTAAAAGTTTGTAATTAAATTTTTAAATAAAATTAGATTTTATAATTAGATTCTCAATAATGTTTACCATAAAAAAATACACATTTACCATAATGTCCTCTTCTTTATCTTCTCTCTTTTTCTCCTGCTCTCTTCATAGTTTATGTTCTTCGTTTTTAACAACAACAACAATACGGCTTCAATAACAACAATTTTAGAATAGTTGAATCATGAATCATGTATGAACTCAATTCAACTCAACCCAACAATATTTAAATTAGCAATAATCAAGGACTTCACCATATCACAAGCAAAATCCTTCTCTCTTGTATTATTATTCAAATTTGTTACTTGTTAAAATATATATTATATACTTTATCATTTTCTCTTCAATAGTAATCATTTCAGAGTCAACAGTGAGATCAATCGAGGATGATAACATCAGAGGCATTTGTGAAGATCCAGGTTCCACAGAAGGTTTACAACGAAGTTAAGTTCCTGGTGATAGTGGCTCCTCCTGCAGCAACGACAGTCTCACTTATGGAGAGAATACCTGAATTCTTTAATTCGGAAAAGATGTGTCGTGGTGTTCGGAGGATTTCCGATCCAAAATCTCTATGACTTCAACGACATTGTAGAAGCCTTCGGTTGGAATGAGTTTCCCTACCACAGTGGCGCCGCTCCCCGCACCAATGTTATTGGCCGTGTGTTCACCGCCAATGAGTCCCCACCAGAGCCATTCCCGAAGTAGCCCTCGCATGAGCGGGTTATGGTGTTGGTGCCTTGGATCTTTGGCGTCGGTCCAAGGAAGGTAAGAAAGGAGAATTGGCCATAGCTTTGAAGAGTGATAGTGTGATTGTTGTTGCTTCTGCGATCTTAGGAGAGGAACTTAATTGTGAAGGTTAGCATTGGAGCGTGAAGAATTGGAAGAGTATGTGAGACAGTAGAGGAAGAGAGAAAAAGAGTTGAGGACGAAGAGAAAAAGGAAAATCTTGAGGAGCAAGGTGTTCCTTCAATTCATGAAGGATGGGGTGGGTTAGGAATATTTTGGTCATTTTAAAATAGTTAAATTATAATATTGGTCCTATACTTTTACTAAAATTGTAAATTAGTTTCTACTGTTAAACAATAAACACGTACAACTCACATGTTGAAGATAGCGAATATGCTAACGAATATTTTGTTAAATCAAACGTTGTTTGAACGGCAGGAACTACATTATAAAATTTAATTTTGTTTAGGGACCAATTATAAATTTTTAAATTTTAAGAAACAATTTACAATTTTAGTAAAAATATAACAACCAACGGTGTAATTTAACTTTAATAAAATAACTTTGTTAAGTATAAAATCATAAAAAATATTTAACTAAAGAATCAAATTCTATTCTATTAATATATTAAATTTATTTTAAATCATGAAATAAATAAAATTTTTAAAAAAAATATTTTTTTTTATCATATTAAATAGTTTTGCATCAAGCTCCAAAATTTGAAGAGCCATAACAAACACTTCTAGGTTCTAAGCAGAAACCAAACATATTCCTGGATTTTCACCATTAAGGAATCCAAGTACCATAAACAAATGGCGTATAACAGAATGTTTCTTCTTTCGAAAATTAAAGAAACAAGGGTGTTTTTTGGAGGTAGAAGTGGAAAGAGATAATGTTGAAGTAATACAAGCTTTGAAAGCCACACAATCTCTATCATAGCAAACTGTAAAGTCCTTTTGAATAGTTTTAGGTTTTACAACTTTACCCATGTTGAAAGAAATGGAAATATAGTAGCGCACACACTAGCTAATTTAGCTCTTAGTAAGCCAAATTTTCTGTGGCTAGAAGAAACCCCTATAATTATTTGTAATTTGGTCCACCTTGATATTATGGGCCTCTCTTCGTAATATATTTATATTTCCTTCAAAAAAAAAAAAGAAACAAAACAACTTTGTAGCTCAACATTGGAATCCAAATAACAATTAATTTCACCACCACCTTTTGTATTACTACTAAAGCCACTTTCAAAACCTCCAACCTAAAATATCCCAGAAAGTCAATAAAGACAACATGCAATAAAGGAAACTAGCACCCCCATATCACCCTTGTTTACACATCGATTGCAAACATACCAAAAATACATAACCCCCTAATCTTGAAGTACTAACACGATGCTAGCAGAATTCTTGAACTAATGTTACCTTTAAAGAAGATAACATTTATGGAACGCTGCATTGATATGCTCTCGTCTATCATTAGAAAGAATAAAAGATCCATACCAAGGTGTTCGACAAATATTTATCTGCAAATAAAAATAAACTCTCATTCGATACTTGACAGATTTGAACACCCGCCATTCTAATTATTAAAAATATAAACCAACTAAATGTTAGGCTTCAAATTTTTCAAGTATGAAGTGGTAGTTTATCATGCAAATTAAATAACAATATATTCTAATATGGCTACTTCCATAAATACATTTCATAAGAAAAATATAGGGAATAGTCAAATAGTTTAATCAAACATTTTCAATTATAAATATCAAACTATTTAACCGTTCCCAAATATCATTTTTCAGATGAGCATGTCTTGGAAGAAGTAACCGCCATATCCTAAACTCTAAGCAAGTAAATGCTGAGTTCAGGACCACCACTCCCATCAGGGTTCATCATATAGAAAGCTTCAGAGTCCTTAGACCCAACAACCCTCTCATACTTGGCTCTCATGTACATGAGCTCACCTTCGGACCCAGCTCCATTCCCGTCACCATCACTCACCGGCAACACACCAGCACCCATCGAAATGGGCTCCACCGCCTTCAGAATCTTCCACTCCTCCGGCCCACACTCCCGTCTGTTCGCATACCCACACTTCCTCCCATTACAATACGTCCTCCACAACGGTTCTTCTAGAAGCTTCTTCTTCTTCGCCCCCTTGCTGTTGTTCTTCTTCTCGCATTCCAACGCAATTCTCACCAATCCGGAAGCCATTTCCTTCACCAAGATGCTTGTTGGTGTTGCCAGCTCGATCAAGAAGGCAGGCTGAAGCTTTGGATCTTCTTGGAATGCGAAGTGGACGTGGCCACGACGGTGTCCGAAGAGCGTGCCAACCACGCGCGTGCCTAGCCCTGATGATGACGTGTTAAGTGAACGGCTCTTCGTGAATACTGTGAGTGCTGACTTCAGCTTCGATTTCGGGTGCTTCTTTTTGTTCTGCTTGGTATGCTTCAGTTCCAGTGCCACGTCGACCTTGAACTGACCATCGTCGTTGTTGTCATCGTCGTCGTCATCGACCTCACAAAAATGTGAAGACGAGCTGACTTTGAGAATTTCTTCCTCATCGTCGTCGTCATCTTCATCCAGTGGCTTCTTCTTCCAATGGAAGTACCTCCGTGAGAACGAGAAAGATGATTCATGAGGGGATTTGGCTGCCATTATTGTCTTCATAATAAAAGAAGAACAACATGGAAAGAAAACAGAATAAAAAAAGAAAGGTACTCTGTTCTACCTTTTGAGGTTGAAATCTTTGATATGTGAATGAGTTTACATCACATGAGGTTGAAGAAAGCAAAGGAGGGTAATAAAGAGAAGCATTTTGGCATTAAGGATAATGCGATGTGATTCTGTTTGTGAGAGGTGATTTTTTGGTTTCTTCTTTGTGGCTTCCCGGTAGTGTGTTTTAATGGGTGATTTATTGTTCATTTCTAACAACTTTTCTAATTTTTTTTCTAAAATATATTTTGTCAGGTTTTGTGCTACTGAAGGACAGGCAAGAGAATCTGACTCAAGGAAGGTGAGCAGCCCCACCTACCTATTGGAAACAAGGAATTGGAGACTTTGATGAGTGAGTGCTCCGAGGCCAACAAATGGGAATTGAAACAGACACCACAAAAAGGATTATAAAAATTATACTAAACATTTTAATAAAAAATATATATTAAAATTTTAATGTGTTAATACTTAATAAAATATTAAAAGAGGTGAGTTTTTTAAAATATTATAATTTATATATTTAAAATAGAATAATACTAAAAAATCAATACTGCTTAACTAATTTTAGCCAACACTATACAAATTTTTCTAAATAAATTTAATATTAAATTCATTAAAAATGAACTTTGGTTAAAATTAAATTTTAAATATATTTTTTTACTTAAATCTCAAATATTTTTCTTTTTAAGAGATTCAAAATATTTTTTATATTAAATATTAATTATAGTATTAATTGTACTTGAAGACTTTCTCTAAAATATTGTTTAGCTAAATGATCACAACGAAGATGTGATTTGTGCCTTTGTGGTGTTGTAGTGTATGTGGAGAGTGAAACAGTCGACAAAGGAAAAGAGAGAAGCTTTTGGTGTGACTTCTTTGTCGAGGGTGGGGCAGGGGGGGGGGGGGGCATAGAGGCAGAAAGCCAGAAAAGAAAGGTGAGGCCGAGAGGGAGGGGAAAAGGCGAGTAGGAGCTTGACTGATTACTCTGACTTACATTGGTAACAGTTCAGAGCAGTTGAAGCCACACCCACCATACCCAACACCGGGACCACACTAAAAGTCTCATTAATTGTTTGATGAGTAATTAATCAAATCAATTTTTAAAGATTTTAAGAAACGGTTATTTTAATTCTAAAAAAATTAATATACAAAAATATTTTTAAGATTTTAGTTTAATAGATAAATCAGTTTTAGTTTATTTTTAAATAGAGTAATTATCTAGATCAATTTTTACGAATTTTAAAAATAAATATTTTAATTTTTAAAAGAATTAATACACAAAATAATTTTTAACATATTTTCTTGTAAACATAATAATCATTCATCTAAAAAAATAAATTAAAATTATTATTATTATTATTAATTACACAATAATATAGTATTATAATTTTTATATTTTTTAGACAAAAATAATAATAAATTTATTTATTAGATTCGTATGTATATATTTATAATAAAAAAAGTATATATATATATATATATTTACTCAATAATAATAATAATAATAATAATAATAATAATAATTTTAATAAAATTATTAGAGATTATTCTATAAAAAAATTTAATATTAAAATTATTTAATATTTTTGTATTTAATATAATCAAAATATATTCTATTTTAAAAAATATATTTGTATAAAAAAATATTTTAATTTGGATTTTAAAGTATCATTATTCACTTTACTTATTTTTAACGAAAAAAGCGTATTAATATGCTAATATTATCGTCCATATACACAAAGCTAAGTTAATAATAATAAAAGTTGACATATAGTAAAAGTAAAATAGACAGAGACTATTATATTTGATAAAAAAAAACGTTGAAGATTAACTTGTATATTAATTTTTTTTTTAAAACTAAAATATCCATTTTTAAAATCATTGGGAATTAATTTCGGTAATTATTCTTTTTTGCTTATCAAAAGATCTTTGTTTATTTAGATATGTTTGGCTAATAATTGTCTTAAAATTACATATTAAAATTATAATTATATTACCAACATATAAAAAGATTTAATTATTGAATTAATTATTTATATATAATATATATTAAAATTAAATTAAATAATATATATTTATACAAAAATATGTAATAATTAGTTTTTAGTATATATATAATATTTTAATTAAATTATTAATTAAAAAATTTTAAAAAATATATAATTTAAGTTTTTAATATATATATTGTGTATTTATTAAAATAAATTATTTACAAAAAATTTACTAATAATGATTTTAATAATTGTCTGAAAACATATATTAAATTAGTTTTAGATATTAACTTTAGAATTAAACTAATAAGTATAAATATGAGATTATTTATATTTTTATATTATAATACATTATTATGGTAATATATATATATATATATATATATATATATATATATATATATATATATATATATATATATATATCATTTACATTATAAATGAAATAATTTAAAAAAAATCGATGATACTATATAATTAAATTATTTTCTAGTCAAATTCATCTAAGTTGATCTAATAGTTTATTAGCCCAATAAAAATCAGTTAAAAAAAATGAATACACATAAAAAATTAATTAAATTTAATTACAAAAATAATTTATTCATTTAATATTTTTTAAAAAATTATATATAAATATAATTTTCAACACCGTGACAACAGATCAAACTATTTGAAAACTAAAGATAAGACATTTTCTATATATTTTGGCAATTTAAAAAGTAAAATTGATACAATTTATTATAATTTAAATTGTCCCAATTGAATTTTATTTTTTAACATAATTTTGTTTTATTTAAATGATTCTTATTTTTAGATATAATACATAAGTGGAGTACGAGAAATATATACTCTTTTAAATTGTTCTGTTAGAATTTTTGTTGTGTCCTCAAGAATTTTTTTTTCTTTCAACTTTAACTCTTTAGTTCTCTTCTCATTCTTCCAAATTATTTTTTCATCTGAATATATTTTTTACAACTTTTTCTCCTTCTTTCGCTCGTTTTATTCTTCTTATCTTTTTTTCATTCTATAATCACATTCTTATTTGTATAATGAATTCAAAAGGGAGAAATTCACATCCGAATCTAAAAAGTATGGAAGAAGAGGAGAAATTGGTATTTGTAACAAAAGAAGAATTTTCTAAGAGACTAGAGACTTGTATAGAGCTTGTAGTAAAAAAAATGTGTGTTGAGCAAGAGCTAATTGTTTATCAGAGGGTGGAGAGTGCCAACCGACCCCAAGACCCATGAGAATGTTAACGTAGAATTGTTAAACTCCTGAAAGTTCACAATCTTAAAAGGACTGCTCAATCCCACTCTCTTGAATTGGTTTTCTTTGTGAAATAAAAAATCAATATGAATAAGTGAAAAGAAAATTCAGGACTTGTGGCTACTTTAATTGACAAATTATTGATCTTTCTGGTAGTGCGGTGGACTTGCATTGGCATGGAAGGAAGATTTTATTTTTCACGTTTTCAGTTGTTCTAAGTTTTATACGACTGCTTTGATAAAATATGCCCCTCTCAACATTGAATGAAACTTTGTAGATATTTATTTAAATTGCAATGAGAATATTTGGCTATCCCAATTCTAAAAAGTCTCTTTAGTGTTTTCTCAACTCTAAGGTAAATCGGTTATTGTTGGTGATTTCAATTCCATTATTGATCAATGTAAGAAATTTGGTGGTAATCCTAAATCTCATTCTTCGATTGCTGCCTTTAATTACTTTATTGGAGATAACTCATTGATTGATTTGGAAATGGTGGTTAGACTATTTACTTAGAGTAATAGACGCAAGAAAGGTGAACTAATTCAGGAAAGGTTTGGCGAAGTACTTGTTGATGAATTTTAGTCTCAATTATACTCTTATCCTACGGTTTGTAGGCTATTAGAGACAGGTTCTGATCGTGTCCCTCTTCTTTTGGATACTAACTACCAACCGGAGAGATCAAAGAGGAGATTCAAGTTTTAATCCCACTGGTATGGTGAAGAACAAATTCGTAAGTTTCTTAGTGAGGTCTAGAACTCAGATATAAAAAGTTCAGTGATGTTTAGATTATTTCAGAAACTTAAATTAGTTAGACAACGATTAGTTTTCTGGCAAAAGAACAGCTCATTTAATTCTAAAAAGGAGAATGTAGAAGTTATTGCTCTTCTAGAACAAAAATCGACATCAGGCATCATGGCAGACACCAAATTACTTGAGCTTGAACAGCGACTTCAAAAAGCATATTTGGACGAGGAACTTTATTAGAAAGACAAATCTAAAATTAAATGGATAAAGAAGGGAGACCAAAATACAAACTTCTTCTATAGAAAATTTAAATATAGAACTAGAAGAAATAAGATATGACATCTACTGAGGGATAATGGAGATATGGCAACAACCAATGCTGATATTACTAAGGTGGATGAAGACTACTTTAAGAGTATTTTCACATCTTTTAATCAGGTTGATCCTGGGCCTTTTTTCACAGACATCGAGTCTAAGATTACAGCTAATAAGAACCATAGGCTTAAAAAACCTGTTTGGTAAAAAGAGCTACTTTTAGTATCCATCCTCAGAGCGTACAAGGAGAGGATGGTATAATGGCTAAATTCTTCTAATTCTACTGGGATATAATGGGCGAAGACATGTTCTGGGATTTGAGGAGTTTTTTGTTGAACCTAGAATTTTAAAAAATTTTAACCACACCAATATCTGTCTAGTGCCAAAGGTCCCAGATGCGAGCGATATGACTCAGATAAGGCCCATCAATTTGTCTTTTATTGTCTACAAAATCATTTCAAAGGTACTGATTCACAGACTCCAAGGGTGTATGAACAAGGTAATTAGCCTTACTCAAACTGCATTCTTGAAAAGTAGACTTATTTCTGATAACATTCTTATAACACACGAATGTACTTTGTAAGCAACCTCCCCAATACGTCCAATGATCTCAAATGGCCCTTCATATTTGCGAATTAAGCCGATATGAACCTTGCAAAAGGCTTTGAATTATTGTGAAAGAAGTTTAATCATTACCTTGTCTCCTACTTGATAGCTTGTATGCTTCCTCTTCTTATCTGCCCATTTCTTCATCCTTTATGCAGCTTTGTCGAGGTAAGAACGAGTGACATCTGCTTGTTCTTTCCATGACTTAATCATATGATAAGCTCCAGGGCTCTTTCCTGAGTAAGTGGAAGAAAGAGAGTGTGGTGTAAGTGGCTGTTGTCCGGTCACAATTTCGAATGGATTCTTTCAGGTGGACTTGCTCCTTTGCAAATTGCATGAGAACTGAGCAATGCCGAGGAGTTCTGCCCAGTCCTTCTGATTAGCGCTTACAAAATGCCTCAAGTAACACTTGAGTAAGGCATTCACTCTCTCAGTCTGCCTATCGGTTTGAGGATAGAAGTTTGTTGAAAAATAAAGCTCTGACCCAAGCAGTTTGAACAGCTTTGTTCATAGTCATCCTGTGAAGCGTGGATCTCGATCACTAATGACGCTCTTAGGAAATCTCCAGTACTTCACCACATCCTTGAAGAATAGTCGTGCTGCTTCCTCTATAGTGCAGTCAGTAGGGGCAGGTATAAAAGTAGCATACTTTGAAAATCGATTTACTACCACGAGAATAGGTCCAAACCCCTCAGACTTCGGTAAGGCAGAGATGAAATCTAGAAAGACATTTTCCCACAGTCGCTCTGATGGAGGCAGAGGTTCCAACAACCCACTTGGTATTTTGTTTTCAATCTTATCTTGTTGGCACACAAGACAAGTCTTCACATAATTCTCCATTTCATCCCTCATTTGAGGCCAATAATAGGAAGATTCAATAAGTGCCAAGGCCCTTTGTTGTCGTTGATGACCAGCCCATTTGGTGTTGTGGCATTCTTTTACTAGCTTTCTCCATAGATTTTTCCAATTAGGGACATATAGTCTTTTCCTTTTGGTGTAGAGAAGGTCGTCTTCTAGCCAAAACCTTTTGGTCTTACCTTCTCTAGCCAACTCCATCAATTTCTTGGCTAATGAATCATGATGCAACCCTTATTTGATGGTATGCACGATATCTCCTTCGACCATAGAAATGGCTGCCAACTCAGCCTTGCGACTCAGTGCATTTGCTACCACATTAGTCTTTTCTAACTTGCATTCAAATTTGAAATCAAACTCAGCTAAGAAATCTTGCCACCTAGTTTGTTTGGGGCTTAACTTCTTCTGAGTTTGGAAGTAGCTTGTAGCTACATTGTCTGTCTTGACGATGAAGTGTGAACCAAGCAAGTAGTGATGCTAAGTTCTCAAACAATGTACTATCGTGGTCATCTCCTTTTCTTGGACGGTGTATCGCCTTTCTGTATCATTCAACTTGCGACTCTCAAAGGCAATCGGATGTCCTTCTTGCATCAGAACCCCTCCAATAGCGTAGTCAGAAGCATTAGTGTGGACTTCAAATACCTTTAAGTAGTCGGGTAGTGTTAGTACTGGTCCTTCTCTGATAGCAGTCTTCAACTCATCAAAGGCCTTTTGACACTCCTTTAACCATTCCCAAGAGTGATTCTTCTTGAGAAGATCAGTTAATGGTGCAGCCTTGGCGAGGTATCCCTTGATAAACCTCCGATAGTAATTAGCCAACCCAAGGAATGACCTTAATTCAGATACCTTATTTGGCGGCTCCCATGCTTTGGTAGCCTTCACCTTTCCTTGATCCATGCAGAGAGTTCCACCTTTAATGATGTGACCCAAGAAGTGGACTTCATCCTTTGCAAAGGAACAATTTTCCTTGTTAAATACTCGATAGTCGATGCATAGTCTCAACGAACCATCATGCTTCTTTTGGAACAAGACTAGTGCGCCATAAGGTGCCTTTAATGGACGGATGAACTCATCATCTAGTAAATTCTTGAGTTGTTTCTTCAACTCCTCAAATTCTGGCGGTGCCATCCTATAAGGTGTTGAGTTAGGCGACTTTGCTCCTGACTCCAATTCAATCTTGTGGTCCACCTTCTTCCTAGGTGGTAGTTATTTTGGAAACTCGAGAGGTATCACATTCTTATTTTATTCAAGAACTTCTTTGATTTCGGAAGGAACGTCTTCTCTTTCAGATGTTAACTCCTCTTGTAATAGAGCTAAATATGTAATCTCTCCCTTCTTGAACCCTTTTTTCAGTTGCATAGCAGAGAGCATCGGTGGTCCTCCAACTTTAGAGACTATAGAGACCATGCATGGAGATCCTTTCTCTATGACGCATAATATGTCATAGTATGACAGAGGTATTATATTTGCCTTCTTTTTCAAATCGAGCCCGATGACTATCTTAAAATCGTCTATAGGTGCTACTAAGAAATTCACAAGGCCCTTCGAAAAACTAAGAGTCATCACAACTCCTTTTGCTACTCCCTAAGAGGTTCACCCTTGGTATTCACAGGTTTGAACCAGTCATTATTTTCGATGATCCTCAACCCAAGCCTATTTGCTTCATCAGTCGTGATGAAGTTGTGTGTAGTACCAGTGTCGATCACAGCCATGACGAGTTTTTCATTGATAAAGTATACATCAAGCTTTTCTTTTCTGCTGCTTGCCTCTTTGTCTTTTACAGCATTCATGAGTTGGATAGATCCAACATACTCAGTTACTTGAGATTGAGCCTCTTGTTTTTCGGTGATAGATGCAAGAGTCCCTAGTTTTGAACAATCCTTCATTTGGTGTAGTCCCTTGCACACAAAGCATCCTCCTTTGGGCACGAAAGCCTTCTTTTTTTTTCTTCGTACTCTTTCTTTGAAGAATATTTTACTTCCTTCTTGGTTGAGAAACTCTTCTCCTTGTCTCCCCCACCTTTAGTAAAACTAGGCTTGGAGGAAGATTTGGATTTAGAGTCTCCTTTATGATACTCAACAAGTGATTTGGCCACCACGATGGCCTCATCGACATCCTTAATATTCCTTCTTTGTAGTTCTTGCTTTGCTCAAGGTTGGAGTCCATCAATGAAGAAGAACAATGCATCCTCTGATGCCAAGTTGGGAATTTGAAGCGTGAGAGTAGTGAACTCCTTTACGTAATCGCTAGTCGTACTTTTGTGCTTCAACTCCTCAACTTCTTCCTTGCTTCATAAACCACATTCTCAGGGAAGAATTGTCTTTTCAACTCCCTTTTGAAATCTTTTCATGTGGCTATGTTGCAAGTACCCTTCTCTATATCTACGCATTTTCTCCCTCACGACAAAGTAGCATTATCAGAAAGGTAGAGGGATGCAGTGCATACTTTTATTGCTTCTTCGACCACCTCTTGGCCTTCAAAGTATATCTCCATTTGCCATAGGAAGTTCTCCACCTCTCGAGCATCCCTCACGCTCTTGAACTCCTTTAACTTGGAAAAATCAATCTTTATCATCTCCCTTATAATGGTTGGTCGAGATTTTGCCTCCTTGAACTTCCTCAAATAGCTTCAAGGAATTCTCAAGTTTCTCTCCGATTTGGAGCATGTTTTCTTTGAAAGCATCTATTTCTCCTAACACGTGAGCCTTGAAGGTTTTTCTTATCATATTCTATCCTTTGGAAATACTCATCCGTAGAGGGTAGAATATTCTCCAACATATAAACTCTCTCTTCTAAGAAGTTAGAGTTCTTACGTTCAGGCTCACTTGAAGAGTGCACCTTCTTACTTCTCCATTGAGAAGGAATAATATCCCTTCCCCTTTGAGACTCAACAAGCTTTATCGTTACACTATAAGCCATACCCACAAACCACTTGTTCTCAACAAAATCATTTATAATGAGCTACGAGGGAAGTTGTTGGCATATGAGACCACTCACTTGAAG